>NC_067288.1:30600446-31910893 GCF_020740795.1 Apus apus | reverse complement strand
GCATATATTAAAGTAACCCATACTGCCTCTTAAGACCAGAGCTTTTTGCTTTACATACCTATGAGTTTTTCTGCATGGAGAAACAAACCAAGTCAGGCAATGCTGTTATATAAATAAAAAATTATTTATGTAACATTAAAATACTCTCAGGTCTCTGTATCTTCTTTTAACCTGATTAATAAAGTTTATCTCGGGATATAGCTCATCCTAATTTATGCATGTTACCTTTTCTTGGGTTTCACTGAGATAAGCTTCCTGGAGTTGATTTTCCACATAACTCACTCTTAGTCATGTAAAATCAACTTAAAAAGAAAAGAATAAATGGAAAATCCCAGCAGTTCAGCTGATAGACTGCTCAAAGAGACCATAGAACCCCACTTGGTAAAGAAATGCACCAGCTGAGATCAGTTTTGTTCATCTGAACTGTTGCTTTTTAAAGCACAGAATCTATATGGGGAATTTCAGTTGTCCCTATAATAAGCAGAACACTGAAACTCACTGAGCTACTTCAGAGTTTCACATTTCATTATCATTTTCCTCTTCTATCATGAGACAGAGGAGCAGAAGCTCCTCTTGAGACTTGAGAATGTCTTCCCTGGTTGCTTTCTGCATAAAGATGAGTATTTTAACTGCATCTTCCAGTCCAAGTTCAAACACTAAGACCTCAGATCATGCACCTTAGGCAGAAAAATAAGGAAAACAGCAAAGCTCCAGAAATTAAAGATGGGATTTACCTCTGGCAGGTTTCCAGCGGTTGAAAGGGAGTATGAGAAATATTTGTTCAGCATCTGAACACACCAGTGGCTGGTATCTGCTTCAGGTGTCATGGTCAGTCTGCCTTGGGATTTCTCCAGCAAGTTCCTAGGAAATCAGGGGTATTTCCAGGAGGCTTGCCCAACACGGCCAGGTTTTACTCCACAAAAAAATCCAACTTATGAACCACAGTGTTTCCAGCTTTCCTAGAGGATGATCCTATTCCTATGCATGATTTTCTACAAAGAGCCTCCCAGAGACCAGGGTCTGGCGACAGCAGCTTGTGACTCCATTATGAAGTGAAAAATAATGCGTTATTAATTGATTAGCAACAAGTGTGTCACTTTTTCAAAGAAGTAAGTCTTATAAACAAGTCTGTGAAGTTCTGAAATTGTTCAGAATTATTTTTCCATCAATATTCTGAGTGCTGGTTTTTCTATCAATGTCTGCTTACATTTAAAAAAAGGCTGGGAAAGTGTGTTTGAGAAGCAGCACAAAAAACATTTGAGGCCAAAAAAATCATTACGGATTGCAACAACAGAGAAGTTTGGTACTTTCCATCAAGTCCATTTTCCAGCACAGATCTGGTCACCGCTTGTATGGAGACTTGTATGTCTCCATCTTAGACAAAAAAAGCATTTTGTGAAGAAATGGCTTCTTAGCAGGAAGAAGCCAACCTACACCAGGCTCTAAGTGTTATGCAGCTCTTCAATCAATGCAATAGGAAAGCTTAGGTTCTGTGGCAGGTCCCTCATGCACTGGGAAACACTTGGACCTGGAGGGGAAGCAAGTCTCTCCCATGCTGACAGTCTGGAACCACGGGGGAAGAGGATGACACGCAGGACTGGCACGGAGGTGGGAATCCTGCATCACTTCACTCACATGCTGACTGTGAGAGGATGCAGAAGGTGCTCTGGGGCCTTCCCAAATCTCTCCGGAGTCCTGACCACAAGCTGCCAAGCTGCTGTTTGTCTCTGGAAATGCAATGCACAGCACCAGGCCATCCTGAACAATCCAGGCAGGGACCCCAGGGGACTAGGAGGGCTTGTGTACCACCTATGAACACAACCAAGGGATGCTCCTAAAACAACTGACAACATGACACCTGAAAAACACCTGCTACTTCAGCCCACTAGTCACTGCTCACCTCCCCCAAGTCACCTGCAGTGCTGATGTCCTGCTCTGCTCCTGGCTTTGTGCCTCCAAAATAAAAACCCCAACACCTAGAAGGCAGCCAACACAGCCACCACTTGCTTCTTCCCTCCAACACCGTCGCCCAAACTCACCTTCCAGCGCTCTGCTCCCTCCGTGCCTTTTGGCTTGTCCCTCTGCATAACACTGCACCTCAAACCTGCTGCTTCAGCACCCCATCCATCACTCACCTTGCCAGAGGCCGCTCTGCTGATAACATCTCGCTTCACACTTGGATTTGCACCCAGAAAATCCAGCCAGAGAAGCTCAAGCTTGTCAGAACCACCAGCTGTCCTGCCGATACTCCGGCGCTGGATGCCTGTCCTTCTTCAGCCGGCACTCTGCTCCCCTCTTCCGTGCCCTTGGCCTTGCTGCTTGTTGCTCTGCATCTGAAACAACACAAACACACCCTGTAAAGCAAGTCACCTGCACAGCCACAGGTAGCTTGGTGAGGCCAGAGGTCTCTCTGCCTTTTGCATATACCTTCTCACTACAGCTAGAAGAAGAAAAGCCAGCTAGGGAGCCCCATCTGTGCAAGCTAAGGCACCTTCCAGATCTGACCCGCTCCCCTTCCACACTAACTGCTGCTCCCAACCAGTCACGAGGTTCAGACTGGACCCCCTTGCTTTCTAAACTCCTTCTCAGAGGAGTCTAGGTGCAGCTGGATCCAATCCTAGCCCCGGACCGTAAAGAAAAGTGAACACAACTGTGGCAGCTGCCTACACCTGTTTGCCCAGAGATGGACCGTATGGTCTCTGCCAACAGAACTGGTCCAAACCAACTTACTTCCACACCCCCATAAAGCTACACTACCCTGTCATCAGTACTGCTGCATCCCTGGGCAGGGCAGCTCCAACCCTCACACACAGACCAGGACTACACACGGACACCCCGAGTGTTATACCTCATTATACCAAAAGTGGGGTCATTCACCTACTATGCAAGATGCCAAAATACATACAGAGCCAAGGTATTTTCATTTATTTCATTCATTTAGGCAAACACAGGGCGAGAGGCGGTAAGACACAAAGCTGCCCCCTGAAGTCACAAAACTCTACACATTCACACACTTTTGGTTAGTTTGCTCCACCTAATACATATTCACGGTTATTCTACTCTGATTGGTTAGTGAATTTCTCACTCTGATTTCGTGGTACAGGACACACAGTGGGTAGGTCTTCAGTTGGAGGTGGGCAGCCTAAATGCTGAAGGTCTGGTTTCCATATTGTTGATTTTGTCACGAGCAGACGTCGCTCAGCTACAGCAACTTCGGCAATTCTGCCACATTTTAAGAAAAGCACGTGCTTCCCCATCTTCTTGTTTCAACAAGATCAGGATCTTTGTTTCACAAGACCTTTGTAACTTTCTATAAGTCTCTTGTCCTTGCTCAGTAAAAGATTCCCATAGGGAAGATGATGCTGGCAGAGAAGCCCTACAGTGCCACGATGGCACAGATGCTCTAAAGCAGACCTGCCAAGGAGAGGAGATTGCAGCCACACACAAGAGAAAGCTGCCATCGAAGCCAGAATAAGGGATGTGTGAGAAGCCATGCTCGAAGACCCAAGACCAGTGAGGACACAGGGATGAAACCCCAGAAAATGACTCTGTGGAAACTGCAGACTCAAGAGCAGAGCTGCAGGCAGCACCTGGCTGGCCACCGCAAGAGATGAACGCTCAGGAACAGCCAGCAAGTGACACACACTAAAGAGATCCAAGCATGAAGCTGTAATTGTGAGATGAGATGGGCTCAACAGGCTCTGTGCCAGTGAAGTGATGCATTCTGGACTCTTGGGAGGGCTACCGAGGTGCCTGCTGGTCACTGAGCTATGGAGGCACCAAGACCCAAGGAACATACAGTCTAAGACACAGAAAACAGACAACATGAAGTACACGCCAGACACAGGTTGGAGCTGCCCTGCCCATGCTGACGTCGTGCTGAAGAGTAACCTGCTCCCTTTGCCTGCCCCAAGGGGACTGTGCCCTGCCAGTCCTCTCCACTACACCAACTTTGAAACCCTCCGCCTCCAACCCCCAACCTTGTCCCCTCCTCCCAGCCCCTCCACTTAGCTTTCAGATGGCCAGGGCTCCGCAGCCTTCCTCCTCGACAAGCCATCCTTGCCGGGATGTTCCTGCCATCGCCAGGCTCCTCATAGTGATCTGGAAAAACAACGACAAACTCACAATTAGTACTGATAAGCATCACGTCAGCCACTGCCAACCTCTTCAATATCCCCTGCTCAGAACCCCCATGGTGTTCTCCTCACCTGCTGGTTCCAGAATCAGATGCTGAGGCCATCCTTGCTTGTAGCATCTAAGATACCAAAAGACCCAAATCACTGCTGTGCTTGTGACAAGTACCACGACCCTCCTTGCTACCACCCTGGCTCACCCCAAACACCCACCCAACCCCAACGGCAGCCTGCACAGCACCTACACACCCAAAAGGTAGATGCTTCACTAAGTTCCCACAGGTAACTTTCTCCTAGACACCAACCTGGCTGACGCCTGTGTCATCTCCACAGATGGCCCGTTGGCATGCTGCTCCACTGCTCCAAGGCTGCAAAACTGAAGCAAACAGCACATGCTGAGACACTGCCCGAGCCCACAGTCTGCCCACAGCTATTCCCATCTACCACTCTCACCTTTGTGGCTCACCTGTCTGGCCTCTGATGGTCACAGGTTGCCACATCCAGGCCTGTGTGCAGCCTGGAAAACACAAACAAGGGATGCTCATCACACACTGACAACACAACACCTGGAAAACAACTGCCAGTTCAGCCTGCTAATTGTCACTGACCTTGCTCAAGTCACCTCCTGTGCAGATCTCCCGCTTCCCTCCGTGCTTTGCACCTACAAAACAAACCCAAACCATGAGCCAGTTGATAGAGGCACCACTCACACCTTCCCTCACAACCCAGGGGACAACTCACCCAGACTCTTCAATACGCACCGACCCAGCTCCTCACCATGCTCTGCTCCTCTCCTCCATCACCCTCTGCTGCGTGGCTCCTCTCCCTGCATCTGAAAAAGCAGTAACAAGCAATCAGCCGGATGCAATTCCAGAGATTCTCATTTAGGAACATCTTCTAGATCCTAAGTACCTACAAGGGAGCTAAAAACCAAGTTAACATTACGCCCCACACATTCAGGCCTTAACACCCTGGACACCCAGCCTGCTTGGCTATGGCTCCAGCAGCCTCTCCCAGGTGGCTCCAGCCACCCCCTCTCAAAAACACTATGAAAATGGCCACCTTCCCCTGCTGAGGGCTGCTACTTCACTTCAAATGCTCCATCTGCACCCCAACAGGCACAGGCAGCACAGCAACACAAACCACAGGCTCTCCTTGCTATTCTTCTCCCAACCCCACAGTTGCTACAGGCTCCAGAGAGAGCAGCTCCAACCCAACAGCACAGAGACACAACACACAAACACAAAGGATGTGACACAAGCATGAGAGGAAACTCTCAGCAACAAAAAAACTCCTTCTCCAATGCAGATGCCACCAGGTGGCAAGACATACAGGACCGCAAGCATGAGATGAGTGTTGAAGAGTCCAGAAAGTCCCTCCTTTCGAGTTGTGAGCTTCAGACAGGACCTCCTTGGTTTCTCAGCTTCTTCTCAGGGCAGAGCCTAGGTGCAGCTGGATCCAGTCTTCACCTCCAACCTGAGAGAGAAGCTCAGACCCTCAGTTCTGCCACAGAACCAGTTTACTGCAGCTCGAGCTGGGTGCTTCCAGTCTTGCTCTCTTCCACTTGTTTCTCAGCTGGAAAAGTCTTCCACATTCTGCTTTTGTCCAGTTGCTCCCACTTAACTTTCAGTCAATGCATCTTCCCAGTTCAGAAGGTCGTCTTGAGTAATTATCTTGCCCACATCTTGTTTCCATATTATTACAGCTGGTAGAGTCAAGGTCTAACTAAGGCTCATCACAGGAGTTCAGCGAAAGATTAATTAGAATTGCAGCCTAAGGCCTCATCACTCCAGACACTCAGGCTAAGTCAAGTCACAAGTCCAGTCCAAAGTCAAGTCGCTTAGGTCAAGCAGTGGTCAGTTTGCACAAGTCTTTAACAGGCATGCAATTTGAACTGATATCGCTTTAATTAACACATTAGTCCCAATATTCCTATACTCAATTCACTTGTGATTTCAGCAGTAAGGCAGCCCTAAGGCAGCCCCAGAGAAAGGTCAAACATTGCAAACCGTGACAAGAAGCTACAGTCAGAACTGAAGCAGACGGATGCACGAGAAGCCTTGGCAAGACCCAAGAATGCAAGGACACAGGGAAGAATGCCCAGAAAAAAGAGATTCTCCCTGTGAAAGAGAAGCCTCCAGAGCGGGGCTGACGACACCGACCGCAACACCGGCGCAAAAAGAGGATCAAGAGGAGACACCCGAGTCACGAGGCCCAGCTGGGCTTTTCAGTTCAGGCAAGAAAAGCAGCGCCCCACGGGCACTACGATGGTGAGCACAGATGATGCTCAAGACCTAAGGATGGGCTGGCAAGGCGAGTGCTGTGCTCCTGGAGCACAAAGAGGAGACTGGGACCCAAGGAGGGTTTGAGACACAAAAGACAACAGACCACACAAACTACACCATGACACACGCAGGCTGGAGCTGCCCTGCCTGGCACACGCTGACATCACACTGAAGAGTAACCCACTGCCTTTACCTGCCCAAAGGGACAGTTCCCAGACAGCCCTCTCCCCAGCTCTTGACTTTAAAACCCCTCCCTGCAATTCCCAACTTTGGTCCCCCCCAGCACCCATCCCTCAACTTAGCTTTCAGGGGCCACAGGTCTCAGGACATCCTCCTTTAAAGAAAGCTCCACAGTTCATCAACTCCACGAGTCCCACAGTCAGCAGGTTCCTCATCACCTGCAAAAAAGAAGGATGCACCACAGAATGTTAAACCACCTTCTCACCCCAAAACAGCCCATATGAAGTTACCACCAGCAGAAAAAGCTGCAGGCAACCAACATCCTTCTGACAACATACACTGCTTACCCAGAGCCTCTTGCACAACACGGGTGCCCCTGTTCCAAGGAGCTTCAAAACACACTCAAACAGCTCTAAAGCTCCACCAGCTGCAGCCCCAGCAGAGACCCCGGCCTCAGCACCCCCACCCCGGCACAGCCCCAGAGCAGACTGAGCTCCCCGGCCACAGGCGGGGGCTCATATATCCCGGGCCCCGCCCAGGGCCCTCCCCACAATCCCCTGGGAATAGGAGCAGCTGGAACACCAGCTGGAATTAAGGGCTGGGGAGCAGCAGCTGGTCCTGTCACCTGCCTCTGGGGACACGCCCCGGGGCGGGGACGGAAAAGACAGCAGTGAGGACCTGCCCACGAGAAACCGCCCGTGGAAAGATCTCTCGAGGACTACTCGGTGAAGAGACTGATGAAAGGGATCTCAGAATTACTGGTCTCGCTGTGTCAGAGCCGGGCAAGATGCAAACGGGCATCCCCGGGGCAGGAAGGGGCAAGCGCGGCCCCGGAGAGGGAAAGCAGCAGCGGTGCCCGCCGCTCCCGCAGCTGCCCCGGCCGGGCCCTCCTCGCGCGGGGCTTCTGGACACGCTCCGCGGGCAGCGGGCGGGGCAGGAGGGGGCTCGGGGAGCGGCTGCAGGGGAGGGGCTGGGGCTGCCCGGGGCGAGCGGGGCCGGGGGAGGCTCAGGGGGGCTCTGGCCGGGCGGGGAGGTGCCCGGCGCCCGTGCCCGGCGGTGTCCGCCCCCTGCCCCGCTCCCCTGCCCCCGCTGCCCCGGGGCTGCCCCGGCCCGGCTCCCCCCCAGCGGAACGGGACCTGCCGCAGCGGGCGGCTCGAAGCGGCGGGGGCGGCGGCAGCGACGGGGCAGGCGGGGACAGCGACGGGGGCGGCCCCGGCCCGGAGCGCCCGGGGTTCCTGCGAGCCGGAGAGCGGAGCGCAGGCTGCACGCTGGCACCTCGCTCGTCTGTACAAAAAGGGAAAGAACTCAAACACGCTGACACTTTTATTACCTTAATCCTAGGCCACTGGTTTAGTCAGTCAAAAGGACGTGTACGCACACACGGTCATTTCACTTCTAAGTCTACAGCAATGTACATATTCTGTAAAGATTTTTTTCTCTTCCCAGTCCCTACAGAATCCCTAAGTTAACGAGCTACTTACTGCTTTGTCACTGTCTGCTAGAACCAAAGCATCCCCTTGGCACCTGACCTAGCATGTTAGGTGACAAGACATCAGGTGGGGGCAAGACATGCCAAAAACACACAACCTTTTATCCTAATGAACAACACACACAATCTTTCTTATCATTTAAATAATCTCCCTGCATATAAAGCAAATGGACATATCCTGGCCAGAATTTTCTGCATAGCACCAACTGACACCTTGTATGATCAGCTATAACCTCCAAAGGAACTGAACTGTGAACCCTTCCCATGGTCTCTCTTCAGGAAACCTCTCTTTTTAAAATATATATCCCCTTTTAATGCTGGGGAGAGTTGGTATTTTAAATGTTTTGGGTTTGTTTTTTTTTTCCTGCAGGCTTTTCTGTACCTGTGTCCAAGGCAAAAAAGGTCCTCTTTATTAATATCCCAGAAAAGGGTGTTTTTACACTCCAATCAAAAAGCATTAAAATACAAGACATGTGCTTTTTAGGGTTTTAACATATTTTCGACTCAACAATCCATTATAAAGAGGATATACACAGAAAGAGATCACTATTTCACCAGCAGCTTATTGGCTGAACACTTCTTGTAGACAGTGATAACCAAATGGAAAACATATTTATTGCTTACCCCTACCAATGCTACCTGTTTCTAACCAGCTTGTCCTCACAGATTTGTCTCCCACATTCCAAACACGACAGCATTAAAGATGGGGTGGAGTTATCATTTTTTGTTTGGTTTTGATTGTTTCTTTAAGCAGAAACCCATCTCAGTAATGAAATATTTCTTATTTTCTTTCTCATCACTTCCTCTAACTGTCAGTCCTGTGTCATTTTTGTAAATATAAAACTGCTACAGAAAAAAAGGTTTTGTTCTCCAGCCTTCTATGGATTCTGACAGGTAATCTCTTAGGAAGGAGGTAATCTTCAAACATTTCAGAAATACACAGCAGTTGAATCGAGGCCTGAAAAAAGCCTATGATACCGCACTTTACGTTGTCATCATTTTAATTCTTAGAAAGTCTACAGCAGGCATTTTAAAGTGATGCTCATGCTTTTCTCAGAGTCTTGTTCAGCTGTGCTCTGCTTAACTCAGGAACCCACCACATGCTGGAGACATACTTGTTGCAGACAAAAATTCAACAGGAATGCAACAATACCAGTCATTTTAGAAGAGACCCACCTGGCTGCATAGAGACAAGATTCCTGAGTCAAGATTTCATGAACTTTCACTATTAAACTTCACTTTAAGAGTGGTCACTGACTTGGTGATGAAGCAAATACTGCCTAAGAGTAACTCAAAATTGCTGGTGCAGAAGGCTGAGAAGCCAATGTGTTATGCAGGCATTAGAACAGAAATACTGACTAATGGAGGACTCATGCAAATCCAGTGGATACAATGCTACAGGCAGGCTCCTAGAGGCCTTCAGAAACTCTCAGTATCAATTTGATCAAAACAAAACAAACCTACTTTGAAGAAGCCTTGGAAGGTAGTATAACACTGATTGAAGAACCATGTGAAAACAAAAGCTGAGGTTTCCTCATCTAGTGAAGGAACCCCAAGGGCTTCATTACGAACAAAGTATAAACTACATCACATTACATGGACACTATGCAAAATAATAATTCAAGACTTCATCTATGTGCATACAGTCAGATGGTACAACAGGGAAGAGTTTACACACACGTGTTGATTCTTTAAGCAACTGCCAGTTGAAAAATGTGATTCTGTAGCATCCAAGAAAAGAAACTAACCCTGAACAATGAGGATTTAATTCAAGAAGTGACAAGCCATCATCTGAATAATAATGTCCTTGACATAACTGGTTTCCCTTTGTAGGACAGATACTGACCTCAATGACTCTATAAAGAAACATCTGAAGTTTTCTATATACAATCTATGTCATTATACTGAAATAAGCAGACTTCTTTGTTTATCCATAAGAGGTAGCATAATCAAACAGAAATCTATGCCAATGACATATTTTTATATCTGTTCCTGAATAAGAAGGTTTTAACAATGAGCAAAATAATCTGAATGCAAACTATGGTACTAGATTAAACTAATACTGAGAGCTTAAAGCAGTGCACAGTAAATAGAGAAATTTATATTATACTTACACATGCAACAAGGAGTATAAACTAAACTGAGGGCTGCATGGTATTAACCAACGTGAATTCATATACTATTATCTAAATTCAATCAGTAAAGCCAAAGGCTACTACAATTTTTTTTCTCATATACATTTATCAAATTAGCATTGCTTTACTTTGGATTAGTTACTTTAAATCCAGTAGGAAAGCACAGGCAGCTCTAGAAAAAGAAAAAATAACCACTAGCAACAGATACAAAAACACCAAGTTGCCTTCTCTTAAACACTTGTATTCAAGACAACTGATAGGGTATTTCATTTTCCCCACCAGCATTAAAGGCCATAAGATATTTCTGAGTAGCAAAAAAGTTAGTAAATTCTAGGCTAGGGAATGCAACTGTTTGTACTATATTCAATCTATCATGATTTGTTGTAAAAAAAAAAAAAAAATCTTACCACAGCTTTGGCTGAACTTTCCTGCAAATCCCACAATAATATGTTATTATCAGCCAGCAAAATAATCTTTTTACCACCTCCCATTGGTTCCCACATAACACTGTAAAACAGAAAATGAAAAAAACACAGCCTAATATTAAAACCAGTCAGAATTTGCACTCTATAGCCATTTTAACTCAGTGATTCTAACCTGTCACAAAACATATGAAAACATATTCCTTATGGTTTTCTTCAGCTGAAATATATCATGTATTTTAAATGCAAAATCTGCCTTTAACTAGCAATCCCACCATTTTTACACATACTTGATTAACATTATTGCAGCACTGGTTACTTAAAAGCTGTGTGATACCAAACTCAGACTTGCTTGTGCCATCTTTCAGTCAGTGCTAACCTTCACGTTACATTCTCTCTCTTAGGTGCTGTCCCCTCCAAATCTGTCAGAAAAAGGAATGCCACCCAGCTTCCCCAGATGCCAGCCTAACTCTAAAAAGGGAACTTCTCTAAATCCTCACTCCCTTTGTCTTCCATTCTGCATCTCGGATCACACAGCAATCATGCAAAGCAAACAGAGACGAGTCATTGCAGAAGTGATTCTGCATGCACACACACAGAGAAGAAACAGTCCTTCACATACACTCGAGTGCCTTAGCTTGAAACCTCAAGGCTCTCAATAAGTAACGTTGTGCATCTTTTTTGAAGGTGCACCAAAAATTGTAGGCCTCAGAGCTTTGATGCAAACCTCTTCTAGCTCAGCAGCTGTCATCGTCACTCAATTAACACGTACTTTTTACCTGTGATTCACCAGCTTGTTGCTCTGTGAAGGAATGCAAGAAATCAGTCCCCATCTCTAGTTCTGCCTGTGAGAAGCAGCACATTCAAGCCAGCCAGTACGGGCAGCACAGCCAAGTACGTGCACTATAGCCCTAAGAAATTCCTTTTTGAGGTAACAGGAAAATTAAAAGAATAATACTTATTTGATGAGAATAGGTTTCCACACCCAACATTTTATCTGAAATGTGCAGCCTCCCAGTTATCTCTTAGTGACAAAATATAGCTGAGACAGAGATCACAGCTTTAGCTTCAACAGCGACATGGAGAAACCTCGTGCTATCTCCAGACAAAAACTTCAGTTACTCAAAGGCACTTGATATGCTGTTCTTCTCCTCAGTGCACAGACGAAGAAATAACTCTTGTTGAAGTTTGTCAAGAGGCAAATCTCCAGACATACACTTTTCTAGTTTGTTCAGCTTTTTCATTCATCAATTCAGTATCTGGATTGAAGAGATAAAAGAAGGTCACATGAGTAGATGCACCCTTGGCTAAGTCAGCCCAACATTAGGCAGCCACTAATTATTTCCTCACTTGGTGCTGCACACTGTGCATGCTCCTGTTTTATCCCCAATTTGGCATTACTCCTACTTCTAAGACAGTGGGCATAAACCTGGCTGGCCCCAGCTCTAAGTCATGGAATTCCATCTAATCTTATGGTATAAAACACGAGGAAAAGAAAAGCGGAAGTTGCAGGCACAGGCAACTACAAAAAGTGACACTGCCTTTTTTTTTTTTTTTTACAAGAAAAGTGAAACAACCTCAGGTAGTCAGTCTCAGCTGATCACTCTCAAAATCCTCTTGCTTCTTCTGTGACAGTGTCATTGCTTTTTACTTCTGTACTTTTAGCAAAAGAAGCATTAGATACACAACAGACGACAGCACGTGATGCTATTACAGAGAAGACAGACTATGCAGAGAAAACAGATCTATGTCAAATATTAACACCAAGTAGATGGAAAAGCTAGAACTATTCCTAAAAGGGTGTGTTGGTTGACTCCTCAACCACTGAACTTTTCCCTAAGGCAACAGAGCAGATCAAAGAAAGGACTAGCTTCTGCATCTATCTTCTGCTGGAACCATGACCTGCATCTGTATTATGTTGTCAATCCATGCAAATTAACTACTTAGAAAAGTTCCTTTGCAATGAGCTCTTGTATTAGAACAAATTCACTTCATTTAGCACATTAAGCTACCATCGTGTTTTAAAATGTGTTTTAACAAGGACATAGATCTAGAATGATTCCATTCTTTGCTTTAAATTAGGCTGTTTTGGCTGTAGTAGTGCCAATTTTATTTTCAAAAGTGTTCCTTTTTAAAGTTGCATGGTGCAACTTGGAACAACTTAGAAGCAACTGCAAGTAAGTGTAGATAATAAAATATATGAAGCAGTTTCAATTACGTGTGCAACCATCATTTTGCCCACAATAATGAGAAGTAACTAACTGGTACAGGTATTTCAGAATTTCACACAGATGTATCAATTAGATCCTTCAAAGAAACGAAAGCATTTTATGAATACATATAAGAGGATAAAAAAAATTAATGCACTACAACCTGCATGTGATCACAAGTAACCTTTCACAAGCCTGTTTTCCAAAGTGAAATTAGAAGCAACCACATCATCACACAACTGAATGGGTCACTAAGCAATCTTCAAGCTGATTCTGATCACATTTGTTCATTTCAAGTCTATAAGTCTTCTTACATATTACTGAAAGTATAACTGGCATTTGGTGTAGATATATTTGATAGATAGATTTGATAGATATATTCTGATCAAATTTAACTTAACAATCTGGGCATGTAACACAGTAGTTTACTATTTCATTATTCAATTAATGAATTAAAATTATTCCCTCATATATGTGATTACATTGAATAGCTTGAAGTTTTAAACTTGCACAATACTAACTCCAAAAAACTCTCTATACTTCATCTTTGTTGCATCAGAAGTCTCTGATGAAGAATGTAAATGTGGAACAAACCAGCTGTGTACACATCAGTCTTCAATGATGATAATTTTTGTATTCTGTTTGTAATTAATCAGCTTCACCACTATGTACCTTCTGATAGTGCTGAAATTTTGTGAATGATGTGAAGAAACTGAAAGGCCTACCATACAATTAGTATCAGCAGGGAAGGTTACAAAAAACCAAAAAACCTCTGGAGTTCAGTTTATATGCCAGCCCAGGCAACTGGCTCTCCTGATGCTATGAAAGGAATCTCTGTTTCAGCTGGATCTCCTTCCTCACAATTATATTTCTATTACTGGGACAATATAATAGTAAGTGTTAAGATAAGATTTTCCACATAAAAAAAGTTACGACTGCATTTACTACATACCATTGCTGTAAAGCATATATACCAGCATCTATATCAGTTAACAGACCATATATTCAAGACCATATGATCCTACTACAAGAAGTGTCACTTTCAGGTTTAAATTTATTAGATACAGATAATTTTTTTTAATTTTTTTTTTTAATGAAGCACTAAGGCAGAATTTTAATACATGTATTCTGATGTCTATAGGATGACCATCATCACGACAGGAAACCTAAGTGGTATCTTAATGCAATGTGGAAGTGTAATGGTTATTAAAAACACCATTTTCACTTGTCTTTTGAGTTTCAGATTCTCTTACTTCTTGGCTTTTTTCCTTGAGACAACATTTAGGATGCTTGGGGTATTTTTTAAATACTATTTTAAAGGCCAAGAAGATTAAGTAAAACACTTCTGGACCTCACTTCCAGAATGCACCTACCTGTCTTCAGGGTATCAACTGCAAATGTGCTTAACTTTCATCAGGTGACTTTGTTAATTAATGTAAGGAGATGTTATGCACAGTGTCTTATATATCTTGAATAAACTTTAATTCAAGCTGAAAGCACTGTTGTAGCAAATTTGTACTGTACTTTCGTAGAAAATAGACCTTAATGAGGTTGCTCCATACTATGTAATCACACAGCAAAGGAAGAGATGACTCTTGTCAGTACTCTATTTGGAGACCTCAAGATGAAATACCAAATAAAATATAATTCCTTAAAAAAAAAAAAAAGTCAGTGGGCATAGCTCATGTATAACAACTTTTGCATTTGTAAATTCAAAACTCTAGTTTAATATTTAGTGATAAACATCCCCGAGTTTTTGGAACATTTGCAGCTTCTAAAGAAAACTGTAATTTCTCTCCATTTTCTCTCAGATGTGGTAATATTTGCATGTGTCTTGAGGTTTTCACTCTGGAATTACTACATTTCAGAATTTTGCACTTGAAATCTTTGCATTGTGGCTCACAGGAGGAAGCACATAAAGTATGAAAAAGTCTTTGGCTTAAACCAAAGAGAGCAATTACTAGGCCTGCTTATTTGCCTCATTTAAGCACCTGCTTAATTTTCTGAATTTATCTATGCTATACAGCAATTTGAGTGAAAACTCTGATGGGTCCCAGATTCAAAGCCTAGAGGCAGTAGACAATCTCAGTAACTGAAAGCAAATAGTTATGCTTAATTTTGAAAGACATTAACTCATGCAATCCAGATAAAATAGACCTGTAGAAAAGCCCACTTCCTTTTCGCTTGCCCATAATGTCTTGGAAATCAGATTTTTGTCAAAGGTTCTATAAAGATTAGACAATTATTTCAGAAGATCTTGAGCAGAAGCAGCACAGCCTTCAGACACATGTGAGGAAATTTTAAGATTTTAGTCACAATCAATTGGAAATGCTATTTTGATCTTGATTCACAGATGAGAACTGGTATTTAGTATGTCTAAACTGCGTGGGTTTAATATGGAATTTTAGGCCTATTTGAGCATAGAATCCATAAAGGAGATGAGATAAAGGTAAGGAAATACAGGATTGGTTCTTCTTGATGCCAGTGAACAACTGAGCAAAACCAATACTTGACACACCAGACCTGGAAAAATATCTCCCCTCACTTTCTCCAGTACATGACAATAGAAACTGAAAAAACTGACAGATGATTTTTCAACTATCAGGTCTTCTTAATGGAAAAGGAAAACAGCACATAAAGGTAAACCTTAACAAAAAGAAGAAATAAAGCAGAGCACAGAAAACATTAACAAAAGCACAAGCAAGTGAAGCCCTGAGGTAGCAGCGATGACAGAGTTCACAATCAGTCGCATTTTCAAGACAGCTTTGCTTTTTACTTTTCCTTTTAACTACAGTCAAATCTCAGCTACTTACTACCTGCAATCCAGATCCATGACTATTGTGATGCACCTTGTGCTATGGGTGCTGAGACACACAAAATACCTCCCTGTGAGCTACCACCTGGAATGACAGAACTCGGAGCCAGAGATGAACATCACACACTGCATCTCTAAACTCTATGGTCAGCTACAGCACTTTCTCTGCCCAGCATATGAAGGTGTGATGAAAGCCTAGTGATGAAAGCCACTGCTATGAGGAAATAGAATATTCAGGAAACTGAGATTTTAGGAAAAAGAAGCCTAGAGAACATGCTTTTGAATACACTGATATGTCCAGTCTTGTCCAGGAACCACCTAATAAATATTACCTTCTATTGCATTCTGGGCTTGTTTTTTTTGTTGTTGTTGAAATTTAATCTACAAGGCTCAAACTAGAAATCAGTGGCTAGAAATGGATGCTTGAAACTTACTGTACAACGCATGAAAACTTAAAATCAACTGAATTAACTATCACTTTTAATGTCTACTTCTTTTTTCTTACCAACTAGCTACAGAAAAGTAATTTTTATGCAGCCAGATTTTGAGGAGAAACAGACTGATTTTAAGTCTTGTTCATTTTGATATAATTTAAAATTACTCATACCAGAATATATATGAGTTTGATGAGATTATGATGGATACCTTACACAGCAGGTGTCTGAATACAGAATCCAAAGAGGCCTTTCCTACTCTCTTGTAAGACACTTACAGCAATATCTGACACTGATGTTGCATTATCCTTGTTCAGTTACAGTTCAGAGTTGTCACCTTTCATTCACAAAAATCTGCTCTGTTATTCCACTTTTTTTTCTTAAAATTCTCTAATAATTGTGAAAGGGACTTGCATGATCACCTCCTACACAGTATTCCTTCTGACACACAGGTGTCCCTGGGACTACAGCAGACCATGTTCTTATGGTTTCAACCCTTCCTACCCATGGAAGAAGGTCAGGTGCTCCCAAAATTATGTCAAACAACATTGCAGTTGGTCAGTTATGGACTGAGCACATTGACACTTCTTTGCCCTGCATGTGCTGGGGAAGCAGTGGGAACACGTCCTACACGTGCCCGTAAAGCAAAGAACTTGCAAATACACAACAGACAAATTTAACTTTCTTTGAATCGATATAAAGGAAAGGGAAACAAACCTCTGCAGTGGCCTCTGCAGGAACGCAGCTCTCCTCGCCTTTTCTCAGGCAACGGAAAACAGCAGCTGAACAGGCACCAGCAGCAGAACGAATCCTCAGCCTTCACGTGCCACCAATCACTCGCACTTGTGTCAAGCCCGTTAGTGAAGACTGAAACAACAAAGACCGAAGCTCAACTCGGCCGCTTCTAACAACAATCGCACCCCGAGGGTCTCAAGCAGTTTTCACCCCCCCGCCGCTCCCGCCGCCTCCCCGCGCTGCGTTCCCCCCCCCGCCCCCGCTCGGCACCCTCCCCTGGGCCCCGCAGCCCCGAGCCCGGCCCCGCACCCTCTCTCCCCGCCCCGGGACAACCGACCTCCCGGCCCAGCCCCGCGGGCCCGGCGGGACGCGCCGCCACGTCTCTCGGCTCGGGCCGCGCGCCACGGGGGCCGGGCGAGGGGCGGGGCCCCGCCCACCGAGGGGAGGCCTCGCCGGACGCTGCCGCGCATGCGCAGCCCGGCAGCTGCACTGCCCGACTCTCGCCAGCAGGTGCCGCCCGCGGCGCCGGCACAAGCGCGGGCTGCCCCGGCGGCTGCAGTACCGCGCTTTGGACACAGGGTGGCAGCAGAGACCTCCGCGCGGGGGGGGCGGGAGGAGAAACAGCAACAAAACGTCCCCACAAAAGCACCGAGCGGCAGCGCCCGGGTCATTGTCCCGCCCGGGCGCCAGGACCAGGGACCGCGCGGCGGTGCAGCCGCCGGGGCTGCCAGCGCGCGCTGCCCGCCCTCCGAGCGGAGCCGGCACCGGCGGGGCGGGGACACGCCCGAGGAGCCCGGGGCGAGCAGCCAGAGGGCAGGGACACGCATGCGCAGGCAGACACGGGACGGAGAGGGGTGAACGGGGCACCAAGGCACCGCGTCAGCCCCGAGGCATTCCCGCCCACGCGCGGGGAGAGGGGCAGGAGAGAAAAAGCGGAAACTGCGAGAAAAAACAAGAAAAAACGAGGAAAATCGTTAAAAAGCCACTGCGCATGCGCGAACAACGCCAGAAGCCGCCCCCCCCCGCTTTTCGTCACGTGAACTGCCCTGACCAATCAGCTCGCACGGGGCAGTCTTTATCACGTGTAACGCAGGCAGCCAATCACGTCCTGCTCTTCTGAAGTCTGTGGCGCCATTTTTCTGCCGGGCGCCGCCATCTTTTTGCCGGGCACGCCACATCTGCGCATGCGTAGCTCCTCTGCTGCAGTACCGGGCTGCGGCCAGCAGGTGGCATCAGAGACCGCTGCTACGCATGCGCAGTGTAATTTCCACTTTATTAAAGTCCTACTGCGCATGCGCCAATTTAACCGCCGCCGTACAGCGCTATTCCGCATGCGCTGATCATTTCCGCCGTACAGGACTCCACCTACTGCGCATGCGCATTCCGTCCACAACATAAATAAATAAAAACGAATTAAAAAAGGCCAAAAAACCACAAGCAAATGAAAAAACAGGCAAAACAGAACCTCTACTAAGCTATAAAAGCACCGACCGGCAGCGCCCGGCGCCAGGACCAGAGACCGCGGCACCAGCTGGGGGGGACACGCTCGAGGAGCCCAGGGCGAGGCACCGAGACACCGCGTCAGCCCCGAGGCCTTCCCAGCCACGCGCGGGGAGAGGGGCCGGAGCGATAAAGCGTAAACTGCGGGAAAAAAGCAAGAAGAAACGAGGAAAATCGTAAAAAACCTACTGCGCATGCGCGAACCGCGCCAGAAGCCCCCTCCCCCCCCGCTTTTCGTCACGTGAACTGCCATGACCAATCAGCTCGCAAGGGCAGTCTTTATCACGTGTAACGCAGGCAGCCAATCACGTCCTGCGCTTCTGAAGTCTGCGGCGCCATTTTTCTGCCGGGCGCCGCCATCTTTTTACCGGGCACGCTACATCTGCGCATGCGTCGCTCCTTCGTTGCAGTACCGCACTGCGGCCAGCAGGTGGCAGCAGATACCGCTGTTGCGCATGCGCAGTTTGTTTTTCTTGTCTTAAGCTTTAGTGCGCATGCGCTAATTTTTCGATGCCGTACACCGCTGTTGCGCATGCGCGGACCATTTCCGCCGTACAGGGCTTTGCCTATTGCGCATGCGCCGTCTCTCCGCAACAAAAAATATTAAAAAACAAATAAAAAAAGGCCAAAAAACCCCAAGCAAATAAAATAACATGCCCGAATCGCGGCAGAACCCCACTCTTTTCGTCAAGCGAACTGCCCCGACCCATCAGCTCGCACGGGGCAGCCTTTAGCTCGTGTAGCGCAGGCAGCCAATCACGTCGTGCTCTCCTGAGGCCTCAGGCGCCATTTTCCTGCCAGGCTCCGCCATCTTGGGGCCGGGCACGCCACTTCCGCGCATGCGCGGCCCCTGCGCTGCAGCGCCCGCCTCCGGCCAGCAGGGGGCAGCAGAGACCGCTGCACAAGCGCTCCCGCCCGGCCGCGCCGCAGCCGCAGCCCCGCGCTGCGAGCCCGGGGAGCAAAGAGCTGCTGAGGAATGAACCGCCCGCGCTAAGAGCCGCATCCCAACACACCCAACGCACAAACACCGCAACCCACAGCCCTGCGGAGCTACAGCAACGCACATCGGCAGCGCCCTGGTTATTGTCCTTTCCCGCGCCTCACAAGAAGACACACCGAGTAAAATACTACCTTCACAGTACTTGGCTTCCCTTTTGCATTCGTTCAACCTGCAAGGCTCTGAATTTGTGCCGTTCCAGTCCCTGTCTCCGAAACTCGCTATTCGGCTTTTTTTTTAATTTATTCGTTATTTGCACCATGAGGAGGGACGTCTGCCCAGCTGCAGGGCCCAGAGGGAGATGCTGCCGACCCGCCAGGGAAACTCGCGGTTCGCAGCGAGGCAGAAGTAACGCACAAACAGCTGCCCGTCTTTCCCCACATTTAGAACACACACGTAACTGTTTGTCCACACCTCCTGAATTATCTGCTACAATGATGGAGCAGTGACAAACACTGCAAGACAGTTTGTAGATTATACATTTATGTTTCATTTATGATAGAAAAATCAGTGATAAGAGATCTCACCTATAGCTTTGATTCTGAAAGGGGGGGGGGGGGGAGCAAAACAAAACCAAAAAAATAAACAATACCCGCTGCATTATTTTGTAGTATTTGTTTGTGAGATAATCCGTCCCGGGCCAATGCTCACCTGCTTCTGAAAGTTGTCCCCTCCAGACAGAAAAAGAATAGAGCTGAGAGGAATGTGACATTAACCCTAACAGGCCGGGGGAAATCGGACCGTCTGGCTTCAGGCTGGCTCCAATTAGGATTATAATCACCAAAAAAATGGAAATCATTGCCAAACAGTGGTTAGAAATGTGATAAATACGATTAGAGCTCACGAGGAAAAAATACAAGGTTGTCAACAGAGGCTGAACGACACCCCAGCCATTACTGGCAAAGTCTTATAAAATACGGAGGGATGGCTAGGGAATGCCACATGGATTGACCGGGGCTGGGCATGGGGCTGCGGGACCGCCTTGTCATCACCTCCTTCCAGACAGCTCAGCCACGCAAGAGCTGCTGCCCGGGGCATGTACAGTCAGATGTCTATGCAAAAAATGTTATCTTCCTAGCTATGGCAACACAGCTGTTACACGAATAGGGCATGAATCAAACATTGATCTGCACGTGCTTTTAGAACATCAGCTTTGACCTTTTTGGAAAAGGATTTTGAAGGGGTGCAAGTAGCACGCGGGTTTCTGAACGAAAACCTGAAATCCCTAATTGTCATCGCTGCATTTAAAGGCTTTGACTCTTGAAGCAGTTTATGTCGCCAGCTGCAATGTTAGACATCCAGAGCTTGAAACCAGATTTCCTCACCAGGTGCTTCATCAGCTTAAAAACAAGGGTACAGGAAAGGCTTTAAAGCGTCCTGAATGAAAGGGGCCGTAACATACGGTGTGACACACAGTTCGAACCCAAACGGAACAGGGGACTCGAGCCCCGAACCAAACCCCAAAAGAGCACCTTCGCCTTACCAGGGAACTTGCTCCGAGCTCTTCGGTTCAGGGGTCAGAGATTCTTCCCGAAAATCCCTCGCTGCCGGCTGGAGATGCTGCGATTCCCCGGATCCCTCGAGGTGCAGGAGCGCGGTCCCGTCTGGGTCGCCAAAGTACAATCCGTAAAATCCGGTGGCAGAAAGAACCCTCCAGCGCTTCACTTGAGGTCCAAAGGCAGTCGTACCCCGCTTGTCACCTATTCTCACAGCCTCGCCCCCCGCAGCCGTTCCTGTTTGCAGGTTTCAGCTCAAAGGCAACACCCTATTTCTGAGAATAAACCTAGGCATCTGCAGTGCCTTTTGTTTTACCCCGCCAGGCTTACCTCATTAGGTGAGTGTAGCTGCAGAAAAAGAGCTCGCCGAGGTTTCCTGATAGGTTTATTGCCATCAGCAGGAAAAGGGTCAGAACCTGCTTCATAGGTTCTGCGACGTTTGATCAAGTGTGCACAAAACAAAACCTGGCCATCCTGTACACGATCCTCACGAAGTGCCTCAAAAAGTGCAGCCTGATGTCAGCCGGGCTGCAGAGAAACGCGAGCTGCCGTTTAACGCCCGCGCCGGGAGCTCTGCGGGGTCTTGCAGAGCCCTCAGCAAAGGGCTCGTTTGCAGCGCTCGGTGCCCGGGAACCGGCTGCCCCAAAGTCCCGAGGGGCTCGTTGGTTTGATCGCTCATTGTTTTCTCCCCCCCGGGCTGGGCCGATGGCGCCAGGGAGGTGCTGGTTTGTCTGGCTGTGCTGCTGGGGGGGGGTCTCTCCCCGAGCAGCCCCTCCCGGAGCCCCCCGGCCGCGGGGTGTGCGGGGGCAGCCGGGACCCCCGGCCCGGCCGTGCCGACCCCTGGGGAGCGGCAGCTGAAATTAACTGCATTTCGTTCAGGTGCCTTCTGCAATCTGGAACAGACCCAGCCCCTGCACCGCTCCGTGCTCTGGGAGCTGCTTTTCCCAGCGCTTCCCTGCGGGACGGGTGTCGGCAGCCGCCCCTGCCCGCAGCTGTGCCTGCAGTGCACAGCCCCCTGCCCGCCGAGGGCAGCCCAAGCCTGGAGTAAAAACTCGAGAGTTCCAGTGTTTCATAACATTCTGAAGATGATCGCTGTAAGGGTCAAAAAGAATTAGATCACCGAAAGAGTTCTTGCCTGACTCCAAGTCATCTCCCAGATACTGACTGGCATCATGATTCTGTTTGCATCCTGGAGTCATGTTCTTAAATAAATTGTGAATGAAACTGTCAGTAAGTTTGTGACACCCTTTCCAAGACACCAGGGGAAACACGGTTCACTTCTGGTTCCTTTACTGCCTCTTAGCAGTGTGAAAACCCTGCAGCAGGACCTTGCTGTGCCCTTTGGGAGCAGCTGCCAAGTTACTGGGCATCTTCAGAAATGAAAGCACTAGAGAGTGAAGAAATCTGTATCACTATTTGGAGTTGCAGTGTATAAAGGGAAACGGGAAAATAATCAGGCAGTTCAGAGCTGGCTGTTTTCCAGATCTGCCCTGCACTGAACAGGGCCTGCTGCTTGTTGCAAACGTGTGTGCATGGAGGAGTTGTAGAGAGGGATAAACATGTTTGTTGTGAAACCACCAGGGTTTCTAAAACCGGCTGTTCAGCCACTACACCCAGAGGCACCTCTGGGTGCTCACAGCCCTCACTGGGAGTTGCCTTTGGATGGAGAAGTCACCTGTCAGAGGCTGGTGTAACAGCAGCCCACCTAATCGGTCTAGGTGGTTTAATTTTACCATTGATTTTATATCATTTAAATAAAATGCATTTATTTAAACCAAACCTGGCTCAGGAGCTCCCTGTGCTGTAAAAATTGTTGGAAGCTGGGAAAGTACTCAGAAGAGGCCTGTGTTCCCACACTTTCTTAACTTCTGTTAAGGCATTAACTTGAGCCCTTGCCAGAGACAGATGGGATGAAGCTTTGAGACAAACCCTCACAGATGCTTTTCTGGTGCTCTGGGTAAGGATGGGTGATTTCTGTGTACTACTGAAGTCTCTAGATTTGAAGCTCTTACCTAAACACTTCAGAAAGGCTTCAGGTCTGCCTGCTTAGGATCATGACACACAACTATCAAAGTATTTCATCCTTGCTGTATGGACAGAAGAAAGGACCATTTGAAGTGCAAGCTGGAACGTGTCCATGACTTTAAGTCTCTTTTGGAATCTATTGATACTCCTCTATAACATCCTGGAAATAAGCTCCTGAATCTAACTGTGTTGCATGAAAATGTCTTTTGCACCTGCTGCTTCCCCAGAAAGGCTCAAGGGACAGACTATTTCCCCTCTACGGCTATGACCTTGTATGTATCTCTGAGGAGGCCGGGGGGCAACATCAGTGATTTTATTTGGATAGAAAAAAAGTTTCAAGAGAAAAAACACGTTACAGAACGTGATGAGCCTGCAGAGGTTTTGGCAACAGGGCCTGGCAGTGTGGCAGCAGCCACTGCCCATGGCCAAGTCCTCCTCCCCTGGCACCTGCTGCCTCCTGCCAGCACTTGTGCAGCCACAGCTCAGGGCCCTGGTGGCACCAGCCACCCCTCCAGCAGATCCTACCCCACATCCCGTGCTTGGTGGAACGTCATCAGCATTTGCTGTCAGGAACAAGCACTGAAAAAAACCCAAAGTAATACCAGGTGACAACTTAATTGATTGCCAAGTCAAATAGATTTGGGATGGTTAAAAGAGACACATCTAAGCCACCACCCCCACCTGCTTCCCAGGCTCCACTTCACTCCATCATTACCCATCCCTCTATGTCCTCCCCCACTGAGTGGCACACAGGGCTGGGGAACGGGGCTGGGGGTCAGTTCAGAACACTTTGCCTCTGCTGCTCCTTCCTGTTCGTGCTCTTCCCTTTCTCCAGCATGGATCTGTTCCCCAGGAATACAGCCTTTCGCAAACTGCTCCGGCGTGGCTCCTTCCAATGGGCTGCACTCCTTCCCAAACTGCTCCAGCACAGATTCCCCCTTCTGATTTTTATATTGGAGAGGAAAGGAGAGTTCCAAGTGCTCTGGAGTCAGTGTCTGCTGATGGAATTGCCCTCCACTGCCAAGGGAAGCATTTACATGACGTTATCTGTGGACAGACCTTTGCCTTGCAAACCTCCTTTATCACAGCAGCTCTGGGCACTGGCTCTGTGGGGGTTAAAGCTCAGATGGAAGTCCTGGCTCCCCACCGGTTCCCCCCATCCTCCCCCAGAAGCAACAAGTGGATTTCTGTAGGTCCTGGGTGAAACACTCGGGGACACAGGATCTGCCATCAGCTCGGGTAAAATGAAATACCCCTGAGATGTGACAGGTCCAATCTCCTTGTCCAGTGCCCCCAAGACAGGTCAGGAACATCTATAGGAAAACATTTCTGCAAAACAGGAAAAGAACCTCCCTGGAGTAAGGCAATGGATCTGTATTTGGAGACTTCCTTCTATTATTTGACTTTTTATGGACTTCAGTGAAAACTTTGCCAACTAAAGATCATCAGAGTGAGCCATAGCTGATGTGCATTAAAAAAACCACAAACGAACAAAAAATTCAATAAACCAAATTAACACCACCACCACAACAAAAACCCAGCTTGGTTTCACTTTTTTAGTTTCCACAAGTGAGGAGAAAACACAACTGGCTGTTGGTGACTGGAACCAGAGGGTCCAGCTGTTCACCTCATGCACTGATGACCAGACATGTCCTTTTCTCTGTCCCTGAAAAAGGGAACACTGGAAGTGCAGATTTCTGCAGTGTTTACGCTCCCGGTTTAGGACACTGAAGAACC
This sequence comes from Apus apus, assembly GCF_020740795.1. NCBI lineage: Eukaryota > Metazoa > Chordata > Aves > Apodiformes > Apodidae > Apus > Apus apus. The sequence goes on along the minus strand of NC_067288.1, from coordinate 31,886,300 downwards.
CAGCAGCCTCAATAGGTTCTCCCTGCGGGCCTTACTGATCTGAGCAAAAGGACTTGAAATACTTGGAGAGCTGTTAGTCCTTCTAAGAAAGAAAAGAACAGTTGAAGATTTCTTGATGTATCCTCTTTGTCATTTAAACCATTTGCCAGGGGCTCCTGCATCTGTAATTTCTGAGAGCATTGTTGGGCTGTCCTCAAAAAAAGAGCCACGGCTCTTGCTGCCCTTATCACCTACTTGTGATTCTATGTTGAGATTTCTCTCCTAGAAGTAAAACAAAGGTATTTTTTAGTAGTGAGACAGCCACACCTTGCCCGAATTCTTTCAGGCCTCTCAGAACAACCCCCCCTGTTGTGCACTCAGGCTGCAAGTCAACTTATGTGTTTTCCTGATAAATTAGGCTGTGCAGTAAACTTCTTGGGTTTGGGGCAAGACCATGTATGGGACAGTTACGAGTCTGATACTGTCGATAATGCAGGCAGCTTCCAGGAATCCATCCGTTGAGATGCTAATGATGGACCGGGAGTTCTGGTTAAAAAAAAAATAATAATTAAAAAAAATATATATATATATATAGCCTGGAATTTAGGACTGAATGATACTTACAGAGATACCTGCTGCAGTTTTCCTTCCCGGGACATGTTTTTAACAGGCAACAGACACAATTTAGCCTTGCCTCATCAGATCACTCTGAGGATGTCACTGTGAAGAAGAAAGATCTGCCAAATAATGACCAGCTGTTTCACTGGCACAGTCTTTCAGACAGTACAGCACCACCTGTCCAGATCAGCCTGCCGGGTAGAAATTAGTCTTTTATCTTTGATCTGGTACATGTGCATACTAGGCACAGAAAGTAAAGGAAATCAAATACCTCCCTCCTTTGTGCCGTTTTTATTCTTGCCTAATTGGCTTAGTTTCAATTTACATCTCCAAGAAATTAATGTAATTATTTATTCCTGCTATTTCAAGTTTTAGACCTAACTAGGGCACTTTTGTGTACATTGAATGGGCCACTCTGATCTGTCAGGCTATTTCAGCAGGGAGGGCTGGGAATTTTCCAATCAAAGTGAGGGAATATTCAGAAAAGCTGTTTGTCCAACCAAAACAAAAGTATGAAGCACAGGCATCCCTGTACACCTGGTGCTTTCCAAGGGCTCAGAACAGCAACGAGCAACTGTCCTGTGGTCCAATGCAGCTGACACAGCAGGTCAGGCTGCTCCACAAGGCTCTTTCTCCCCTCGGTGGCACAGGCTGAAGTGGAAAAGGTGCAGCGCGCAGGGTCGTGATGCCGCCGCCCCCGAAGCGCTCCGGCCCCAGCCCTGCCCGCCCCGCGGTCCCACAGGGGCGTCAGAGCCCCGCGCTGCCCGCACAAGCCACCCCATCAGGGCACAGAGCTGAATGTGGGGTGGCACGGGGAAGGAAGGCTACAGCAAACACTCTCACCAGGAAAGTGACGGACCATGGAGGAGTCAGCAATCACATCGTGTGGCTCTTGCAGGCTGTCCTGCACATGTGGCTTGGCCTACATTTGCAAGTGCCAAGAACAGGAACACACACACCAGAAACACCTTACAGTTGCTGCTTACACCGTTCATAAGTGACCACACACAAGCGACCCCTTTTTTGCCCTCTGAGCATTCTTCTTCCCTTCAATACCCCCACTGTAAACTTCCCCAGGACCCCTTTCCTTCCATCAGCACTCTCAGATTGGCAATAAAGCTCACTGTACTGTCCTCGTAGGGACTTTCCAGCCCATGGAGTTCAGGACAGCAGTAGCAAAGACCCTAGAATTCAAGGCAATTTATCTGTTGAAGACTGCTTACAGGCAAACAAAAAGTCAAAGTATCTATATGATCTCTCTGTGTTCTGGCCCCACTCCTGGGTACCCTGTTGTCCGTAAAAAAACCAAAACCTCCTTATTTAAAATCTGTTTCAAGAGAGCAGTATGCAGGGCACCTACACACACAGTCCTGACAGGCTGACTGGAGGCAACCCAAAGGCTCTGAAATGAGGTGCCCAGAGGAGGGGAAGTTTTCTGACAGGGTCACACTACCCCACGCTCCCAGGCAGGAACCCCCAGGACTGTTCTTTCTGGTGCTGTGGTGGCTGACCCCAGCAGAGAGATGTGCACCCCCTTCACCCAACATCTGAAACGCGTATCCATTGCCCTCTGGTGCCTCCTGTTAAGGAACCTGAAAACACAACATTTCCTTCTGCCATGATCATCACTGGGGTAGACAACAAGCATAGTATTGCTGAAGGATATGAATTCTATAACTGGCAACATTTAAGGCCTGAAGAGAGAGGAACTGTGGTTAATAGCTTAAATTAACAAAAAAACTTCTTAGTTGCACTGATCTGTTGCACTGGTATGTTGACAAAAGTAGATACATAAAAAGGAAATATATATTAAAAATATATTAAAAATATTAATTTTTATAAATTATATATTGCACTGTTGTCTATGTCCCATTTTATAGATATATGCATAATAAATTATACACAATACACACACATATATGTATACATATATAAAAACAGGTAAGAGCTCTGGGCCAAAGTTGGTTAGAAGGATGTGAGGCAGGGTAGTTCTTTCAAGCTGGAATACATGGCTGCAGTCACTCAGTGAAGTTGTACTAAACTAAAAAAAAGTAATTCAAGGAAAAAGGATATTCAACTTTTTATTGCTTTCCTGTTACTCACTTTCTAAATAAAACCAGATGAACAGTGTCACTACCAGAGTAATTTGCTGTTATTGCATTACAAAAACACCTCTGCCTGCCCAGTTCTGGGGAGGAAGCAATCCTGGACTGCCTAGTTACGTTGGCCTAAGCATAATGACTGAGCTACAATCTTCCTTGAGAAAGGAACAACAGGATATATGGATGCATGTTCAACAGTGCAGGTAGGGCTTGCCTAGGAAACACAAGTGGACCAACTGCTTCACATACTGCTTGCCAGGCAAGATCTTCAGTATCAGATTAAGAGCTATAATACCTGCTATATCACATAGAAAATACTAAATATTATATAACTTTTTTGTCTCTAAAATAATGAAAGGGATATAGTTCACTATCAAAAAGAACCCTGTTCCTCACACAGAGTAAATGCTTTTATTTCAGGTAATGTTTGTGGGGAAAAGTGATAAGGATATGGTCCATCAGTAGTGAGTATAATTTAGACTAAGAATTAAGAATTTAAAAACATGTGAAAAGCAGTGTTTTCTAATATTATGGAAAAAAACAGAATCACGCAGTCATAAAAATCAGAGCAAGAGCCTATGCTACACATTACTTTTGCTCATCATTTTGTCCAGGTGCAGGACAACTGGCTTCATACTTTTTCTTCAAACCTTTCAAATAAACACGCAAACTGTCTGGATCCAGTCGAGAATTCCTGGCAGTCTGAACCAACCTCATGGCTAAATGGTACACAGCTCTCTGCTTCATCATCTCAGGAGTGCTCTTCTGCCTGTGCTGTTAATAAAAACATACACATTTGTTAAAATATGAAAGACATTATGTTTTATTATCAAAACACTAGCCATTTTCCAGCCTATTTCTGATCTCTGACTCCAGGTTTGTACACTAACATCACATCTGACACTCTGCTTTGTGCTGTCACCGAACAGTCACCGTCAACAGAAGCTTTTGTAACTGATTCCAGAAATACGTATTTTAGTGAAATCTCTTTTCACAAAACATAGGCAGTCCTTATCCTATATCCTTCCAGAAACTGAAAATATATTCGAGTTTTATAAAAATCTGTCAATTACAGAATTATAATTTTCTTACTACATACCAAGATTTGTTTTGCAATATGATTTGTGATTTCCTTTGCATCCAAAATTACAGATGATGGCAGGGAGGAAACTTCTGCAGCTTTTAATCCTAAACATATAAAACACAGATCAGGATCTTTGATGTAATTTTTTCCTCTACCTTCCATACAACATCTACCAGAATTAACTTAGCCTATTTTTTTAAATGGTGAAGTTTAAAATTATTATTATTATTATTATTATTATTATTATTATTATTATTATTATTATTATTATTATTATTATTATTATTATTGTTAATCTTTTTGTCTCTTTTTTGCTTGTTTGCTTGGGTTTTTAAAATAAATGATACAGTTTTGAGAGTTAAAAATTAAAAAGTCTACTTTGTTGTAACACTGCTTCTAAGATACACTTCCACATGAAGTTACTGCTGTAATACTGTAACCAGGCAGATGTGACATGTTAAAAAATGGCACAGTAGTGTTAACAGCTTTCTCTGTTTATTGGCAGGCTGGAAAATACTGAGGTTGTGCTACACGTGCACGCCATTCATCCAGTCATCCAGGGGATACCATGCCATGTTCCAACCTCCACTCTGTTGCCAGTAGCTGAACTGCCAGATACTAAGGGAAAGGAAGAGATGTAAAATATTTTTGTCTGCTCTAACACGCTTTTTTACTTTTTCCTTTGCCTGTGGCCCTGGCTGTCATGAGGAAATTCTGTGCTTCATTGGGTGCCTTCCTACTGAAGGGTTAAAATGAAAAAGGGTCAAGAAGAGCCCCTGCACTTTATTAGAAATTAACTGCATGCAAGTAAGGTAAAGGCAAGACACCCAACACTGACTTCCTAAAGGTTTCCTGTTCTCTGAGAATACTCCCATAACATACGATTTTTCTGAGTCAGTGGTGTTATAGCACTGAAATTGAGCTTGTGCTGCCAAAGGTAGAGAAACTTCCTCTGAAATTCTAAAAAAAGTCCAGTTTTTAAGTCAGTTGTAGCTTGACTAGAATAGTTTGTAGTCTTCTTTACCACTAGCTTGCAAAAGTCAAGTGCAGCTAACTTCCTATCAATGCCATCTAAATCAAGGATCCAACTTCAGAATCTAGTCTTTGGGAACATGTGGATTTCTGCAACTCTTTAAAACATGTAGTTGTGCCCTACTGTCACTCACTCATTTCTTTATTGACCCATAATTCATTAGCCTGTACAGTATGATCTGTTCTGAAGTTAGAAGAGAAGTAAAACCACTTTTCCTGAAAACACTGATGCATTCTTTAGAGTAAGCTCTTAAAATAGCTTTAGGGTGATACACAGCTCCTGTCCTTTTTTAAAGAAACTCGATTCCTTTTTGCTAATCAAAAAGGCCCAAGCTGCTATTTAACTTTGTATCACTACTTATGGCAGGAACATAAGAGTTTTACCCAACACAAACCTCAGCATTCACAGTCTCTACAGAACTTTCACTTGCTTCCACAAGCAGAGATTAAAGAGATCAAGTACTGTCTGCTCAGAATGGCTCATCTCATTCAAACAGAGATGAATCAAGTAGCTACTGACATTAATGTTTTTTTCACTATGAATTTCATGCAAGTTCTTCCTACTACCCCAAACCACCGTCTCACTACATGTTTACTTAAAACATAACATTTATTTGGAACATATGACAGATCTGCAGTTGTTAGTCTTTGAGAGAGATACAAACTCAGAAGAAAACTATCAGCAGAAAAATAGATTCTTAAGAACTGAAATAGTAACTTAAATAATCTTTACTAAGTTAAAGGCATAGCGGAATCCATTACCATAGTTCTTTTCCTCTGTATATCCTTTAGAGAGTGTGTAAGTGTAAGCGATTTTCTCCTTATTTCCAGCACTGCTTCTCACATGTTGCACTTCAAAATGGCAATTTTCCACATTGGGATATAAAGCATCTATATGACACAGTTCCAGGAAATGTGTAGCAAACAATGTAAATGCCTAAATAAGGAAACAAGAAAGAAATTTTATTTTGGATACGATCCTAGGATAAATTACAATAAATAAGAAAAATCAAATAGTCTCTCAGATGTCCAGGTTTTCCTCCAAAACATTTAAAAGCTGTCTTTACATTACTAAAGAAGTTTAAATCTTTAAGCAATGAGTTCTACCATTGGCAAGGGTATCTCTTCCAACTGTGGATTCTCCCACTCCTCTCTCAATAGAAGGAAAAGGACATCAGAAGTAAATGGAAATCCACGACACTTACAAAATCTGACTAGGATTAATCTGAATGATTGTCAAATGGTTGCCTTAATACTCTCAAGGAATGTTTTGCCAAAAGCACAAGCTACAGAAAATACCTGAGTTTTCAAACCAAACCACAAAGGTACTCCGAATAAACTCTGGTGAGAAATGGAACACCTACACTTTTATTTCAAAAACCTCACAACAACCTGAGAATGACCACGTAACTAGTAATGGAGGTGAAATTTCCAACCCATCTTCCACTTTTCTAAGCAAGTCTGTAACCTCTGTGACCAATTCGTACACTGTGCTCTGGAAAGGTAACAGCCAGGTGAAGAGGCTCACCCTTAACATTCAAGCATACAAAGCTGCACTAAGCAAAACTGGAGAGACTGGGTTATGCTCTTCCTAGATAGAAATACAAGCTTGCAAGCAGGTTGGAAAGTGTCTGTGACCAATGTACTGGTTTGGGCTGGGATGGAGTTAACTTTCTTGAGAGAAGATTCTATAGTGCTGTTCTGGATTTATGATGAAAACAGTTTTGACAAGACACCAAGCTTTTAGCAATTGCTGAGCAGTGCTTGCACAGCACCAAGGCCTCTGCTGCTCCTCACCCTGCCCCAGCAAGCAGGCTGGGGTGCACAAACAGTTGTGAGGGGACACAGCCAGGACAGCAGACCCCAACAGACCAAAGGGGTGTCCCACACCATATGGTGTGGGAAGGAGCAGGAAGAGGGGGAGGTCTGGAGTTACAGTGTTTGTCTCCTCAAGCCACAGCTGTGCTGGTGCAGCCCTGCCCTCCTGGGGCTGGCTGAGCCTCTGCCTGCCCATGGGAAGGACACAATGAATTCCCTGTGCTGCTTTGCCTGCATGCTCAGCTCTGCTTTACCTGTGGAACTGCCATCTTAGCCTCATGTCCTCACACTCCTGCCCCATCCCACCCTGGGAGAGTGAGCGACTGGCTGGCTGGGGCTTGGCTGCCTCCTGGGGTTAAAACCACAACAACCCATCAACAGAAGTGCAGCTTAGGTCAGCTTTTTTCCTCCATCACCATAATTCTTACTGTTCAGCAGTTATGAAAAATATCATATTTAGGCAAGACATTAACTAAAGTTAAATTACAAGAAAATACTGTTTACTTTCAGTATGACAAAATAATTATAAGGCTAATTATTTTTCAAACCAGAATTACCTTTAAATTCAACAGATATTCACAGGCAGCATAACAAATGCCAATACCTTCTTCAGCACTGGTACCTCTGCCTAGCTCATCAATGATGATGAGTGACTTGTCATTAGCGTTTTGTATGATGTACGTTATCTAGGAAAATAGTTAATGTGTTATCATTCCTATAAATGCATTTTGAAAAGACAAACCCTAATAGGAGTACAGCAGCCCAGAAATCAACCGTATCCTGGGCCCCATCAAAAAGCAGCATGACCAGCAGGTCAAGGGATACTGACTCTCCCCTCTACTCTGCTGAGACCCCCCTGCAGGGCTGGGTCCAGCTCTGGAGCCCCCAACACAGGAAGGACACGGAGCTGTTGGAGGGAGTCCAGAGAGATGATGCAAGGGCTGGAGCAGCTCTGCTCTGGAGACAGGCTGGGAGAGCTGGGGTGTTCAGCCTGAAGAAGAAAAGGCTCCAGGGAGACCTTAGAGCACCTTCCAGTGCCTGAAGGGCTGCAGGAAAGCTGGGGAGGGACTTGGGACAAGGGCAGGGAGGGATGGGAGGAGGGAGAATGGATTTAAGCTAAAGACTGGGAGATGGAGATGAGATCTGAGGGAGAAATTCTTTGCTGCGAAGGTGGTGAGACCCTGGCCCAGGTTGCCCAGGGAAGCTGTGGCTGCCCCATCCCTGAAATATTCAAGGCGAGGCTGGATGGGGCTTGGAGCATCCTGGTCCAGTGGGAGGTCTCCCAGCCCATGGCAGGCTTTTGGAACTATTTGATCTTTAAGGTCTCTTCCAACCTAAGCCATTTTGTGATTCTACGATAATAGGAATACTTTGTATTATTCAGATGAAACAATGCAGAAATTATAAAATCTTGTCAGATCCACAAATTTTATCTTTTCACAGCTTTCAAATAGGTGTCAGTTCTAATCAAGCAAAGACTCATCCTACAGTACTCTCTCTCTTTTCTATTGAACGTATCACATTCCTGTAAAATTGTGTCCGTTTGGGAAAGGAAACTGAGAGGGCTCAAGCTACTACAAATAAATAAGGTCTCAGAAATAACAAAATGTTGAAGCTACTGTTCTCATTTTCACTCGTATTGGGGTATCTTCTTATTCAAGATATGCCTGGTTTTCTGTGGTTTATCATCAAGGTAACAGATGAAAGCTGAATTTCTGACTACTTGTCAAAGTACAGTCTTTCAGTGTAAATATACTAGCACAATTTCTATTAGCTTAACAGTAAAAACAGGCCTTGGACCCTGGATCAGCTATGTTAAATACCTCTTTCATTTCCTTCATGAATGTTGATGCATTTGTTTCTATATCATCATCCATACCTATTCTGGTAAAAATTTGCTCTGCGATTCTAAAAGAACAATACTCTGCTGGGACATAAGAACCTACAAAAAAAGTAAAATATGAGTTTTCTGGTATCAGTGTGACAAATGCCCATTTGCCTGAATTTGGCAGTGGGGGAAGAAGAAAAATTCATTTTACACTCAGTGTTCATGCACTGTAGGGAATGCATCTTATTCTGTAAAGTTTTGTAAGGTTATGTTCTCCCATTACTTTTTAAAAAAACACATCATATAGATACCATAATTAGGTAAGCTTATCGATAAAACCTTAAGAAATCATATGCCTGAAGCTGTGTGTCAGTCTAAAGGGATGTAGAAGTGAGAATAAACACTAGGATTGACTTACATTTCTGTAGCCACTGAGTCACTAATCCCAAGGAATCTGAGTTTTCCCAAAACAATTTTGTATTGCTTTATCAGACTTTGAAGCTTATTAGTTTTCTTGAATGGAAAAGAACAGGAAACCTGCCAGAAGACCTTACAACCTCCTTTATTCATGTTAAGCTCATGTTTTTGAGAGCAGTTCCTGAAGAACTTGCAGCTGTTGCGGACTGGACCCACAACACGTGGTGGACAAATTTTATTCTCTACTGCTAAGTAGCTTCAGTCTAGTAGAGTTTGGCTCAGCCTATTAAGGTCTCTCTCCTGCATTACCAGCCTCATCTTCAAAGCAAAAATCATGAGAAATTCCCAAGTATAGGGATGAGTCTCAAATTTTACAAGTATTTGTTTTATAATTTTAGTGACATAACCTTGCAGTATTTATTACTAGTTTTATTTATATATGAATTCTACATGGCTGCAAGCAAGTTTCTCCACATAACTGAGTTATGCTTGAGTTCATCTGTTCCTCTTGGATACTCACACAGAAGCAGCCTGACATGCATACTTCAAGGACACTTGCTATCAATTGAGCACAGGTCCTATGCTGGGTTGAAGTGCTCAGAACTGAAGCACACAACTGTGCTTCTCCTAAGGAGAGACTGAGGAGGCTTCCAGATACAGAGAGGGGCCCCGTAAGTTTCCAATGGCAGACCCAAAACCTGGCAGTGGCACCTGTCAGTAACACAAGGGCTGGTAGGAGCAAATTAAAACTACCTGTTAGTATTTAGATAGAATCTTATTCTAGAAGCCAAATTGTTCATTTTCAAAAATATTTTTAACTAGCAAACAATAAATGTGCTGCACAAGATTACTAACACAGTATGCTTACTCACCAATCTGTGCCATAATTTGACAGAGAGCAATCTGTTTCAAGTATGTTGATTTTCCACTCATATTTGGTCCCGTAATAATGACAAAATTATTACCCTCTGTTAGATACGTGTTGTTAGACACAGGTTTTTCCACAGCTATCTTTTCAAGAATGGGATGCCATCCCTGCTTGATTGCTAAAGTATCTGTAAATTCTGGACGAACTAAATGAGAAAAAAAAGATACAGGATATTGCAGAGTTAGTATGGAAACCTTTACATTATTAAACTACTATGTTTTGAAATAAAGTAATTATTGCAAAGCAGAAGTCAAACTCTGTGATCCTAATTCCCTGATTTTTACATTCCTGTAGTAAGCAAGGCCAACCTGCAGCACTTACCTGCAGAATTACCATCCACTTTCAGATATAGACTCTAATTGTCATGCAAGTCTGCATGATTTATTACTACAAAAATACTCCATAGCTAGCACTTCATTTCTAAATTAACATTCTGTGTTTGTGTTTTGTAGTAAGTAGTGCTGGACTCCAATAATAAAGAAAAACACAAAGAGCAAAACTTGAAAAGTAATTAAAACAGAAAACGTTAAAGCCAGTTTTGTAGCTATTACATTTTTAATAATTTATTTTTATACTGCTATGAGCACGTAAAGTAAAGGGGTCACGAACTCTATTACTACTCCATATGTGCCTTACTATATAAGGATGGAAAACAAGTAGCATTCATTCTATTTCTGTTAGATTTTATCATAGTGACTGTGGTTGTATACTATGCCCACTTTGATCAGTCTGACACTGGGACTACCTGTATGTACTTCTGTAGCACACAGTTCTTTCCTGAACCTATTCTGCATGCCTCCTTTGTCTACCCCCATGGCAGCACTCCAGGCTAACACTGCAGCACTCTTAACTGTGGTGGTCTGTTTAAACAGAGCAGCCTTCAAGACAGAAGTGCCAAAACAGGTTTTCAGGTTTAAACGCTGGGGAACTCTACCTGATACAGGTTTTACTCAATGATTCAGATGAGATGAGTCAATTGGCCAAGGGGACTGAAGGCGACAAATGACAGTCCGTTTATTTTGGTGGATTCACATTCCTGCCTGGCAGTGCAAACTGCAGCTGTATATTCATGGCAGAAGCCACGTGGGTTTGGTCTTATTATTACTGCTGAAGAAAATCTGTGCTCTGACTCATTTGGGGGAAAGCTTGTCGCAGTTCAAGCGTTTCAGTTACTGTTTGATTACTTATCAATTCATGGGCTACAACTGGAATAATCTCATAAAGATTCACAGTCCATACTGCAAAGTAAACTGATCCTGCTCATGAACTGGAAATTACACAGCAGCCATCAGTAATGATGAGCTAACATCCTGCCTGAGATGGCTTCCAGACCTGATTTAGTATCTACACCCCATTGTACTGTAGGTAAGTATCTCAGGTCAGCATTAATTCAAGACAATTTGTCCATTGCAAAACTGGGCTAGGGAAGCAGCATGAACAATGTGCAGGTAACCACATGATCCTGAATTCCTTAGAAGACTCCACTTCCAAAAATGTTTGAAAGTGCTACTGAAATTGAAGCAGGTGAAACAGGTAGCCTCATATTGTGTTTTGTTGTATATACTCACTGTTGATCTACTTGTATTATCTTGTGTACTTTCAGAAGTGTAAACTCAGAATGTTCACAGATTTTGTGCTTTTGACTAGAATATGCTTAAACTAACTGTCTCAGACTGTGAAGGCTTACAGAAGCTGAAGGACAGAATGTAATTTCAACAGATAGAAACAGAAAGAATATTGCCACAAAACTGGCAGGGATGGACCAGAGACACCCACCTAAAACATACTGAGACCCCAAAAAAATAAATTACATGGGCATAGCAATTGGAGAACCAGACAGAATGATCTGGATGTTCTCCAACAGAAGGGTCTTTATCTGGCCCATGACAGAATCAAAGAAGTAACTTACCATAATCAGAAAGAGTGCAGGCATGGGCAAACGAAAGCAGCATATCCAGCATTGACACAATGTCAGACAGCTTGTACAGGCAATGAATGTGGTCATAGATCTCGTTCAGTAGTTTACACACTATCCTAAAACAAAACACTGATTTAGTCGTTGCGCAGCATGTACTGTCACTTTATACAACTTACAGAAATAAAGCAAGCTGATATTGTTCATACTAAATACATTAAGATAGAATGACACTCATAACATGCAGTAAACTCTGCCAGAGGCAACCAAATGTATACATTTCCTTGACGCAAATGAATATCTTATACCATCATCTCAGATGAAATTCTACTATCAGAAATAAGACACACAGCTCAAATACAAACAGCTCATAAGAAAGCTTCACAAAGAGAATGACCTAAAAATATAGCAAGGGATCAAGTATATTTTATGAATATGTTCAACGCAATTCTAATTCCCTTAGGCCTTTGGGTCAATAACTCCCTCCATGGTTTCTAGAAATAATTTCCATTAAACTGACATGCAACTACATACTTAGTAAGTCTTCTGAAATAGCAGAGCAACATAACTTGCAGCAAGGATGAAGTACAGAAATAGTGCTGTAAATGCAAGGAACTGATTAAAAGTAATGATTCTGCATTACAAAACTGATGCATTTGTTGTGTCATTTTGTGCAAATAAATCACACATAAAAACCTAATACAGTGGCCACCCTTATTAGTAAGTGCCTGTGTATTTGTAATCATGTCTAATACAATGCACACGTTGTGAGGTTTTTGTCTCAGGAAGTACACTTGGTCAGTGTTGCTTTGGATTATTTCTTCAAGTAGCCACCACTTAAAAGAAAGCCTGAATAAAGCATTGTCACCGTTTGACTCAGGTCTGACAACAATGCTCTCGATCCCCTCCCCCCCCCCCCCCCCAGGTAGGGAAGGAGAGAGAGAAAAAGAGAGAGACTTGGCTGGATTGAAAACTAAACTACACAGCTTTAATTAAAACACTAATGAATCATACAAGAAAATATATACAATTAAGAAGGAAGGAAGTTGTCTTCTATGATCTCCGACTGGGGGCTCGTCCGGGATATGAACCCGGGACCTCTCGCACCCAAGTGAGAATCATACCCCTAGTATGTAATTAGCTATTAATTAGACAAATAAATTTACTTAGCAAGTATTAAATAGTTTTAAATGGTCTTACAAGTAGGTCATGTGATATATTTCTCTCAGGGACTCCTGACATCTTTCATTCATTTTTATTAAATCTGCTGATGTGAAGCTGTATGTGTTTTTCATTTTAGTGATCTAGAGGGAATTCAAACCAACAATAAGAACTTCCCATTTTATCAGAAGCAAAAATAGTTTCTAAAAAGCAAACAGGGAACAACCTGAGGCTGGGGGGTGGGAAGAGAAGCAAAAAATTCAATACCTGGTTTAATTTTGCCCATGTAAATTTTAACGAAAAAAAACACATAAGAAAATGCAGTTATCAGACATCCAACAGAGCTACACAACTTTATATTTACACACAACATAATTGCATGTAATTGCAAATTTCTGACTATATTAAGTAGAAATATAGGCAGTTATAGTAGAAATATGCATAGAGATATATATACACTATATATAGTAGAAATAGGGCAGTTATAAAAACACACCAATTACACCTTCATTTACTTCTAGATATCTTCCCTTAAGCTATTTTGTTGCTTAAATGACTATATAATGTGTACTTTATCAATGCATTCTCCATTCTATATCCATTAAATATACATACATATTATGAAAAAAAACATCCAGTACGGATACCTTTGTAAATTCTGAAGGAAGCTGGCCATTGGGTAATGTTGAACAATCAACATTCATCTGGATAAAAAACCCACGAGCAGAGCTGAAACTTGTCTTCAGTGGTAGATTGTACTTTTCTGCAAGTTGAGTTATCATACCTATGTAACACAAAGATTCAACCCAAATTACATATATTCATGTGCTTATACACACATACATGTTTGTGCTGGTACAAAGATGCATACTGTTAATGTGATTTATAGGTATTGAATGTGTCAGGTAAGTAACGTGACAAAAGGCCTCAGATGTGGGTCTCCAGGGAGTTTTTTAAGTAACATATAAATGTAATAAATCTGGCTGCATAAAGTTATTGGGAAAAAAATCCAGTGGAGAATCAGATAAATTCATGTGCTCTTTAAAGACAGTTCATGCATTTGACCAACTCTGAGGCAGGTCTAGCTATGGAGAGGAAAGCTTGTGCAAGCACTTAGCATCAGTGTCTATCAGTACACTGAATGTAAACTGTAGACTATGGACTCTCCGTGTAATCTTTCTCCAGACTGAGAGTAATGCTTTACATTTGTAATTCCCCCCTTAAATCCATCTTGTTCCTAGCTGAGAAGATACTATACATGGGAAACTGTAGGGTGATAGAAGAATATGTACTGATACATAATGGGAATTCTGAATAACACAAAGATGGCAACAGCAAGGTCGTCCCCTGAGAAGAGAGGATGGAGTTAGTGGTGTTTCCCTGCTGCTCACTGCAGGGAGCAGTGAATCATAGAATGGTTTGGGTTGGATCCTGGATCCAGGACTGGTGATTTTCTTCTCTCTCTTAACTTTTCTTCTTTTATTCTCTCTCTCTCTTTTCCTTCCTAAAACCCCTTAGAAATGCAAGGCCTAAACACGATTTTTCTCAGGTCGTGCAGCTCGAACATATCTGTATTGTGACTTCTGTGATGTAAATTATCAGCCTTTATGATCACCCAGCCTGAGATAATAATTGCAGTATCAGTATCTCTTCTGTAGTTTTAATTAAACCTAATATTCATGTACAGACCTTGAGTGTCATTTCACCTTAATCTGATCAAGGGGTATCGGACAGTTGAGCATTTCCTCAAATGGTCACATTTTAACCACTCTCCCTGGAAGGGCCAAGTCTGAGACTAAAGTTGGCTCCAGCCACACCTGGGCTCCTCTCTGAGGAGAAGTTTAGAAAGCAAGAGGGAATAGTCTCAATCTCCTTGGATCACCCTACCCTGGTAGCCCAGGACAGGATTGGCTTTCTGGGCCGTGAGCACACATTGCCAGCTCATGTCCAGTTTTTTATCCACCGGTACCCCAAGACCCGCTTTGCAGAGCTGCTCTCAAACCATTCACCTCCCAGCCTGTACTGGTACTGAGGATTGCTCCAGTCTAAGTGCAGGACCTTGCACTTGGACTTGTTGGACTCCAAGTGGTTCACACCGACCCACTCCTCAAGCCTGGCATCGTCCGGAAAACTTTGCAAGCACATGGGCTACAGTGAAAATGGGAAGACATTTGTTCACACATTCCAGAACCCTAGTAGCGTCCACATTTTGGAAGGTTTAGGAAAAAACCAAACCAATTGCATCTGTACTTTTCACTGTGTGCTACACTGACTGTAAGACTAGAAGGAAACAGGAAGCTCAAAACATATGACAGATGCTAAAGTTTCTGATGCTCTTTTAAGTTTCCAGTCATACAGTCAACTAAGAAGATGGTCCTTTAGTTGGAAATCAACATGCTATAGTTAAAAAAAGGAGGTCCATTCCAGAAGACATTTTTTTTTTCTTCAATTTTGACTTAATTGTAATGGGGAAGGTTACTAAAGCACAGTAACACATTCTGCTAAAATTCCTTTCAGTCATACTATCCAGCTCTTAATACCTTTGCTAAAAGTAGTCTGCAGATAGATCAAGACTGCTTAAAATATGAAGAACAAAGACCTTAGATATCTTAATCCAAGAAACTAAAACATTTACATGTTTTATGCAGAATGTTCTGGTTGCAATAACTGGTATGTCACTTTCCTTTTTTGTACTTTTAGAGGATAAGGAGCAACAGTTTAAAAAATAGGAATGA
Source organism: Apus apus (assembly GCF_020740795.1). Taxonomy (NCBI): domain Eukaryota; kingdom Metazoa; phylum Chordata; class Aves; order Apodiformes; family Apodidae; genus Apus; species Apus apus. Next base: position 31,870,683 of record NC_067288.1, on the reverse strand, counting down.
CAATATAATTGTTTAACTTTATTAAAATAAAACTGAGTTTTTATCTACAAAAGGAGAATCTCAGTGTGTATCTCCAAAGTACTTCAGCTACTTACCAATCACAACCAGCTCATACCAATACTAAACACTTTTTATATAAGAGAAGGCTACAATATACACAATTACATGGCTTCACATGCCGGGTGCAATGTACTTTGAAATCCAAATAAGTAAAAACTTGGTTCAGAAATACCTGCTATGTCATCAACAATTTCTGTGTACGTTCTACGAGCAATGTCAAGGAACTCATTGATGTTTGGCTTAACAGCATAGCACTTCTGGGTCCTCATACTCAGACACCCTTTTGTGTACCGGGTATCGTCATTAATCACCGCTGTGATCTTTTCAAGGATAATTCTGAATCTGCAATATTAGTTGTATCACTCATTAGCTACATAATACCGTCTTATTTGTAAGATCATCCCAAGATTACAAATAAGAGTACTACAAATAACTGAAGCAAATTATCTACTGTTAAAACACTGAATTTCATGTCTGTTTTTGCCTCAGAATGAAGTACGACTACATCCAAGTCTGACCAGAGATATAATCAAAATCTTTGGGAGATCTAAATTATTTCTAAAACATACAGACAACAGTTGATTTTTGCATTATTATGGGGACTCAAGGAAACCACTACTGCTGTCTTCTCAGAACTATTTCTAATGGAGTACAGTTCATCAGCAATTGCAGTCTCACAGCTAACTTTCTGTTTTGCCTTCTTCCCTTGGTTTGTTGAAAATTAGCATTTTTTGAGAATTAAAATAAACTTTCAGGCAAAAGAACTGAGCTATACCTGTAACTACAAGTACACAAAGATGTAACATCTAAGATCTTACATTCTTAAGAAAGATGAGAATTTCCACTGTACCAGATCAAGTGACAAATACCTTGTATCTTCAAGAGAACTGTAATAAGCCTTCAGCAGCCGTGTGTTGCAGCTTCTTAAAGCAGCCTGTTGAATAAAACATGGGCATGAACAGTTGCTTCTCCTTGTAGCCTTTTTAAAAGACTGAGAGTTCTTAGATTCACTGAGGCTCATCAGCAGATGTATAAGCAACTTGTGGAATCTGAGCGGGAGATTCAGTTACATGTTTGTTATAAAACAAGTAATTCAGGGAATGGTAGGAATCCAGTTCTTGAGTATTAGACTCAAAAGTATAACAAGAGTTTTTGTATTCTGCAAGATACAAAGGAATTTTTTTTCACTCATTGATCCTTACTGTTCCCTTATAACTTGAGATACTCTATGCTATATTATTTGAAATTTAATAAACTGCACTGTATAAAAATAAGGACAAAACAATCTGTACTTCATTAAAAATAATACTAAAACAGAGACAGCTTACTTTTAGAGGCTCCACAAGTTCCAAAGTATGTTTCACGTAGATTAAATTAGTTATTTTTGATTCAACAGTTTTAACCTGTTGAAAAATCTTACAAATATTGGAGGTGTTTGCATGTCTGCCTGCTTAAAAAAAATTAAGAAACTAGTAAAACTCATACTGTTATCTGCAACAGGTTTATACTTGCTAAATTGCTAAAATACTTTATAAGATCAGTTTGACAACTCGATGTATGCCTGTATAAAAAATGTTTTCCTGAATTTTCCACTGCCTACTGTGACAGTTTGCCCATCAGTAGGTGCTCATGTTGAACAGACCACTCACACTTCTAGGGACTGAACATGTGGGCTTTTCATAGCAGCACCTCATCTGTTCACTGGTGGAACATCTTGCAGAGAAAATTTTGATGGAGAGTCAGCGTGGAACAGGCTGAATGGGTTAATCTAGCATTTGATAAAGGCAACTGAATTAGCACTTGAATGAGCATGTTGTTGTATGAGTAGTAAGCTCTGCTATATTGCAGCCAGTTCAGACTGAAAAGACTGCAATTAGAAGTGATTTAATTGTGCATATGGTCCTATGTATAGATAAAGGCATCCAGTCTGACAGTTCTAGTCATACAGCTGATCTTTCATTCATTTTCCAGATCTCTTCAAGGAAAGATGTGAGCAATTAACATGCAGCTTTTGGGATATATCCTTAAAGAGACTTATCTGCATTTATTACAGTCCCACTGGACTCTGCATGTCATTTTGGTCTGCCTCATAAGATGTGCGATTTAAGGCAACACATAAGAGCAGGGGCCCCTTTTAATTAATAAGACCCTGAGAAAACTTAAGAGTAATCAGTACTTCCACATGTTACTTATTCCTTGCGTTCAAAGATTAACAGAGAGGAAGGGGTCAAGTTGAGGACACTATTCAAAACCCAGATATGTCTGTGTGCTTGAGATGTAAGGTTCTCTGCTGAGCTATACTCTTAATCTACAATAACATGATTCCATGTCTTTTTAAGGTGCAGTCTTTGTCGAGTCCTATCATCTACATTTCTATGCTGCATGTTACAGCCAGGTCTATTTCAAAACGTACTGTATCCTGCTTTGGAATTTGTACCAAAACTGAAAGTAGTTGTTCTGTGTCCAGGAATTTTGAGATAACTGTAAAGCAGAAGTAAACAGATCAGAAACTGAACTTAAATTGTAATAAAATCTGTTTTTGAAATGCACACAATTGATTAGTGATACTTGTGCTCATCCTTTTCTTTTGTTCTTTCTTCACAGAAAACAGGTTAAAAACAGCTGCTATCAAATTACTTTGTCATAACTATGCTTGCTATAGCTAAGCACGTAGTGATCACTGCACAGGTGGACACATGTAAATTCAGCAATATTCTTTTTGTTAGATTGGACAGTGTTTCTGTTGTGACAGAGATTAAGATTACGTGACCTAACTTCAGGTGGACTAACTCATAGCCCAGAACTGTATTTTTTTTTACATTGATGTGGACCACTATGTTCTTTGAAGCAATAGAAAAAATATGCATACACAACAAGTATTGCATCAGTAGTTCTTTACCTGCTTTTATTGAGTACATTACGTGCCCTTCCAACAGTGCATCTAGCCATGGTAGTAAAGAGACAAACTCAAATTCTTCACAGAAGCTATTAGCTCACTTACTTCTATGCATTTTATCAGAGAAATTAACTTATCTTAGCAAAACACCTGAGAAAAATATCACTATCATAATAAAGAAGACTTCAAAAAAATTGTGTCCACTATATAACTGTCACCTAAAAAATCATTAAACAAATGCTTTTCAAACATACTGAGTCCTACTGCATACTTTCATAGCTTAGAAAGGATGTTTAAAAAGAAATAGTATGTATTGAATACTATGTATTAAACATAAACTATTACCTGTTTGAAGACCAAAAAAGAGCTCCTCATCCTGGAGTAATTCCTGAACACAGTCCAATCTCATGTTAATTGTTTCAGCATCAACCAGTGGCTCCAGGATATTGGATCTAAGTCTTCGACTTCCTCCTGGAGTTTTAGTGTAATTCAGGACACCAAAAAGCGTGTGACTGTTCCTTTGAAAACAAAACCCATGTGACAAATCCACTCAGAAAAATAAAGATGGTAAATGTCAAGTGGCATTTTCAGGGAACAGGAATGCTTGTGGGATGCTTAGCACATCCCTCTTTGTCATGTGTATCATATGAACTACAGCAGTTCAGGAATTCAGGTAACTTAATTGAACTTAATATAATATTAGCCTTCATTACATCATTTTCTGAAGTATATAAACACGTGTGCTCTTTTTTTTCATTATTTTTTGTAGTAGTACTGCATTCCTACTACAGTGGTGCAGTCCATTTTTTTTCTCTCAATTGAACTGATTAAAAACTAACTAACCATACAATAGGAGACAAATTATAACCTGAGATCAAATACTAATCAGAACATTTTATTTAAAGTATATTTCTGAAAATCAACTAAAATAGTTAGAAGTCCAAAAGATAATGAGCTTTATTTTTTTAAAAGACCTGGCTTACAGGCAACACAGGAGCCAAATAACAGGCTTATAACTTACAATTATTTGCATGTTCAGGGCTTTTACATGTTACACATCCCAGTGTCTCACACTTGAGGGTTGACTGTATCTGTTTAAAAAAAAAAAACAGTCTATAATATTTACATCCAGTACATACCTAAATAGTTTTAAATACCTGAAACCTTCAATGCTGTTGGCTTGAAAGAAGGCAAATAAAAACACTGGGGCCATATAAACATACTGACTGAAAACAGAACAGGAAGAAATCTGATACAAATACAAGCAACTAACAGCATAAAGACAGATAATACAAACACTGCTGAAATACCATGCTTTAAAAGAACAAAGCAGTAGTCAGGAGATTTAAGAAAGGTGGGCAAATTCAAAACCAGTTTAATTAAGGACATATTTACCACAAGATGCAACTCATGACAACACTTAGGGGGAACTCTACATTTGGGATAGTGTCCATGCTGCCTACCTTTAAGCAACTGAGGGCTCATTTCCCTGTACAGTAAATGAAGAGACAAGCCCCTCCAGAATTAATACTGGCACAGAACTTGATTTAGGTGTTTCTAGTGTGTGCCTGTACTATTGACTTTGCCTGTTAATAGCTGACACAAAGATACATAAGCAGGCTTTTGGGGTAAGATGGAAATTGCTGTGTATGGCCTGATTCAAACTTGCCACTGGGGCAATAAAAATTCTGCAGCAATAATGCTAAAAGAATCTTAAAGCAGTTTACTGTTGCTCAGTTGCTCCTGTGACCTCCTTCCTCTCAAAACCACCTGTGGAATTGGGAGCAGCTTTCAGAGAAATACTGCATTGGTGGTACCAGTCTTAAGAGTGGCTGGCTCCTGCAGTTCCATGTGAAGCACCAGAGCAAACAAGAAGGAACTGAGGACACAGCATGACAGATGAACAAAAAGAAACTACAGTTATCTCCCACTTCTGAGGAAGAGATCTAACTGTGTACTCTCTGTTCCTCTCAAAAATTAAAAAAAAAAAGAAAAAAAAAAAGGAAGAAGGAAGGAAAAGGGAAAGGGCAGAAGCAGAAGGTTGAAGATGACTGATCTAGTCAAAGGTGTCCTTGCCCATGGCAGGGAGGTTGGAACGAGATGACTTTAAGGCTCGCTTCCAATCCAAGCCATTTTAAGATTCTATGACATCTCTCCAAGTGGAAAGCTTTTTAAAAGTAATACGTGGAGAAGAAGGAATCGCCAGGCTCCCCTTTTTATATCAGGGTGACAAGTGGCCTTCTGAACAGAGGTGGAGATCAGAACCTGGCAGGCAGCAAAGTGCAAGTGCCGAGATTTTCTAACCAAAAGTGTAACAGGCTTGAGCAGGCAAGTCATGCAGCTTCTGCTGCCTAGAAGGCAAGGAACTCTGGGTGCATCAAGTGCTCCAAGCATTGTTCTCCCTCTGGAGCACTTCTATGCAATCAAGTACCTCATTGCATGTGACCATCAGTAGAGAAATTACTTTGTCTGCCACTATCCCTTAGAGCTAAAGGAAAACAAAACAGTCTTCCAAGTCCATGTTTATCCTGTGTAAAATTAATAAAAACACAGGCATTTTAACCCAATATATGCAACTTCTTGCAGAAATGTCACCTCTTCCATTTCATATTATGTGAAATTTTGCATCAATGTAATTTCTAAATTTGTATCAAATACAGACATCAATGTAAAGATTACTATGTATTATTTCTTCCTGCAATTCACTTCTAGGATTTCCTGTGCTAGACATTTTGTGCTGAGTTGCAATGCATTTCTCTGTTCAAATAGGTGGGGTTTTTATAGCTCTGAATGGTATGCAAGTTCTGCAATACAGAAATAAATATAAATGGTCAGCTCTTTGACACAAGCATCAAGGGAACTCGGTGAAACATGACTTTATAAAATTGTAATTTGTAAACTTACTATTCTTACCGAGAACCTCTGTTATTAATGACTAGATCGAGGTTTTGTGCCGATGACGAATCTATCATAGCAGTTTTCTCCCTCCCCTGAAAACACACCTGGAGTGATTCAGGAGCATAAACTGAATTTTGAATAAATTCAACATATTTTAGCAAAGCTGCAGCAGCTGCAAGACAGTAGTACCTTGGAAAGAAACAATCTTTAATGAGCGTGCTATTTAAATCCCACAAGGCCAAGCGGTGCACTAAAGAAATCACATGCACACTTCTGCTTTACAACTACTGAGGCTGACAGCACTGCCAAAGCATCATGTTTTAAATATTCACCAACCCACATATAGTGCACATTTACGCATGTAAATATTGATAAATGTTTGAGTATCTCTACACTTCACACCCCACACTACACAGCTGGTATTGTGAACACACATATTTCAGTAGTTACGTGTGGCTTGAAATGAAGACTCAGGTCACCAAGTATCACTATTTAAAATGGTTGGTACAAGGACATTTCCTGAGGCCAGAAAGGCAACTACAGCTGTTAAGGTGTATTGTCAAGGACAGAGTAAAAAGGAGAAAGAGGAAACCTCTGAAAACTAAACTAAATAAATAACAGGCTTCTATTTAAATTTCTAGCAATATCAGAAACACTGACACTGGAGAGCAAAATAAAATAATAGCTCTGTTATGATATTCTAACTTCCGCAACAAGCCCCAGACTTGGGTACTAAGAATGTAAAAAAGCTGTTAAAAACTTTCTGGACACGGTGTCTTCTCCTTAGTTAAACACACTTTGATTGAATCTCCATGAAAACGGTGCTGAATTCAGATGCACACAATTGCTCTATGTATTCCAAACCTTTTGTTTCATTGAAGTATTTCCTTTGGACAGTTGTAAAAGCCACATTCTGTGAAGATGCAAGGAAGAGCAATTTTTCAAAAAGTTAGAGGATTTTTAATCAGACTGACTTCTCTATTATTCTAGTGATACACATTTCCAAGAATCTATCAACTGATCCAGCAATCTCTCTTTGTGGAAGTATTCATTCTAGCTTACTAGCACAAGCAAGCCACACTTCTGTCACTTATCTTTCCTTCCCTCTGGTAGTGAGTACTTATATAAAGTCTCATACTACTGCTCTGAACAAATTAACAGAGGCTTTTTCTTGGATATTGCTTTTCCTCTCAAGAACTAGCTACTAACCTAAATGTTGGTTAAAATTAATGACTTCTTGGAAGACTTATTTTCATGCTAGCATTGAGCTACCTCACATTCAAGCTGTAGTTTTCCTTTGCCAAGGCTTAAGCCAAAGGGATGATTATCAAGCTTTCCATGGTCAACAGGGAATGAAGATACGCAGGTCAATGTCACTGAATGCGTGTGATGCACAAGTCACCTATGCAAGAAAGAGAGGATACAGGTCAGGAAGCAGAAGAGGACACGTGAAGAAGCTACCAGCAGTGTAGACATGAAAGCAAGTCCAATAGACACCAATACAGTTTTGTAAAAGTTCTGAGGCTTTGATACTCATAAATGACACATACTAATTCACCTCAACCTCTACTACTCTGGCAATGCTCTTTTTTGCAGTGCTCCAATTCTGCAATACATTAGCCCCATCTTTCTAGCAGGTTGAAAGAACAAAGAAGGGGCAAATGAAAATGCTTGATTATTTTATCTCTGAATCTTTCCTAGGTTCACTATTGCTCAAATTCAATGCCACAAATCCAAAACTTTCAGCTTTAATCAGTATCATCCTTATCTCTGTAACTGTCAAGATTAGAACTCGCAGCATCGGAACTTCATTTAGATTACTCTTTACAATGGTAACATTAGGCCCGAGAATCACAGAAAAAATCTGACTGCATTTAAGGTTCTAGAAGTTGGGAAAAACTCTCAAACCATCAACCAGATAAAAGTGATGAACAAAAACTGTAAAATATGGAATAACATTTAAGAGCCTACCTTAAAGTGTTCTGTTATCAGACTGAATAATTTTGTTGTGCTCCCTGCATCACAAGCAGTGTTCGACATTACTATTTCTAGTGGTGTTAAAATCTTTAGTTTAGTAATAACCTGAACAAAAAAAAAATCAAAATAATAAACACACATATTCTAAAATACTTTGCCACAATAACAAACCAGCGATAATTAGTTACAGAATCCTTTTATCTTAAAATTGCAGTTCCAGTCTTGTAAATAAAGATCAAATTTTCTGCTAACAAGTGAGTCAAATGTATCTGTATCTATAGATACAGATTATATAAACATACATGAAAGAAAATAAAAAAAATAGAGGTATCTATCCTCTGTCATTAAACACAGAAACATGCTTCTTGTTGAAGAAAGAGATAATATCCAAAACTATATTCCATGGCTATGATGGGAGAAGGACTTATTTTGAGCAGATGGCAGCTTTCTGGGCTTGCAGCTGCAAAATTAGTGGTGCTCTGGAAGATGAAGAAGTGCAACAGGTCCAAACATCAATAACCTTTTGATGGAGGCTTGGTATAGACTTTGTTCCTAAGTACTAAGTATTACAGAAGTATTTCTGTAGCTGCCAGGTTCCACGTGTACTTACACGTGTTAGGACCAGAATAAGTTTTAAAAGCATTTGTGATCAAAAAAAATTCTACATTATACAACATACATTTTAGTAAACAGACTTGACTGCTGTTTATACTGAGTCAAATCTACTTATTCTCTTAATTAAAGCTAGTCTTTATTTCTTAGAATACTGTAAAGATGCTACAAGTCACATTTTCAGGCATGTGTAACTATGACAAAACCACTAAATAAGATGTTTTATTAATGCTGGTGCTGCATAAAGCAGAGATTATTCACCAGACTAGTGCAGAGGACACACTGCTGGTGGCATAACACTTGGCTGTAAACTGAGTGAATTTCATTTTGAACTAACTGAGAAAAAGTATTTATGCAACCATAAATAATAAATAAATAAAGGCAGCCCTACACTTACCCTACCCCCCCATTTCTGCAGTCCTGCTCTCAAGAGCTGAAACATCTGCAAGTTCTGCTAGCAGGTATTGCAAAATCTTCAAAACAAGGCATCTCACTCCCACATAGTTCAAGCACACTATTTTTTGCAGAAATTCTACTTTTTTTCTCAAAATGTTCTTTCCTCTTCATCTAAAATCTGAGGCACAGTAAAGAAAATAGCAGTCCTTTCAACACTGCACATTTTCTTTAACTTGTTACTTTCACTTTTGAAAAATTTCTTCTGCAAACTAAGTCTACTTTCCCATTAGTCGTATGTTTTTTTAATAAAGTCACAATAATTAGCCTGTAAAGGATACAGCAATTAAGTATGTAACAATACCTTGGCATAAGTTGTATTGTCTGCAAATTGTGATAGTATCACCTCAGGATTTTTTAAGTCAATACTGGCCATTCCTACTTCGCCCCTGGCAAGGCCTCTCCCTTCTACCACAGCTACAATGACGGAGGCAGCAGAATGAGAAGACACTGCAGATGAGGAGGTCACTGCAAAAGGGTTGCACAGCTTTGGTCAAGAGCCACCACATTACATCCGCAAAACCACACTCACAGAATCATAGAATGATAGAACTATTCAGGTTGGAAAAGTCCCTTGGGATCACTGGGTCCAACCGTCATCCCTATTCTACAAAGTTCACCCCTAAACCAAATCCACCAACACCACATCCAAATGACCCTTAAACACACCCAGGGATGGTGACTCCACCACCTCCCCGGGCAGCCTATTCCAGTGTCTAACCACTCTTTGTGTGAAAAAGCTTTTCCTAATGTCCAGTCTGAACCTGCCCTGTTGCAGCTTGAAGCCATTCCCTCTTTTCTGTCACTAGTTACCTGTGAGAAAAGACCAACACCAACCTCTCTACAATGACCTTTCAGGTAGTTGTAGAGACTGATGAGGTCTCCCCTCAGCCTCCTCTTCCTCAAATTAAACATTCCCAGCTCCTTCAAGCCTTCTTCATCAGATTTATTCTCTAGGTCCTTCACCAGCTTCATTGCCTCCTCTGTCCTCACTCCAGCACCTTGAGAACTTTCTTGAATCGAGGTGCCCAAACTGGACACAAACTTTCACTCCAAGTGAAACACATGTTTATGTTTCTACTTTCATGGCAAGCCCTCTCAATTTAACAAACCTAGTTACAAAAATTAGAAAAAAAACCTTATATTGATTTTGGTGGGTTTTTTGAAAAAAAAATAAAATAAAATTCAGTATCTTAAAATTGGTTTGGCTTAAGTTTTCCCAAATGTGAGCACAAACTCAACCAATTTCATCTCCTTCAAATATCCAACTAGCTCTCTGAGACACCCCTTAAAAAGATTAAATGTGAAATTTAAGATTATAGCTCCTTAACACCCAATGTCTTCCTTTCTGAAGACCCTAAACCTAATTTCTTTACCTTGCCTCCTTCTTTTCCCACATAGATGGGAGACTGTTAATACTCAAATAAGCAAACGTTTAACTTGCTGAACAGAATTAATCGCCAGTCTGAAAAGCTATTGCAACATAGGCTATGGTAGAACTCAAACTAGAAAAACCCTTCATCATCTCAGCCTTCTTAACTTTCAGCTGAAAGCTGAACTAAACCTTACAACAGATTAACTGAACAGGTTCTTCACTTACACCTTCTTAAGTTCACTTAATGTTCAGAAAAGATGCCACAGTATGTTTTGTGTTTTGAATACATTTCAGTCTCCTGCTGCATCACATTAAAATTGAGTATGCTTAATAAAATGTTAGAAATGTACATAGGACTATTTCCTTTAACGGCTGTTAGCCTTACCTGAATAGCCCATAAGTGGGGTATGGCTTCTGAAAACAGGTCTGCCAGAAGGAAGGGGTGCTTTTCCTGCACCCGCACTGCTCAGGCCTCGCACAGAGGAAGAACTTGTGAGATTCAAAGCACTGGTGTTTTCTACACAAGAACTTTTGTCCCCAAAATACGATTCTGAGAGGGGGGAGAAAAATTTTGAAAAAAGACATATGAAATTGTACATCACCTAACTGGACAAAAAAAAAAAAAAAAAAAAAAAAAGCTTATATCAGTTTTTATCCAGAAAGCAATATAGAAATAGACAGCTTAGAAGACTTTAGTTTTTTTACTAGAAATACAGCTGTCCAAGCAACAACCTTTCATGACATTCTCTAACAGCTTTCCAGACTACAAAATGAAATAAAAATCTGTTTTGAAAACAAGCTTATATTGCTATAGTTATTTCCACAATGACATTACATATAGTACAGATAAAAATCTACATTTATGTTGTTGGACTGAAATAATGCAATGGAAGCCACTTGACAGTGCATAACTTCATCTTTTAATTGCTAAGTCAGCTCTATCTCCTGTTTGCCCACCAGTTTTAAAACCCGTATCTGAAACTGCATGTGCTTATGATTTTATTTTTTTTAGGTGAGCCTTCTTTTTTAAAAAGGACAATAAAAGGAATCAAAGAAACATACTCAAAAACTCCACCACTTGAGCATAATGATCTTTCTTTGAATTCATGAAGTTAAACTCTCCAGAAATCATACCATAATCTGGAACATTTATTACCTGCAGTTTCTTTTACACATGTATCTCATGACTTACCTACATTTTTAAGTCCTGCAAAATCTTTTTTCTCAGATCATTAAGTTTTAGTAAATTATTTAAAGTATTTTACTTAAGTTCTCTTGAAATGTCTGAAAACAACATCAGATCTAGCTTGGATCGTTGCTTTTTTAAGATTAAAAATTAAGATATAGTTTTTCCACTTAAAACTTACAATATTCCAGATACTGAGACATGCAAACACAAACAGATCTGTTCCTTCTATTACACTAAATATTGATGTGTAAGACAAAATACAAAAAAACCCCATTACTTCTGACAGCTTGGGTTTTTTTTTAGAAGCGGATAAATCAGCATTGCAACACACACAGATAATTTTTTAAAATAGCATTCACTTAGATTTTTGGCATAAGCTCACTCAGAAGTTTGGCAGAAGAGACTTTTCTATTATCTTAGAGTATCTTTCTATTATCTGGCATAACATGGGAAAAAAACTAGTATTAAAGACCAGGTGAACCAAACTATCAATAGATTATTTTTTTAAAACCAACATTTAACAAGCAAGTTATGCCCTACTCAAGTTAGCATTCTGCTTGGTTTTTGTTTGGGTTTTTTTAGGATTCATGACTAATCATGTACATTACCCCAAAACATGTTACCTTCCTTCCCAATTTATGCATAAAGGAGATGTACTTCAGAATGCATGTCAGCAAGTGTTATGAAGAATTCCCAATTCTTCATACATAGTTTTTCCACTGAAAAAATACAACTTGAGTAATTTTGTTCTGCATGCCAAGATACAGGCTTCGACAGTAGGATCTAGTCTTAGTAACTGCTTGATGCACACATGTTCAGTACCAAGGAGTTGTTGGAGGGTCTCAGGGAAGCCAGAAGTCTTGTGTTATGGGCAGCTTTTGTAAAGGAGAGCAAATGCAGTGTTGGACTGTAGGACCACATCATTCTTACAACGATAACAGCATAAGTATTTCAAAGTCCAGGCCAAAAAAAACCCCAACCCAATCAACCAAAAAACCAAACACAAAACCCACAACCAAGTGAATGTGGTTCAGGTCTCCAGTAAAGCAAATACCGTGTTGCACCTAGTGTACTAACCACGCTAGGAAACTCTGATGCTATCTAAAAAGCTTGTATAAGAAAAAAATAAAATAATAAACTGTTGAGGAACAACTACCATTGTTCTGCCTGAACGGAAAAAAAAAAAAAAGAGGACACTAAGTCGACGAGGCGACGCTGGCCCGTCCGCACAAATACGGCTTCTCACGTCTCTGGAGCCCAAAGCAGGAGCGCAGAAGACAGGAAAGGCTAGAGCCGAGGGCAGAGGCTAAGGCCGCACGCACCTGCCCTGCCGGAGCCCAGCGGCCTCCCGCCGCTGCCGCGGGCGGCCCGGCGAGGGGCGGGGCCTTCCCCGCTGGAGCTGCCCGGCCTCGCCCCGCCGCTGCTGCCGGCCGCGCTGCGCGGCGTCTGCAGCAGCCCCAGGGTGTAGCGGGGCGTCGGCGCCCCTCGCCCGCCCCCGCCCGGCGGGCAGGAGTCGCGGGAGGCCGAGCCGGGCGCCCGCCCCGCCGCGCCCCGCGGGCCGCGCTCCGCCATGGCCGCCTGAGGCGCCGCGACTCCCGCCCCGCAAAATGGCGGCGGGGGGGGGGGGGGGGGGGCGCTGCGCATGCGCGGCAGCCCGGCCCGCGCGGCAGCCCCCTCCTCGCGCGCGCTCTCGCCCAGCGTCTGAGCTCGGCGCGCGCCCGCGGGGCGTCCCGGGAGCGCGTGCCGGGAGCGGCCTGCGCCGCCAGCTGCGCGCGCGCCCGCGGGCCGGGCGGGGCCTCCGTGCGCTACGGGAAGCGGCGCGTGCGCGGCTGGGCTGGGCTGAGAAACACGGGGTGACGTTTCCCGAGAGCGGGGTGATGGATAGAGCCAACACACAGCCCGCTGGAACTTCTCCCCAGGCCATGAAAAAGAAACTAATTCCAGGCTTTGACCAACAGATTCATCCAGCAACTGGAGAAAGCAGGGATTTCAGGTCACTTAAGTCTGTAGAGAAGGCTTAAAAAACTCCTTAGAAACACCTGAGCTTTCACACACATAGTCTCTCTTTAACATTCTCTACAGCTGGAACTCCACCCAGATGTTACCTTCTCCAGTTCCAGCTTCTCTCTACTAACAGGAATAGGGTAAAACTAATGGGCGGGCTTTTAAAACCGTGTTCAAAACAACTTTGCAGCTTGCTTAAGCATAGGTACAGAGATTATAAAATACTTCCTACCCTTCACAATTACCTTTCACTGTGTATCTCAACTGGAAGACCATTCAGTCTCATCCAGGGGGTGTGTGGCATGTAAATTAAGAGGCAATTTTAGAGCTTCTGTGAAGACAAAGAGGACTTCATCCTTCAGAGAACAAGTGTTTTCCACAGTTTTATTCTCAATTACACCATCATCAGGAGTTGGCAATTACTGTCTTTAAAGCAACAAATTAAGAATTTCAACCCAGCAACAAATTTAGGATCAACTCTATATTCAGTTACAAGTCACTGTCCTAGAGAGACCTTCTCTAGAATGCTTAGCAAGTTTCACTACACATACTCAAGGTATGCTCTGTTTCAAACATAAGTGAAATTTTGTCTAAGGGACTCCATCAATAAATTAATACATTTATATTCCTAATGGAACCGTAATTTTTGTTTTCACTGGTGTCAATTACTGTCAGAAGAAAAAACTCCTTTCTCAGTCTGTAAACGCGATGGCAACCCTGAACAGGGAGAATTAAATATACGAGTGGCATTAAGTGCAGGGCTTATGCAGAGTTTTGTTTGGGTGGGTTTTTTCATGTTCTTTTAAAGTGTATTGTGTGATCCACCATCAAAACATGCTTGTGTAAAGACGGATGCTAGCATGGCTGATACCACAGAGATAGAAAACTTAAGCATTCACATTATTAGTTTGACTTGAATGCTAAAAAAAAAAAAAAAAAGCCATATATTTAGATACAGATTAGAAATGTTTCTACACCTCTTATATACAACCAAAGAACATGTTACACTCAGATTAGAACCAGCCCGTTCTGATACAGTTTACACAGGAACAAAGCCCACAGTAAAGCTACTGCTTTACTTTTGTAATGTAAACACGTCTCAAAGTGTTTAACAGGCTGTTAATCGTTTCAGAGATGAGATGACTTAACTTAGTAGAACCAAAGCAACTGGGCACCATCAACCTTTTGTCTCGAAGGCTTAGCTCACAAGCTCAGGCTGTACATTTATTCTTCGAAGGACATCTTCTGGCATACAAAAGACAGGATTGACAGCCTTAATTTGTTCTTCTCCCAATAAAGATAGTCCAGCTATTCCAAATAAGGTGTGAAATGGGTCCACCTGAGGGAAGAAAGGAAGTTTGTGTCTGTTTCCAAATTCAATCAGCTTTTTCATTTGTATGGAATCTTTGGTTTGCTACCAAGAGAACTGCCAATCTCCGTGGCTGGAGAAGACAGTGCAACTGAACAAAAATTCATTTGTGCTGCGGTGTTGACAGGCAAGACAATTCCACAGCATGCATCTACCAGGGCTTACCTGCAGATGCCTGTCAACTGACTGCTATGCTCAAAGCTCAAACGCACGTTCACTTACTCCTTCCCAGAATGAGTGTGGCCATTAGAGAAACGGTAAAATAAATATGTATGTAGCAAAACATAATAAAGAGTACATTTTAGGAATGGCAAGGTCAAATTTCCTTGTACAGATGGACAGGCCCAGAAGGGGAGATGGTCCCCAACAAGAAGTGTGCAAATGAAGCTACAGATCAACCCCTCATAATACTTTTATCTGTCCAGGTCTCATAATAGTTTTATCTGTCCAGCAGATTAAAAGCTTAAAAGATACAAACTTTATGTGCCGTTTTACCTGGACAAGATTATTTCTGCTTGAAACCACAGAGAACATCAGCTAAACTGTAATTGCTCTCTCAGCCATGCTGAACATCCATCCCACCAGCCTCTCCACAATGTTATCACGGAAGTTTCTTCCTCCCACAACTAGACAAATGCCAGTGGGACGATTCAGTGGCTGGGCTGGCACAGATGAAAAGCTGGCGTGTAAGGATTCCCAGTAAAACTTACAACTTACTTAGATCAAGTAAATCCACCAAGAAAGTTGAAGACTACATAGCCTGCCCTGGACTCTAGAGCTTGCGTATCACAACCCCCCAAAAAACCCACACATCCCAAAAAACCCACCACCAAACACTGAAGTTTTACAGAGATCTTCCAAGAAGCCTTGTGCAAAATGATTTGTGTGGTATGTGTTATGGGAAGGAAACCAGAATTGGTAAGGAATGGCAACTGACTGCAGTAGGGAATACTACAGTGCAAGTGAACTGTAAAACCTGTGCTCCCCAATTGAGCCTTTGCAAGCAGCTCCTCCGTGCTCTCTCCTTCAAAGCAAACTGCAGGCTCTGCAAAGCACTTACACCTGCATCCCGAGCCGAATTACACTCCAATGAGATAACTGGGCTTTTCAGTTGAAATTTTAAACTAAGGGTATTTTATTTAGTAAAGGATTGTTTACCATATCTCCTGGTCTGTCAGCAAATCCTCCAGTTTCCTCATCCTGGCAAGCCAAAATAAAGCAGCGCAGTTTCTCTCTGTCAATCCAATGTAACCTACCAATCATCTTCAGAGATGCTAGCACCCACCACGAGTAACATACATCAGGTAACTGGCAAGCAGAGAAGCAGATTATTACTTGATCTTGTTTTAAACATAACACTGCAAATGTCATTGGCGATTCTGCAAACTACCAGGTATGCTGCCATAATACTGTTGCAGAGAAACAACATTTAAGGAGTTTCTTTGGGGTAAAGAGAAAAGAGAGTTCCTGGGTGCAGTCTGTTTCCCAAGGGCTTCCCTTTTTTGTGACAGGGAAGTCTTTTTTCCAAACCTCTTTCCTTCTTCAAGAAACAAAACCACAAGAATGTGATTTTGAAACAGCCTTAACTTTCTGTGGGAGATGCTAAAAAACCAGTGTCTTCTTCAGAAGTAAACAATTTCTTATGAACGACTTTCATTTTTTGGAATTAAAATCTGTTGGTTGGTTATCTGTTTGCACCATTGGTACTGGAGATTATTCTAGTTTACACAATTTCCTCGTGTGATGTGGAACACTATTACACTCAGGATATACATCCAATAAAACAGTAACTTTTGTACAAATCCTACAGAAGTGATCCTTCCCAATGTCAGAAAATATTCAAGCCTTGATGCAAGAGAATACTGGTTCAAGTGGTCAGCAAGACATCCTTCAGCATGAGTACCTTCCTACACTGAGGACTCAAACTAAGCCAGCTAAGGCCTGCACGACAAATGTTAGTGACAAAAATCAAAATGAAAGCCTGACTTCTTTCATAAGTTTACCAAATATTTCATGGAAGTAATGACATTTTCCAGAAGTCCTTCAGTTTTAGAGAAAGTAATGTCTATTGAAGTTTGAACAAAGAGAAGAAGCCACCTAGTACCTTCTCTGGCCGTCCATTGAGACCTCCTGAAGGTAACTGACGTTCACAAAGCCACCAACCCAGCAAGTCAACGTTGATTTGATGCAACTGGTCTGTAATGGCCAGAAATCCTGTGCAACAATAGATCTAAAATTACAGACATAAATCTTTTGTGTATTTAAAAACTAAGTACAGTTTAGCAAACTAAATGCAGAAAGACCTCAAAGCAGGAATACAGTCACACAAACAATAAAAAATAAGCACACATCTCAACTTGTAATTTCAAAGGAGTTTTAGTTTGCTATAGTAGCTTTTGTATAAAAGTGCCAGTTACACAATGTGATTATAGAAAAGAGTTTATTACTATAAGACACTAAGGCAAGGTTTGGAAAAAGAACCTAAAAGCTCAAGCAGAACCACAGTTTTATTTTAACAACACAGACTCTGAAGCCAGAGAACACAAACTGATTTCTGCAGGCTGAATAGGGCCTTTATGAAAATTCTGCATCAGCCTACCGATTGTTGCTGCATGTGCCTCTTACCCTCAGGCTTGTGGACAGCAAACTGAAGAACAAAGGAATTCTCCAGCAGAAACAGCTGAACCCTGATCATTACCTATCGTGGCCACCTCACATGCATCTAGTCACGTCAGGCTTACTTTCCATGTGCCACATAATAGATGTGCACTGATTAATCCCCGTTTGTTTTTTTCCGGGAAATAGCACATGCAGTGGACCAGCATGCTGCAGTCACATCTCGGGCAGTCACTCAGGAGAAAGCAGCTGAGCACAAGCAGCAAGAAGCCAGCACTAGCTGAAGCCTGCTCATATCTGCCTTTGCCAAATAAAACCCCCAAAAGGACAACAACAGCACCCATCAGCAGGGACATGCCTACCCAAGGACACTGCAAAATCAATGGGATATTCCCAGGAAACTTTTGAACTACTGTGCAGGTGATGGAGCTGCCCTTTACAGCATCTTAAGGAGCATGTGAATATGCATAACAGATGAAATTCCAGCTGCAAGGAGTGTGTTCAGCTACTTGATCTGACTTCCTTGAACATAGTCCAGACATTAGGACCTCCTGGCCAATACTACTGTAGATTACATTTGCTAGATAAGGTACATGTACTAGGTTTAATTGTTTTTTCCCAATTTAAAAAGGGGGTGGTGTGGGGTGAGGAAAATACCCAACACTTTTTCCCAGCAAAATACCTCTGGTATTTTCATGTGCTGAGGTGAATACTGGCTATGGCATTGTTCACCAGAATTGTGCAAGATAAACAGGCTAATTGCAACAGCATTAAAATATTTTCTTGCAAGTGGATTTCTATGAAAAAATTCAGGTTAAGTGCCATAATCCCTTTCATGGAGAAAAAAAAAAAAAAAAAAGGAAAGGTAGGTTTAATGTAAATTTTCTGCTGAAAGAAGTAATTGAGATTCTCTTCCTTCAGAGATATGTTCATTTGTTGAGAAGCAAGTGCAGTTGTGTAACTGGAACAAGGTTTTACTGAGCATTTTTCAGAATTCCCCGTCACTTGTAAAACTCTCTTTAGTGCCTACAACAAAACACGATACATGTTCCCATGCCTGAGTTAGGCATCTCACCTTAAAACAGACCTTCCTCAAAAAATTAACAAGACTCCCCTTGAGAAGGTTCACAGCTCATTTTTATGCCAGTTCATCAGCTGATAAATATATGACACAACTGAGCTTTGTGTTCTATTATGATTTGCAGCAGACAGTGCAGGTCTGGTCCAGTCTCCATTAACATCCATTTCAAATTCCCTGAAAATCCTCAGGCTAACTATTCCAGCTTCACCACGTGAAGACTGAAATACAGTCCTAAGAGCTGTTGCTTTATTGTCTTCCCCCACCCCAGACTATAATTTCTTGAGTCTCTGCTCATCTTCTCAATATATTTACCTATTTGTTCACGTATTTATCCAAGGTACTAGAACAAGGCATTTGTGAAAGAAGAAAGGTGCATCAATTGACATCACTGATACTTGTTGTAAAGAATCTTCTACAGGCAGGTGGTGATGCTTGCCGATTTGAAACATTTCCATGTAAAGAAAAGCTCACCTGTCCCACATGTGATTCAGAACCTGGTCTGCAGCCAAATCCTCCATCAAAGTTCATACAGGACAGAACAAATTCTACTGCCTTCCCCACATCAATAGCATCCAGCCTTCCCTGCAAGTCAGAAAAGAAACCAGTGCAACTTTACACTTTGCTGAGCTCATTAACTACAGGAACTTCAGCAGCACCAAGATTCTGTAGTTGCCCAAATGATGATTTAGGACTTACCAGAAGTGCAAGAGTTGCTGCAGCACAGAAGGAGAACCTTGTATCTGTTTCTCCTAAAATGTGAAGGGTAGGGAATGAAGTAAGAGTATTGTTGTTAACAGCAGCAAAAATACATTTAAACCACTGCTGAAAACACAGAACAATGTTAAAATACTAGGTCTGACATCAAACAACAAAAAAACAGACCTAAATGGTCCCTGTACTGTTTCCTTTTCTGACCTATGAATTATTTCCTCGGTCATTTAGAAAATTTACATTGTACCTCACGTCATCTCTATGTTTACTGCACATAAAACAACTCATTTTGAGCTGGTGTGTAGTCAGGTGAGTATCCAGTTCAATTCAACTAGTGGAAATTTACACATAACTATAGAATTTCATAGTTTATCTGCAGTGCCCTACCAGGTAACTGCAGAGCAGGGGACTCACACACACAAGGACACAGCTCTTGATCTGCCCTAAACCAGGCAGCAGGAGAAGCCATTTTTGGTTTTAGAGGAGGACCGAACAGAGTTGCAAGTTTTCTTTTGCACTTATACCTGGAAGCTAAACCCAAAAAGCTACAGCAGAAGGAACGCTCGGCAGGTCCCTGCCAATGTCGCACTTCCAGAACAAACTCTGAGCAATTCAGACTCAACACTTACACCCGAACCCAGCCGCACATGTTCCGGGGTCCGGCCGACCGGACGCAAGACTTTCTTCTTTAAGAACGCAGGAGCTGAAACACCCAAACCAGCCCCGGGCTGTCCCGCCCCACACCAGGGGTCTCGCTCCCGCAGCCGCGCTGCGCCTCCCTGCCAGGAATCCCCCCGACCCGCTCGTTCCCGCACGGCAGCGCGCGGGGCTGCGGCGCAGCACGAACCCGCGGGCACAGGCCCCGGCCCTGCCGAGCGCCGCGCTCAGGTGCCGCCATCCCGGCCGCTCCATCGCCCCGCGCCGGGAACCACAGACATGTCATAGATGTGATAAAATGTACATGTTCCACAGAGGTAAATTTCTGTGCGACTACGTATTTATGCTACACCTTAAAAATACCGTATTTGTTCATAAATAATTTACTCAAGAAACAAAATCAGTATTAACTGAAGTTCCTGAGCACAAAACCAGTTTTTCTCATTCCCATAAAGTGAAAGATCCTTTTGCAGCCAACATGGATAAAAATGGTAACTGACTGTCACTAAATGGCAACCATGAAACACTCTTTACAGAGCAGCCTATCTAGTACATCCAAGTAAAAATGCCCCCAACATTTCCATTAAAGAGCTGGACAATTTATTTTTAATACATGAAGGGAACTGAAGTTTAGAATACTTATGAAAGGAATGAAACAAAACTCTTCATTCACAAAACTTCCTCTTTCATAACTCAGAAAATACAAGTGTTCCCATACAAAGCATGAGCAGAAAGACTATCCAAGGAAATTTCAGGTCACAGACTTACACATGTCAACCTAGTCACTACATGTTAAAGATTTTTAAATTACCCCATTCGTCTCCAGCGAATGATCCATCTTCTTTTTGCAAGTTCTGTATATATTCAACAATTTTATTTACATCAACAACATGGAGACTATCATATAAGATAAGAATCTAAAAAAAAAAAAAAAGACAGTAACAATCAAAGAGAGGTAAAAAATTTTAAAAATTGTTTAATTTTTAAAAAACACCTTGGATTGGGAACGGACTTTATTTAATTGAGCATGAACATTACTTGGTAAGGTTTATTAAGATAAAATTTCATTCACTGCAGTTCATTCACGTCTGTCTAAACACTTCAAAAAATTCTGAAATAAAAATACAGGCAATTCAAGCCGAACTCTTTCATTTTTTGTTACTTTTCAGCTTCCAGCTCTCCTTTCAAAAGCACAATCAGGTTTATTTGTTTTCATGTCAGCATCACGTAGAACTGAGATGTGATTATGGTTAATTCTGCAACAGGATAATGACACCCTGGACTTACAATTTTGCACCCTGTGCACTGCTGCTACTTGGGGATGTGCATGTCTAAGTGAAGCAGCTGGTTACCAACACCACTTCCAGCCCAAGCCTGTCAGCAATGATTATTTTTAATTAAAGATTTTTATTTACATTAAATTGTTAAATATATTGAGTAGAACAAAATTGCAATAATTTAAGAAAACCTATGAACAATATGATTAGACACAAACTAAACAGTCAATAAATTCTGGGAGAAAAATTAAGGTGATAGTAGGGAATAAAGTTTTCTGAAGTAGCACTGATTTGAACCAGCAAACCCGTACGACACAAAGTCACGTGAAAACAACAATACTGTTTCTGAGTTGCAGCTGGCTTTGTGTTTTTACTCCTAACTTGCAGTCTGCAAATACAGTAATTTAGAATGTATTATAAATAGCATAATAGAAAGAACATTTGAAACTAAGGAATATTATAGTTCCGATCCTGAAAAATACCAGCAATGACATTGAACACCTAGAGTTAGCTGGAATCTTTCAACTGATAGAAAAAATGTTAAGTCTTCCAGAAATACAAAAAAAAAGAAAGTACAATTCCAACAGAAAATACATAATCATTGCATACTCCTTAAAAAGCAAATCTGAACAAAAAATAAAAATTAAATGTCGTCAAAGGAAGATGAGACATGACCCTTTGAACATTCTGGCTATGAACACAGGACTGAACTCTGTGTTCACTAAAAACATCGATGTTTATTAAGACATGCTGATTAAGTTTATCACAAAAACATTACAGCAGCCCTTCCTGAGGCTTTCAAACTTCACACATCTGGTGCTTCATTCAGTCAGCACGAAGATATTTCCTAGTAACATGAAGTATTTGAGAGCTACCTCTCTAATAGGTAGAAGTAGACAACCTCAAATTGCACCCCTTCTTCTTATACTGGATTAGAATTTGTGAAAAGAGTTTGGGGAACAGCTCAGACTTCAGTCTAAAGAAACCTTGGTTTACCAGTTCTTAGAGTACTCAGAGTAATCCTAGAGCTCAAGTGGTGATAAATATCAACTTTAGAGCAGATAATAAATGTCAACACTCATCAATGACCTAAGAAAACAGCATTCATCTCTCCTAAGGCTTTCAAATTAAAATTAAATGCAACACACTTCTTTCCTCAAACAGGATGCTATCTTACTTATTTGTAACACTTCATATTTCTTCCAGAAAATGGGATTAGAGATACATTATGCAAGGAATCAAGAAATTGTTCAGAAGCATTTGAGCCTTTTCCATATTTTTTCCACCAGTTTGCATGAGAGGGAGAACAAAACCAAAACAAAATGAAAAGACACAAGATATAGTAAGAAATTAAATTGAAAATGGAGAGAGATAAAGTGGAAAAAACAGATTGAGATGTATTTTTTGCAAAGGAAGAGTACACACCAAATAAAATGCCCAACAAACTGGTATCACTTTAAAATTATAAACAAAGAAAGCAGATTTGAGCAACAAAAAGGAAATGAGAACGACAATGTTTCTTTTGTGCAGTAATAAAAGTGAAGAAACACTACACATAATTGTACATGTTACAAAATACATGGTTAATATAATGTAATTATTAATGTTAGAAGATATAGCAATATATAGATTAAAAAATAAAATCCAAACCTTGACTGTTTTTTTTTGGTCATTCATACCTTTCACCGCAATGTATGCTAAGAATAATATATAAAATCCAAAATTATCTACAAAAGAGCTCCAGTAAAACCTGTAGCTAAGAAGCATTTCAAGAAGACTATTAAAAAACCTATCAAGAAGGCAGTTACCATTAAATGATCACTGGAAGCATAAAGTTCCCAAATCTGAGTATTTTTTAGGAAATGATACAGCTAAATCCTGAAGTTTAGTCTGTTAGATATCTTTTTTAACACGATATTACCATGGGTTTTGCCATTGTTATCCACCAGTATCTACTGCATAACTGTGAAATAATCAAAATCATTAACTACAAATGATTTTTTTCTACAATTACCCTGGTACATTTACCTGGACAGCACTGAGGGTATAGAGAAGATGAGGATCGTGACCTATGCTGGCACTTATTCCACCACATTCATGCTGGCATGATTTGATGAATGCCAGAATCTCTTCTTTATTCATCCGGTGCAGCTGTCCCATCAGATCCATTGCTGTCAGCCCCCAGTAAACACCACTCATCCTCAGGTACTCTGACATGCAGTATTCCTAGAACGTGCAGAGCTTTAGTTCTTACCAGATAAGCACATCAACAGCACTGAGCCATAAAAAACCCTCAGTTAACAGACAAACAATCAGACACAGCACACATCCACACTCTTTGGGTGCAGTTCTCATGAGCTCCCACAGCTCTTGGGGGAAGGATGACAAGTGTCTCTATTAGACAACTGACTAATGGAGCCAACACCTCAGGAACTACACACAAATACAGTGAATATCAATGCAGTTTTATTTCCTCAAAGGTATTTTTCTGAGCATTCCAGCGACTTCCTCAACCACAGACATACCTCTCTTTGGTACCTTTGTTATGCTAACCCTTGACAGATACGTTTTACATGAATTTGCCCAGTCTCTTCTTTGAACCTATGTTAAAATATAGCATCAATACAAAGGGGCAATGACCTTAACAAATTAACTACACACTGTGTGTAAACCATTTCCTTTAATTTTAAACCTGCCATCTGCTGACTTAATTTGATGCTTTTGAGTACAGTGAAGGACACTGAACTATTAATCCCTTTCCACACTCCCTATGAGACTGACATTTTAGTAATTTCCCACTCGGTACGTAGCCCCATTACAATAGCCAAGGGTACCTGAAGCTACGAGTTGATTTCTCGGGTCTCAGAGTAATTCTAGAGCTAAACCGATACTCTTCAGGACTCCCTATGAGACTGACATTTTAGTAATTTCCCACTCGGTACGTAGCCCCATTACAATAGCCAAGGGTACCTGAAGCTACGAGTTGATTTCTCGGGTCTCAGAGTAATTCTAGAGCTAAACCGATACTCTTCAGGTTCACCCTCCGATAATACATGCCAAAACTCATCACGGACCGAGAGAAATCAACACAGGCACCTTTCCTTAAGACTCTGGAGCGCAGGGCACGGAAGAGTTTGCTTGTCAGCGCGTCTCTGTCCCCCCACTGCTCAAGGAAGCAAGGGCTGTTACCGCTGTCCATAAAAGCAGGGCCCTACTCGAACGAACCGATACCTACGTAATCGTCTTTCTTCGTCCCATACGAAGCTATGTAGTCGGCGTGTTTCTCGGAAAGCAACGTGCCGGGGGCATCGGGGCCGATGACAACGTCCCTCTGCGGCGTCCCCTGCACAAAGCCCAGCAGGACATCACGGCGCTGCCACCCGCGGCTGCCGCCGCCCTCCCTGCTCAGGCCGCAGCGGCTGCAGCAGCGCTCGGGAACCCGCAGCCCCGGGGTGCTGCCCGGGCGGGCACACCGCCGCCTCCTCAGCCCCTCCCGCCGGGGACAGGCTGCCCGCGGCCCCTGCCCGGGGCTGAGGCCCCAGCTGCCCCGCCGTGCCCGGCCACGCGGCAGCGGCCCCCTCCCCGAGCGGAGGCCGCGCCGCCCCTCCCGGCCCGGCCCGGGCTCAGCCCGCAGGCCCCGCGCTCCGGGGCCGCCCCGCCGCGCTCTGCAGGCCCGGCCCGGGCGGCAGCCGCGCTCCCCGCCCCACGGGGCCCGCCCCGGGGCTCCCCCGGCCCGCGCCTGCCTCCCGGGCCGCCCCGCAGCCCCGCCAGGCCCTGCCCCAGCGCGGCCAGCGGGACCCACCATCTTGGCCGCCCGCGCCGGAAAGGGCAGAGCGCGGCGGGGCGGGGCGGGGCGGGAGGCGGCGCCGGCAGCGGCAGCGGGAGCCCGGCAGGGCGGCCCGGCAGCCCCGCCACGCGGCCCCGGCCCTCTCGTGTCCCGCCGGGGCCTCGGCCTCTCCTCCCGTGACAGACGCCCCGGTCCCGTCCTCCGCCCTGCGGCCCGTGCTCTGCTCCCGCTCGTGGACTCTCTGTGTTTCTCGCCCCGGGGAAGCGCAGCCTGGACACAGCCCTGCAGGCCCGACCTCACCCGCGCAGGGGGTTTTGCTCTTCGGGGTGTCCGGGGAGCGTCCGCGCTGCCGAGAAGGGCCTGAGGTTGAGAGGAGGAACCCGCACAGGTCCTTCTTCTCGCTGCTCCTGCTGCAAACAGCCCGCTGCATACGCTGATGGAAAGGAAGAGGCTGAAATGTGCTGCATTGGAAATAAACCTGATCAATCTGGGGAGCCCTTCCTAAGGAGGAGCTGCACACTTCTCCCTGGAAGCGAATCATCTCAGTTCAACATTTACTTGCTTCAGGAAGCGTAACAGCGCAAAGGGCCACAGCCTCTCAAGCTGCTGTGGTTCCTGTTGGGCAGCACCTCCAGCCTCAGATGCAGAGCACAGCTCCTTAGACACTGGGCACCAGACCCAAGGTAGCTGATGGGACCAGCTAAGTGAATACAAACCAACCACACTTCTCAAGAACAATTTTATTAGAATGCAGTCAGAAACAACACTCTGATCACCTAATTTCATTGTGAGAAAACACTGCATCCTGAAGTTCTCATTTCCTGCCCCTTCTGTATTTGAACCACCAATCCCTTTGGAATTCAGAAGGTTCAGAAAACACCAGCTTTGTGAGTCAAGAATGAAGTGAGGGAGTGGACAGGGAGAGCAGAAGTCGTGCTTAATAACGTACAGAACAACAAAAAAAGTTTTTTTCTCCATGCCTTCTTACTTCAGTTGAGAAATGCACCAACATCCTCTTCCACGAGAATTCGGAACAGGACAGCAGAACCAGACACACGTGACTCATTTAAGACTTAAACTTGCCAATGTGTTCCCGAGCTACGATCATCCTTTGAATCTGAGCAGTTCCCTCATAAATCTGAAAAGAAGAATTGCAACCACGTTAGCCACTTAGTTTTTCAAAAGGTTTTAACACGATACACACTTTTAAACCTTCATGGCATTGGCCCGTTGTGGATTAGGATGCGCAGCCAGCCAGAGAGCAGTGGGAAAATCCCAGCGTGACAGCTGAAGTGCAGCGGGCGAAGTGCAATAAATCGCACAACAGATCCCCAGACAGTCTTGGTCTCTCGGGAAACTAGGGTGCTCTTCTCTCAATACAGTTCTCGTGACCACAAACAGACATGGTGCATGAAGGAAAACACCCGAGGAAGAAAAGCCATCATTTAGGTTTTGCAAAGTAGGAGTTAATAAACGGTAGGGGGAGGGGAGGGGGAGGCTTGTGCTGAAAGTGTATTTTCCTTGACCAGCCTTCCCAAGGTCTCCCAGCTGGAAACCCTTCTCCTTCACCCCATCCCTCTCTGCCCTTGTCCCAAGCCCCTCCCCAGCTTTCCTGCAGCCCCTTCAGGCACTGGAAGGTGCTCTAAGGTCTCCCTGGAGCCCTCCCTTCTCCAGGCTGAACACCCCAGCTCTCCCAGCCCGTCTCCAGAGCAGAGCTGCTCCAGCCCTTGGATCATCTCTCTGGACTCCCTCCAACAGCTCCGTGTCCTTCCTGTGTTGGGGGCTCCAGAGCTGGACCCAGCCCTGCAGGGGGGTCTCAGCAGAGTAGAGGGGAGAGTCAGTGTCCCTTGACCTGCTGGGCACACTGCTTTTGATGGGGCCCAGAACACAGGTGCCCCCACGACCTGTGGCTTCAAAACTGGTGCTAGTTAGTGCTTGTCAAACGTAGTCAGCACGAAGCCATGCGGTGGTGAGTCAGTGTGTTACTCACAAGAGCCAAGGGTACGAGCAGCTAAACTCCCTGTGCATTCTAGTGCATGGAGCAGCAACCGCTAGTTGATTTCTCAGGTCTCAGAGTAATTCTAGAGCTAAACCGATACTCTTCAGGTTTATCCTCAGATAATACATGCCAAAACTCATCACGGACCTAGAGAAATCAACAGAGACACCTTTCTTTAAGTCTTTGGAGTGCAAAAAGTCACTCTTCCTGACACACGTCATCACATCAATAAAGATGACGGGTTTTGCTGATCACAAAATATTCTTGATGAATAAAGAACTGTAGGACAGCATATGCAGATTAAGAAACTGAAAACAATAATAAAATTACAAAGAAATAATCTCAAACAATAAGCAGTAGAACATTTGATGTGAAAACACAGCTTTTACTTCTGTTCTGTCTCTCTCCCACCGCCCCTCACGTAACACCCTCCACTTACTTCATCGATGGACACAACTGTCCCACTTGCCTCTGATGCTTTCAAGACACTCTACATCTCATGTACTGGGGCCTGTCATTGGAGTTGTTCTCAAAGATTCTTTTGCAGCTGCCCAAAGGCATCTTGCTTAAGGTCACTCTCAATAGCTCCTCATCTGAACTAACAACATCGTGGTGACGCACCAGGAACGGTTTCCGTGCGCTGTAAAAATGAAAAGATCAGTGCACGTGAGCACAAGAAAACGTGCCGTGGCGTCACAGCCCTTTCCTGCAATGCCCACTCGTTGCATTACTGGTTGAGAACTGAACAGTCATTCCTGGCTTGTCAAGCAAGAGGTACAGCCTTCACCTTTCTTCCAATCTGGATGCCAGGGCTATCCGCTTCCACGATGAATCCAGTGAAGGCTTTGCTGGCAGGAGCCTTGGGGTCTGGATCGGTACGAGCCAGCAAGAAATACCTAGTGGCAAACAGAGGAGAGGGATGCAGTTTATCCTCACAGCTACACCCAGATACTTGGTAAGCTGTCGTTTCCATGTCTGAATGTGCGTTTCTGCCCTGTGACCCCTTCTGCCTGCAAGGCAACAACCCTTTTTCCCTGCCCCTCCCAAAAACAAATGGAGAGGCAGCAAGAGAGAAAAGTTTCAAAGATCCAAGATCATCAGTTACTAGCTTGGCATCCAAACAACTGCTCAAATCAGCATGCCAACTAGTCTCAGAAGCAGCAAGTCTAACATGTAACAAAAGTTATTTCCCAGCGCCAAAACTGCCGCCGCCTCCAGCTGCAACCGGAAACACAACTTCCTGTGCAACCCTCTTACACTGATGGCAGCCCCTGCGCTACCTACACGTGCCATTTTCAACAGGCACTGCTGCTCAAGCACAAGAACAACAACGACAGGCAGCGATGCTCACAGCTCTTCTGGGGAAAGCAAAAGTAACAGCAGCTGGGCTTTGGACATCAGCAGCTATCGACATGTTTCCCCAGATGGCGCCGGGATCCTCTCGCTCTGGGCTACACCCCACGACCTGTGGCTACAAAACCGATGCTAGCTAGTGCTTGTCAAACCTAGTCAGCACGAAGCCATGCGGTGGTGAGTCAGTGTTAGTCCCATCACAAGAGCCAAGGGTAAGAGCAGCTAAACTCCCTGTGCATCCTAGTGCATGGAGCAGCAACCACCAGTTGATTTCTCAGGTCTCAGAGTAATTCTAGAGCTAAACCGATACTCTTCAGGTTCACCCTCCGATAATACATGCCAAAACTCATCACGGACCGAGAGAAATCAACACAGGCACCTTTCCTTAAGACTCTGGAGCGCAGGGCACGGAAGAGTTTGCTTGTCAGCGCGTCTCTGTCCCCCCACTGCTCAAGGAAGCAAGGGCTGTTACCGCTGTCCATAAAAGCAGGGCCCTACTCGAACGAACCGATACCTACGTAATCGTCTTTCTTCGTCCCATACGAAGCTATGTAGTCGGCGTGTTTCTCGGAAAGCAACGTGCCGGGGGCATCGGGGCCGATGACAACGTCCCTCTGCGGCGTCCCCTGCACAAAGCCCAGCAGGACATCACGGCGCTGCCACCCGCGGCTGCCGCCGCCCTCCCTGCTCAGGCCGCAGCGGCTGCAGCAGCGCTCGGGAACCCGCAGCCCCGGGGTGCTGCCCGGGCGGGCACACCGCCGCCTCCTCAGCCCCTCCCGCCGGGGACAGGCTGCCCGCGGCCCCTGCCCGGGGCTGAGGCCCCAGCTGCCCCGCCGTGCCCGGCCACGCGGCAGCGGCCCCCTCCCCGAGCGGAGGCCGCGCCGCCCCTCCCGGCCCGGCCCGGGCTCAGCCCGCAGGCCCCGCGCTCCGGGGCCGCCCCGCCGCGCTCTGCAGGCCCGGCCCGGGCGGCAGCCGCGCTCCCCGCCCCACGGGGCCCGCCCCGGGGCTCCCCCGGCCCGCGCCGGCCTCCCGGGCCGCCCCGCAGCCCCGCCAGGCCCTGCCCCAGCGCGGCCAGCGGGACCCACCATCTTGGCCGCCCGCGCCGGAAAGGGCAGAGCGCGGCGGGGCGGGGCGGGGCGGGAGGCGGCGCCGGCAGCGGCAGCGGGAGCCCGGCAGGGCGGCCCGGCAGCCCCGCCACGCGGCCCCGGCCCTCTCGTGTCCCGCCGGGGCCTCGGCCTCTCCTCCCGTGACAGACGCCCCGGTCCCGTCCTCCGCCCTGCGGCCCGTGCTCTGCTCCCGCTCGTGGACTCTCTGTGTTTCTCGCCCCGGGGAAGCGCAGCCTGGACACAGCCCTGCAGGCCCGACCTCACCCGCGCAGGGGGTTTTGCTCTTCGGGGTGTCCGGGGAGCGTCCGCGCTGCCGAGAAGGGCCTGAGGTTGAGAGGAGGAACCCGCACAGGTCCTTCTTCTCGCTGCTCCTGCTGCAAACAGCCCGCTGCATACGCTGATGGAAAGGAAGAGGCTGAAATGTGCTGCATTGGAAATAAACCTGATCAATCTGGGGAGCCCTTCCTAAGGAGGAGCTGCACACTTCTCCCTGGAAGCGAATCATCTCAGTTCAACATTTACTTGCTTCAGGGAGCGTAACAGCGCAAAGGGCCACAGCCTCTCAAGCTGATGTGGTTCCTGTTGGGCAGCACCTCCAGCCTCAGATGCAGAGCACAGCAGAGCAGGCCCGGGGAATGAAGCACAGCTCCTTAGACACTGGGCACCAGACCCAAGGTAGCTGATGGGACCAGCTAAGTGAATACAAACCAACCACACTTCTCAAGAACAATTTTATTAGAATGCAGTCAGAAACAACACTCTGATCACCTAATTTCATTGTGAGAAAACACTGCATCCTGAAGTTCTCATTTCCTGCCCCTTCTGTATTTGAACCACCAATCCCTTTGGAATTCAGAAGGTTCAGAAAACACCAGCTTTGTGAGTCAAGAATGAAGTGAGGGAGTGGACAGGGAGAGCAGAAGTCGTGCTTAATAACGTACAGAACAACAAAAAAAGTTTTTTTCCCCATGCCTTCTTACTTCAGTTGAGAAATGCACCAACATCCTCTTCCACGAGAATTCGGAACAGGACAGCAGAACCAGACACACGTGACTCATTTAAGACTTAAACTTGCCAATGTGTTCCCGAGCTACGATCATCCTTTGAATCTGAGCAGTTCCCTCATAAATCTGAAAAGAAGAATTGCAACCACGTTAGCCACTTAGTTTTTCAAAAGGTTTTAACACGATACACACTTTTAAACCTTCATGGCACTGGCCCGTTGTGGATTAGGATGCGCAGCCAGCCAGAGAGCAGTGGGAAAATCCCAGTGTGACAGCTGAAGTGCAGCGGGCGAAGTGCAATAAATTGCACAACAGATCCCCAGACAGTCTTGGTCTCTCGGGAAACTAGGGTGCTCTTCTCTCAATACAGTTCTCGTGACCACAAACAGACATGGTGCATGAAGGAAAACACCCGAGGAAGAAAAGCCATCATTTAGGTTTTGCAAAGTAGGAGTTAATAAACGGTAGGGGGAGGGGAGGGGGAGGCTTGTGCTGAAAGTGTATTTTCCTTGACCAGCCTTCCCAAGGTCTCCCAGCTGGAAACCCTTCTCCCTCACCCCATCCCTCTCTGCCCTTGTCCCAAGTCCCTCCCCAGCTTTCCTGCAGCCCCTTCAGGCACTGGAAGGTGCTCTAAGGTCTCCCTGGAGCCCTCCCTTCTCCAGGCTGAACACCCCAGCTCTCCCAGCCTGTCTCCAGAGCAGAGCTGCTCCAGCCCTGGGATCATCTCTCTGGACTCCCTCCAACAGCTCCGTGTCCTTCCTGTGTTGGGGGCTCCAGAGCTGGACCCAGCCCTGCAGGGGGGTCTCAGCAGAGTATAGGGGAGAGTCAGTGTCCCTTGACCTGCTGGGCACACTGCTTTTGATGGGGCCCAGGACACAGCTGACTGTCTGGGCTGCCAGCACACATAGCTGGCTCACCTTGAGCTTTTCATCAACCAACACCCCAGGTCCTTCTCCTCAGGACTTCTCTCAATCCTTTCTCTGCCCAGCCTTGTCTTGTGCCTGGGACTGCCCCGACCCTTGGGCCGGACCTTGCAAGTTGGCTTTGATGAACTTCAATCTGTTGGCATGGGCCCACTCCTCAAGCCTGCCAAGCTCCCTCTGGATGTCCTCCCTCCCCCCCAGCATGTCACCTCTCAGCTGTTACAGCTGACTAACACCACGGGTCATGGTCTGCACACAGCTCTTGATACAATCTATTTTGATATGTTTTATCTAATCACCATTCATGACACACACACCACGTCATTATGTCAATAAACATGACTGGCTTTGCTGAACACAAAACATTCTTGCTGAGTAAAGAACTGTAGCATATGGTAATAGAGGAATTACGACATGACATGGAGTAACTTTTTGGCAGTAACACTGCAAAAAAAAACCCTGGTGATTACAGGTGACTATGGGCTAAACAGGGGAACATTTAAGTGTGTTTAATTGTTACAGGCCAATGTCTGCAGGTTGTGTCACACTTGGGTTAACACAACATATGCCAGAGAATCATTCCATGACACTCAATACTTAGGAGATCTCAACCAATGTATGGTTGAGATCACAGCTTATGATACCAAAGTTCCTAACAGAAGGTTTAGAGCACAGCAACAAATGATGAACAGGCTGGAAACAGGAGAAAAGAACAACCTGAAACAAACAACAAAACCCCACAGCGGATGAGGAAAAAGTTGAAGAAGCTGTTTTAGTGTTGAGGCTGAAAGGAAAGCTAAACTATAGGTAGGCACCATCCTAGGATACATATGGAAGGTCACACAATTTCTATCACTGACAGTTTTTCCAGAACAGGATTATCCATTAACCATCTCTGCTTAGAGATTACCAGAGCAAGCATTGAGATTCTGATTGGTTTTTTTCTACTGTGTTTTTTTCCTAAGAGTTCAAAAGCTCCCAAATTAAAGAGTCAAAGAATTTAAAAGAGTTACTACATTAGGGAAAAAAAAGAAGAAAAAACAGAATGTATTTCTCATATGTGGATTGAGTTGTTGTTCCAGTGCAATGACTTTTGCATGCAAGAATTGGCCTGATTTGAATTACTTCTCCTTTAAATTGAAGGATTACTGCTATGGTTCTAAAAGCTTTTTTTTTTTTCTTTTCGCTTGTGTACATCATTATTTGAAATACACAACCATTAGTTTGCTTTACATAAAATATACAGATTATTATAAAGATCACATCTCTCTTTTACTTACCTGGTAGATTTTAGCATCTCTCATGAGTTTTTCTACAGGATATTCAGTATTAAATCCATTTCCTCCAAAAATCTGTACTGCATCTGTAGCTACTTGGTTTGCAATGTCCCCAGCAAAGGCCTTTGCAATGGAGGCATAGTAGGTGTTCCTGCGACCAGCGTCGACCTCCCAGGCAGCTCTCTGGTAAGCCATCCTGGCCAGCTCCACCTTCATGGCCATCTCAGCAAGCAGGAAAGACACTGCCTGGTGCTGTGGGTGATGGAATAAACCACGTTAACTCTGCCCACTAACCCTTCAGGCTTCCTCCTCGCCACAGAATCCCTGTTTATTAGCACTGGAGAACTAAAGGATGCCCTGATAGTACACAAATTTCAGGATTTTGGGCAGACTTTTCTGTCTGCTTTTACTATTATCACTGATAAATTACAGGAAAATTCCTGAAGTTACCACATAGTTAAGTTTACTTAAATAGTGATGATGTACATCCCTGGAAAACCAAAAATCGCAGACATGATTTAAAAATTAAGAAAAAAATAGAAAAAAAACCCCAAGAAATAACCTTAAAAGATCAGCAGTAGAACATGTGGTGTGAAAACACAGCTTTTCCTTCTGTTCTGTCTCTCTCCCCCCCACGTAACACCCTCCACTTACTTCAACAATGGCTTTCCCAAAGGTTTTTCTCTCCAAAGCGTATCTAGTAGCTTCATCAAGTGCTCTTTTTGCTAATCCAACAGCACCAGCTGCTACCTGAAGTGAACACAGCACAGGGTGAAAAATCAGAAGTTCCAGCTATCTTTTCTGTGAGTTATTTCTGATACTTACAGGTGGTCTGGTCTTATCAAAAGCTCCCATGGCGATTTTAAAGCCAGCTCCCTCAGCTATTAATACGTTTTCTTTGGGGACTCTCACATCTTCAAAGACAATACCTCTTGTATCTGAGCAGCGCTGGCCCATATTAATTTCCTGGAAAGGGAAACGTACAGAGGTCCAACTACATTGGATTATTCACAGGTTCAGCATATTTACACTCTTTAGTTTACTCAAAGCATAAATTATGTTTTTTTCCCCAAAGCACTTCACCTGAAAATCACCATATATGTGGCAAACACTAATTTTGCCCTTGCAGACCAGCACGCCATTCCTTTGCCTCAGCAGGGCAGTTTACTTTCTCCTGAGATGAAATCAGTTCTGCAGCTGTAACCAGTCCTGTTCTCTTTCTCTAGTTCAACTGTACTTTAAGATGGGAGTAGAAAAAGCAAATACTCTAATGTGCGTGCAGTGCAGGTGTACAAGTGAATAAATAAATGAGCTTTTCAAGCTTTCTTGATTCCTTTCCTAATGTTCAGCATCTAGTTTTATATGCTACTAAAAATAGTACTTTTTCTGTTTTAATAAAGAACTAGCACCAGTGTCTCCAAGGCCTCTTCCTCAACCAGCAGTAGCTAAAATTGAAGCTCGCTGTCTGTGTATTTATGGCCATAACTGTCCCACTTGCCTCTGATGCTTTCAAGACACTCTACATCTCATGTACTGGGGCCTGTCATTGGAGTTGTTCTCAAAGATTCTTTTGCAGCTGCCCAAAGGCATCTTGCTTAAGGTCACTCTCAATAGCTCCTCATCTGAACTAACAACATCGTGGTGACGCACCAGGAACGGTTTCCGTGCGCTGTAAAAATGAAAAGATCAGTGCACGTGAGCACAAGAAAACGTGCCGTGGCGTCACAGCCCTTTCCTGCAATGCCCACTCGTTGCATTACTGGTTGAGAACTGAACAGTCATTCCTGGCTTGTCAAGCAAGAGGTACAGCCTTCACCTTTCTTCCAATCTGGATGCCAGGGCTATCCGCTTCCACGATGAATCCAGTGAAGGCTTTGCTGGCAGGAGCCTTGGGGTCTGGATCGGTACGAGCCAGCAGGAAATACCTAGTGGCAAACAGAGGAGAGGGATGCAGTTTATCCTCACAGCTACACCCAGATACTTGGTAAGCTGCTGTCTCCATGTCTGAATGTGTGTTTCTGCCCTGTGACCCCTTCTGCCTGCAAGGCAACAACCCTTTTTCCCTGCCCCTCCCTAAAACAAACGGAGAGGCAGCAAGAGATAAAAGTTTCAAAGATCCAAGATTCATGACATTTAATTAAATTACTTCAGGTCAACAGGCAAAGATTCTCCACTGTTTCCACGCACTGTAAGGCTCTGGGACATTATCAGCTTCACCCACAGTACCAAAGAAACCTATTCAAAGCACGTACATAACAATTAATGCTTAGGAAATAGATTCTTGCATGCCAGGTGTTAGGCTATCACCTAATGTCAAAGATCTTAATCTTGCACTTCTAAGTA
Organism: Apus apus; assembly: GCF_020740795.1. Taxonomy (NCBI): domain Eukaryota; kingdom Metazoa; phylum Chordata; class Aves; order Apodiformes; family Apodidae; genus Apus; species Apus apus. The sequence continues at coordinate 31,835,716 of NC_067288.1, read as the reverse complement.
TAAGTTGTAAATAATCATTTATCTTAGAAATTGAACAGTTGTTAATCACAATTATGGTGTTCAGCAATGTCAAAAGATATCTGGTAGTTGTCTTTGGTGGATCTGCCTTGAACAAGGAAACAACTAGGAAATTCAGCTTTTAGATAAATGTATACAGTTTTTCCACTGGAATTGGGAAGAATTTGTGTGCTGTGAATCAGTGTGGCACAAGACATGATGGAAGAGGTTTACATTCAAGTTTGCTCATAGACACCACAGCAATATCTGGATTCTTTGACAGCTGGAAAATGTCTTCACTTCAGAAAAAATAAGATGTAGCCCCACAATCTATCGTGTGTTGACCTCCACTAGAAGTGAGAGGTGTTCCTAGTAGACTCAGAAGCATCTGAGCTCAATCACCACAACTACAAAGCAGGGCAGTAATACAAGCCTCTTGAGTACTTTGCCAGTTAAATCATGCTGTTGCTGTCCTGCCCTGAAGAAACAGCAGAATTAATTCTGTTTAATAGGAGCAAGATTCTAGAAACCCTCCTGAGTGAAGAGCTGTCCTGTCCTCACCCCTCCTCCTTGCACAGCACTGAGACCGTGTTCTTACATCCTATCCTGATTAACTGGGCAGAGGCTAAAGGGGACTGTGTTGAAACACAATGAACACTCAGAACACTTTAAAGAACTTTAACTTTGGGAAGTCACTTTAAGAGCAGAAAGTGCAACACGAGTGAACACACCAGTTTGCTTTCCCACCGTTGGTGATCCACATCTTCTGACCGTTAATAACATATTCATCTCCTTTCTTCTCAGCCTTTGTTTTTATTCCAGCCACATCAGAGCCTGCTCCAGGCTCTGTTACACAGTAAGCCTTAAGGAAAATAAAATGCAAAATCTTAAGGCATAAAAGTTCTATTTTTAGGCAAGCAGAAATGACTGCAGACTATGTGCATCAAAATGATCTGTAAAAGGTTTAAGTGAATTGCATTGTAAAATTCAAAACATTAAATAAAAAACAAACCACCAAAACAACCCAAACAAAAAAGCCCCACATCAAACAGCTGCCTGGGAAGGAATGCAAATATACATGAGTTAATTTTCTTTATAAATTCATAATAATACATAAGCTTGTCTTTTAATCAAACAGAACCACTTTGTCACCCTTAAGTTGTTACTTAAGCTGAGGATCTTTAAAATCTGAAAGTAAGAGCACTGGGTAAAATCTTGTGTTTACTGTGTCCTTCAGTTTATGAGGCTTAGTTGTTGACCAGTGCATAGCATGTGAATCTTTACTTCTTTCTACGTAACAAGTACTGCCTACATAACATTTAAGATGACAAGTAGAGTTTAATCCCCATCCAAGCTGAGTTTCTCCCTGTGCAAACCTCATCTTTTTCTTCAGTGCCTACAACTCCTCTTGAAAGGGAAATAAAAGGTGTTAATTTTTGGTAAGTGACTTGGGATGGGGATCATTTTGCAGGTAACATCTTCTATTTGCTTATTGCATGTATCTCATTAGCCATTCCCTGCCTTTCATTAAATGCCACTGTTTAGTTACAAAAGAAAACTGGTTGGGTTGCAAATACACGTCAATGTTTTCTGGAAAAAGAGGAAACACACACAAACACAAAAAGGAGTAACACAATTAATATGGTTTAGGAACATTCCAGAGTGTAGCAGTTATACTTACACACATCAGTGGCTGCTCCACCATTCTTCCCAGGTATTTTTTCTGCTGCTGCTCATTTCCCGCAATGATTACTGGCATTTGCTGAAAGAAAATATTCAGCCTAATTATCCAACTTTTTAAAGTGCCCAGATTCTAGTCTAAGGGACATAGGAAAAGATAGCGCTTACCCCTAGGGAATTTGCTTCAATGGCAGTTTGAACCCCTGTGCACCCATAAGCTAACTCTTCTGTAATAAGGCACGCTTCAAAACTGCCAAGGCCAAGGCCACCTACATAAAATGGGTTGAAATGGTAACATATTAGTGATTTACAGAATTAATTAACAAAAACACATTCCTCAGATAAATGTGATTGTGCACTGTGTCTGATTAAACATTTTCATCCAAGCTTTTTACATAGTTTTGTCAGAAGAGTAACAGGTGATTTGAAAACTACCTATCAGAGTTCCAGGGTTCTTGTGTGATTAATGTGGGACCAGTTGCACCAAGTGGCAAGAATGTACCACTGGAACCTTGTTACTACTTTGTGTTTTGAGAACTAAAAGTTCTTGGCAAGCAGAGGGGTTCCTGAGCTCCCACAGCACTTGGGGGAGGGGTGACAAGTGTCTGTATTAGTCAGACAACTATCCTGTTTCTGACAGGAGCCAACACCTCAGGAACTACACACAAATACAGTGAATATCAATGCAGTTTTATCGTTTTATCTCCTCAAAGATATTTTTCTGAGCATTCCAGTGACTTCCTCAACCACAGACATACCTCTTTGGTATCTTTGTTATGCTAACCCTTGACAGATACTTCTCATATTAATTTGCCCAGTCTCTTTTTTGAACCTATGCAAAATTTTAGCATTAATATAATGCAGGGGCAATGACTTTCACAAATTAACTACACACTGTGTGTCGAACCATCTCCTTTCCTTTATTTTGAACCTGCCATCTGCTGACTTAATTTGATGCCTTCTAGTTATATTGAAAAGGACAGTGAGCTATCAATCCCTTTCCACACTCCCTATGACATTAACATTTTAGTAATTTCTCATACAGAAGCTACATCTCACACAGAAGATACATCTTTTTTAATCTTTGTCATCCTTTTAGGAGCCTTTGCCTTTTCCACAATAGTCTTTTGAGGTGGAAGGATGCGACTACATCATGAATTAAAGAGGCAGGTAAAATTTGGATCCAGGCAGCAGCATAATTATGATTTCTGCTTTTTTCTTCATTCCCTTAAAGGTCCCTTCCGACCTTAAGTGTTATGGTTTTGACCACTTCTGAGCATTATGCTGACATTCACAGAACAATATATAATAAACCCAAAAAATCTTTTTTGAGAGTCAGCATCCATTTCAGAAGATACCATCTCTCTGTGAAATTTGGATTGCTTCGTTCCCTTCACACATGCATCACTTTTTCCCTTTTTAATTGAATTTGCTGTTTTAGCAGTGACTCAGTTTCATGTCCTTCTCCTGCTGCTCTTTGCACCAGCCTCATCTTTTCTAGGCTCAATAACTTAGTTTTATCAGTAAACTCTCTCACCTCAGTATTGACCCCTTTTCCAGTTTATTTATAGATATTCCAGATAGCACAAGACCCAGCAAGGCTGTGCTGCTCAGTTTTTCCACTATGAAACCTGATGATTTTTAGAACTCATTTTGTGAGTTCAAACATTCTATATCAAGCAGGCATCCCTTGTTCACACTTTGAGCTACTTCAGGGAAATACAGTTATTTTATTAGGCACATCCTCCTTTCACAAAAACACTTCTCTAGCATATCACGTTTATCTGTCTCCACTATTTCTGCACTTCATCTCACTTGCTCTTAACTTACATGGTATGCCAGGCTTACCAGTATATATTTTCACAGATCTCCCTTGGAGACCTTTTAAAGCACTGGTGTCCGATTTGCCATTTGTAATTTTTCATTTAATAACCAAGTGATTATACACTGCAGTGGCCCAGCTATTTCAGCCTTTAGTTTCTCTAGAATACGTAGCTGAATAAATCCAGTCCTTGTAATTGCTCCTTTTGTCTCTTTGTACCTTAACCTCATTTATTATATTTTTGATACAAGAAATACCCTCTGATTAGTCTTCCAAAAAAGGGGTCTGCTACAGACACTTCCCTAACTTCTTTTTCAGGTAGTATAAATGCAAAAAAGAAAATATTTTAACTTTTTCCCATGGTTACTCTCACACCTAAACAGTGGCAAAGCAGTGCTGCACTGCTCCTAATCTAAGCTGAAAAACTGTCCTTCTGGAATGAACTTTTTAATTGCTCCGGTCCGTGTCAGAGACTAGAACAAAATATGACCTTTTAATTTCGCTGCCTAATCAGCAGACATGGTGCACCAGGGGAACATCAGGCAGTTGTAATCATGGTAGGAAAATCTGGTCGTAAATTACTAAATCATAATCTGTCTAATTTGTCTCCTGATTACATCCACACATAGTTAGCACTTGTATGTGCCAACCTGCCTACTGATTAAATTTAGATCGTTCAAGTATGCAACTGTTTATTTTACACAGAATCCATAATTACACATATAAATCTCATCTAATGCCTTTTCTTTGTTCCATTTTACAGATTAAAGAGACTGTTTCCTTACCACAGCTTTCTGGTATGTGTGAATTCATAAGACCAAGTTCCCAAGCCCGTTTTATAAGTGGAACAGGATACTGAAATGGACAAAGAAAAATCACCTTTTGCTTCATGACAAACAACATTGCAAATTATATGCAGGTTAAGATGTAAGTTGTTTTTTGGTTTTTTTTCCTTACACTATGGTAGATTTACCTCTCCAGTTTTGTCATATTGTGCAGCAACAGGAATAATTTCCTCCAGAGCAAATTTACGAGCAGTAGCTTGAAACTCTTTCTGTTCCTCAGTAAGTTCTATCAAAAAAAAAAAAAAAAAAGTGTCACAAATTCTCTACTATTTTCAATTTTGCCAGTTGTCAGAATGTAAGAAAAGAGGAGACTAGAGTGTCCTTCCAGTACAGCCCAAACCACCTTTTCCTGGGCCTCTCCAGGAAACAAAAAAGCTCAGCTTCTGCTTCCGCCTGGGAGAAAACCTGCCTTGTGCTCTCACCAACACCTACAATGCACTTTCTTCTGACAGAATTATCCACCAATTGCTGAAGACAGAGCAGGGAGGACTCTGTAAATCTCTTACCAAAAGAAAGACAAAGAATGCTGGGCTAGTCAAATGGAGGAAGAGAAGGAGGCAGGCGTGGTGTGAAGATCCTGGCTATTCAGTTTCCTACATCCAGCTGCTGAAAAACGTGCTTTGTGTACATAGTACATGAGGAGGAATTGCTTTGTAACATTTCTTTGTAACCAGTTTCAACTATGACTACATCTAGTAACTTCAGCATCGTGAATGGCAACGTGAGATAATTTACTCTAATTTAAGACACTACCGCAATAAATAAGCTTAAGACAGACAGGAGTTTAAAACAGAATTAAATCCTATAAACACTACACATACACCTGACTTAGCTGAGCTGAGGAGGAAAGTAATTTTGGTTTTCAAACATTTCCAAAAAATAACAGAAATCTATTTAGAACAAACCCTTTCATTTTACATTCATGTTGAACTGTAATATAGAATTTTAATTTTTTAAGCTCTGCAATTTGCCCTTAATTGCTGTATTTCTTTCAAAAACTTACCAAAGCTAAAGCCAGCTCCAGGTTTGCTTACATGTAAGTTTTGAGCAGGTTTACTAGAATGTGACCTCCACCCATGCCTTGCAATGCTGTGAAGCACCTGCTGAAGGGAAAAAGAACAAGAAGTGTAAGATCTTTACAGCTCAAGCCTCCTCAAGCTACCAGCCTGGCTGCAGCACAACTTGACATGTAGAATCCCTCTTCAGAAGTAATATCACATCAAGTGCAATACAGGTACCACAGTGACAAAAGAACTCTGGCTACTGTGGGTTTTGTTCCAGAGCAGGCAGTGCCCATGAGCTGCCCCAGGAGCCTTGGCTGCTGCCGGAGCCACGCCCAAGTGTTGTGCAAACCCTCATTTAAAAATAATTAAGCATCGTTAAGATTTATGATCACGGAGACATAGCAATAAAGATTTTTCATACATAAACACATCACAGAATCACAGAATCACTTCAGTCGGAAAAGACCTTCAAGATCATTGGGTCCAACCATGCAGTCCAACGCTGAGCCACGTCCCCAAGTGCCACATCTAGAGGACTTGTGAACACATCCAGGGATGGTGAGTCAACCACTTCCCTGGGCAGCCTGTCCCAATGCCTGACAACCCTTCCAGTGACCAAGTTCTCCTTGATGTCTAGTCTAAACCTCCCCTGGAGCAGCTTGAGGCCATTTCCTCTTCTTCTACCACCAGTTACTAGAGAAGAGACCAGCAACCACCTCTTCACAACGTCCTTTCAAACCGGATTTTCTTGCCTACTAGTGAGTATCTACCCAATGTTTACCTACAGGCACGTTTAGCAAGACTTTAACAACAACCTACCCATTAACCACTGTAATATTGTGGTAATGCCCCAGACTCACAGCAGCTTTCTTTCAATAAGCTGCAGCCACAGACACTTAGTGATTACTGTCATTATACTCCAAACAAGCCAGAACTCAGCAGACCATCTGAAGTTTATTTATACTTCGAATATTAATCACAAATTACTTCCTTTTAATTGTGTTTTCTTTGCTTTTTATGTTTAGTGCCCACAAATATTATTGTTACAGCTATTTTCAAAACGCCTTAATACAGTGCAAAAACATGTCTGAGTTGGATTTTAAAAGATTGGTTTAGTCTCTTTCATCCTTCAATAGTTATGAATTCTCCAAATGTTTGGGAAAAAGTTAAAAATATTCAATTAGGTAAATTTCTAGAAAGACCCACATCAGAGAAAAAAAAGAGGCATTATCAGACCAGTCTATTATTTAGTCACATCAAAAAATGAATTAATCATAATAGTGCACAAACGTCACTGATATTTTACTGGAAACTCTAGAAGATGATGACGTTACAGAAAGTTACGTAGCTGAGGAGGCAACAAGTAACTTCAAGATAAAAATTCTGGTAGATAACTGTGCTCTTAAAAAATAAGAATGCTATGCAGAGATAGTTACAAAGTCACACCACAAGAAGCACGAAGAAAACAGGCAAAAATAGGTATTGACACAGTGAATAAAGTATTTTCAGAGGATACTTAAAACAGCCATGAAGCTGAAGAAATGCAAAGAGAACACTGCTAGGCAGGGAAGGGGGTAGCTGTGACATCACTGAATAATGAACCCTGAAGTCAGTTAATGAATAGTTCAGGATCTCATTCCTTAGTAAGCAATATGCTATTAACTTCAAGCTTTCACAAGCCTCTAACATTACAAAATGGTATCGTTTAGTTTTGTGATACCGTTTGTGAAACAGAAAAACAAAACAATACCAACAAACACCTAGAAAGACCATGATCCTTCAGAATGCTTTATACCTTATTTTACCTGGAAAAAAGCAATATGAAGTTGAAAAAAAGCCAGATTATTGTTTTTATTTATTTATTTACTTTTAAGGACCAGCCTTTGGTAGAGTCATAAATACCTTTGCCACCAGAAAGTTCTGCCTACACTAGAAAAAGCACTGAATTAAAACTAATGATAAAAGTGACACCCTGCATGAAAGAAGCTGCCAGATTTGTAGCAGAGAGCTCACATCTAGTGTGGGTTTTGTACCCGAGCAGTATGCAAGGTCAACACCTGCTGCAGGTAACAATCTGGATGACCATCTGCCTGCTCTGCCAGCTCCCCTATTGCTTGGCTCCAGGAAGTTGGGTTCAGTGAAAAGCTGCTGCTGGTGATGCTCAGATGCAACTTCTACTGCACTTCCTTGCACCACAGGCCAAGTGCTGTCACAAGCAGAACTGCAATTGTTATACTGGCAAGACTAACACTGGAATCATCTGCAGTCAGGAAAGGGGTGCGACAAGGATACACATGAAAGTGATGCAAGTTTTATTACCTTAATGCCAAAAGAACTATTCAACTTGTTTGAAAAGCTGCACATCACACCAGAAGACAGGACAACAAGCTTTGGTTACAAACTTGACTCTCCCTCACACAGCTTAGGACAAAAATTAAGAGTTGTCAAGAGCAGTTTGCTCCTGGGGTAACGTGGCAGGAGGCTGAGCCTGAAATAGCAATGCCCCATGGCAGGCATTTAACTAACTGTTGTCTTTCCGTGCCAAAAGCACTACTTTTGATCTATAAAACACCAACTGGCTTCAGATAGAGACTTGTCCCCTCACCTGCAGTGTCACAGCAACACTCTGGGCAGGAGGGCAAGCCATGTCCCTTCGGGGTGACAGAACCCTGCGGCCAGGCAGCCCCGAGGGCCCTGCAGCTACCCCAGGATCGTTAATGACTCTGAACGGGGACACCAGAAAAAGGCTTCTGCAAATGCTAAACTGCCCGAGCTTTGAGGAATTTCTACTTTCTCCTTGCAAGTCAGGAGCTTATCGCTGGGTCACTATAGCACGTCAGTACTTCAGAAAAGCAGCTCTTCTCCATCTCACAGATGTAAAACAATGAGCCTAGGTAGTACAGCTGGGTATGCTCACGGGAATAAACCACCTGGGATAAGCTCTGATGTCTGCCCGCTGCGGTGGGAGCGGGAGGAGCCGGCAGCCCGGCCTTTGGCCGCGGGACACGGGCAGTACCCGTTCTGACCTTGCGGAGCAGGGCCGTGAGCTGACGGGCAGCAACAGGAGGCGAGGACGAGCCGAGCAACAAGCGGAACCCAGCCCTGCCCGCCGCGGCAGCCCCGCGGCCCTCCCGCTGTCCCGGCCGGGGCGCCGGGCCTGCCCGCGCTCCGTGCCCGCCGGAGCCCCCGGCCCTTCGCCCCGCGCCCTCGGCTGCGGCCCCTCCCGGCCCCGGAGCCCCCGCCGAGCCCCCGCCCCGCCCGCCAGCAGCGCCCCGGCCCGCCCGGCCCGCCCGGCCCGCCTCGCCGGGCCTCTTCTCCGGCAGCCGCTGCCGCCGCCCGGCGCGGCCCGGCCCGGCCCGGCCCGGCCCGGCGCTCACCCTGGCGGCCCGGAGCGCAGACATCTCGGCGCGGCCCGTCCGGCGCGCTGCGGTTCCCGGAGCTGCCCGGCGGGGCGGGGCCCCGCAGGCCGCCCCTGAGCCCGCGGGGAGGCGGGCGCTGGGCCGGAGCGGCCCCGCTGCGGGGGCGGGAGCCGCGGCCGGGCTGCGGCTGCGGGCGGCCCGGCGGGGCTGTCACCCCCGCCCGGCCGGAGGGAGCGGACCCGCTTCGCCTCCGCGGCCCGGGAGCTCGCCCAGCGCCGGCCCCGCGCCGCGGGGCTCGCCTGCGCAGCAGCGCTCGGGGCTCCCAGCGCCGTCTCAACCACCTTTTCCCTGTCGGCAGAAAAGTCTGTGGCCCGTTTTAGTGTGTGTTTGGCGCCCAGGAAAGCAGCAACTTAAGTTCTGGGGGTACCAGGCCCCGCGGCGCTGCCTCCCGCAGCTTGGTTTTCATACAGGTGTGAACTTCACTGCCACGCACCGTGTGAGAGACAGTGGTGTGTGCTGTGTTGGTGAGTTACTTAAAACCTGCCTGCAAATGCTCTCAACTCCGGCTGTTTCTTAAAGCAAAAACATTCGTTTTGTAAATGATCTGCAGTGCATAGAAGACACGCTTTGAGTATTATTGCTTCAGTGTCATAAAGCAGTGTTATTTAGGGTTTTATTAAAATAACTCAAGGCAAATAGTTAATTTGATTTAGCTACGAATTACTTTTTAGGTATGAAATGTTAACAGAACTACCAAAACAAAAAGCAATTTTCTGGAAGCTGGATTTTGGATAACATTTTATTTTGCATAACAGATCAAAGTAAGGTGTCCCAAATATTTTTTGCACCATTATTGTCTTGGTACCTGGTTCATAATTGCTTGTTTGTGACACTTGAAGGTGTTGACTTTTTTACTTATTATCAAACACTTTGATAGTAGGCTAGCCAGGTAAGAGTTATTTTTTGGCATATATATCAACTGATACAAAAGAAGCTGACTGTAATGTTGTGTAGGCTTTATACGGGCATAACCCCAGGTGTTTACCAAAGGGAAACATTAAGTAGCTTTGACTTGGTGCATGGGCTACTGATTTTTCACTTCAGTAAGTGCAGACTTGAGTGCTGATATTTGGAAGCCCCACAGCCATATAATCCAGTGGGTTGTTTTTTTCCTCCTGTACTTCAAGAGTAGTTGAGTCAAAGGCATAAGTATAATTTATAACTTTAAGTATTTGATGAAGATGTTTGTATGTTACTTCTGCTCAAAATCTAGTTTCAAGCACACCATGCCACTGGATTGTGTGGCTGCAGGGCTTCTAACCATCAGCACTCAAGCCTGCACTTTCTATTCCCTTTTATATAGGGTTCTGTTCCATAGGTCATATTTCTGAATGTGGTGTGACACTTTAATTACTGAGCAGTCAATTTTCTGTTCATGTCTTATTTATCTATTATTTGTATGGTTTGTGTATACGTAGCATCTCTGTATTCCTTAGTTGATTTATCAGCACAGCAGCCCTTGGTATGATGGTATATATGGAAATATATTTATCTCATTTCAGTCTTTTAGAAGTTTAATTTTAGACAAGCAGCATGGATTTTACTATGCATGATCTAACTGAGACTGAATACACCGGTACTCTGAGGGAATGTTAAAATCAGGAAGTAATGTGGACCAGTACTGTTGGATTTACAGAGTGAAATGATTGGATTCAATACCTGATAAGTATTTTGGAGGGGTTTTTGCTTTGGGCTAAATGGAACACCCCCTGGTAAGTGGTTAGAGCACATCAGATGCACTCCTAGATCATGTCTTCCAGTTAGCTGGATCCAAAATTCAGTTCCAGTGATTTTAAATCTCTTTGTGAATCAAGTAAGATGCAATAAGTTGGGACAATTGGGAGATTTGCCTCAAAACTACACTGCTTATCTGAACTAAATAGCTCATGTAGAACACAGCCTGGGGAGGCATTGTCTGAAACTGTCCAGCTGAGGAAACCCAGTCAGGAATTCACCAGAACATTTGCTGTTCTCCAGACTTGCCTGACACTGGAGAGTCTGTGCATGTGAAATGCCTCTGAAGACAGACTCTGTGTGCATCTTCTGTATTCAAAAGCTGCTAATGATCTGTGATCTCCTGCTTTGTAGCAGTTGAAGAACAGAAGAAGTTCCAGAAAGAGGATGGGCAGAGTGAATGAAGCCAAGACAAAGGTTTTCAAGGACATTTCTGCTAAATGACTGGAGCAACTTGGGTACAGTATTAGAGTCAGCTCTTGATTAAAATAACTAGTTAATGCAGCTTGCTGTTACAAAGCTTGCTTACCTTTCTCCACTCCCTTGAATAATTTCCTCACTGCCTCTCTTCACATCTCCTTTCTTGGGAGAAATTGATTTCCAATGTCTTGTCAACGGGGTTTTACCAAGCCTGGAAGGGAAAATTCAAAGCATGGCCTCCACCCAGTGGTCTGTGGCTACCGAGTACTTGGGAAGAGAGGGGTATGAAAGCTGGCAAGGTTCTGCCAAAGCCCGAACCACTCAAACTTAGAGGTTCAAAACTATTGACATAAGAAGTGACAACAGAGCTGTCTGTTGGGTGTATCCAGCATTTCTAGCATTTCTCACAGAAACAGGAAATACAGCATCTGACTTTCCCTTTTATCTTCTCTAAGCCTTACTACTCTGTCATATTTATTGCTAATTATTCCTCTGATCACTTTTACTACAATAAAAACTGTATACTGCACAGTTTATTGCATTACTAACCTAGAATACTCTCTTTTATGTCAGGCACCAGGATCCATTATGCTTACTGCTGAAATGAATAAATTAGTAAGTAAACACAATAAGAATGTTATATTACAAAATACAGCTCATTCCTTAAAGTTAACCTCTGTATTCTAGGCTGAACTGTTCTGAAATTATTTTTTTTTTTTAGCAGTTATAAATGTTTTACAGGTTGCTTTCTTTTTAAATTGTTAACAACAAAATATTTTAGCATTTGTTAATGAACCTTCATTTTATAAATGGAGAGCAACTTGAATTTTCTGCAGTGATTTATGTCATGCAAGTTACTGAAGCTGCTGCAGTAAACGAACATAGTAAAATTTAGTGTGTAGGTCCTGAATTTGTGATCCAGAGAGCAGAATCCTTTTCAGTGCAGTGCAAGGCATCAAGAGTGGCAACCCCTTCATAAAATTATTACTTTTATTTATTTATTTAATACCCGCTCCAGTAGTAACTGAAAACATCTTAAACCCAGCGTTTTTTTCCTAAACACCTATATGGGAACCTTTGAATTATCTAAGAAGGAAGATGATGTAATGCTTGAATTAAAGTATTTTCAAGTGTGTTTTCAGTTTGTTTGATTCCTGTGTTTTACAAACATTACTTCATTTTAAATGTTCAATATTTGTTAATCACAAAGTCGTGTCTGCTCAAAGTCTTGGAAGCTTTAAATTTTACTGCCATATGTAAACACATCAAGTATTATTTCATTAATGTCATAAAAGCATACTGAGCTACATTTATGTGACATCTAACGTGAACTGTAAAGAAGGGACAAAGCTTGAGAACAAATTAAAATAAAACCATCCAGTTGCATCTTGCAATAATTCTGGCCTGGATCACTTCCTGAAGACACATCAAGTCAGTAGAAAGCACAGAAGACAACTTCTGAACCATTCCTTAGAATAAAGATCCCCTGTCCTGATTTTTTTCGAAGTATGATAGAATTCAGAATTTTTCAGGACTACCTCCTTTGAGCAGCAAGTACTTCCTTAGACAACGCCGGCTCTCACTTGTGTGAAATATGAGCAGGTTAGTAATTACTCAAGCAGGCTGCGGGAAGGCCCACCTTGGGTAGGGAAGGGTCTGGGACATTGTGGCACCAAAGCCAGGTCAGTCCCCACGTGCCACTCGCAGCAGCGGCACTTGGGCGCCGGGAGCTGCTGCGGGCTGGGGTGCGTTCCTGCGGGGAGCCCCGAGCAGCGAGCACCGCATCGCTCCGGGCCCCGCATCGCTCCGGGCCCCGCATCGCTCCGGGCTCCGCATCGCTCCGGGCGCGCCCGGCGCCGCCGCCGCTCGCCGTGACGTCATGAAGAGGCGTTTCGTCACCGGGCGCTGCGCGCGGGCTGCGGGGCCACGGGCGGGAGCGGGATGCGGGAGCGGCGGGCGGGAGCGGCGGGCGGGAGCGCGCAGGCACGAGTTGTACGGTAAAACCTGTATGATTGTTAATGCCAAGCGCAGCACATGACAAAACACGAAGGACATCCCGCCTTCGGTCACAAGAGCCCGGTTTCCAGACCAGCCGGCAGGACTGGTGCCCGAGTGCTGAACACAGAGCCAAGAGACCGCAGCTGGTGCTGAACGGCAAGGAGGAGTAGCTGAGGTTACAGCCCTGTCGAGGCATGTCCGGAGAAGAGGGAAAGACAGAGAAATGCTGTGCTGTAAATCCTGCAAGAAGAATGGTGTTCTGTGTGCAGCTTTGGGCACTGCAGGGTAGGAAGGACATGGAGGTGCTGGAGAGGGGGCAGAGAAGGGAAATGAGGCTGGATGAGGGGTCTGGAGAGCAGGTCTGATGAGGAGAGGCTGAGGGAGCTGGGGCTGTTCAGCCTGGAGAAGAGGAGCCTGAGGGGAGACCTCACTGCCCTCTGCCAACTAACTACCTGAGAGGAGATTGTGGTGAGGTGGGTGTTGCCTCTTCTTCCTGGTGACCAGTGATAGGACAAGAGGAAATGGGGTCAAGTTGCACCAGGAGAGGTTCAGGCTGGACATCAGGAAAAATTTCTTCACAGAAAGTGTGGTGAGGCATTGGAACAGGCTGCCCAGGGAGGTGGTACAGGCACCACCCCTGGAGGTGTTCAGAAAATGGGTGGATGTGGTTTTTCAGGTTTAGTGGTTAGGGGTTGTAAACTGGAGGTGTTAATTTTGTGTGTAATAATGCTTTACAGATGTCTCTTCCATTAATGTTACCAGTTGCTTTTTGGATCTATTTGGAACCTCAGCTTAGTTTCTGTGTTTCTGTGAAGAACCACTTCAGTTTGCATATTTTCAACTTGACATCTGTTAACTTCATGTGTTGTCCCTACTGCTTGAACTGGAAGGAGCAGTGAACCGTCAGGCCCTTAGTCATCCTCTTTGTGTCAAAGATTTAAGAGAAAAATGTCTTTATGTCCCTTTAGGTATTTCTTTTCCAAGGTGAATAATCCTCTTTGGGTATTTTCTACAATGTCTTGGTTTTGTGGCATAAGAATCAGAATCATAAAGTGGCTCATGTTCTTGCATAAAGGTTAGAGTAAAAGTTCTGTTATCTTTTTCTGTTATTTTCTGGTACTCTCTTTTTCTGGTACTTCTGAACACTGAAATGAAAACTTTCATATGTTATCCATTATAATAAAATGAGTCCTGGGATGTAATGGTCAACTCAGAGCTCATCTTTGTATATAATTATTTCTCTGCACCTCTTGCCTGTATCATTCTACATTTATCTATGTATAGATCTACATTTATCTCGTTTACATTTTATATCTACAGTTTGTCTATCTATATCTGTATCATATATACCTTTATCTAAGCTGTGGGCTTATCTCAGATTATTTCAGTTCCATACATAACTTGCTGTCTCCAGCAAAATTTTCCCCTCTAGTGATGAGACACAAGCCCAGTAAATCACAACAAATCATGGGGGAATATTTATTTCCGTAAGATGATCTGTTCAAAGATCTTGTCAAATGAGATACTAAGAAAAGTTGGGAAGCCATAAACAAAATATGGAGGCAGAAACTCGACAGGCAGACGTAACAGGAAATAAACCAGCTCTCAATAAACTGCATGCAAAACGGGACTCTGCAGCTGGTAAGGGCATGGTGCTCCATTACCTGTTTTTATATAGATTCCCATGCCTATTGTTGAGAGTAGGCTATATATTGATATACCCCTCTGCACAAAGGGAACAGATGAACACTGAGCTGTAAAATATTACTGGAGCTTCTCTCAGAATATTACTGCAGCTCTGGCTAGCAAATGCTGCCATGCCCTGCTGCCTTCAGGTTGCCATGCCTTATCTGAACGAGGCAGAAGACATCAACCCACCCCCTTGCTTCTTACAAAGATGTCCCATGCAGCTTTTCTCACACTTGACTCAGTCTCTGACACAATAAGCTCTTCTTTCTGTAGGTGAGATCATCTTAATTGTTCTCCTAGTCATCAACACTGAGATGAAATAAGAATTTCTTCTTAGACAGCAAAATATGTCATCCCTTCCACATCAGATGTTTGCCCTTGGGATCCCCTTCCTGGAACATGACAGGCATCTTGGGTAGCTAGACCAGGTAGGTGGCTTAAGAGGAGAGGTGGTCTAGGTTTAAGAAAGAACTCTCATTAACTTTGCAGACACCAGTGTTGCACAGAATACATAAACCTCTGCCTAGGTAGTGTTCTGGTGAAACAGGATAGCAGGAGGAAGCAATTGCTCCTTTTGAAAGTTAGAAGGACAAAAAAATCCTCACCATTTAATGCAGAGGGGGAGATAACTTCCCCCAATACTTCCCCACTACTAGCAGACAAAACTCCATGTGTGAAATTCAGCAATTATTGGAACAATTGCCCCGAACCGGTAGGTACTACACATGCCTGATGTAGTTTCCTGAAGCCCAGCCAAGGCTCTACAGGACCTGCTGTTGCACTGACTGGGGGAGGCACACCCCCCCACTGCCTCTAACACATATATGATTGGTTTATGCTTCAATGCAAGCACAGTAACAGCTTCCAAGATCTATGCATATTAATTTGCTAATAAGTAAAATAATCGTGTGCTTCTGAGGGGCTTAAGGCAATTTTTGAAAAGGTACCTTTATTTGCAAGCCTTGGAAGGTATCTTCTCAAATTGCTCATGTGTAAAAATGTCAGTGGTGGCCTACAGGCACACGTCTGTCAATAATTACGTAGGGCTATTTAAAAACGTGTGTTATACAAAATCTTCTGTGTGTTGGGCTTGGCGATATTTCCCTAACAACAGACCACTAGGTAAATAGCAATGTGACATCTGAACGCAGTGTCCTTTTGCTGTAGCGATGATGATTTGGGCTGTCAGACTGCATATGAATCTCAGCTACGAGACTAATTGCTCTTTAAGAGGCCATGCACATAAAACAGAGGGAGGTGGATGACAATCGAAGGCAAGTTTATGACCAGCGATCCCTGTTTGTCAGCACTGAACGTCTTTATTGACTGAATCATGAGAATCCCTCCACCCAGAACCAAAACTGAAGTGCCAAATTTCCTCCCGCTCAGGCGGAGCCCCCGGCTCGCTGTGAGCCCCGGGGGTTCGGCGCTCGGGACCCTCGCGGGGTTCGCCGTTCGGCAGCCCCGGGGGTTCGGCGCTCGGCAGCCCCGGCCGCCCCGCCCCGGCGGCGCAGCTCAGCACGGCGGCCCGGACAGCTCCGCGTCCCGAGGGCGCTCCCGGGGCCGGCTCCGGCACCTGCTGCGCTGCCTGCCCGCGGCGAGCCCCGGCTCAGAGCAGGGGCACGGGAGGGGCGAGCCTGCCTTCCCGGCAGCAGCTCGGGTGCCCGCCGGAGCCGGCCCGGCTGTTGGCAGCCAGGCTTGGCGGGGGAACGGCCGGCGCTCGGCGGCAGCGCGGCCCTCCGGCGGCGGGGGAGAGGATGCAGACCCCGCGGCGGAGCCCACCGGGTACCGCCGCCACCCGCTGCCGAAGTTGCGGCCGGGAGCCGGGTCCTGGCAAAGTTGGCGGGGCGGGGGCAGCGGCGCGTCCCGCGGCGGGGGCGGGCGGAAGGCGGGGAGCTGCGGGCCGTCCCGCCGCCCCCGCCTGCCCTCGGCGCGGCCCCTCTGCCCACCGCCCCCCGCGCAGCTCGGGCACCGCCCCCGCGGGCTCGGCGCAGGCGTCGGCCGCGGAGCCGGCGGGACGGGAGGGTCAGCGGGCGGCGTTCCGAGCGGAGCGGAGCGGAGCGGGAGGCTGCCCGGCCGCTGCCGCCTCTCATGCCTTCACGGCAACAAAGGGCGCGCTGAGCGGCTGTGCCGGCGCTGGGGCACCGGGAGACGATGGCGAGAAAGGGAGAAGCCTCCGCGTCTCTCTACGGTGAGCGTCCGGGCGCGGGGGCCAGGGGGGCGGGCTGCGGTCCCTGCCTCCGGCCTGTTTACATCGCGGATCCCGCCAGCGTGCAGCAGCAGCAGCAGCGGGAGTTTGTTTCTCCCGGGGGCAGGGTGGGCGCAGGGCTCCCGCCCCGGGGAGCCCCCCAGGGCGCGGGGGCACCTCTCGGCTCGTGCTGCGGCTTGTCCGGCCCGAAGGAGGCGGGACGGTGGGTCCGGAGAGGGGAGCCGGTGGGCGCAGGGGTGGGGGCGGGCAGGGCGAGAACCGCCTCCGCCCCCCGTTCCGCGGGAGCAGGTGTGCGGTGGCCGCTTTGTCCGCGCGCGGGGAGTGCGGGGCAGCGGCGCGGGCCTGGGGGAGCGGGGCGGGCGGGCCGGTGGCAGGTGCGCGGCGGGCGGGCCGGGCGTTAGGCCAGGCCGCGCCGGCCGGTGGGCGCGGGGCCGGGCTGCGGGGCCGGGCTGCGGGGCCGGGCTGCGCAGCGCGGGGTGGCCGGGGCAGGCCGGGCCCGCCGTGCCGGGCGCTGCCGTTGCGGTGCGGGGCGTAGGCAGCGGGAGCTCCGCTGGCGCAGCCGGGCTGCCCGGGCTCGCCGAGCTCCGCTCCCGGGGCGCATCCCGCCAGCCCGCGCGTCGGGAAGGTCACCGGGGGCACAACTTCATCGCGGTGCTCGAGCTTTGCTTTAATTGCTCCTTGGAAGCGAAAGGATTTGCGGCAGAGTACGCGGGGCTTGCAAAGCTTCTTATCCCGTTTCAAGGTGTCGCTGCAAACCCGATTTTTTCCCCTTCCAGTGTGCGCGAGATTTCCATGGCAAAACAAATCTGCAGAATGAGCAAAGCCCTGGAAACAAGGCTGCTTTTCTGAGAGTCCAAGGGCTGCCTGCAATTGGCTGAGTTACACAAATGGGCAGAATGGCTTGGGGAGGCAGCCTTCGCCTCGGTGTCACAGGCACACTGCGGGCTATGTTTGCAACGCGGAACTCTGTTTTATAACTCACCCGTGTGGTCCGAACCTTGATCTGGCTAAAGGAAAATTCAGTTTGGCTTCCTCCCAGAAGGAAAAGGGGAAAAAGCCTTTAGGGAGGGAAAACAACCCAGAAAGAAATCGGTGTGTTACAAAGATGGATTCTAAGTAGGTGGGTCTGTAGTTACTTAACTTCTGAGAGAACCTGTTTCTACTCCTACGGAATTCAAATGGTTTTGCAGGTTACTGCAGAGGGAGTAGGCCTAGGACCAAAGCTGTTGAGCACTAATGGTAGACAGGTATGCATAGAAATAGTGATGTGAAAGAAGAGCAGTGTTCAGGAAGGGAAAATACCTTTTGAACAGAGTTCAATAAGTGCTATATATGCTTCCTGACTTGCCATTTGTAAGGAAGTTGTGACAGGAAGTACCAAGTGTTGCACTGTCATAACACAATCTTGTTCTAGCTTCATTTTTCAAAGCATGTTACTTGGGTAAGAGAGGGTGACCCTTCAGTTACTCAACTTGGGGGAGGAGGGTGATGCATCTGTAATCGACTTGTAGTTCTGAAGAGCTATTCTGACTAGCCTTTTTGCTGTTCTAGCTGTTCCATGTCATCAGTGTGCTTCCTTTTATCTCATCTGTCTGTGTGGATTGTGTTGGTGCATCTTGTGGTACCGCATTTGCAGGAATCTTGAGTACTTGCTCTAGTCTTCTGTTGGGAAGCAAGGTTTGAATTCAGCTTTGTTTTCCCTCTTAGATCACATCATGTTAAAGACTTGCAAAAGGAAAGTGCAGCATTTCCAAAATCAGCATATACATGTGGTTTTTCTTTCAAAGTAGGTTGCTGTAATATTTTTTCTTTTGACTGTGTTGTCTTTGCCAGAAATGGGTTATTAATTGGCCCACAGGTATATTTTTCAGAGGCATAGGTATCCTAAGCTTCTCTCCTTGGAATCTCAAGGATTCCTCAGAGTTTCAGTATTTAACGATGACAAAAGCAAATTTTTCTCAAAAGTTGTGATCTTTTAACTTGTGGGGTCAGTCTTGATTCTCCACAAGAGAGTGAAGCCCGTGGTCGAGAGCTGGCGTTAGGCTCTGTGAACAGTTGTGTAGCTACCTCAGATTTCTTGTCCAGGTAACAAGTACCTTATCAGGTGACTGGTTATTGGGAGTTTGGCTGCTGGAAGCCCAAGGCACCAGGTGCAATGGTTGACTGCTGTTGCAAGCAGGGCCCTGTGAAAGGTTTTGAGAAGCCTATAGGCAATCAGAACATCTTTATGTAAGGAGATTAATTGCTATATATATACACTGGTCAGTTGATTATTTATTGCCAAGTGGTGTGACTGTCACTGAACAGTAACCAGAAAGAAATGGTTTAATAAGCTTGGCTTCTTTATGACTAAATAAACTTTGTTATGTCCTTTAACAAGCAGAATATTAATATGTAGTTAAGGGGAAATTCTCTCTGCTACTATACAATTTAACAATTATGTAATGAAATTAACCTTTGCACAGTCCTATGTCAGAGGGATTGGAGCAGTTTCTACATGATATAAAATCCAGGGAAGTGTAGGTGTGTACTGGAGTTGTCATGCAGGAGGAGATAAAGCTCAAACCCGCTGCTTTTAGCGGAACTCCCTGTGTTACCAAAACCAGGCTTTACATACGTGTATGGGATTTTTAAAGCAGTTAGTGTTCTTACTTCCCTGGGCTATGTGCTCTGAAAAAGAAAACATTGCATAGGAACATGAAACATAACTCTTGCAGAGTTGGAGTTAGTACCTTTACCATAACTGGGTAGTTATGTGAGAGTTAGTGGATCCTTCTGTTTAGGAATTCTTTGGTATTTCTCTACATCAGGGCACTGAGAGCACAAATTAAGTTGTTGTTGCCCTGACCAGTCTCACCTGGGGCTTCCACCCAAGTCCTCTGACCAAGGGCTCTGCTTGAGCTCAGGGTGGTGCCTTTGGCTCCTGCTTGAGCAGTGTCCTAGGGGTGTGTGTCCCTGGACTTGTTTCTGAAGTGCTGTGTGGAATTCCTGGCTGGATCCTGGCTTCTTGTTGCCCTGTCTTTCCTGGTGGTCACTGAATTGTGAGTAGGACCTGTTGCTGTCACTGGTCTGTGTGCCTGCCTCTGGTGATACAGGTGTGAGGGCATTGCACAGCCTGTGTTGGGTGTCCTGAGGCCCAGGCTTGCCTTCCTTTAAGGAGCAGTCCTGCTTTTGCTGTTCCTTAGTGCTCTGTAGTCTGTCTCCACATCATTTTGTCCTCTCAATGTGACTGTCAGACACTAAAAGCCCATTCCTTTTTGATTAATCCGCATTTTGTGTATTTGCCACAAAGTGGTTGTTTTCACAACTCAGCTTGATGAAAAGAAATTAAAGAAATGTCATTATATCAAGAGCAGAGACACTAATGGTTGTGTGAAAGTGAGACTGGGCACTTTTTTCATACCAATTTGACAAGTTTATACTCTGTTCTACTGGCAGTTAAGTACCTTCAGGTGTTCCATCTCTTTCCAAGCTTCTCTTGCTTTCAAAATCAGGTGCAGTCTTAAATGTAAAATAAAACCAAAATGAAATCTAGCCCTACCTCTTTTTCTCTAATGCATATACATGTAGCATATTTGTTGACATATTTTTAGAAGCCTAATGGAAGTCTCAAAGACAAGAGAAGAGACTTGTTCAGTCAGGAAGCAGAGAAATAGACAGGACCTTGAACTCGTCTGGTTACAGCTCCGTAAATCACAGAATCACAAAATTGTCATGATTGGAAAGGATCACCTAGTCCAACAATCTACCTGGGGAGGGGGTTAACAACACAACCCTCCTAAACAAACAACAATAGCAAAGAGGGTGACTTCATCTCCCTGGGCAGGCTGCCTGACCACACCTTCAGTAAAGAAATTCTTCCTAATATCCAGTCTAAACCTCCCCTGGCACAACTTCAGGCCATTTCCTCTGGCTCTGCTGTCATTCACTTGGGAGAAGAGGCCAACACTCACCTCCCTACAACCTCCTTTCAGGCAGTTGTAGAGAGCAATGAGGTCTCCCCTCAGCCTCCTCTTCTCCAAGCTAAACAATCCCAGTTCCCTCAGCCGTGCCTCACAGGACTTGTTCTCTAGACCCTCCCCCAGCCTGGCAGCTCTTCTCTGGACACGGTCCAACTACTCCATGTCCTTCTTGCAGTGAGGGGCCCAGGGCTGCACACAGTGCTCGAGGTGCAGCCCCACCAGTGCCAGGACAGGGGCAGGATCACTTCCCTGCTCCTGCTGGCCACACTATTCCTGATGCAGGCCAGGATGCTGGTGGCCTTCCTGGCCACCTGGGGACACAGTGACTCATTCAGCTGGCTGTGAACCTGCACCCCCAGGTCCCTTTCTGCTGGGCAGCTTTCCAGCCACTCTGCCCCGAGCCTGTATCTCTGTCTGGGGTTGTTGTGACCCAAGAGCAGGACCCAGCACTTGGCCTTGTTGAAACTCATGCAATTGGCCTTGGCCCATCGATCCAGCCTGTCCAGGGCCCGCTCAGAGCCTTCCTGCCCTCAGGAAGATCAGCACTCCAACCAACGTGGTGTTGTCTGCAAACTGGCTGAGGGTGCCTTCAGTCCCCTCATCTAGACCATTAATGAAGGCACTGAACAAGACTGGCCCCACACTTGAGCCCCGGGGTCACCACTGGTGACTGGCTGCCAAGTGGACCCAGCCCTGTTCACTCTCTGGGCTCAGCATTCCGGCCAGTTTTTACCCAGCAAAGAATGTACCTGTCTGTGCCATGAGCTGCCAGCTTCTCCAGGAGATGCTGTGGGAGATGGTGTCACAGGCTTTACTGGTCTAGACAGACAACACCCACAGCTCTTCCCTCATCCACCAGGTGGGTCGCTGGTCATAGAAGGAGATCAGGTTGGTCAAGCAGGACCTGCCCTTCCTCAACCCGTGCTGGCTGGGCCTGCTCCTCTGGCTGCCCTGCGTTTTCTATGTGAGTCCACTCGGGATGAGCCTCTCCGAGACTTCTCCCGGTGCCAGGGCAAGGCTGACAGGCCCGCAGTTCCACAGATCCTCCTTCGGGCCCTTCTTGTAGGTGGGTGCGACGCTGCAAGCGGTCGTTTCTCACCGCAGTCCCTGAGGCGCCGGGCCCGGCGCGGAGACGCAGAAGCGGGAGGAGCGCAGGGCGGGCTCCGGTCCCTGAGGGGCGGCGGGGCCTGGCGGGGCCTGGCGGGGCCTGGCGGGGCCTGGCGGGGCCTGGCGGGGCCTGGCGGGGCCTGGCGGGGCCTGGCGGGGCCTGGCGGGGCCTGGCGGGGCTGGCGGCCGCAGGTGGCACCGCGTCCCTGCGGGGGCTGAACCCCGTGCTGAGGAGGCGCTCCAGGATGTGCTCTCGTGCGCAAGTCTTAATTGTTTTTTTTTTTTTTTTGGGAAGAGGATGTTGATGGATGGACGTGGTGATCCTAGAGGTCTTTCCCGGTTGTGACAGTTCTGGGGTTCTGTACCCACCGTTTCACCTCATCCAAGTCACAGAGGTGAAGCCTGGGGAGCAGAGGGTCGTGCCGGGGGACCCTTCCTGAGGTGGCAAATAACGGATGTGTTTGTGTTTCAGTGGAAGGAAAGGAAAGGAAATAACAAAGGAAAAACATTACAGCTTTTAAATTCTTTCTTCCTTTCTTAGTCCAAGATGACTTACTGGAATCAGTCCCAAAACATCGACGATTTGTGTATCCAGTGGTTACAAAGCTTTCCCCATTGTCATCTCCCCAAGCTGTAGCTCAGCTGTTCTGCCAGCCTGTCATGGAAAAATAACCAGTCTTAGGCTTCAGGGTTGCTTAGGTTGCTGTGGTGTGGGGCTTGGGTTTCTTGTTGTTTTGATTTTTCACATACCTGTATTGTTAGGCTGTCTTGCTCCTTTGAAGACAGTACTGCACGAGGTAAAAGAAATACATGCCTAAACATTTTTGCATGCTAAATGTAGTCATTATGCCACAAAATGTATCTCTGGTCGTATAGGTCAATTTCAGGCCTAGTAAATCAAACTTTCTTGGAAGCCAAGGCTTTGAAGCACATTCCAGGACTTGCTCAGGAACCTGGCTATGTTTGGACGGCTGCCTGCTGTCTGACATCCAGAACTTCTCTTAGGTTTGGACTGGATGAGTGCACCTCCCTACCTAGGAAAGAAGACAGGTATTTACAGACCTGTGGAGTTATTTCTTACCAGCATCAGTACAGATTAAAAGTAAGTTGTTTTTTCACCAACTTCTGCAGAACTTTGGCATTCAGGAGAAATTCTTAAAGATGCCCATCCAAAGTGGTAGATGCATTTATAGTGCTATTTGGTTTTCCCGTGTAGCTCCTCTTTGGTATATTGTTTTTCATAATCTCAACCCTGTTGTAGCAATTTTGTCGTTGTTTCTCAGAGCGTACACCAGTGAAGCTGAGATAGTTTCCATAATGACTTGGTTCATTAGAGATGAGGGAAGGGACAGGAAATTAATAAAAGTTTCGTGTCTTATACTACAGTTGGGCTGTAATAACAAAATTTATCATCAGTGCTAAGCTGAAAACCTTGTTTGTGGGCAAAGAGGAAACACTTTATGTATAAAGCAAAAAAATATATTGTTAGAATAATTAAAATCTTAACAGTCTAATCCAGTGGTATTTATTAGTTCAAATCTAGTTATTGTAGAAAAAGAAATGGTACTTCTATACAGAAAAAAGTCTCAATAATAGTTAATAGAGTTAAAATTGTTTTATTAATGCTTTTTAGTTCTACACCCTTTTCCTTTTCATGTGAAGTTCATCCTTCCATGTGGCACTGACAGTAACATACTCCCCACATGGAGCAGTGATGAAAGGTTCCTCCTTCCATTGTTCTGTTGCTGCTCCAGGTCCTAAGGTTGGTGGCTTCAATCTGGTGCTGGGGAGGGGTTGTGCTTCTCTGAGTTGCCAGCATCTGGAGGTGCTTGCTAGGAGGAATATGGTGGTGGTGTCTTTTCCTTCGTCACCCTAGGATCCACTTTGGGATCTTTTTGTATACTTGCAGGCATTCTTTTATGCCCTGCTCTTCATTGGCCTACAACTTCAAATTATATCCAAACTTACTATATGATGTGTTTTACTTATGTTAAATGCCTACTCTGTGTTCTCTTTTGTTATCCTTGAAAACCAGCATCTCCCAACTCCAGCACTCTTCTTAACTGTCCATTGTGAGCTGTGATCTGTCTAGGGTGCTAAGCCTGTGTCACATCTGTCATCCCATGCCTGCACACTGTTACCATCCAGTCTTCTGTCTCCACTTCTCAAGGTCTCTCCTGTCATCCCAGGCCTGCGTTTCTCCACACTGCATCCTTATGTTAGTCGTAAATAGTTGTTACTATTATCTGTAAAAACATGGTCGTACCCTTCTGTGATGAGCAAAAATGAAACAAATCAGCTATAATCACCTGGTCAGAAGAAACATTGCTGTTAGAGTTAAACCAAATGATAACAAACCTGGAGCTGATATAGTAAATTCAGTAATTGATCTTCATTTGGATGTGAAAAAACTCGTTTGCTGTGCAGTCACTCCTGAAGTGCAAAAGCACGTAGCATTTTCCAGTCTCAATGATTCTGTGATTCACAGTTGCTTGCTTGTGTTTACTATTTGTCTTTCCTGTTGCTAGTACCTGGCTCAGAGGCAGTCAGATGTATAAAATCTGCTAGTGTGAGCATATAATCTTCCTTAGCATCCGGGTATTGTGTCAAGGAGACAGTGTCATGTTAATGACTGTTAGCCTTATACAGCAGTACAGAAGCACCTAGCAGGATAATGTGTATGTGCTTTAATAGTTCTTAATTTAAGAGCTTTCCTCTGAGGTTGTGGGCAAGGTGTGTTTGACACATGACTCCTTTGTTTAATACAATTAAGATAAACACATCCCCAAAGTTGTCAGCAAGCTTGTTTAGTTCCAGGGAAGGCTGAGCAAGACATGAGGGCTGTGCGTGGTACAACAGACACGCAAGCCTGGGCATTTCGGTTCTTGCATGTGGTCTTGTGAACTTACACTGATTCCTTTGGGACTTTGAAGGAAGTTTTTGGGTCACAGGTTGAGGAAGCAGTGAAGAAGTACCCAAGAAAATCCTGGAAGAAGACAAACAGAACTACCTTTCAAAGTTCCTTCCAACTGTATATTCTGTGATCGCTTATTTGGGAGGTGGTCGTGTCTCAGCAAGCGTGAGAGCCCAAAGCCCCCATTAAAAAGCAGTGTTTGTGTGGGATGCCTCTGTCCTTGTTACCTTTTGCTATGGTTGTAGCAACTCCTGGTCAAGTTCAGACACAGCATTTGGCCCTGGGTCAATATTAATTGCTTAAAAATTAATTATTTCCTCTTGGATAGAGAAAATTATAGCCAAGACTGGAAATGTAGCTCATAGCACTGAGTGGACTGTGCTGACCTAGCTGAACTTTTCAGGTGGTGTGATACAGAGGACACAAACTCTGTGAGAGGGGTGGAAAAGCATGGACAGGGTAATAAGTAATTACTGGGAAAAAATAGGTTTATTGTAAAGCCGTATTTTACTTTTGCTAGGAGGACAGGAAATAAAAGCCCAGCAGCCAATTGCTTGCAGAGCATCTAGACTTGTACTAGCTGATGTGCTATCAAATCTGGTGTCTGAATTAGTGTCCTTCATAATCAGTGTACTTTGAAATCAATGAATATGCTGAGTGATAGCTCTGGTGCTTATTATTTAAGATTATTTGTACTGGATGTTACAGTAAAACTAATTGTTTTTTCATCACATATTTTCTACAAGAGTCAGAATTTCGTGGACGTGATCAGGTTGCTAAAAAACAGCTGACTGTGTAGCAAAATACAGTATTTATTTTTAATTTTCCCCCCCCAGCAGAATGATAAGTAGTTCTTATGCTGTTGCATTGCTCTGCCTGACAAAAGGCAATGAGCTGTATCTGTGAATACCCTTTTTTGTTGGTTTCAGTACAATGCAGTATCTATCTAGCATCTAGACAACTGCTATAAACAGGAACATGACAATAAGTGCTGTGTGCCTGTGACTCTTGAACTTGTGTAATATTTACCCCTATAAGTAATTTAAAGGTTTGAATGAGGTTTGTGAGGTAATAAAGTGCTTGGATACGTGTGTCTGTGTATATATATATGGAGAAATATGTATATAATATATACATACATATTTCCTTGCTAGCACTTTTCTGGCAGGTGTCCAGGTCCGTAATATATCTAGACAAAACACCAATAACGTACTTGTTACAGCCATGAATAATTTCATTTGGAAAGCAAGTAACATAATCTTGTATTTCTGTTTCTGCAGTTCATGGTGAGTAGACCCTTGTTGATTTATGCTGGTTGGCCCATTTCAGATGACTGTTGTGGCCAGAGGAACGTACCACTAGCTGCAGTTTGCCACAAGCCTGAGGCTTTGGGAGCCCAGTCCTCTAGTCTGAGGGACGTCAGTCTTGGCAGCTGACTTGAAGCTTATTTTGCACTTGTAGAGAAAATAATCAAAAGAGCTCAGCTCCTGGAAATATCTGGCTTTTTCTTCTGATCCCTTTGGAATGAAAGGTTTCCCTTTCAGCTAAGGGAATAAAAAAACCTCTGGATGGTAAATGAATGGTTTGGGATACTGAGCAACAAAACAGGAAGAGAAATCAGTGAAAGTTTCTTAACAAAACCAACCCCAAAACAAGTGAATCTGCAACTGTAGATAGTAAAAAAACCAAACAGACAAGCCTGCTAGAATTCTGAGCCATAAACTATCAATGAAGTTGTGAAGTACACCTGGAAAGGTGCCTTTGGAAGCCAAAGGAAATTAACTCCCCAGCTGCCAAGAGCTCTTTTCCAAGACTTTTCCCTGTTACGGGAGCTGTAAATGCTGCCTGAAAAAGATATATGAAAAAACGTGTGAATGTTGTTTATTTATGCTCTATCTCACTCAAAGGTGTAAGGGAAATATCATAAGAAGGGAAAATCCAGTAAAGGAGCAATCTGGGAAAGTGTTTATTTTCTCCCCACAGAATGACTTCCATTTGTTGATGGTAGCAACTGCTTGTAACAGCTGTGTTCCTGAGTCAGGATGGGAACTTGAGCAAGCAGTGCACTCAAAGCAATTGTAAATGTCACTGTATGGATACAACTCTGACAGAGTATTGGAGCATCCCAGAAATAGTAGGTATTAATGCCTATGAGCTGAATTCGGGCTTGATGTACTTATTTCTGGTGATGCACTGTGCAAAACAACGGAAACACTTCAAACACTGGGACAGGAGTAGGATGGAATGTGGACTGGGGGATAGATTCTTGCTTGAATTCTCGAGTGAGTGGGAAGTATTTAAAGAGGGGGGTGGAAATCCAGGCATGGAGGTAGAGAAAATGCCATCTTTTTTTCTTTTTCCCTCCCTTTAGTTCTGAATGATGGCTTTTATGCATATTGTGAAAACACATAATTGCTTCAGACTTCCAGCACAAGTTGGGTAACATATAAAGTAGGGTTTAGCAGGGTAGGTACCAGAATTGTAGTAAGGTAGATGGGGACCATCTCTTTAAATAAAAAAATAGTCCAAGACATAGAGACATAGCTAAAAATGTATTGCAAGACTATAGATTCACTGCCAAACTGAATCTGTAATATTTCCAGATTTCTGAGTGCATTAATCCACGACTCTAACAATCTTTTACTATTTTTTCTTAGTCTATGGTGAAGCAGGACAAGAGACTGAGTGTGATTATTGATATGTCTAAAAAATCCTGGGTTGAAAAGCATTGGATTCCTCTTTAGAATAGAAGAGTAACTTGTAACAGCCTTCTGGCACTGATCTTAGAAAGTCAGTCTTCTGTGTCCTAGTATTTCCAACTTGTAAAGTTTAATCTATATTAATGATATATTAATGTATATTAATCTATATCTTATCAATTTTTATAGAAGCTTTGATTAGGTTTAGTAATTGAGATCTCTCATGATGCTCTAAGAGGAAAAGCATTTCTTATCCTTCGTTTGATCTGTTAATAATAGGAAAATACTTGGTTGTAGTTCAGGTAATTACTATATTTTTTCTTAAAGCAAGCTTATTGGATATACATGTATTATAATCTTAAACTGCATTTTGCCAGTGTATGTTCATTATCTGTATGGTTCAGTCAAGAAATCATATATGTGAATAATTTCCTTAGTGTATTACCCACAAGTCAAGACTAAGTAGTAACATTATAACTGTCGAATGCCCAGTTCAACACGGTTGACGCTGGCCCAGGTTGCCCAGGGAAGCTGTGGCTGCCCCATCCCTGGCAGTGTTGAAGGGCAGGTTGGATGGGGCTTGGAGCAGCCTGGGCTGCTGGGAGGTGTCCCTGCCCATGCAGGGGGTTGGGACTAGATGGTCTTTAAGGTCCCTTCCAACCCAAACTAGTCTGTGATTCTATGACTAGAGTAATAGTTTGTCTTCTTTGGATTCAATTGATGGGAATGTAGTGTTCAGTTAGAAAATGCATAGGTGCTTTAGAAGAAATTATTGCTGATGGTTAAGATCAAATCATATTCTGGCTTAGAAAGAATTGTACATTGAAAACATGCTTGGATTTCATCTTATTTCCTTTCAGGTCATATCATTCTTTCTTACAAAATCTCTATGCTTTGGATTAAAAAAATTAATTCAGAAATTGTTTTTTTGAATAGTTTATTCCATTTCTCAGCTGTCAAGATATCTGAAGTCTAATTTTAACTTAATGCCCTTAGGTTGTTGCCTACTAAATATAACTTGTGGTAGACTTGTCTTTACTGAAGGACACATGGATAAATCTGATGTTTTTCTCAGACACCTGATTAGTCTTGTAACTCTCCTACACTTAGTTACAGTTTTTTCTTCCATGTATCCTACTGGATCATCTCGTTCCTATTTTCTTTGCCTACCTGATGAGGTGTTTCCATTATCCTGTGCTTTGAAGTTTGGGTTTTTTGGTTTTGTTTTTGTGAGTTTTTTCCCTTCCAGAATATTTTTTGTTCCAGCTAATCAAGCTCCATTAATTGCAATTTAGATGGAGATCTGGTACTCTGTCTTTTAAGTTAGAGGGCAAATATTGCTATTGCTACATTGGCAGGGGAGGAAGTCCTGGCTAGAGGGCTAAGGGAAGTCCTGAACAAAGTGTCCTCATCTTGGCTCAGGGCACAATCTGCATAGTCTAGACGAGAGCCCTAATTACTAGACTGGGGATTAGGCTGGATGGTCACTGTTTCTCCATTCTGGGGACAGGGCATGGAGCAGAATGCAGAGCAGGATTCCCAGTAATGAAAACTCACAGGAGCATGAAAAAGACCCAAGTAGGAAAGTTACTGGAGTGAGGAGAGACTTGGGTTCAAGTCTCTGCAGTAGAATTACTGATTTTATTTTTTTCCCCTCATTTTTGGCTGAGAGCTGTTCCATATAAAGTCAGTACTCTCACAGGTTGAAAGCCAAATCTCCCCTAGCAAGCAAGTGGACCTGCCCAACAGTCCTGTTTTTGCCTTGGCTTAACTGACTGTTCTGACCTCAGCTTTTACATTCCTGTCCATGAAGTGGTCTGCTTGTAACAGGAGCCTTCAAGTCTACCTAGTTCCTTTTTTAGGCCCCTAATTCAGTTTATAAACTTGTCCCTTCACCTTAGACTGCTATAGTGGAGAAAACCTTCATAAACCAGTAAAAGGCCAGTCAGAAGCTTCTGATTCTTGTCTTTGGCATCTTTTTGTCTTGCATGAGGTCTGCTGCTTAAAACATTAGATAAACTCAAGACTTTTCTATTTTTGGTGAAAATGTTTGTAGCTTTTCTTGGAATTCCTGCCATATGTGGTGATTGCAACACAAA
Source organism: Apus apus (assembly GCF_020740795.1). Lineage (NCBI taxonomy): Eukaryota > Metazoa > Chordata > Aves > Apodiformes > Apodidae > Apus > Apus apus. The sequence goes on along the minus strand of NC_067288.1, from coordinate 31,806,118 downwards.
TTTAAGTTGCTCTTTAAGAATTCCATCTGCCTTTTCACTTTTGAGACCTCTATGATGTGTAGTAGCTTAGTAGACAACAGAAATGTTGTCCTAACAGGGCACTAGATGCAACATTCTCATTTTACTGAAGCACTAGTTATAGCTGTCAGTGATTTTACATTAGTTTTTAAAACATACATTACTGTGTTTTTTGTAACATCTGTATTTTGCTTTATACCCTTATTTGAGCTGGTAAACAGTTTGTAAAACACGAGTAAAAACAGAGTTTGTTGTTAATCGTACAAAATGGCAGTGAGGCCACCTCTGTTTTAGACAATACTCTCTTCAAACACAAACTGAGCAAGTCTGTGATTAGTATTTCTTCTGAGAAAAAAATTGACAATCTGTTGGTGTGATACCACAAGCCTAATGAAGCCTGTGGGGGCTGCATGGAAAAAATTAAGCAAATCAAGACACAAATTTGATCTTAGTTAAATAGATTAAAAAACTATAGCAAGTCAAGCAAAGTTAGTGAATTATTCTGGATTTAAACCATTTTATTTAGAGCTGGATATGGGTGATCCTACTGTAAAAACAGAAATGGAATCAAGTACCTGAATATGAAGGCTCTCTGAGCCTTTTGATATAACCTCAAAACTTGGCCATATGCTAGTTTAAACAAAAGTGTTAATATGCCTAATAATGGAAATAAAAAGTTGATAGAATGGCAAAAGATGGAATGTGATGGTCAATTCAGAAGCTTGAGTATTTTTATTGGGATATTTATTCTGGAGTTGCTCTGAGGCAAATTTTCTGGTAGCCTCAGGCTGTAGTGGGCACCAAAAGATCATAGTTTGGGACAAGTAATTTGTGTACAGGGCCTGCAGCATGACATTTATCTTTTTTTGCAGTAGATGTTTCATTTCTGTCACCTTCACATCTGATTGAGGTTTCTGCCAAAATTAAATGTGAGGGTCCTTAGATTTATTCCACCCAACCCCCCCTGGTTTACTGCTGAAACAAGAGAGTTTAATCTAGTTAAAGATTAACTAAAATCTTGAAAACTCTCTAAAGGCTTAGACCAGTCTTTGACTGTTCCAGTTGTTATCCCCCACCTTTGACAAGCAAAAATCTACTTCTGTGTTCCACCAAGAGAGGTGTGCCTCTGGTGTGGTGAAATGCAGCGGGCGAGGTGGGCATGTGTGTGTGCCCAGACCTTGGTGCTGTTCTTTCAGGTGCCACTCAGATTTTAGTGACATTTTTGCTTTATCCCTCCATTGTATCTTTAGAAGGATTGTTCTAAAGTGGAGCTGAGGCTCTGTGCTGCTCTCACTACTCTTGGAATTCCCTTTCCTTACAACAGGTCTTGCTGAACACCAAGATTCTTAAAACATCACATTTATCACAACAGAGGGAGGACAAAGGCGGGAGTTCAGAGGATTATTGGAAATGTTCTCCTCAATCTTTAGACAGAAATGTAAACAAAACTGAGGTGTGCTGTTGTATATTTGTTCAAGTCTTTGTTCTTAGGGAACTCACCTTGGGCCTCTCGTCCATGGAACTCAGTAAGAATTTCTCTGCTAGAATTAGGATGATCCCAAAAGCTTTTGAAAATGAAACTAGAGAATAAACCACTGACTTTACAATCACAGTTTTCAAATTCATAATGCTGAGATATACACAGGAAAGGAATGTATATCAAAATGAGCAATTTGCTTCTACTTATAAACAGTCCATTTCTGACATCTCCTGTAATCAGTCTCTCTGCCAACATAGGGTTATTTCTACAGAATAGGTGTCTGTTTTCAAGGTAGTTTCTGGTTGCTTTACCTAACGTAAAATATTGTTTGAATGTTAATTTCACTCTTTCTTATTACTTTCTGTGATAGGCTGCCAAACAGAATGTCTCTTGACTGGCAGAATATCTTAGGGGACATGAAGAGCTGCTTTTGTTTTAATGGAGGGATGGTACAATGTAAAGGACACCAACTCAGAGGAGATTAGACTAATGCTGCTGCTCACTGAAATATTTAATCAGTGCAGTGCATCTAAAGTATAGCAAGCAGATTGTTTAAATACTTTTGTATGACATTATCCCACTGACATTTGCAGATTTTATGTAAGTTGAAACAATGTCCTGGAGGAGATGTACTCTTTAACAATCTATGTAATCTCTTGCTCTCATATCATTCCCTCATAGTGCTGATGGCATCTTTGAATTTCATACTCCTGATTCAGCTGCTTGTTTCATTTATAACAGGCAGGTAGTTCATAAAGATCACTACAACTAGCAATTAAATGTTTAAGCAGTGAAATTTTCAGGAGTAAAATCTAAAGGTTCAGAAAAAAACACAAGCGGAAGCTGTGGTAACTGCTGAAAGAACAAGATCTCCACATGTTTTTGGTGAGTTTAAACAAGTTAGTGTTGTAGGCTTGTACACCTGAGTACCTCTTCTGACTTTCCATCTCTCTCAATCAGTTTAATTAGAGGAATACCCCAATCTAAAAGTTAATACATCTTTTAAATCTTCAGATCTCTGTGCTGTAATACCATGAATGCTATAGATTTTCAAAGAAGAGAAGATTGAACACAGGTGAAACTCAGGGGTTTTTAAAGCAGACATTTCTCAGATACGTAGACTAGACTATCACTTGGGGTATACAATCTGGAAATGGAATAGCAGAACAGTTCGAGTAAGATATCTGTAGTTCAGAGATTTCCGGTGACTAGCCAAAGCCCAACAGCTGGCTAGTTAGAGTTCGGATGATGGAGCTGCATCTCTTAGAAGATGATACATTGTTTTTCAAGATTTTAAATGTCAGTATTCTGGCCAGTAATGAATTTTTCTAATGCTTTGATTCTGAATGTTTTCTTCAAGACAGCGTTTTTTGCTATCTTGATCCATGTCAACTTGAATATGTGGAAAAGTGGGTGATAGTAATTTGGAGAAAAATTACAACAAACCCAATTCAAGCAGTAATTCAGTCAAGTGGCATGCTAAAGCAAAGGAATGTAGCACCACTATGACTGAGACTAAATTCCAGCCTGCTTAATGTGAGGTCTGTGAATACTAGATGGATAAAACACCAGAATGAAAACCTGTGGTCCAGGAGCAGCCGCATTGCATATATGGCACAGCAAAGTGACAATAAAAATGTGGTTAGGAGGAGGAAGAATTTGGCATTCAGGATGGAGGATTATTTAAGGACACGTGAGCTAGGAAAATGAGGATTGAAGGACATACAATACAGAAGGAAAAGGATTATAGGGCCTGGAACACTGGTGGTCACAGACTACTGGAATATAAATTATGAATCCTTGCACACGTTCTGCTTATAGCCATCAGAATTCCATAGAGACCTGCCTATTACTAAGGGATTGCTGTCTTAACAGAACAGTAATTTCTGCTGAACTAGAAAGGATGTGTGAGGTCTGCTGGCTTAGTGTGGGTGATGCAAGTGTTATCATGCAGTAACACATGGACACGTCTCCCCCTGGAGTGTTGACATCTTGCATTTCAGAGTTGCGGTAAAGAAAATCTTCCCAATTACAATTTTAAATCTATATTTGTATGTGCTCACATAGACACATGGAAACAAATTGTAGGTAAAATACAATAATTACAAAATTGCTAGTTAGGAGCATCTTCTTAGCTTCTCCAGAGATTTGGAGTATTTAGCATGTGCTGATAATACGTTAATGTATTTCACATGTATAGGTAGTATAGCACAGATATAGTGTCTTTCTCCTCACTTTCCTTTTTTATGAGACGTTAGTGGATTAACAGAATGCTAAGAAAGAGGGAGGGTTAAGCATGCCCTGTGAAATCCTCCCGTCACATGCTGACAGTTCAGCTTTGCAGCGCCTTTTGTTCCCATCAACCAGCAGCTCCTCACAACAAATACCATGGTGTGGTGGTTCACTGTGGAAGGCACATTCAGACTGCAGACCATGAAATTTATGTTGGAGTGCAATTCCCTCAAGGTCTTCAGAGGTTAGATTAAAGTACTAGGATAATGCATTCTGTAAGCTCAGTCCTGATTTAAGCATGGTCTGTAAGGGCCATGCAGAGTGCTGGGAGCTGCCTGGGGTGCGTGCTGTCGGTGCACCATTGGGAAGGGCAGAGGATTCTTCATGGCACCGGTGACAGACCTACGAGCCACAGGAGCCTCTGCTGTCTTGCTGCTGTGAACTGCATAGCTAGGGAGGGATGTTGGCAGTACCTCCATGGCTGAATGTCAGGCTAATGTGGCAAAAGCTGTGCTGCCTTTGGCAGGACTCTGAGACAGTCTGTACTTCAGGGCATCTTCTTGGTATCTGTGCTAGCAACTGACTTCCTATATGGCAGAGAAAAGTGTCAGTAATTTGATGTTAACATATGCCACTTTAAATACACCTTTTGTTGGGCCATAGAACAAAAGCAACAATAACTTATTGGTTATAGTTTATTATTACTGTTGTATTTCTTGACTTGTCAGTGCAGTTAACCCTAATGGAAAAAAGCATTGCAGTGGATTCAGCAACAAAAATGTAGTTCTGAAGTCTTAATTTTCAGGATTTACTTTGCTTTTGATTCCTAGGATTTCACAGTTTTCACAGGATATTACAACTTTGTCTTTATAGTCTTTTACAAGAGAGGAACTCCAGTTTCCAGTTATAATCTATGCAATTACAAACATTTACCAAATATAAGATACCCATTTATATGAGTATGTAGGAGATGAAACCAGAGACTAGCTTTTAGGCATCTGGGCCTAACACTAAGCATTGTAAGCTGAGAAGATAGTATCAGAAGTTCCAGTCAGTAAGTTCTTCTATCTGTTACAATTTTATTACTTATTGCCATTTTTAAAATGTTCAGGAACACCTGCAGTGCATAAAGCTGAGCCTGGGACTGTGAAGTGCTCATTTCTCTGACTTTTTGTAAGGAGGTAAGGCATGTTTCACTTTTGAGGCCAGGAAGAAATTTTCTAATCTGATATTTCAGCAGAGTGAAACAAATCCTTATTTTTATGGCTTCCATCTTCTCTTACCTTCTTGCAGCTCTCTTAGAAAGCTTTCTCAGTGTTGCTAAGATTAGTGTGTATTCTGAGAATCTCCTCAAATCCTATTTTACCTCCTATTTCAATCTGGTTTTGATTTGTTTTAGAGATGTTCCCTCTACACAAGTTACTTGTCAGTCTGGTAAATATTAATGTTTTAAACATTCACATTAAATATTCACATCTGCAGTGGACTGCGATCCCCCCTGCCAGGAGCTGTACGTCTGACAAAGGGTCTAGCTTTTGGATCCTGAACATTCCCTTCTGAAGATGCCCCTAGATTGCCATAAAAATGCATTAGTGTTCAGCAGCCTTTCTTTGGAACAACACGTTTAGGGTGTAGAGAGCATTGTAGAAATGTTCCTACAGGTTTTATGTTTTGTAATCACCTCTTCACTAATTGCATTTATAGCTGATCCACATCTAATGACTCTCATATATGGGTTTTACTCCTGTAATCATTTCAGTCTAGACTGTGCATTGAGGACTGTTATTTATGCCCTTGTGTCCATGATTTTACATCCAGGATTATATTTTTCAGCTGTTTTGATTCTAAATTTATATAAAAACAGCAATAGAAAATGTGTTCCTAATCGCATCAGAAGCTGGGAAATCTGCGAACCAGTCATAATAAACCGAGTCTTATCCATGGAGTCCACAATGTATTTTGGTATTGAAATGAAGGGGAAATATGAGCCAGCTCTGTGTGCTTTGGAAGGTAACTTGACAGCTGCTTCTGCAGGAGCAGGTTGTTCCACAGAGTTCCCTCTAAATGCACAGTGCTCTGTGTAGTGTAAAGGATGGGGGTGCCTGTCTGCAGAACGTCATTGCAAGTTAGCATATGTGCCGGTTAATGAGTCAGCATATAGAATTTTTTCAGATATGTAGCCAATCTGAAGTTTTTCTAACATAATTCTCTTGCATTCAAAAAGCATTAAAATGATTTTCAGACCACCATTCAATTGCTTGAATGGGGAAATTACTTTTTTAATGTAGCACCTAAAAAGTAGATGTAGGGAGACGCTAGGGTTAGGGTTATTTTTGGTGTCAGTGTAAATAGCTCATTAATTGTGTACATTGGAAATGTTGACACGTTTCTTTTAGGAAGGAAAGCCTGTAACTGATGTTGGGTTACTTCATTATAAACAGTCTTACTACCTGGAGTAGAACCTGGCTCAATGGAGGCAGAGCAACTTGGCATAACATGTGCCTTTAGGGGTCCATAGAGATAGAAAACAGCAGTAGTCACAGTCCCCTTCTTTTGTCTAAGAATACATTTGGCCTTGTTTAAACTTGAGCTACTGATGCCAGAAGATTTTTTTATGAAGACAAAATAGAGAATATAGTCAAAGTCTGTTTTTTAATAATAAGCAGAAAAAACTTGGAATGAAGGATCACTTCTGACCATTTCTAAGCAACTGCAAGGGATTTATTTGCTCAAATAAATTCTTAAACAAAATCTGCCTCTGTTACCGTTTTGTGAATATATTCACTGTTCCAGATACACAGAGCCATTGTTAGCACCAGTAAGACTGCAGAGCACATCCTACGGTTAAATGGCAGCAACCTCAGAAATGAAAGCAAAATAAATGAAAATGTGGCTGCCTGTTAAAATACTGGATCTGATTACCATAATCATACAAACTCCACTTGTAACTGCATATCTAATGGTTGAAAAACAACCACGGAGAGCTGGTGCTTTGTTCATTATAGCAGGCAGTGTGGTGTACATAGACTGCTTTCAGAAAGGCAGGCATTCACAATGATGCATCTTATCTACAGTGTTATATAGACAAAAAATTGACCTCTGTTAAAGCAGCAATAGTAGTTAGTCATAAAATCTCCATATGAATCATTTTTTTAATCTAATTTAAAAAATATTTCTACAAGGTGCATGTGTATCTATGCAGAGAATAGCCAGTGAACTACCAAGTGTCTAATGATAAGGCTTTTTAATGTTATCTGTGAATCACTAGTTTTCTGGACAAATCTATTGTTTGCCTAACATTGTAATCAGTCTAAAGCATAACTGTGTTTTTTGTATTCAGATATCCTACCAGATACTAGTAACAAAGTGCAAAAATTGGTCATGCGGTTGGGCAGTTGGACCCTCACACAAAACTGTGTGCCTGGCTCAAAATATGGCCTTTGTAAAGGGAAAACAGCTTCTAGCTTTTGGAAAATTTTAAACTATCAACATACTTGTTGAATTGTCCAGACTAATGTAGTTTACCAGACACTGCTCTGCATACGCAGCCTACTGGTATTTCAAATGTTTGGGTAAACCCTTCAAATCATTGTGAGGGTATTCTTGTAGGAGAAAGTGTTTTACTAATGTCAAATATGCTTGACTGTATAGCTCTCTTGTTCTTTGAGAACAAATTGATTAGTGACTGTAAATGTAACCAGGCTGCTGCCAGGGCACGGCTTGTCCTGGGGAGTGGGCAGCGCTGGGCCAGGGCCCAGCTCATAAACTTAATTGATAGAATAATGATGACCAAAGACCTGTGAAGGAAACCAAGTACAATGTTACTAATTCCTCAAACTATGCAGTGAGAATTTTTGGATGTTTTTCTGTTTTGTAAGCAGCTCATCATAGATGGGTGTAGTTTCCAGGACAGATTCTCATGGACTGGAGGGCAAAGAGTGGAGTTGCCAAAAGCCGTGGATTAAATTACTAGAGGCTATTTTTTTCTGGAGACTTTGTGGTACTTTATGGATTTGGGGGGGGATCCATTTTTGTGTATTCTATTGAAAAATAAGATTTTTAGAGACACTAGTTTGGTTAGTGAATCAGGATGTCTGGTCTGCAATTTTAAATTGCTATTTGATCTTTGTTCTTAAGGGAACATCTGTGAAAATCTGTGAATTGTCTCAATTTTGAAGTAATTAATAGCATAGGATGAAGCTTCTGTCTCATAGAAAATTATAGTAATTATCAAAGGTCAGAGTCCACTACAGTGGTAAATAGTTTGTGGAATAAATTTTTTAAGGCCTAAAAATATATTGTAGAGGAGTATTAATAGCCTAATTTCCTCTTAAAAATAAACGACAACTCGTTCCAGAGCCAAAGGGTTACCTTGCTTATTTTATGCCTTCCCTTTGATTTCAATATTTAGTTTGTAGTAATTGTGATGGGGTTTTTTGTTGTTGTTGTCCAAAAAACCCAGAAAACTATGTTCAGATTTCTGTGTTCACCTGCAGGAAGACAGTTCCTCCAAAAAGCAGGGTCCCAGTTGCAGGAGTGGGCTCTGCAGGTGCTGGGGTGCTCGGCAGGCGGGTCCTGGGGGCTGCTGGACGGGGAGAGCTGGGCACGCAGAGTGGGTCAGGGGCTCCAAGGCCTGGGGAGCCAGGAAAGGGAGATCACACTGAGGTAACTGTCTTTAGATTTTGGGACTGAAATCCTGCTTTTATGACACAAGTTGCATTTTTAAGCGTTAGGGGAAAAAAGAAAAAGTTCAGAGCCTTACCTTGCTGTTTTGCTTTCTTAGAACTGGGTAAGTAATTGTGGCTGAGAAGTTACACGTTGGTTACCTGTGGAACTATGGTACAACTTGAGACACGTGGTAGCTCTGCACGTTTTATCTTGGACATTTTAGCAACATATTACTCAGTATTTTTGATGTCTAATTTTCGCAGAGAATGTTATCTCGCAAGACAAACTCAGCTAACCAAACCCAGGCAGTCATTGGCCATTCTTAGTTTAAATCAGCAGCTGTTAGAAAGGGCCTGGTGTACAGAGGAAGATCTTAAAAACTATACATGGCTGTTAAGGCTCTGATTACTGCAGTTTCAAGATGTCTTTTGTGAATTAGACAGTGGTTTATTCAGAAAGTTGTGGGTCTGACTGTCCCCTGGCTTACAAAGTTATTGAATGCATCTGTACACATAAAATAATGGCAAATAGATGATGTACATAAAGTCCAGGATAATAGAGCTTTTGTTTCCTCCACCTGACACTTTTATATCTGAAAAATGTGTATAATTGTACTTCTTTCCCAGTAGAAGCAGAGAGATGATTTAATTTTTAGCGGCAAATGCTGGTAGATAATACCCTCCTTCTGAGGTTATGAAAGTGATATTTTAACGATTTATTGAAAAGGTCTCAGATGGTATGAATGCAGCTTTCTACAGCATAAGACAAACGAGGATGGTATAAAGCATTTGGGGCTAGAGTCTCCACTAGGAGAAAAAAATCATTGGCTAGAATCTTTCATCCTAGATCAACTGCAGCAAAGCAGCCTAGAAAGAGAAGCCTCTGGCATTTTCTGATCCTGGGTAGGAAGCATGTGATCATTTCCAAACATCACTTTTTCCAGATAAAGCACCATGGAAGACTGTATTTTATGTACTGTTTTTTCTGAAGCATGAAAGTATGTTTCAAGACTAAACACCCTTCCTAGCTGTTTTAATAAGTAAAAATGTTGGGAAAATGAGGTATTTAACAAAACAGTTGTATCAAACATAACTGTGTGATAGTATCTTGCTTTTCTCTAGAGTTGATCCAATGTTCTGGGCCCGATCTCACTTAGTCAAAATATCTCCTAGAATCAGAGCAGCTGATGTTGCAGAGAAGTACTCTCCCCACACACTATCCTGCAGTTTGGTAGCTGTGTCTTTGCTTAGAAATTCCACAGGATTTGCAGAAATTAATTGGAAGAATTGTGTGGGAGAGGTCAAAGAATGAAGGATAGCATTTCAACTAGTGTCATTTGTTCTGCTGTTGAACCCCCACTCTTTTTCTCATGTATTAATCTTTCTGCAAAATCCCAGAGAGGGAATGAATTCCTGCTAGTCTAATGCAGTAGTAGCTATATAGCACCAGAAGGAGTTGTTCCCTTGGGTGTGTAGCTTATTGGAGAATTCACTGCACTGTACATTAAAAAATTGCCTGTTCTGGTTGCTATTTGTTACTGCAGTTCCTGGTTTTGAGTTGATCAAAAAAACTCTTGCAAAATGCTGTACCTCGAAATCTGGATGATTGTCATATGAGAGAGCAACTTGTTTTTCATTACTGTTAATAAATTATTTCTGCTTGCATTATTAGTACAATGCAATCCAAGCCACGGGTCAGATCTTTCTGGAGCTTTCCATTCTGGTAATTTCTAATGGGATGAATGCAAAGAGGACTTTTGGCATCAACTTCTGTGTAGTAATGTAATGAGAAGTTCTGGGTTAGAACACTTAATGGCAGGAAAAATGATTTGGTTATACCTGAATCTTTCAAAAAGGAAAAAGGCCTTGTATACCCTTAAACTGGGTACAAGGCTTACTGAAAGAGCTGTTTTTATACTAATGTAAACCTTTGGACTTAATAGGCTGCTACTACACATTTGTGTCCTATAGTAAAATTAAATTGACTGCTGGTCCCCAGAAGTGCATCTCAAATATTTATTTGGATTCTTGGCAAAGTTAGACTGTAGACATTGCAAAGATTAGGCTTTCGTATATGCTCAACAAATTTCTGCTTCTGAAAGGTAGAGATTAATTGTGCAAGAACTTGTGTTACTTTGTTTTCTCCTACTCCTGCTCAGAATAGAAGGGCACAAATACCCAAATCCTAATGTGTTTTTTTTCAAGAAACATCAACTGGGATGAATTTCATTCAGTCCTGGGACACCCTGAGCATTTCTTAGCAGCCTGATTTGTTGCCTTGTGCACTTGAGTCTTTGAGCATTGAGTTAGCAGATTGTGCAGCAAATTGCCTACGCTTGCCCTAGAGGAGGCATTGCTTGTTGTTCAGGAACGTTGTAGGAATACTTTCAATGACTTGAGCTTACCGATGTACTCCAGTAGAGGGAAGCAGCGCATCCAGATAGAGCTCCAACACCTTTCTGGTGAAAAAAAAGGCCGCACCTATTCTAGGTGCAGGCACTTGCAGTTCTTGACCAAACACCAAGGATTAAACCTGAAGAAACTAATAGTTATTAAAGGAGCAGTAGCATTTTGTTGGAGTTGGGTAATATATTGCCGGCCAAATGCTGTGTTAGTTAGTGTACATCTGTGTTTAGCACTGTCTGCTCAGGGCCTTCTGTTGCTGTTCTATATTGAGATTCCCTGAAGCAGCTTTTGACAGAGGTGCAAACTTGAGTAGGAGCTCAGCACAATCAGTCACTTGTCTTCTCTGCTTGTAATTATTTATTTTTGTGTCTGCCTAAGGATAGCAGAAAGTCTTGAGAGGTGGTTAACTGTGAGAGGTCAGTTAATGGTTAGTATTTTACAGAAGGTCAGATCCTTTCCAACCTGGTATTCTGTGATCCTGTGATTCTCATTATATCATTTAAACCTTCTTTTACTGATGCCGGTAATACTAAACGTATCATTTGGTAAACTTCAGAACATTAAGAACTTTAGGACATTGGAACAAGCTGCCCAGGGAGGTGGTGTAGGCACCATCCTGGAGGTGTTCAAAAAAAGGGTGGATGTGGTGTTTCAGGAGATGGTTCAGTGGTTAGGGGTTGTAGGGCAGAGCATTGGACTTAGTAATCTTTAAGGACTTTTCCAACCTTGATGATTCTGTGATTACTGTTAAGTTCTGTGTAATAAAGTGGGCTGTGACTTCATATCACAGGTGTAATTTGTGAACTGTAATATGAGATAATTGTTCTTTGTCATTGTGTATTACCCAGCCCCAGGGTTGACTTAAAAACATTGTTTTTGTTGTTTCCACACGTAGTTCAGCCCTGTCTTGTAAGATATTGCAGGGATGCATGTGCAAGTGTAAGTGCTTCTCATTACAGGGTTCTGCAGTTGGTGTTTCAGTCATGTTCCACCGAGAGTGGAAATGTCATACTGGCCAGGATCACCACATAGGGATTCTGTTCCTTTGTGGCTAAAAGGAGAGGTTGCTAACTTACTTTTTTTTTTAAATAGCTTTAGGCTTTTGGATTCACATACTAACAGTAATGCTTTGTACTTCCTTTCACTGTGTGGGCATTACAGCATCTAAGTAGGATGCTATGACTTTCTAGTGCTAAATCTTCTGCTCTGCACTTTTGTGCTATGCAGAACTACAAAATGTGCATTTTAAAAGAAAGTAATTTAGTAAATTATGCTTAACTTCTGCAGATAAATGTTCCACTTGATGAGAATAAAAATTGGATATGCTGCAGACAGTTTACATCTGAGCCTTAAATGTGTCGGAGTAAATCTTGTTTTTCCTACTTGCAGGACTTGTGCTTTGAGGGAGGAGTCAGGTGCATAGAGAGGAAGGATTTGGCCAGCTGTGATGTGTAAAGAGTGCTTTCTTGCTGTAATAGCACAGGCTACAACAGCACAACAGTTACTGACAGTGTGATACCTTATTCTCAGTTAACAAATCATCAGTAACTTCTTCAGTTGTATCAACTCGCATAAGAGTTGATACCATTTTACAAGTGGTATCCAGGTGCAGACCCTTCTCTTTCTGCTTGTACGTGGTAGGTTAATGCAAGTTGGTAAGAGACATTCCTCCTTCATGTTATCAGACTGGGTTGGAGTAGGCAAGCAAGCCACGGAGTGATAACTTCCTTCCTGTTCAAGAAAGACCTGCCTGCTTTGTGAATTTCCATTCTGATTGGAGAAGTCCACTTTATTTTTAAATCTGTTTAAATAGTATTTTAGTGTATCTGTGCTTGCTGGGGAAAGTGTGCTAGCAACACAGGAGTCCACAGTCTGTATTTCACACAGCTTGTTAGAGTGATCCAGGTACAGTGACATGGATGGAGATGACGAAAACTACTATGGAAAACATGGTAATTTACCTTCTTTCTTATGACAGTTCGTAAGTGCCTGAACTAAATCTCATTTATTTCAACTGGGTTGTTTCAGCTAACCTTAGTGGGTTTTGATCCAGCCCAAAATGTTTTTCTGTGACTTCTTCAGTTATTAGCAATATCCTGTGGGTTTTTTTTTTTCCAGCATGACATTTGCAAGTTATTTAAATTGCAGATCAAAGACAGACTTTTTTATAGTCAAATTTTATTTAAGTAACTCAGATTTGCTTTTTTTTAATTATTGCAGTGATAAAGTGCAACAAGTAAATTCATGCGCAGTTTGGAGTCAGAATTGGTAAAGGAAATAGCTTGTGAAGTAATTCTTGTAATGGTACAGTAATTCAATGTGCGAAAGTTTCCTATGATAAAGGAGGCTGTGAAATAGATCTGTCTCATCTGCAAAGAGTGAATATCATCTCAGTTTCTAAGCATTAAAATGACAGTGATTATCCCACACCACTGCTTTCTTCCTTATGCCTACCAAACTCCTAAAGCTTGGAATTTGCTTTTTCAATATATTTGGGTTTTTATAGCTAATGAGCAGTGACTTTGCCAGTCATGCTCACGCTCTCGAATGAGCTGTGCTTTTTGTTGCACAAACATCACTTTCCTGACTGTCGCCTGCCATAATCCTTTCAGGTTCTTATCAGTGCTGTAAAAGCAGTTATTCCAGGTGGATTTGTGAATAGAGATTGTCTTTATAACTTTAATTGGTTTTTGAAAATCACTTTTAGTTGTTACTTTATCAAAATCCCTTTGATTCTGTCTCCAAAAGTATTTTAACACTTGTTATGTTCACGGTTTCAAAGTGCTCATTCTGCCTCACTGTTCAAACTGTAAAGGAAAGTATTGAATAGCTTTGGCGAGTAGGTTCCTTCAGGAGTGAGTTTAAGCTAACTACTAACATTCGAGAGTGAGAACTTGGAGTTTTAATGGATTATTCAGGGAAAGTGCCCCCAAAAGCAAGTAGGCTGTAAGAAAGAATTATTAGGAATGGAGTGAGATCAAATAGAATAAGTTGTTATATGCTTATATAAATCACAGCCAGTATTTTTGGTGAATATCCTGTGCAGTTCTGGCCTTTCCTTTTCTGGTGATGTGAAGTAGCACTGAAAAGGTACAGAAAAGGAGTACATGCATGGCCAAAAGTATGGAATGGCTTATGTACAAGAAACAGTTGAACAGACTAGGACTCTTGAAGATAGACAAGTAAAGGGGAGTATAATAACCTGTAAAATTGTGATTAGTATGTCATGCTGCCCTACAGGTCTGAGCTGACTGATGGCAAGCTTTAAACAGACAAAAGGAGTTTGTACTTCAGTGTTCCATGGACCTGTAGTACTCCATGGTGCAGGGCATTGCAGAGAGTTAAAGTATGAGCAAGTTAAGTGGGGATTTTGAAATGAATAAGAAAGAAATTCACCCACAATATTAAGTACCAGTTACTACCTTTGGTTCAGAAGAGTGCAGTTGCAAGTCTCTGTAATCTCAATTGCAGGGAAATAGTGCTCTGTTTGCCTCGATCTTGCCTCTCTCCTCAGGTGTTCATTCACTGTGGCCCCTTGCTGGACACAGGGTGTGGACAGAGGGATCTTCCCTGTGCCCTTGTGTGTGTTCTCACATGCTCAGCTTGGGTCCTGTATGAGCAGGGAACAGGGGTGCCCTTCAGTGTGCCTTGTGGCCAGAACTCGTCAGCAGGGAGAAGTGGTACAGACTCTGAATTCTTCTGGAAATAAATTATTTTATAGAGATACTTATTTTTGTAGACATTGCTGTACAGAAGCTTCTTCTAAATTCCAATTTTGTCGAGCAGTAGGTGTGTACAGTACAGCTGGTTTCTGGGCCAGAGGGGGTTCCTGTAGTACCTGTGTAAAAGCACAGCTCACACCTTCACACATCCCAAAGCTTTAGTTTCCCTGGTTTCTTCATTTTTAAAATACGTTTCTTGTAGGAGCTTGGTAAGGTAGACCTGAACACCTTGGATGAAGGGCAAATAGAATTTTATTATCTGCTGTGTTTATTGTACTGGTCTGTGTGTATTCTGATAAGGTTTTCCTGATATAAACCAGGAAGAAAGTCTGGCATTTAGTTAATAAGTAAATTCTGCTTTTCAGAAGTTGCTGTGTTCTTCTCTAATTGAAGAAAATCGGGTTTTTTCCTGTGGGTGGGAGAAATCTTAGGCGGTAACACCCTTCAATACCAGCGTGTTCAGAAGAAAAGACCCCTAAGAAGCACTCTGAACTAGTAATTTGCATTGTCACATGGACATTTGAATGAAAAAGTAGTTTATCATTGCACAAAGTTTAGTTCGGTAAATCTCCATAATCACTGCACTTAAAAAAATCCCATAAAGCTGAAGAGCTAGCTTCAAAAAGAAAAATCCAAATCCTGGTCTGCTGAATGAAGGACTGCTGTTGACAACCCCCTCTCTATAGATATTATTTTAAATAAGGACATATTTTTATACTGTTTTATTTTAAATGCAGGTGAACCAAGGAAATTTGACCCAAAGTTCAGAGGACCTATTCATAACAGGTAAATATCTTAACCCATTCCATTTAATACTTTTGGTTTTCCAGTGAACAGGGGATACAATTTTTGTTTACAAAACTTGTGAATTCGCTTCTGCAATTCTTCTAAACCCAGAAGACCATCCTGACAACCCTCAAGGTTGTACAATTGCTGGGGAATATTAACCTTGTGCTCTGAAGTTCTTGGCATTTGAATGCCAGTTCTGCATGCCTCCCTTTGCCTGGTACCTGCTGTCTGCCCCTGTGGTGATGCCAGTGGGGCCATCTGAGGGGTGTTACTCCTGGGGTGCCATGGCCCTGTGGTGCAGCCTGTCTGGTTTCTGTACATCACACTCAGCTCTTCACTCTGCAGCTGGGTTCCCTGCTCCCATAGTCACCTCATCAAGGCACTGACTCAGTTCTCTCTGGAGCCTGGCTGGGGTTTGCAGCCCTGCATCTGTCCTGCAGCTGGCCAGGGGACATCCCTGGCAGCAGATCCCTGGTGCTGGAACAGTGGCAGCAGGAGAGCAGTGTCTGTCAGTGCTGTGGCTGGCTGCTGGAGAGACACCCTGAAACCCTTCCTGCATTGAAAAGTTTTTACGTGCATGAGGAGTGTCTCTGAAGTGAGACTACCTGTGGAGTTGGGGCCCAAGAAACTGCAATTTCATTATATTTCTGAGCAGTCTTTTACTGTGCCTTTCCCTCCTGTACATGAGTGGTGAGGCTCTGGTGGTGGTGTGCCAGGAGAATTTATCTTATTTTGACTGTTAATGCATGATGCAGTTAGTAAAAGCTAGTTGTACACCATGGCTTACCATTAGACCTGCGTGGCTGCTGCAATTCCAGTTCAATATAGGTGCTGTTGGAGTTGTACATGCCACAGCAGCTTCTTGAAAGCACAGCCAAAGGGACACAGTGCAGTGCTACATACCATGTGCATTGGGTGCTTTTTGTAAGGCTTTGGTGAGGTCATGTTGTTGGAAACAATGCAGAAAAGATCCGTTCCCTGAGTGCTGAGAGCCTGGCTGGGCTGCACAGGAGGCCCCAAGGCAGAGGTGGCTGCACAGGTGCACCATAGACATGCCCTTGAAGTAGTTTAAGATTATTATTAGATTTTTATAGGCAATTAATGAACTGGGTTTCTAAAATTAAGTTTTCAAATTACTAAGGTTAAATTATTAAGAAACCACAGTCTTTCAAACCGATAAAGACTATCTAGTTCCGATGAGCAAAATGACTTTCTAGAAGATATTCCAGAGTGTTCAACAGGGAAAATGGGAATCTTCGCTGAACTTGTTTACAACTTTAGGGCTTCCCACATTTCTGTAGGAGAGGTGCTACAAAGCTGAAAGCATACATTTTGATCCAGGCAAATGAGTGCTAGGAATGGATATGTGGGTGGGGACAGAGCTGCTTGTGCACCTTGCCATAGCTGGCATGACTCTGTGGGGGTAGGGAAAGACCTGTCTGTGCTTTCTGCTGGCAAAATAATTCTCCTGCTCTTGGTTTCATTGTCAGTTTTCATTGATCAGGGGAAAAGTTTGTATTCATTTTGAAAAATGTTTGGGTTTCTAGGGAGGTGGGCTGCAAATTGTACATCTCTGCCTGGAAGGGTGCAGAGACAGCTGGAAAAGGTCACATCCCTTCATCGTGACTGCTGAAGCTGATGCACTTTTGGAGATGCTGTAGAGTAAAAATGTTTTGAAGTTACTGGGCACCAAGCCATCCTTCAACTGCTAAAAGCCTGAACAACTGAGAAACAGAAAGCCAGATCTTAATAGTGGTGTATTAAGCTCTATTAAAGAATGGATTATTCCCACAATATTTGTCAGATGGATTCTCTGCAAGGGGATTGAGATATCTGAACTTTTTTTCTTTTTTAAACTAGAACAGAGCTGCTGCCCATGGTTGAAGTGTTGAGCAAGGGTGGGTAGAAGGAGGGGTCAATGAGGCAGAGTATAGTGTTTTGCTAGTACCATCATTCTTGTGAGGGTTGTGTGTGAAGTTGGGTATGTTTCAGGCAAACACCTTTTTATTAAAAAGGATAAAAATGCAGTGACTGTGTTGCTTGACTGAACCAACTGACTCATGACAATCCAAAATGATATTATCAAGATGATGTCTTTTTTTTTTGGCATGACTACATGCTGTAATCCTTCCATTTTTTTCCCTTTTCATTCTTCACTGTTCAGGACTGTCTGCTTCTGTTCTCCATAGCAATGTTAGTGTACATTGGAAATATGCGTTGAAAAAGTGGTTATATCTAACCTGAAAGTAGTTCTGAAATATGCTTCTTTGTTACAAAGCCTCCTGCCAGAACAAACTGTTCTAATTCTAGTTCTAAACTAGCATTTACTATCTTTAGTGAGAAGAATAAATTAGAGAACCACACATTATTTATCAACATTATCTTTCTCAGCAGAAAATTTATGACGGAAGAGAACTGCAGCCTTGTGCTAATCTCACTTGAACACACACTGGTTTTGTCTATGTGAGATACATTTCTTCTTTCCCTTTCTGAAAGCTAATAATTTTAGAAATAAATGGAAATGTTTGTTTAGGGAGTTGATCCTAATTTGAAAAGTATCTTTGTGATGCTGCCAGTGACACTTTGTATGCACTGTGTATAGAAATGAATTTAAGTGATTGTTTAGGGATGCTGGAAAGTATTCATCTATGTGCATTACTACCAGAAAATACTTTTAAGGTTTTATATATTGTAATCACTGAGTGAGTAAGCTTACGGGTTGAAGCAGCAGCTCTGCAGTTTCTCTGCTCAAACTGATGTAGCAGGAGATGTTTTGTGAACGTGTAATTTATGGATGCTGTGCACATTTATTCAGCTCTGCAGGATGATGCCCTCAATGCCATTGTGAGATCTTGCTTCTCAGTTCAGCCCCATGAAGAAGGGGGTCTCAGAGCTCTGCATGGCATTGTTTGCCACCTTGCCCTGACACACCATGATTTAGAGAAGTCTCAAAACACAAGCTGTTAGGCAAGGAGGAGGAACTCAGAGGTGAGGACACTAGTGGTGACCCTGATGTGTCAGCAGAGATGAAGATGGTAACCTGGAACTTACCCAGTGGTAAGGACATCTCGAGCCTCCTTTTGCCCCATGGTTGCACAGTGCCAGGCTCAAGCCTAGGTGCTCATGTGCTGCTTGGGCTGGTCAACTCCTAAACCTCGTTGTCTCTTGCTGGTGCAGCACCCAGAGTGAAATCACACTTGTGAGCGCCTGGGTGTGAAGCTGCCCAACAGCCAGAGGCTGTGGACAGCCACTAACCTGGAAGTGCAGGAGCTGTAAATTACTTTTATGCACTAATGCTGCACGTGGATGGTTTCACCCCTGCGTTCCGGGTTTCCCAGGGCGCTGTGGCACGTGCACCCAGTGCTGTTTGCACCCCTGCCACGTGCCGCGCAGCCAGAGGCCGGCAGCCAGCGTCTTCCTGGCAGGCGCTGGGAAGCGGATCAGACCCCATTCATTAAGATAAATGACAGCAATGAGCAGTAAAATGTGATGTGGGAGCCTGAACTGTGCTCTTAACCAAATGAAGGTCTTTGATTACGTCACCTGAAAATGGTGAATCTGATGGTTTTATCAGCAGTTCATCTCCATGGAAACGTCTGTGTTCAAATTCATAGACTCACTGTGTTTTGAACTTGGCTATCTAAAAAGTACCAAAACCCATAAAAATTTCCAGTACTATTAGCAAAATAATTTTTAATGTCTGCATCATCTATACCATAAGAAAAGGGCTTTTCCTCATAAATCTCTGCATGTTTACACATAATCATTATATAAAGATACCACTATCTGTAAGAAAGATCATAGAGCCCATCTGATAAGCAGCGTTCTGGGCTCCTGTTCTCATAATCATATTTCCATTAATCCATCTTCTGTACTTCGTTTAACAGATCAGTCTCCTGAGTGATTTTTGCTCTGCCTCATTAGCCTGAAACAAACTGAAAAAGCAGATTTGCTGTAACAGATTGCCTTCTTTAGTTTGAAAAAAATCACATCAAATCTGTTTCCAGTCAAAGTATGGCTGGATAATTTGTGATTAGTTTTCAGTAATAAACATGGTCTTCCCATATCTAATGGTTAGAAAAAGAAAATTCCCATCGTTCTGGTTCCTGCAACTTTTGAAACTCCTATGATCTTCACAGTATAACACTGTATCTTTACAGAGTGGTAATTTATTCACTTAAGTGGTTTCGTGCTTTTTTTCCTCTTTTGTGGAGCCTTATATTTATGAGGTAATACTATGATCTCACTGGCAGTGACTGACTTGAGATAACAATGATGTTAAATGGAGCCAGGGTTTCACCCATAGTATCGAGTAAAATAAGCAATTATTTTGTATGAACAACAATTAGTCTATGTGAACTGTTGCAATATTTTCTGAAGCCACCCAAAAGAGGATTTATGGGCTTCTTGTATATTTTTAAATATGACATCAGTACTTGGCAACAGTGAGATTTACTAGGTACTGGACAGAAGCTTGTGTATTACAAAGATCAGAAAATCCTTCATTCTGGTAAAATGTATGTGAGTACTTCTGTGGTGGCTCTGCCAAACTTGAACCTTCAGTTGCTTTTAGGTATCATAAAATGAGACCTGTGAGAATTGGACTGAAGGGGTTTTTGAGACTATAGGAGTTGTAATTAAAGTATTTATAGTGCCATAGTTCTTCTGAGACACCTTGAATTATATATTACACCTCTTAAAAACAGCTCTGATGGGGTGAGAGCCAAGCTTGAGGAGTGTCAGAACTGCTTCTGAATGGAGGCTGGGAAAATGAGCAGCCTTGGCTTAGCATCACTGCTTCTGCGGGAAGCACGTGTCCTTTCTTAGGTTACTGTCAGACTGGCCTTGCATCCTGTACCACCTTGGCCTTGCTAAAAATTTATTTCAGTGAGGTATGAAAACTGTCTCTCCGGAGAAGTGCACAGGATTTTTAATTCCTTTTCTGCATCTGGAAGCACTGTTCAGGTTCTCCAGCTGTTTAAAAGATCTGCCATCTTTATCTTCTTCATGCTAAAGAGTAATGGTTCTCTGTAAGAGGAAACACAGTGGAAGTAATTGTAGATGCTAAAAATGACTGTGTGTCAGTTGGAGTTTGGACACCAAGATGGCTTTCATTGGTGAGGTTCAGCCTGTGTCCGCCGGCACGGGCTGGCGAGCGCAGGTGGACACTGACCATTTTATGCAGATAGTCCTGTAGCTTCTGGCACGTGTTGGCTTTCCCAGGGTGATCACTGCATGCTCCTCTGCCATGGAAGAGTGGAGCAGGGCTTGGAACAGGTCAGAACCGTAGCAGTTTGTTAGCACAGCTGTGGAGCTAGCCCCAAGTGCCAGGCTGTGCAGGCAGGAGTCCTGCCTAAAGGGACAGGTGCATTTCATACACCTGCTTCATGCAGCGGGCTGGTCACCGGAGCTGCTCGGATAAGTAAACAGCAGCCACTGAAATTCTTCAGATAAGAAGGCTCTAGGCAGCGCACGCTCCTGGAGTAATTCACTCCTTTGATAATTACATCCTTTTAAGATCGTTAGCTGCTACTGTTTCTTAACCAGTGAGGCCTGCACACGGCTGTGAGAGGTAACTGTTTTGCTTCCACACATCTTTAGAAACAAGGGCTTGTCAAGTTGGCTTGTGAAGAACTGCTCCCCCCAGCCAGAGCTCTCCCAGTCAATGGTCTCCACAAGTGCACAATGACCTTCTGCTTGCTTGGGAGTGTTGTCATTCATGCTAATTATACTCCTGGAACAGCTCTAATCAAGGGCAGACACGGGAGAAAAATTAGTCTCGTGGCCCACACCTCCACTCCTGCCTGCGTGAACTTAATCTGCACATCAATAAACAGGAGACAGTAATTAAATTGAGTACTCACAGTTTGGTTGCTGCCTCAGTTTTCAGACTGGAGAGTGTTGTTCTTTGATTACTTGCCTGTAAAAGAAGGTCTAGATCTCCACAATGTGTTGGAGTTTTTTTTATCCTCTCCACAGAGTGTATTTTGATTGCATTAAATGAAGTCAAACAGCTGAGCTGGAATGTTGTGCAGAGGTCAGAGCTAGTTGCATATAGGCTTTTTTTCATTTCATGCTGTTATTTTCCCATTCATAAACTATTTATAATGCAGGTAAGTTGTGCTAAATCTTTATTTCGTGGCATTGTTTGCAGTATGTGATACCAGCTTTAAGGACAGGCCGAGGCAGATGTCCTCTAGTAGCTTGTACCATAAGTGAACTCATGGATTCGGTATTATAAGGTGTTATTTAAGAATACTTAAACCTGCTGCTCAGTATGTTTTTATTTCTGTCTACAATGCAAAAGGAATATACACTTGTTTGGTGCTCAGGCATGATTTTGTGAGTAAGACTTCTGCTAAGTGCGGCTACATCTTATTCAGGTGTTAAAGTTTGCACAGGGTCATATTAGGCACCTTCTTTTAAAAAAAGGTTCTTTCTGTCCCCAGGCACTGCACAGATGTGGTTTGCTGTGTGATCTTCATAGTCGTCATTCTGGGTTACATTGCATTAGGAATTGTGGGTAAGTCCATGCAGGTACAGCAGGGCTTTCTATTGCAGAAGGGAAGCAACTTTGTGAATGTTAGGATTTGGGACTGAGACGTTGCTTTTGCTTGTATCTATGTAAAACTTTCCTGTCCATAAGCAATGCCTTGCCTAGAAGCCAATAATGAATTAGCATTCAGTGACTATTGTAATTAGAGACAAGTTCCAACCGTATGTTTACTGAAAAACTCTTTTTAAGTGTGTTCAGGTGATAATTTTGCTATCATAAAGTAACTGTGGTGGAAAAATTCACTTTCATTTGTCATTTATCCTGCAGTAAAAGTTAAACACTTTGGTTTTAAGAGGCTTTTTGTTACATAAAATATCACTGAAGGAATTTATGTGAGCAGTAAGGAGAAGTAAGAGAAATTACTTCATTTATTGTGGAATCCGAAGTCGTTTGTACATCAGGATATTAATTAATAATAGCCATTTTATTTTGCTTGTGTGAGAGAACTGCATGAGTACCTGTATGTGAAAGGACACATGATGCTGTACAAATGTACTTGCTGTGTCTGCATGTCTGTCTGAGCTCTTTCAATTTGCTTGTAAGAGATTGTTTTGGCCCTGCCTTACAGAGAGATTGTGCTGTGCTTCTGCTGTTCTATTCACTCTAATTTACTCCTAAGATGAGATCAGCTTTGGTACAGCTCCAGGGGCCAGCCCTGTATAAAATACTTAAGAGTCAAAGAAGTTCACTTTAAGAGAAAATAAGTTATAAATTAACCCTTAGTAATGAATTATGCCTTATGGCTTATTATAGAAACAACAACAAAGTAGATTTCCACAGTTACTTGAGTATATGTGTGTACTGCTCTGGATCCCTGTTTAATTTGGCTTCAGAAGAAAGCAGTAAATGCAGGTTCATCACACGACTGGCATGACTGAAAATCTGAGTGAAGTTTTACCCTCGGAGTTGTATGTACATCTGGCACAGGCTTCAGCTGTAGGTGTGTCTGTGTGACAGTGGGGTGGAAGGTTTTTATGTTTCATGTTTCATGGAGGCTGAAATGTAGGCTTAGTAAAAGTTAGTAAGTTCTCCTTGAAACATGAAACACAATGATTTTTCTTACAAGCCTTTCTTAGTTCTGCTTCAGTGATGGCTGCTGTAGAGTTACCGTTCTACCTTTACATATGAACTAGTAGTGCTAATTTAGCATTCCCTGTAGTTTTCCTTTCCATCAAACTGACTTAACTCTTCATGTTTATTTCAGAGACACTGGTCTTATCTGAGCCATACTTTACAAATGTTTACCTCTTTATTTAAGATTATTTTGCTTCAGAAAAGTGCACATGAAAGACAGCAAATAAGTTATCCTGGAAAAGAGCCTCATGTTCCAAAGGACACATTAATTCAAAGTGATAACTCTTGTGGTATCGCTCCAGGGGATGCTTGTACAATGCCAGTGGTGCCAAGAGGGATTTACCAATTCTGTGTCATGTGCTCTGTTATCTGTTTCAATACATTAGTAAATTGCTTCTGTTAAAAAGCCAAAAGACAGGTCAGTTTCTCCATACATTAAAACATTAAAAATGTACCTTTAAGGGAAGCCAGATAACTGTATGACAGACTGCCCTTTCAAAAACACACAGTAGAGGGAATGAGACAGAATAACCAGATTTGCAGTTCATTGTTGAGTATCTGAGGATGCCATTGCTCTAATAACATTTTTTCCTTAGCCAGGAGCTTTCCAGCCTTTACAACTGACATATCCCATAGAGCACAGACAAAAAGGAGTGTATCTGGTAGACATGTAGTGACAGATATTAGTTATTTTTGATGTTGTCTGTGTGTTGGCTCCACATCAGTGGAAGGCCTGAAATGCTGTGCTCTTGTCATAGATGTCACACTGCTGCACTGGGGGCTGAGTCAGATGTGTGACATGCTTCAGCTGTCCTTTTATTTTCTTTTTTAGCCCAGATGTTCGTGCCAGCACTTGGGCTGTAGCCTTATGAACATCAGAGCATGCCAGAATAAAAATGTTTCATGACTGGATTCCTTTTCATTTAGTAGTGGATAGTGAGTCACCAGGAGTGCAGCAGAACGTTCAGAACAGGGTACTGCTCTGTCAGGCTGGCTTTTACTGTCACCTTCTCTGCTCAGTGAGAACTGTTGAACTGGGTCCTTATTCTTCACTGGCTAGGCCAGAAAAATTGTGTGTTTATCCCATGGATTCTCTCACTGTTGTTGCTCTTAAGTTTGCAAAGAAGGTGACAGAGGATTAAGTTTATTAGTCTTAATGATCAGCCCTGGCACAGGCAATGAAAGAAGCTGTGTGTTTTCTTTTGGTCATTGCCCTTTCTGGTGCAGAGTTAATTAAATGCTAAATGTATCTCTTCTAAACCAGACCAAATTGTTTTGTTTCACTTTGGAATTTAGCAGAGAGGCATCTTGCTCCATCCTCTCAGCAGCTGATCCCAGTGATGGAGTTTCACAAAGGGTGCTACATCTATTGTTTTAAAACAGATTGGTTTTAGCACTGTTTTATTAAAAATAGGACTGAGGCTTTAGGCACACAGGACAAGTATTGCCACGCAGGGTAGTACTGAGAGAAAAGAACTGAAGTAAGTGGGGGCTAACAAATAAAAAAGTAAATGAGATTTAATGCTGATGAAGCACTTTAGCTTTCTCTGAGCATCAGGACACTAAGTTAATATGGTGCAGCTAATCTGAATGTTTAGAAAGTGTTTGATACTGAGCAGCAGGTTAGTTTATGAACTTCAAAACATGGGGAAACTAACAGAGGTTAAAAAGAACTTGCAGATTAATTTTGTTAACCTAAAACCATTCCAGGTGAAAGGTAGCATTGCAGATTGTCTGTAACTATTTGCAAGTTACTGAAGGCATGTTGTGCATCTGTCCTGAACATTTCAGTAAATTTGCAGGTTACTGCTCTGAGATCTTACATAGGTTCTGTCTCTGCTGCACTGAACATTGTTGTTAAGCACTGTTGTTCTTACCAAAGTGACCTTGAGGGAAATGACAGTTCCACAGATGACAAAAATAATGTCACAAAGTTGAGAGAAAATGGAGTAATTAGAGAGAAGCAAGTTCAAGGTGGTTTGCATAGATCAAAGCCTCAAGTGTATGCTAATGGGCTCCTGACATCCAGGATACAGTGCCAGAGGGGGAGGGTTGGCACTAAAATCTTGGTAATACCTGTAATCTTTTCCTGTAGTACAAGCACAGGAAATGCTTGGGAGAAGGTCAGTGGTCTTTTTTTACATTTCTCTAGCAACCTGGTTTTAGGCTGCTAGCTCGGGGTAGTGATACGGAATTATACTCTGGTGCTGTATCTTAGTTTTGAATGATACTTACAAATAAATGAAGTTTCCATTATTTAGGGTCAGATAAGCAGCTGATAGTCAGGATGGCTCACAGGCTAGTCAGTGGCTAGTCGTGATGGGAGCCTAGTCAGGTCTGCACCCTGCAGCGTGGGGAGAATCCTGGTCATAGTGGCTGTTGCTGTGTACTTGATCCTCAAAGGGAAATACTGGTGCAGCTGAGAATAGCTTGGAAGAGAAATCCTGCTTCCCAGCGGCGGGAGCAGTGTGAAGGTTCCGATCAGCCCCTGCCCCTCGGTGCGGCGCTTCGGGCTGGCGTGTCTTCGGGCAGCGCGGCTGCGGTCAGGGCCAGCTCTTCTGCCGGCCGCCCCAGAGGGGACACCCCTGGGCTGAGGTAGAACAGAGCTAGTGCAGCCCTAACACACACTGGTGGGAGGCAGGCAGGGATCCCAGGGCGCAGGGGAGCTGCGCGCTCCCGGCCGTGGCCGCGCGGTGCCGGGCGCGGGACGGGGGGACCCCCGGGCACGGGGCTACGGGGGAGCAGGCGTGTCCCCGGGCAGCCGAGGGGAGCAGGCGTGTCCCCGGGCAGCCGAGGGGAGCAGGCGTGTCCCCGGGCAGCCGAGGGGGAGCAGGCGTGTCCCGGGGCTGCGGGGGAGCAGGCGTGTCCCCGGGCAGCCGAGGGGAGCAGGCGTGTCCCCGGGCAGCCGCCCGGTTGGTGGCGAGTGGGACGTGCCTGTGCTGGCCCTGCTCTCGCGCTCCTCCGAGCCCGGCACCTGCAGGGCTGGAGCTGCGGAAGGTGGGGATGGCTGTGGGAGCTGCAGACCAGGACTGCCCACCAGCTGAAACCAGAGTCTTGCCTGCTTTGCTCTCACCGCCCGGGTGCTGCAGTCTGCTCAGAACTGTAGCTTTCCTGAACAGAAAATTGGTTCCGTGACTGTCCAGTGAAACCAGGACATGTATCATATGTAAATTGACAGGTGCAGACCTAATAACTGAAAAACGGGACAGCTGCCATGTGTGAGGTCAGGACATGTTTTCATTTAGCAAGTGAGAGTTTGTTCCCGTTCTTAGTGCAGCTGGGGTCCATTAGATTTAGTCACACCCAGTGTATTCCTGTCACACAGCCAGGTAATCCCGTTAATTCCAATGCCATTGAGGTTGTCTGTGAATGTTCAAATTTGTCTACATAGTTAGGTTTCCCCTTCTCATAACCACTATTTTTAAAGTCCATTACCTCATATTTTGGATACAACCCAGATGTATGTGCCCTGAAGGTAAAAAGTGAATTGCTTTTCTTTCTTACTGATTCATCCATGTCTTAGTTCAGTTTAGTTTGGTTTATATTTTAGTTTTTCATTAGGAAATGAACAAATCAATACTCTTCAGTGTGACAAACAAACATTAAAATGTTACTTTAGAGGTGATACATTTTCGTGCCAGTTTCAATTATTAACTGGGTACACTTGACCTAAATGTTAAAAGATACATCTGTATTTGCAGCTTGGGTGCACGGCGACCCCAGGAAAGTGATTTATCCGACTGACAGCTACGGGCAGTTCTGTGGTCAGAAAGATACCCCCAATGAGTGAGTACTAAATCCCTATACTTGCCTTTATTGCTCGTGCACTATGAATAAGATGTGAGGTGTAGACCTCGCTGCTAGGGGGTCTTGTGGGAAGCTGGACAGTGACACTTTATTTATTCCAAATAAAGTTCAGAAATAGATTATTCGTTTGGTGCAATTCTGGACCCAAATTTTTACTATAATGCATTTACTTTCATAATGCAGAGAATATTTTTTATAAAGTATCAGTATAACTTATGACTAGCTGGCACAGTCTCTAGCTGCCCAAGTTTGGATAGTTAATAACTTGCTGAGTAATTTCTGCTGTCCACCTTGGGATAAGAGTAGTCCTCAAGCACTGTAGCCTGGTTCTTGGTTTTTCTCAGTGTGCACCAAATAACAGAAAAGACTATAAGGAAAAGCTGTTGTTTTTTTCTGGTGCTTATCAGTGCTGGTAGAGAGGAGACTGAGTGGTCTGGGACACAGGTAGCAGTAACCGTACCTTCCTGGAGGATATCAGCCAAACAGCTCTATTTACTTGTCCTTGTTTCCCAGTTTTTTTAATTTGTGACATGTGAGAGTTAAATGAATTAGTTGATATCAACAGAGTACTTATAGATGAAAATAGCTGTTCAGCAAAGAAAGCTGTCACATCCATATTTTCTCTGAAAAACTTAAGTGTTTCATAAAACAGAATTTAAAAAATAGTTTGCTTTTCCCCTCACCTTCTCCCTTTCAAAAAGTAGGTATTACGCACCCTTTATGCCCTTGTCACTGTCAAGAAGCTGGGTGCTATGCAGGAGGTAAACCAGAAGCTAGTGCTGGCAACAGCTCTTTCCTCTTTCTTTTCCCATTTAGTTTTCTGGGAAAAAACTGTGGAAGCCACTGTCCAATGGGCAGTTTGGAGGGAAGTGGCAGAGCTAGGGCTTTATATCTTCCCAAGTTGTTTTACAGAGGAAACAGACTCAATGGTGTTAAGATCTGTTCGCCCTCTGACCAAGATTCCTCAGAGCAGTTGTTGAAGTATCCAACTTCCTGAAGAGCAGAAACTAGGAGAAAAAGTTATGGTGTTGTGCTTGTTCCCATCACTGCACTAGTGATAGTGTACACTACTAATAGTGAATTGTTTTGCAAGGATGCATGTTTTGTTAAACAGTGCATAGTAGAACATACCTCAAGGAAAACAGTTTAGCCTTGTCAAATGTCAGGGAGTTGAGCTAATCTCAGTTCTAAAGGGAGCTTGAATGTGCAGCAGTGCTTTGAGTATCAGCAGTGCCTTTGAAGACACAGCCATATTCAGCAGTTGGTGGGAGCCATGTGCTGGTGGAAGGTTGGAGGAGATGTCCTGGGCTGTGGGATACAATGGGGAGATGCAGGAGCAGGATGTGTGCCAAGACTGCAGAGAGAAGAGTGGCAGCCTTGTGAGCCCAAACATGCTGCATTGCTCCTGCTGCCGTCTGCTCCCAAGGCAGAGCTCCCTCCCTCAGTGCTGCATGGCCCCAGTGGGGCTCGCTGGTGACTCTGACACTTACTGTGTTCTCTTGCACATCATAGGCCATGGAGGGCATGGTGTCTTGTAGGCACTGTGTAGTCCTGGCATAGCTAGCTGACTTTGAAGTATTGTTTAGCAAGGGCAGGACTCTCCTGTGCCATCTTCACTGGAGCTATCAGGTGAATTTATGACATAGCAAAGATTAACAGCATATTTTGATTTCTTCAAAACCCAGA
Organism: Apus apus; assembly: GCF_020740795.1. NCBI lineage: Eukaryota > Metazoa > Chordata > Aves > Apodiformes > Apodidae > Apus > Apus apus. Next base: position 31,777,681 of record NC_067288.1, on the reverse strand, counting down.
TGTTTAAATCCAGAGATCTTGGGGCAGTTGGTTTTCAACAAATCCAAACTGAGGTGACAGCTACTTCAAGGTCTCAAGTTCCAGAAGCTGTCAAGTATCTGGACTCTGGGGTGCGAACCCCTCAGTCTGCCCCTTACTTATATCTAAGGAAGTTTATCAGCATTATTTGCAGATGCTGTTATTATCTTTCCTGGACAGCTGCTTTCAGCTTCCAACCATAAAAAGCTTTTGATTGATTTTGGTGCCACCTTCTGATCAACAAAATACAAGCAGCTTTTAAAGTGTAGCATTTACTGGTAGTAATTTTGCTTGCAGTGTATGCTCAGTATGTTCAGTGCAAATAAAGTGACTATAGTGTCTTTCTAGAGCTAATTTACAGACCTCACTTAAAATAGTTACATAATATATATATTAGAATAGAATTGAAATATCAATGTATACTATAAATTTTTGAATGGTATGATGTATAAGCACCCATATTTGTACTATTAATATCTTACATGCTCTTCCATAGGAACAAGACCATTTTGTTTTACTTTAACATTCTGAAGTGTGCCAGCCCCATAGTGTTAATAAACCTACAGTGCCCTACAACACAGGTGAGTGAGACAGAGAGAAAATATTTTCCCTGCCTTTAGTCATGGTGCTTGAGAGCTAGACATACATTTGTTTGGATTAAAAAGTTGTTGTTCCTATCCTTCAAAATATAATATGACTGTTTTATGGATGATGTGTAGCACATGGTCTCTGTAGCCTATGATCATCAGACAAATACATGGAAGTGCATGAGATTCCGTATTTTGGGAAAGAGTTAAGAAAATATTCAGCTGTTTAGTTGAGTACAAAAAGTTGTTACTTAGGAATTCATCACAGGCAGCTATCCAGTAGTAATCAGTGCGTGCAGAAAATAATTTTGATTGACATCTAGGATTTTTCAAACGAGACGTATTCAAGAAAATGTGCAGAGCCCCAGGAACAGGAGTATCTGGGTGAGGCTAGAGCCTATGGCACTTCCATAAATTAAGATCCTGAAAACTTGTTCTTGCCTTGTGCCACAATCTGTGCTCCCTTAGCTGTGCTGCAGCTTCTCGTGAAGCTGTGAAATAAATCCAGTCACTGGACTTTTGTGGGTTGAACTTAATCCTTCTGTCTTTTTTACATGAGACCATTGTACTGTTCTGGTTTGCTGAACAATTGCACAACCAGCTCTGTCAGCTCATCTTAAGAGGCAAGAACCTGTGGTAGGTTAGAGGGGTTAGGTGCAGTGCTGCTCTGATCCAGCTGCTGCCAAAGTAAATGTGCTGTGTCATTAAACTGCAGGTGGCAGAGCTTGGTCTCAGCTGATGTTCTTGACAACGTTCAGTGAAGTTCAGTGTTAATTTGGTTACAGGTTGTTACATGGTAACAAATTTATTGATCACAAATGTCAATTGTTTATTTATTTGACTATCATTATGATGTTTCCCATTCCAGCTGCCCTTAACTCCTGATCCCTATCCTCGATAGATGTTTTTTCCAGGTCCTTCCAACCAGGATGATTCTATGAACAATTTTAGCTGCATAAGACTTTAAAAAAATAATATTCAACTAATAAGTGTAATAGAAAGAAATTACCTGTATACTGTGAAAGTATCTACTGCACCACCTTGCTCATATACACTGCTGCTGAGGGAAGTAGAGAAGGACCTGACAGATTTTTTTTCCTGGTGTTCAAAAAAAAAAAAAAAAGGTATTTATTTTTTCAACAGACGGAAAGCTCTGCAGATCTACCAGGCATGGGGAGAGACTTGGAAAGTGTATTTTATCAGAGAATTTTAGAAGTGTTCATCTAGGGAATCAGAAGGAAAACATATGTCCCTGTCTAAAACCCACAGCAGACATTTCCAAAGAAAAATCCATAAAACAGGCACTTTGTTACATGGCCTTTTTCTTGCTTTTTAGTTGCACTGACTTTCCTTACACTTCTCTACCCCCAGTGTATCTTTACTCATTTTTTTTTTCTTTTTTTGCAGCTTTGTGTGTCAAAGTGCCCAGACAGGTTTGCAACCTACATTGATGTTCAGGCTTCCTACAGATACAAACCAGAGCAGTGGAATTACTTCCGGCAGTTCTGCAAGCCTGGCTTTAACAACCCCCGCAAGGTCTGTATGTGTCAGGAGGGAATGGAATGCATTCTTTCTTCAATTGGTATGAAACGTGCATGATTTTACTGAGCTATGTGAAAGCTTTGAATTGTTCTGATACTCTCACCATACAAGGAGCTGTCCCCTATGTGTAGTTTGTCATTGATTTAACTGGAGGTGAAGGTCTTGTAAGCACAGCAGATCTCCACTCTAAATGGTCACTGTTTGCTTAGAAGAGTATCTGCAGCTACCCAGGGAGTTCCTGTGCTGGGGCAAGCAGTGTGCTGTAGTACTTATGTACTCCACAGCAGAGTATCTCTAACTAGTTCTTAAGGCTTCTGAGTTATCTATAGCTACTTAGTAGTTTACTAAGTAGAAAAGGAGAAGGGGAGCCAAGGATCAGTTGTCCGGTCACTCCTGGCTTAGATGCTGCTCTGAAGTGAACAGGTCTTTTCTTTTTTGTCACTAGAAAAGGAGAGAATAGTCTTTTCCCAAATCTCAGTGGAAGTTTGGATTCTCACATCATGAATGTATCTTGCAGCCCCACCAGTCAAGTCTGGGGAGGAGGCTACAAAGCCTAGTTTGGGGCATTTTCTCAGACTGGGTGAGAAACCACGTAGTTATTCTGCTATGTATTCAGCATTCCTATTTTTCCTCTTTTTAGTCTGTTGCTCAAGTCCTACGTGATGAAGATTGTCCTTCGATGATCATTCCAAGCAGGCCTTGTGAGTGGCTCTACTTCTTACCCACACCTTAGCAGATGACAGGTGTTCACATTAAAGCACGGCTCTGGTCTGAGTTGTGTTCTGTGGCCAGCTCAGCAGAGCTGTCACCTGACAATGACATCCATTCCATTTTAAGCAGTTTGAAAGTGTAAAGATGTGTTGATACTTTTTCAAACTGCCATTTGTCAACATCCAGCATGTGATCATGTCAAGCTGGGCTCTTTCTTGCTCTTGAATCATAACTGATCAGAAAAGCTTTGCAGCTCAAACTGTGAAACCCCGTTAGCATCAGAACTTGCCATGACTGTAGGAAGGACCACACGGCAGCTCTTGGAGCTCAGGTTACACTTCAGCCCAGTTACAGTGCAGATTGCTTTCAGCTGTGGTGCTGGCTATGCAGGGCAGAGAGGAGTTAAGGGGCAGAGATGTTTTTGTCACTGGGGTCAGGAGGTGTTTCTGAGGAGATAAGCACAGGTCTCAGAGCTCATCTCAGCTGCAGAAGTGTTATGCCAACAGTATCTGTCACTGACCCAGAAGCTCATGCAACTAAGAAATCGGTGTTTATTTTTTTCATGCTTTAAAATAGATATGTAAACCAGTGATGAGTTATAAAAAAGTGAAAAGAGACTGAATTTTTAAAAAACACAAAGAGTTAGTATGAAAACTGGTGTACTGACACAGAGGACAGAAAATAATTTGCAAAGAAGCTATTATCTTCTTTTAGAATACTATATGGGACAAAGATTACAGAGGGAGGAAAAGAGACATGTTACTTAATTATTTCCTCAGAATAATTGGTGGGATAGATATTCTAGACTGAATATTGAACCCTGGCATCAGTGTTTAGTGGAACCTGATAAGGAGAGCACAGAATTGTTACTAGTTCAGTTGTGTAGGAGGACTGACATGTCCTTGCCTTTGGAATGAAAACCAGGACTTTTTGCAGCAAAGACTAGGGCAACATAAATGAGTATGTAAACATCTCTCCTTTTCTCTCTCTTTTTATAATCTCCTCCTCCCTCTGTCTAACCAATAGTTTCTGTCTTTTTTCCATTGCTTCCTCTCCAAGAATATCTAGTGCTAGTGGCGGTACTGGAGCTCATCTGGCATATGAGGAGCTGACACTTGCTGTTATGTGTTGTTTTGGGTGCTAATACCATTCGTGACCAGTCATGTTGAGTCTGTCCCTGGGGGCTGGTTTGATTATTACCATGAAATGACATATTTGAGAAGCTGCAGGTTTTGTAAGCTGCCCAGATACTGACAGAGAGTAAGTTCTACATTTATTACAAATTCTTAAACTGCTACAGATACTACTGTTGTTATTCAGTAGCACCTAGAATCTCCCAAGTTGAAAGCTGTGATCCCACCATGCCTGAACTTGGACAAAAAGCCCCAGAGCAAAAATAGTAATATTGAATATATTGGCTCTTCCAAGATTTGTCAAAGTCAATGTATTGTTAGATAATCAGTTGAAAAACAATTGACTGTGAATCTGAATTTTCTTAAATCTGTGACAAAAGACAAGTGATAAAAGTGGAGCTTGACATGAGGTGTAATATGCATGCTCTTTTTGATATTTTGAACAGTTCTTAAGAGATGCTTCCCAGACTTCTCCACAAAGAATGGGGTGCTGACGGTGGCAAATCAGACTACGTTCAAAGATGGAAGAGGGAAAACAAGAAATGTGACTGATCTCAGGGAAGCTGCCAAGTAGGTTTTACCCCTCTTAAGGGCTCATTTGTTGGAGTCTGAGATTGTGAACTAATTCAAGTATTGAAAAAATAATTAGAAACTGTTGCAGCAAATGGCTGAGGGTTACCCAGGCAAGACTTGCTAGTAAATGGTCTCTCTGTGCCTGAGTGCTGGCAAAATTCCAGGAAGGAAAAGCAGCACTGTGGTATGCAGTAATGAGCAAGGAGCCAGAAGGTTTGCTCTGGTGGTCTCAGAGTGACTGTCAGTTTTAAAGACATTCTTGTTGTTTTTCCTAGCAAAAATTAGTGTTAAAGAGAGCTAAAGGAGGCAGAAAATGGAATCGTTGTGTTGCAGGACTCGGGCCAGCCTGGAATGGCCCCACTGCTTCTTCCCACTGGCTTGGACTGTCCTGGTACTTTGGGCATCTCGCCTCTTCAGAGCGCTCCTCTAGTACATGTCTGAGGGTCAGAAAGCAATGACTAGGCAGTGGTGCATGACCCCACCACAGCAAACACCTCCAGTCCTGGCATCAACCAGGAGGAGGGAACTGCTGCAGTCGCCTCCCTTCTCCAGCTGCTGTCAGCCAGCCTGGCTGGGGCACGGGTACCTTTTCTTACCTCTCAATCCAAAACACCTGCATCCTATTCAGTTCCCTTCCTTGGGCACCTACAGCTACACTGTGTATTCTTTGAGAGGATCCTTAATTTCTTCTCAGGAGAATATGAATATGGCCAAGGACTTTGCAGGATAGGAAAACTGTTCCAAAAAGTCACCTCTTGCTTCATGGAGCTGTGTTCTGCTGCTCTGCTCTTAGCAGTTCTGGAGTCACAAGTGTTTGGCTCTTGGTGCATTGCAGATCTTAATAGCATCCACTGTTGTTGTGACATCATAAACAATTATATCTGGTGATAATTAGTAGTCATAAAGCGCTTGAAATAAAGCTTTTTTGGGGAGCTGTATGGACATTTTAACACAGGTTTTTGCTTTGGCATAACTGTGATGTTGGCTTGGTTACAGAATTGAAGCTGGAGGATAGTAATATACTCCTATCTCTAGAAAAGATATTTCTTTCACTGAGCCTTTTTGTTGTATAAATAAATTCTGCTTTTATACCTGAAGCAACCTTTCCTTTGGTTTGTCTTTTCTCAGTGGCATCAATAATGTCCTGGATGCAAGATCAGTTGGAATGAAAATTTTTGAAGACTATGCCATTTCCTGGTACTGGATTTTAATGTAAGATTTTTCGTGGGTATTCTTAATTTTTCCAAACTCACTTTAGAATGTGCAAGAAATTGACAGAATTAAAAAAGGGGCAAGAAACTCCTTGGTATGTAGCAAGCTCAGTTCTCTCTGGATCGCTTATTGAAATCAGGTTATAGTACAGCTTCTTGCAAAGGGAGGTGCAGATTTGCTGGAGAGAGACTGGACCATTTTTTAAAAACAGAAATTCTAAATACTGCAGTCAGTTTCCACATTTCAAATACGATATTTTTATAAGGAATTGTTGCTACTTTTAAAGTAGTTGGGTAAAATTTTCTTCACATTTTTCAGCAAATTATGTCCTACATGCAGTGGTTTCTGGGCAAGTGTATTTAAGTGCCAGTTTGGGTGGTGACAGTGAAGGCCAGATAATTAAAGGAGACTGGATTAAAAATTAAATATGGAATTGTTTTAGTCCTCTTTGCAACCCTCAAAAGAACTACTGCTTTCAAGCCTCAGGACAGTTGTTGCCATGTACTCAGTTTTGGTTTTACTAGGACTTGTGTATATCTAAAAATAACATTAGATAAAGGTAACTTACAGCTTTCAAGAGTGGTAAGTTCCAAAACTGCAACTTCTTTTGTGGAGCACATTCTGAATTCCAGACAAGCCATTCAGAAAAGGAAAATACAGCATGCTAGGAAGCCTCTATAGGACTTAAGACCAGCTTACCCAGGTTTAACTAAATAAGCTGATGTTCTTTTTCCTGTCCCTCTGCCCATCTGTCTTAGTTTACCCAAAACATCTGGTTTTGATTGTTTATGATCAGGATGACCCATTTTTTATCTTTGGTAACTGGCTAAATAAGCTGGGAACATTCAGAAGAGAAGTTACTGAAGACAGGCAAGCAGAAGTTTTAATTCTTTTGACTCTGCACTAATACAAAATTCTGATGTAACACCAACTAAAACTCTGATAAATATAATATTCTGTGAAGCATCTGAGCTGGATGTTTGTTGTGTGGGATTATTGTTAACATTGCTTAGTTCACTTTGCTTTATGCATGTTGCTTTGGAAGGCCTTGCTGAGTGAAAAGGCCTTTTGCAGTAAATTTTTCCTTTCCGAGTTGCTTTCTGGAAGTGAAATAAAAACAAGTATTTTCTTACCACAGACTTGATAAAGAGAAGACACTCTAAATGTCTTTTCTAGAGGCCCTATTGATGGCTCTTAGCAATTTATTTTTATGCATCACAATGCCCTGATAATTTCTGCTTCTGATGGGTTGAAGGAGTCACTGGTTTTCCTTCTAAATGTATTTTTTTTTCTAGTAAAGCTCCTAAAATGTCACTTCCCTGACACTGTTTCATTGTAAGCAGGGATTTTTAATGGAGGACACAAACAAACGACCTCTACACACAGGGGGATTCCTTCAGTGTAAGTTTCTGCACTGTGGACTAGACCATGGCCTGGGAAAGGCAGTGAGTCGTTTGGCTGGTGTAAAAGACCAGAAAGGTGTTGTACTGGTCCCATTCAGCCAACCTGGGAACCTCCTGGATGCAGACATTTCTGTCTCTGCCCTTTGAGATAAGCATGTATAAGCTGTTTGTTTCTAATTGCAGATCATAGCCATGAGATGTACTTCATAAGGAAGATTTTGAAATACACTTTTACAAGTAAATCTTTTACATGAGATGAAGTGACCCTCCCTTGGAGGAACAGGCATGCAGGAAAGTGAAGGTTCTCACACTTGTTTTCCTTGTGTTTCTGTTTCTTGTCTTTCTAGTGGGCTGTTCATTGCAATGATTGTCAGTCTGCTCTTCCTTGTGTTATTGAGGTTCACGGCTGGGGTTCTCTTCTGGATTTTCATCTTTGGTGTGGTTGGAATCATAGGTTATGGTAGGTGTAATCTTCTAGTCTCTGAGGCTATTTTTCCATATTGCTTAAGTCTGGGCAAGGAAAATAAGTGATTACATCAATTAAATGGTGCAACTGGGTAAACTAATGCCTAGTTTTAGACACAGTTAAATGAGAAGGGCTTAAATGGCAGCAACATTTAGTAAGAATCCATCTGTGCTGAGTCTTGGCATCAGATGTAGTAACTGGAGTTAACTACCCACATTATGCTTGGCCTGTATTCACTTGTGCTGAGGTTTCTTCCCTGTGTCTGTGATGTTACAACTGACTAGTCTCACAGTTGTGTGTCTTTGGTTTCTGGTTACCTGACACACTGAGGACAAAGCACTTGGCTTCTAAGAGATTTCTTTAAAAAAATTGTCTTTGCACTCTTCAGAAACACTCATTTTATACTGATTGTTTTTAAAAGGCATCTGGCATTGTTACTGGGAGTATGATCATCTGAAAGGAATACCTGGCTCTGACCTCACCATTTACGATATTGGATTCCAGACAGACTTCAGAGTGTACCTGCAACTGAGGCAAACATGGTTAGCATTTAGTAAGTGCCCTTTAAACTTGCTACTAAAAAGTAGGTCCTCTTAGTCCTGGTGTAGAGCTCATCATGTGCTGGCTTTGTTTTCCCTCTTCACGATGTTTGAGACAAGCGACCGTAACTTACTAGAGCTGAACTGGAACGAGAGCAACTTTAAAGAAACCTGAATGTGTATTCCTTTTTGGGGAGCTATACCAAAAATAGGTGCTGAAATGTGTGTAGCATGAACTGTTCTGAACAAAGTCTGTGTCTCTGAGCACCACAGCAGTCACTTGCCACCTGCAGCTCTGATGGTGAGGGCTGCTGATAATAGCTGGGAACACAATTTACCATCACCAGTGACTGGGTCTGGAGTCTGAGACTGAGCTGTGGAACCTGAAGCCAATTCCCATCTTCCTTTGTGAAGCTCCAGACCAGCCAAGGCTCGGGGGTACTGTCCCTTCTGTCTTTCTCTCTGTCAACAGCTTCCTGGTTTCAGCTGGGGGCAGGTCCTGCTGTGGGCAATCATCCACAGCTGCTTGGCTGGTTTAAATATTGTCTAATTGTCTGAAGCACCTGGAACTGATGGGTATGTCTCAGAGTCACAGGTGATGTACTTCAGGCATTAGAGACTCTCTCTTCTCTAGATGGAAGTCCGGAGAATTTTTTTTTTTGCTTTCTACTGCAGAAGTAGGTTTTTAACTGGTCCAAACAGAAATCAGACTGAAGCAGACTCTTTAAACCAGATCTCAGTGGTGGTTCAAGCACTTCTCATAACCAAGAGAGGAAATGTTCTGAGGCATAGTGATCTCAGCTTTCTGACCTGAACAAGTTTGTATGATTCCAGCAGCACAACTGGAACATGAAAATATTTTGTCCAAAACTGTCCTGTCTTAGCCTCCTTTTTTTTTTTTTTTTTTTACTCAAATGAGCTGGAAGGAGCTCATGCCAGGTTAATACTCAAACAAGTCTATTGACTTAAATACATCTAAATATTAGAATGTGCAGAAAAATGCACTCTTCATTAAAAAGTTGACTCTTCTTTTTATTTTCTTTTATCTAAATGCTACACATTGGCAGCCTTAGAGTATATACATGAAAAATGCTTGTTTATGAAACAGAATTTGTTAAGGGTGAACTGTATCTATAGCTGAATACTACAGTCACATATAAGTAAATAATTATATTTGTGTGAGAATGTTATGATCCATTTTTCTTCTAGAATTATAAATGCTAATGTCAGGGTCCTACACACTCTTGACTAACTTTCTATATGTAGAATTTCTCTACACTGGGACTTACAAAATTATGAAAGGGAATTGAATGTTGGCAGGTGCCTTGAGAGAAATAAAGAGCTGCTCTAGCAGAGAATTTTATGGAGTTCATGAACAATAGTGTAAAATACAAGGGGTGGGGGAAAAAACCCACCTATTTATAGAGGTGGCGTATTGGTCCATTTATTGATAAATCTAACTTTTTCTGTTGGATTGTTTACAGTGATAATCCTTTGTGGTGTTGAGGTGATAATCATCCTGATGCTGATCTTCCTAAGGAATCGGATCCGTATTGCTATTGCACTGCTGAAGGAAGGCAGTAGGTACGTGTCTGATTTTAGTATATTTTGTATTTTATTAAATGATTACTAGAGTACACTCATCCTGTGCTTCATCTTGCACTACCAAGGGCAGAAAGCTGGGGGTTAAAGAGCAGCACTGCATTTGGTGACCCAAATACGCAGTTAGAAAGAAGGCAGCTCTCTGTTAATGAGGTTGTGCTGGTTGGAGCTTATTCTTTTGCAGTGAGACCTTTCTGTGTCTCAGCTCCCTGCCCTGAGAGTGCAGGGACTGTTGGTGGCACCAGGGACCCTCAGTGCAGGAAGGTGCATCAGCAGAAATGCCAGGTGTGATGGAATTTCAGTAGGAGCCTGGGACCTCTAGCTGCCAACTTTGCTCTGTCATTGGATTGTCTCCAGGGTGACATCCTAGTGGCACAGGCTTGGTGTGTTTTGGCTGTGGCTTTTATTTAGGAAAGACTGGATTCTTCTGGCTCAAATCAAACTTTGTGTGGATGTACATAGATCTGTAGAGGAAAATGAGACTTCCATGGCCAGACATCACAATATGGTACTGTCCAAGATACTTCTTTTCAGCTCTGAGTAAAGAAATCAGAGCAGGATGCAAGAGTCGAAGGCCTAGGAGACCTCTTCATTTTGTGTTTCCTGAATGTACACAGATTTTTGTTCACAGTGGTTTCTGCTTTACACATTGTCAACACTGAGCTCTTTTTCAAAGAAAGGAGCATCAGGCCTTTGGATTTAATTTCAAACAGGCTAAGGACCTGTGGGCCTTGGAAGTAGAGCTCTGTGGTTAGAGGACATAGATTAGCTCTGAGTTAATCTGTGTGCACTTGCTTGTAGTTTCCTGCCATCTCCCTTGGTATTGTGGTTCTTGGGAATCAGAATTTGGGATTTTTGTAATGGGATTAAGAAATGCTGAAGTTCTGCACGGAGCCAGGTACCTGTTTCCTGTCTTATGCTACTGTGCAATTAGAGCATAGCAGTTAATTCTGGCAGTGCTAAATTACACTTTTTGATTCCTGTTCATTAAAATCCAGGAACACTTTTTAACACTCTGCAACACTTGTGTTCACAACCTTGACAGGTAGAAGGATTTCAGGAAGTTCATAAACTTCCTGCTGAGCAGTAATAACATTCTGTAGTCTTTCAGCAGCATGGAAAGGTCACTTGAAGGTGATGTTTTTATACTTTCATGCATATTGCAGGAGGTGAAGCACTGCATGTAATTACTGTAAACCTAACAGACCATGCCCTGTATTCAGGAAGACGAAAAATAAGCTGCTAATGACTGGAAATCAAATTAGTTTTTGATACCTTTTAACTACTCTTTCAAAAATATTACAATTATAATGCTATTAATTGGCTTGAAATCCATAGGGAGAAACAATTAACAGCTGTTAGTCAGTGTGTTCGAGTAACTGTTCCTGTTCCTAGTGGCAGCACGAGGCTGTGTCCTCCCATGTGACTCGGGTGGACTTGGACATCTCCAGACTCAGACAGAAGTTGACATCTTGCTCTTCACCTCTTGATTGCCCCTGACAGTTCCATTGTGTTCTGCCAGGCATTTACTAGTTTATCAACAGGAACTGAGTAAATTGGTCTCCTTTTACATTCTGGAAACAGCCTTTTGTAAAACAAATAGCATCAGAAGTGCCACAAGTCACAGGAGAAATGCTGTAAGAAATACCAGGAGACAGAAGGGCTTGTGATGAGCTTCCAGGGTCACTGGGAAGGAAATTTAGAGTAATGGGAAGAGACAGATATCAGGAGTGTAAAGAGAACCAACCTGTGAGGTTCCGTGAACTAAACACATGCTCTCTCAAGTCTCATGGTAGATACCCAGCTGGAGCTGCACCCCATCTGCCCAGAGGGGAGGGCCAGCTTGCTCTTAGAGAGGGGTGGTCTCTGGCCCACTGGAAACTGGCTTGCTCAGGTTCCTGCTCACTAGCCACAGTCTAGCCACAAGATGTAGTAGTAGAGGGTCAGTCTCTGAAACATCACCATGATGTTGAAGGAGCTCTCTAAGCTGCCAGCCTTTCATCCTTTCTGCCTGCCAAAGGCAAGCACCACTCATTTATGGCACCTGCAGAAAAGGTCACAGTCACAGGAAGGTGATTGCATGTCCTAGTATGCAAAGGCAAGTTGAATGTCCCCAAAATAGTTACTGCTTAAGGCAGGAAAGGGCCTGGGCACAGAGTCCTCAAATACGACATAGCAGGAAGTAACTACAGGTCTGTAGGAGCTGTGCAGAGTGGGACAAGGATGTAAAGGGTAAGGTCTGCAGCAGTCAGCAAGGAGATGTGATTGAAATGGATTTGTGACCTGAAAGAGCTGGGTCTGTGAAGCAGTAATGTAGAAGGAGACAGGCTTGAATGTTTCAAATGGATAAAGCTGACTGTAGCACTGGTGATAAAAGTGGAGTAGTAGAAATGAGGAAGTGAAGATGTGAATACATTTGAAGAAAGAACCTGCAATATTCTGAGATCCCAGCACTAAATTATGCCACCACTATCAACAAGTAGCTGCAAGTAAAAAGGATGCTGCTGGAAGAGGACTGATAAAAAGCTTGTTTCTTAAATTGTTGCAGTTTACTGACTTGTTTTGTTTCTTTCGTAGGGCTATTGGCTATATAATGTCTACATTGTTTTACCCAATCGTCACCTTCATACTCATTGCAATTTGTATTTCCTACTGGGCAGTGACAGCTGTGTATCCTTCTGTCTGTGTACCTCTCTGGAGGAAGTCTTGTGGGCTGAAAAAACAGATAACTTGCCATTTCAGATTAACCAAACCAGCATTAAGGGGGCTTTTTGATCACTTGCCACTTTCTGCAATGAGGCACTCTTCCTCACTGCACATTTGCATGTGATATACAAATTGCACAGTGAAATTAGTTTCATTAAAAGGAACTGGACTAAAATTCCTGCCCAGACAAGGGGATCATACAAGGTATGTATAGCTAAGGTCGACTTTAAGGTGTAAAAATGGGCCTTCAGCAGAGAGTGAGTATGGCCTTGAATGTGCTGCATGCTCTGTAGGCCTGATGTGAGTGGTCTCTTAGCTGGGGGTCGGCTCTGGGAGCGTTTTGTTCAGAAAAGTGTAGAAAACGAGTGAGGAAACATGCAGCGCACTGAGTCCTCTCTAAGTTGCACAGCAGCAACAACTGTCTGTCTGTTCCTGGAACACCAAGGGTTTGGCAAGGTCTCTGAAAGGGGAAAATTGCTTTTTGAAAACAAATTTGTTTTTCCCATGCAAAGAGGATCAGTTCCTGCTGTTCAGGACAAGGTTAGGTTACCTTGATGCTCTGTGTCCTGTTCCACCAAAATATGAACTGCCAAGAAGTTCTGCATAGTCTGCCCTGTCTGAGGTAGATGTGCAGGAGGGACTGTCAGCTTTCAAGGTTATTGCCCTTGCTCATGCTTGTCAGGGGCTCTTATGGCTCGTGGATGGAGTTTCCCTTAGTTCTTTAAGTTATGGGGTTATGCAGTCTTGCACATCTCTGCACAGCAAGGGCACTTTTTCTGTTACCTGCACAAATTCTTTAAAGCTAGCAGTTACCCACTGCAGAATGCTAGGTTACTTAAAGCCTACAGTTCTCTGATTCTTCCTTAAAATATTTTGTTCAGTTTTCTGGCTACATCAGGAGAACCTGTGTATAAAGTAATGGCTAATCAAACACTGTGCAAGTATGCAAACCTGACTTGTGACCCAGAGGTAAGTGTAACAGTGAGAGCAATACTGATTCTGTTCTTAAATCACCATTAAATGCAATGCTGGAAGAAAATATGCATATTTAAGTAATGATTCTTCATGTTAAATCTGAAAATAGTGCTTAGTGTTCAGTTAGCACATCTTTGTTTCAGGGCAGTTTACATAGGTTTTCTGCTACCCCGTCCTATAGAGCAGGTAAATATTAACCATTCTAACTTACATGGTGAGGAAGGAATACACAAAAATGCAGGTTTATTTGGAAAGCTGCTCTTGAATTAGTGAGGATTGTATTTTCTGGTTCTCCAAAGGCAGATTTTGAAAGGTGTGCCTCCAGCTTGGCCAAGGACCAGCCATGTTTTGAAGCAGAGGCTCAGCTGCACAGCAGTGACCTTTATGATGCTCCAAAATATTTGTCTTACTTTATTATTTCGTCTTCAGTCAAATGTTTTGACTTGACTGTGGAGTTGAGTTTTAGTAGGTTTTGAAAACTAGAAATATTTATCAAATGTTATATCAGGGTCATTTTCAGGTGTTTAAATTTCAATGTACTACTGTGGTTGTATATATACCAGACAATTCTTCATCCTGCTGATGTCTGAACACTAAAAAAGAAAGGGATTAGAAATTGATGGGGTGTATTTCACTCCCAAAGGGAGCAAATACATTAAATGGACAATAGAAATAGGGAAAAGTAATTCAGTGTAAAACCTGCTCCTGTTTTAATACTCTGAGATAGGTAAGAGAAGTTGTGACCACATCGCAGCTTGCATGAAATGGCATAGCTCAGTTGATTTAAGTTGTAGCGTTTTACCTAGACTGCAGATTTGGCCTCTGATATTTATTTTTTTTTAGATGTAAGCAGGTTTCTTTAATGAAACTGAAGCATTTGTGTATCCTAAAAGCAGATTTCTGAAATTCAGATTCCATGTAGGTTTCAGCGACATGTATTGAACAGCCCTGTTTGCTAACGAGTATAAAGTTAAGCACCTGCATAAGACATTAGTATGAACACTTACATATGTAAAGAGGTTACATAGGATTGGAGGGCAGTGTTGAATGAGCTAATGAAACATCAAAAAGAATCAAGTTATTTGTGTTTAGCTGCTGATTTTCAGAGACTCTGTACACAGAATTCTTTGCTTACCAAAGTCTTGTTTGTTTTTCTTTCTATACAGACTTTTAACACGACCAACGTAACTAAACTGTGTCCAGGTGCACAGTGCACTTTTGCTTTTTATGGAGGAGAAAGCCTGTACCACAAGTACATCTTCATCTTCCAGTTAGCCAATGCCTTTGTCTTTCTCTGGCTGGTGAACTTTGCCATCGCCCTGGGTCAGTGCACCCTGGCTGGTGCCTTTGCCTCCTACTACTGGGCCTCCCGGAAGCCGGCGGATATCCCGCTGTGGCCACTCTTCTCTTCCTTTGGACGAGCAATACGGTGAGGCTGTGGAGCTGGGTGGGGGCCTTGGCATGGATCCAGAAAGTTATCTTTTTACATCTAGGGAAGCCAGACTTGGAGTATCAAATGGAAGTGATGGGTCAGTGTTGTGGTTTTAACCCCAGGAGGCAGCCAAGCCCCAGCCAGCCAGTTGCTCACTCCCCCAGGGTGGGATGGGGCAGAAGTGTGAGGACATGAGGCTGAGATGGCAGTTCCACAGGTAAGGCAGAGCTGAGCACGCAGGCAAGGCAGCACAGGGAATTCATTGCGTCCTTCCCATGGGCAGGCAGAGGCTCAGGCAGAGGCTCAGCCAGCCCCAGGAGGGCAGGGCTGCACCAGCACAGCTGTGGCTTGAGGAGACAAACACTGTAACTCCAGACCTCCCCCTCTTCCTGCTCCTTCCCACACCATATGGTGTGGGACACCCCTTTGGTCTGTTGGGGTCTGCTGTCCTGGCTGTGTCCCCTCACAACTGTTTGTGCACCCCAGCCTGCTTGCTGGGGCAGGGTGAGAGGCCTTGGTGTGTTCCGTGGGATCTAAAATGTTATCAACACTGTTTCCATCACAAATTCAAAACTTGACACCATCTAATCTAAGCTACTTTGAAGAAAACTAACCATATTCCATCCAAAACCAGTGCAATCAGGAAAATGTAGTTGTTAGAGGGAGGCTGAATCCTGTAGCCCAGTAGAAGCGAGGCTCCTGCAGCTCCATGTCCCCAGGCCCAGCCAATTACAAGGTATTGTAATGTGCAGTTTACCCTTATTCCAATGCCAGCAGGTATTCCCAGGAGTGCACTCACCCACATACATGTATGCAACACATATGAAAGCAACTGACCACACAGATGGACAGACAGACATTCACACAAGCACCAGCAGCACCAGTGCCTTCATCCTGCTGCTGGTGGATGAGGAGGAAGGTCCTTTATTGTATGTAATTCCCACTAATGGACTTTCCTCCAGTTACGGGTTTGTTTGTATATGTACACACACATGCACATACACATATAATTAGACAAATAAACAGAGCACCACATAACAGTAATTTGTCTTGTTTTAGGTACCACACAGGGTCTCTGGCATTTGGAGCCTTAATTCTTGCAATTGTCCAGCTTATTAGAGTAGTACTTGAGTACTTGGATCACAAACTGAAAGGTGAGATTTATAAATGTGCTGTAGATTAAGACCTCCTTTAGTAAATTATTTCCTTACTTTCCCAATATGTTTTTTCAGCAATGAAAAGAGAATAGTTCAACATTATTTTTGGTCATTATAGTTCCATTTGAAGCCAGTTAATTTGTGCTCATTTACTCGAATTGAGTCTGTGTCCTTGGGAACTGAGTTCAAAGTGGGATATGGACCTGATCTCATTGAAAGCCAGTGAGCTAAATTTGGTTGAGAAGGAGTCCATACCTAGAAGAAAAGAAATAATGTTTCTGCTTTGGTCACAATTTGAGATTTTCTTCTGAATGGCTTTCCACATTCTGAAGACTGTTCGTGAGTTCTGTGTGTGATGTGCTGTCTCATTCTTTCAGGTACACAGAACTCCTTCACTAGATTTTTGCTCTGCTGCCTCAAATGCTGTTTCTGGTGTTTGGAAAAATTCTTAAAATTTATAAACAGAAATGCCTACATCATGGTATGTGCTGTCTCTGCATGTGGTCTCCCTTTTCTGGGGCACTAAAATAGCCTGGCCACTACTAGTTGGCCAACAGCCAGCAGTACTAGAATCTGCTGAATAAATAATGGGGTTTATGGGAGTTTTCAGGAAGTGCATGTGGTCCTACCATGTAAAAGTAAGATTTTTTTTTTTTTTTTTTTTTCCTTCTGAACTCAGCCTCTTTTCATGCCTGTCCTGGTTCATCCCTCTCACTCCCCAGAGTAAATGGGAAGGGGTGGCATAACCAGTTAAGTCTGCCTCTGATTCAGCAATTGTAATCCAGATTTCCACAGGAATACTTGTCTCATAGGGCATGTTGATGACACTTCTGTTTGGAGGTAGTGCTTGAATAAGGAAGTCAGAAGTTGTGTGGTATCTGTATTTCCTCCTGCAAGTTAAAAGCACAAATTCCACTAGTAGCAGCAGTGATATTTCTCTAAAAAAAACTATCAGAGCTTCCAGAAGAGAAATTCCAGATTTTGACCTAAATAAACATCCACAGATTTCAGCCTAGGATGTTCTGACTTGAAGCAATATCAGTGATTGAGTGGTACAGTTGTGGACTTGTAGCCTCAGAGGAGGTGGCTGTAATGGGTCTGTTATAACTCATGTTGATGCAGTTGATGTTTCAAAATAATGCCATCTTGAAGAGAAAGTATTCTTTTTGACTCTCTGGTTTACAGTTGGTAAACTGACTGCACTGAAAACTGCTCTAGTATATCTTGGCCTTGTGGACACTATTCTAGGAAGAAGAAATGGTTTTGTTCCTGAATAACTTCAGCTGCTTTACCTTATGCTGATGTAAATCCACTTACTTTGATACTGGTATTAATGATTTGTTCTTATGTAAGAGCAGTGCCAGGTCCAAGGAGAGACCTACAGGGGTCAACTCTCTTTGGCTCTGCAAGTGCCTGTTCTTTTCCACTGTCTATAAATCTAGTGTAGGTAACTAGCAAAGTGAGAAGAATCCCTCAGCAAGCTCTACTTGGCAAACTAAGTACTGAGTCTACAGTCTGCAAGGTCACAGGAGGTGACAGGCTCATCACCAGGCTATTTGAGGGGGAAAGATGGATAATATTCTGTCCCAACCTGGTGGGAAGCATTGAGAGGTAGCAGGTGACTGGGCAGAGTTCTTTGTGTTCATCTGAATCTCAAGGACACATATTATAGAGAACTCTGCATTACACACAGTAAGGCTCTGGCATACAAGGAGGTATGATTAATTAATGATTTAAAATACCCAACAGAGACTCCTATTTTGCAGATCGCCATCTACGGTAAAAACTTCTGCACCTCGGCAAAGGACGCGTTCTTCCTGCTGATGCGCAACGTGGTGAGGTAAGGGGCCATCTCCCTGTCCTTGGAAGTGTCAGCATTTCCTGCTGTTGCACTCTGAAGACACACTTCTTTCCTCTCCCATGTCTCCTCCAAATACTGCTGTATATGTAAGCTGCTTCTGCCCCCGTTTTCAACACTCCGTGTGTAACAATAGGCTGTCCAGCACAGTAACCTCTGCAGAGTTGATGGAATCTTAATGGTTTTGTTGTGATTGCCCTTTTAAATTCCTGAGCACTTAGTAGATTGTAATAGTGCTTCCAAGGAACCAGTGGAGCCCTGAGAGGAGATCTGTGGATATGCAGGAATGGGGTGCTCATCATCTGCTCTGTGTGTTCTTGAGCTTTGGTCTGCTTGCTGTCTGTGAAAAGGAAAGCAGAAAGACCCAAGTCTTCAGATTCATCCAGAAGGCTTATGGGGTGTCAGAGGGTGGCAGTAAAGCGGGAGTGCTTTGCTTTCAAAACCAGTGTCTTTAGCATAACCACATCTCCCCTGGTGCTGGGAACTCCCCTGGCCTCTTTCCCCACTACCAAGTGTGCTGCCAAACTCCCTCTTCTCATCAGTACTTTTCTTCATTGCTCCTGGGTCTTCCTGTACTACTTTGAGATCAAAAATTAATGGGAGAAGAACTTAGGAGCAGGCCATGTTGATGCAGTAGGAGACAATCTAACTGCCAAGCAAGAGACACAGTAAAACTGGTTAGGTGGTTTAAATTAAGTGAAGGACTTGGAGAAGGTGAGGCATGGAGGGGGAGGCTGAAAGTAAAAGGGAAGCAGTGCTTAGGAGGGAAGGACTGGAGAATGAGTGTGTTCACCCTGTTCCCCTGGGTTAATGTTGGTTCTCTGATGTCCACATTGTGTGGTGCCATGCAGTAGCAAAGAAAAGCTGCCTTTGTTTCCTCCAGAACATCACTTCACTGGCCTTGGTGCTTTTGCCCTTAATAAGAACAAGAGCTAAAGGCCAGGCAGGTAATCATATTGTTTCAAACAGATTTTTTTTTTCTTGTGTATTTTGCTAATTCTGAATTCTGACAGGGTAATGATTTGTTCTCTTTAGTATTTCTTTGTGTTTGTCTTTCATGGTATTCAGTGCTGTATTGTCCCATATCCATAGCCTTCAGCACTGCCAGGAGGCTGATAATACAAAGCTCATTTTCCATCCCATTATTTTCCTGCAATTTCTGGTAGAACAGGCTGGCAGGATTCTGAGCAGCAACACCCTGCTGTTGCTTTCAGTGAGAGCTACAGATTTACTGACCATTTTTCTGTCTATCTTCATTCTTTCATTTGTGAGCATCTCCCTGCTTTGAGGCCCCTGCCTTCAGTCTTGTGCCATGTTACCTTAAAGTAGATTTGGCATCTTACAGGGTCACAAAATGTGGCAGATACGACCAAGTGGAAAGGCATACCAGCCTTGCCTTTGCTTTGGGTGTTCTTTACTTTTAGCCTGGCTTGTCTGTGACCTAGAAGAAAGGCTGAAATACAGATATTTTGATGTTTCGTGTTTGTTGTTTTTCTTTTTTTTTTAAACAGCAAGAGCAATAACAGGTCTTCAAATTCTGTAGCAGTATTGCTGCATTAAGGCCAAACTCAACAAGAGGCCCAGGGCTTTTTGCCTCATAGGATTAGGCTATAACAAAGCCCACCTCAGTGTTGTGGTGTCATCAGCCTGTGAAACCAGCAGAGCTTCTTGGTCGTGTTTTGTCAATTATCCACAGATTTAAGGAGAAAGATACAAATGTCTGTTTTGTGATGATTGTCTTATCATTTGTCCTTTGATGAACAGAGTTGCAGTTCTGGACAAAGTTACAGACTTCCTTTTATTCCTGGGGAAAATTCTGGTTGCTGGAGGTGTAGGTAAGCTGCTCAGTTTGTTCCAAACTCTGTGTTCTGTTTTCTGGTGCCTAGAAGAATGCCTGCCGTGTTTGTATCTGCTTCCTTAACAGTTAGAGGTTCTCACATGCCTGGCTGTTCGGGAAGCTGTTTCTGTGTTTCTAGGATTTGCAAGGTTTAACTGAAATATATTTTTTCTTTTTTCTCCCCTTTCTGCCTCTCCTACCCCCCCGAGCCCCATGTGTTGTTGGCAGCATCTTTTCCATGGTTACTTTTACTTCTCTTGCGTGTGCTGCTGGCACAAGCACTTCTGCAGCCAAAGCATCATAGCTGGATCAAACCAAAGCTCACCTGTGAGCAGGCAGCACACACACAAGGGGGCCTGGGGCTTTACTCTGTGCAAGCCCATAATAGCTATAAGTTATAGTAAAAGAAATAGAATATCTCTGACATTCTTAGAGAGTTTTCTTAGTTATCAGTAGATACCAAAATATATTACTCATATTTGTCTGTGACAGAAAAGTGATTTTTAACTTTTTTTCATTACCTACTTTCAGAAATTCAGGGTGACAGTGTTCCCTTATGGTTTTTCTGAACTGTCCCAGCAGTTTCACGACATTGTTTTACAAATGACTGTATTCTGCATACTTTAAAATATTACTAACGCATTGTATTTTAATCAGAAGTTGAAAGTTGGTACCATGAACACATCTAAAATATTTTATTGTTTCTGTAGAATGACTTGCAAACTGGGGTAGCAAATTTTATTTGAAACATAATATTCTCTGAAATGTAAGCCATGAAATACTGAAATTAATTAATAGCTTCATCCTCTTTGAAAATAACATCTTTGGCTGATTTCTGTTGTAGATGCATTGGTCTGTTCTGAACGAGTTGTCACTAGCACTGACATTTCTTCTCTAAATCTGAAATAGTTGAGTATATCTTCAAGGAATAAAATTTGAAGCAGCAGGATTTTACTCACTTTTTTATTGTAGAAAAGATCCACCCAATGGACCTTGTTGTCCGATGTCGTTGTCTTGTTTATAATTATTTATTAATTGTGCTAATAAATCCAGTAGAATGATGAAACAAAAGAATTCATAAAAATATTCTCTGCCCATTAATATCTTTATGGCAATTGATTGATTTATGTATCTCTTCTGTCAGAGAAGACATCAGCAGATCCAGCAGATAATTAGTATCGGATTTATTGTTTACAACCTCTTATTTCAACCAGCCTTGGATCTTTTTGTCTCATCCATTCTTCAGGTGTAGAGTTGCTGTAGGAATCACTGATCATCTCTGCTTCTTGCAGGTGTTCTGGCATTCTTTTTCTTCACACAGAGGATACCAGTCTTTGCACAGGAAGCACCAACATTAAATTACTACTGGGTTCCATTGTTGGTAAGAGACCCCTCCAGCCTCCTGGGCACGGAGGGCAGGCTGGGGGGCTCAGAGGCTGTGGGGCGGGGGTCTGGTTAGAGCCCCTGTTGTCATCCTCTCAGTGGCATTCTCTCCACTGAAGTGAGGCCTGGTCTGCTGCACACTAGTCCTCTGGATCCCTCAGGCAGAAGTGGCACTGCAGTGACTCTGCACCTTCAGAAGAATTATGTTTCACATCTGCTTTGCTCAGACTTCCCAGACAGCAAAGGCTGGTGTTGAGGCAGAAGTGACAGTCTGGCTTCTAACAGAAGGGACTTGTGATGTGCCTCCTTCTCCTTTAGTAGCCCCCTAGACTCCAGACCATCTCTGGGATGAGTGGTTCTTTGGAATAATCTTGAAGGAGATCAGAATATTCTTGGCATATATTCTCTTTTGGGGTTGAAATGGCAGCTGGAAAACCAGTGGCTACTGCATGTTAGGAGACAGTGTCTTGGACCTGTGATCCCTTTCTGCAGCAGCAGTGACCTTCGGTAGAATTCTAGAGCTGCCATTAAATCCTCCCAGATGTGCTTAGCAGATTAGGCTTCTAACTTGTGCTAACACAGCCACATTAGTGCCAAGCTACATTTGGGGTTTTATTATGGTTTGTCTTTGTAGACAGTCATTATTGGCTCCTACCTAGTTGCACATGGGTTCTTCAGCGTCTATGCAATGTGTGTCGACACGCTCTTCCTCTGCTTTTGTGAGTACCACCTTTTCTTTCACTAAAACCTGCAAGTCACAGGAAGAGAAGTAGAAAACCACCTTATGCATTCCCTGCAGAATTCTGGTGACGTGCTAGCAGACTGTGTGACAAACAGTGGTGCAGCTGTGTGCCTCTGCAGGGTTGCCGTGCGTGTGCTTCACTGCACACTCCCCCCAGACTGCCTGTCAGGGTGGAATTGTTCACTGCTCTGTGGCCATGACATGGCATTAACACTGGGCTGAGCCCAGACCAGTGGCTTAGTCATGACCTTCTTTAGGGGAAAAAGAAGGAATATGTCTACCTCATTATTTTAAATTCATACTCTGTTTTGCTTCCCATGTTTCCATTCAGTAGTGGACAGAAGGAGATCATATAGAATATTGTGTGCTTGTGGCTTCAGGTTTTCAAAATAACTTTATCTTAGCCAGTGAAAAAGGGTCTAGTTTTTAAAAGTGCTTAAACCCACAGCTCTCTGGAACAAGTTTTCTAGCAAGAAGTAGCCAAAATGCCAGGCTTCAGTGGGGACAGGAGTGTTTCTGAAAATTTCCACCTATACTGCCAAACCAAAGAACTGCAGAATAAAAAGGATATCTTGCAGTCATTTAAAAATGGCTAGATCTTTGTGTCTCTGCTTCCAACCTCTTCTGGTTTGAGAAAATAGAAACATGATGGTGTCATTCATCAACTTGACAATACAGCTAAAATGCTTTGATTTAGATTTTTAAAAAATGTTGAATCTTTTGCTCTCTTCTTTCTTCATTTCTGTGTGTGTGTGTGGTTGTACTGCTGTTTGCTGTTTTGGCTGCTTTTGCTGTGTAAATTCAGGTGAGGACTTGGAAAGAAATGATGGATCTACAGCAAAGCCCTACTTCATGTCAGCCAGTCTTCACCGAATTCTGGGGAAGAAGGAGCTAAGCCCTAAGAAGGCAGTGGGATGAAACACGTTCAACCTCAACATCAAAACAGTGTCACTTTTAAGAGAAACATGTATAAAGTAGGCAAAAGTAAAAACTGTAAATGATGCTTCTGGTTAATGGGTGGTTCTTTTTTCCTTTTGCTTATATCTAAAAAAATGAGCAGCATTGGTAACATTTTAACTAGTTTAAATACTTAAACTAACAGCTGTGAAAACAAGGCCAAGTTTTAGTTTCTAGAGTGCCTATGAAAAGGAAAAATGTAAATGTGAAGCTTTTTTAAGTCTATAATGATGTTTTAATAACTTTTGTAACACAAGTTGCTGCCTTAGATGACAGCAGTTTTGATAATGTTTCTTTTTATAAATGTATATTTGTAAAAGAAATTCAGGCAATTTTTTGAAAGCACTAACATATAACCTAATTAGCCATAAAAAGATAGTTTGAGACTTTAGTTAACCAGGAGGTGGTACTAAACTTGTAAATATGGTGCTATGATTGTATTTTTTGTACAAGCTGGTTCACAGCTATTTAAACTGTGATTACACATGCATTAATGGTTCCCTACACTGAAAAATGTAGTGATATTTTAATCACATCCTCAACTGCGTCTTTTCAGAAATGGTGCCCTGCAGGTCCCAAAGAAGGGAGTCAGAGAAGGGTATGGTTGATACTGTTTAAAGTTTTCTGTGAGTTGTGCTTGAAAAGC
This sequence comes from Apus apus, assembly GCF_020740795.1. Taxonomy (NCBI): domain Eukaryota; kingdom Metazoa; phylum Chordata; class Aves; order Apodiformes; family Apodidae; genus Apus; species Apus apus. The sequence continues at coordinate 31,754,202 of NC_067288.1, read as the reverse complement.
AGTGTAGCTCAGAGAAGGTCCCACTGTGCTTGTGGTTCACACAAAGAAAGTTTCATGTGGCACAAGGTGGTGAATGTATCGTCTTCAGCTGATGTCTAGGAGATGCATTTGTGCTAATGTCCTCTTATCTCTAAGGAGTCTCTGATTGAGTTGTACATTATGAGGAGGTTGAGCTTCACTGAAAGGAAAAACCAAATGCAGTCTTTTTTTCCTTGGAAGAAAGTCTTGGCTGTGTATGTGTGGAAGGAATTCCATTGGCCCTACCTAGCTCAGAAGAGTTCTCAAGGAGGTGCTGCAGAGGCCATGCAGGTGCTGGGCCCAGCTGTGCTCTTCCTGCAGGTCCAGGCTCTTGGTGGCTCACATAGTAAGGCATTAAGACATTCAGCTTGAGTCTCCTCATGGTACAGGATTAATTATTTAGCTACTGAAAGATACTCCAAAGGATTTAGTTTGATTTCTTATTATTAAATCTGCCTGGTAATTAGTACCACATCTGTTGGTAGAAAACACATGAACTTCTGGGTGTGACCCCCCTCTTCACAGAACTGTCAGTGAGGTCAGTATCAGCTCTGCTTGTGGAACAGATCTTAGACTGGAGTTCTTCTCAACTTGTTACTGCCATGAGCTGAACTGAAGAGATTTTAATGTATTAGTCTCATGGATGCCCAAGGAGCAAACTCTATGGAGGCCTTCCCTAGTTTTCATGGGTTCCACCATACTGAATAAGATGTCCCATTGCTGTCTGCTTTCCAGGGGTGGCATGTGCCAGACCTCTGCCACATCTGGTACAGGAGTTCAGTGCCTGGGGACACTTTTCTAGCCCTGGGAGTCCCTTGGTCTTGCAAAGAAAAGGGCAAATTCTTTTCCAGATAACTTGAATTCAAGTTTCTGGTGAACACTTACTGACAGTCAACATCACAAAGTGGCTTTACTCTCTTAACTTATGGTTCCAGTTTGTGATGACTGTCACCTCGAGGGCAGAAATACTGTCCTTGGTGCCACAGGTCTGGGGTCATGTTGATGCACAAGTGTTCACCTCCTGTGTGCCTCAGGCATGGGCACGGTAAGATCCTGAAATCCTGGGAAGTGAGGTGCAAGGGACGGGATTCCTGTGTGCATTCTTGGTGATCCATTGGGCACTGGAGCCCTTCCCCCTGGTGCAGGAATGAGTAGCTCACTTTAGCACTCAAAGTACAGTGAAGATCTGTAGTTTTAAATGTAACTACTGAACGTGGGCACCTTGGGGTTTTGATAACCCCTCCTGAGATACCCTAGAGGAAACCTGACTTTCAGAAAGGGCTCAGAAACCTACCTTCAGAAAAAATCAGGCTCTTGACTAATGAGGTTTTTTGTCATCGTCGTTATTCCTTTCTCATTTTGTGCATGGCACGGATTATAAAACCTCCCCCCATTATTCTGATCTGAGAATTAAGTCAGTAACTTTTGGGGGTATGTGTCACCATTCCATGATTAAAAAAGCTGCTGGTCTGATTGCAGTCCATATGCTAAAGATTTTTTTGTTTGTTTAATGCTACTGTGTCATTAGTTTGCAGCTAAAAAAACTGCATGAAGTGATCTATATTTCTACTAGATTTGCGTTTCTTACTGGGAGCTCAACTGAAAAGCATATTTCTGAATACAGTGTGCTTTTTATCATTTGAATGTAACCATAGAGTTTACTAGAAACAAAACATGATAGAAATAGTATACAGTTACTTGATTAGAATACTTTTGTAACAAAACTATGCATTTACTAAAAGGAATTTCTAAAAATGAAAGTTTTAAATCGTATTATTATTTATATACAGTAAATATATATATGTATAAATTTGCTCCACTCACTATTTTGTGAAATTGTTTAGAATATAAGTGATCATAATTTTTGAGAAGAAAATTTAAAAGCCATTTTCTTAATGATACAATTATGAGAACTGTGAAAATACAAAGCAATACCATGTGGATTTTGTAATCAATAAATTGAAGAAAGAAATAATGAAGATTTAATATTGAAATTGGCTTTTTAAAAATAATAAATTACTCTTAATAAATTGAGTAGAAATTAATGCAAGTATTTACTTGGGAAACAATAACTTTAAATGTTTGAACTTGTTATCATGGTTCCTAAATAACCTTGTGGGACTTGAAGACTTGCACCACAGAGGAGGTCCTAGTAGTGATGTTTACGGATTTGGACATTTACTGTGTTGCTTGATTTAGTATAAAATGCGTAATTCCATTCTTTGCTTTAGAGAGTGGAACGTGTGGCCATCTACAACACGGCAAATATATATGCTTTGCTCCTGAGCCCACGGGAGTTGGTGACAAAGTGCCCACCCATTCCATGAGGCACAGGCCCCCCTGTGACACAGTGACAAAGGGCAGGTGGCTGTTCTGGGCCTGCAGTGCAGTAGAGGAGATGTTAGAATGGGAACTGGAGCCCCTCGTGCTGCCACTGGCAAAGGGCTCAGCAGGTCGTGCCCTTGGCTGGAGCCTTCTCTGGGGAGAAGCTTTGGGAAGGCAGGGTGGACCTGCAGCAAGACTCTTTTACAGGAATACAAGGAACTCTTTTGAAGATCTCAAATAAGCAGAATGTAGAAACCAAAACACCTGCTATCATGTTCATGCAATCATGTTTGCTTTAGTTCTGGTTGGATTAATTGTGTCTCCTTCCAGCATATTAATGGATGGCTTTCATTTGCATGTTTTATACCAAAGTTTTAATGTCAAGCCTTCACATTTTGAAAATAAAAAAAAAAAAAAAGAAAAAGCCCCCAGAAATAAAACAAAGAAACAAGAAAGATGGGATCATTTCTTATGCTGAGAGTTTTTTTCCAAGTAGTATTCAGCAGCTGATTCTTGTGTGTTACAAGGATGCTGAATAGTCTTTTAAACATTAGGATTTTAGGATTTAAAAGTATTAAATATTTTACTGTTGCATGTTCTGCTGTAGAGCAGGAACAAGATTTTGGCAGATGCAATGTGAAGCTGATCCTGGGACAGTCAGTAAGTGTTCTTCCACAAGTGGGGTGTCAGAGAAGTGACAATGAATAGAGCAGCTGTCCCCAGTAGTGCAGAATGTCTCCTTCGACCAGCGGCTCAGCCTGGACAGCCCTGTCCTCTCCAACAAAGTGCCTTACTGGCTGTTGTTTTATCTGGCTTACATTTTGAAGCTTCTTCACACCATGTAGACTAGACAACAGAAAAGGCTAGATAGGAAGAGCACTACTCTCTTTATTTCGAGGTCACTGATAGCAGATGAACTGTATGGAAGGTGTCGGGTGTGTCTGAGCTGCGCGAGGCAGCGCGCGGCGTTGCCCTGTTGCTGTGGTCAGGTCATGACAGTAGGTGGTGTGGCCGGGGAGAAAACGTGACAATTGTGGTGGTGTAAATAATTAAATGAAACAATGCAAGACTGTTCCATTTTCAGTAGGTCTTCTTATAGCTTTAATTTATGGTATAGTGAACTTCAGAGTAGGGCCTGTTCTGCTTTGGGTTACAATGATCGTATGTGTTGTACCCGTGCAGCTGCGGGGAGAACTGGGCTCTGGCTACTTTAAAACAAGGGAAAAAACTAGCAAATATATAGTATATTACTGTAATACACCTATTTGTGTGTCTGTAAGCATAAAGTTCATTCTCCATTTCAAGACTGATAATTTGCTATTCTGGAACTGTTTTATAAACGATTCTAAATTTTTTAACTTTTTATACAGGTGATGATTTTTGAAGTAATATGTAATTTGTACTGCTCTGTAATCAAATTAGAAAGATAACTGTTTATTCATGTTTAAGTAACACTAGTGCTACTAATTAAAATCGTCCATTACTCTATGCTACAAAATTCCACATGTATTTGTCCCAAATGATGAATTGTAAAATCTCGAAAAGGCTCTTAAGGTTTAAGAAACGGAAGGGAGGTTACTGTTTTATTAATGTGACTATTAAGGTTTTGTTATTATCTTGCCAAAACCAAATTAACAAGAGCACGACACTTTGAGCTCTAAAACCTGTTTGCTTCTGCTATGCAGAATTAGGACCGTATTGTTTAAATATCTTTGATAACTAAAGTGTTTAATATTTAATTTTGTTGTTACTTCACTGTTTTGCAGCTCTGGGGGATTGTTCTAATAAAGATTTAGATACAAGATGCAGCGCTGTGTGTTTGTGGCTGCGGCCGCGCTGAGGGGCTGGCGGGGCTGGGCCGGGCCGAGCGCGCTGGCATCTCCTGTCAGCTGAGCTGAGTGTGAGATAAGCCACGTTCACACTCGTAATTCCCTGGAAATCAGTTTCTGGGCTTGGGGACTGGCTAGAAGTCATCTTTCCTGCTGTTCCTGTGTGAGGCCAACAGAGCTTCCCTGGTGCCCGGCGGGCGGGGCCTGCAGTGCGCTCTCCTGGAAGACGGGGAAAGGAAGCCCGGCCAAAGGCAACGCAGGAGCTCCTGAGAAGAGGCTGGATTTCAGCAGAGGAAGCGCTGGAGCAGGTACTTGGAGGCAGGACACGGGGGGATGTGGGCTGGAGGTTAATAGCTACAGGACACGGTGTAAGTTGTTCCGTGTCAGGGGAGCCTTGTGTGAGGTGCTGCTGGCCTTCAGCCACCGGCAATGACATGAGATAAAGCTTTTTGAATTCTTTGTGGCCAGCTGGGCGGTGGCATCTCTTGAGCAAAGGGGCAGCTGCAGCGGGACCTCAGCTGGAAGTGCTTCCCAGGGAAAAGTGGCTCCCTGTCTGGGGTTCCCTGACTGGATAGCAAACAGACATGTCCAAGCTCACAGGGTACCTACAAATGGCCTTTAAAGTTGCTGCATATATCACTGAAGAGAAGATGAGCAGTGTGTACAGTACTGTAGAGAATGGGGCTGCGTCCACTTGGCAGCCAGTCACCAGTGGTGACCCCGGGGCTCAAGTGTGGGGCCAGTCTTGTTCAGTGCCTTCATTAATGGTCTAGATGAGGGGATTGAGGGCACCCTCAGCCAGTTTGCAGACAACACCACGTTGGTTGGAGTGCTGATCTTCCTGAGGGCAGGAAGGCTCTGAGCGGGCCCTGGACAGGCTGGATCGATGGGCCAAGGCCAATTGCATGAGTTTCAACAAGGCCAAGTGCTGGGTCCTGCTCTTGGGTCACAACAACCCCAGACAGAGATACAGGCTCGGGGCAGAGTGGCTGGAAAGCTGCCCAGCAGAAAGGGACCTGGGGGTGCAGGTTCACAGCCAGCTGAATGAGTCACTGTGTCCCCAGGTGGCCCGGAAGGCCACCTGCATCCTGGCCTGCATCAGGAATAGTGTGGCCAGCAGGAGCAGGGAAGTGATCCTGCCCCTGTCCTGGCACTGGTGAGGCTGCACCTCGAGCACTGTGTGCAGCCCTGGGCCCCTCACTGCAAGAAGGACATGGAGTAGTTGGACCGTGTCCAGAGAAGAGCTGCCAGGCTGGGGGAGGGTCTAGAGAACAAGTCCTGTGAGGCACGGCTGAGGGAACTGGGATTGTTTAGCTTGGAGAAGAGGAGGCTGAGGGGAGACCTCATTGCTCTCTACAACTGCCTGAAAGGAGGTTGTAGGGAGGTGAGTGTTGGCCTCTTCTCCCAAGTGAATGACAGCAGAGCCAGAGGAAATGGCCTGAAGTTGTGCCAGGGGAGGTTTAGACTGGATATTAGGAAGAATTTCTTTACTGAAGGAGTGGTCAGGCACTGGAACAGCCTGCCTAGGGAGGTGGTGGAGTTACCATCCCTGCAGAGATTCAAGACACTTGTAGATGTGGCACTTCAGGGCATGCTTTATTGAGCATGGCAGGTTTTTTGTGGGTTGTGTGTTATTTGTTTTGTGGGGTGTGTGGTTGTGGGTTTTTTTGGGCTCGTTTGTTGATGGTTGGACTCTGTGATCCTAGAGATCTTTTCCAACTGTGACAATTCTGTGATTCTGTAGTTCTGTATTATGGTTACAGCATAGGATGCTGTTTCTTAGGGAGGGGTAAGTGCTATCAGTTTGGGGGGGGACTGGTGGGTTTGTGTTGTCTGGTCAGCCTCAGCATGGGTCAGTGGCCATGGGCAGTGGTTCCTGCACAGCACATCTCTGCCATGAGTTGTCTGTGCCTCAGGGGTGGATGAAGCTGCTGGAAAAGTAAAGCTGTGACAAGGCAAATGCATACAGAGAGGAGAATGGCACAGCCTGGAGGGTTTAGATGTGGGCACTTTCAGTCCAAACTAAGCATTGAAAGGTGAACTATGAAAGTGATCTTCAGCAGGATACCTGCAGTCCCTGAGCCCAGCTCAGCAGGCAGGCTGACCGAGGCCACGTAGCACAGGAAGTGGGACAAGGCTGGTAGAGAACAGTTGCTTGGAAGAGCTAAAAGACACTGCCATTGTACAGTAAATCTGCATGAAAGGATACTTTTTTGTTTGTTTGTGTGGTCAGATGGAAATTTGGCAAACAAAGCCTTCAGGCTTTATGTTCTGTTCACCCCAGCTCTGACCATGGGGATAAACACCAGTACAGCACCATGTGTGTTCAAGCACAATATCACTGTTTGACTTCAGGTGATCAGGTATCCTCCTGCAGAATGTATCATAGCGACCCAGATGCTGGAAGATACATTAGTAATATGAAAGTTATTGCAAGGGGATTTTGGAGCATAGAGGACCTTTACTATGTGTCTCATATGTAGGTAGTTATTTTAATTAAATCTGGATTAGGTTGGTTTTTTTAAACTACATCACTATCTCCTGTTAACACACATGGTCTGTTGGAATTGACTGCAGCTATTAGTTATATTGTCCTCCTTCAGAAAATGTCAGGCTTACTAACAAAATTGCTTTCTTGCCTCCTTTCAAATGTGTTTTCAGACTGATGTGTTTTATATCTCACGTGGTTTTTGTTGCCATTCATATCATATTAAAAGCTAACACTGGCTGCATGCCACAGAAACTTAAATCCACATCCAGATGAGTTAAAAAACCCAGCCTGAGTTTTTTCTTGTGTATGAGCAGTCAGATCTCCAGTCCTTTCTGGAGATCCTGCTTCTTTTGCAAGGGTTGTTCTTTCTAGTTACCCAAGGGGAAGTTCATCCCCGTGAAGGTTTCTCTGCAGGCCTGGGGTGTGGGTCTGTGCCCCATGTCAGCACCTGTGGGGCTGCAGCTGCACAGGGCAGCAGGGATGAGGCCAAGCTGTGCTGCAGTGACCCTGGGGCACTCACCAGCAGAGTGGGCTGACCAAAATGTCTGCTGGAGAAGGGAGTGATAAGATAACTGACCTGTTGTCGTGAAACAGACCCTGGTCATAAATACGGAATGAAAATGTTTCTACTTCTGTGGTGGCCTGGCTTTGATGTGCACCACCTGTGATGTCTTTGCAGTTTGACTTTGCAACTGAATGTTGCTGGTGGTGCGTTTTCTTCTAAGAACTGGCATGCTATTTGCAAATCCACACATCTGCAGATGGCTTGGAGAGGAAGGAAAGGGTTTGTTTTATACAGAGCTTCATAATGCAGTTTCTGGTTGCCATCATTTTCAACACATCTGACCAACTCAATTTCCTGTATTGAATCAACTTGCATTTCATCAAGTCCCAAATTCTTATTTCTGTTGGTTTGGCTGGGCTCTGCATTTGGAGGCTGAAAAAGCTCCACTTTGGAAAAGAATCGAAGTAGTCTCAGGAGAAGGTTACGCACTTAATTTGCTCCAAATGATAATGTCAAAAGTGCGGTGGTTTGGTTTTTCTTTGGTTTTTTGTTGTGGTTTTTTTAGTTTATGCAGTTCCAGTTTCTTACAGAAATACTAAGAACTTAAATAGCATCATCATATTGGTATGATTAAGCTCAGAAGTGGTTACTTTGTGAGAACACTTAACAATGGTCCAAAACAGTTTAACAAATCATAGGACGATAGTCAGCTACAGTGGTTCTGGGTCATTGGAGCTTAAAAAAGTTGATGTTATCTCTGTGAATTTAATATTAGTGGCTCTTGGTGTCCAGCAGTGACAACTCTCATAACAAAAAACTTGTAATTGCACCTTTGCACATAAGCTGTGAAGCACACTTCAGGACTTTAGTCCACTACCCAGATGCCTATACTGATGCCTGCAGAGACACAGGAGAGCAAAATGTACATTGAAAGGTAACGTGTCTGTGAATTTAACTATACAAAACGTACACATGTTGTTGTTTTAAAATATGTTGGGTAAATGCCTGTATCCATGTTATAGGAATGCTAGTAGTTCTGTTAGTTATTTCTGAAAATAGTAAGAAAGGTGGCTGTTAGCTGTTCCTGCATTCAGCAAATTACAGTCTACATCCTATCAGATGGTATTTTTATGGTTAGTTTTCTTGGATGACCTGCTGACTTGCATTTAAAAAAATTCAGACACTTCTTTTTGTATTTTTTTTAATGGAATAGCTGTCTTTCAAATGCAGTGGCTTAATTTTAAAATAAAAAAATGTGCAACTTTTTAATATACTGGTGTACTGTTACTTGTTTGAGGTTTCCCATATTGCAGTAATAAACTTTGTAGGAGGTTTGGAGCAGGAGATGACTTTCTCCCATGAAGTCAGCTTGGGAAATAACATTGGTTCAGTTTGTGATGGCAGCAGTTCTATCAATGGGGGGAACTGGCTCCTGTGGAGATGAGGGAGGACTTTAAAAAGAGCAAACCACATGACAACAACAAAACCCAACCCATAAGACAGCAATGTTGGAAGCAGAACTGATTCAGTGTTGGAAAGAGAGCTGATCCATAGTGGTGTGTGCCCAACAGGGAACTGATCTTTATGGGAGGGGTGGGGAAGAAGTCCCAGGAGAGCTGAGCCAAGACAAGAATGTGCAGTTTGGCAGAAAAGGAAGTTGTGCCTTTTCCCAGGACTACTGTTGATGTGCTGGATGCTTATTGGTGTGAGGAGAAACAGGAATTAGCAGGAGTAGAAGCAAAAACATGAGTGCTGGAAGGGGGACAAATGACAGATGGAGAGTCAAACATTTTACTTTGGTTACTTCACCTGAGCTGCTAATCTTGGTAATGATTAAATACTGTAAAGCTCATATGTCTTACATCACACTTAGTCAACTGTTTCAACCAAAAGCCTAAATGTTTTCTTTGCTGTTATTTTTTTAACTAAAGGGCTTTGCAGCTAGGGGTAACATGTTAAGTGAGTACACTGCAGTGCACAAACCAAATAGAGAATAAAAATAACATTTTTTTAAAGCATTTGTCTGAAGAATAAACTGATCTGAGCTACGGCCTAATTTTTTTTTCTCCTGATAGATTTTACCCTGGTCAATACCTGTTAGTCAACACATCCTGGTACAGTCCCATCTGAGGATGTAAATAACCACTTATAAAGCTATTGTTCAATGCAGGTCACTTTTAGGAGAGCTGTTAAGACCAGTTTATTTCATATGTTAATTTCATACAACATTTCAATTTTAAATTGAACCTGTCCAGTCTAAAAGGTGCTGACTCAGCATCCTACACTGTAAAGTAAGTCCATTAATTTCCCCAGCACAGCTACATGAGTTACCCTTTTAAGTAGCAAGAAGCTGAAAGGATGGCTTCAGGGTCAAAAGAGGTCAGCAGCAAAGTCCCAAATGCAAGTGAGTCCACAACAAGGAGATAAAGACAAGCATTCCAAGATGCACACGATAGCTCCAGCTGAGAGCAGCAGCCTACACTGTCCTTGGGTTTTCCACGTGCTCTGTCAGCCCCACACCAGCTCCAGACAGTAGCACCTGTCTAACCTCCTCACCAGGAAGACCCAGCAGTGCAGAGCCTCTGCTCGAGCTTCCCATTTTCAATTCTACATTTTCCCAGCCACACCTACATTCAGCTGTTCAAGCATTCACCATAGCAAAAGAAGAATTTTCCTGCTTCCTGTTTTTACTGGGAAATGGGAAAATTGCTTCCCTTTAACTTTAGTCCTTCACTGACTCTGGAATGGAACAGGAGGGGGTGTTTCATAAGTAAGCTTAGACTTTGTTTCAGGGAACTTGAAGCTGCTTAGTCCTTCAAATTAGAGAGAATAATTACTGTTCTTTAAAGAGACTTGATGTAATCTGCATTTGAAAACATGACAACTGAATAGTACTTTAAATTGCCAAGATCTTTAATTAGTTTTACTTAGCATTTAACTGGTAACGCAGCAGCAGTAAGACTGTCCTACTTTCATATCAGACCCAACAAATGAACAAAACCTGATTTGTCTACTGCTGCACATACAGATCTATGGAGCTAGCTTAGAGGTACCAAGAACATCACCCTGAATTCAATATTCAATATTCTACCCTGGGTGCTTCACTAAGAAGTCATGTGTGTTAGAATAGAACATGAAGTCAGTCAAGTTCCACAACACCCCATGTCTTCAGAGTGATTTTTGAAAAAAAACCAACACAACAACAAACAAACACACACAAAATAAACACAACAAAACCAAAACAAAACCAACAAACAGGGCAGGATAGTACTGGCCCAATCAAACCACTGTGCCAGTGCAAATAGATTGCTTTTGCTACTCAGATTAGCTCAGACACCTGAGGAGCACCTGAAGCAGCACCAACTTTAATTAGGGAACTCGAATAATTCAGAGCTTGCCATTGAAATTATGGTCTCAAAAGCCACCAGCTCTCCCTGGTGGCAGAGAGAGCACTACCCTTTCCAGATTGAAACCTCTTGAAACTGAAGACTCAAACACTTGACAAATTATCACAGTTCAGCCATAAACACAGCAACATTTTTGCTTGGCATGCTACAGCAGAAACTTTATTCAGTTCATTTTGAAAATATCTGCAACCAAAATTTATTTTCTGTAAACTCACAGAAATAAGCTTTAACATAAAGGCTGTATACAACTCAAATACAGGTAATACTTTTAGCAATAACTTACAGATACAAACTAATGATAAACTACAATTTCACAAAGAATTGTAAACATTTTGCACAATTGTCAGTCCTTTCTTTTAGGCAAAGTGCTCTTTTGATGACAAATAAATTAACACACACAACTAGAGTGGACTACTTCCAGACAATACAAAAAGGTGTTTAATAAGGCTTGTAAACAATGTAATAGTTATTTATGCAGGATCCATAAAAGTGTCTCGCAGGCTAAATATACTTACGTACCTGGGCAGCAAAAATTATCTTGAAAATGCTTTAGATGTTAAATAAAAAGTTAACATTAATATCTTTTCAATGATATTTTTAATACACAATAAATGACTTAAGGGTACATCCTTAATAGCTTATATCCCTGACAGAAAGGAATTAGGTGTGACTTAGTGGCAGTTGTGTCATTGAATGGGGTAGCAAAGGCTGGAGTCCAAGAGCTGTAGGTGAATGAGCTACAAAAACAAATGTTTACCGGTCAGTTTCAGAGGCAGACAAGGATTATAAGCCAGCAAGTCCCCTGGGCAGTAACAGTTCTGGCCCCAAGTGCCACTTGCCCAGCCCAGTGCTCATGCTCCTCCACCCACAGCCCATCTCATGCCACTGCTCTGGAGAGAGCAGTGCAGGGCACACAGCTCAGAGCCCAGGTATCCCCAAACCTTCAATCTCTCCCCATCTCACCTAAGAGCCAAAGTTGCTCACTTGCTAGGTCATAAGACACACAAGGACTGAAACATACTTTTGACCACTTCCCCCACAATTACTGTGAGGGAAGCTGAAGTTTTCAGTGAAGTGGCTGGACTGGGTTTACCTACAGTCCTTGGGGCAAGTGCCCGGGAGCAGGTAGTAAACCCTTTGCATTAAAACTACATATTATGAAAAAAGTGGCATGGAAGTTTAAAGAAGTGTTTGATTTCATATTACTAGTGTTCATATTTTTGAGGAAGCAGAAAGAGGGTGTTCACACCCAGATCTTCAGCTACCTGCTTCCAGTGAAGGGCTACCACTTGAAGAGGCACACTGTTTAGTAAGGTGTAGATAGCAAGTACAGCAGTGAGATATTCTCTAATGAATGCTAGAAATTAAAAATCCGTTAAGTTTCTTCAACTAGTACTGCTTGGTAAACTGTTCTTGCTACAGCCAATACTGGTCTTGCTTGGCTATGCCAAGCTGTTGTACCTACCATCCATGTAGCTGTGCAGAGCAGTTAACATAGTCCCGTCCTGGGGTACGTATGCAGAATATGCCATTTCTTCTAGCATGGGTGGGGACAGCCTGGAGGGCTGAACTGCTGTGACAGGAGCAGTAGATGAATGGTTAGGACTAACATGCTTCTTATGGCGTGCTCTGCAATTTTGAAACCACACCTGAAAAGTGGAAAAATGTACATCACATTAATAGATGGTGATCTGTTTCAACATTAGCATAATGAATCCCTCAGAGTTCTAACTTTGGCTGCGTTCAATTAGGTAATTGGGCCTTTAACAGAACCCTGACAGCCCAAATGAAGAACTATCCATTGTAAGCCTACTCAGTGCCTCAAGCAAGCACAGTCCAGTCAGGAAGGCTTCTTGCAGTGACCAGCAGCCCATGGAGGGGTGGCTGGGCCAGGGCTGCACTGCTGGGGCAGGCTGAGCCACACTCTCAGGCACAGTGACAGCCACACAGGGTTGCCATGGGGTAACCACCTTCCTCCTCCTCATGCTTCAAAGTGTGCAAGTTTTTGGTTTTGTTTTTTGTTTGGTTGTTGTTTGTTTTTTGTTTTTGTGGGGGTTTTTTTTGTGTGGCTTGATCATAGCTGCCAGGTGCCTCATTTCTATATAAACCCTGTCAATCTTTCATATGAGAATGAGCCGCGGGATTTGCAAACTTTATTTATATAAACATCTAAATATATAATTTATGTAATATAAAAAGCATATTTATGTATAAAAGAGCATACATATAATGTTTGCTGAGAGGCATCTTCAAGCAAAGGTTCCAAGCTTGTGTTTCAATTTTGGATGGCATGGGTACATATTAACTCTGCTCTCTAGAACAGATCACTAGATATTCACTTCTAATCTGTTGTATCACAAGCCAATTTAAAAAATGGCACAGGTCTTAAGAGCAATTAAAGTCAGAAATTTGTATTCAGAATAGTTAAGTGCCAATTTCTATGCTATTTAGGCTGAGAGGTTTCTTCCTGGAAGATCAGTAATCCTCCACACAAAGCACAAGAGGAATATATAGCGAGCTTTCCAAATTAACATGTTTGTTCTAGACTTATTCCTGACTAAGGATGTTGTCTGAAGTTATGTTAGGACTGCTAGATTAGATCTTTTTCCATCTCAGAATAGCTACATGGAGAAAATAGTCATTAAGCATTTCCAATGGATGAGTGAGTACCAGACTTGGTTAGTCAAGTAACTTGTGCAGTTACCTGTATAACACGCCTGCTCAAGCCTGTTCTTTCTGCCAGTTTCTGAAGTGTTTGTGCATCTGGATTGTTGTCCTGAGCAAACTGTGCTTGCATAACCTGAAAAGGCAAGGGAAGAAATGGCAGGTTTGTGTATGGAGTCCTGAGAGCAGCATTAGAGACTCCTCTCAGACCACAGTCCTACTCCTTGAATGTTTTTAGGGAACTTTTGTAATCACTAGTCCCCACATGGTCCCAAATACATTGAGGGGGAAGAATCAAAACACAACAATCCCCCAAAGCCAAAACACAAGCCTCTTAACATGCTTAACTGAGCTGAGACATTTCCCAGAAATGAAGGAGATGAATTCTGCTCGGCAGTAACAAAATATAGAGGAGGCGCTCTGTTATGATTGTGTTAAAAGGACTGTGGGAGAAAATCCACTGCAAAGCCATTCAAACACACTTGTAAAAACTTCTATAGCCGCATACCACAGCCCACGGCATAATGAAGGGGTGATCTCTGATCCACCCCTCAACTTGTCATTTACTGCCAGCATCTTCTATTATATGGAGCAACTTAGCCCTCCTTTCTGCTGCCTGGAGCACGCAGGCAGCCAGGAAGCACTTTGTGCCTCATTTACCTTACACTGACCTGAGGAACAGGCTCCACTTGGGCTGACCTGCACTGTGGAACTATTTGGTTACCCTCATCTTTTTACAGAAAACTGGAGTGAACACTTGTCATTAGGATATGAATTACCTCTTTTTGAGGAGGTAGGTGTCAGCTTGGCCTGAATTCTGAACTGCTTTAGAGCCTGTAAACGTTTACCTTATTTAAGGAAGCAAGAGTATCTTCAGCAACTTAAGCTGTAGTTTCTTATTTCTGGATTTTGACCCTTGATGGTCTGCAAATTTTGCCTGACTTCATCTTTGAAGATTCAGACTGCTTCTCTCCACACTTGGAAACATTGAAACTATTTACTTTCCTGCTGTTTCACCCAAGGACACCAAAAAGCACAGACGTGCTTTTGTACCAGTACTTTGTTAGGTGCGTTACTACCTGCTGCCACTCTGACAGTCCCTGATCCCTCTGCTGCTTCTCTTGCTGGAAGAGAAGTCGCATATCAGCCTCCAGAACAGGTACAGAGACAGATGCACTGAGCAGATAGCAAGTGTCATTAAATAACAAGAGGCCCTAAGATCTCAAACACCTGCTGAAGTAGGTGACAATCTGTTTAAAACAGGAAAATAGAGGAATATGGAAGTTTCAATGACAGCAAAAGAAGCTCTGAATACCATTCCCACCCAGATGGCTGGGGCTTCTCCTCTTCAACTACTGCTGGAAAAGAAAGTTCCCTTTTGCAGAAGTTTGAGCTTGATGTGCACAGGCCTTGCCCTGTGCTCCTGTCCAAGTACTGCTAACGTGCTTGACTTGTATTAACACCCCATTGTCTCCAGTTGTGGCTGAAATAACAAACCAAGCTTTGAACAGCAACATGCCATGCTACATAGCACTGCTTACATTCTTCACATGCTATTACATCTCAACTTTAGTTTTTCTCAACTGATGTTACCACAAACAAGAGGAATACAGGCAAGCAAAGCAGAACTCAGACCAAGACAGCAGCAAATCAATAGCGTAGTGGCCACGTGACCAGAAATTCAAAGACACGTTATAAACTGAAAGCAGGGATGCATGGCTAGGGTTAGGTGTAAAGTCACAGCTTGCTTCCCACTAGAGGCTGAAGCATCTCAAATCCAGTCTCACCACTACCCCTTTCATGGGGAGCTGGCCTGGTTATGGTGTTTTCCTCCCAGAAAGCTCATTTAAGTGAAGTGGTGATCCAGAGGGTGAAATAATTCCTATTTGAGGCAGACTGGAACTCACTCTAGCCAAGGCAGCAACAAGACAAGAAGCCTTGAAAGTGGAACATATGTGGGCAAGCACCCTCTCTCCTCCTTCTGGACAGGCTTAGCCCCTACAGGAGGTTTTTGGTTTGGTACACTCAGACTTCCTAGTTCCTACTTCCCTTAGTCTCCTCCATGGAAATACAAAGAACTAGTGGCTGAGGCGTATAAAGGGATATTGGAAAAACACTGTAATAACATGTTTGAGAACAAATTGGGACACAGCAAGAATTGCTGCCAAGTACTTCAAATGCACTTTCCCTGTATTTCACTCCACCCAGCTCTATTGAAAAAAGAGGGGTTTTCCTCCTAAAGTATGCAGTATTAAATGCTGAGGCTGGGTCTTGAAATACGACACCAAGACTGTAATGACTTTAGTATATTTTTAGCAGGCAAAGCACAAAGACACCTTGAGGAAATCAGCACGTGAAGATTTGGGAAGGGGAAGGAAGAGACAGAAGGAGAGCAAAGACGAGTGCCTACTGATAGTCTCTCTTCCTGGTGTACAGAAGCATAGCCAAGACTATAAACATATAATCTAGAAAGCAAGTATTGGGAAGAACCAGCTTAAGAGGAAAAAGGGCAGTCAACAAAGAAATGCCAACTATTCCCTATCTTCTCTATAAACCAAAGCAAAACAAGAAAAGGGCACTGACAGGAACAACCTGTGTTCATGTGAATACAAGAAGGAACCCACAATACCTGCCTGTTCTGAGAACAAAATCTTCTGCAGCCCCTATTGTGCTTTACAACAAAATTCAAATTTCCATCCTCATAACATCTTGAAGTCGTGTACAGTGCCCATCTACAGTTCAACTCTTCACATTACACAATTCTAAAAATATTTTGTCTTTGTTATGTGTAGCGATGTAAATGCCTGATTAAATAGATTTCATCGAGCAACTAAAACAGAACCTTTTTGTTTCCACTCTGCAGAATTACTGTCTGCCCTCAGGGAAATAAAAAGCTTGAAGAGTAACTATTTCACATTAAACTGCTGAAGCTAACAAACAATTCCAGAAACATGCTGTGTCTTGATAGTTTATGAAACAGTTTAAAGCATGCAAGCTTTTTCTTCCCCCCCCCCCCATATACATCTAATTTCTTATCAGTTCAGCGCCTATGCCCTGCACAGATCTGAACTAAGCAAGCTTTTAGTACTGCCTCTACCTGGAGCTGATCTGCTGTGAAGCTGGTCCGAGCTCTTTTTGCTGGTTTTGGATGATTAACATCTTGCTCTGTTAGTAATGCTCCTTCCACACTAATCCCATTACCTGAAGCATTAAAAAGAAAACAACACTGTCTGCTAAATGTTCAGAATGATGATATTTGTAAGTCAGACTGTCCTCCCACAAAAAGCAACAGTACTGGGCCAGCTGAGTTTCAACTTTAAAAAGCCATATTCTGTTCAAAGTTAAATTGATCTGGCACCTTTACCCATGACACCCCAAATGACTCCCTTACAAGTGAGAGAAGAAACATCCAGCATGATATTTCATCAGCCAGATCTGCTTTCCTTAGGATAGAAAACAAGTTATACAAACTTAAAAAAAATTAAAACATCAAATAATTTGCACATCATTTTAATTCAAGAACCTGTGCTTCCACCCTTAGCAAAGCTAGGTAGTTACCTCTTAATAAGGAAGACGAAGAAAAAAACCACCATGTAATTAAAAGCAATCCCCACAGTTCTGAACAGAAGCAGTACACTACCATTTTCGACTTCTCTCTTCAGGTTGTCCAGCATGCAGTCGTAGTGCACTCTGCAGAGGACCTTCTCCTCCACCAGCGCGAACTCCTCCCCGGTGGACAGCTGCCTCTTGCAGGAGAAGCAGGCGAAGCAGGCCAGGTGGTAGACGTTGCCCTTGGCCCGGCGCACCCAGTCGGTGGCGTGGATGTGCCTCCCGCAGCGGGCGCAGCGCGTCCCGTAGCGCCTGCAAGGACAAAGGGGCCGGAGGGGGTGCAGCCCCCAGCGCTCCCCGGAGACACCGGGATGCGGCGGCACCGCCGGGACCCAGCGGGGCTGAGGGGACAGCAGAACCGTGCTCTTATTGCAAAAAACCCTCACGTTTGTGTCCGACAGCTGCAGAGCACTCCTGAGCTACAGAAGCCAACGTTCTCAGAAGGAAAAAAGTAAAACTGAAACTCTTTACCGCCATGTGAATTCACAGCTCTTCATCTTTCCTTTTATAAAGATAATCACTCTTTAAAAAGCTGTGACTGGGAGATGGAAACAGCTGACTTGTGCTCAAAATTCTATTATTCAAATATATTTCACATTACTCTAGTGAGTCTAAATTATTATATTCAGTTACATCATCCTTCAGTGTCCTTCTTCAGAGTTATTTCCTTAACTACCAGCACATTATGTTTTTTGTTTTTTGTTTTTTTTTTTTTTAATTCGAATACCTGCAAGTATTTACATTACTACAGTAAAATATTTCTCTTTGAAGAGGAAACTAGACAGCAAGGTATGGTGATTATTTAGACAGGAATTGGTCCTCGAGATCTTTGCAGACTTGTAAGGGGTTTTTGGTTTGGTTTTGTTTGTTGTTGTGGTTTTTGTTTGTTTGTTGCTTTTAAGTCCCACAAGACTTTGTTTTTCCAGAAGTTCACAATATTCAGCCTGCCCTCTCTGTCTTTAAGTGTCAAAACTGACTAGATGAACATAATCTCTTCAGCACACAGGTGACAATCCCATAATTTGGTCTGGAAATGTAATAGCAATCACACCAAAATTAACAACAAATTTTTTTTGCACTTTCTGCCAACTTATTCATGCCAACATGAATAAATAGTATTCTTCCTTACAGGGTTAGACCTTAATCCTGAAGTGTGCTAAGCCAATTGATCTCCAAGTTTAAATGCTGGGTTGTTTTTTTTTTTTTAAGATCACAGGATTACTCTGGGCTGGTTTTGCAGTTCCGTGTGATACCCTCAGTCTCATAGCAGTGTTGGTGCTAGTCCAGACAGAACATCAGCTCAGTCCTTCCTGGTGTTCTCAGTCGACGTTACCTCAGGGGGGTTCTTTGCACGCACAAAAGCTTTTCAGCCTTACTGTGGCAGGGATTCTGGCTTGGGGGTTTTTCGCCTGTGTGCATACAAGTAAATTGCTGTGCAAATGCAGTAGCTGTGCAAACAGCAGAGGGGCACAGGGGGAGACTGGGTGGATAGCTACGTTAGACAGACTTAGGGTTTCCCAAATCCCTCTGCAAGAAACATCGGAGTCTAACTACTGAAAATAAACCTAGAAAATAAAATCCAAAGAGCCTAAACATGCATCTTAGTTGCAGCTTAAGCAAAAAGTAACGTTAAACAAGCGTAACTTATTCTGTGATACAATTATATTCCTGCTGTATGATATACCTGAAATAATCGAGCTTGCAGAAGATATCTTTATCTTTGATGTAACAGCTTGTATGCCTTCCTAGAGACGTTCTGCAAACGCTGCACGAGAGACAGCGCACATGCCAGCAGAGGTCGTTTACCTGTGAAAGCACCAAAGAAAAATGCTTAGCGTTTGTGCCACCAATATTGTGTGTCACGTTTACAAAACTATTTTATCCATCCATACAGAATAGGCCAAAAATTACACATACCACGATTCACGGAAAATTTATCTTCAAGGCAAAGCATTTTTCCTGTAGAACTGCATTAAGTGTTAATTAATTTGATGGAGGTCTTCAGAATAAGCTTTCATGGTTTTGTAATTCAAAGCACCAGAAGAGGAAGCAAGAGATTCGAGTTCCACGTAGCTATTTCGTGCCCAGTTCTGTTCTCACAGCATTAGAGTAACAGAGCAAGCTCTGGCCTCACATGACCTTGAGAAGGCAGCTAACTTACATACTTTTATTTCCCAGTCTGTAAAAAGTCTTGTCTAACAGAGAACAAACTTTACAAAGTGATTTGAAATTTTAAAATGCAAGTATTGAAGGGGAAAGAAAAAAGTTTGCCAAACGGAAACACAGCATAAACGACACGGTCATTTGCCGCATCTCTATTAAAGCTAAGCAAGTGAATGGAGGGAGGGAGGGTTTTAAATTGTCGGCAGCTGTTTTAATAGCAAATTCAACAATTCTTTCATATGTAATATCTATAGTGAAACCAGGCTCAGTAATGGAAAGCAGCATAAATCAGCAGTTTTGAAAACTCTCAATTTTTGGGCAAATCGAGTGCAAACATTTTCATTTCTTCTTTTCTGTAAAGAGACCTTCTTTGTTGCACAGATAATATGTATCACACATCAGAAAAACTTAGAACTGCCAGTGATCATAAAATTAAGTAGTAACTTTCTGGATAATCCCATGCTTCATATAAGGAATTCTGTAAATCAAACGATGACTAAGCTTAGAGATTTTAATATTTTCGGAGCCAGTTTTTTCGTCTCATACCAAACAGCCCATGTATTGCCTGCGGCAAAGCTGCTGATCTGAGATAACCCAGGATGTGCCTTTCATGAGAACACTGCCAGGCAAACCACGGAGAAGGTGAGGTACTAACTCCAGCACTCGGGCAGGAATCACCCGCTTCAGTCATTCTTCAGGTTATAACACCGCAGCCTGCAGTTGCCCAACGCTCTCCCAGCTTCTATCCGTGTTGGCAGCCATCTTCCCGCACACCGGCACCTTTACACCACGATATAATGAGAAGCTGTTGACAACAGCCGTCACCAAGCTGAGCCTCCCAGGTGTTTCTGCTGCAGCCCCGCGGGTCCCCCCGCCCGGCCAGGCCGGAGGAGCCTGCAGGACCCGGGGCGCAGCTCCGCGGAGCCCGAGCTCGCAGCTCACCTCACACAGCTCGTCATACTGCCTGCTCTTCCCAGGGCAGAGCGCTCTACAGAGCAGGACATAAACAGCTTTGACAGTGGTCCCGTTTGATGGCACCAACCTACGCTCCTACTTACTGATTTACACCCGAAGACGCACTGCTGCTGATCATCAGGATACGGGTTTACCAGCACAGATCCCCTTCTCTCCGCTTATGCGGGAAGCAGGAACAGCCAGTTTAAACTGAAGGCTACACCATTTAGTGGCCTTTTGCTCCGAGCCACGTTATCCCAGTTTTTCAGACAAAAGACCGCAATGATGCATAAACGAACTACTAAAACACTGGACCAGAACCAAGTTCAAGTTAGGTCTGCTCCCCGTTCAACCACACTGTTCCTTTCCAAGCCCAGCCTGTTGCAGAGGTGTCAGGATTCACTACAACAAAAGGTATCCAGCAGCTCCCCGCACCGGCACCTGCCCTGTTTTAAATGAACGCTAACCCGGCCTACGTGTTCCTTTGACCTCCTCACCTCAACTGAGATCTAGGTAAACGATCTAACAACGTTGAGATGTTTTCAGCAGCCTTACCAGCTTCGACTTCGCGGGATATGCAATGGCTTTATTTATTGCACCTAATGGAACCAACCTACTTCTGTATCGGAATTCTCTAATCTTCCTTTTGAAAGCAGAGAAGGCAAAAGTCTGATCCTGAATAACTTGAATAGCTGTACTGCAGAAGGAAAATAGTCCCCCTCCCAACCACTTTAATACTTTAAAGTCACATGGTCTTAAATTATCTTACTCAGCCCCGAGTACTAAGGCTAGCAAAACTACAATCGCACAGCTCCCATCATTTGCAGACATGACCAGACCTTTTACAGAAATAATTTCTCAAGAGCCACGTTTTGCTTTGAGATTCACGACACTGGAAGATTTATTTTAGCTAATAACAAACAAGTTACCCCAGGCACGACTTAATCGGGAGCGTAAAGCTCAGCGAGGAAGCTACCTGTGTTTGGAACTGTTGGTTTGCTTCCCCGCTCTCCTCAGCACGCCAGGAAGTTACAGTCCCAGTGCAGAAAAGCGATACCCAAAGCACGAGCTCCGGCGTTGCCCCCAGGCCCGCATCCCCCCTCCCCGCGCACGGCCACCTTGGCTCCGGATCCCGTGTCCGCGGCGGCTCCGCTCGCTCGCCGCCGGGCTCCCCGTCCCGGGGGGCCGGGAGGAGCCCCCGCCACGGCGCAAATGGGGCGGCTGGAGCCGCAGCAGCGCGGAGAGGCGACCCGGGGGCGGGGTTCTCCTCGGACCTCGCGGACCCCAGCTCCGGGATGCTCGCCGGGTGCCTCCGACAGCTCTTCCGGCGGGCTGCCCCGGGGCCAGCGGCAGCACCGGGCCGGAATGGGGACGGTCCCGCCGCCCCGGCCGCATGGCCTCGGTGTGAGGAGCCGTCCCCGACCCCACTCACCTTCAGCAGGTACTTGTCCACGATCTCCAGGCCGCAGCTGCTGCACACACATTTGCCGGGGGCGCAGCCGGAGCCCGAGGCCATGGACCGCGGCGAGGAGGACGGCGAGAGGGCAGCGGCGGAAGAGCAGGAGTCCTCTTCGGCGGCTTCGGGGCTGGCCTGGGGGGAGCGCACGGGAGGCGGTGGTCAGAGCCCAGCCCCGCCGCCCCGGGAGCCGGGACCCTCGCGCCGGCACCGTCAGGGCCTCGCCGGGCCTCCCGGAGGGGTGGCGGCCGGAGCCGGCGCTTCTCCGCGGGGCCGAGGCCAGGGCAGCGGACTCGAGCCGCGACCCCGCACCGGGCATCGACACCGCGCCCGCCCCCTCCCCGCGCACCTTCTCGGAGGGGCCGCCGAGCGCGGGAAGGTCCTTGTCCTCCAGCCTGCAGACGAACATCGGGTCGCTCTTCCAATACATGGCCCTGCTCTACCGCATACCAGCTCGGCGGCGCGGCTGCCCGGGGACCCCGCGCCAGGGCTCTGCGCTCAGCGCCTGCAGGAAAAAAGTTTTGTTTTCAAGTGGGTGGACCCCGCGGCGCGGGGACCTGCCTCGCTGGCCTCACCTCCTGCGCAAAACCCGCCTTCCGAGCATGGCGGGATCGTTATCTCCACCAGCGAGCCCGCGCCGGGTTTTGTGCAAGGGGAGGGAGGGGTTCGGGGCGGGGGGGGGTGGTGGTGGTGGTGGTGGAACCCCAACAACAACAACAAAACACCAACGAAAAAAACGAGAGGACCCCCTCCCCGTTTGTCTTCACCGTTTGCCACAGCTTCCCCCTGCCACCCCACTCCAAACAAAACTTCGAGTTACATCCCTGTGTTAGCGAAGAAGACAAACACGACAGAAAGCGAGAGAACGCGTGAAGTGGGAAGGTTGTTCCACGCTGCTGAAACTCAAAGCCCGAACGTATTCCTGCAGCTCAGACTCACCACTCTTCAATCTGCCTTGCTGCTTCCACCCTTGCTTGCGCCTCCAAGATCCCAAATAAAACCTTTCTCGTTAAGCTAAAAAAGGAGCACCTGAGCTGCCCAAAGACCGTAGCATTACTCCGGTTCTGAAATCAAGCCTGAAAGACCACGGATGTTGCTAATTAACATCAGTGCATTCGGTCGCGCCGCGGACAGAGGGTGCTGGGAGCTGGCTGCCCACAGCCCCCCGAAAACCAGCGGAAAACTCCATCTTTCAGAAGAGGGGGGTCCCTAGGTTACAGGCGCGCTTTTTCCACTATTACAAAACCTGGCCCGCAAAGTTCCCTCAAACCAAATACTGCTGCTGTGCTCGGGACATTTCAGGAGGGTAAAGCAACAGCCTGTCCATCGCAGGTGAGGTAAATAACCGGGATGTCTGCTTCTCTGCACGTACTTAACTAGCCAGGTGTTTTAAATTAAACTTGTCGTTATGTTTCCATCTTTCCCCGTCTTTGTTTCGGCTCCACTCGACGATAGATGTGAGGCATGTTGCAGAGCCTCAGTAAAGCAGGCTGAGAGAATTGCCCATAGGCTTAAAAATATGATAAGTTTGCTAAGAGGGAATTAAGCTTTTGAGAAGCTGTATGAAGGGAGAAGCCCCGTATTCTTATCTTCCCAAAATTATGATCCTTATTTCAAGCCCCAGGACCCAGTTCTGCAGGACCGTAACTGAACGAGTGGCGGTGCCGAGCCCTGGAAATTCCGGGACGTTCCTCAGTTAGTCACTCGCTTGTCCAGCGCTAAAACCGATCTAACCCTTACAAAATATTGCTTAACATTAGTGTGAAGGTCTCTAACAGCCGCAGCGAGGCACGTACCGTCCAGGTTTTGTTCTTCTGCCCGCGGGGAAGCTCAGGGAAGCGCGGCCGCCAGCCCCGACGCGCGGCGGGCAGAGCGGGACCCCGCCGTCCCCTCGGTGCCCCGTTTCCCTCCCGCTGGCCTGGAGGCGGCTTTCGGGCCTCTCCCCGGCCCGGCCCCTCTCCCTCGATGGCCACGGCCGCCCCGCGAAGCGCGATCTAGGGCTTTCCCTTCGGGCTCTGCCCCTTCCGCGGCGGGGGAGCACGGCAGCACGGGCGGGTGCCCGGGCAGGGGTGTCCAAGGCGCGGCCCCGTGATACGGCGGGGGCGAGCGCGCCTCCGTGCCCCGCGGAGAGCTGGGCCCGGAGCCGCGTCCAGCACGGAGCCCTCCGGGAATCGCCCCCCACCCCCTCTCTGCGCGGATCCACCGTCCATGAGCATCAGAGGGAGGACGTTAGCGCTGTCACCTGTCCCAGGCGGCACGACAGAAACCCAGCACCTGGCGGGGACCTCCGAGATACGCGGTGGAGACGGACCGGACCCGCGGTAAGGCCGGGGACCGGCCGGAGCTCGTCCGCTGAGCGGCCGGCGGCAGCGGCCAGTCTGTGGCTCGTCGGTCCTTCTTCTGCGCTGCTAACGAATTATTTCAGGGCGTTCGTGCGCGCTTCACGCAGGGCTGCATGTTAGATTGAGATATAATAACTTCTCTTCTGTACGCATACACCTTTTCTCTCAAAAACGCGGCAGTCGGAGGAAGCAGAGTCAATCCGCGCGTTGCTCCCCACGGCGATGGTGAGCGGGCAGCGGTAATTCATAAGGCGGGTGTTGGAGGAGGAACCGTGTTCGGGAGAGGCTGGGTGTTTCTCATTATTTTCGGAGCCCGGTGAGGAGCGGGCGCGGCGGAGGCACTGGCGGTCGGGGAAAGACGCCCCCGGAACCCGCCGCCCAGCTCCCCGCGTCGCCGAGCCCCGCCACCGCCCCCCGCCCCCGAGGTCCCCCCCGCTCCCTGCCTGAGCTTGGGCCGCGGCACTGGGGTCCCTTCTGGGGTCTCGGGGCTCTGGGGAGCTGCCGCGCGGTGCGGGGTTGGCCGCGGTGCGGCGGCCGCGCTGCGAAATACGGGTGTTGGCCGCCCCAGTCCGTGTCCTCCCCGGGGGCCGCGCGGAGCGGGGGCTGGGTCCGTCGTCCTGCAGCCGGGGGGGTCGGCGGTCCCGGGGGCGCGGAGGGGAAGGGGGCAGGGGGACGAGACGCCCCGGGAACTGGCGCAGAGACAGCCGATAGCAGAGCCTGGTTATTGCTATGGTCAGGGGTGTTTCGCAAGGATGAACGGTTTTGCCGAGCTTATTGGAGAGAACTGCGTTATTTCCGAGAAGAGGTCAGAAACGCCATAGTGCGTGCAGAGTGGCCGTGGAAAGTGCACGGGCTCCACCCGCGCTTCGCCTCTGCGCTTTTATAATCTGTCTCTCCAAAGTCCAGTCCGAATTTTATCGCTTCAGTTACACGCCCTCGGTAATTTAGTGAGCATCCCCGGCACCGTTTTTTTAGGGGAAAGCAGGCTTCTAGCAGGCTTTAGGGAATTCCCGATTTCTGCGCGCCCTCGTCCCGCCGGTGCTGTCTCTACGCTCAGCGGGGGATGTACGGTTCAGATGCTGCCTCAGTCCCGCTACTCCCTGCCCCGCGGGCTCCGCTCTTGGGGCGCCGGGCCCCGCCGAAGGTCCCCGGGGAGGGGGGATTGCCGGAGGTGTGTGAGAAGGGAGAGACGGGAGAAAGCGTTCTGATGCCTGTCTCTCAGAAGTAAAGCAGGAACGTGTGTGGATGGGAGTGCTCACCAGCTGCACATAGGAGAGGTCTCGTAAATATTTGACGGCAACACAGCACGAAGAAAACACTGAACGGGGAGAATTCGGGTTGTTTTAACGAGAGGGTGTTGGCAAGTAGACTTCTTACTGAAAGGTTGCACCGTACTGTCTGTGCGTGCGGCTGGGTATTCCTGTCTGGAGTTTGCTCTAGCGAAGTTGCTTCTCCGTTTAAAACTCAGTCTGCTGAGAATCTCATCAAACGGCGTCCTGTGCACCTTACGGGAAGCGGGCACCGCGCCTGGGGCCGCGGGCTGGTCCCCGCGCCCAGCCTGGGTGCGTCCGCGCGGTGCCCGGAGGTGGGCGATCGGAGACCCCCGCGCTGGCCTCCGGAGGTGCTAGTCCGGGGGTCGGCGGGGGCCGCGGGGCCCCGCAGCCGAGCTCGCAAGACCCAGCACCGTGCCGCAGCCCCCGCGGCCTCCCTGGCCCTGTACCCGCCGCCCGCCCCCTCGCGCCCCCCATCTGATGTGCGGGGCCCCGCGGGTGAGAGTGCGGGGCAGTCCGCCTTGGCGAGTGCGTGTCCTGGTCTCGCCATCTCACCTCCCCGGTCACGTACGGGCCTGCGGGTCTGTCGGTGCTCCCGGGGCGGCTCGGCGGGCGGGCAGGAGGGCGGGCGGACGGCTCAGCCCTCGGTGGACCGCTCCCGGTGTCACCGTGAGGCCGTGCGGTCACCTCCGTCGCCAGCAGCTGTCTGGCAGAAGACGCAGCTCGGAGAGGAAAGCCTGAGAGATAGTGCAGGACTAAGTTCCCGTCCACGCAGGCTCCCCTCTCCTGTCTCAGCCATCTTCTTACACGTACCTTGGTTTTGCACACCTGTCAGTATCCAGAGGTTTTCCATCTGTAGACCTCAGCGCCCTGGGCTCTGGGGGCTTCTGTGGGCTGTGCAAGACAGGCAAGAAATCAAGCCAGCACTCTCGGGCTTGTTCTTTGTGAGTTTGCATCCCCACTGGCTCCAGCCACTGGTAAAAGCTGCAGGGTTTGGACTAGCCCTGAATTATTTGTTCAGAGCTGGTTTAATAAGAAGTAAACTAATCCAGTCTCTTACCAGTGACCTGTTTTCCAAATCAATCCAATGCATTTTTTTCTTGGGCCAGGCTGTCTGCCTCTGCTTTTGGGTCCAGGATCTTCCAAAGCTGTACACATGTGGCTTTTGTTCATGGCTGTTCCAGTATGGAGCTCTGCCTTGCTTAATTGTGAAAGACCAGATCAGCCAAAGGGAAAAGTTTCTATTTCCTAGTTGGATTGCTGAGCCAGTGGTTCCCTTATCAACATCCAGAACTTGATGCAGTTTGCTTTTATTTATTTATTTTCTTATAGAAGACAAAACAACCCCCCCCAAAAAACAAAAATCAATCAACAAATAAAACCAAAAAACCCCCGCAAAAGACCAAACCAACCCATGGGCTGGAGGCGAGGGGAGGCAGAGGGCAAGAAGGGAGTTAGTGGGATGCAGCCCTGCATCTTTTTAGAGCACTGGCCTTTGCACTGTAGCAGGAAGTGCAGAGAGTAATTTCGGGCCCCCAGTGTGTGACTGCAATAATTTTGCTTCATTTACTCACATCTTCTTAATTCACCTCTTGGTCCCTGCACTATGCTCAGGCTGTCTGGATAAAACCCGAGCATGTTCAAAATCAGTTTTGCACCTACGTGTTCCTGCCATCGCGGTGAACGCTTTAAGTTCTAAGCGTCTGTGGCAGTTGTGTCACGCTGTCATGCCGCTAGGGAAAGGGCCAGGGACAGAGGAAATTAAACCAGCGGTCACATTATGTAAAAGAACATTTTGCCCTTAAGGCACTGGAGGGCAAAACCAAAATGGAAGCCATGGCGGATTGTTTGTAAGTACATGGCTGGGAAGCTCGCTGTGAGGTGCCCTGTGTTCTGTGAGCACGGTCACTCTGCCGAAGCGCCCGAAGGCTCCCCTGAGATGTCGTATCTGCCTGCTTAATTCCTTTCACTTCTGTCCATGCGATGAATAAACACAGCTCTGGCAGGAGCCCTCGGGTGTTAACGCCTGTGCCGGGGGACGGGGCGGCTCGGGAGGTTTTCAGCCCCTTCGGGCGCCGCCCGTGAGGACACGGACCCTTTCTTCCTCCGCACCCCGCGGGACGGTGTTTACCGCAGGAACCCCAGCTCTGAACGGGCTTTTGCGAAGCATCCGAGCGGCTGCGGCAGAAGGAGGAAGCGATCTCTGCCCTCCCAAGCTTCTGCCATCCCCGCACCGCGACGCCATCGGAGCCCGGGCCGGGGGTGGCACCGACGGGCGGGCGGTCTGCGCCGGGACCCCTGGCGGCTTGTGTGGAACCCTGACCCGCCCCGGTCCTCCCGAGGAGCCTGTTCCTTGGTGCCACGCTCCTGGGAGGGCCGGAGTCCCGCCCCGCGGAGGGGCGTGGCGCGGTCAGCGTGTCCGCGGGGCTGCGCGCATCCTCCGCGCCAGGCACCGGCAGCCGGCCGGACTGCCCGCCTGTCCCCGGGTCCCGCACTGACTCCCCGGGTCCCGCCGCGGCCCCGGGAGAGGCTCGACGGGCCGCTCAGGCGGCCGGCCCCGGCGCTGGGGACCCACCCGCACGCCCCGGGGCTGCATTCGGCACGGGGCCGGGGGCACGGGGATGCCTGGTCCTCCCCCTCACTGGTAACGAGCCCCGGGGAGAAGGGGGATACCTCACTGCGTGCTCAATGGTGGGTCTTCCTTCTGGCATACCAGTGTGAGGGACTGTTCTTTGTCATGTGAATTAAAGAGCAGATTTGCTCTGTTCCTTGGTGTAAGCTTCCAAGCCTTCCCCAGATGATCTGTGACTTTGCATGTTGATACCATGAGCAGCATGTGCATTAAAATGAAAATGCCTATTAAAACCCCAGCACGTTTGGGACTACCTCGCTGGAGATGTTTTGTGTACTCTGTGGATAAGTTGGGATGAGAGTTCCTGAAAAAAGGTGATTCATTCAGAGCAGATCTGGAAACTGCAGTGAACCTTCAGAAACGGGATCCCAGGTTTCTGCCCACGGGTCACAATTGCCCAAGTGTTTGAATGTGTCTGCGAGTAGGGAATCAAGATTTACAGTCTTGTGAGTGGTGCCTACAAAGTGCTACTGTAATTCCCTGAAATAAAATACGCTTCTTTTGAAAGCGCAGCGGCTGCAGGTGTTCAGTGTAGTGTTTTAAGCAGGAATAAGGGATCTTATTGCTCTTTGTGTTTGTAATTTTTACACGGAGATGACTACGTTAACTGTTGACTGACGCTCATAGAACCAAGGGGGAAATTTTACCTGGTGCCAGAGTGATGCTGCTCTAAAGGAGAGTGAAATACCTAGACAGTGCGTTTCTGCCCAGTCATCCATTGAGTTTAGTGCTTGAAAGCAGTACTTCTGGGCAGGGAACAAGATTGGGGAAATGTCATGTAAATTTAGCACAACTCTCTTCTGCCTGCTTGTTCCGAGCAGTTTTCTTAGATTAACTAATCTGTTCACACAGAAAGCACACTGCTCAGGATTTTAAATGCATCTTTGATCTGTGAGCACATTGTGGCTTTAGGAGAAAGCTTTGTGCATCGGGTACTGTGGCTACAACTGATGGGGATCTGCATCTAGTCCTACCCACTGCAGCCAGCAGCACCTCAGGCAATCGTGTCTCTGCTTTTGAAGGGCAGCAAGGAAGTGTTTCACTGAGCATACATTAAAAAAAAAAAGAAAAAAATATAGAGAAAAAAGTAACTAAAGGTTGGTTAGTGAAGCAGCACATTAAGCAGGAGCTAAAATTCACTGCTTGCATGTGCAGAACTAGTCCTGTTCACCTTGCTGCTCTGCACAAAACTGCTTGTCCCCTTTGCAGAGCCCAAGAGGGCTCAGTGCCCTCTGCTCCACAACAAACGTCTGACAGAAGATTAACTTTTTTGCTGGTGATGTGATTATAATCTTCTATTCATTGGTTCAGTTTGGGATTGCAAAAAGGAGAAGAGAGCGACACAGGGAATCACTGGAGATTTTAAAGGCAACTGTTAGTTTTAATCTGTGCAAACAAACATTAAAAAATGAGTCAGCTCTGGCTGTTTACCTGGAAAAAGCTTTACACAAAGCAGTACTTCACCACCTACTGCTTTGCCTTTCCTTAATACCTTCTGAATGTTGGTGCTTGAGCAGGGGAAAAATTATTTATCCTACTCTCAGTGAGAGAGGGTCTAATGGGATGAAAGAAAACTTAGAACTCAGTGTAGCACTGACTTGCCACCAGGGTTGTACAGACTAAAACACTGATACTATTCTACACTGTGTTATAAATACCCAAATATTTACACTGTCAGCACCCAGCCCCTAATGGTATCAAGAGGCAGGTTTACAACATGAAGAATCTGATGGGCTCAGCACTGCTCGAAACTGCAGAGCTCATCCTGCCCTGCTCTGAACCACCACGGGGCTCCCAGGATGTGGAGCCCAGGTGGGCTGAGTTAATGGTTTTGGCAAGGGGAGCCTGCCTGCCTCCTGCAGATTTTGCCTCCTACATGGCTGCAAGGAGAGGGGAAAACAAGGCCCCTCTCTGTCTTGTTCTACTGTTTATACTCTGCAGTGATGTTTGCTGTGCTTCTATGTCTACTTTGTACTGTTATTTCGGGAACCTGCATTTTCTTGTAAGACAAAATCATCAATAGTTCAGAAATGGAAATCACATTTATCCCATCCTTGCTGCATTCCATCGGGTCTACCTGCAGGTCGTGCCAGTGTGTTGCTGGGGTTTTCATACTGCTGGCTGATCATGTCCCAAGTTCTTATGGAGGAACAGGCCAGGGCATAGGATGCTGCTTTATGTCTGAATGTTGGTGCTAAAGGGGATATATAGGATCCCACAGCAAGTATCTCAGACAGCTACATCTCTGCAGAGGGATAAGAGGAGGACAGACGGATTCTATTCAGCACTAGAAGCCACGAATGCACTATTCAGCTGTAATATGTGTGACTTGGTGATAAATACAAGAGGAGTGGTGTCTGACCAGATGGCTATTACCTCTGCAGACCAAAGAGAGTGTTGTTATAATGAAGGACTCCTTCCCATAATGAATTAATAATGAAAGTAGGTTTAGAATCATGCTTGATGCAGCAGGTACATGAAACAGTCAAATGTGCAGCGCTTGTCTAACCACAAGTAAGTCTTCTAGAATGGACAGACATTATTTAGGACTCATTCCTGCAGTAATATGGTGACTGGTCTGGTCTATGGCAACACTTCTCAGAAGCTGCAGTGGACACAGAGTTCCCTGACAGACTTGCCAGGCTGACAGACGAGGTGCCTTCCTCACTGCCTGCTGCAGCCCATCTTCCAGGTTCACTGACCACAGCATCTCCCATTTTGTTACTGGAGATGAGGCAGGCAATTCCTTTTGCCTCACGTTCAGAGAACAGTTATACAGAAAAGTCATTAATTTGAAGATCACATGCTCCCACAAAGTATATTCATTAGGGTTTGCATTAATCTTTAACAAGGTGCATACTGAGATGTGCAAGGAGACTCTCTTTACCTTGGTCCACCAGAGAGCTCTCACCTTTTCCAGGGTCATCTGAAGCATGGTCCTCCTACACTGAGAGCCCATGGACCACACAGGTGTGGGATTTTTCTGCTCAAGACCCTCTTTCTGTTGTTTCAGAGGTGAGGAAATATCCAGTCAAAAGCACAAGCTGGTGGATCTGATGCAAAGTGCTTTAGAGACCGCAAACAGGAATGAAGAAGGAAGCAGAATTAGACCAGCTCAGTGAACACAAGTGATGTTTTAAATATGTTCAGCTCTACATACATGTATTCCCCTCCATTTACATTCCCAAATCAAAACAGTTATTTTAGGGAAGCATTGTCAGAATAATGGACCCAGTTAAGGGGTGTAACGTCTTCTTCTCAAATGGGATACTGGAGGAAGGGGTTGTTTTGGGGTTTTATGTGTACAGTTTGCAATACTAAGAGTGCCGGGGCTGGCTGGTGTAAACACACGTGCACTGAAGAGATGGTTTCACAGTCAGCTTTGTTCTGTCTGTCCAGCACCCTGCCCTGCAGCCTGGAACCACGATTCCAGCAGCAGGCTCTCTGTGCCTCCTGCCAAAGTGCAGTGGTCTGCACCTGGAAAAAAGTAATTTAGACCCTGGGGCTGCACGTTAGGCTGACCCTGCTCAGGGTGCAGACAACGAATCTATTGAGGTTGGCGGGGCCAGCAGGGGCCCCGCACCAGCGGCTCAACCCTCCCCCCGGCTGGCGGGGCGCGGTGCTGCTGCTGGGGCTGCTGCCCTCGCAGTCCCGGCCTCACGCACGGGCGGGTTTAGCACAGCACCCAGTTCCAAGGTTTTGGATGGAACGGGTGCTCCCACCCCCCCAGGCAGGCTGCAGGGATGCCCGAGGTGGGGGCTGTGCCCGGGGGGCCGCCCCTCGCCGCGGAGCCGGCGGGTCCCGGCGCTCCTGGCGGGCACCAGCACCGAGTGTGGCACACTGGTGTGTGCTGGGATGCCTGGGCGTGCAAGGAGCAGCGAGCAGAGCGTGGCCGCGGCCCGGGTCCTGCCCCAGGGGAGCGCGTTCAGCTGGTGCGCAGCTCCGAGGTGCTGCCTGCACAGCCCCATGGGGCCCTCCTGTGCACAGCACTGGTGCCTGTTTCCCTTGGCTGGGCAGATCTTGGCCTCTAGGAGATTTTGAGGCTTTTTGACTTATTCCGTACACGGTTTTGAGTTAAACTATTTCTCTGGGATCCAAGTCACAGGGATTCAATTTACTGCACCTTCAGGTAGTTTATATTCCTCTTAATTTTGTCTTTCATTGCTAAGAAAGGCCACCTTAGACAAATGGTTTCGTTCATATTACGTGTTACTTACACTTTTGGATGCAAAAGCTACTTGCCTATTTAGTGATGACAAGTGAAGAGGTTCTGTGTTTAGAAAATTGAGTTGCAGCAGTATTCACATAACAATCCTGTGATCCTACCTCTGTCAAAATGCCCACTGCCTTCAGGCTGAATAATGACTGCAAGATTGGTCTTCTCTCTGCAGATTTTAAGTTTCTTACGGAAGTGTGCATGTACACAGATGAAACACATATGTTTGTCTGAAAAGGAGAGGTTATGCTGGTATTTAGACATGCTGAGTGAAAGAGTATAGTCTATAAACATGGGTAAATGCTTCAGAGTGCAGCAGGGCAGGTACTGGATTTTTAATTTTGCAGTGAAGTTTATTATTTCAGCCTCTCATTATGAAAAATATTTTTTTTCCTTCTGCATTTCCTGTGATCTCAAATTCTAAAAAAGAAGTCTGATTAGCAAAATCAAACCACTTTATTGAAATGTTGGTCTTATATTTTGCAGTTTATTGGACATTAGTTTTAAAAACTGAAAAAAAAAATAGGTAGAAGTATAGTGTTTTGTTTTACTGGAAATGCTTTCACTTCATCTTTATTTTAAAACTAACATTCCCCAAAAGTAATGTATTTTTCCCCAAAAGGTCTAACTTCTGACAAGCTAGTGTTTTCTAAAGTAGATGTGTCCATCAGAAAATTTCTGGCTGGTGCTGTTATAAAGTCATGATTGGTTTTTGTTTCAAGATGAGGCCCAATTTCTTTAACCAGTTATTGGAATTTTGCCTGTGTGAATTTCCATGCACGAATCTTTCTCCAGACATGGATGGGATCCAGCTGTTTTGTGGAGGAAGGGGTGGGATGGCTTTGCTGGTGCAGGAGAGGAGCTGTGGCCAAGATGCTGTCCCCAATAAGTTGCCCCCTGGGCAGAGGGCTGGGTCAGAGCTGGGGCCAGCTGAGCCACCACCGTCCAGCCAAAAGGAGGCAGGCAAAATTGTATATTTTCAAGTTAACTTCCTTCTGGAAGGATTAGCAGATTAAATGCCAGTCATTGTAGCTTTATCTAATTTTAGCTGTTGAACAGTCAAAATATTTCCCTTTGAAATATCAGGGATCAGGCTGCATTGCTTCTGAAATTGAGGACAGTTTCTGTTGAGCTGAGTGGGCTGAGGTTTGACTTAGAAGAGGAGGAACTTGCACTTTTTCTCTAAACCTGTTACCAAGGTGCAGAGAAGCAGATGCAGAAGCAGCCTTGAAGTCAGAGAGCACATGTGGGACAACTTGTTGGATGCTGTGGTGTGTGGTTTATCAGGGTCAAAGCTGCTGGTGGCTGCAGGGCTGGTGGTGCCTGGGGGGCACAGGCTGATCATCTGCTGGGCAGCCCCATGCCCTGGTGCCTGCTCCTGCCCATGGCACAGAGGACTTGTTCCAGAACTGCAGATGCACGAAGGAGGGGAGATCTGGGTGCTAAATCTGTATATACCTCAGGTGCCTTGCATGGGTAACTGTTTATTTTTGGCAAAAGATGCCAACCCTTGGTGAAGTGCTGTTGAGTATTCCACTGCTGCCCATGGAGTACTTGGAAAGCACAATGCCAAGGCATTATTAGTCTTGATCCAAAGCCAACCGAAGTATCTGCATAGCATTTAATGACCTCTGGAACAAGCATTTCTGGAAATGTGATCACTTATTTTTTGGCTTGCTTGGTAGAGAAGTGCCAACAAAGGACAGTTGTTCAAATACCTCCACATAACTAGCTCTGGAGCATCAATCTGCCACGTTCTTTTGGCTTTTGGGTTTCTTTTGGGGGATGCGTTTTGGAAGGACAGGTGAGTTTCATCTTGAAAGGGAGGTTAGGCTTTAAGAACTAAAATATACCAAAAAGGGGAGACCTGAGAGCTTTTGATCAATGTGCCACGAGAGATGCTCCCCCACTCAGGCAAGCTCAGCCTTCGGTCCTGCAGAGCAAGAACCCCTCGCGCCCTCCCCTCAGCCCTTAATGAGTTTAGTCTGCAGGATTTCCTCTTCCGGTGACATTATCAGCAGAAATTACCCTGTGCCATTACCTGTGGCCAATGAAAGTTGACAGGCTTCCCCCTGCTCCCCTCTCCGGGGCTGTGTGTGACTCCCTGAGACAGGAAAGTCTTGTCTGGACTTGACCCTTTGAAGTTTCTCTCACCTCCACCTACCAGCTCGCTGCAGTTTCTGTGCTGTGGTCCAGTCCCCTGTGCTTGGAGGCTGCGAGTGCTGCTGTGGTTATTGCAGCTGGTGCTGTGGGTACACCCGGGGGTCTGCACCCCAGGAGCCTCTCGGGGGGAGCCTGTGGGGGGTCCGTGGCTTCCTCTTGCCCAGCCCTGGGTGGCTGGGGCTGTACTCTGGCCCGACGAGGAGGGTGTGGGTCAGCAGGCTGGGAAGGCTGAAGGGATGCAGTGCAGCTATTTCTCAGCCAATGCTCAACTTAGAGAGAGAAAAACATGCTGGAAAAGAATGGTCACTCCTTTCCCTATGATTTTACTTATAAACATTCATTGCGTGGCTGTGTCGTTCATCTTGAAGATCTGGAAGGGTCCTCCTCAGGGGTTTTCTCTGTGTAAGATTCTGCTGGCTTCACTTTACAACTTTTGGTTATGTCCATGCCAGGAGTTGTTTAGCCTATGTTATGTGACTCAGAATGGCTTCGGTTTACATCCACTTTATCATCCTGTATCTCCTGTAGAATTACAATACACAGAACTTCAGACCTCTGTGCAAATAGATAAAGAAATATAACTCTGTGCATGAGCTCCAAGGGCTCTGTAAATGCCACAGCCCTGATTGAAAATGTCTGCCTAGCAGAAAATGGGGAAGTCTTTTTGCAAGACAGAGTTCTTGTCTGATAACGTGGGGTAACAAAAGGTGATGTCCTGTGGCATCAGCCCTGGGATGGGGAAGCATGAAAACATCCCTGTTTCATGCCTTTTGGCTTCAATGCTGGGTTCACAGGGACTGCAGGGCAGAAGGCCACATTTTCCTCTTTGGTGGGTGCCCAAGAGAAAGACCTTTCTCTTTCACTGTAGCTTCATCCCACTTCCCTTTCACCCAGCAGGGGGATGCACTCTGCAGAGCAGGATTTGCTGTGGTGGTTGGCAGCAGTACCTTCTGGTATTGCTTTCTTCTCTGGCCCCAGTGCTGGATTGCTGGGAGGCTTTCTGTGGCTGTGCTGGAATAGCACTGTCCTCCCTGTACCCCATCTGCAGGGAGGTAACTCAGCACAACTCCTCTGCCTTCACAGGGATAAGGGAGGATACAAGGGGAATTGCTGCATATCGTGGAGCATTTCTCCCCATGGCTGCTGCCTCTCCAGGTGAACTAAGGACCTTTCCTGCTCCCAGGTGAGGCAGCAAGTACCGAACCATGGCTGGAGGACCTGCTATGATTTGGCATTGCTATCACTGCTTTTCTGGGGCTTCATTAACCCAGTTACTTGATTCACAGCTTGGAGAATTAGTATGGTTTTCTGTATCTGGAGGTCTTCATGTAAAGCTTGATCTTGGTCTAATTCTCAGTCAGTTTGGTAATTTTATTGGGCCTCAAAGTATTGTGTGGCTGGAGGAAATGCTCTATGTAAAACTCACAGCTTCATCTGGTAGTGATTTGTCATTTACCATGTTTTGGGCTTGCTGCCAGCTCAGCTGTTGCCAAATGAAAGGAAGACAAGGGAATAAAATGATTATCAGGAAAAGGCTTAGAAATATTGCAAATGAAATAAACGAAGAATAGCTTAAAACTAAGATGAGGATACAGATAATAAATCACAGAAATCATGGGGGCAGGCAGCAAGGGAGTCCAGGTTTCCCCTAGACTACAGTCCTTTTCACAACAAGGACAGCTCAGCATTGTCCTTGAAATATATGTGATCAAGTGGACCACCAAGAAAAAAATTCCTGCAATCCTGTAAACCCATACTTATCTCTATTTTTTGTATCTTTATATGAGGTATCTATTATTAGTGGTCAAAAAGTCTGTTATTATCCCACATTTACTGTGTGGTGTGAGCTAAAGGTCAAGGAAATAGGTGTGCAGGCAAGAAGGGCAGTGCCTGACCCGCAGAGGAGCTGGGGACAGTGCTGTTGGAAGGAGATGCTGCCCCTGAAAGGACCTTGCAGGGCTCCAGCATCACAACAGTCAGGAAACTGCTGCTGGATTTACTGTCCCCAGGCCCAGCAGCCAGGGATGGTCTGTCCGAGCTGCTGCCAGCTGTGTCCTGGGATGCCTTCCCTGGCCAAGGATCCGCACCCTGCCGGAGCGGTGTGGGAGCGGCTTGCTGCTGTCAGAAGCAGCCTGTGCAGGCCTGGGACTGACTGCTGGAGAGGGGCAAGGATATTTTCAAATGGCCTGCCCAAATCCATAACTGCTTTGAAAAAGAGCCCTGAATTTGAGTTGATAGAAGTTTTGGTTTGAAGGACTAAGCACTATAGGTGAAAAATCGGTATTCCATACATTGACTTTCAGTGATCTTATTAAGTCTGAGTAAGGAGTTGTTTCTGTACACTTCCACTACAGGGTTTTGATTTAATCTGCACATTCAGGCAGAATTTGTGACTTCAAGTTGTGAAAAAAATAAAAGGTCAGAGGATAAGAGTGAGTCAACAAATACTTTATCCAAATACCTGGCACTTCTGGTTTTGGAGACAGTTCCACAGCTCTGACAGCAGACAGCTGTGATGGGAATTTCCCATAACTTTTAATGTATTCCTAATGTAATGATTTTCTTCTCAGCTATGTAAGTCAGTAAAATTTAATAGAGGCAGAAATGGAGGCGTAGTGAGATTAGTGACTTGCTTAAGGTCCGAGAGGATCAGGGTCTGCCAGCACAGTGCTGTCCCAGCATCATGTCCTGCCGAGGGTGCACACATGGTCTTGAGGATACTGGCTTCTTAGCTTGGGAACATCACGCTGGACTCTGGCCAGGCAGGAAAGGGGTGGCCCTGCATGGAAGGGGCCATGCCAAGCACCGGGTCAGGAAGGCAGAGAGACAGCCAGGGGGACATCCTTTTGGTTGCTTCAGCACCCCCCAAGGTTGCTTCAGGGAGACAGGAATGCTGGGGGAGAAGCAGGTGCAGTAGTCAGAGGTGAGAGACTAAGCCTGGGCCTGCAGCAAGAGCAGCAGCTCTGCAATCCTACTGCATGGTACCTGACATGCAGCTGTGGGCTTCTTACAGGCTTTTTACCTTCTGCTAGAAAGAAGTCAAACAAAGCATCAGCTATTCTGGTAAACTTGCACTTTTCCAGGCTCCAGCTCCGCTTCTGATGTTGCAGGTTTCTCAGTCCCTCTTCATTAATGAGTGTGCAAGGGCTGCATTTGCTCTTCTTTATCCACTGTCCTTGTCATGGTTACTTGTCCCATGGTTGCCATTCATCCCTTACTCTCCCTTCCAAACCCACTCTTCCTCTTCCTGCCTTTAATTTTTCTCCTGCTTTGAGATGCATATTGCCTTAGCTGCTTTCTCCCCGCTGTGCTAAATTGGTCCTTGAGGAAGGCAGTGCCTTCCATCATCACGTAGCCTTGCTGATTTTCCCTCACAGAAAGGGAAGGCTGGTGTCGAGGGGGTTCTGGCCTTGATGACAGGTGGCTGGATGTCTGATATGGCTGTAGTCTCTTGTGGTCTCTTTATTCTTTCTTCAGGGTGCAGTGGTAGTCCGAGAATAACGCCCTTGAATGGAGCTGGCAGTGGCTTCTTTGTGGCACCTGCAGGCTGGAATACAGCTGAGTGTCCTTGTGGGGCAGAAGGCTGCTGCTCCAGGTGGGGTGCATCCTGCCCCCAGCTGTCCTCCCCACCCCAAGCCTGAGTGGAATACCTCTGCACTTCTAGTGGTGCTGAGCAGGGAGGCTACACCTTTTTGGTACAACTAAAGAAGCCGTTAAATAGTGAGCCTAATGATGGACTAAGATAAAGGAAATCTCTAGAGCAGTGATAGATACTTTTTGATATTTGGGAAATGAGAGTGGGTGTGTCAGCAACACTGTTTCCGTCACAAATCCACAACATAGCACCATACAAGCTACTGCGGGCACAGTTAACTCTAGCCCATCCAAAACCAGGGCAATGATGTGCCACAGGTCAAAGATAAAAAGAAGAGTTAAATGGGAAGTGAAGATGCCCGAAGCAAAAGAAAAATGTGTAGTGATCCAGTCAAAAGAAGACCAGTTGCACCTTGCTGAGAGACTAAAGTGCTCTCAGTTTGCACCCACTGCACAGGTGCCAAGGAGAAGGTGCTTTGTTTGTTACTGATGTTTTGGGTAGATGTTTTGTACAGAGGTTCACAGTGTAGCTTTGCTGGAAAGGCTGAGGAGTGAAGGTAAAGGATGTGGGGGCTTCATCTGCTGCCATCCTTGGAGACATTCAAACCTGATCTACTTTCAAAGTGTCCCTGCTTTGATTAAAGGTTGCCAGATCACCACCTAAGATCTCCCCCATCCAAAATTATTTTATGATTTGTGATGACAGAATTGTAGAAAAAAGTTTGACTTACTCATTTATCCTGTCTAGGTATTTCTTCAACATATCCTTACTTACTGCTTCATTTATGTGAGAATACCCTATTTTGATTAACTGCCTGGAAAGATTTCTGATTATTTAATGATATGCTTATGACTAATTCATGCTCACTCCAAATGAGTGAGTCAAAATCCAGGCTAGCCTGCTAGGAGTTATGCACCCAATCCAAAAATTAATTTTCATTTATTTTCTTAATCTGAACTGCAGGATTTATCTAGTATTTTTGCCTTCTCAAAAACAAAGAGAATGTGATTTCTGCACCTCCCTCAGTAGAACAATGGTAATGTGCTTTGGAAACAGGAAAAACAGAAAGAAAATATTTACCTTTCTAAACAAAATATCTATCCAAGCAGGTAATTGCTCTGAGAAAGACAGAGGGAAAGTGTCGAGGCTGACAGCAGCCAGTGAAGGTACATGAGCAATGAGGATGGCAGGGAAGGGGAAGCACTGCATCTGCTGTCTCCAAACTGAAAGAATATAGCATGTTTTTCATGGCACTGGAAGTAGTTAATAGAGTAAGTGCAAATTAAATGAAGCTCTGGGAAGACTTTCTAGGCATGGCAATTTTTTCATGCTAACAAACAATGTCATTACTATTTTCACGTAAGGGTAGAATGGATGTGGGGCCCTGAGATGGCCCAGTGCAACCCTGCTGCTCCAGCAGGATCAGCTGCTCCAGCCTGCTCAGGACCATGTCCAGCTCTATCTGGAATATCTCCACAGATGAAGAATACACAGCCTTGCTGGGCAATGTCTGCCAGTGTTTGACCACCCTCACAGTAAAAAGTGTTTCCTGACACTCAGATGGAGCTTCCTGTGGGCTGATCTCTCCTCAGGATCCCTGAGTCATCCCTTCTCCAGACTGAAGAGTCCCAGTTCTCTCCAACTCTCCTCATTTTCCAGCCTAGGAAACCAGTTTCCCGATGCAGAAAATTTTGGAGGTGTTTAGAAGACCTGTAGTTGTGGGGCTTGTGGACATGGTTTAGCACTGGACTCTGTAGTTAGATTAATGATTGAACATGATGATCTTGGTCTTT
This sequence comes from Apus apus, assembly GCF_020740795.1. Lineage (NCBI taxonomy): Eukaryota > Metazoa > Chordata > Aves > Apodiformes > Apodidae > Apus > Apus apus. Next base: position 31,714,769 of record NC_067288.1, on the reverse strand, counting down.
TCCAATCTAAACTGTGATTCTATGATTCTAAGATGCAACAAACTTTTTCCCATAAGATGACTCCTACTCTCCCCCCAGCTTTGCCAGGCTCACTGGAGCTGGGTTTGTGAGCCCCCCGAGGTTTCTCAGAGCTCCTGGTGTGACCACAGGCCACGCTCACTGCCTGCAGCTTCCCTGGTGCACCGGCCTCGGGACATGGAGCAGGGGCTGGGGGCTCTGGGCATGGCCCTGGGGTGAGCGTGGCTGGGGGTTCTGTGCTTGGAGGTGTTTCTGAGCAGCTGCCCCTGCCCAGCTCCCCCGCCTGGCCTCCCCACCCCGGGCAGCCAGCGGGGAGCGGACGCGCCGGGTCGCGCAGCACGTGCGGGGTCAGAGCTGTGCCTCAGGTTCCTGAGCTTTACCTGAAGGTTTGATAGTCATGAGTGAGCTGTTCCAGACTGAAACCTTGACTGTGATCCAACTGGATTTCTGGAGCAGGGAGCTGTGAGGGGAGAGAGCTGAGATCAATCAGTGCATGAAGCGTCTGTGGGCATGTGGACATGGGCTTCATGTATAAAACCAGTTGTGAATTAAAACTGATTAGAAAAAAGAAGAGCCACAAAAATGAGACTCCTTCTGATGACAGGATCAAATTCTATTAAACTATCTGCAGTTTAGAGTTTGCTGCCTTTAGAGGCAAAAAGCAATCTTGATTTAAAACAAACAAATACATCTCCCTTTTTTCCTGTTTGCTTATGCCACCATTCCCACTATGTAATCTGAGCATCAAGGAAAGCACACTGCTAAACTTTCTGAAGCCTTCATCTAGAATCTGCATGAAGAACTTTAAAAGAAATAATACAAACAAGTTGAATGTATATAAGGAGTCTTGGAAGATTATATCACAGATAAGGAAAATGCTTAGGATTTTCTTTTGCTATGTGCAATGCCTTTGCAACCTACTCGCAACATTATTCCCTGCATGAGGGCCCCCTAATTATTTCATCATGCAGCAGGAAATTCTGGTAGGTCATATATAAACAGCCCAAGGCAGGGACCTCTTCATCAGATAGAGCGTGACATCTGACATCTGTGCAGCCTGCCGTTCGCATGCCACAATTAGCCAGGCAGCCCCGGCGCTGCCAAGGAGCACCAGCTGCTGGTGGCAAAGGTCTGCCCGCCGCGGCTGGAGCTTCTGCCTCCCGGCCCTTTCCCGACGGCCACGTCCCCCTGGCCGGGCCGAGCCCGCAGCAGCGGTCGGGGCGCGGTGCCTGAGCAGGGGATCCTGCTCCCCAGGGGAGCTCTCCGGAGGATGGGGCGATGCCAGCCTCTCTCCCCCCCACTCTGGGGCAGGACCACCCCAGGCTGGTGTCCCCGGCCCAGAGAGGGGCTGCCGGGCTGGGGCACCTCCTGGCACCGCTGCACTCATGGGAACCTGCGATGCTGAGGTTAAGCTGGGTCAGGCAGGATCCAGGACTGCTTAGTTTTTCCTCTCCTTGTGCTCGTTTTTGTGGTTCTTCAACAAAAAGGCAGATTATTCTTCCTTAAATGAGTATGGTCAGTGGTGTTTCCCTGGTATAGAAAATGGCTTCTTAGGGCAATTGGCAGCCTGGGGAGGAGTTTGAGAAGTGCAGAGAAAGCAGCACAGTCACCACTCTGCCCTTCAGTGCTTCTGACCTGAAATTCCTGGTGTTGCCACATCCCCCTTCCCGCGGCGGCTTCCCCGGGCCATGGTGTGTGTCCGGGAGAACCACAAAAGCCTGCACTGCAACTTGTTTTACCCAACTTTTAAAGCAAAATTCTGCTCTATTTAGAGCTTCCTCTGCTCTTTTTTGCAGCCTGAGACCTGGACATTTAGCTGAGTGCAAAGTAATTTTTGTTTTTCTTTAATTCGTAAACGAAAACAGTATCTCATGAAGTTCAAGCTAATATTAACAATGGTAAATGATGGTAAGTTGCCAAAGTTCAAGGTATTCAGTTTCTTGTTTGCTTGAAAATTACAAAGTAAATAGATGTTTTCTGTCTTTAATTATTACTGAAGATCAGAGGCCGCAGAGGCTGAAAAAAGCCTCTCACAATGAAGTTTTAGTCACTTTTCAATGCAAAGAGGAGCTAGTATTTCCCTGCCAGGATTCAGCTATTGGAATACATTGCTGTTACATTTGCTGTAATCTACCCTACTGGATACAGAACACTCCTGTGCCTTCAGCAGCCACCTTGTCATGCTCTCCCTTTGTGGGCGCAGTGTTCCCCTCGCAGCCCCTTTCATGAGCCTGGTCATGATCCAGTTAGGGATGTAATTTGCAGTCTGCCTAAAAAAGGCTGAGATAAACACATTTACGACACAAGTAAGAAGCAGAGTTGGGTTGTGATTGCTGTTCTTGTTGCTTCTGCTTTGAGCTGATCAATATATCCTAGACATGGTGCATCCTGAAGTATTATCACATGGTACACACACAGGAAAATTTTCTTGTTTCCAAGTAATCCCATCTATAATGCTTTTAGGTAAACTACAGTTATTCTGGCAATACTTCTCAAACAGTTTCTCTCTAATTATCAGCAGTTTTTAGTGTAATTTCCTTCTGTTGCTGGTTCTGGAGGCTCAGGACACAGACTTGCCCCCAAGGAACTGGAGTTCTCCTCAAGTTATTGCCTACTGGCATGGTGAGCACTTCCAGAGAGCTCCTCTAGGACTCTTTCCAAGAGCCTTAGTTATGCCAGAAGTGGCTGAGCTGTGACCCTGTTCCAAGCTCTGGCCTCCCAGACTTTGGTGGTGTAATGCTCAGGGCCTCTCTCTGCCAGCATGGGGAGAGCCATCAGCCTTTCCAGAGGGTTTTCCATTGCTGGGCTTGGTCTTCGCTTGGTGCAAGAGAAGTGCAAAAGAAGAAGTCATGCTTTAGCAGGCCAGATCTCAAACATGATACCACACACGTGGTTTTTATTTGAGGGATGCAAATAAAAACCTCGGGACAGAGCGAGGGCTTTGGGATTGGTTTCTATAAGAAGGGTTTCTTTGGGCTTACTTTGACACTGAGGACAAGATTTAACCTGCCCCATTACAGGCATGAACCACGCACACCGTTCTGGGACCAGGAGAAGGGTCTGGAGATGTGGAGGGGTCCAGGGAGGAGCTGGACACCCCCAGGTTCAGGGGGCTGGGGTGGCTGTGCTGCTGGTGGGAGCTGCTCCCCCTCGCACCCTTCTGGGCTGCTGCCACCGAGTCTGGGGACAAAATACAAAGAGAACTGGGCTGTGGGAGACTCGGCTTTTGTCAGGAAAGCCTTGGGAACTTGAGAGGCCTGTGAGGCCGGGCTGGGTGAGCTGCCTACCCTGTCAGGGGATGTGATGGGAAGAGGCTGAGCAGCGTGGGGCTCAAAGCCGCTGTCTCAGGAAACTGTGCCAAGAAAGACACACCCTGTGGAAAATAACACAGCCCAAGGGGATGGCTGCCATCTGGAAATGGCTGCGGATTGCATCCAGGCAGGATGGGGTGGGTGCTGTGGAAAGAGCACAGCAGAGACCGAGGGCATGAGACAAGCACTGGTGTGGACAGCAGTGGATGGGGAGGCTGATGGAGCTGGTGTGACTCCAGGAGAGCTGCAGGCCACTGCAGACCCCACGTGGTTCCAGTGCAGGGCAGCAGGTCCCATGGGGAGCTCGGTGCTTGCAGGGCTGAGGACACTGGGCTGGGTGCTGGGCTGCAGGAACTGACAGCTGGTAACAGATAACCCACGGCTGATCAAGTCCTTGATTCTGCACATAGGCACAGTAAGTGAAAAGGCATCAGCCCTTTTTTAGCAGGGCACTGGAACAGGATTCCCAAATCCTGCTCCTAGAAGTTGCCTCACCCAAAGGCAGAAGCCAGATGTGAAGCTGTTTTGCCTTACTGGCTGGAGATCTGGTGGTGGGCAGAAGAGCTACATCAGGTGCCATCCATGGGGAAGATCCAATAAGTTGTCAAAAAATCCTAATTTCCAATCCATTTGTAGTACACGACAGATCAGATTTTTAATATAACTACTACAGTTTCAGCAAGAGTTCAGCACTGAATGGATCCCAAAGGAATGACAGTTTCCCTGAACATGGTGCTAGGTACAGATTTTCACCAACAACCCCATAACCTCTCCCTCGTGTGACCCTTAGATGCTGGAGGCAGGCTATTGTTGCACTTTCTCCATCAATAAGGATATTAGTAAGATCCTGTTTTCACTAAGGATTTGGGAGATGTCTGTGGGCTCCTCTGTCAGAGCTGGCAGCAATTGGTGCGGGGTTACAGGCTGCTCAAGTGAGGACTGCCTGGGAGGCTGTGCATACATGAATGAATGCAGCTGTACTCTGCCACATAGCTGTATTTGTTAGAAAACCAAGCTGAATACTTGGTCCATTGTTTCCTGAGTAACTGCAGAGACAACACTTTCCATTTCCTGGAGTGGGAGAAATTCAGGAGAGATGGCCAATGCTAAAAGTGTTTCTCTGGCTGCTGTTTCAGGTTCTGCCAGGTGCCTTTAGGAAAACAGGTCACACATTTGTGCGTGGTGAGTGGTTCCTCTGGGAGGTGCCTTCTGCACACTGCCACTTGTACTTGGTACCTGAGAGATTTCCCACAAAATGGAAAAGGCTTTTGATGGTCTTAAGGAAGAATCACGTCTGGCTAAAGCTGAGCAAATAATATACAACTTAATGCAAGGGAAATAACAGACCCAGGAGAGATGTAAACGCAGCAAACCTTGAGAGGGTGAGACTGTTGCTAATATGTGGTATCAGTGGAGCAGAAAGGCTCCAGATCCATGGTGAAGAGTGCAGGAAAACTGGTGTCTCTGATCAGCCTGCTGAGAGCACCACTGTGTGAAGTTGTCCTAGCTGAATGAAGTGTTTGAGAAACTGGAGGAGTGCAGCACCATGTCTGAATCAGCCGTTCTGTCAGTGCTGAATAAAGTTTTCAGAAGTGTTGACACAGGCAGAATGAATGTGTTTGTTACTTGACAGCAGTGAAAAGCAACTCCATGCAACTGTGGAGGGTGTCCTTGGAGGCCTTTTAGACTCTGTCCTTTATTTTAATTTTCAGGTAGATTTTATGTTCTTGAAATGCTGTCATGATGATTGATTGTTTATTGTTTTTATTCTTAATTTTGCTAGTACTGGAAATCAGAATGAATTAGCTGGAAACATGCTTGTTGCTCATGGTAAGGCTCTACAAACTGCTCAGAAAGACTGGATCTAACAGGCCAGTGTTAGAGGCAGTCACTTGAACACCTCCATGGGACTCAGCAGTCTGTGCAAGTGGCTTCCCAGACATCTGCTGGGGCTGAGCCAGGCTGCTCCAGTGGCAGAAACACAGGAGAGGTGATGTGGATGGTTAAGGAGGGGAGTACCTAAGAGAAAACCTGGTTCTGGGTTCTGCAGCTACCTTTGTCTCCACACAACCTGGAGCACAAGAAGGGTGATGTCCCTCAGGTCAGGGCAGATGGACCCTGGACCTTGCACTCTGGGAGAGGATTCCTTGGGCATGGAGTGATTCCCATGAGCTGTCCAGGAGATCAGATTCCATGTAATGTGGGACAGTTTCTGTGTGTTGCTGGGAGGTAGAAAACATGGAAAATAAATTCAAGAGTGAAGTTTTTGAGCCCGAGTTGTGGTGTTGGTTTGTTTTGTTTTATCATGCAGTGCTTGTACCCCTCTTCTGTCCTCAGTTGTGAAAGCACCAGAACATCAATATATCCTTTAGTATGATGGGATGAACTAGTAAGGTGAGCATGAGGGAATTTTGCTTTTTTTATCACAAAGCCTCACTTGGTTCTCTTTGGTGTGGGTGTTCTTTTTTGCTTTCTGCCAAGTGAAGTTTTCCAGCTACATTGCTAGTTCACCCAGGAGAGCTGTGCTGCTTGGTGCCCAAGGCCCACCTCTGCCAACAGGGTCTGTTGATAAGTGATGGCTAAGGCTGGGAACTCCCTGGGTCCCAGGGGAATGCCTGAATCCTTGACATTGTGGCCACAGCAATAACAGGCTTGTGAGCAAGCTGGTATCACTGCATCTCTACGAGCTGGGGATTTGTCTGTCTGCCTTTGTTGTTGGCTTGGCTCCTATCAACAAAAGTAGTTCAGTTCTGAGATAATGATGCTTCTGAGAGCGTGGATGTATGAAGGTCAGCCCACCTCTCAGCCAGGTAAGCTGAACAGATAGGCTGTTACTGGTTCCTGTCCTTGCCAGCTCACCTGGTGGCACTGGCCGTGCCGTGTCGGCCGGGGGTGCCCCGCTGCTGTGCCTGCTGTGCACGGTGTCCCTGCTCCTCACCAAGAGGCAGGAACGTGGAAATCTGATGAAACTGAGACAGGTCAATGAACCTTACACTTTCTGATTCCAGAGGAAAGGTTCTTGCATGCATACTTCAGCAACTCTGAAACCCCCAGGATTTGAGAGCCCATTAAGTCCTGGCCTGATCACTGCTTGAGCTCAGCACGTGCTTGGGGTGTTTCAGAGCTGGCAACTGGGCCACATGTTTGACACATGTGGTGATTTATCAGGAGAGCCAAACATAGGCTGCTCTGGGGCTTCTGCATTTTCCATTCTAGGCTCAGGGAGACTTTTTTCCTCCACAAGGCAGCACGAAACTTTAATTAAATGTCACTAGCTCTTTAAAATGAATAGGCAGATAGCTGTGTTTGAGACAAAATTCTGAGAAAACTGTGCTGTGTTTCTGTGGAAAATGAGGATATTCCCCTGGGATTGTGTACAATGGGGTTGTGCCACATAGTCGTGATTCTAGCAACCAGCAGAGTTGTGGTCTTTCTCAAAGCAGAACCTTGTTGCACGTTTTTGCCTTCTTTCACACCCCTTGGTATCAGCTGTGTAAGCCTGTTGTACTGATTTCCTGCAAGCATAGAAGTGTCAGGCAGGGGTGGCAGGATCTCCTCGGTTCTCTGTTAGTAGCTGCATTTTTGGTTTTAAGAATGAAACATTTGGCTTAAAAAAAGCCTTTGCTCATGTTATAGCACATACAGATGGTAGCTTTTTGGGCAGTGGTATCATAGTCAAAAAGGGTTGTTGTCGCTGTCTCTGATCTCTGTGAATCTCTTAAATCCAGCATCCTGTGAAATTTGTGGCACCCTGGGAGGATGTGGCAGGCAATACTTCAGCAGTGTGCATGGAAGCAGAGCAGGTTTTTGTCCAGCATTTGTGTGAAACCTCCCAGAACTGTAGAGAGAAAGCAGTGTAGTGAGTGGAGGCAGAATTTGGTGTCACCGCATCTGGCCAGCCCTGGTACAGATCTCTGCTTTGGCTTGATGCTGTTTACCTGTGCCTTTAAAAATCCTTCACTGATAAAAGTTGGAATTTAATCCTTAGTAATTATGTCATCAGCACCATCTGTTGGAAATAGTTGAGACTTGTTATGCTGAAGATTTTTGAGTAATTTTGCCCTTCTGCACCAGAAAGTGTTGTTGCTGAAGAGGAATGAGAAATGTCTAGTCTTTAATAACAATTACACAAATTTATGCATAGAGGGAATTACTGTTGGGGCTAGTGCAGGAGAAGAAATGTATTCCTGTTCAAAAGATCTAAAGATACATACATTGAAGGTAAAACCTAAAATAAAAATCCTTGATGGGAATTTCATGAATTACTTTCCTTTCCTTTTTCCCTCTTCTTTAATGAAGAACACAAGTAAAATTGCAGATTCAAACACTTTTGAGTGCTGGGGCAGGCAGGGGGTTGATTAGAGTTCTCCAATTATAACTAATGACATAAATAACATAGGCTCCTGTTTTGCCTAGATGATCCATGAATTGAGCCACCTCATATAAATACAGCCTGTCTCCCCTTATTTTCTCATGGCAGATGATTCAAAACTGACATAGCAAACCATGCTGCTGTTTCAGATCCTCAAGAGCTGGGCACCTCAGTCCGTGTCCAAGCTCCTGGCCCTGTTTGCTGGGTTGCTGGTGATGTGGTGCCCGCGGGGACCCGAGGCTGGAGCTGCGCTCGCAGCGCTTGCTCAGCCTGGCCCTGGGCTGGGCCTGTTACTGACATCTTGCTCAGGGCTCTGTGTAACTCCAGTGGCTCCAGCTTGGGCATTTTGGTGCTTCCGTATGTTGTGCTGCATTAGCAGTTGTAGGTAGACAGAATTCCTCTGGCTGGAATTGGGAATACTGCTTCTGTGGGGCTATTCTGAGACTCTTTTTGTGTATTTTCATATTTACTCAAACTTCAGTCTCTGTGCAGTTCCCTGGGAAGCAGAGGCCAGGAAAACTTGCATTTTGTTTAAGCACAGTCAGCACAAGACACTTAAGGGTGCCCTTACTCCCTGCCCTGGTGAGCCACCTCTCCACGTGTCCCTCCCTGAGCGGAGGTGCAGGACACCAGGACTCTGCTCCCAGCTCCTCCCTGGCACGTGCCCTGTTCTGCTCCATGACTCCCTGGGCCTGGGTATCCACAGGGGATGTGGAATGCTTTTAAATAAGGGCTTGCATCACCAAGCCTATTTAAAAACGTATCTTCTAATCCTGTTTGTTTTGCCTCCTAACTAGTGCATTCACTGACACATGCACCTTGTGCCCTGAAGCAAAATCCTAACACTGAGGGAAGCCAAAATGACAAATATTTTTGTTTTCTAAAATTCTCTGTCAGTATTTGTATAACTCGATGCCCAAGGAGGAAAAAGGAGAGAGAGGAGAAAAAGGATTATCAGACCTGTACCTGACTGCCAAGGAGAGCAGCCAGCGTGCATTTATAAAGCGTGGAATGACACGAGCAGTGAATAGCGAGGTGAGGAAGAGCCGGGATGGAGCAGGGCGCTGGCTCTGTCTGCCAGCGGCTGTTCCAGCAGGGCTGCCGGGATCCTTCCTGGCCAGGGGGCTGCCCAGGCAGCCGTCTCTCCGCTCGGGCCCGGCTCGCAGCCCGATTCCCCCGGTTCCTGCCTGGCCACCGGCCCCGGGGCTTTGGTGCGAGGAGCGGGACGCGGGGCGGGGGGTGGGTTTGTCTGCTCGCAGCGCCCGGGAGGCGAGGTGGGCTCCCAGCACGGGGGAGGGACCAATCTGGCGTGCAGAGCACAGCCACCGAGCTCGCTTTTAATTTTGAGTTTCTCCAGGGAATCACATGTTTATTAAAATGTTGAAATCTATTGTCTCACACTTCCTTTGGGCTAATCCCAGAATTTGATAGAAAAATCCCTGCTTGTAGAGCATACATTGTAAATCCTACTTTGTTTAAATAGGGTTCATAGTGGAAGTTGGTGAAATTCAACCTTTATGCTCTGCATTCATGGGTCTATGTGAATAGAGTGGCTTTGCTCAAAATGAGAGTATCCATGCACACACACTGCATAGTTCCCTAAGCCTCAGGAGAAAATTAGTATGTGCACTACATGTGGTTAAGCATAACCATGGAAGTGGCCCAAAAAACTGTTTTGTAAAACGTGACTTTTAATGTGTTTTTCTTTAGGACACAGGGAAGCAGAATCAATGTCTTTGCTTGACATTGAATGGAGAACAAATAAATCAAGGTTGCTGCACGAGAACCATTAGAAACTTCAGCTGAGTGAAGTGTTTGCGATGTGTTTTTCCTGTTTTAGACACTGATGTTTCACAGCCCAGCCTGAGCTTTGCTGGCCGTGGGTGCGGGTGTCTGAGCAGGAGCAGGGGGCTCAGTGAGCTCTGGGGCTCCTGCCAGCAGCACCCACGGCCTGGGTGGGACAGGCTTGTGATGAGGAACGTGGAATATGGGAGAAAGAAGGAAAATAAGTGGCAGTAAATCCACAAAGAGACGCAAGCTTTCCGAAGATAATAATCTCCTTATTTTCTTGTCGCTGTTCGCAGACTGAGTTAGAGATGTTTGTAGCACTGAACACGAGGGGTAGCTCTTAAAATGACTGTGAGGAGAAACACAGATGTGTGTCACTGCTGGTGGATCAGCACAAATTCTCTTGTGTTGTCAGGCGCTGGGTTGTGTCTGCAGAGGTGTCTGATCAGTGTGGGTGCTGTGCTGGTGACTTCTCCGGGAATAACTGTGTACCTCTCCCTACGGGGATGGTGTCTGCTAATTCATTGTGCCATTTGGCAGAGGAAATTATAGGATGTAGAAGTTGTGCTGTGGCCAGAGGGCTGGTTAAAGCTGACATCCTCTAATAAACTGTAGTTACCTTAGTGGTCTCATTAACTATGATTAAAGGGTATTTTGCAAATTAAGGAGACAGTGAGGGCAGTCCAGGTAGAGGAGATAGTAGAGAAGGCAACTAAATTTTAGAGGAGTCTGATTCTTGCAAGAAACTTAACACATGAAATGTACCTTTAATTTAATTCTTCAGTCTCTTTTAGATTAAGACAATACACACTGGGCAGCGTGTGTTGTAGGTACTGTCACTCCCCCCAGCTGAACATCTGCAGAAGGCTGTAGATAGCCTGTTGTCCCAAAGATCTCTAATAGTCCAAGAATCAACAGTTGATAGAAATGTTTTTAGTTGTTTACCGACTTTTATGAACTACTCATAAATGGCACTTCCGTATAAAGTCTGATTACTTAACTCCCTAGTAGGAATGTAAATTCTATGTTTATTGGGAACCGATACAGCATAGAAACAATTGCAAGACTATAAAAATACAGTGATGTAAATTAAAAGCATAAAATCCTGGAATAGAGCAATTGTAGGGAAGTTAAGATGTAGCTATAGGAAAAGCTAGGATTTCTAGCTTTCTGTTGTTTCTGTTTTTGGACCTGTGCAGATCTGCTGTGTGCTGAAGGAGTGTGATGATGCAGCAAGTGGTGTATTAAAATTGAGATAAGACATAAGTGAGTCTATAATGGCCTACTGTAAAAAGCTCTTTGGACACAGAAGCTGCTGATCATCATGGGCAATTCCTTCTGTGTTTATTTCTGCTCTGGGCCACGTCATGTTTCTGGGAGGAGTACCCAGATGTTTCCCCAAACTGCTGAATTTGCTGTTGCTCCTTTCAGTTGACAAACAGTGAATTCAAGGTGTATGTGGTATTTATCCTTGTAGCTTAAAATCAGTTGAAAAGTGGTGAGAATTCCAGAACCTGGGACAACTCACTTGTATAGAGCTGCCCTTGGCCAAGGGCAAGTAAATCGAACGGTCTGATTTTGTCTGTATCAGTTGATAGTTTAAGGGACTAGTTCTGCTGAGCTGTGTGCTCATCTCCTCCCCCATTGCACTTCCACCCGCACCCTCCCTGCTGCTGCTGTGGCTGAGCAGCTCGGGGCTCCCTGTGGGCAGAGCAGGGCAGCACCAGCGCCTCCAGCTCCGCAGAAACGCTCCAGTACACGGGGGCTCTGGACTGGCAGGACAGACTTGCTACTTTTCCAGTTTTGTGGCAGCAGGGGGTGGCTCTCTGGACTTTGTGACACTGTTCGTGTGGTCACTGAGCCTCAGAGTTGCCCTTGATGATAAATGCGGTTGGTGCCATTTTAAGATTCAGATGAGGACCGGGGCTCGTTAGGCTTGAATGAATCTTGGTTCCTTCTTCCAAACCAGAGCAAGAGAGACAGCAGGGGTGCTTGAGATATCTTTTCCTGTCTTCCCAAAATATGCCACTTTTTCATTTCTGACCCTCCTTTTGGATTTAAGATGCAATGCCCTGCAAATGTCTTCTGGACTCATTAATATTTTGTGTTACTTGGAGCTGAGGAGTGACATTCTGTTACTGATAGTGACGCAAATGTCAGTTCCCATCGTAATGTTTCATCACTTCAGGCTCTCTCTGGCTTCCCTTTGCCCTCTCTTGGATGTGAGCTCCACTCCTCTCTGCTGTGGTTTCTGGAGGCTCTGGCAAGGAGTTCTGGGATGACTCACCAGAGGAGCAGCAGAAACAGCGAGAAAGCAGATGAGAGAGAGATGACTTTTTTTAAAAAATGAGTTTACATGAGAAATTACTCTCTCTTGGGCTGGGAGAGAAAGCAATGATTGGAATTGTGTCCTATGGCTGACTTAATAGCAGGCCCTTAGGCTAGTTACATGGGAGGGGATTTGGTTTGAAGTGAGCCAAGGCTTCCCATCCAGCTGAACTTAGTTATCCTCCGTAAGGAAAGGACTGGGTGTCTTGAGGTTTACTGGGGAGAGCTCTTCAGAGCCCTCCACACAGGAGATACCTTTGACATTTAAAGAGGGCATAAAGTTCTGTGTCTATAAAATCCTCTAATTCTGCATGACTGTAAAGATCCAAGTCCTTACTAAAAAGCAGGTCTTGGGAAAGAAGACCTATCTGCAGTACTGTTAAAGGTCTTTCAGTATCCATGAAGACCTGTCTGCCATATATCCTTGAATGGACAGTGTATTGAAGAACAAGATCCTTGTCATCCAGGACCATATGCTCAGGTGTTAAGGGAAATTTACTGGTGTGGTCTGCACCAAACAGCTTCCTGGATGATTTTTTGCTCTTCCGCAGACTTTCAAATACAATTGTCGACTGCCAAAAATTTAAACTTTGTCCAAAAATAATTCTTATAAACAGCAGATATGTGAGAGAACAATGCAAAAGCAAGAAGAATAATTATTTATCATTGGAAGTAAAATATACACCAGCAATGCTAGGGATGTGACCTATTTCACTCCTGGTGCAAGCCCCCCAATTTAAATAAATTGCACAGAAGATGCATCTGGTCCAAAATATTTCTATTTGCCACCAATGAAACGATGCTTCTTGACGGTGCTTTCACTGTCAGCATGTTCTTCCACTTCCACATCATGATTCTGTCATGGGTAGTGTCTGCATGCATCAAGACACAATAAAATCTTTCCTTACTGGGGTAACTTTGTAATTCGGAACAACTCAGCTAGAAAATTTCCTGCACATACTGAGGAGCTCTTGGTCCTACTGTATCTCCCATGAAGAGGCGCCTGGAGTTCCGTTCCTAGCTGAGACTTTGCCAGCCCTGGTGCTGCAATGTCTGCTGAAAACACCAGCTTGAGCTGGAGAGACCCCTCGGGTTCCCCCACCCTGGTGCTCCCTCCTAGACCATGGTCTGGCAGTCAGTGGTTTCCCGTGGTCAGGAGCCAGGGAGCTGAGCAGGAGTGCGGGAGCAGCAAAGAGGAGGCGCCGGGCGGGGGCTGCGCGGTCGCGGTGCGGGGTCCTGCTGGCTGGACACACGCTGACTCTGGGAACCAGAGCTGGGCTGGGACAAACATCACTTTGGGAAGGGATGATAGCAGAGGGATTGCTGGGGTGGTGCTGGGTGTCTGCTGCAGGCCCTCGAGGGTGGATTTGGAAATGGAGAGAGGTCTGTACAGTCTTATTAGAGAGATAAGTAGTACCAGGAATTGTATCACTATGGCAGCCTCTTAACTTTCCAGATACAGATCGGAGAGTAAATGCTACTATTAATTACAGTGTCTAGGTATTTCTGCTTGTGTTTGTCTCTAGGTTGCTGTGCATGTTGAACAGATTTTGGAATTTCTTTAAGTCAAAAGTGTAAAAACTGTCTGGCATCTCTGTACAGCAGAGGAAAAAAATGTTGTGGGGAATGACTGCAGACTGAGCAGGATAAATGCCTCAAAAGGACACTATGAATAAGTAGAGAGCCTATAATGAAAAGAAAAAATATTAATCCAACAAAAAAAGTTGTTTCTTAGAGATAAAAAGCGCAAGTGAAGATTACCAAAGGCTATGTGAGCTATATTTTTATGAGGAAATTTAAAAGTTTCTTCAATCAAGTCTGCACTGAGACTGGAAAAGGAAGTAAAATGTAATTTAAAATATAATACATTTTAAATATATGAAGAATAAACGGATATAATGATAAACTAATGCTTCATCCAGGTTTCCCATAAATATTATTTCAGCCTTGTGGGCAGATGCTGAATGGCTAATGAGACATAAGGACAGGGAAAAAGACCTGCATTAGAGACTGTGTGTTTCCAGCCAGGAATTAAGCACCTCCCAGCCCCCTCACTCACTCCTCCTCCCCCTGCAGGAGGATGGAGAAGAGAATCAGAAGGGCAAAAGTCAGAAAAAATAGAGGGTATAGGCAAAGACAGTTCAAGTAAAGAGAGGATAAAAAACCAAGACGAACAAGTGGTGCAGAGGCAATCACCACCTAACTCCGGGAGACTGATGCAGTGTGTTCTAGTAAAATTGCCTGGTTTCGTCCAGATTTTCCTCTAGTAAAGTGCAAGTTTACACAGGGAATAGTGACTTCCAGTTAAGTTCTAGCGGTGATACCACTGAGTGGAAGATGATTTCTCAAATGATTAAAAGATGGAATGTCTTCTCCTTGAGCATTTCAAGGAAACCCCCAAAACTGTTGAAGGAAAATGTTTGAAGAAAATGAAGACTTTGTCATTTTGTCATCTGGAACTAAAAATACCCCTTGGCCAGGCACGAAACCTGAGTTGCCTGCTCTGGCACAGCACTGCCACACTCTTCCCAGAGATGCAGCCTTGAGCAGGAATGGTTACAGCCATGTTCAAAACCAGATGGTGGCATTGGAGTTGAAATGACTCAAAACTGAAATGCTTGAGTCTCAAATTCCTCCCTGATGTTATTCCATAAAAAAAAAATTAATTTGGCCTCCTGAGCCAGCATCCTTCTGAACTTTGCCAAGCCTCTTTGGCTTGTTCCTGGTGCTTGCAAATGGTTTTAGGACAAGTCCTCTTCCCACCCCTCCAGACTGGTGTTCGGAGAGCATGGTCATTGGCAAAGACTTGCTCCTAGGAAAAGAGCTGTCCCTACCTGGGAATCTCACTCAGACTGAAGATATGTTTTGTTATGTGTTTGCAGTGGGTCTGATAAAGCTGAAAGGTCATCCTTGCACTGACAGAGCAGGGCACACGGTGGGGGGTCAGGTCTCTGCTGGTCCTGGTGCCCTTCACCTCCTCCTGTAATGCAATGCTGCCTTTCCCCGTGGAGGGGGAGATGCCCTTACATCTGGTAATGATGTTATTCTTATTGCATTCGTGTGTTGCACTGCTGTACAGACCTTGAAAATACACATCCCGCCATCTGATCCAGCTTTTTTTACTGTGCACATTCACTTACTCTTCAGCTCTGAGGCATGTTGACTTAATTCCCTCTGTTTTCTAATGCTGTGTGGTTTAATCATATCCCCAGGAAGAGGTGTAATTATTAAACCACAGGAAAGTTAATGACTGGTATTTGCTCTTCAGCATAACCCATTTTGGTGTCCAGGGTTTGGCATGTCATCCAATGGGAAAACCAGCTTGGAGGCATAATCCTCAAACCACACATGATTTTCCAGTGATTTATACATCTTATTTTCACATACTAGTTAGAACAATAGTTTTGCTGGTTGTTTTAGGAATTTATTTTATTTTATTTTTTAAATCAAGCTGTGCAGTGCTTGCCATGCAGCAGAAGGTAGAACCTGCTGAAAATTCCTCCCTGGAATTATCCTGTGTTTTATATGGGGGATGGGGATTTCACCATATGCAAAATAGATTTCACATAGAATTTGCATACTTGTGTAAAGGTTGCCTACAGTACTTGTCATTACAAAAACGCATAATTCAGGGGGTTCTGTTAAATCAAGAGCCCATAATGTACTTTGCTTATTATGTGTAAAATCCCTAGGAAATTGGCTAACAATTGTTCAACATTTTTTTTACTGAAGATATTTCCTGGTAGTCTTGCAACAGCTTTTGGTTTTTGGAAGCTCTCTGTATGTCTTATGGGTTCTGTTTAACTGAAGATCCACTAAACTATATATAATTCTATACTGGTCAACAGGAAAGGAGTAGAACCCGTTAGAAAACAGCATTTCTGCATTTGGTTGGTGTTTTATTTAGGAAATGATCTGGAATTGGATCTCAGCTTTCTGTCTATCATTAAATGATAATATTAGTAAAAGCTTAGAAGCAGGGTCAGTTTAGTCGTCTTTATTAGTCCCCACAACAAGTCTGCAAACCAACCCAGCAGCGTGTGAGCCCCGAGCGCCCGCAGAGCGGCTGCCCCGGCCCCAGCGCCGCTGGCAGGGGGTCCCGGGCACACTGCCCGGGCTCCGCAGCCCCTCGGGGCGGGATCCTGGCGCTGCGGGAGGCTGCGGGGGGCTGGGGAGCGGGCAGTGCTGCTGCGGGGGCGAGGAGACCCTGCAGGGCGGTGCTTCCTCTGCGTGAAGTCGCGGGTGAACAGGGAAGGGCACGCGGGTGGCAGGGAGTTTGTTCAGGGAGTAACTGTGTGAGATCAGGGAGAACACCCATGGAATAGGGTGTTGCTCTCTGTGAGTAAAAGGTGAGTAAACTCGAAACAACCCTGTCTGTTGAAAGGGACTGGTTAATAGCTCTGGAAATGGAGGATTAACTGGAGTGAAAATGACCATGGGTTGCCCTCTGTTTCACGGAGCTCAATACGCTAGAATCCAGCTGTAAAATTGCTCAGCTGCACGCTGGTGGTTCTGCTTCTGCATCATTTGTGAGAATTCGCTCTTCCTGAGTGCGAAATTCACTTTCTCCCCTTTCTAAGGTGTTAAGTCTGAGGTTTATAAGGGACTGCTCTTAAAAGCTACAGAAACTTCACAGGGCTGTGCTAAGTTCACACACAAATGTGACACTAGTGGTGTTTTACTACATTTGCTTAAATATTTCAGTTGAAGAAAGTCAAGATTCCTGATTGAAACTGGCCTTGAGGTCAAAAACAGGCTCTTCAGTTTTGCTTAGGAATTTATGGTCATTTGTATGTCAAAGGGGACATAAAGCCCTTCCTCAGCACAGTGGCAGACCCTCCATGAGTGTAAAGATTGCACCTGATCTGGACACTGGGGAATCAGGCTTTGGGACAGACATACATCCTCCTTCAGCCTGAACGCCTCATCCACCTCCTCATCCTGGCAGGCTGGTGAGGACAGGCAGGCTCCACACCACTCACTGGGTTTGCCCACCCTGTAGGTGCATGTGGAAGGCATCGGTGCAGGGGACCCCCCGAGGGGGGTCTGCAGGTCCCCTGGGGCTGTGCAGGGGCTGAGCTCAAGAAAATCCAATGATCTCTCAATGAAAATGTGCATGGCATGGGAGTTGCTTCCATGTTTTAGGGAAAATGAAATCTAGGAATGTGCTTTGTTTTTGTACAAATGGGGCTCAAAATAAAAGAATGTCACTGGGGAGTAGGGAAGCAGTTGTTCAGTTAGAAAGTTTGAAACTTGTTTTTGAAGCACGAGAACATATTGGTTGGGGTTTTTTTTGTGTGTGGTGTTTTTTTTTTTTTTTTTTTCCTCTCTATAAATAACTCTTGGCAGGCAGAAACAACCTTGATTGCATGAGATGAAGTAGAGCAACCAGCAGGCTCTACAGCAGAATAAATGGCAGTGTGCCAAGAGCATCATCAAATGAATAATAGCTTCCACTTGACAATCAGTAAAGTGCCTCTTCTCCTGTGGATTTAGTTTTTAATGATGATTAGAGAGGATGGGCCCCTAAAATTTCTCTGGTAGAAATGACCTCCTATTAATTTCTGTTACTTGAAATGCTGAATTTCAAAGCTATTTTACAGCTGCAAAACCAAAGGCACTGACATAAAGGAACTATTATCTTTATAATTGTAGCAACAAGTACTAAATTTGTCATTGATTAACAGAGACTTTTTAACTTTATGGTCCTTCTGTTGGCTATGTCCCTTACATAATATTCTGAGCTTTCCAGATTGCTGTCCTTTGAAAGTTAAAATGTTTGTTAGGATGTGGACATGTATCTTGTGGACTAGAAACCCTTTCTATACTCCTGCCTTTTTCTAATTTGGTTCCTTCATGTGTTTTTTGGTAGCATTTGGCACTGATGGTTGTGGGTGTCACAGGATGTGTCTGGGGATGTGTGGTGTGGGAGAGCCCTTCCCTGGTGCTTGTGCTCGGGGTGGGAAGGTGTGCTTGGGCAGCGGGTGCCTCACATCACACACAGCCAGAACCAAGGATGAAATCCCACTTGTCCTTTTCCTCATGAACAAAGGGACCTTCCCTGCTCTGCTAAGTACAGAAATGTGGGGAGTTTAATGCAGAATCATAGAATCATAGAATCATAGAATCCTAGGGGTTGGAAGGGACCTCGAAAGATCATCTAGTCCAACCCCCCTGCCAGAGCAGGGTCACCTAGAGTACATCACACAGGAAGGCGTCCAGGCGGGTTTTGAATGTCTCCAGCGAAGGAGACTCCACAACCTCTCTGGGCAGCCTGTTCCAGTGCTCTGTCACTCTTACAGTAAAAAAATTTTTCCTGATATTCATCTTAAACCTCCTATGCTCCAACTTGTATCCATTACCCCTTGTCCTATCACTGGTCTTCACTGAAAAAAGCTTAACTCCATCGTCTTGACACTCACCCTTTACATATTTGTAAACATTGATGAGGTCCCCCCTCAGTCTCCTTTTCTCCAAACTAAAGAGACCCAGCTCCCTCAGCCTTTCCTCATAAGGGAGATGTTCCACTCCCTTAATCATCCTTGTGGCTCTGCGCTGGACTCTTTCAAGCACTTCCCTGTCCTTCAGAAGGAGTTTAACTGCCTTGAGAACCTGGACCTGCACACATATCCCATGCGTCCTTCCCTTGCTTTTATTCTTTTGTTTGACTTTGTTTAAAGCAAAGCTGTAGAAAGAAACTTGGGTAAATGCTGTCAAAGGCTCCTTGAAGCTGTTCTAGTGGGGAGTTACAAGACAGGCTCATTAGCTCTTACTTCTTGATTGAAATGTAGAAGCAAATGACAGTCTCGTCTAGGCTTCTGTCCTTGGGCTACTGCTGCTGGTGGCTTGGGACAGCACGTGCTGCACCGTGTTTAATGGCACAGCTTAATGTTACACAGGTATAACTGCTTTGTACCACCAGCCCAGTGTTTGCCATGGCCTGAAGGTGCCTCCTGGCTCACCAGGAGCTGGGAAGGACTGCAGCCCCTGCAGGTGCCTGTGCCGAGGGGGCAGCTGCCTGGAGGGAAAACCTTCTCCAGCCCTGCCGTGGGCTCGGGGCGGCCACCAGACACTGCGCGGGCACCCCGGGCAGGCAGGCTCCTGGGGAGCATGGCTCACCCTCCATGCTCCTGCGGAAGGGGAGAAGAGGGCAGGTGAGAGGAAAGGAGAAGGAGAAAATATTAGATAAAGATTGCAGAGCGTAAGGCTGTCACTGAGTGAACGAAGTGCTTGAGGGTGGTAAAACAAGCTTAGTTTCACATCCAGAGCGGACTCGGGATGCTCTTTCCTGTGTGCCAGGCTGTGACAGAGCCTTAGCAGGGATGGGCTAAGGGGTGTTGTTCTGGGACATTTTTGGGTACTGTCATGTGTGCGACAGGGGATGTGACTGCTGTGCTGTCTGGCATGAGCCCCTGCACTGTGAGCCCTCTGTTTGCCTGGACTGTGCTAACAGGAAGCTCTCACAGCTCTTGGTGGCACTTAGAAAAATGCTGCAGGGAGAAAATTATGAAAAAAGATGCAAGACCTCTATCCAGATTCCTGGATGTGCAGCTAGGATGTGAGGAACCACTGAAAAAAAACAGTTAAGGCAGTCAATTGTAACCACTTGCTTAGAATATTTTAAATTATTTTTGTGCTGAATGTATTGTTTTGTTTTCCTCTGTTCTATGTAACATTTTTACTATAAGTGATCACATTTTTGTAGTAAAAAAATGCCTTTGAACAAAAAAAAAATTGGAACTTTTCAATTAGACTATTGAAACTGGACTGTGAATTGGATTTTGAAACTGGCAGTTTTTCATAGCTGACCTTTTTCCCCTACATAAAAAAATCCGTGTTGATTAATCAGCATATTTTAAAAATAAACACTTCTCTAGCAAATCTTGGCAAGCAGTGTAAGTGCTCAGACCAGAGCATGCAGAGGCAGAAATTAATTCCTGGAACTGGTCATTCTGTGTGTGTCCCGAGGGAGCTGGGGCTTTCTTCAGTTTTGCCATGAGTCAAAATTATTTTGCAAATCTTTTCTGCAGAGACTTATTGGGGCTGCCTTCGTGTGTTGCCTGGTACGGTGGTTTTTCGCCAAGGCAGCGCGGTCACTGCAGCTCTGGGGACAGCGCCTGGTCCGCAGGCTGCGGTGCAGGGCTGAGTGCCGAGGTGCTGAGCTCCCTGCGGCCGGGGGGCACTGGGGAGCCCACCGAGGGCAGGGGGGGCAGGGGGCACGGCCAGAGCTGGGGATGGAGCGGGTGGCGGAGCCGCGTGCGGGGGGGTGTGCGGGGGGTGTGCGGGGGGGTGTGCGGGGGGGTGTGCGGGGGGTCTGCAGGGGGGCTTTGGGCGGCCTGCGAGGCATCTCCCGGCTGTGACAGGGTGATGCTCCGAGCAGTGCTGGCTGGTCTGGGTTTGCAGCCATGGGACAGGGCACCGGGGTGGGTGCAGCACCCAGCAGCACCCTCCCCTCTGGCCGGTGTGTGCCTGCAGCCAGCCTGTGCAGTGCGGCTGCACGCTGCTTTTTTCTCCTTCAGCTTCTGGAATTTGTATTGAGCACTTGCACAGTTGTATTTTGATGATCATTGGCAGAAGTTGGCTTTCAGCTAGCTAGCTAGCTAGCTATCACTTCATCTGGAGTTCTCTCACAAATGAAGTGTGATTAGCCAACAGTGCTTAAATCACATTCCTGTGCTATCAGACGTGTGCTCTGGGGCGTTTTCACTGAAGGCATTGATGGTCTTATCAAGGTTTGGAGAATACAATAGAATATGCAGTGCTGACAACCCTGAATTGCTTTTGTGAGATGCCACAACACTTCAAAAATCATGTCCTGCTCTAAGTCCATGGGAATATGGCACTGTCTTGGACATTGCTGCGCCATAGCACAGAGGGGAGATTTAGGTTGGACATTAGGAGGAAATTCTTTAGTGTGAAGGTGGTGAGACCCTGGCCCAGGTTGCCCAGGGAAGCTGTGGCTGCCCCGTCCCTGGCAGTGTTGAAGGGCAGGTTGGATGGGGCTTGGAGCAGCCTGGGCTGCTGGGAGGTGTCCCTGCCCGTGCAGGGGGGTTGGAACTAGATGATCTTTAAGGTCCCATCCAACTCTACCCATTTTATGATTCCATGAAAGAAGTGTTCAGAAAATCGGATATCACTAGTAGGAAGGACTTATTTTCTCCACAGGCAGAGGCTTTGTAGCATACACTGTAGATCTACAAAGTTCATACTCAAATGAGGTGGTAGCAAGAAGATTGCTTTTACAATATTCCTCCTACTGATGAATGTCCTATGCATACTCATGAATGTTCAATAATATACAGAATTTTATTTAGAAATTCTTGACTGATTTGTCCTTTCTTTTTCTGTCTTCATAACAGAAGGAATTTCCAGTATTTACAACAGGGCTTCAGTGTAAATGCTGGCATTGTTGGGACATCCTTGGTGGCAGTGTGAAGTTTGTGCTTTTATATAAAATTAACTGTACCTGGGGAATCTCAAAGGCAGTAGCATTGTCCATGGAACTTCAAACCTCTGTATGTCTGTGAAAACCAAAGTCAGTTGTGGATAACACCCTAGCAGGGCTGCTGCCAACCCTCTGAGTCAAATTCAGCCCAAATATGTTATAGTTTAAGTTTACTCTTTCAGGTTAATGAGTATAGGTTTATCTCCGGACAAGGACATGACCTGAAAACAGCTGATGTGGCTTTAACACACAAGAGTTTCCCATGTGATTTTTTTTTGTGTGTGTGTTTAAATTTAGTTGAGTAAAATAATGAAAATACTCTACAGGAATTATTAGCTTTAAAGTGTTTTATCCCAGTAGCATGGGTTTGGGTAATTTGTGGCATCCTGGAACTCAGAAAGTGGTCAAAATAATTTATTGCAGGTATTAGGAATGAAAATTAGCTTTAGAAACAAACCTCTTGAGAAACCCTTGTGACTTCATCTTGCGGAAGCTAATTGGACTCATTTGAAAGGCTTGGTCACAAACATAGATATATTTTGTAGGTGATCAAGTTTGAGAGAAAATTCATAATTTTCCACAAGAAATCTAACTCTTCTGTATGTCTTCGTACTTTTTATAATCATTAAGAACAACGGTAATTATTTTTCTTGAAGGTTCCTCACTCTTCCAAACTCCATTTTCTGTCTTCCTTGAACAAAAAAAGCCAACAGTCCACTGTTTCAAAGACTTGTAAAGTCCTGAAATCTTCTGAAATCTAAATGCGTGAGAAGGAGTCCAGGACTGAGCTTTCCACAACTATCCTGCAACAGCTTCCTTAGCTGGAAGCAGACAGGCTCAGAAGTTTTGGGCTCCTGCAAGTTGAGAGATGCTGCTTGTGTTGCAGAATAGTTATAGTCTCGAGGTTCATTGTTAATTACAGCTCATTTTCGTGTTGTGGAGGAGAGCTTTCTCACACAGATGGTCGCTGTCCTATTTTGTCTGCTGGAGATCAGGCCATGGAAATTTCAGAAAATCTGAATGCAAATTGAATTGAATCTACTTTTTTATTATTTTGGATGTAGCACATTTTGTGCAGGTTTTATAGGACTGAGCTATATTTCGTCACCAGAATAACAGAGTTTCTTCTCAGGGAATGAAATATGTGTTGACAAATTACAATAAAAGGCTCCAGCAGAGCAAGGCTCCAAAGGGATGCTTCAGCAGTTTTGTTGCCTGAGACTTTAATTTCTTCTAAAAGTTGGCAAAAATTTTTTCTTTGCAATAGTCACAAGATCTTCAGATGCTGTTAATTAGCTGATTTCATTGTCTTTGGTGTAACCTTTTGGCTGAGGGAGGTGGACATCTATAACCCAGACATCTGCCAGTGGATTAGCTAGCAATCTTAACCCAAATGAAAGCCAAGTCATGTACACATCTAGTTTGGCAGGACACCTCCACACCACTGTTCAGAAGCATTTCTGATCTGAACTAGAACTCTGGAGAACTGTCTGTGCTTGAGGTGGCTGTGCCCTAGATGAGCAGTGTCGCCTTCCCCTGAATGGCTGGAGGTGAATCCACCCTTGCTGCTGAAAACGTGAGGAAGATTTGGGTCCATTGGGTAAATGGTGGCAAAGTCTTTGTTAACTCAACAGACTTTTACTGGTGATGCAAAATCTGTTACAAGCCTGCTTCCAAGGCTTGGCTTCTCCAATGGGGTGTTCCTGAAAAAGTGCCTAAAAAGACATCACTGGGGATGGAGTTCAATCCTTGCTGTTCACAAATTATTACTTATTTGCTACAAGGCTAAATATCCCAATAGTTTCCTGAAGTCAGTGTGAATGTGTCCTGAACTGGTGAACTGCCACACTGTAGTATCTAGCAAGTGGGATGGAACAATCGTTATTCCTGTATTCCCAAGGAGCCCTGAGTAACAAATGAACATGTTCAGGGCTCTGCCTTGCTAACATGGGAGTAATAAAGATATTCATTGTGAAATTTAAGATCAGAACTTGTTGCCCTTGCTCTTGCTGTGGTAATCAAAATGATTATATTTCCCCAGTATCATCACACTGATCTTCCAAGATGTACATGGTGCAGCTCCGTGACTCACCCCAAGGAAAGCAACGCTTAATTATCTTTAATAAAAGCTGCATTTTTCAGGAAATGTAAGCCCCACAACAGCCATGTTGAAGCAATCTGGTATTTATCAGTGAACAAGGCCCCTTGTGGGGCACGGAAGTGTTTGCCACAATGTGTGTGGGAGAACTGATTGATCCCTGTCTGCATCCATGGGTGGGTCTCTGGAGGGTGCTCAGCCCTGGCCCACCCTGCTGCTGCCAAGCCCCTGATTTAATCCCTAGCTTTGCCCATGTTTTACTGTGCATTTCTCACCACAGAAAGCTGC
This sequence comes from Apus apus, assembly GCF_020740795.1. Classification (NCBI taxonomy): domain Eukaryota; kingdom Metazoa; phylum Chordata; class Aves; order Apodiformes; family Apodidae; genus Apus; species Apus apus. The sequence continues at coordinate 31,691,121 of NC_067288.1, read as the reverse complement.
AACCACCTGAAGACCTGCCAAATTTTAGGCTAATTATTTGCTAATCAATTAGATGGCAGAGGTACCTTTGAGGAAAAAAAATGCGTCTCTAGTGACACCAGGGCTGTAATGAGCTGAGTTGTGCTCATCTTGGCTGTGATGTGCCAGCACCCTTGTGTAAGGCTCGTTGGAGACCTGCCTATCTCTGTAGCCTTATTCTAAGGCTGCCCAGACACCTAAGAAGTCCTCTGCCCTTTGCCCAGTCACATGTGCCAGTTGTTTGGTAGCAGCAATCCTTGAGCTGTTTTTGCTACAGATGAAGCTGTCGTCCCCTGCTCAGACTCAGTTGGTCCCTCTTGCTCCTGGGACTTCCCTTTTCCTCTCCCTGCATGGTACCATCCCCTTGCTCAGTAATGAGCTCACGGGGTGAAAAATACAGTAAAAGCACAGTTTGTCCAATTAACAGAGAAAGAACTTGGATGGTTCTTGCAAGTTAGGTGCCCTGGACATAATATAGCCCCGATCTTTCAATAAGAGGTAGTCCTTGTCCCTGAGTACTTCTGAGCTCTGCTCAAGGCTCCCTGGGGCACTGTGGTCACTGCTAAAAGCACAGTGAGGGTGAGGAGGCACTGCAGCTGGACAGTGGTGCTGCTCCCAGGGGACTGGGGGTGGCTGTGAGCCACCTGCCTATGCTGGCACTGGCACAGACCTGTGGTACCACTGGGGCTGCTGGGACCAGGGCAGGGACCTTGCAGCATGCTCCCCTCCCTCCAGTGACTCAGCCAGGGCATGTGTCTGTGCAAGGGGGAAAGAGCAAAACCACCAGGTGGTTCCCAAACCACTCAAATCATTCCCCTGGCTTCAGCTCTGATTCTTAAGCCAGGGCTTATTCTTCCCTCTGTGTTTCAATGGGACTTCGGTGTGTGTTCCACGTTACACACATGCTGAGGTCCTTTCCTGGATGAGGAACCACTGAAAATAGATAAAATGTCTTGTATAAGGGTGTGCAAGCCCAAAGGATGGTTGGCACAGCAGCAGCTGGAAAATTCCCCCAGTGCAAAAAGCTAAATGAGAAGAGGAATGCTGCTTCCCACCTTGCTTGTCTAACTGGTAGCTCCATGTATGCCCAGCCAGCCACCTGATCCTTCTGCCACTGAAACGTGGTCAGCTTTCACACCCTGCTCAGTGCTGGATGAATGGTTAGAGACATCAATACGTCTCTTTTCTTCTTGGTCACTTTTGCTCATCACTATATTGTTTTTAGGTAATCTCCAAGTGGACCAAATTTAACATTCTCTCAGGAACTTTTTGTGTACTTGTTCCTGCCTATTAAGTTAATGTTATGCATCTGACCACAGTGTTGTCTCTTGCCAGAATGTCCAGTGCAGCTCCAACAGCTTCTCAAGAAGACCTCTAAGCTGACAAATTTACATACTCTTTAAATTTAGTTGACTTGCATACTTTGATCTTTGGCCAGCAATGTGTGTAGAATCATTGAATATCCTGAGATGGAAGGGACCTGTGGGGGCCATTGAGTCCAACTCCTGACTCCACACAGGGCAACCTAGAAGTTCATCATTGTCCAAATACTTAAACACTGACAGGCCTGGGGCTGTGAGCACTTCTCTGGGGGCTTGTGCCAGTAACAACAATATTTTACTTAGGGTGTTGATTTTGAGGGAAGATGGTAATCCAGAAAATCACTTCAGAAAAGCATTATCTAAGCAAATCTTTACTTACTTCTTAGATGTCTTTCTTTGACTCGTGTCCCTCTGCAATGTGCTTTACATGCACAGAAGGGATCTTGCATCGGTTTCATTGGCTTTAAAGAGCAAGCCCCTGGGACAGCATGATGGACTCGCTGTGTTCCCCTCCTGGTGGCACCGTGCAGCCCTCAGAGGGTCTGAAGGGACAGTCTGACAGTGTGAACTGTCATCTCTTGGGAAGCTCTTACCAGCTCTCCAGGATCCCTCTGCTTCCCAGTGGGAAAGGTGGATGAGATGTGCCGAGCCCCATAACTCATCTCTGCTGGGTCCAGGTGTGAAGAGCTCCTTTTTAACATGGTTTGGTAGCTCTGTGTGTGCTCAGCTGTCAGTAACAACACAACATAAGCTTATTTTCTTTTCCACTGTCCATTCCTATTTTTTTCTTTGTAGTGCCTTGTAGCAAAGATAAGCTTTTATTTTTACATCGACAGGCAAACACACAGATAAATTCTCTCACAGCATTACTAACTAATTAAATTGTTGATTTTTATTTCTGTAAGTAGCAAGTACACAATGTTCTTTATTGGTATTAAGAAACTCTTCTATAGGTGAGGTTGCAGCACTCAGGAACATGTAGCCTAATTCCTGGGATTTACAACCAATAGAAATAGTTAGTGGTGATCAAGGATGACTCTTTTCTTCAGCTATTAAGAGTAACTTTTAACACTGAAAAGCAAATAGTGGCCTGGTAGTCAGAAATGCTGAATAAATAGAATTTCACAGGAGATGCCATGATGAACACTGCTATAGTGACCTTGCTGTTTATTGGGCTGGATTACAATACCACAGTGTTTTGAAATAATCATTTCCATATGAGCACTGGTGTAAGATTTTACTTTCTGAACATATCTTCCTTGGTTTGTCCTGGTTTTCACTGCCATGGAGCTGAGAGTAGGAGCCTAGCTGCTTTCTACTGGTAGCCAGAATGTTCACATACTCAGACTGTGCAGTTAGAATTGATTTATTTTGTGGATATGAAATTACAGAGTTTTATTGAAGAGTCATCCTTGGTAAAGAAAAAGCTCAGACACACTGCAGAGAGATGAAATACCTCTGGACCCAGGGACTTTGTTCTGAGGGATGTAACTCCTCTCATCCCAAGGAGGACACTGGAACACTCCATTGCCAACCTAGGAGATCTCAGTTGCATCCCCAGTGTTGTGGTGCAGGTGATAGTGGATGTTTGATAGAATATTCTGAATAAAGTCAAATGGCTCCTGGCTGTTCTGGCCATAGTCCTTCCTCAGAGAGAGCTCAGTTACTGCGTGTGCGAGCAGCCCGAGCTGGGGCACTGGTGTCTGCAGCTGCAGGGTGGCTTTGAACATTGCTGTGCCTCTGCTTTCCTGCTGCTTCCTGCACATGGCTTTGGGCACAGACCAGGTGTGGAGAACAGGCTTGTGTTTGCTGAACAAGCCAAAGGCTCTGGACATCCAAGTTCAGTCTCCTGCTGCAGCCTGGCTGCCCTTGTGCCTTCCCGGAGATCCCTCAGTCACTCACTGTGCTTCAACTCAGGTTCTGCCAAAGGGTGCACAGCCTTCCCTCTTAGGGCTGTCATGAGGACAGGTGTCCCAGCCGTGGTGAGCTGTGCAGCTCCTATGGCCATGCAAAGTGCTGCACGAGTCCTGGCACCACCATCAGGCCTCCCTGGCTCCCCAGGACCTTCTGCTCTGCTGACCGTGGCAGGAGTTCCAGTCCCAGAGGAAGGGTTCAGGGTAACAAACGTGGATTTCTTGCGCTCAAATTCATCTGCTATTTTTGCTCAGTCTCCCAGCATGATTAAGTCATCCAGGAATGGGTTGAAAGACCTGGGTTTGTGATTCAAATGGGAACATATGGCTGAGTTCCCTTTTACCTGCTGTGGAACGTGGAGTGCAGGGCATGTAAAACATGAACTGGATGTAAAATTCCAAGAGGAACTGAGTAATAATTTTCTCCATACTGCCTGCAGCTTGCTTGCTTGCTTGCTTTTGATGTAGCTGTAGGGGTACCAGAGGATTGTTCACTACTCCGTGACTGTTGGGATCCTGGGATTTGGATGACATTTCCTTTCCTTGTCTATTTCTCTTCTATTCATTTGTAAGAGTGGGTAATTTTTTGTTGGTTTCAAGGAATCCCAGTCATGTTTTTTCCCTCAGATTCTTATGCAAGGAATCAGAACTGAAAAGATCAGTCTTGACAGCATTTTGGCACCAGTCTTTGTCAGGTATTGAGTAAGAATATGGCATGAAAAGTGTTTGCTCACACTATTTACACCTACAGTGAACAGCTGATACTAGTGTGAGGTCTGTTACCTCTGAGTGTCAGTTGCTCAAACCCCACCATTTGCAACTGTCCAACTGCTGGATTTTTCTGGGTGGGATTTTGCACGTGGACGCACACATGGGCACGCAGTAAGCTCTTTCTCCAGCTGGCATTTTCCTGGGTAAGCAGCAGAAACCTCAGGGTCATTTCCTATGGCATGTTTGTATGTCAGCGGGTGCTCAGTGTCTGGTGCCTGCCCAGCAGGAACCTGAAACTGCTCTGAAGGCATCTTCACAGAGCACCATGCCAGGACCAGAGGCCTGGGCAGGGCTGAGGGGCCTGGTTCTGTGGTTGTCACCAGCAAGTGTTTCACCTGCTGCTTGAGGTCATCACTGCCACCCCTGGGGAGAAAAGCTGATGTCAAAAGGGCAACCGTAGTTGCTGTGCTGAAAGATGGGCAAAATGGAGCACCAAAAAATGGGGAATGTATTTAAAGTTGCACAGAGAATCTACAGAAAAGCAAAAGACAGAAATCAAACCTCCCAAGTTCTGGGCCTCAACTGTAATCACAAACCCATTTCACTCTCATTTACTTGTATTGTCATTAGGAGCTGATTTATTAAAGTCCCTAAAGGTCACAGTGTTCCCTATAGCAAGAATGAGACAATGCAACAAACCATTGTCTGCTGTACTTGCCACAGCCTGAGGTAATTGCTGGTGTTAGCATTTCTGTTTATTTATAGACCTAGGAAACTCCTTTTACAGTTTACTTTTGCCTGCTCCAGTTGTACATTCTGAGCTAAATAACTAAACCTTGATATCCCACTGGGAACCACCATCCATCCTCACTTTACTCAAAGAATGAGCTGAGCACAGGGGGTGTTCTGGGTGGACCCCAGGCTCTGTCCCCATGGGAGGGCACCCTGCTTTGCCTCCACCAGAATTCCAGGGTGGATGCTGCTCCATGTTCTTGGAACTCGGGCAGGCGTGCTCTGCTGCTGTTGTGTATGGATTGTTAGTGACACATGGATTTCAGCTACCAGTGCAGGGGAAGAATTCAAAGCCTCCCTTTTTAAAGTCAGAGGAAAGACCAGTAAGGTTCAAAAAACAAAAACAATTATTGTGTTTGTGAAATGTGCCCCTCTTGGCTTTGTCCTTAATCCTTTCTCTGGTCATGAAGGAAACTGCTTTTCCTTAAGGAGGACCCTGTGCTCAGATAATGGAGAATCCTGGGCTGAGGGCTCATGTTCATGTTTAACAGTCCACGATGTATTCTTCTTTATGAATGTGAGTTGAACAGTTTGTCACCCAGAGTCACCCTGGTGGGCAGGTTGCCCAGCAGGACCGTGTGTGGTGTGAAGAGCATCTCCATTTGTCTCTTGGATCTCTCCACCCAGGAATTCCATCTAGCCCCTGACTTGCTGCTGCTAAAGGAGGTACCTGGCCTGCCTTTCACACTGCCTGCTGCCCACCCTGGCTAGAGGTGGGGCTTTGGGCTCCTCTCAGCCATGCAGCATCTTTCAGCCTAACACCTTTTGAGGAGGTCACCTATTCTCTTACCAGCATTTTGAACACTCAGAGAAGAGGCTGGAAGAGCTGCTGGACTCTGCTAAGCCAGGCTGCACGAGAGTTTAGTCCAGCTGCTGCTCCAGAGTCTGAAGCTCTGAAGAGTCAGCGAAGTTTTTGTTGCTTTTTGGTTATTTCAGTCACAGCCTCCATTTTCATTGGTGACAGTAGGTGACCCGTGTTCCGATGCAGGGAGAAATCATTTGGCAGAAAACACAAGTGCTGCCCTTTCGCCTGACCTGGAAGGAAGAGGCAAGGCTGCCAGAAACAGCACATCCATTAATGAGATGCCAAGGACATCAGGAGTTGCCTTGTGTGTCTCCTTGGTCAGCAGCAGTGTCTTTAAAATCCAGTTTGGGTAAGCGAGGAACAGTTCACTCAGTATCTGGAGAAGATTTCAAACCCACCCACAGGAGCCTTTTCTTCTGCACAGCTGGTGCTCAGGGGGACAGGACGGGTCACAGCCCCACTGACCAGCCTCAAGTCCCTGCAGGCCAGGGTGCCACGAGACCCAGCAGCTGAGGTGTGGCTCTGCGTGCCCCAGCCTGTGCTCCAGTGCCAGCCCAGAGAGCAGAGCTGCCCAGGGGCTGATGACTTGTTTTTCCTCATTGGACTCAAAAACGGGGAGGGGGAGGTGGAAGGCAAAAGAAAAAATGTTTAGTTTTGGAATTATTATTTTCTTTTATTATTATTTTGCTTTTGCCTAACTATAATGGAATTCATGAACATAGACCTGAAGTTATTTGGCTGGACATTTTTCACCCAGCTCTAATTTTAATATTTTAAGCTTCTATTAAAATGGAAACTGTTGAGCAAACATTTCTCAAGTGCCACATCTGTAGCTGTGAAGACCAACATCTTTTCCACAGAGGTAGTATTACTTGAGCCTGTCATTTCAGATTGACTCCTGACCTTTAGAAATGCATTTTTCCAATTAATTTCTGTGCTACTTTAATTTTCTATGATCCATATTCATAACAGCAATAATAATTCCAAACAATTATTTTAATAATAGTTTGAGAGAAAGTGGCGAGCTACAGACTGCTGGTTTAGTCTTACAAAGTGCCTGAAGGAGTGATGTGACTGCAGAACACAGCCAAGAAACTGCTTATGGTGCTGGAGACCAGGAGGGATCCTGGGCTCAGGACCCAACATTTGGGGAGCAGGAAGGGGAAAGGAATGGTGGGCTGGCCACTCCAGAAGAAATGGCCTTGGAGCCTGGCTGTCCATGAAGCTGATTGGCTGTGTGTTACTTCACAGTGTGTTACTCAGCAGTGGCTGCTGCTCAGAGAAGCAACTGCAATGGATTTCTGGAGGAGAAACACATTCTTGTCTAATAGTGGAGAAGTAAAAACCCACGACAGTTCTGCCAGCCTGACCTGGCTGCAGTTCTGGAGTCTCCTCTTTGTCAGATTGCTGGAGTGGAGAACATTGATCCTCAGAAGATGATGGCAGCCTGATTCACTTTCAATAAAAAGGAGAGGTGAGGCTTTGCCAGTGTTCCAGTTACCATCTCCAGAGCCCCTTGCTGCCCTAGGGCCAGGTGAGCTGAGGCTGTTCTCTGGGCCAGCACACAGCCAGGAGGATGGGCACAGAGGCCACCAGCAGCCCCAGGGAGAAGGAGATCTCAGCCTCTCCCTTCTCCCTTTTTCTGTGGAATAGTTACACTTCCCAGAGCCACCACGCTGTGCTGCTGCCAGGACCGCTGGTTTCCTTGACATCGTTTCTACTCAAGGTTAATAATATCACACTTTTTTGTTTAAAACTAGTAACAGCATTCTCAGGGTGCTCTGGGACTCGGATGTCTGAATTACAGTGTCAACAGCCTCAGCTGTTTTACTTCTGTGGAACGAGCTGTAGTTACCAGATCCCAAATTACTCCCTCTGCTTCTGCTTTTCCTCAGATCTCTCCTGTGCTGCCTTTCTTGAAAATCAATCTGCTGGTCCTTGCCATGCCTCCTTAGAGCCCCTTCTGAAGCTACTGTGGACACAACTGTCTGACTGAGGGATGCTCATCTGACTGCTTTGTGTGTTAATTAAAATCAAGAGACACAGGTGGCAAATGGTTATAACCATCAAGTTGTTTTTCTTTCCGTTCAATCACTTATTTCTGACAACATTAAGGATTTGGTGTTTGGGGCTGAGACACCTTTGCTGTGCAGTGGTAGAGCTGTCATGTTTAGGACACTGCAAGGTTATTTGCTTTTTTTTTTTAAACTCAGTTTTGGAGATAGCTTTTTAATCTCCATATGCCACTTTGATTGATTTATCTTTATTGCTTGACTCTTGATTTTTTTTAAAGTTTCCACCTTACTACTTTTTGGCCACAGAAAACACATGCTAGATATTTTCCATGACAGAGAGTTCAAACACAGTGCAAAGATTTCTTCTTGGAAAATGGCTGAGGAAATAGGTTTTACTGTGTGCCCTGAAGATCAACAGACCTGGATCCCCATCTGTCAAAGACAGAAGATAATTTCAGAGTCAGGGGGCCAAAAAACTCCATCCTCTTTCCCAGAATAGTTAAACTCAATGGCAGTGAACAATTAGATGGAATGGGAATCCCAGGATCTCCCAATGCCTGTGCTGTATAAGACCCTGATTAGATTAAAACAGAGTGAAGGATGAGGGAAGATGTTTAGGGGAACTAGGCTGAAATGAGTCTGCTATGGACATACTCACTTGAAGAAGCTGTGCTGTTTAGATTAACTTCAGGGAATTATAACCTCAGCTGAGAGATTTATGAAGATACACAAGAACATGTCTGGCACTTCAGACTGTCTGAAATTTCTAGCCTGAATTTTTTATTGGTTCCAGCTCTAAAATAGTGCAAGCCATTTTTATAACTCTCTGAACACTCTTGATATGGAGTAGCTATACATCCTATTCCTAAACAACTCGGCATGAAAAATGTTTTTTATTCAGCTCTGCAGAGAGGCTGGAGAACTCCACAATGATACGTTGCAGACCCTTGAAAATTAGTGAAAGTGGAAGAAGAGAGGTAATACAACAGTAAATCACAGATTCAAGGGGAGCGAGCTAGAATAGCAAATCCAAAAGTCTTGGTTGAGGGTTCATTACCATGTGCTGGGAGTGCTGTGTGATTAAAGAATTGGGCCAGGTGCCCTGTGGTACACTGGTACAATCACTGATTTTATCACAGCTTTGTCAATATAATGCAGAGGAAAATGTGGCCCTACAAATGTTTATGATTAGGTGTTAGCAACTCGAAGGAAACAATCAAATGGTGCAGCTTCCAGTGACACGAGGCTCCTGGGGAAGACAGCAGTTAAAGCTGGTGTGTTGCTCCCAGGAGTGCGTTGGGTGGTGGGAATGAGAGGGAGCAGCAAGGGCAGAGTGCTCTTGCAGCAGGTCCTGCTCCCCACCCTGACAGGGAGTCATGCTGCTGATAGCACAGGGATCAGTCCTGCAGCTGCAGGTGAGGAGTGAACATCCAAAGTGGGTTATTCAGAATGGCCCTTCAAATACTGGCAGCATCTGTGCAACAGTCCTGGCAATCACACTGTTCTAAGAGCTCAGCTTTTGGTCATATCTGTACTTTTCTGTAAGACTGCAAAGTTGCAACAAGCTGTTGAGCACTTCTGCAAGTTTTTACATTAAATGGTATGATAATAAACAAAACTCTTGTAGGAGACTTGTGCATGTCAGCACATTTTTGTAGCAGCATGCCTCCATACCTCCTGTTCTACCAATAGTAGGACTTCAGCAACTGGCTTTTAGTGATGCCAGGAATTCCTTGTGTGTAGGAAGCCCCATGAACAAGGACACGACACTCAGCTGTAGACAGTTGTGATTAATAACACCCCAGATGTTCCATGGTGGGCCAAGGCATACATGTTCCTATCTTGTATTCCCTTCCCAGCCCTGTGTAGGCCGTGGCTGTAAAGACACTAGGCAATGTGTTGATTAGATCCCTGTAGTTACCATCATAAAGGTCTGGGATAACCTATAGCCATTACAAGGAATTTTCAGCCTTACTTGCTGCATGTTCTTTTGGAATGAGGAGGGCTAGCAAACAGTTCTATTATCAGTCCGTTATTAAGCAGAAAAGCTGAAAGCAAAGGTGAGGGAATGGGTCTCTCATGGTCCCAAAGGCAAAGATCTGTGTTTGCTTATGTTTTAACTCACTGTGGATTGGCCAGTTTCTTGTGATCCGTAACTTCTGTGAATCTGATATCCTGAACCTTCTCATTGAATCACTTTTCCTCTCTGATTTAGAGTTACTCATTCTTATTTTAAACTCCAGTTAACTCCAGCTGGCATTACATGCCACTACAGATTATGTCAGAAGTTTGTTTACCTCCACACAGAAATATGTGGTGACAGATTGATCCTCAAAGAGCTCCTTGCTTGCCCCTGTTCTCCAGCCTGACACCTTGCTAGCTGTTTGGAGATGAGTTTTTCAGCAGGGACCGTGGGTGCTACCAGAACAGCTGGGATATTTGGTTCTGCTTGGCCAGCTGTGTGTGGTGCTGCAGTGAAGCCATCCTGGGGAAGGGAGAGATGCTCTGGGTCTCCAACCGTGTCACTCACAGTGTCCGTGAGCCGTGCTAGTGGTGCTGGCAGCTGCGGTGGGTGAGGGGCTGCCCGAGCTGAGGGGCCCTGCTGCCTGTGGCCACCCCAGTGCTGGGGGCTCTGGAGGGGGCTCGAGGCTGTCTCAACCAGTGCTGCCCTGGGCAGTGTGACCCCTGCTGCTGTGCCTCTTCCAGAGAAGCTGCTTCTCACTGCCTGGTTTGGACTCTGCTTTGTGGGAGGCGTCTGGCCAAGGCACCGGGTAACGCGCCCGCTCTGAGGAGTGACAAGTGCTCTGGGGACCGGGTCGTGCCCTCCCCGTGTGAGCTGCCTCGCTGACAGCTTCATCACTCTGCTGTGACTTAATGATGGGCAAACGTCTGTAGATGCTGACCCTCCCTGACTGAACAGGAATGACCTTCCCAAGTCCTGCCAGCCAGAGGAATCACACTGGAAGCTGCTGCAGCCCAGGGCAGTAAACTAGCAAATGACACACCAAGTGATGGAGGGTGAAGGGAGAAGACTTGGGCACAGTGTCCATGATTGTGAGCACAGCTGACCTCGGGGATTGCCAGGCTTCTATGACATGGTTGGTGTGGCTCCCTGATATCCTGTACTCCTGGAGGAAGTCATCCCAGTGTGCAGCAGGACGTGATATCTTCATCCCAACATGCTTCTCTGTGTACACTGCAGACCAGGGATTTCTGCCTCTGTGCGTGGCAGGGGCAGGGCCTGTGCCCACCTTCCTGCCCTGACAATGAGGGACTTCATGGGAAGAGCTGCTTGGAAAACAGATTTTCATTCTAAGGAAGGCAGAAAATTTGTTACTTGACAATTTTTTGGGGTAACTTCTCATGTCTTTGAATGTTTCAACACTAGCACCAGTGAATTTTTTTGTTATGACAAAAATTAATTGTGTAATGGAAAGTTACGGAAAAATGTTTGGATTGAGCTTCCTTAATATGTAGAACACTGTCAATGTAGAGAAAAGTGGAGGACACTAGGTGATTCGGCAGGTCTGACCATTTGAAGGAACATCTTTAATGAAGAGCAGCTCAAGAAGTGTAACTGTGTCACAAAAAAGCCTCAAGTCTTAAAATAGGCCTGGGGTGACAGTCTGGTTCTTGTTGCAGGCAGGTCTTTAAATCCCAGAACTTTGGTTAACTTGCTTAAATCATGGTAAACTATGATAAAAATCAGGTAATGTCTTAATAATAGCTCGAACAGAGTGATTCTGGACTAACACTGTTTTTTGTTTGGGATTCTTTGATTGATACAAAGGGAAGCCCCTCGGATGGGCACCTTGCTGGGCATCTCCTTCAGGAGTGTGAAGCTGCCCAGGAGCTGCAGCGCTTTTCCTGTGCACTGCCCAACACAGAGCAGAAAAGCAGCCAGGCCCGTGAAGTGAAAGTGTGCTTTGTTTGTTTTCCCTGAGGAAGTTGCCCAGAAATTTCCATTAGCAGCACCTGCTTGTTGTCACCTCGGGCTGGGTCCAGTGAAGCCCACCAGCAGTTTGTTAAATGAAGGTTTGCACTGTGCCAGACTGCAAGAGGAGCTGTGTGATGTGAGTCCCCCAGAAATAGACCCTAAACAACCAAAAACTCATTGCATTGTGTCAGGAGTGAAGTTTGGACAGGAAACAAGATTTTTTTGGCTTCAGCAGACAAAGTGAACCCCTTGTGAAAAGAATTTGCAATTTCAGGGGAAAATGTGGAAAGAGGGAAGAATGTACAAATAATGCCAAGAAACAGACTCCCTTCTCTGGCACAAAATATGAAGAAGTCTTTCCAGCTGATGATGAGGGACCCAAAAGCAGTGTAGTGGTCAGAAGTTAGTAAACTGAGTTGTCTTTTCACTCTGGTCAGCAGGAGCAGTTTCCAAGTAGATTTTGAGGACCCTCCAGTATGTTATAAAATCCCTTTTGGGTGACAAGAGCAAGAACAAAAAGCAGATTCTGAATGTGTCAGATGCATATATTCATGTTTCACTGCTGAAAACAAACAGAAGGGACAGTTCTTTTGAACTTGGGTGTAGGTGTATACAATGAGCTCATGGAGCTCCAGGTGCAGCCATTAAGGAAACGTTTGATACTGCTAAGTTCCTTGAACTTCAAATGCTGGTACTTCTAGAAAGTGTGTTATTTAATGTAAGTGTAAATACCAGGCAAGAAAGGGAGCTGCTTTTTATAGCCTGGGAAGTCATGTGCTTTCTCAGCACTAAATACAGTTAACCATTTCATACACTTTGCACATCAGCAGAGGGTGTGCCATTGTCCTTCTGTACCCTGCCAGTGTGTGAAAAGGGGACAACCCTGCTCCACTACCAAAGCCACACTTGAGCTGTCTTCTCCTACAGCCCCCTGCTGTTCCCACTGGTCCTCTGCAGGACTCAGCTTGGTGCTTTTCCTGCCCTCATACCTCTGAACTCTTTCTTAGAGCCAACTTAGACAAAGGGTTTAATTTGAATGTACTGTGCTGAGAGGTGGCTGCTGAGCAGGGCAGAGTGGGACCCCGATGGCCGTGTCTGGGGAGACCCGACCCTTGTGGGGCAGCTTCTCTGCCCCCAGCAGGGACTTGGCTGGGTTCTGCCAGCCATGAGGGTTCAGGGTCGGCCACTGGTGCACTCCCTGCAAGACAAAAGCTCCTGGTTCATGTTCATAAATGTGTTAGAACCTACCTTGGACAAGGAAATTACTCCAGTTCGGGCTAAGCAAAATATTAGTACAGTATTAATGAGGAAGACAGGCCTCCTCCTGCACTCCAGATCAATTTGTTTCAACTTTGTAAAGCAGTAATTAATATTTTTTTCACTGTTTTGTCTCCTTTTAAAAATTATTTCCAGCTGTTAAAGTTGGTAAAGAATTAGGGCAGTAACTGGTCTATCTTTGTAATGGTGTTAAGTGTTGGGGGCATCAGCATAATTTAATATATTTGTGGGAGGAATTAAATGATGGATAGTTGGTCAATAAAACATTAGACCAAACTCTGCTCTCTGAAATGGAGACATAAAATGTCTTCAGATTTTAAAGGCTATGTTTAAAGGCTCCAGTTTCTCAGTTTCTAGTATTAAAGACAACTTCTCAAAAATATTGCCTAAAATTCTTATATTTGTGCCTTCATTGATGTATTTAGATCCTGAAATGTATTGATCATATCTCTTAAGCTCCTTGTGCAGCTAGAAATAAATTACCCTAGGTCAAGTTCTGTTTATGCAGTGGACTGTTCCTGCAGAATTACCTTCTTGACTTAATAGCTTCCTTTTGGATGACATTTCTGCCAGAAAGAAGACAAATTGTCTGAGGTCAGTGTGCAGATCAGCTCAGAGTGCAGGAGGAAGTTGCAGTGGCTCAGCTCATGGCAGCAGGTCTGGCTGGCCAGGCTGGCAGCACCCGGGGCACAGCCACCCCTCTCGGGGACACCCTCGGTTTCCCTTGTCCCCTTTAGGCCTTTGTGTGTTGGCCTTTGTCCCCTTTGGGCCTGAGGAGTGTACCTGGCGTGGTGACATGGGTTAGCTCAGCAGATGCCTTTCCTGCTCAGTGCTGAGGGGCTCACTGCCCCAGCCCCTGCCCCAAGCCCAGCTGTTCCCTGGCACAGCCCAGGGGGTCACGTTTGGCTGCAGATGTGACATCGGGCCACCTTCTTGCCCCTTCCCTGCCTCCTAGTCCTGCAGCCTGCTCTGAAACCCTGGCTTGAAGCGGCTGGGAGCTGAAGCCCTGCAGCTGAGTCAGCTCAGCGCTGCACAGCGGCCGGGGTTTGGCTTCCTGGGCTGGAACACGGGGACAGGACTGGGGGGGCTGGTGCAGAGCCCATCGTCCTGCTCTTGGTGACCTTGATGCTGTTCGATGTAGATATATAGATAAGTATGTTATATAAAACACATTATATATCTGTATGTATGATATATAGATAACACTATTTGTTTTGCATACATATAACTAAATAACTACGAGTCGAGGGAGAGTAGTTCTGCTGAGGTTAGTGGCCTTATATTGTAGGAAATTAATGGTAAGAGAAATCAGCACTGCAGGCACTGACCAGAGTGGCACCAAAACCTCTGCCTTTTGCAGATGTGCTTAAAAAACAAATCCAAAACTGGGCTCCATGCCCGTCTCCTTGTATAGCTTGCTCCCTGAGATGGGGTCAGCCTGTGTCTGTTGCATTGCCCGTGACTGCACCTTCAGTCTGCTCCCTTTAAGGGGCACCTCCAAAGCCCGTGCTCATGGGGAGCAAAAACCTACAGCACAACTGCATCATATTTAAAACGATGGAGTTACCTTTTCCCTTTGAAAATCCCTCTATTTATTCTATGTTCTACAAGAGAAGAAATATAAAAGTCTCCTTTTAATTAAGCTCTTTATCCTTTGAAGTTATTTTGGATTTTTTTATTCATGTTGGTGATGTAATTTATGTAAATAATCATCTATCTATGAAAGGAGTGTGTCTGTCAAAAGCTAAAATAAAAAACATCCGTCATTTTGAAGTGATTAACATTCTCCAGATGTTTAAATCATCAGATTTCAGGAGTTTCCCTTTGTTGTGATAATGATATAGTATCCAGAACAAGAATGTTTACTTTTGTGTATGGGTCAAACACAGATTTTTCACAATCCTATTAAAGCATGCAGTTTATTGTAATTGTATGTGCAGATGAAAGCATATGCAGCTATTATTATTTCCCTTAATTGTAAACTGCTGCTGGTAATTTTACTGTAAAGCCGAAACAAAAGGAGCGTGCTTGAAAGGACCACCCCTGCCCGCGGGTGTGACCCGGTGTAGCCGTGGGGTCGGGGCAGGGCTGTGCTGCCCTGCTCTGCTCTGCGGAGCTGCCCGGGCAGGCAGCAGATGCGGCTGGTAGTGCCAGGGGACAGCTCTGAGCCGCGGCAGCGAGGAAACCCAGCCGGCCTCCTGCTCCGACGGGAGGGACCTCCTGGTGGATCGGGAGAGCTTTCCCCGCCGGCAGCTGGCTGCGGGGCTGGGGCCGCGAAGCGGTGCTGGAGGCTGCGGGAAATGGCCACGCGTGTGTCAAGTGGGTCAGTGGCTTCCCCTCCGAGTCCTGCAGAGCAACACCCTTCCGTTCCTACAGCTGTTCGTGTGCCGGGGGGGTGCGTGGCTCGGGTGTGTCCCCACCTGGCAAACTTCCCTCCGAGCTGACAAAACACACCTGGATGCACCTCTGAGTGGGCTGCTGGATGATGGCAGCTGGGTGGGGTGCTTCTTTGAACAGAAACTCTCCTGAAATAGAAATCTGGAAAAATCCCCTCGAAGTATGATAGACAGTTGTACCAGATAAATAACTGCTTCATCTTCCCCAAGACTTCAAACGTTAACCAAGCGATTGCTCAAAAGGTGACATTTTTCAGGCGGATGGCAGGTTCTGGGCAGATAAACCCTGCGGGAACGCGGTGTTGGGTGCCCAAGGCAGGGACAGTCTGGGAATGTGACTGTCTCTGCTCTCTGCCCCCACACCTCCTCCCAGGGCTTGTTGTAGCCCCCGGCAGCTACAGGCAGACTTGTCTTAGCCAAAGCCTGAAGCTGTGGGAGCAATTTCTGCTTCTGGAGCTGAGCTTGGGCGGGGTCCGCCTGGGGGAAGTTCTCCCTGTGCCAATCGCTGGTGCGTGCTGTGGAAACGTGCCCTGTCCCGGGCATTATCTCATCCCCTCGCTGGCCTTTGCACCGCGGCAAAAGTGCAGATCAGCGAAAGCTGCGTTTTATGGAAGATGAGAAACCAGGATTTCTCTCTGTTTCTCTCCAGGGGTCCCCTAAGATACCGCACATGATTCAGTCTCCAAAATGTTTGTTCTTTTATCTGGCTCCTTGGATCTGACCTCGCCTTGGGCAGGGTGCAAGACTCACTGAAGTACAGCTCTGTAAAGGTCTAAGCCCTCCTGAAGTAAGTTTTCTGCAGCACGAGACCTTCACAGGGTCGTCAGTGTTTGTGCTAATGATGGCTGAAGTTGAGGACTTTAAGATTTATTTGCAAATAAAACAGCTTATTCCACCAGAGTCCTTGCCTTCGCTGGGAGATCACAGCAAGGTGCTGAGCAGCAGCTTCAGGCTCTGCTGGGCTGCAAAAGCTCTGGCTCTCCATCCCCAGAGCTTCTGTGAAGCTCAGCTACTCTGCCAGCCTGGTGGGCACAGACACCTCACCAGCGAGTGTGGGCTTGGGGACGGGGTCAGACTCACCCTCCCAGCGTACTTATAGATTCATATAATCACAGAATGGTAGGTTGGAAGGGACCTCAAGGATCATCTGGTCCAACTTTTCTAGGTAATACTCTAGCTTATGAGGTGGCTCAGCACCCTTTCAAGCTGAGACTTAAAACTGTCCCATGTGGGGGAATCTACCACTTCCTTTGGGAGACTATTCCAATGTAGGACTGTCCTCATGGTGAAAAATGTACCTCTTGTGTCCAGTCGGAATCTCCCCAGGAGTCCCTTGTGCCCATCACCCCTTGTCTTCTCCATGTGACTCCTTGTAAATAGGGAGTCTCCATCTTCTTGGTAGTCACCCTTTAAGAACTGGAGCATGGTGATAAGGTCTCCCCTGAGAGACTTGTTCAGCCTCTTCTTGAGGCTGAACAAGCCCAGTTTTCTCAGCCTCTCTTCACACGGCAGGTCCTCCAGTCCTCTGAGCATCCCTGTGGCCCTGCTTCATTCTCCCTAGAAACCGGTGCACTGCAGAATACATCTAACAGTTATGCAAATGCTCCCCTTACAGGCTGAGTGAGCCGCTCAGATGGGTGAGTGCCACTAGGCACAGTTGTCTTAGCAGAAGGAAAGTGTGAGGATGGGTTTGGTTCTTAGCACTGGGATAGACCAGGAATAAACCAGTTCTGGCCTGGAGAGTTATCTTAGCAGTATCTGTCATAAATGATGGATGAATAAAGGCTAAAGGCTCTTGCCTGTCTTTGTCCTACCTTGATATTTCCATGTGAGAGTCCTGTGTGGTTCACTGAGGACTCTCTGTGCCCCTGCAAGACAGCACAGCTTCCCTGGGCCTCCAGGGCCCCTGTGGGCAGGACGTGGGGCTGCTCCCCAGTGCAGGCAGGAGAAACTCCTGTGTCCCTGGGGGATGCTCCTCCAGGTTACACCAGCCCTCGTCGCACCACTGCCTGCAGGGGAAGGGGCTTCGTGGTGCTCCACGGGAACCTGCTGGAAATACAGGTTTGAGAAAGCAAAGAACTCATGTCACTGCATTTTGGCTTTGCTGGGTGATCCCTCTGTGTCCGAATAATGTGGGTTTTTTTCCTGGGTAATGCTGAAACAGATTCTTCCTTTTTCTGAAGTGATTTATTTTTGTGAGTCTTCCGTTACCTCATTCCCATCAACTTGCTAATTGGGCTGAAATTCGAGCTGGTTGTGTAGCTGATTTTCCTGTTGATGTTCTCGACCCTCCAAAGGGCTGGCTTTGGAAAACAAATGACTGCTGAACAGAAAGCGACTTGCAAACCTATACTAAAATATCTCTTCTGCTGCATTTGCAGTCTCTAGCACTTGGAAATACCAGTTCTGTTATTTTTACTCTTCCTGTTGTTGCACGCAGTAGCAATTGCTCCCTTTCTGCTGCAGCATCACCTTACACAGCACAGCTGGGCTCCCGTGCTCCGGGGCCTGTTCCTCCCTTGCAGCCGCGGGTCTGGCAGCGTTTTGGTGCTAAACCCCTGGGTTTGGGGATGTGCAGGGGAGCATGAAAGTCTGTTTTATTTGAGTGGTTGACATAGAGTTGCTGCGTGCAACTCTGCACTGAAGCAAAATGCAGCTGCTCCAGAGGAGCAGGAATGCCAGAAATCGAGCAGGTCTTTGTGGGTGCGGACAGGTGTGTTTTGTGTTTCTGAACCTGAGGTGCCCGCGAGGTCTGTCCCTTGCTCCAGGACCCCCTTGCACACCCCTGGAGCACAGCTGGGAGGAGCTGCAAAACATGAATGCCAGCAAAACAGGTGATCTCTGGAAATCAATGGGCTAAATACAAGTTATTGGGTTGAATCTGGTTTTCAGGCAAACAAAACTAAACTCCAGAACCCATCAATGCTTTTGCTTGACTTTGGTCATTTGGGCAAGTCACTTCATTCCTGTTTATCCTGTAACTGCAGATTTGTTATGCGCTGTGGAGCCCAGATAACACCCCAGAAAGCTTCCTTCACCTTCAGCTGCCTTCTTTCAACTTCTTACTTGGAATTGAAGTTCAAACAATATTTTCATTCCCCACCTCCCTTCCTCCCAAAAGAAAAGGAAAAAAAAAAAAAAAAGGGGAAAAAATGTGAAAGAAAAAGGGTGAGGAAGGAAAGGGGTGGGAGGAGAAAAGACAAACATAAAATGCAGTTCACTTAAAAGTATCTCTGCTTGATAGAGGCTAAAAGGTGGCAGCTGTGCCAAAGTAGTGGACCCTAAATCGCTGGAGCAAAAAAAAGCAGGGAAAGCTCTGATTGCTGCTAGTGCAGGGGTGAATGTGCACTCTCAGCCACAAATC
Organism: Apus apus; assembly: GCF_020740795.1. Taxonomy (NCBI): domain Eukaryota; kingdom Metazoa; phylum Chordata; class Aves; order Apodiformes; family Apodidae; genus Apus; species Apus apus. The sequence continues at coordinate 31,672,570 of NC_067288.1, read as the reverse complement.
AAGGAAGCTTAAAAAAAAAAAAAAAAAAAGACTCAATCAAGGCAATAATGGCCTCCACTTCACAATCAGACAAGTGCTTCTACTTCAGAAATCCTACCATTTATGGCTGATTGCTAACCCTGGCCTCATTTCTAATCTAAAGGGTGAGTAATAATTTGGAAAAGGAATTATAACAACTTCCCAACCATTTGGTAAATCGTTATTATTTTAAAGGGGTGTTGGGAGGCTGTTGCTGTTTGTCAGATATTTTTCTCCTGCTGCTGCTCTACCACTTCCACCACACTGATTCCTACTGATGGGAACTAACCTACGGGAAAATATATGAGAAAGAAAAGCCCAGAGCGAGGCTCTGACTAGAGGGCTTTGGCGTGTCAGAAGTTCCAGTGAAGGCACACAAAGAGAGATGAGATGGCTCCGACCCTTTGTTGCTGCTGTGGTGTCCAGAGCCTCTCCTTGGGATCAGGGGCTGGGCTGAGTGGGATGCTGTTCCCACCCTGGGAGCTCCTGTGTGAATTCCCTCGGGTGGGAAGCCCTCTGCCCTAGAAACTTCCCAGAGGAAAGGGTGAGGGGTGACACTGCCCTGGGGTGCTGCAGGAGCACCCACAGGCAGATGGGGCCTCATCACTGTGCTGGGACACCGAGGCGCCCTCCACAGCAGGGGTCTCCACAGAGGATCTCTCCATGGTGGGGCTCTCCAGGATGGGGCTCTCCATGGAAGATCTCTCCATGGTGGGGCTCTCCATGGCAGAGCTCTCCATGGCAGAGCTGCTGTGCACTTGGCCAGGGATGGGGCCACCTCTGCCCTCCCTGTCAGTGGTCAGGGGCTGCCCAGCCTGAGGAAACTGGTGCTTTACTGTCCTAATCCAACCTGTACTGCTCCTTGTAAGCAGTGTAGTGAGAGACAATGTCAATCATTTAACTGGTGGGTTCTCTTGATGGGAAGTGCAAGGTGTATTGGTCTTGAACCCTGACACCTCTATTGCATTTATGGCACTTGTTTTCCTGTTTCAAGCCTGCAGAGCTGCATATGCAAGTATTTCAAGATTTTTGTAAATACCTGTTCAAACATCTGGAAGACCACTGTGATTTTCACACAGCACTTTCTAGGGAGAAAACACAGAATCAGAGGATGTAGAAAATGTGCCATGAATCTGGGGAGTGCCACAGCTGCCCTGGGTCAGAACACAGGGCTTTGCCTGGTGCCTCTGCTCTACAGGAGAAAGCATTTAAAACCAGACACAATGTGGTGAAAAGCAAAAACCCAAGGGGTGGGTGCACAGCTTCACCTGGGTTAGCTGGCCCTGCTGAAGGCATGGTCATGGTTTGGTAACAGCAGGAATTTGGGATCAAAATACCTCTTATTTTAGTCTTATTTAATCGAGGACAAGAGGAGTTGCCAACATTTCCCTCAGGAATGTGACATGTTTCATGAAAGGGATGATCACTGTGTTTTGGAGGATGGCAAAATTCCATTCACTGCCTCAGGAGCAGCAACAGCTTTAGTGCAGCATTCAGTGCCTCACCTCTGGTGTGGGCTGTGGAGGCATCTGTTGCCACACAGTTGTTTCAGTCTGTATTTGAAATACGAGTTGAAGAGAGACTGATTCAAAAATATTCAATGACCCAGTGAAATCTGGACTACTTACTGGAAGACAAAAAGTATAATGCTTCAATCAAAATAGCAACTTGGAATGTGTTTTATTAAGTGGAGTTCATCTAATATTACCCTGGAGTGCTGTGGATTTGAAAGCACATTCTTGAATTTGAACTTTCATATCCAGGTAATAGGAATGAGTGGGAAATTGTAATTTGTAATATTGCACATTTCAGGCCAAATTCTGGTCCCATGTGGAACTAGCCACAGGGCTCCTGCATATATTTTCCAAAAGTGGCATGTCCCTGGGTCCTGTCTATCCTTCCAAGGTGAAGACAGTGCAGGGAAAACACGTAGATCCTGCACGGGACTCGGCATTAAATTCTGCTGTGTTTACTGCCTCGTGGCTGCTCTGCTGCTGCAGCATTTCTGAGGGGAGCTTAATTTCAGGGAGAGAAAACAAACCCAGGTTCAGTCTCAGTGGAATAGAAGAAAATTCCGTCTAACATATGCTACGGAGGGATGCAAAATAATGGAAAAGCTTGGATTATGCGCATAAACTCTGGGTGCATTTCACTTGTAAATGTCACTTGTTTTTTGTCGGCAATGTTAGGCAAAAATATTTAAATTAGCAGATTCTAAGAGAGCAGTACAGTCAGTTTAACACGTATGCGAATTGATCGCGCATGGGGAGGCTTGTTATAAAGCAATGGGATCATTTACATCTCTGTTGGCGGAAAATTGGGGGTCATTCCAAGGAAAACGGGTGTTTCCGGTCCAGCTGTTCAGTATTCCAGGGGTTTAAATGCCTCCCACTGCCAGAACGGCATGTGCGGGACACATTCCAGGGACTGGATTCTCTTCCAAAGCAGCCGTGTCGGTAACACCGGCTCCGGAGCCCTCGAGTCGGGCGGAACCGGGACACGGCGGGACCTGGGGAGGGGCTGATCCTGCCCCGGGCCCGGCACCGGCACCGCGCAGGGAGTTGGGTGGGCTGCGGGCCGGGCTGAGCTGGGCTGGGCTGAGCTGGGCTGGGCTGGGCTGAGCTGGGCTGAGCTGGGGTGCGGGCTGAGCTGGGCTGAGCTGGGCTGAGCTGAGCTGAGCTGGGCTGGGCTGGGCTGAGCTGGGCTGAGCTGGGCTGAGCTGAGCTGAGCTGGGCTGGGCTGGGCTGAGCTGGGCTGGGCTGGGCTGAGCTGAGCTGGGCTGGGCTGGGCTGAGCTGGGCTGAGCTGGGCTGGGCTGGGCTGGGCTGAGCTGGGCTGGGCTGAGCTGGGCTGGGCTGGGCTGAGCTGGGCTGAGCTGAGCTGGGCTGGGCTGAGCTGGGCTGAGCTGGGATGAGCTGGGCTGAGCTGGGCTGGGCTGAGCTGGGCTGGGCTGCGGGCTGAGCTGGGCTGAACTGGGCTGAGCTGGGCTGGGCTGCGGGCTGAGCTGGGCTGAGCTGGGCTGAGCTGAGCTGGGCTGGGCTGGGCTGGGCTGGGCTGGGCTGAGCTGAGCTGGGCTGGGGTGCGGGCTGAGCTGGGCTGAGCTGAGCTGAGCTGGGCTGGAGTGCGGGCTGAGCTGGGCTGGGCTGGGCTGAGCTGGGCTGGGCTGGGCTGGGCTGCGGGCTGAGCTGGGCTGGAGTGCGGGCTGAGCTGCCCCGGGATTTCGCAGCCGCCGAAGCCCAGGGGTGCCTTTCCCCTTGCGCAGCCCCCGGGCAGCGAGCCAGGTGGTCCCGGGGCACTCGCCCCGACCCCGGCGTGTGCCGCGGAACGGGAAAATAACCGGCAGGAACGTTCCTGGCAAAGGGAATGCCACAAGTTAGCAGGCAATTGCTAGCTTCTAGGCTTCTTCTTCAAAAAGATCTAGTTACAGTGACCATAACACTTGATTACAGTGTTGTTTGAGGAAAGCAAATATCTTCCTTTTTATACAAATTCAGTTAGTTTTAAGAAAAATATTTATCTCTTCAGAGGGCCATGCAGAAAATGGAAACAAAATGAGATTTTTTTCTAGCATGCAACTGACCGGGAATTGTGTCTGCTTAGTTACCATCAATAAACCGCATCCAGGAAGCAGAATAAAAGCTCATGTGTAATTCCTGTACGGAATTTGGGTGTTGTTCTCTGTTTTTAAAGAAGAGCTGAAGATAGATACTCTGATCTTGATGTCTAGACAGCTGTCTGCTGTAGTCACGCCAGAGCTGGCAGGTTTAAGACAGTAATTCTTAAAGGCTTTACCTTCTCTTCAGCGTGAAGAAATGGAGCAGGCAGCTAGGAAAATTCAGGCACATGATTATCTGTCTTTTTGAAGACTCAAATTTCCTTTCACAGGTTCCTTTAAAAAAAGCAGAGCGTGCTGCACTGTGCTTGCAGCTGTGGGCAGAGCACAAGTTAAACATTCTCCTTAGTTAGTATCACATTATGATCACATTGACAAGGTATTGCGAAGTAATTGTGTATTTTCAGTAACCACAAGTACAAAAGACCTTCTAAAACTCCAGTGCCTGGTAATTTTAATAGCTGAAAGTTATTAAAAAATAAAATAAACAAAGATACCATATTTTATGCAAATGCGTGTTGTTGTTAAAGGCAGAGACTCGGGCAAATTCAAGGAAAGCATTAAAAAGGAGCTTCGGCGGAGAACTGAGCCGTCCTGTTCTGAGAGCTTCACTCCTGTTGGAAACAAGGATTTCCACCGCAACCTGGTGCTGTTACTGCTCTGTTCTTGTGCACTGATTTAAGTACGGAAGTTTCCGAGGAAGAAGGTGTTTCGAGCAAATAGTTGTGCTTGTGATATCTGAGATTTGAGCGTAAAGAATCAGCTTGGTGAATCAGGCAAGTCACTGGGTGCCCAGTGCCCGCTGGATGCCGCGCTCCTGGTAGGAATGCTGGGTGTTAGGGGTGGGAAAAGCGCTCGGTTACTCCAGTGAAGGAATGTATCTGCCTCCCTCACAGCCAGATGGAAAGGGAACGAAATGATGATTTGGTGTGCTTCTCTATTTTAACGTAGCAAAAACACTGGGCTGAAAATACTCTTTTGTTAATTAAGTGGCTAAGAACACTTACAAATAGTAAAGATTTGCCCATTTTAGGAATCTTGTTGCTTATTAAATTTTCTTCTGCCACGAACCCCAGAATTACCCTTCCAGGGGCTGCTGCCTCCTGTTGCCTGCAGCCTTTCTGGGATACCTGTGCTGTGCAGCTGAACGTGGCATTGAAAGCCTGACAGAGTTAGTTATAGAGCTGGAAATAAAACACAGCTTGACAAAAGGAATCTCAAAAGGAACCTGTGGACGCCGGGTGGGCGTGGGGCACAGCGGGACCACCCCAGTGCGTGAAGAGGACGACGTGGGTGCTCTGCACCTCCAGGGAAACAACCCCAGGGTCACCCTCAGGAACCTTCGGGGGGGTTGAAAAAAATCAGGAAAACCTTGTAAAAACTGTTCAACAAGATAAGCAGCCAAGTAACACGATTCCCTGATCTTCCACTGAGATCATGACTGTTTATTTTTCTTGTTGCAGCATTTTGTTTTGATTTTTTTTTTTTTTTTGTATGAGGTTCCCAACAGTCTTCAATAGTTGGAGTTAACAAGCACAGAATAACAAGATAGCAACAGTTAGGGTAAGCTTTCCAGGTTCAGAATGTCAAAAAATCTTCCTGAATTTGACATAATTTTTAAGAGGAGCATGGGATCATACGACACATCAGTTTCTGACAAAATGTATTTCTAAGAATGTAAAACCTGTACGTGCTGTTGCACCCTGTAAAGGTTTGGGCCATTATCGTAGAGCTTGGATTGAATTAAAAACCAACCAACCAAACGTTCTCTTCCCACGTGTGGCACAAGCTCGGGGCAAAGCTCTGGGAGCTGCACCAGCCCTGAGGGGCGGCCGGGCTGGGACCCCCGGCTGCGGGGCTGGCTCAGACCGCCTGAGCAAACCCCGGGGAGCCCACTCCCTGCTTTGGGAAGCAGCTCCAGCCCCTCCGCACGCAGGAGCCCCCTCAGAGGGAAAGCAGAGCCGGCTCCTGCTGCTGGGTGTGCTGGGAGCCGAGAGGACGGTGCCCCGCGCCTCCCCGGGCCCGCGGCCGCCGAGCCAGACAGCACCATGCGGGACAGCACCATGCGGGACAGCACCATGCGGGACAGCGGGTCAGCACCATGCGGGACAGCACCATGCGGGACAGCGGGTCTGCACCATGCGGGTCAGCACCATGCGGGTCACTGCCGAGCAGCCCCGGCCCCCCCTGCCCCCGGGCGCTGCAGCCTCGCCAGGCCCGGGTCAGAAGCACCGACTCCAAACTGCTCCACGGGCAGCACAAAAGGTTCCAGCTGGGTTTTTTTGGCACACCTGCTCTTGGAAACACTGCCTAACAGGTCTTTCAGAATCTGTTTAAAGCCCCCAATTACTCTTCCTTCCAGCTGCTACCTAGTGTGTCACATTTTTACAGTAGGATTAAAATATCCTCAAGACATAGGCTCGTGTAATGGAAACAATGACAGCTCCCTCCCTACACCAATTGGAGTTACTGTGCCAAAGGAACCACTTCCTGCAGTCTGGGTCTGGCTTGGCAGTGCTACCCACCCCGGGGGCACAAAAGGAAGGGCTCTGAATCCATTGCTGCTAAGGTTTACAAAATCACCTTTTTTCTGAAAAATACATGACGAGTATGAAGTGACTTTTCCAGTGGTACATCCAGGAAGGCACAAATCACTGCACTGCTTTATACTCAACATTTGTTGCATGTCAGTGATTCATGGCCTGGTAAGGAAGCCTGTGACTGCACCTTGGTTGATTCTGCCCAGCAGCTGGAAGTGAAGCTGTGCTGGACACGTGGAACGATGGAGCAGCACAGGTGCCCACAGGGGGCTGGAGCCTGGCACAGACAGCACAGGATCACACCATCAGCTCTGCTGCCCAGTGCAGGAGCTGGGAGGGAGCTGGGTCAGGCCTGGCTGAAGGCAGCACGGAGCAGCACCCAGCTCCTCTTCCCCATCATCACCTCTGCACCAGGCACTGCTCCTCACACCTGGCTTCGTGGTGTGCTGAAAGGGCCCCTGCATTGCTGCACACCCCTCTGCAGGGCTCCCACAGGGACTGAAAACCTTCAAGGATCACAACCCAGTTTTTAGTTTCTCTGCAGAACTCAGAGGGCCTGAACCCACTGGGCAGCAAAATGCTGCCCCAGAGACCCTGGCCAAAGGCTGCAGCAAACCAGTTACTTCTGTGGTAACTGACAGGGTCAAACTTTAATTCAACAGTGCTGTTAAAAAAAGCCCAGAGCATTCTAAGGTTTTGTTCTCTGTGCTTCTGTGGCACTGAACTTGTTAACAATTCTGTTTAATTACCTTTTTTTCTGGTAAATGTTCATAAGAGTGTTACTGCTTAGAACAGAGCAGTATTTATAACTCTTACAAAGAGCATTACAGTTACTATTCAGTTTGTCATTTGCTTTCAAATGTCTTAGTCTATATCATGATGCCAGCAAAAATATCAAGACTGTTTTCCACATCCTCCTCAGGCTCCAGCTCCTCCCTGTGCTCCCTGGGAGGGGTGTCCAGGCCTTGCTGCTGGAAGGTCTTCCTCTTTCTTCTGCGGACGTACACGGGGCGACTCTTCTCTGTCTCCTCAGAGGGTGAGTTGTCTGCACTGACACAAGTTTTCAAAGCCAGCTCAAGGCTTTTGTGGAACCTAGAAACAACTGTGTAGTTACTGTTTTTATAGGTTTGCTCACTACCCTGAGAAACCAATGCTTTTGTAATACAATCCAAACATGTGAGAGAAGAAAATGGTGACGAACATTGACATGTTCCAGTCAGTGCTGGAAGGACAACCAGAACTAGCAGCACAGGTCCCCATGTGTGCCATGCAATTCCTCCCTGTAATGCTTGTGTTAGAAACCAATTTCTGGCTGTACTCACATGCCACTAGGACTGTGCTGATCTTACAGAAACCATGAAGTAGCATCAGGTTAGATGTCTGATGAACAGCAGCATTAATGATCAGGTGGACTGCTCCAATTCTCAATTATTTCTAGCTTTAACAACCACAGAGATGTTCAATGGACATAGAAGAGGAGGCTGGTCTGAGTACACCTTGGCACCTCCCCACTGTCCTTTTGATCCTTGTGCTCTTTGGCTCTTCTGCCTATTCTGCTCTTCAGCTGGTGACAAATGTAAACACCCAAAGTGTGTTTAACCTTCCACCACTTTCATAAATCATCAGTTTGTGACCCTGCAAAGCAGTCAGTGGATCGAAGTGTGCACTGCAATCTGAGCACTCCTGAAGTGCTTACCATGTTACAGTGACAAATGCTGTTCTCATTAGAGAAAGGAACTTAAACCCTACCCAGTATCAAAGACAGTCTGCAAACTCATGGTTAGCTTTTCAGTTAAATACTCTGTAGCTTCCAGAGTTCAAAAAAATTAGCTGAAATTGTATTTTAGACTCTGGGGGGGGGGGATGGCCCTGTGATTTCTGTTAGGTTTTTTTTGGGGGGGGATTTGTACATATCCTCTCCTGTGCATTTTTCACTTCTTGATTTAGACGTCATGAATAGGATTGGTGTAATCTAACAAACCTGTCAATCCTCTTCATGTTTTCTTCCATTTTCTGATTAGCTACATGTATCAGAAATTCAATATATTCTTCAGAGACCATCAACTTCCCCTTGTGGCTCAATGGAACTTCCAAGCAATGAGTGCTCCGGACAGCCTGGAGGTAAAGAGAAGGACTGATCTAGGAGAAAGTTTATTTCATGAAAGTTATCTAAATAATATGGGGAATTCATTACAGCTAAAATACTATTCATCCCCACAATTGGCTGTTTTGCTGTCAACTAAAGCAGAAAGACATTTCCCCTGGGTGGATGGCTGGACTGGGTAATCTTAGAGGTCTTTTCCAACCGTGATGATTCTGGGATCCTTTGCTACAGCACAGCCCGTGGCAGCTGCCCAGCACATCACAGTTCAGACCCTGGCTTGTAAAAAACTGTATTTTAAAAGTAACGATATAACTATGTTGCATTCTTTACAGGTAAGTAGAAAGGTCCTTACCATCGTAATTTTTCCTCCTCTGCCAACTGTGATACCGGAGTTCCTGAACCCAGCACTGACAGCCACCGAGTGCTGTGGAACAGACACAGGTTTCAGCAGCTCCCACTGGCAGCCAGGAACAGCTGGGGATGGGCTACAATGCAGCTTATCATCTGTTTGGCAAAAGGCTTCTTCAAAACCATCTCCCCAGATTAATGCAGTAATAGTTAATTTAACATGTTTTTCAGATGACACCCATGTGGTACCACCAGTTGTGGCTGGTTTCCAAAGACCCACAAGTCAACCTTAACCTGCTGGTGCAGAGGGGACAGGAAGGTCTCTCTGGGCACTGCATTGGTTTCTCTTGAGGAGCTGGCAACCAGGCAGTCGTGCAACACTTCTACAGGCCAAAGTGCAGCAGTACTAGAACAGAAGCTAATCACCTCTCTTCTGCACTAATGAAGGAACAAGCACACCCTGCATGACTCTCCAGAGTCATTCTGGGGAAGCAGAAGGCCGAGGCACAACTCGGTGGGAGCACTGGAGGCAAAGGGCCTGGCTGGTGGTGATGTCTGAAAAACCCACCACCCTCAGCCAGCAGCAGCAACCCAGGCTTCCACCAGGCAACCTGCTTCAACTGCAGGTGAGTAATTTTGTTTTCTGAAAAGCAAACCAAAATGTCTGCTAGTTTTATATCTGTTTCCTTCATCAGTTTACTTTGACATACAGCACATCTGGGGCTAATCTGAGGTGCTAAAGCTATTCAGGAGCCAATGCTGTTACTTCTGCAGCAAGGAACATAAGAGAACAACCATGTAACATTTTCCCTCGATGTAATTTTACCAGAAGTTGTGCGTCTTGCAGCTCTTGACACAGCACATGAAGAACAAATGGTTCAAACTTGAACACAACGTCACCAGTGGCTTTCTCTAGTGCTGTCATCTGGAAAATACATCAAAATATTTACATTAACACTGCAAGAGTTTACTGTTACTGAAAAAACAGAAAGAAAATAATAGTCAGTGAGTGAAACAGACATTAAAAACACAGCAAATGAGTTCCAAGCAGTCAGGTTTGTCCAGCTGCTCTTGATTTTTCATTGCTCATCATACGCAGAAATTCCATGGATGTCCATGATTCTGTTTGCTAAACTGATCAGGTTTGGTAGAAATTCATAGCAAAGGAGACTTTAAAAACCTGAAACAGTGCATTTCCCTGTGTACTGCTTTGTTTGAAGCTGTTCTTTAAAACCAGAGACTTTCAGTTTCTGAAGTACATTCCTCAACTTCAGGAAACTTTCTGGGGTTCCGCAGATTAAATTTATGGCCTAACATACTTGATCACATTTTAATCCCAGTTTAAAAAATACTGCATAGCCTGCTGTCTTAAAAGACAGAAAACCAGAGGTTGAAATCAGAGGCATAAACCCACAAGATGAAGGAAAAAAAAAAAGTAACTTCTTAATTATAAAATTCAAGAAATTACCCCCCAAGCCCTCAGTTCTGCCAGAAGACTGAGAGGCCAATGGCAGTTTTTCCTGGACCTGCCAGTGTGGAGAAGGCTGCAAGACCCTGCATGGCTGACCATGACATTTCTCTGCTGTTCTGTGCTGTCTCCATGCACAGAAATCTAAGGGCTGATACTGCTAGAAAGGTCTCTTTGAGGCAGCTCCATTACTTACTTCATTGTAGGATTAATTAATCACAAGAATGACTTGCCCCCCTTATCATTTGCCTTCACTTGCTTAATTCACAGCACTAAACATTTTGCTATGTCAACTTCAGAAATTCCAGCTGTTTTCCCAGACTTTGTTGTTTTCTCTAGCCCTCCCCATCTTCCTTGTAAGATGAAAATATTTCAGAAAACCTTCAGGAAAGAATCACATTCATGAGCTTTTTAAAGACACGGTGGCACAGAAGAAAGCTGCTGCTGTTACTCCCTCTCCTGTGCTTGAAACAGTGACAAATATTTACATGTATTTATGCACCACCTCCTCCTTGCATGTTCTTATTTTACGTGCAAAGCAGGTCTTTCTGAAAGGCCAAGTTTGCAGTTTGTGTGCCAGAGTCTGAAAAGGGTTCCTGTTGCTCTGAGAAGGGGCAGTGACTTGGCAGGTGCCCCAGGGGCAGCTCTGCAGTGAGGACACAGCCCCTTAGGCACTCCAGGGTAACAACAAACATTTACTGATGGCGACTGGCCCCTTGTGAAGTGGGTGTTACCAGAGCTGCACCAACCCGTGCTGCAGTCAGGAAAAAGGCCACATTATCCTGCACCTGTGTCCCGAGGAGCATCCCCCCAGCTGCTGCCTGGACAGGACAAGTGCCTGGCTTCACACAGCAGCTGTCACCTGGCCAGGGAGAGCTGCTGGCACTGAGTTCAGTGTCACCTGCCAGGGACAAGGCTGTCCCTGTCCAAACACCAGCAGGTATTCCACTGGGACTGGCTTTGTTCTACTTTCGTACAGGAAGGCTTGAAGTAAAACCTACTCTCCAGCTGATGCCTGGCTGGGAATCCACCCCGAAGGGAAAAGGAGGGATAGATAAAAAGCTGCAGGCGTGACAAGCACGTTGTTGTACTGACAGCAATCCTTCTGGAAAGGAGAGCACTCCTTCTGCCCATCCTGAATGAGGAAAGGGCTTTGGAAAAAGAAAAATCACTGTATCTTAAGATTTTCAAAAGTTGTTTTCTGCTGCAGACGCAACACAAATCACTGATTTCTCGTTGAGCTCCTGTGACTCCAGGCAGTAAGAAATTAGTCAAGTTTCATATTAGCTGCATTTAAAGACTATGGAGGGAATTTGGTATCAAGCCCAAAAAACGTTCTCTTCAGAACAGGTCTTAAGAACGTATTAGGTAGAACACCGAGAGATAAGCTCATTCTGAAATCAGGGCGCCAGTGAATCTCCGCGTCAGGAACAAGCCCCGAACAGCCCTTGCTCCCCGCGGCTCGGGAACACTCCGCAAACGCGAGGCCGCGGGCGCTGTGCTCTTACCACATCCTCCCTGCTGCAGGGCTCGTGTCTCACCAGCAGCCACGAGCAGCTCTTCCTCCGGGCCCGGGAGCTGTCTGCGTCCTGCCGGTGAAGAGCACGGGTTAAACCAGCGCCCGGGCGGGCCGGGCGACCCTGCAAAACGCTCCTTCGCAGAACAGCCCCGCTCCCGGCGGCGCGGGCTGCTTGCGGCGCCGAGACCTGCGCGTAGCGGGAGCTTAAACCCAGGCCTGTCCCGCCGCAGCCGCGCGGCCCGCGGGCCGGGCCCGGCACCGGACACGGAACCCCCGCCCGGGCCCGCCCCGGGCTCACCGCGGCGCGGCCCTGCGCCAGGACCAGGCGGCCCGAGCAGGAGCTGGTGGTGCAGAACCGGGCCCGCCCGTTGAGGAGCCGCACGACGGGGGCGGCCCGCTCGTCCAGGCTGCCCTTCCTGCTGCCGTCCGGCCGCGCCAGCCGCCGCGCCTTCCGCGGCGCGAAGGCCGCCATGGCGCGGGGAGCGCGACGGCGGCCCGCGAGGGACACGCCTCCCCCGCCCCGCCCCGCCGCGGGCGCGTCCTGCGCTGCGGGGCTGCCCGGGCTGCGGGGGCAGCGGCTGGTGCTCCGGTCCCCAGGGAGCCCTCCGTGCGGTAGGGTTTGCGTTCTGCCTCCTGCGCAAGGCGGGGGAACAGCCCCCGAGCGGGGAAGGCCGCCGGCGTTCGCAGCGGGAGCCGGGCCGTGCCCCGCCGGGCCGTGCGTGCCCCGCAGGAGGGGTCGCGGGGTTTTGTGTCCCCCCAGGCCCGCGGGGGGCTATGGCAGCCGCCAGGAGCGTGATGAGAGCGGTCAGAGTCTTTGAGTTCGGGGGCCCTGAAGTGCTGAAACTCCAGGCAAACGTCTCCGTTCCTGACCCAAAAGAAAACCAGGTATACTAGGGTTCTGTGGAGGGGTGTTGAGTAGCGACAGGTGCGCTCAGAGCGGAATGAAGAACGCGAACACCCGACTTTTCACCTTGAATAGGTAGGTTTCCCTGCAGGAATTCACGCTGCCTGGGACATCCCGTGGGGTTCTTCCTCTTCCGTGGGCTGCGTGTTCCACAGAAAGGATTCCCTGAAAAATCCCTTCAGTTCAGCGCTGAGGTTTTGATTGTTTTAAGAATTTAGTTAAAACGCTGTGAATTCAAGTTCTAAGTACTTTTAATTACTGCTGAAAGAGCATCTTTCCCCGTAGGTGTTGATCAGAGTCCACGCCTGCGGGGTGAACCCCGTGGAGACCTACGTCCGCGCCGGGGGCTACGCCAGGAAACCAGCCTTGCCCTACACCCCTGGCTCGGATGTGGCTGGTGTCATAGCAGGCGTTGGGGAGCGTGTCACTGCTTTCAAGGTAGTTACACATCAGGTCTCAGCTCGTTATTTCCCTCTGGGTGTGATTGCCATGCCACTGCTCCTGGTTGCATTGCTTGTCCTAGTGACATCTCTGGAGGGAGATCCCCTTCCTGGCTCGGGCTGGGGCTGGGCTGGGGGGGCTCATCCCTGCTGCTGGCCCCGAGAGCTGGGAGCTGCCAGGAGAGGCACTTCAGTTGGTCAGCTCTAGGCAACGATGCCAGGTGTGCAGAAGTAGTTGTTGGGGATGACTTTTGTAGCATAAACATTTGAAGTTCGGTGCTCCCTGCTTGGGGTGATAGTTTCATGCAGAATGGAAATGTGTTCTGGGAAGTTTGTTTGGGAAATGGAGATTGTTTTTATTTTACTGGCTTATAAAACCCCATCAATTAGCTATTTGTTGTTAAAACTGTTCAAGGACTTTACTACTCCAGTCTAGCAACTTTAAGATCTTGGAGTTTCTCAAGGGGAAGGTCTAGGCACAGGAGAAGGCAATTACCAGTTTGCTGAAAGGTGCCTGTGAAATGGGTTTAGTGGTAAAATCTTTTCTTTCTTTCAAGTCTTTTGGTCTCAGAGAACATAAGAATTGTAGGTAAAATTACAATTTCCTGGCTTGGAATTTGTGTAACTGTTGTAAGAGAGAGGATACATTTGGTTGTGTAGAGAGATAACCCTTAGGGGGGTTGTAAGGGTGTTCATTTTCTCCATGTTTAAACAAAAGTAATGGAAAAATGTTCCCTCTGTGTTTGTAAAAGCTTTTGGGGTTTTGTACTTGGAATCTGTGGATGGAATTCTTCAGTGTTCAAGCTCATTAAAGTTAATATTAACAAGAGAGTAGGTTTGTGTGTTACCCTGTAGAGCGGGGATTATGATTATGACACTGAAGTCTAAGGACATGAAATGATGTGGTTTGTGTTGCATTGGCTTTATCTAGTAGCATTGATAAGAATATCCTCTGTGACAAATAGAACTGATTATTTTTAATAGGAGAGCTGTAAGAAATAGCTGAAATTTCTGTGACCTGGCTCTTAATGTATGTAAAGGGAAATATAAGGGAGATGATGAATTTCTCCATTTCCTTTCTCTCCTTTCTAGAAAGGGGACAGGGTTTTTACCATTGGCACCATCTCTGGAGGATATGCAGAGTACGCAGTTGCTGCAGCTGACAGAGTCTTTCCCTTGTCTGATAAACTGGACTTCAGGCAGGGAGCAGCCCTTGGAATACCCTACTTCACTGCTTATCGTGCTCTTCTCCAAAAGTAAGGTGCCACATCCTAACTCTGGGAGTTTTGCTTTTGAACATTTTTGTGTTCCTGTAAAATGAGGGGAGATCAATGAGTGGGAAATGTTTAAAACTCTGAAGTTAAATTTATTACACTGATGGCATGGTCAGATAATTGTTAACAGGAAGCTACAAGCTGCCTTTTCCTGTGAAGTATTTCATCTCAAGAGAACAGACCTGGAAAGGCTTCTTCAATAAGTACAGTGGAACTCTTTCAGTACTCACTGGGATTTCAGCTGGGAAGAAACCAGGCATAGTTCTAATTTCTGCATGAGGGGGTGTGGTGTGGAGCAGCCCCTCTGCCCCCCAGGAGCTCTCTCAGGGGTCCCTGCCTGCAGTCCTGCCCCTTGCCAGGGGCAGAGCAGCCAGTCAAAGCCTGGCTTCCAGTCTGCTGGCTGAGACCCTAGGACTGGGGATCTGGTGTAGTTTGGTGGGACTAATGGCTAGAACTAGTGTGGTTTATTTTAAGATCTGTAGCAGGTGAAGACCTTCAGTGAGTTCCATGCCAGGCTGTTGGTGGCTGCTCTTTGATGTCGACATAGTTCTGTATTACTTACATTCATAAGAGGTATTATTTATTTTGCCTCCTTGTTTTCCCAAAGAGGCTGATTATACCTGTTTAGCCACAACATACATTGGAATTAATACTGTGTGAAATGATATTTGATGTCAGTATGTGCACTCTGATTCTTAATGATTATGTGCTGCAATCATAATGACAGTATTTTCTGTTTTCCCATGCAGAGGGCGTGCCAAGGCAGGGGAGAGTGTGCTGGTGCATGGTGCCAGTGGAGGTGTAAGTATCTGCAGAAGGCAAGTTACAAGAAATGCTGCTTTCTGTCCTTGGGTCTGCTTTTGGCCATGATATGATTCATGGGCACATGCATATCAATTAATGGATTAACAAAATTAGGTTTTTATTTCAGACACTTCAGGGAATTTTTTTCTGTGCTGTGAAGCTGCAGGAGGGATTGTGTAAAGGCCCCAGCACAGAGGGTGACACAAAAAACACATGGCTGCAGTCAGAAGTTGGTCTGGAAGCTTTATAACCTGTCTTCCTGAAACAAAACTAGCAGCAGAAAGCTGTACTTTTAAAACATGTACCAGTTGTTCTCAATTCTCTGAGTAGTATCTCTGGTGTGTAGCAACTGTGCACTTCTGGGGTGCTGCACAGGAGGGACACGAGTCTGCACCTGGTGACTGAATGCTTTGGCTTTTTGTGACAGGCTGACTTTGGGCCTCTCTCACACAACATTCCAGTTTAATTTGTCCCCCATAGTCAGCACTTTTTTCCTCAGCCTCTGCTGATGCACCAAACAGCTGCTGCAAATGGGCAACATTTCCTTAATTGTTTGGTAGGGAGCAGAAGGGTGATTGTGGCAGTCTCCTCTGAGGGGGAATTCAGATCTCATTCTGAGATCCTGGAATAACATTAAGCATCAGAGACTCTTTTTTTTCTTAAACTAAATGTAGTGTTTCTATTCTTAATTATTTTGTGTTTCCTGAAAAGATAGACTGCCTTTGGTTTGCAGAAGCAGGTGGTGCAAATCAGTTGTTCTGTGGCCTTGCAGCCAAGGAATGCCTGTAAAATCAGTGAGATGTGCATGGGTATGAAGCACATGCTGGGGAGAGGAGATGGTTTGTGCTGCATCTTTTCTTTCAAGTGATCCTGACTTCCATAGCAAATCTTAAAAATGTACCTCCTTTTAATCTGGAAATCAGTCTGGCCATGTTGTATTTTAATTGATGGTGCTTGTTTTTTTCATTTAGTTGAAAACTGATGACCTGCTATTGAGAAAACAAGGTCACATTTGGCAAACAGCTTGGGTAGATCCTGGCCAGGCAGATTGTCATAGGAGATTTTTCAAGCAGCCTGGCCATTTATTTTATGTGTTTTTCATACATACAAATTGAAATAACAGAGGCACAGACTGGAGGTTTCATGGTCTTTGTTTGTGTATCTATTTATTTGTTTATTCCTGCCCTCTCCCTGCAAAACTTAGACTGTGCATATCTCTGCATGTCCTTGAGATGTCCAGGAGCAGCCTCAGGAAGCTGACCAGCCAGGACTGGAGCCCAGGGAGGCTCCAAAGTGTCAGCTCTTCCCACCTTCTGCTTTCGTGTGTCCGTGGCACAGTGCAAAACCCCAGAGGTGGCACTGGTGTGAGCACTGGTGTGAGCACTGGTGTGAGCACTGGTGTGAGCACTGGTGTGCCCCAAGGGAACACTGGCTCAGACACCAGGTTTTGAAGGCATCCCTCACCTCTGGATATCCTCTGGAGTGCAGAGCTGGTTGGTGTGCAGAGTACAGGGAGAATCAGGTTTCTAAAGAAATGTCCTCAGTTTGTGGAAGGTGCAGGAGTGGTGTTAAGGAGACCTGTGCTTGCAGGGTTTCCTTGCACTAGATGGAGCTGCCTTCAGCAGGATGTGATTCTGGGAAGAGAGGCATTTCCTTGGCTTTGGATCAAACACACGTCCCAGCTTTAACAGACAGACAATGTTCTACATGGATTTATATCACATGCTGGCAGCTATTAAAAATCCCACAAAGCTCTGCTATGCCTCTGTAAATAGGTTTTGTTCTTTTAAAGACTATTTGGCTATCTTTAAGATCCAAATTACTTATTGTGGCTAAAATAAAATGTTACCAGGCAAACTTTTAAAATGGGTTAGCTCGAAGTTGCTGGTAGGATATATAAAATGTAAAGAAATTTTCATTTTCTTTCTTTTTTTTCCTCTCTCAGGTGGGAATAGCAACGTGTCAAATTGCCAGAGCTTGTGGTTTAAAGGTGTTGGGTACAGCAGGAACTGAGGAAGGCATGGATGTGGTTTTGAGGAATGGTGCTCACCAAGTATTTAATCACAGAGAAGCTAATTACACTGATAAAATCAAGGTGAGCACGTGTCAGGGCTGGGTGATGCAGAATGTGTTTTTTACAAACACAATGTGAACAGTTGTTTGCAGAAGTTTCTTAAGGCAGATTCATGTAGGAGCCTTTTTCATTTCCACACAAGGAAAGAGTTTTCCAGGCTGGAAGAGCTGGGCTGTCTCCACAGGCACTGGCATTATGGCCTTTGGGAGCTCTTGCCTTCCAGCATGTTCTGATGTGGTGGTGGGTCGTAATTCAGCAGATCAGGATGTGCTAATTGTCAACTGATCAGATGTCAGCCTTAGTACCAAGGCTGTATGTAAAATTTAAGCAATAAACTGTAAAATATGTTATCTGTAGCATATGAAATAAACAGTGATGCCCAAGCACTAATTGGAGTGATTAAAAGAATGGATTATGTCCTGTTTAGGAATACACAGGGACGGAAGGAGTTAATATAATCATAGAGATGCTCTCTAACATCAATCTTGCTACTGACTTGCAACTGCTGTCCTGTGCAGGAAGGGTGATGGTGAGTAGCTTTTGTTGCTGACTTTAGTCTGTGCATTTAGCAAGGCAATTAACAGGTATAACCTGATCCATCTTTTAACTCATTTGTAACAGGTTGTGGGCTCTAGAGGCCCCATTGAGATAAATCCCAGAGACACCATGAGTAAAGAATCCAGCATAACTGGAGTTAGTCTGTTTCTTGCAACTGAGGTAAGGAACATTTCTACTGTAAAGAATGTTTTGTTGGCTTATTCCAGCACCTCTCTGTTTCCATCTAAAAGCTTTTGGAGGGTTGAACACGTAATTCCAGTGTGAGCAACTTGTCTGTTCATTTCTTTGCATTTTGATTTAATCTCAGAACGTGGTAAAATATTTTTGGGTGGTGAAATCTGGTTTAACACTTCATAAACAGTCAATACTTCTCAAAACTGTGGAGAGCTTGTGGTGAATGCTGTCTTTATGACACGCAGGAGGAGATGCACGAGTGTGCAGCAGCAGTCCTTGATGGCATAGAAGCTGGCTGGCTGAAGCCTCTGGTAGGCTCTGAGTATCCTCTGGAGAGAGCAGCCCAGGCTCACCAGGACATCATCCACAGCAGAGGAGCCCAGGGGAAGATGGTGCTCCTTCCATAAAGCCCTTCCCACGGGTCTTGGCAGCTCCTCTGACTGCACCTTTGCCTGCAGGATTCGTTGAATTAGGTTATGGAACATACTTGTGATCAGGTTTGACAGTAACAGCAAATGCTATCTTACCTTAATTAATTACATTCATTACTTAACAATCTCTTTCCTTTTGGTAATAAACAAGCTTGCATAGACTAGCAAATCATTTTTGTAGCTTCTTTGGCTGATTTGGAAATAATAAAATTTCTTGGCTGGTGTGGCCTTGTGATGCAGGGAAAACTACTATCTGAGGTAGAATCTGATACCCTGCTCAGTGGGAGCTGCAGTGAGGGGGTGCAGAGTGCAGCCTGCTTGGGGAGCAGACCCACGGGGGAATGCAGCTCACCCTGTGCAGGGAACTGGGCTCTGGAGTGTCCTTAGCCACAGCGTTTGTCGTGCTCGTTTTTTGTCACGTAATTTACTTGGTATAAAAGCTTTCACTGCCAAAATACTTCACTTTCCAGTTGAAAAGATGGCCAAAGAATCTCTTGAGTGTGAGCTGCTTGGAAGGAGGGGCAATTTCATTTTGCTCTGCCTGACCCAGTGTCTGAGGTGAAAGCTTCCCAGGTTTTGTTGTATGATTTTAAATAATGGATTCTTTTTACTTTGGCCTTTGGTCAGAGAGTAGTGTGTGAAGGAGAGGCTCGTGCTGCCCAGTGCCTCCTTGCTGCCCGGTGCTGCCTGTGTGTTGGAGCTGCTGCCTAGGGATGCAGTTCCGAGCAGACTCTCGCGGGGGACCTGGGCAGCGTTTGCCACGGGCTTTCACCAGAAGGTGTCAGAGCAGTTCTTCTCATTTTATTGCGGTGCAGCTTCTCTCCACAAAGAGTGAGACAGCAGAACTCGGGCTGCTTTGTGAAGAGATGCAATATAACATTTAATTCCTCTGTTCATTTTTGATATATTGTATCGATGGAGCGGGTTGTTTTCATTTTGGAAAAGCAGTGTGAATAAAAATAATGTTGTATCAGTGAACAGGCCGTGCAGGAAGGAGTGAGGCAGCTGTAGTGGGCACTTCCAGGCTGTGGGCAGGAGATGGGGACTGGAGGGTTCGTGTGTCCTGGTTTGTATTGCTGGTGGTGTCTCAGGAGCTTGGGCTGCAGCTGGTGGCTGCAGCTGTAGCAGTGTGAGGTCTTGTCCCCGCTGTCACGCTGCAGGGGGGTGCTCACAGCTCAGTGACAACAGCCCAAGCCTTGCCCACCCGTGTGCCCCCTCCGCTGTGGGCTGCAGGGGGAGGGTGAGACGCTGGTGGGTGTTCCAGGCTTGCTCCGGGAGAGACGCTGATGTCCAGCAGAGGGAGAATCATCTTGGCGAGCTAACTTGTCCAGCTGTTGCAGCTGGATTGCTTAGAACCTTTCTTTGTCAGGTTTCTGGCTAACCTTTCAGGCGGTGTGTGCAGTGTGATCTGTGCCAGCCACCCGGCCAGAGAGCTTGTCAGCCTAGAGAGAGCCTGGCTCGGCTCTCCCTGCGGGCCATGCCATCCTCTTGGCAGCGTGGGGGAGGATCACAGACAGTTCCCTTAGGCAGAGTAGTTGTCAGGTTGTTGGTTTTTGAGTCCGGATTTCACCAGGCGGGTTTCTGAGGCAGTGTTTCCCAGCCCCTGGTGCTGCCGTGGGCGAGGCTGGGCAGGCTGGCTCTGTGCTGGCCTGGGCACCCACGGGCGGTTTGGGGCACAGGGTCTGAGTGCACCTGCTGTGCTCTGGAGGCTGCTGCTGGACGTGCTTCCAAACCAGAAGAGGCTGGAACTGTTCTGAAAAGCAGCCACTCTTTGTTAATCCCATTGTGCCCCAAATAAATGCTGTCTAGGCTCCCTAGTCATGAAAAGTATCCCCTCTCCCTCGTGGCCGTGTGGTCCCCGTGTGTTCCTGACTGCCTGTGCTGCAGCGGGATGCAATACAGTGATCAGACTTTAATTGCAGGGTTAGGAAGATGAAAAATGAAGAGGATGTTGATGTTCTCGATAGTTGCTTCCTTTCTGAAAGACAGTTCAGTATGAAGTGCAGGTAGATGGTGCCACTGAGGACCTGAGAAGAGTGGAAGCCCTTTAATGTTTGGGTGCACGTGTGTCAGAGAGGGAAGGTGTTCCCTGCTCCTGGTCACCTCCAGGATCTACACTCACTTGTGTTGCACTCTGGGCCCTGGAGCTTGTGCTTCAGCTTGAACTCACAGGAATTGAAGGAAGAAGGGAAAAACAAGAGCACGGAAAAGTGATTGTGTCTCCTTTGTTGGAGTACGTCTAGAGATGAAGGGAATGCCTGCTTGGGAGCTTTCCTGTCCTGGGTGCTGCAAGAACGGAGACCCGGAGGGACACGTGGAAAGGCCGAGCATCTCCTCGCCCCGTGCTGCGTTTTTAAATTCATAGGTCTGTGTTGTATCAAAATGCCTTTTCATCTTCCCTTTTCCCTTCTCCTTGAGGCCGGGGGGCTTCACTGCAGGGCTCAGGGCAGCTCCCTGCCTGCCCCCGCGCTGCGGGCGGGACCCCCGGCCCGGCGGGACCCCCGGCCCGGCGGGACCCCCCAGACCCGGCGGGACCCCCAGACCCGGCGGGACCCCCGGCGCCGCCCCGGGAGCGCGGCCGCCATTGGCGGGGGCGCGGCCGCCCCGCCCGCCGTGTCCTAGCGACGCGCGGGGACGCGGCCGGTAGCGGCGGCCGGTAGCGCCGGGCCCGCACGGCCGCCCCGCACGCCGCCCCGCACGGCCGCCCCGCACGCCGCCCCGCACGCCGCCCGCAGGGCCGCCCCCGGGGCCGCCGCCATGAGCCGCCCGCAGCCCGGGTGAGTGCGGCGCGGGGCCGGGGGTGCGGGGCCGGGGGGCAGCGTCGGGCCCGACCCCCCGAGCGGACACTCGGCAGCGCCGGGGCTGCTCCCCGGGGCGATGCCGCGCTGCGCTGGCTGCCTCCGCCCGGCCCGCAGCGCCCCGCACGGGTGCGGGTCACCAGCAGCCGCGGGGCCTGGATGCGCCTCGGGCAGGATGGGTGCGTGGGAGGCGGGTGCCCCGGCTCGGGAGGCGGGTGCCCTGCCGGTGCGGGGCAGCTCCCGGTAACCGGGCGCTCCGCGGGTCGCGTTGCCCCCTGCCCGGGCCGGGCCGCGCTCTGGGGATGCGCGGGGGCAGCCCGGGAACGGGGCCGCCGGCGCCGGGCTCTTCCCTTTGCTGTTGTCTGGCTGCAGGTCGGGGGGTTGTGAGTTTCGGCGGATCCAGACTTCCCCAAGATGGTGAGAATCACAGATACTGGGGACCTCTGTAGATCTCCGTCTCCAGGACAAAATTTGACACATCCTGTGCTCGTAGTGGGTGATGCTCCGAGTAAAGAAATAATGACACAATGTGCTCATGGCCTCAGAACCCTTCAGTCACAGCGCAGGAGCCTTTTGGCTCCCATTTCCATGTCCAGTTGTGTTCAAGATTGGAACCAGTAGCACAATTTGAGTATTTAAAATCCTTTGAAAAAGTGTTGTACATGAAATTCTCTTTTATGAGGAAATATACAGAACTCCAAACAAAATACTTTAAGCCTTACTTAAGGCCTTGGGGCCCTGGAGCTGCCCCTTCTCAGGCTGTGCCAGCTCCTTCAGCCTCTCCAACCACAGCACATGTTCCAGCTCCCCTGAACCTGCTGCAGTGCTTGGGCTGGTGCCCTGGGGCTGCTGCTCCTTCCTGCAGCTCTGCTCCCCAGCTGGGCTGTCTGCAGCCTGGGCTGCCACACGGGGCTGTTCCTCCCGGGGACAGGACTTCCATCTGTCCCTGATGAGCTTGGTGAGGGTCCTGTGCTGCCTCCAGGCACCGTGTTGGCTGAGTCCCTCTGCCTTCCAGAGCATCGTGGCTACCTCTGGGAACAGGCAGAACAAGCTCTTTGATATCTGCTCATAGATCTGTGGATGCCTTTGAGCTTGGTGACCATCCCCTGGGGCAAAGTATTCATAAAGTAAAATAATTCTGAGTATCCGGGCAAAGAATCTGCCGTGGTTTGGCTGTTAAATAGTTCAGCTTAGACAGAGAGTGAAGAAAAAATCATGAAGCTTTTGAAACAAAAACCTGGGTGGGTGTGACCTGTGTGTCCATGGGGCAAGATGGGCAGTGGCCTCATTGAGGTCAGATGGCCAGGGCTGAAGGGGTCGTGCAAAGACTTAAGCAGAATCACAGCGTGATTTGGAGACACCGTGGCCTCTCCTCCTTTGGTTACCTCCTGAGCAAAACTGCACGTGTGCTTAAGGGTTTTGTTGGCTTGGAATAAACTGATTAATTATTGTTAGACTCCAAAGCCCTGTCTCTCAAGTCATCTGCTGACTCCAGGGAGTTTGGGTTCAGTAGTTGTGTTCTAGCATGGTTGCTCGAAAGGACAGCTGTGGTAGTTGAAAATCATAAACCAGAAGCCAGAGCTGTGCCTGGAGTGAAGTCCAGAGGTGGTGCATGGCATTGGCCAGTGACCCAGCTGCGTGGCTGCAGCTTCCTGCTGTTGGAGGGTGGACGTGGTCTGAGGGTGGACGTGGTCTGAGAATGGACGTGGTTTGAGGGCTGTAGTCAGAGGAGTCAGTCCACAGGAGTCATAGCCCTGTCTGCTGACAGAGCAAGAGTTGTGGAGGCTTTAATGCCGAATCTCAGTTCTGCAGAAGAACAATTTGGCACCATCTTCTCACCCCTCTGCAGCCCCTGTCAGCATTGGTTTTGGAGGTGGGATATACTTAGTGGTGGCTGAAGAGTTTCCCTGGGGAGGGAGTGTCAGGCAGGAGCCGGGTGTCTGGGAAGTCTCAGAGTCTTTGCTCCCGAGTGGAGTGTCCCAGCCGGGAGCCTCTGCCATGGGAGGCTGAGCTCGGGGTTGGTGGGTGTGTTCTCTCTGAATGCTTGAAGCCTTTCTTCTGTCTGTCCCCAGCAGGAGCAGGGGATGCTCCAGCCACCTGCTGATGAGAGGAGTGGTCTCCACCAGGGGCTGGGCTGGGTGTTTGCAGGGCGATGTGGAGCAAAGAGCACGGGGCTGAACTCCCTGGGACTCCACCAGTCCATAGCTGAAGCTGTGGTGCTCTCTTAGGTTATTTCTTTGGTGAGCAGTCACTGATTTAATTGCACTGCAGATTATTAACTGGGAAGATCTACTTTACAAAACTAATGTAGGATGCCTGCTGTGACTTTGTCCTGATATAATTTCAAAGTGTAAGAATTGCCTTAAAAATAATTGTGTCATTAATTTTGGAACTATGGATCAGTCAGTCCAGCTGCTGTGCCAGGAAAATTGCCTTTCTAACAAAAACCTAGAATTTGTAGAGAGAAGATAAACAGGCAGATAAAAAGGAGCACCTTGTGGGTCTGATCCTTGAGTGTCAGCAGGAGGCTCCAGAGGGATTTGGGCCAAGCCCAAGCGTGGCACCAAGATTTCCCACTACCAGCTAAACTGGCCCAAAATCACCTGCTGGAGGGTGAGGGGGTCAGCTGAACTGAGCAGGAAAAGGGGCAGGAGCTGCAGGGAGCCCAGGCAGCCCTGCCCACAGCCTCTGGTGTCCTCCCTGCTGGATCTCCTGGCAGCTGATCCTGGGCAGGGAGCTCTGGCTGCTGTGGGCAGAGCCCAGGTTATCCAGGGGCATTCTTCCCACTGGGTTAATGGGTTTTGCCTCAGGCCCAAAACATTTCCTTATTGCCTCAAAAACCCTTTTGAACTTTGACTTTAATTCAGCATTTTTGAGGACCAGCCTGTTCATAATTTAAATGAGGAAATGTGTGTATGAAGGCTTGTTTGAAACTGAAGTTGCTACAGGGCTGTGCTGGTGGGGGAGCATTCTACTAGTCATATGGGCCCTGAAATATTAGATGGAAGGAAGCAAATTAAAAGGAATTGGATTGAGTTTCTCCTGCCTCGGCGTGCAGTTGCCAGGTGATGCCATAAGTCAATACTCAGCATGACTGATGTAATCTGGGGGTTTCAAATGCAAATGCAAACAGTGGATTAAAAAGTAAAGTAGAACAGTTGCTATAGTGTGAGTGATTAATCAACATGCATAACAGGGTAAGCTAAATTGGTTTGTTTAAAGTTTAATTTATTGCTGGTAGGCTACCTGTGAGATTATTGTGAAAACCCAGATACATTCTTGTAAGCCCACAATCTCTTTCTTTTTATGGATTTCTTTTCTTTCTTTTTTAAATTGTTCTTTCTTCCCTTGGGTGTACTTTTGTGTATGGCAACTCAGCCCAGCAATGACATGCATCTTGAATTATCCCACTGAAGGATCCATAGCAGAGGTGCAGTGGCATTTAAATCTAAAGCCAAAGGAGATCAATCTCTTGTTGTGTAAGTAAAACACATCCTGCCTAGAGAGCCCAAAGGTCAGGCTGCACCTATGATGCAGTGTGTATCTCAGTGTATGCATTTTACAGATGTGAAAGGATTTAGGGTAATAAACCTTAAGCTTACTGTCACCTACTGTGTCATTTGTCCTCTTTGCCAGAGGGTGAAGATAAGGTTGTGCTAAGAACTATTTAAAAATACACCTGCTAATTATGGATGCTTCAGTTTTTGTGTTCAACTCTTGTATATTAGGTTCAGTTTCTGGGGGCTCTGATCTTGGGTAGCTGTGATGATTTAGCTCTGTTGGCTTCCCAGAGACATGTGGCATTTCTTGGGGGGAGCAGGGAAAAAAAGAAGTATTCTCATCAATGCAAGTTGCACTTGAGACAAACTGCTGCCATATGGTGACAGCCTGCAAAAGCCTGCTGCAGTGACATATGCTTTCTAGCCTGTAAACACCACAGAAGTTATGAATCCTGCCCTGTGCAAGTTTTGTGCAATTGAATTTATGAATATCTTTGTGGGATAAGCATTCTTGTCCGTTTATGTAACTAATATTCTGGAGTCACTGTTGTTGTATCCATGGTCCCTGGAGCAGACAGTACAGCTCCTCACCTTGCTGTGATGGATTTGTTTTCCCAAGTGGTTTGTGAGTCCACTTGGTGCAGAGACCAAAAGGAGAGCTGTTTCCTGATCCAGTCTTTGTGTTATGAAAAAATCAGTGATGGGCAAGGCAACATTTTGACAGGTGTGTAGCTGAATCCCAAATGAGTCCAAACAGGAGGGGAGACTAAGTGTAGTTATTGACACCTGAAGTTGAAGCCACAGTTTTCAGTGTAGGTGTTCCAAGTGATGAACTTGATGTACAGGCCTGATGGTGGGAACAGTATAGAAGAGGAAATTGCCATAGAAATGGGTGGAAATGTGGATACTGAAGGAGGTGTTGGCTGAAAGCACAAAGAAGTTGTCTTCTTCAGAGCAAAGATTTGCATCCAAGTTAGTAAGGTGTATGCTGACTTTCAAGCCAGTGAAAATACTATGGAAGCAGTGTCCCATTGTCCCGTCTTACAAATATGCCTGGAAAAGCTGCCAGAAATGCCATCGCTGCCATTCTCACCAGTCTGGAGGTGGCAGAAGGAGGGGGACACAGCGGGTGTGGTGGGTGGTGGTGCAGGAGGCCTGAGATGTCCCTCTCCCCAGAGGTGGTCAGGATGCTCATGCAGTTCCAGCAGGACCCATGGCAGGGCAGGGAGGGACCTGGCCAGGAACCCATCTCCAGGGGGTGTGTGGGGTGGTGCTGACCTGCTGAGAGCCAGAGCTTGTCATCTGAGGAGGCCATGGCAGGAGCTGGTCTGGGGGTTGTGCATCTGGTGCTGTTCTGCTCTGCCTGGTGTAGGAGTCACTTGTTTCTGACACAAGTCTTCTGGAGGCAACAAGATGTTGCTTTTACATGATCTAATGGGCATTTATCTGACAAAATGCTGGGCATGATTGATCCAGGCAGTGTTTTGTGCAGCAGACTATTGGATAAGTCTTCTTAACTGTAATGATTTGGCTCTCAAGGGGATTATGTGCATCTGTATTGATTTTATTTCAGATTTCTTGCAACCTACAACAGCCTTACAGACAAACACCTGGTTGGATATTTCAGCAATACCCGGATAAGACGACACCTTCAGAAATCAGGACTGGTGAGACTGAGATTTCCTTTTCTGAGAAAAAACCAAAATAATTCCAGCACTGTGGCAGCAGCAGAGGTGCTGGGAGCTAACTGGGAAGAGAAAGCAGTCCTTCTGGGAGGCTGCCCTCAGGTTAAAACATCCTTTATTCTGTCTTCTCCTCTTCCTTTTCGTTCCGTGGTGTTTGTTCCCGGCAGATCTCGAGGAGTGGCAGGATCATTCCCGAGAAGGAATACCGGCTGAACGCCATGAGGAAGGACCAGCAGCAGCAGGTGCAGGAGTGCCTGGCTCGGGCCATTTTCCACAAGGTCCTTGACATGGAGGTATGTGTGTGCTATGATGTGGAAGCCTGTCCAGATGCTGCCCTGCTGACAGTGGGTGCCCTCGTGCTGCTCCGAGAGGTTCTGTCCTGCTGGGAAAGTTGAGGCTTTGTGCTGGATGGCCCCACGGGACACCTCTGCTGGGCTCCAGCTGGTAACCACTCTGGCATTAGAACACATGGTCCTGGCTCACTCACTGCACTTGGGTGGTCGTCAGGTTATGGGATGATACTCACAGGCCTAGTTTGCTTAAAAAATTCTAATCAAAACAGTTTGGACATGGCTGTGTATCTTATCTGAGTGCAAAGTCTGGGCACATCCCTGTTGCCTGTCCAGAATGGAGCTGGTCCCTGCAACAAATGCTCAGCTGCTCCTTGGCCAATGCCAACACCCACGGGTGCAAGGTGGATGGGTGGGCTCAACAGTGGTGCCACCCCAGGGCTCGGGGAGGGCAATGCCAGGGAACAGAACAGAAGCAGCTGTTCTCACATTCGTTGACATCTCATTCTTGTCCATTACTGAGATTTCTCTTTCTCTTACACGGGCAGCGTCATCATCAGCTGGAAATAAAAAGGAAACTTGAAAATTCTCTGAGGAAAGAGAGGGTGCAGAAAATCAAGGTAAGGCCTGAGTGCTCCTGGGCACTGGTGAGACCTGGCACTGGTGGGACATGGCAGACTTGCCCTGTGTTAAATAACAGCCATAAGTCAGGCCAGAGATTCCCTGAGACAAGTGTCCTGTCTCTGATGTTAATGGCAAATGCGCATGAAACTGGTAAGTGGAGGATGGTCCTGCCCTGGGTTATAGCTCCTTCCCCTGTACAGTAGTTCAGGAGCTTTGATTCATGCACATGATGCCTTTAGAACCTACTTATTGTTATCCTGGTTTTGGAATTTAATTATGAGTTGTATGAAATGGTGCTTCCTTGCATTTAATGTGTCTGCTGTCTGGTAATTCTGTTGGATGCTCCATTGTTCTCATTATGAAAAAACATGTAATAACTGTACCCCTTTTCCCAAGCATTTGTGGTTTTCCATACTTTTCATATTCCTTCTCAGTTTTCTGAGCTGAAGGCCTTCAGCCTATTGAATCTTTCATACATGAGCCATTCCAGGCTTCTCATTGCTGTTGCCATTTTTGTACCTTTTCTAGTTCTACTGTTTCTGTTTTGAAATGTGGAACCAGAACTGGATGAATAATTGAAGACACACGTTACAGTTCTCCTCGTAATTCTAGACACTCTCTGCTTTTGGCTGCTGCTGAGCACTGAGCTCACATTTTCAGCTCTTTGCCTCTGCTCATGACCCTTAGCAGAACCAGCATGTAGGTAATGGAAAGAGGTTTCAGAGGTCTTCACTTTGGTGTCATGTGGGCAGAACCTGATCCTGCAGCTGTTAGTCATGGGAGTCCCACCAAAGTAAATGGTTCTTCTCCCCATGAAGCTGCTTGGACTCACGTGGGAAAAGCTGTTCTTATTTGGGCTGAAAGATGCTCAGTACCTTATTTCTTGAGTAGCAGCCTGCATACATGCAGAAGAATGCATTGAGAAGCTGTCTGCTCCTCTGAGCATTTGAAGAACAATGTAAAATATTTTTAATTTTAGATAATACATTCAAGAGCAATTCACCAGGTAAAAACAAGGAGAAGATTTTGGTGAAAAACACTGATAACTGGTAGTTACACAGGCGTTATTTACTGACTGAACTTCTGCTGGTAGAAGGTCTCCACAGTGTAAAAAGAGAGACTTTCTACCAAACCAGGAATGGGGAGATACCCTGGAAACAGGCAGATGGATTGAAGGGGGGCGATCTGCAGCTGGAGAGGGCTGCACAGGAATGAATCAGAGAAGGGAACAAGTCTTCTCTCTTGTTGCACTCCCATTCCCCCCCCTGGATTCCTTCCCTTCCTCAGCCACGTGTCCCATCAGGTCTAGGCATTTGGTCATCCCAGTGGGGCTGAGGGAAGGGCAGCTCCAGCACTGCTGCTGGGAGGATCCAGTGCCTCAGAGATGTGCATGATTCCCTCAGGTGGAACACACCAGGAAGTCAGTGGGAGGTGCCATCCCCTCGTGCTCCCCACATCCTCCTCCGGGCCCAGGGAATCTCCAGGGGCTGCACCCGCCGGTGGCTGGAGCGGCCGCTCCCTTCCCCGCGGTGAGTGTCACCAGCCCGTGGCAGCAGGGGCTGAGAGCAGCTCGGGCCCCAGCACTGCCTGCCCTGGGGCCAGGGCCTCCTCCTGCAGCCCTGGGGCTCAGCTCCTCTCCGCAGGGCTGGGCACTAAAGAGAAATCTCTGCCTCCCACACAGAGGGCACCCGGAGCTGCCGATGGTGGTGGGCACCCCTCTCATCAGCACCCAGCCAAGCAGCCTGCCTTCCCTGCCCTGGTGAGTTACCCAGCCGAGCAGCTTTTTTAGGGTTTCACCTTTTAACGTGGTGTTCTGGAGGGTATAGAAGGAAAAGATGAAATAAAAAAGGCGGAAAAATGGTACACGTTGAACAAGAACAGGCGTGATTTTGTCCTGCATCCGCTCAGCGTCCGTGTGCCGAGGTCACCGAAGCGCAGCACCGGGCTGCAGGGGCTGAGGCCCCTGTGTTTGCTTCAAGGCTGCACCGTGCAAGGATGGAAAAGCCTTGATTTGTGCCCAAGAGTTATTTTGGATGCTGCAGCTGTTGGCTGCTCGGTTGCAGATGCCCAAGGGGCTCTGGCTCTTCCGAGGCAGACCAGAAAACTGGATTTCCTGGGAATCGCTCCTCACTTCCGAGTATCTTAATCTGTGGCTTTTTTAAAAATTATTTTTCTTTTTCCTTTATGATGCTGCTCTGCCCAGGAAACCATACACTGAGACTAGCTGCTGCTTTTTCCTTTTCCAGACTTCCTGGCGGCCGAGGACAGCTCCGGGAATCCCGCCGCGCCCGCTCCGCCTGCAGCCGCTGCGCAGCGGGGCCGCCGCTCCCAGCCCCGCGGGCTCGGGGCTGCAGGGCCGGCAGCTCGGTACCGGGGGGAGCCGGCAGCTCGGTACCGGGGTGAGCCGGCAGCTCGGTACCGGGGTGAGCCGGCAGCTCGGCACCGGGGGGAGCCGGCAGCTCGGTACCGGGGGGAGCCGGCAGCTCGGCACCGGGGGGGAGCCGGCAGCTCGGTACCGGGGTGAGCCGGCAGCTCGGTACCGGGGGGAGCCGGCAGCTCGGTACCGGGGTGAGCCGGCAGCTCGGTACCGGGGTGAGCCGGCAGCTCGGCACCGGGGTGAGCCGGCAGCTCGGTACCGGGGGGAGCCGGCAGCTCGGCACCGGGGTGAGCCGGCAGCTCGGTACCGGGGGGAGCCGGCAGCCCAGGTTGAAAACAGAATTCTAGGGACAGCTTCATAACAGTGCCTGAGCACTGCAGCCCAGAAACCCTGTGCTGCAGGCAACGTGTCTGCCAAAGGGTCATCAGCTTCTATTTAAACTCCCCTTTTTAACCTCCCCTTCATTTAAAAAATGTTTTCTTACTGGTCTAATGCCCAGTTCTTGATCGCAACCGGGAGAGATGTGGTGACTTCTCTTCCACAGGACAAAATCTCTCTGCATGCCAGTTTTTCTGCCTCTCTATAGATAATTTTCTGTTATGTGGAGAGAGAAGCAGCCACTTCGTCAGCACCAATAACTCAGGAATATTTTCACACAGTCTTAAAAGTTTTCATCTTCATGCAAAATAGCAGTATGTCCAGTAGCTATTTTTGCACAACCTGTGTAACCTGGGTTGAAATGTTTTTGCAGGGGGAGAGGAGTGGGTTAAGACATAGGAATTGTGTGGAATATGTGACTGGTATATCCCCATATCAGCTCCCCATCATCAGCAATCCTGTGGCACCAGCACCTCCTCCCCCTCTGCCAAAAGGAGACAGGAGCAGAAATGCAGTGAGGAGTGGGATGCTCAGAGGCAGATGGTTCCGTCCCACCACTGCACCAAATGACCTAGAGCAACTCTTAACTAAGGTAAGTTGCCCCTGTCTGCTTCTCAGTTCATGTACAGGTATCTTGCCTTCCTCCCTGGTGGATCCACCTGGTGCTGAGAGGTGTATCTATCTAGTTTGCACAAAAATTCACTGAATTTTTGAAAGAAAGAAATTTTATAACTGTAAAACCAGAGAACTGCCACCCATGTCTCTATATACTGAAACATTCAGTGTTTTTCAGCAGCTGGGGGGGGGAACTGATAAACATCAGTTCATTAGGGAAAAAATGGTGCTTAAACAGAAAAAACACAGCAGCTCTGATTTGGTTTTCCATCCTAGCAAATCTGTCCTGTCTCTGGCCAGGTCTGGTAGCAGAACTTCTGAGGGACACATGAA
Source organism: Apus apus (assembly GCF_020740795.1). Lineage (NCBI taxonomy): Eukaryota > Metazoa > Chordata > Aves > Apodiformes > Apodidae > Apus > Apus apus. The sequence continues at coordinate 31,641,702 of NC_067288.1, read as the reverse complement.
ATACCTTGAGTGTATGAAAACTTCATCTCTTGCACTATAGCTCCAGCCAGTTTTGGCTCCTGAAAAGGAGTTCCAGTAGGAACCCAGGACTGGGAGGGACAGTGTGAGTCACTAAACCTGTACCTGCAATTTTGGGCAATTTAATGCCAGGGATTTTCAGTCCAAATTATTTTCCTGCCCTTCTGCACATTGCAAAACACTTTCCAGTTTCAGCAGCCCAGGGCCTGTCTTTGCAGACTGAAAGCCCCATGTATGGCACACAGGCATGATCTTGGTGTTCACCTTCTGTTGGATTTGGAAGCTGGATGCATTTTCTGGTGTGTTTCCTGCAGGGTTCTGGAGGACCCCCCAAGGCCTCGTTCCGCAGCAATGCCTTTGTTACCATGGTCTTTCTAGGGAAAAGTGTGCACTTATCTCATGATGATGCTGACTACAGAGATGAAATCAAAGTCTACCAGCAGCACTGTGGAGGAGAAAACCTTTGTGTCTACAAAGGCAAGCTCTTGGAAGGAGGTAAGGATCAAGAGTCAAGGAATTTGTATTGATTCTGGCAACATCTCTCTTTTTTTTCTCTCTTTTTGGCTAAAATGTTGCTGTGATATCAAAATTATTTCAGCTGGGCTCAAAGCATCCAGGGATTTTTATACCATCTGCCTCTATACTAAATCTGGATCTACTGTTTCATGATGGAAAGTGAGGTTACTTTTGCAAATTATGGTAGAACAAATTTAGAGAACTGACTCAACAAGATACTGTAGCTTAGATTAATTTTGTGTGGAGATGCGTGGTTAATGAAGTAGTTGTAGTGGTAAACTGTCCTTAAATAGGGGTAATCAGCTTCTGACTTGCTATGATACATCAATGCATGTTGCTTACTCTTGCAGAAGGAAAAGTACATCCCGGGAGCCCAGTTCCCAGCTCTGTTACATGAGTGTGATCTAGTCACGCCAATTGAAGGCAAATTGTGTTTTGGGAGATTGGGAAGGAGAACTGACAGGGAGATTTTCACTCATGAAGGAGTGATTGCACAGATCACAGCCCTTGTTCTGCATTTTCCCTGGGCAGGGGCAGGTGGTGCAGGGGTCCCTGCATGGCAGCCTGAGGTTTGGGGTGCCTGGTGGTGTGTCCCCAGACCCAGCTAGGGCCTTTGTGGCAGCTGTGTCCCATCTGTCGTCTGTGTGTGTTCCCAGCCCCCATCACACCTCCTTGGGAACCCACTGGGGGACAGGACCCCTCCTCCCTGCTGGGGTGGGCTCAGTTTGCTTTGGAAGGACACTGAGCTATGGATTTAGGAGGTACAACCCAGTGCCCCCCACATGGAGCTGGGAAGCAGCATCAGTGCCTTAAGGCCTGGATGCTGAACAGTGCCCTCAGAGGGGCCTGAACTGGCTCCAGAATCAGCACCTTTGGCACCTTCAGCTGCTCAGAGTCACCCCAAGTGTGGCTGCGTCAGTGCAGGTGAGAGAGGAGCCTGTTGTGGGGGGAGGAGGTAGAGTTTTACCAACTGGTAAGTACAGCCCAGGACCAAAACACCTGACCTGGAGGCACCTTGGTGGTGATGCAGATGAGACGCGGCAGCTGCCCCAGGCTCAGCCTCACCCCTTGAACCTCTCCTTTCTGTCGTTGCAGAGACCTTTCAGTTCGTCTCAAAGAGGCACCACGGGTTCCCCTTCAGCCTCACCTTTTTCCTCAACGGGATCCTAGTGGACAGGCTGAGCTGGTGCTGTGAGTACAAACACCAGAAGCGCTCCAGGCTGGGAGGCAGACGTGGGCACTTCGGGTTTCTCAGTGTGGAGGGAGCAGCTCCTTGCTACAGGTATGGAGACAAATAGACTTTGCTCACAAGGACTCAGCAGCCCCGTTTTTAGAGAGTTTTTAACTTGTTTCTTCTGTTTTAATCTTCCTGGCATCCCACAGCTCTGTAGAACCTTTATTTCTCAGCGCCCCTTGAAACATGCAGGACTGAGCTTATCCCCCAGGGTCCCCCATGCAAGGGTGCTGCTGAGGTCCCTGCAGTCTCTCTGGAGGATGCACAGGAGGGGACAGGGCTTGCACTGGGGCTGTCACCTTCCCAGGAGGCAGCCAGCCCTTCCTCAGCAGTCAGGGTGGAGGAGTAGGGTGGGGGGTGAATATCTGTCAACTGCATGTTTCTGATGGAAGGGATAGTGAGATAAATATAAAAACCTGAAGAAACTGTATCAAGAGCTATAAAAAACCTGTAGTTTTCAGGGTTTTCTTTGTAATTGTGAGAACAAGTTAATTTATATTTTAGATAGCTCTGCCTCTAAGGTGGGATTCTGCCCTAACACCCCTGGCTGCAGAATAGGGCAGTACTGGATGTTTGCCATCTCTCAGACAAGAAACCTGTGCAGAAATTCTTGGTATGGGCTGTGAGCAACACCCATGGTATTGCCAAGAAGCTTGAATGTATTAAAATATTCCTTTTGTGTGATCTTTAAATAATGTCAGACAGGCAAACTTCTGCAAACATGGATAATTTAAAAACTTTTCTGTTATTTTCATAAGTAATTTTTAGAAGAGCAGGAAACAGTTGGGAAAACCTCCACAGAGGTTCCTATTTTTAGATAAGGATCAAATTCTGAAAAAAAATAATTCTGCTTTTTTGTACCATATTTTTTCTACTCCAATCTCACCTTGAACATGATTTATGTAACTCTGTTACCTGATATGTTCAAAGCAGTGAAAAGCATCTGAATTCAGAATGGATATTGGGGCTATAGAGTTTATGAAATGTCAAATCTCAGCTTTTGTGGGATTTCTAGAAAGATTTGAAGTGAATGTTCTGAATTAGTATAGCCTTCAGAAACAGGTTAATTTCTCCTGAGTCACCCGACCTTCTGTCCACATTCCCCTCCTATTAGTGATATCTGTGCTTTCCTGTCTCGTGTCATCCAGCCAACCTTGCCTGGTGACTGAAAACCCTCTCCATTAAACGGGTTCTCCCTGCAGATGATAACTATTTCACATCTCCTTCAGGCCAAATGCAGTTGTGTTTGTGTCCTGTGTTGGGTGTGACACCACACCCACACATTAAAAGCCCACCCTGGTCCTCAGTAAAGATCCCAGCTGATTTTTCCTGGTGGCTTCTGCAAGAGGGGATGCTGCAGTGATTTCTACACCCATGCTGTAGTCCTTGCACTGAGAGGTTTCTGCTGCCCAGCATTTCTGTACAGCAGAAGCACTTCAGTATCTCAGAGGTCCCTGAAAAAAATAGCACAAACAAATAACTAACAGGTAGGACTCTTTTCAGAAATTGGCACATTTACATTTTATGCCTGCAAAACTAAAGGGTTTCTAGACTGGACAAGTGTAGGATATTTCACAGTAATTTGTAAACAGCTGGAATGTGAGGAGAATTGCAACCAGGCCTCGCATAATTAATGCAGTTTTGGTGGAGGAAAAGTTTTCAAGACGTAGTTGTCTGTGAAGAAAGTATGGTTTTCCAGGGAGACTTGGGAGTAGCTGAAGTGAAAGTTCCATTTCCAGTTTCATCCCCTGCATGCAGATCTGAATCAGGATGCCTCGTACAGCACCCTGTCCTGGTGCTCACAGGGGCTGGGGGTGTCTCTGCATGTCTGCACTGGAGGTACCAGGGTAGGAGCTCTGCTCTGTGAGATGGGCCTCCTAATCAGGACAGAGAGAGGAGGAATCTCAACAAGTCATTCAAAATGCTTTGTTTTCCGACTCTCTGGGTTTCTGTTAGGTAGGGAAAACAGAAGAGAAACTGAAAATAGATCCATTTCAATCTCCCTTTTCCCTTGCAGTCAATAGACCCAGCAGACAAATTTAAAAAACAAGGTCTTATCCACAAAAGCTGAGTTACCACTCACTGAGTGACCAGTGGGTCAAGCACTTGCCTGCCTTTCTTGGTGACTGTATCCTCATGGATCGTGCTTGGTTGGTGTAGCTTGGAATTAATGGACACTAACACTAATATTTATTATAATATCTTTATACTTCAGTTGCTACCTTTAAGTGCAGACAGTGCTACTCCCCTTCAAGGAGCTGCATCTGTGTTTGTGGAGCACGAGGATGTTAGGGTGCTTCTCCAAGTCAGTCATGGTCAGTAACCTTGGTGTCTGGGTGGTGGGTGATGCAGAGGCAGAGGTGCCTGGTTTTGCTGCTGCTAACGCGTTAAGTGGCTGACTGTCTGCTGCCTTCCACTGTTCACAGAAAGGAAAGTGTGAGACTTTCCAATTCTCCTTGTTTTCTATAGGTGCATTATTGCAATGGGTCTGGACAAAAAGCCATCCCCTCCCAAGAGAAAGATCGAAGCCCAGGAGGAAAAGCATGTGGGTTCCTGGAGAGATGGAGAGCACAGTGAGCCAAGTGCAAGCAGTGATGAGCAGAAACCTAGCAAAGAGTCAGTGTTAGTCATCTTGCCAATTCATGAAGTGAGTGTGGAAACTGTTGAGGACACAATGGAGACTGGACTAGAGTGCAGAGGAGAAGAAAGGAAAAACCTGTCTGATCGTGAGAGTGAAGATGGTCAGGAAGACAATGGCAAAAATGGTACAGTATTCCAAAACACAAGCAGGGGATGAAAACTGGGAGAACATTATTCTCTGGAAGGTATGGGACTGTGGGCCTCCAGCTTCACCTGGAGCATCCTCTCTTGGGACAACTTGTGTGAGAAATGTGGTGATGCCTCTGTCTGGGCAATGCAGGCAGAGTGGCAGGGACAGGGGGAGAGGGGTTTGCCAGGACAGAGTGAGGGGGTGAGGTGGCCAGGAAGGCAGGAGTAAAGTGAGGCACAGGAAAGGGACAGCAGTGAAGGAGCAGAATGGCAGCAGGTGGAGGACAAGTTGAGCAGAAGGAAGAAATGGGGCTGGGTAGGGAGACAGTGAGTGTGAGGTGAGCTCCTGAGGGACACAGGACAGCAGCATGAGGTGAATGGAGACCAGGGCAGCCACAGGCAGGAGGCAGAGAAGATGTGAGATGGGTGAGAGGAGGGATCAGCTGTGGAGGGATGAGCTGAATTCTGGGTGCAGAGGAGGGGGGAAGGTGGGAAGAGCACACAGCAGCAAAATGTCACCAAGATTTAGCTCTAGGTGAACTCCTTTGGTCTTTTATCCTTTCGGTTGCTGGCGGGAGTGCAATGCTTTCCTCACCTGGGGCTCTTTCCAGTCCCTACCCCCCACACTGCCCCATGCAGGGCTTCCCTGAGGCCTGCCCAAACCTCCAGCCTCCTTCCACATCTGAGCCTGCTTCCCTGCTCCAGCTCTGCCAGCTCCCCTGTCCTGCCTCCCCTGCTCCCTGTTCCTCTGGGTGTGTTTGGGATTAACCTTCCTTCAGGAGGTGGGCACCTTTCTGACAGTTACCTTAGGAGGCTTCACTTCCAACAATGCAGTTGGACTCTCAATTGATTTTTAATACAGAAAATACAGCTCCTTATTCCCTTAATTCTCATTGTCTGGGTAATTATTTATTTGCCTAATTGGTTTTGCATCAGATGCTCTTCATTTCTGTCCTTGTTATGCTGTCACTTCAGTGCTTTAGAAGCACTGCTGGGAAGAAAGAGGTGAGCAATAAAACCTGGTAGGAGGTTTAAAACCCTAGGAGGAGCAGCTGGTGTGTGTGGGCAGCCTGTGGGGCTGGCAGGGGAGGTGCAGGAGGGCAGGGCTCTGCCAGCTCTGCACGGAGACAGGCAGGACCTGCAGAGCTCTCTGTCCAGAGTGACCCCTACCCGGGAGCAGCCTGGGATGGAGCCCATCTTGTGGGGACAGTGATTCTGCCCCAGGCTGCACCTGCACTAGGATTTCAGGGGGCCCTGACGGAGCATGTTAGAACAGGGAGATAACAGAACATTCCTCTCCAGCAGCCACTGCCTGGGCTTCATTATTTCATTTAGTTTATAAGCCACTTCTTTGCTAATCGGCTATGTCAATCCACAATTATCCTACTTTGTGCTACAATAGATTACCTTTCTCAAGCTTTCCCCGTTTCTCTATTGTTTTTTCCATTGCAACAAGTTTTCCCTCTATAATGAGGCTGTCTTGCACTTTATTTCTGAGTTTGCCCAGCTCTTAATTTTTCTAGTCCTTTCAGTGGCTAATGTTTCTGTTTTGTTTTTAACGTATCGATCATACTTGATGCATCATTCAGTAGCTTTATTGCATTTTTGCTGCTCTATCTATGAAGAACGTGATGGTTTTTAATGATAATGTACTCTTACAATTCCTAGCCATGGTCTTAGGTTCTCTCATGGCTTTGAAAAGACTGAGTAAAAGCAAAGGAGATCAATGAAGTCTATCTGCTTAAAAATAACTTTATTAGTTGTGAATTCTGTTCCCTGTCTCACAGTATGGTTCTTTTGTTTTAGAGTATGATGAAGATTTTGAAGCAGATGAAGACAGTAATGAAGAGGGACAGACTGGTGATCAAATGAATGGAAGGTCTAAGTCAATCTCAGATGATAAAAACCCTAATTCAGACCATGAAAAGGAGGGTACCAACTCCTCACGGAACGTTCTGCCGGCCTCCGACAGTGAGAAAGATGAAAGTGATGAATGTTCTGACATCGACTCAGAGGATGATAAAGAAGGTTAGTTTTGTCATAATGAGGCTTAGAGGAGCTGACCGGATGCATGTTTTACATTTTGTGCATGTCCAGTACGTACGTTGGTCTGCACAGGAAACCCATGCAATTGCTACTGAATTGGTAAAAGACAGCTCTTGTCTCTGTGAGTATTGATCCCTCCATCTGCCACGGAAATCAGCCAAACCCACGGGCAGTGTGAGCGTGTGCCAGGCTCAGCAGACACTGCTGGATTCTCCAGTTGCAGAAATGAAGACTTGCCAGTCAGCAAATTGGCTCTAAATCCCTGGGGCAGATCAGCACTCGTGTCAGTGGTCGCCCAGCTCTGAGGAGCTGTGACCCCTCACACCTGCTGAAGGTGCCTGCTTTTCTCTGGGAAACCAAGGTGCCACCGTGCCTTGTACAAGTGCTGTCTGTTGTGGCCTGAACAACCAGAACCTCAGCCTTGGCTTGGGCCCTTCACCCACCATCCTGGCCCTGGGCAGGAGCAGCAGCTCGGCTGCCAGAGCTTCCTGAGGGTCCTTGTTTGAGCCTGTGCATGAGTGGCACTCGGAGTCAGGAGAGTGGTCAGTGATTCTGGATCCAAATGTAGGTACAAAAGTGTGCAGTGACGTGTCCCAGAACATTATTGTTATTAGTCCAGAAAGATTAAACTGTTCTGAGATACATTTTAGTAGAATAGGTAGCTCTTGCTGTCATTCAGCTTCTGGGTCAGCACTTCAGTGTTTTAATGACTTCATGCAGTCCAAGCCATGCCTCTTCATGAACAATCCCACAGTGAACTTGCAGGCAATTTCTCACTTATTAGATAAACAACAGAATTCCATCCACCACATGGTGAATAAGCCAAAAGGGAACTGCCTCTTCCTTCTGGCACAGTGTTTTATTTCTCTCTAGCGTTTCTCCTCTATGGTGTTGTTAGATCCTGAGCTGACTTATGTGCCTCTTGCTTGTCATGACGGCCTTGGAGTCCTCATCTAGTTTTGTCCTGGTTTGTTTTCAATTCTACATCTGGCCCTTGGCCAGGTGTCTAGGAAAATACAAGAAAAGAGCAAGAATGCTGAGCTGCTTCCCCACCCTGTCTTGCTCCCCTGTAATTAGCTGGCACCACCTTTGAGTGGTTAGGCCTAAATCTTGTCTTCAACCCGTGTGAACTTTGGATACCAGCAATGCTGTGTAGCAGTAAGATCTACTGTTCAGCTAAATTTTGCATGTCTTTTTTTCCCCCCCTTAAATTTTCCATTTATAAATTACATATGATTGTCCCTGTAGCCTTTTATAGAGGAGAAAGCGAACTTCATCTCCAGTTCAACATGAATGCTGCACACATGGTTTTGGAGATCTTTATCATATTCTCTGAGGTAACAGGAGAGCACTAAAGGACTGTTACTGTCGGTGACATCTTTTATCAAATGGAGCTCAAGAAACTATTCTGAAACCTGTCTAAGTTGTACTTAGAGGTGCTTTTGGAGGTGTTTTCTGTCTGATTGATGGAGCTAATCTGGTTCATTTCCATTTTCAGAAAAAAAATATGTTAAATGGCTTTGATTTTAACACTCTGATACAGCCAGGTAATGTTCTGTGAGACTGGAATTTTGTCACGCTGGCCTCGGATGGTGTAATTCAGAGACTGATGTCAGATGAGAGTTGGTCCTTTTGTGCACAGCAAAGGGGACTAGTTCCTCATGAGTGCAGATGTTGTGGTGACAAATACCCAAAGCTCTGTTTGCTGCTCCCAGGTCGGAGGCCTGCCCGCTCGCTCTCCCCCGGCTGCAGCGGCGAAGATGAATCTCCTAGTGACACGATGACAGAGGGTGTGAAGGACAAAGAGGAGCAGCATGTCCAAAGGGCACCTGGGAACGCAGCACGTGCACGGCATGGAAATGAGGACAGGGAGGAGAAACTGCTCAGGATGGAGGAAATTCAGGAAACATTGGCACTGGAAAAGGAAGGAAAAGATGAAGCAGAAAAGGCAAAGCCAGAAGATGTAACAGCAGGGGAAGACAGTGGAATTTTCCCTGAAAACAGGGTGGCAATACAGTATCAAAGTCCTGAAGGCAGTGGGGAGCTCCAACAGGCTGGGTCAGCAGAAAGTAACACAGGGGAAGATGGGGAGAAGAATGCGAGTACCAGAAGGGATGATGGGGTGGAAAGTCTTCCAGTGGCTTTGGAAAGCAGCGTGACTGAAGTGGAGGACAGCAGTGAGGAGGCTCCTGGGCAGGCAGGAGGTGAGTGCAGCCCCTCTGCACAGCTGCTGGTGACCCTGCACACCAGGGTGGCCCTGCTGGCCTCACGCTGCCATGGGGGGTGCAGGGGCTGGGCTGTGTGCAGCTGCTGCAGCACTGCTGCTCTGAGCAAAATAACCACCCAGAAGGTGGCCTTGGTTAGTTGTTTCTATTCTAGTGTTTCTGGGGTGAGGCCTTGGCTATTCTTTTTCTCTCCAGTAGCTGGTTTCACATGGCATGCAGTTATTACAAAATCCAAACGGGATTTCCTACTTCTGGGAGAATCTGTATGCCAGGCTGGGAGACTCTGGAAACACTAGGCTCAAAACACCAAAATTGCCCTGTGAATCATGATGCAGCAGGTGAAGATCAAAACTATGTCAGTTGATCCATGGTGTATGACACCTTATTTTTACTGTTGATAAAAAGGACAACTTCCAGTTTCAGCCTTACCTTTCTGGGTAATGGGCAATTAATAACAGGGTGGCCAGAGGAGCAAAGCTTTGCATTATTGTACCTGGGAAATGGGGAAAAGAAACAAGTCTTTGCCGTGCCCTGATGAGACCCATGGTGCTCTGCTTGAGACAGGACTTCTCCTAAACACTTCTGTCTTTAATGGTGCAGAACTGATTTATCAGAGAAAACTGTATAGGCTGAAGAAGGCACAAGGTGCAAAATGCTGCTTGGGGTTGTTGAGGTGCAGGCTGGGCCTGGGCAAATGACAACTGGTGGTGCGACAGGCTCTGCCAGAAGTACAGAGGTACTGGGGTGGGCTCCTGCTGCGCCTTGGCTGGTCTTGCTGTGCTCTTTGTGACAAGGAGATCCCAAGGGAGAGGATTATTGTGAGCAGCATTTGTCATCCTTCCTGGGCTCAGTGTTTAAGTAGACCGCCAGTTCCCTTTTGTCAGACGTGTCTCAGGCAGTGAGCTGTGGAGAGGGAAGAGCCAGTGAGTTGGGTGCAGGGCTGGGATCAGGCAGAGCGGCCCACGTGTCCAGGAGCAGAAGGCTTCTTGTCTTCTCTGCAGAGCCGAAACGCCAGGATGATTCAAGCAGGTTGTGCACTATTGCTCAAAGACTTTTGTCAGGATCTTGTGTCCCAGGAGGAACCTTATAAATGCTCTCCTGGGACCCTCCCTGGTCTGTGGTTCCTTGCAGAGCAGATCTCAGGTGAAATGTGGCAGCAAAGAGTGAGGCCATCACTGCCCCCGAGGGCCTCCGGGACAGGCAGAGAGGTGTTGATGCTGAGCAAGTGCCTTTTGCACTGCAGCTGAAATGGGCTTCTAAACACCTTCTCACCTTTCTGCTCAGAGCTGTGTCGGTGCAGGGCACTGATGGGGTGGGAAGGATGGCTGCAAGCATCAGGTGGGAGGAACCACAGGAGGAAGGACAAGAAAAAATAAAAACAAGTGAAAAAAAGAGAATGAAAATAGCATATACAAGGGCAAGTAGAAAGATAGAATCAACAGCACAGAAGTGTTTTTGCTTAAACTGGTTTTGCTGGATGCCAGGACAGCAGCACTACCTCAGAGCACAGGTGTGTGATGAGAAGCAGCACAGCAAGTTTTCTTCTTGTCACTGTGCTGGTGTCCCTTCATTGCTTGGGAGGGATGGCAGCTTTCATAATAACCCTGTAAAACAGCCTGAACACTAACACTGTGCTCAATAAAACTAATGTTTTGATTATTTCCTAATAGCACCAGATGGAGCCTTCTTGGCAGAAGGAACAAGGACACTTGATGTGCAGAAGGCAGCAGAACAAGTGGTACGAGAAGGGCAGATGGCAGGGGAGAGACAGGCACTGGAGAAGGAAGGTTCTGTAGCTGAGGGAAGAGCTGCTGGCTCCACAGAGGCAGGAGGAGAAACGGGCCAGGCGGGAGAGGTGCTGCCCCGGGAAGAGGCCGTGTCTGTGCTGCAGGCCCTGGAGGAACCTGCACCTGAGGAGAGCAGCGTGGCAGGAGGAGATCCCCAAGGAGATGGGACAGGGAAGGGAATGGAGTCTGGCACAGCAGGGGCACCTGAGGAGCAGGAAGTCCTGGTGGAGGCAAGGGACAGCGAGGCAGCACTGGGAGAGCTGGCACCAGGGGGAGAGGAGCTGGCAGTGACACTGGGCAGCAGGGAGGCAGGTGGAGCAGTGTCCGAGGGGGACGAGGAGGCTGGGGAGGACTCGGAGGGAGAAGAGGCTGCAGAGGAGATCTCTGAGGCAGCACTGGGGGCTGTGGGAGCCTCAGAGGTGGAGGAGGCAGCGGGTGAGACAGTGTCTGGGGGAGAGGAGGCTGTGGAGGGAGGGAAGGGTGTTGTGGTGGGTGAGACAGTGTCTGGGGGAGAGGAGGCTGTGGAGGAGGGAGGTTCTGCAGGGAGGGGTGTTGTGGTGGAGGCTGTGTCTGGGGCAGAGGAGGCTGTGGAAGATGCCAACTTGTCAGAAGGGATTGCTGGCTTAGCTGGCCCTGAAGAGGCTGTAGATGAAGCCATTTCTGAAGGGAAGGACACAGTGGAGAAGCCTGGGGCTCTCCTGGAAGCCTTATGGGATACGAGTGCTTGCACAGGAGAAGCAGTGCCTGCTGGAGAAGACACTATAAAGCCAAATGAGTTTTCCCAACTGAATGCATCAGGGGAAGAGCTGATGGAGATGGAGAAAGCTGCCACAGGAGCAGCAACATCTGAGGCTGGCGAGGCACCGGAGGTAGAAGTGACCTCTCTCCTGAGAGCAGAGGATGCAGTGGAGGAGACTGTGGGTCCTGTCAAGGGTTCTGTGTTGCAAGAAGCACCTGGATTAGAGGCACTGGTGGGTGCTGGAGTGGATCCCGTAAGTGAAGAGTCGTCTCAGCTGGAGAAGACTACAACAGTGGAGGAGGAGGGGGGCTCAGCAGAAGCACTTCTGAGTGGAAACCCATCTCTAGGCAGCAAAGCAAAGGCAGAGAGTCCAAGGGAAGGTGGAGAGGAGAGGAGTGTATCGGTGGAGACAGCCAGGGCAGGGTCAGGAGGTCAGGAGGAGGTCCTGGCTGGAGCAGCAGGTCCCAGGGAGCCGGCAGCTGGGGTGGGGGAGTTGCTAGAGGGTGCTGAAGAGAGCGGGAGGGAGAGGCTGGGGGGTGAGGGGCTGGCGGCTGGGGGGCTGGCAGCGGGGGGGCTGGCGGTTGGGGACGTGGGGGGCTCTGCCCCGCTGCTGGCCCTGTGGCTGAGCGTGAGCCGTGCTGCAGAGGCCCGGGTGGGCGGCCGGGCAGGGCGGGGGGCTGGGGGGACGCAGGGGGCTGGGGATGGGGGGCCGGGCGCCGGGGCAGAGGCACCGGGGAGGGTGTCAGGAGCAGTGTGGGGGGCCCAGAGCGGGGCGGCAGAGGGGGTGCCGGGGGGGGCAGGCAGGGAGGAGGAGGCCTGCGGGCCTGGGGTGACCCCGGAGGCAGCGCTGGGGTGTGAGGGAAGGGGCTCAGAGGGGGCGGAGGGCCAGGCAGGGGGGGCTGAGGGGGTAGCGTGTCCCCCGTCACCAGCGGGAGCAGTGTCCCCTGGAGAGCAGCCCGGTGCAGAAACTTGCCCAGGGCCTGGGGCTGGGGGAGCAGAGCTGAGGGGCAGGGGAGGCGAGGGGCTGTGCCCGGGCACCCAGCCCGGGGCCGAGGAGCAGCTGCAGGAGGGGACAGAGCAGGGCGAGAAAGCTGAGGGGGAGCAGCCAGGCCAAAACGTGGGAGAGAGGGAGGCAGCGGGTGTCTTGGAGAGTGCAGGGAGCAGTTCTGGGGCCAGGGAGCCGAGGAAGGACAGTCCTGTCGGAGGGAGCCCCGATGCCCCGGGATCTGCCGGCCTGAGCCCCAGGAGCTGTGGGTCCCGAGAGGTGAGTCCTGCCCTGCCTGGGCCCCTGCTGTCCCCGCGGCCCTGCCACCCCCAGCGAGGCCCTGACAGGTGCCAAGGGTGCACCACCTGCTCCTGTTCTGTCGTTCCCTTAAATACCTGCTGCTGGTAGCTGGGATGAGGGATCCTCCTGGCTGGCAGGCTCTGCGTTCTGGCCTGTCCCCGAGGTCCCGTTGCAGATGCGTTTGCTCTGCCTGGACCCTCGTGGTTTGTCCCAGCCCTGCAGCCCTGCTGAGCAGCTCCCTGTGCCCCGGCTGCTCTGCTCCCCGCCGGGCAGCACCCACTGCCCTGGCTGTGCTGGGCGCTCTGGCATCTGCCTGTAGGAAATGTGTTACAGCAGCAGCTCCGCTAGCTCAAAGTTCAGCATGTTTTCAGTAAAGCTAATGTTTTTCTCATTTTTTAGGATGTTGTGGAACCAGACACTGTTGTCACGCCCCCAGTACCGCCCCAGGATGGGGAAGAAAGTGTCTTCTAAGCCTTTTCTGCAGCTCCTTCAGTGCAACATTTACTCAAATGGCTATAGATTTACTTGCGCAGGTTGGGATGTTCACTCCTTCATTTTACTCCACGACCATCTGTCACGTTTCACTAGAGCAGCCTCTTGGTGTGCAATAGACAACTGAAATAAGCCTCTCTTTGCCAGCCCAGGAAACAGCACTCCTTTGGAATTGTGAAGACAATAATAATAGGGATTGTTTCAGAGCTGTCATGCTTGTTTTTCCCAAAACAGAGAAGTATTTGGCTGTTGGAACCTCCCGTTCTCGGGTGAGCTGAGGGTGACTGTGTGTGTGTTTCTGCAGGAGGTGTCTGACTGCTCAGTGTCTGCTCCCCTCCTCGGCCTCTCTGAGCTGCTGACTCCTGCCGGGGAGCGGGGCTGGGTCCTGGTTGCCGCGCTCAGGGCACTGGTTCTGCTGAGAGCCCCGGGGTGTGCAGAGGGGGCCTGGCATGGGGGTGTCCAGCATGGGCAGGGGCTCGGGAAGGTGCACGGGGGCTTCTCTCTCCTTGGGGATCCAGGCTTGTTGCTGGCCACACTTGAGGGTGATCTTGGAAACGTTGACAATTGTTAAACTTGTCTTTACAAGTGAATAAAGCCTGGCCTGTTGCTCTTTGTGGTGTCAGCCAGGTGCGAGTCCCTGGGCCCACCGCGTCCATGCTGCAGCTGCAGGAGGGGTGGTCAGTGTGGAGCTGCTCAGCCCAGCACTGGCTGCTCATCTCCCCTGCCAGGGGCTCCCTGCCAGCTCTCCCTCCCCCTGAGGGCTCCGCAAGACCCTGCCTGGCCGTGGGGTCCCAGGTGGGTGTCTGTGGTCACCAGCAGGCGTTGCTGGTGGGCTGTGGGAGGCTCTGCCCCAACACTGAGGAGCAAGCTGGGTCTTCAGATTGGGAAATGGAAGTGAAATGAGCAGGATTTTGTGTGGGTTGTTACTGTGAGTCACTTAAGATCAACATACATGGGACAGGAATTTAAAATGTGATCAAGGAATCAATGTTTATTCCTTTGCTAAAGATGGTTACATTTGCATTTTCAATCTGGATACCAGGAAGTGCTTTGAGAGAAAAGTAGACAAAAACTACTAATAGTAGCTTTACAGTGCTGAGCAGTTTCAGGGAAAGCACTGGGTGGTGTGGTTGCAGTGCTCATGCTGTGCAAGATATGGAATCTTTGCTTACAAAGCACCAGTTTGACTTTTGACCATTCAACAATGGTCTCTTCCTTTTAATCAGAGAATGTCCATAAAATCAGAAGTAGCTTTTCACTGGACCAAGACATTTTCAATGTTGTTCAGTATTAAAAAAGTGCAATAAATAGATAATAGGTGTTTAAATACTCTACAGTTGAATTGACCTGTCCTGTGAGGTGCTCAGAATGTAAATTCATGCCAAGGACCTTCTCCAGAGGTTTGCTATTTCTGGGTACATGGACACACCTGGATGTGTACTTAAGTCTATGAAAAAACATCGGCCAGTCTGTGTAGTTCCTTGCCTTTTTGCAGGTGGTTTCATGGTAAGAATAATACTTGCCAGTCAAGTTGTCAGTGGCCTGGTTGTCAGTGTTGATCTCTGCTTTCTAACAGAACGACTGATGTTGGGTTGAGTATTCGTGCTGCTGAAACTGTGTCATGCAGGTATCCATGGAAAGCAAATGTGACTCATGAGAGTGATGGCACCAGAGCTGTTGGCACCTGCGCCTCCACGTGGGCTGGTTTGGGTGTACAGATGGACAGAGGAGGAGTGTGGGGATTTGCTGTGGCAGGGATTCCCTGGGAGGCTCAGGATGAGCACGAGGCTGTGCTTGGGCAGGGCATGAGCCACGCTGGCTTGTTTGATGTTGAGCGGCTTTACTGAGCACAGGATGAAAGTGTGACAGGCAAGAGGTCTCAGTCATTCGTTGTGGCAAGTGCTGCAGCATCCCAGAGTACTGGTAGTATTCTCTTGGTCTGCCAGCTGGGAGCATCAGAGCAGGTTTCCACTCCAGCACCAGCTCTGTGCTGTGCCAGGGGAGCTGCAGCCCTGCGGGAGCCCCAGCTGTGCCCGAGGGGCAGGTCCTGCTGGGCCACAGCCCTTCCCAGTGTCTGGCATGTGCTGAGCCCTGGGAGGGCAATGCAGGGAGGGATGGATGCTCCTCAGGGCTGCTGGTGGGCTCTGGAGAGGTTCCTTCTCTTGGTGCAGCCTCTGGCCAGCTGCCAGCCTCCCCTCCCCACACTTCAGCCAGGAGAAGGGTTCCTTCCCTGTGGGTAGGAGCTGCCTGTAAAGAAATCCAGCATTCCAAGCATGCTGGAGGTGGAGAAGTGCCAGGTCCACTTCAGCCTTTGAGAGAAGGCAGGAGATGGTAACCAAGAGAAAGCTGAGCTCCCAAGGCACTCTTGGCTGTAGAAGACCTGAGGCATCAGAGCAGTCCCAGGTGAACAATGCAGTAGTGATTGTAAGGAACTGGAAAGCTGACAATTCATTATTTAAAGTACTTAAAATATTTATAAATGGCACTTGCGTGTGTTTTTAACAGGGAAATTAATCCTGTGGTTAGGAACGTGCTGACTTGGACAAGTTCTTGTGTTGCTCTAAAAGCCCCCACACTTCAGATACTCTGGTTTTATATCCTGAAAGAAATTAAAAACCCCAACATTCATATTGATGAGGTCATGTAATTTCTCTCATGCTTTCTGTGGCAGCCATAGTTACAGGGTAGCTCCAGGCAGCTTTGGTCTGTGGTGAGGAGACAGCCTGCACCCCATCCTGGCAGCTGGGCCCGGCCACGTGCTGGTGGGACCCCCTTTCTACCCATCTCCTCCCTGGTTCCACACGCTGGCAGGGCCACAGGCAGCTCCTTGGGACAATAGGCTGGGGAGAACTTAATGGATTTGGAAATGATGGTGATCTCTGCTGTCCTTGCAGACATACAGATCCTGCCTGCCCAGGGCAGCCTCCAGCCCCCAGGGCTGCCAGGCCAGGGCACTGGTGTGGAGCTGCCAGGCTCGTGCCTGGGTGTGATGCAAGCACTTGGTTGGTGGGTCATGGGTGTGTTTTAATCTGAACTGTTACTGACAGGTTAAACAATCTGAAATGTTGCCACAGCTCCCAGGCAATGGCTTGTCTTAAAAGCAGGGTAAGAATCCTTAGAGTATCTCATTCTTTTTAAATATTTCGGTGTGCTGGGCTCTTTGCGCTTCTCTGAGAACAGCACTAACTAGTTTAATTGCCACAAATGCCTTTAGAGATGTTCTATTCAGTAATTTACATTTTTCAGAGTTTTTATTTGTGTGACTAACCAATCACTCTTGTGAACCACACTTTCCTCCTAAGCCTGATGTTTCCTCTTTAGAGACCAATTAATTAAGACATTGTTTTCTTCAAGGAGCCACTAATTTTAATTACTAGTAAAATTATTTGCAAGCAGTTTGCCTTGTAAAGAGCTTTCTGAGGTACAAAAGTTTTGCCTTTAAAAGCTTTCTAATTATTTTTTGTTGTTGTTTCCACATTTCCACTTTCCAAGAAGTGCTTTGAGATCACACCAAGCAGCTCAGGTACCAGTGAGAGCAGAGGTATTAATTAATGCAAAGGAGTCTGTTTTCCTTGCTCTATTTTCTGTTCTCACATCCAGTTTAATTTCTGGTTTTCAGATTCAGCTGCTGTATTAATGAAGAGTCGTCGTGATTGGTTTAGGCAAGGGAAAAGACACAGTGCAGAGTAGTTGTAAGGAGAAGATTCCTGTTGAGAAGGAAACTTAATGCTGGAACTGATTTTTCAGATAAGACAATTGATCCTTTCTGCCCTCTTAGTGTCTCATGCACTGGCCAGCATGAAACCCAAGGAATGAGATCTAACCTCTGCCTCCTCCTTCAATTTATTCCCTACTTGTGCTGCTGTAGCTCGAGTCATGTGAAACATCTGGTCCATTGGATAGTCAAGTAAGGCATTTTCATCCCAAAGGCACCTTTCCCGTCTGCACGTCTTTCCTCAAAGCTCTGCCAGTTTCCACTGTCGCTTTTACCTCTAGAAAGAGCAGGACTTACTTCCTCCAGCTGCCAAGAAATCTGGATGTTGTTTTGTTGCAGTTTGCGAGGTGGATGTGGGGTTGTTCCCGTGGAAGGACAACAGAAGGGCTGAGTTTGCAACTGGAGGATCAACAGGGAGGTGGGCTGGGTGATCCCGGGGCTGGGTGTGCACTTTCACTTCCCATTCTCCCTCACTGAATTTTCAGGTGACACAAAAGAAATGAAAAGCCACCTGCAGAGGTTGCCAAGTGACACCTTCCTAGTTTGTGCTGCCCTGGGGCTGTGGCAGTGGGCAGAGCCTGCTGGGCACGCCTGGCTCCCGTGTGTCCCTCTGCTCACTGCCTCAGCACAGGCCTGGGCTCAGGGGTCACTGGCATCAGAACCATCCTGGGCAGTGTCCACAGAGCAAGACCCAGCAGCTGGGAACACGAGGTGCTGCTGGGCCAAGAGGGCACTGGTGTCTTTCAATCCAGTTAACGAGCGACATTACAGCAGGATTCCTTGCAGCTAAATTTTGCTAATTGGAAAAAAGACCCTAGAAAATAACAGCATAATTAACTCTGTAATTGCTTCTAGAAGGAGAGTTCAAGTTCTCCTTCCCTACTTCTTTTAAATTTTAATTTCCAGTGATGAGAGTTGCTGCTGCAGAGCCTGGCCGTGGCACCCCTCCAGCTCAGCAGGCACGAGCTGGCAATCTGCTCCAGCTTTGCTGCAAGGCAGAAGAGCAGTTCTGCTCTGCCTTACCATGATCATATCTGTGACACAACTTGGTATATTTTCCTCCTGGTTTAGTTTGTTTTGCAGTAGCGGTTGCTTTTTGTTAGCAGATGTCTGAATGAAAGCTTACACTCTGGGAAAAACTAGCATCACTCAAACCACAACAAGGAACTGGGTAAGAAAACACAAACATCTGCAAGAGCACCACTGAGGTGGCCACCCAAACATGCCTTTATTCTCAGCGAGCAGGAAAGCATCCAAGGATCCAGGCTCTGAGGAGCTGCAGCTGAGGGGCTGCTGTGCTGGTGCACTGCATGAGCCCCTGGGGATGACAGTGAGACGTGGGACATGTCCTGGGCTGTGGGGAACTCAAACAAGGAGCTAGATCTGGTTCAGAAGCTGGGAGCAGGAAGAGCTTTGTCTCCATGTGGTGGTGGGGAGTGACAGGCTGCTCCTCTTCTTGACAGGGACTGGGCTGGCCAGGGAGGGCTGACAGCCTCATGCCTTTGTTAAGACCACAGTAACAACTTGCCTTGGAGCTCTGAAACTCTAACTGGTGACTTTATGCTTTCATTTCTTAAAATTATTAATGCTAAAGCTGAAAGTGCAGCGTTGCTTGTGGCCTTGCACTTCATGAAAGAATAGAGGCACAGCACCAAAAAGCCCCAGCCCTGGAGCAGGTCAGCAGAGCAGGACCCCAGAGCAGCACTGGGAAGGACTTTTGCCACCCCCAAGTGAAGCTGTTGCGTGCAGCTGCCCCCAGGGAGCAGAGGGGCCTGGTGCCAGGCCTGCTGCTGCAGGGCAGGCTGGTGCTGTCAGCTGCTGTCTTCAAAGCTGCTGCTGCAGGAGTGGAACCTCATGGTGCTCATGGGATCTGCCACGTACCCTGCAAGGCACAGAGAGAAGTTCACTGGTGGCTCAACACAGCAGCCATCCCTCCCTCCTGACCCTTTTCCCTGAGGGATAATGTCAACAAAATAATGTGCATATCATTCTCATAGAATAGATAAAAATAGATTTTTTTGAAATAAAGAGGAACAGTTCATGCTGAGACCTTTCTGCTGTCTGCGAATCTCCAGTCTATGTTGTCTCCTGAGGAAAAAAAATGTAAGTAGGAAATAAACAGCCCCTGTCCTTCCTGCAACAAATTCACAATAATCAAGCACAAAAAAATCTTTGGTGACTGACGTCCAAACATTAGGCTCAAATGTTTTAATAGCACAGTGGAAGTTTGACATTAAAATAATACTTTTTGCCCTTTCAACAAGAGCTTTGGAACTCTCCACATGAGCATTCTGATATGTGCTTTTAAAATATCTCGATTCTTGATACTACAAACCAAGCAACTGCTGTTGCCAATACAGAACTTCCAATGAGCTGCTCCAACAACGCCAAAGAAATCACTTTTCCCTGTTCACAGAGCACTGGGCAGCTGCCCCCATGCTTATTTCACTGTACTAAGAGTAAAAACCCAATGTCTTGGAGTGCCAACTCCAATGTCTTGGGAAGGAGGCTTTGAAGAGAGATACTGGGGGGCTTGGGAAACGAGTAGAGAAACCAGAACATGAACAATTGCTGGGGCACAGGGTGGGAGAAAGGTCAGAGGACATAGCAGGAGCAGGAGCAGGGTGCTGCTGGGGCTCTAATAACATAGGGCTCTGGGCTCTCAGCCTTCTGCTGTGCTGTCCTGCAGTGCAATGGTTGATCCCTCTGCCAGGATCTGGAAGCCTGGGGTGCAGGCAGAGCAGGGTGGCTGGGCTTCAGGGTGCCCTGGGGGCCTCCAGAGCAGCTGGGCTTGGTGCTCTGCCACAAGGGGTGAAGATTCCTTGTTCTCCAATGCTTTTCCTCAAGATACATATCCTGGTGATACTGCAGGACCCAGCTGTGGCCTGCAGAAGACTGCTGAAATGGAGTACAAGGTAAGGAGGAGCTTTTCCAGTCCTGTAGTGCCTAGCAGCCAGGATCTGCACTTTCCCCTGTGCCACCTTGGAATCTTCCATGGTTTTCTGAGCTAGTGCAGGGCTGGGCTTGGCCAGGTCTGTGACCAAGTTGTGCTGTCCCATGGCCCTGCTGACCTGCCCAGCAAAGGGAGGACTGCCTGGGGCCGCCTCCCTTCCCACTCACATGCTTTGGTTCCCTTCTGTGGAAGCTGTAACTCCAGGAACAGGTATTGAAAATGAATCTTGAGGACTTGTGAGTGGAGTCTGAAATCACTCCTAAATCCCACAGTTTATATGTAGCTGTGGAGAACCTCTTCTCCCCCAGCTCCTCATTGTCTTGTGTCCCTTGTTAACACAGACTTGAGAAGCTCTCTCCAGTCTTGCCTGGATGGTCTTGTTCTAGGAGGTCACAAAACATTTCTGTTTTGTTCTTGTTTTCTTCCTCCTGGAGTTTTCCAGTTGCTAGGTACTCAATGAAAGCTGAACCCTGAGGAGCTGCTCTCTGCAGCTCCGGAACCTCCTTCACTTGCTCCATGCAGCAATAGAAAAGTTCTTGTTTTTTTTTCAATTTCAAAGGTCATTACTTCCTGACTTGCTATGACAGCAGCACTGCTGTTAGCCTTGTGCTCAGTAAATATTTATATGACCAGGTTTGCTCTTTTTCTCACCCAGTCTGCTCAGTTCAGAGTGCAAGAGTCATGCTGAGGCCAGGGAAGAACAGCAAAGATGATGAGTTGATGAGTTTCTGGTATAGGCTTCAGGCAGAACAAACCCACTAAATTCTCCTGGTGACAAAACAGGTTGGAAAGTGGCAGAAAAGTGGGAGCAGATGCCAGGAGAGGAGTGAGAAGGCCCCGGGGCAGGGGACAGCAGCAAACTGAGTGAGGACAGCAAGACTGTAAAGCCAATGGGCCCACTCAACAGAGAAGACATTTGAACATCCAGAAAAGCGTATGTGAGCACAGAGTAAAAGACATTCTCCTTGTAGGTGCCTCAGAGAAACAGCCCTTACTGAGGACAGAGCAGCTCTGCTCACAGCACACACAGACTCCTCCCTGCTGGGCACTCCTGGGGCAAGAAGCAGCAGCAGGCAGGACACCTCTCTCCTGGGAGGCAGCAGAATGATGGGATGTCCTCTAAGAGGAGGGTGAATGGTGAAAAGGAGGTAATTTTATGCTGCTATGGTACTCCAGAAATAGGACTGTCTTGCTCACTCTTTGCAGAAGCAGCCTTGAGGATCTAATGCCACATCTCCTTATTCACAGCTCCACACATTTAGGCAGAAAAGACCACCTCAGCTCTGCTGGGCACTGAGTCACAGTCGTGCTGGTTGGAAAAGACTTTTAAGCTCATCAAGTCCAACCATAACCCAACTCAACCAAGTCCAGTGCTAAACCAGAATCCTTAGCACCACATCTACATGGCTTTTCAACACCTCCAGGGATGGTGATTCACCCACTACCCTGTGCAGCCTATTCTTCATTTAATTACCCCTTCAGTGAAGAAGTTTATTCGAATATCCAACCTAAACCTGCCCTGGAGCAACTTGAGGCCATTTCCTCTTGTTCTGTTGCTTGTTACTAGAGAGAACAGACCAACCCTCACCTCACTACAACCTCCTTTCAGGCAGCACAGGGTGAGACCTCGCCAGCTCTGACAATAACCAACAACCTCCACCAAACACTAGTTTTCTCATGAGACTCTTTGTGCCTCAGGAGGCTGCAGCTCTGCAGTGGTTTCCCACACCAAGATGCTCAGGGGAGTGTCCTGCATTAACTCACCGTTTTTGTCGATTGGTGGGTACTGGAAGTTTCTTCTCATGTCCTCCAAAGACAGACCCTGAGAAGGGTGTTGCTCAGTGCTGCAAATTAGACAGGAGGTGTCAGTTCAGGTAAAGTCACATCTCCAGACCATGAGAACTTTTTCTACAGAGTTGGAAGGGAAAGACAGTACCACAAAATCTATCAGCCTGGTGCCCAGCCACTGGCATTTGCAGTGAACAGAGAGCAAGAAAAAGTTATGAAGCAAGAACATGAATCATATCTATGCCCACATTTCCTCCCCATCTCAAAGTAACTTCCCTCCAATCCACTGTTTGGAGTTTCCCAAGAGTTTGAGCATCACTATTTTAGAAGCAATTCTGGGCATCAGTGCAGGATCACTGTAGTCTGTTTTACGCACCATAACAGATTCCTGCAAGTTTCTCTGGCGAGGAAGATTGCTGAATTATCTTCCAGTCCTTGACCAAAGCCACTGTCCTGCCACCAGGTTGTTTACCCCTGACCCCAAGGAGCTATCAGGGACAGCACTGTCCTCTACCAGCTCTTCTCAGATCGCAGGCAGGCACCAAGTGCACACAAAAACCAGAAGCCCAAACTGCTCTCATTTAGCACTCAGTTCCTCAATTCCCAAGGAGCACCCAAAAGAATAAAGGAAGAGATAACACTGCCAGTGATACTGTTTTGGGGAAGCACTGTCCAGGCAGAGGCTGAAGCAAAGAGCCAGCCCAAGCCTGGCTGGCAAACCTGCATCTGCAAGGACAGCAGGAAGCTGCTCAGCATCTGTGGGCTGGGGAGGAGCCAGGAGGTCTCCAAGGGGCTCTTTGCTAAAGGTATTAAGAGGTAGAAAATCAACAGTTTAAAACTTCTCTACAGTGAGGGGTTCTCACATTAAGCTGTCCTGACAGACACAACTAAAATGCTCTGTTCCTGCATCCAACTCATGACAGACCCACCACGCTGCAGAGCTACCCACTGAACTGACTCCAGAGGCACAAGGCAAGGAACCAACGACTTCCCTGCCAGGGCTGTGGAATTCCATGTCTGGGACATGGAGACACATTGGTCCTGCCGTGGGGTCAGCTGCTTGCTGCAGTGTCATGGGCATGGCATGGTTGGAGCAGAGGTAAACAGGAGCAGCTCAGGAAACATTGTCCAGCTGGGGAAAAAAATCCAGCATGAAATTGCCCACACTTGCAAGAATGAAACCCTGAGAAAAAAAAATTGTCATGATTAAGTGAAGCCATTAATCATCTCAGTGTGTTGTATAATTGAAAAACTACTGAAACAGTGGAAACCATTTCATTTTCATCGAGTGTTGTGCCTCTGGGCGAATCTTTCTGGGTGCTATTTATAGATTTGAATGTTGTCAGTTTGTATGGCAGAGCATCTGATAAAAGAATCCACCTTTAAATAACTACTGGGGTGACAGAGGAGCCCGTTCTGGTGGGCTAACGAGCCTCAGGGCTGCACTGGGAACCCTGAGGTACAGGCCTGCACTCACCCCCACACCACCTTACTCAGTTCATGCCAAGCTGTTACACTCAACAGCAAAGCCTGGTCCTTTACAGAACACAGCAGTCTAGCTGACATGGCCTTCCTCTGCCCTCAGTGCCCACCTCCACCTCCTGCTCCAGCAGCAGGTGACAGCAGCAACACAATTTGTGAGACACCACATTTTGCCAGACGAACGGTGCAGCTCTGATCTGTATTTTCGAGGAAAAGGTTTCAGTGCCTGCAGGTGTTTACCTTCTCCTCTCCAGACAAGCCCCGAGCAGGCAAAGGGGCTTCATTCTGCTCCTCTCTCCAGCCCCCACGGTGTTCCTGGCTGCGACCGGGTGCTGGGAGCAGGGCTGGCTCTGCTGCTGCTGCTCCCGGCTGCTGAGGGGAGCTCACGGGCGAGGTTTGGCTGCTCGGCTGCCAGCACCAGCCCGTTCCCACAGCGCTCACCCCCCGGGGGACAGCGATGGGACAGTGCTAAATTTGCTCTCCAAACCAGGTCTCCCAAGTGGTAGGATAGGCTGCCTCAGATCTCAATGGTATGAAAATAAAGAGAATGCACAGGTGACTTTGCCCAAGAAAATGCTGGGAGTGCTTCTTACCCTTCCTTCTATAGCCTTAAATTGAAGGATAGTTGATGTCTAGAACGTGCTCTGGGGGGACCAGCCCCAGAAATGCTGGCTTCAGAGTCTCTGCAAGGCTGAGATCCTTTTCCTCAAGGAAAAGGGACTTGCTGTTTGTGTCTCCTGCCACTGTATCTGCTGGGCCAGTCTGGATTCTGTCTGTCCCTGCCACCCTCCCAGCCAGCAGAAAGGTGACAGCCCCAGCCAGGCCAGGCTCTCTCCTGGTGCTGCAGCACCATCTCCAGCAGCACAGCCCACTTCAGCATCCAATCATATCACAATTTGAGAGCAAGATGAAAAAAAACCACAAAACCTAAAATCCAGTCCCGAGAAACACAACATCTGAAAAATGGCACCTCTTCAACTGCTTTGCTTTTCTACCACAGCTGTTCTCTGGGGCCACTGGTCTCTCCCCACAATCTATCTTCACCACAGGCCCGTATGGCCAGGGAACTGGGTGTTCTTCCTGCCCACAAAACTCCCTCTCATTAAGCAAATGCCACCAATATTAAGAACCTAGCAGAGGTGAGGGCATGTTCAACAGTTTTCAGACACTTGCTCAGACACAAGCTATGCACTCCATAAAGGGAACGTACACAGAAAAATGATGTAACAGGAAAGGAGCTTTCTTGTCCACAACAATCCTAATGGTATTTCACTGAGACTTTCTTCCCAGATTTGCTTATTTCTAGGATTTTCAGCCGGGTTTTCCCAAGTGTGCCCTATTCCTCCTAATGAGAAGGGCACATCTGCCTTGTATTTTGGCAGAGGTAACAAGCCACGCTGGTGACACGAGTCAGTAAACTCGTGCAGGGCTTAGGCTGCTGCTGGGAGAGGTGAGCTCACCAGGGAGCTCTGGCCCCTTCCCAGGTCGAGCAGATCCTGCCCTCCACTTCTGTCTGGGCACTAACTCAGCCTTCTCTGCTTCTCGGCCAGTACCTAGAGGTTACACTGCCTTCAGTGTGAGAAACTGGTCTGTCAACACCAGAAGCTCCTGCAGGAGTCAGCTCCCCTCACTGGCATCCCTGTGGGAAGCGAGCAGCTCTGGGAATGCGGGCAGGCTGTGCCACAGCGCTGCCTGCTGCCTCCAGCCACCTCCTTTGGTGCTGAAACGCTGTCCAGGGTCTAGCTGGGCTTTTCCCGCTGTTGCCAAGCGCTGGAATGTATCTATCTATATACTTTTCCAAAGAAAAATGTGTCTTTTAGCTTTTCTTTGGTGAAATTTTTCAAACTAAAACCACATTGTGATATAAACCCTGGCCTTCCCAGACCTGCTGCAGGTGGTGAAGGCACATCCATCTAAGGACCACTCACCTCCATCCCCTTGGGTGGGCAGCCATCAGCCTCGCGTTCCACCTGATGAAGGGTGGCACCGTGTGTGGAGCCCGTACAAGCAGGACTTGGGTTTTTTACTGGATCTAAGTCACAGTGCAGGCTGCCAACGCCCAGCTGCTGGCTGGCAGCAGGAGGGCTCCCTCAGCACCCGGCTGCCCCGGACCCCCTGTGCCCCGCAGGAGCCGGGGCTGCAGAGGTGCTGTCCCGCCTGGCCCCAGCGGGGCACGATCCCTGCGGCGGGAGCTGATGCTGCGGGAAGGGGGGAAGGGCAGGCAGGGTGCAGGGCAGGCAGGGTGCGGGGCAGGGTGCAGGGCAGGCAGGGTGCAGGGCAGGCAGGGTGCAGGGCAGGGCAGGGCAGGGTGCAGGGCAGGCAGGGTGCAGGGCAGGGCAGGGTGCAGGGCAGGCAGGGTGCAGGGCAGGCAGGGTGCAGGGCAGGCAGGGTGCGGGGCAGGGCAGGGTGCAGGGCAGGCAGGGTGCAGGGCAGGCAGGGTGCAGGGCAGGCAGGGTGCAGGGCAGGCAGGGTGCGGGGCAGGGCAGGGTGCAGGGCAGGGCAGGGCAGGGTGCAGGGCAGGGCAGGGCAGGGTGCAGGGCAGGGCAGGGTAGGGTGCAGGGCAGGGCAGGCAGGGTGCAGGGCAGGGCAGGGTGCAGGGCAGGGCAGGCAGGGTGCAGGGCAGGGCAGGGCAGGGCAGGGTGCAGGGCAGGGCAGGGCAGGGTGCAGGGCAGGGCAGGCAGGGTGCAGGGCTGGCAGGGCTGGCAGGGCAGGGCAGGGCAGGCAGGGCGCAGGGCAGGGCAGGCAGGGTGCAGGGCAGGCAGGGTGCAGGGCAGGGCAGGCAGGGTGCAGGGCTGGCAGGGCTGGCAGGGCAGGGCAGGGCAGGCAGGGCGCAGGGCAGGGCAGGCAGGGTGCAGGGCTGGCAGGGTGCAGGGCAGGGCAGGGCAGGGTGCAGGGCAGGGCAGGGCAGGGTGCAGGGCAGGGCAGGCAGGGTGCAGGGCAGGGCAGGGCAGGCAGGGCAGGGCAGGCAGCAGCCCCGGCCCCGGTCGGTACCCACCCCAGGGCCCAGCCCGGGCCAGCCCGGGCGTTCAGCGCGTACTCCAGCTCGAAGCGGCTGCGCAGCGCGGCCACATGGCTGCGGCCCGGCCCGGCCCGGGACAGCAGGCAGTCCGAGGAGGAGGAGGGGGACAGGGACCCGCTGCTGTTGCTGGAGCCCGGAGACATCAGCTGCAGTGACAAAACCCACAACGAACAAACAAACAAACGAAAGGCGACACTGTCATTGCGTATTTACAAGTCTGCCCTAAGGCCTTTCTCTTAAGCAGTGCGCCCCGCATTTCCCCTTGGTTTGGGTGACAAAAGCAGAGCCCTCTGGCTTTGACCAGCCGAGGAGACCTGCGGGCTGCCTGCGGCCAGGCCAGCGCGGCTGGGGGCTTCCAGCTGGGGGTGGGTGGCTCTCCAGAGGATCAGCTCCAGCTCAGCCCAGGGTCACTTGGCTCACGAGCATCCATCCACCTGTGGCTGGGACACATCCCTGCCTCCCCTCGCCCAGGCTTCCCGCGGGCACGGCCCCCTCACCCCCCCGGCTGTCCCGGGACAGGGCTGCAGGCAGGAGGAGGCAGCAGCTGGAGCAGTGACAGGCTCCAAAGCCACCACGTCCCTCTGCTGCTGGTGCTCTCCCCACACCTGCTCCCAGATGCTCTGCAGGAATAACCTCCTCACCTCAATGTTCCGCAGACATTCTTCTAATTTTGTGACGACTTCTGAAAACTCTGGTCTCCCCTGTGAACACAACAGAAAAAGCAGAGTTGTGTTAAGAATAGAAGGGGGCACATCCCCTGTGATTCAACTGACTCACGGATCTGGGAGGAATCACAGCTCCCCTCTGAAGTCCAAGGCATTGTTCTCAGTCTGCTGGGGAAGCCGGTGGCACCTGCAGGCTCAGCACCAAGCCACCAAACTGAGATGTGAGTAAAACAACTCCAACCGCACGACTCCTCTCTTCTTCTGTAACAACCACGTTTGAGCTGATAATGACTAGATCGTAATATTACAAAACTAGGGACTATAAATCCTTGGCTCTGCTTCCTCTTTGCCCACAGATGAGGCTGTGAACAGAGCAGCCCCTCAGCAGCACCATGTCCACCACCGTTATCTTCCTCACAGAACTGAGCCCCAGGTACTATGGCAAGTACTTTGACTCTAATTAAGGCTTACAAATTAAAATAGCTAATGAAAAATGCTGCTTAAGATACACTGTGTAATTTACTAGTTATTAGTTTGCCTTTGGAAACAACTACTGTAAAAAGTTTCTGGAAATAGATGCTCAACTACCTGATAAACAGTAACAGTGACATGATGTGGCAACTAGTTTTCAGTGGGATGAACCTCGAATGAAACTGAAGACAAATAAAAGGATACGATTTCAAATATGGATGCATTTCATGGACATCCAGCAAAATCCATACAGATACACTCTGGTTTCTGCCTTTAAAAAAAAAAAACAACAAACAAAAACCAAAAACCAACAAACCTGAGCAAACCTCTTGCAGAGTTCTGACCTCTGAATTCAGGGTGAGCTGTTCCCTGCACAGCACCCTGAGCCCCTGCAAACACTGAGCAGAAGCTGCTGATGCTGCTCCATTGTCCTCTGCCCTCCTTCCAAGGCTCTCAGAAGTCAGTCAAAACCTTTGTTACTGAGACTGGTAGTAAAACACCAATAAAACTCTTTAAACTAAGCTTTTGCCCTCACATTGTGCAAAGCTCAAGCCATCCACGGGCTAGCTGAGCTATCAATTGCCTCGTCATTCTATCATGCAGCTCTAAAACATTAGCAAGATTCAGTGATGCTGGAGTGATATTGATGAGTAATGAAGTGTATCAGGATCCTGCAAAGATGGTTGCTTTTTATTTGGGCTAAATGAGCTGTGGAAAGGCTAACAAGATACAGTCACTATAACCATTAATAGTGCTTGCTTAAGTCAACAATTTAATGTGACATCTTATTAATAAATTTAAACAGAATGTGAGTTACATGTTGATGATTTTTAGCAGCTACATTAAAGTTACATGGAAAACAAACCAATTCCCTTGCCTCCACCCCACCCCTGGGCCCTAGCACTAGGTCCTGAAGTGCAAAGACAAGAGCATCTTCAAGAGTGCAGGAAACTTAATAACAATAAATAAACTAGCCATGAAACAAACTATATTCACCCTGCACTGTAGAGAGATTTCATTCACAGTTCTCACACCAATATTCATGTACAGAACTAGGAAGGACCAGTGAGGGGCAGAGGTCACTGCAGGGAATTGGTTGCCCCAAGTCACACAAACCTCCCTCTTCCCTGTTTTGGCAAAGCACTTGGGCATGTGCTTTAGATCAGTAAACCAGCAAGAAAACTCTCAAGTAGCCAGGACAAGGACAGGTTTAGGCAGATTATAAACTGTCTTTCTAAGATAGGCTGAATAGAGAAGGGACACAAAGCCAGGACTCTGGTTCCAGTAGGAAATTCACAGAATCACTATGGTTGGAAAAGCCTTTCAATTTGGAGTATCTGAATCAGTAAATATGAAGCTGTAATACAGAATCACTGAATTGTTTTGGTTGGGAAAGACCTTTAAAATCACAGATTCCAGTGCTAAACCATGTCCTTCGGCACCACATCTACACATCTTTTAAACGTCTCCGTGGAAGGTGCTCCCTGGGCAGCCTGTTGCAGTGACTGATAACCCTTTCAGTCAAGAAGTTTCCTCTATTATCCAATCTATTTTCCAATCTAAAATATGAAATGAGACCTCCTGTAACACCAGAAAATGACACAGGTTCCAAAATCCACTCCTCTTTCATCAGAAATGAAACTTCCACATTGCTCCATGAAGACCTCAAATGCACCAGAAAACCAACCAACTAACCAAGTCTCCAAACGCAAAGCCTACCCCTGCAAGGTGTTTCCTGAAGCAGCTAACCCATTTTGTGGAACATTTTCTAAACAAAGTGCATTTCCAGGCTCTGGGGTATATTTCTTGACTTGTCAGACAGTTCAGTGCAAAGACGTGTGTGCAGTTGCTGCAGGGGCGTGTGCCAAGGTGGCCTCATGAGCCACGCAGGGTCCCTCACCTGGCTGGCACACAGAAGCAAATAAAGGCCCTACCCATCTCCATCATCCTCTGTGTGAGAAATGCTGTATAGGGATGACATTCATCTGGCTCCTTTCTACTTTGCATCACCAGGGAACGCTGTTAAAGCCCAGAAGTGATGAACAACCCCATCAAGGGCCAGAGCAGCAGCACCATCAGCCTGGGCTGAGCTGAGCCAGCTCAGGTGCCCACACAGTCCAATAGCTGCATTTTCACACCCCAATACACTGATCTGTCCATTCAGGAAGTACAGCTGGGACACAGCAGCAGCAAAGTCCTGGTTATTAGCCCTGCTTTAAAAGATGTGACCCTTGATATAAGGACAGAGATACAAAGACTCGTCAGGGGAGGGTCACTGCTGTCCCTCTGCCACGGGTGGTCTCAAGCCCCATTAAATCCTGCTGTGGTCCTAAAAGCAGCCAGTGTGAGGATGATGGGCTTCTGCAGGCTCACTTAATTGAGTTCCCTTTTGTACAGAAATAGAAACAGACTGCAAAAACCAACATAAAACACTCCTTCTGTAACCACCGGTTTATCATCTCAGAAGGGAACACTTGTGTATTTCATTTTCTTTCATGCTGTTGCTGCTGAGTTAATTGGGATAATGAGACTTCTCCAATCACTAAAACCCAGCCACAACTGCAGCATGTGGGAAAGGTGCCTCAGCAACAACCCCACGGCAGAAACTGCCTGTCAGATCCATCTCCCACCCTGCAGGCATTGCTGGGCTCCAGGAGACAGGAATTACAGCAGATGCAACACACAGCCTTGAAATTCACTGTGCAGTTTTTCTTCCTGTCCTAAAGAAGAGTTTTTTAATTGTAACACACACCTGAGGCTTTTCTTTGTCAGCATTAATCAGTCCCAGAAGAAAATTCCCAGGGCATCAGTTGGAGAAAAAAATGTTCATTGTGTTTACTATTTTAAGGCTCTGAAAATTAAATTCCATATCATATGGGGAGGGAAACTGAAATAATAGGAAGAACCATAAAGAGCTGATATAGCTGGAACAGGAGAGGCCCATTGCAGGGTTGGCAGTGACGCAGCTGGTGAGAAGGAGCCCTTGGGCTGGGCAGTGCCTGTGGAAGGAGCACGTTACACCCGGCCAGGCTCCAAGGGCTGCTCCTGCCTCGCTTCCCTAAGCTATGACAAATGCACCCCAAGACAACAGCAGCAATCATAGCAGGCACTGTAGCCATTTGGAAATCTAACAGAACAGATGGCTTTCAACTTTTCAAAGAGATATGTCATGTCATGATGTAGCAAAGGAAAATAAAGGCAATAGCTGGATGCACAGGAGGATGACACGATGCTGCTGATAAATGACCCAGTGCCCGGGTGAAGCAGGAGGCTCAGGAGAGCTGGGCCCTGCAATACAACCCAGGCATGACAGTAATAACTGAAGTCATAATCAAAGTTACAGAATTAATCAAAGCTTCAGGAATGGCTAAATGTTCATTCTCTTTTTTCAGTTCCCCAGCTCCCCTGTGTTTCTTGACAAACACCGTGTCCTGCCTCAGGGCTCCGCAGGGCACTTGCCCAGGGAGCTGGGGCGCTTGGGACAGTCCCTGGGGGCAGCCAGAGGCTGCAGCAGCCCCTGCCCCACGTCCTGCCCCCCGCACGGCCACTCACCTGGGGACAGGCGTTCCAGCCCCTCACCAGCAGGGCCGAGATGGGCTTGGGGATGGAGTAGCCCAGGGGCGGCCGGATGTGGTGGTAGGCCATGTCAGCTGCCGCCGCCGCTGCGGAAGAGCACCCCGCTGTCAGCGCCCTTCCCACGGGACCCCTCTGCACCTGCCCCATGGGACCCCTCTGCACCCTTCCCACGGGATCCCTCTGCACCTGCCCCATGGGATCCCTCTGCACCCTTCCCACGGGATCCCTCTGCACCCTTCCCACGGGATCCCTCTGCACCCTTCCCACGGGATCCCTCTGCACCCTTCCCATGGGATCCCTCTGCACCCTTCCCATGGGATCCCTCTGCACCCTTCCCACGGGATCCCTCTGCACCTGCCCCATGGGATCCCTCTGCACCCTTCCCACGGGATCCCTCTGCACCTGCCCCACAGCTCCCTCAGCAGCCACCCCACAGCTCCCGGGAGCACTCCCCTGGCTGCTGGCACACAGCCCAGCAGGTGCAGAAATGCTCAACCAATCTCTGGATAAAGACTTGTAGCTTAGAGAGGCTTTCCAGCCTGTGCTGTTAGTGAAGGGAGCTAAGACAGCCTGCCACCCTCAATGGAAACATCCTGCCAGTAAGACTAAGTATGGGTGAAGAAAATGATTCAGGTTAAACCTGAAAAAAAGGCCTTTGGGGGAAAAAAATGAGATAACCTTCAACTCACTCTAAAATAAAAAAATATCCGAGTTATTAATACAGGATTACAAGAACACTCCATTGCAGGTTAAGTTGATAACAGACTCAGATGTATCAAAACAACCCATGGATAGTTCTATTACAGTCTAAGACTAAAACTAGTTCTAAGTATTTTTTTTAGCACAAAACTAGTAGGTGCCTCTTCATGACTGGCAGCCACTTCTGACAAAGACAAAACTGCCAAAATGTTTTCCTAATGGAGTTTACACACTTAGTGAATCCAAATACATGGCTCATACTTCTTGTTCCTTTTGAGCAAACATTTTTCAAGTAAAAACAAATGTATTTTGAACTCATATAAAAAATTAAGTAAACCCCTTTGTTTGCCTGCCACTTTGAAATGATGTGATCAGAGAGCAGGAGAGAGGCAGGGAACTGTAGGATTGCCACCATGAGACTGTAACTAGAATGGGCTAATTGCTTTTAATCATATCCCATTCTCATCACAGCATTCGTCATAAGAATAGATTAATTTCAGCCATTGTCTGTCCTCACTGCAGCTTTTGTCTGCATAATGGTGCTTCAGAATGTTAATAACAGACAAACCCTGATTTTGTGCCTATATGAAGAAAGGAGGGCAGTTTGCCTCACTTGGCTTCTGCTCTGGCAAGGCTTTGGAAACATGACTCAGGTCCTGCAGGATTTGTCTTTTGCCCAGCAGACACTATGGAAAGAGGGCAAATGCAAAGCAGATTAAGATTGTAATGAAAAATGCTCCTTTTTTTCCTGCCAAAGGTAATGTAAGTGATATATTACCTGTTGGCAAAGTCTTGTCTTACCAAAGTTAATAGGATTTATTCCATTAATTTAATGGGGTCAGGATTAGGAAAAGAAAGGGAGAAACAAACTGTGTGCCTCTTCTGTAATCTTTGCATGTGAGAGGCTGAACTTCTGAACATCACAAAGGCATCCAAAGGAGCTTAATCATGGTATAATCTCAAAATAGCAGAAAAGTGAATCTTTGTTCAATGACTTCAACAGGAAAAAAAAAATAGACTAAGAAAGGAATTAAAAAGCAAAACTTTGCACGTATCAAAAATGACTTAGAAAATAAAAGAACAATGCCCTAATGACAAAACTATTTTAGATTTCATGTAGTATTTGAGTAATTGATAAAGCAAGTGACCTAGTAAGGAATTAGCATATTGACAGACACCCGAGAAACAGAATTAGACTTCCACACACTGTTGCTGATATTTATGTTCTGCTTGGGCATAAACATTTATATGGACTAAGACAAAGTCACCTTTTTCAAGGTCAAAATGTTGCCAAGGGCCATGCTTTCTCTATTTGAAATCCACCTAACAAACTCTGCACGTCTTCCCCCAGCAACTGGTCTCTTCACACCCCAAACCCAGCTCAAACACACCAGGAGACCCCTCGTGTCTCTCAGCCATTCCAGTGGCTGGAGGAAAGGTCTGGGTGAGGTTCCTCCAGCTGTCCCTGTGCAGAGCTGCACAACAGCCTGGCCAGACTCACCTCCGGCCACAGGAGGGGACTGCAGCAGCTGAGGACAGTGGCAGGGGGGGTTCCAAAGCCTCTCGTGGCCCGTGCTAAGGCACCCTCAACCTCTAAGCGCTCCTGGCAACATCAGGGGGCGGGAATCTCAGGGAGTGCCAAGTGTAGTCCTGGAAACTTTGATCTGCTGTTGCTCCCCCACCGCTGTTTGCAGGTGCTTTCTTAAGCTAGGAGCAGGAGAAGTATCAAGGACTGGCTTTACAGTCCCAACACCAACGGGAGAGACAGAAGGTCTACAATTATATTGACCCATTTGTAATCCTTGAACAGGACAAAGGGTTTTAAGTTGTGCAGATCTGTAGCAAGTGATACATGGGATTATGGTGGGATACTCCTGGGCTTGTCACTGAATGCATAATCTTAGCACCTCATAAGAAACTTCAGCAAAAGATTGGTTAAGACCACGCAGCACAGCTGCTTCTCTAATCCAGAGAAGATCAAATATTAATTTAATGAGCATCTTACCTGGTTTCAGGTGAGCAAATGGAATTTCACCTGTCAACAGCTCCCAGAGACACAGAGCATAGCTGAACACATCAGCTTTTATGGTGTACCTTGTACACTGAGTGAACACCTCAGGGGCCATCCAGCGTAGGTTCTGTGCACCAGGAAACAGCAAGAATCAATTCACAGGCTTTAATTCCTCATATACTCATATTTTCCTGCATTTGTATGTTTACTTTCCTTCCTTTTCTCATTTCCTTGCCTCCACTGACCCATAAAACTATGGGGAAATTTGCTGGGAAAAACTGTCACCACAGCCTAATTTAGGCAGCAAATTATTGCACCTTCTGGTAACAGCCTCAGTGTGGTGGCTGTCTCAGCCCCACAAATCCAGACTGGTCAGGCTTGAAATGTAAGAGTAGTACTAGAATACAAGCAAACCAGCCTTAACGTCTGGAGAGCACCCCACAAGGTCTGAGCTTGCTACCCAACACCAACTCCCTGCTGCTGGTGGATGGCAGAACTGCTGAGCTCTGCCTTGGGCTGGTGCCTTCTCTCCTGGGATCTCACCGCTCTCTGTGGGAGCCCAGCTCTCAGGCTGCCTCACAAGAACCAGCCTCTCACTGCAGTGATGAGTTCCAGCTCTCTTTTCAGATTCCCTTTCCCTCAGTAACCCAATCTGCACTCCTTACCAGACACCCTGCCCTGTGAGGCAGCACCCAGGTCTGCCCTCCCTCCTCAGGGTGCAGGGACACGCTGCAATTTGTTCCCCAGGTGCCTGCCCAGCCCTGCTGTGGCACCACCCATCTGCTGGGATGCTGCACACTTCCACCACCACAGAATGCACCTCAGGAAGACAACAACACTGTCTTGTAAAGCTGACCCTGTGAGCAGTAGATGTGATGGAGAAAAGAACTCTGAAAGAAAAATAAGGTGGAAGAAGTAATTGCCTGGTAGAAATAGGGACCACCTGCCAACCAAGAGTGCACGGGAGCAGGGAAGGGTGGATTAAAACCATGACATTTTACTAAGGATTTTTTTGGGCAGTAGAGCCCCAAAGATAACCTTATAAAGCATTATTTGCTGTTGCAGATATTCTATATTCACTCATCTTTGCCATTGAAGAGGCTTAAAGGAAATAAAAAACCCCACAAAGAAACATTGAGAGAGATGAAATCCTAAACCCTTTCATCTTTTCCAACAAAAATATTCTAATGTCATTTTCTCCTAAACTGAGTTTTCCTGCATATTTTATACTAAATACGTGGAACAGAATAAGAAACAAACCCCAGGTTGTTTTGTCATATTGTCTTCATCCAGGGATTGCAAAAATCTAGATTCTGAAACACATAGAACAGAAAACAAAAAATACTGTCAAGCCAATACAGATGATACCCACCTTATTGTACAAAAATACTGGTAAAAAGTTTTGTGTTTTGTGTTTTTTCTAATAACTCTGGGGTGGTGAAAGTGGAAGTGACCTGTGGTGGCTGTTGTTCAGGAAGGGTGTGAACAGACAATGAGGCTGCTCAACCCTGCATGCCCAGTTCTGCCCTGGCGCAAACCTGCAGAGCTCCTCTGACATCAACAGCACTTCACAGCACCTGAGGGGCCCTGGCAGAACTGGTGACCTTGTTGCTATTTGCCTGGTTAGTGTCACTGTAGCTGGATTTACCAGGGGCAGTCCCTGAGCCCCGGGGAACCATGCAGTCCCATGGAGCCCTGCCAGACTTACCTAAAGTCAGAAAAGCAGCCCACCTAAAAATGACAAGATCTTGCACGACTGCAGTGAAGGTGGCACATGCTACAGTTTGTAAGAGATAAATAACTCCCCAAGCAGGACTTAGATGCCTCTGACATGTCAGGAAATCCCCCTGAGCATGGACAGCTGCACTGGCAGCACCAGACAAGCAGCTGCTCCCATGTGGCCCCAGCCTTGTGCTGGCAGGGAGCAGCAGGTCTGGGCAGCACGGGGTCCCTCACAGGGCAGGTCATGCTGCCACCACCCTCCTGTGCAAGCTGCTGTTGGGGCATCTCTGCTGACCACACCTGGGCTGACACTGCAGGGTGACAACAGCCATGTCTTAAGCCAAGTAGTTGCTGAGGTCAAACCCAGCCCCCTGAACTCCACCCCTGCACCAAGGCCAACAAGTTCCCATGGAGCTTGACTGACACACCCCAAGACAACAAAAAGAATTCAGATTCATCAAGTACAGTCTAATTTTGAACACAAAAAGTTATGAAGGTCTATAACTGAAATAAGCTGCATTCTGCTCTTGTAACTAGAAGGAAAGAAACATGTCCTACAGCCTGGGGCTTGGCTGCCAACAGCCAGATGTGCACAACAGCACTGGCCCCAGACTCTGAGCACTTGCTGTGGAAGAGGAGGGCACATCTTCTATTAGAAGCATTTTCAGCCAACTGCTTCCCCTGTCTTGCCCCTAAGACTTACTCAAATGGAGATGTATCCACCTCACTATTGTCTGATCTTTCTCAGATAAACAATGAAGTACTCCACAGCACCTGCTAACTTAGATGAGACAAAAAAATGGGGTATTCTAGTCCCTAAAAGCCTTTTATCTTATCTCATAATAACAAAATTAAGAGCAAGCTCCTCAGCACTTTCTTAGCCAGCACATGTTTTGATTTAGAGAATTTGAAGTGAATCCATAAAAGCTCCTTACCTCCAAAATCAGCAACAACTGCATGACCATCCTCATACAGGAGAATATTGTGACTGGGGAAAAATATTACAGATATTTGTTTAATAGTGTCTTAAAGATGATGAAAATACAGCTAAACTCTTGAGGAGTTCAAATCACCTGCTTGAGTAGATAAATGTCTATAGATCAACCACTTTTAGCTACATTGCATATTTATTGTTAGAAGTACACATTAAGTCTGAGAAGGAAAATCCAACAGCTTCATAAAAGAAAAGGTCAGTTTCTAATCAATACTAGAACAAAATAATATCTGTAATTAGTTTTAGACCAAGTGTAACAGCTTTATTCAATACGTGCACTTGATTACAGTGATGAAGTGAAAACGATGAGAGCTGAATATAAACACAGTGGTGGCCTTTAAAAAACTACAAGGACTGATTCTTTTCTCTTTTAAGGCTTGTATAAGTGCAAATTCCTAGTGGTGATTCCTAATTTATGCCAACGTGTAGAAGAGAAGGAATGGATCTGAAGAGTCCAAGCAGAGTGGATCACTAGAAACCATAAGAAATTCACTAAGCTGGGAAAAACCCCCAAACAACACAAAGGTGAGGCCTATTTAATACCCACACTTGATAATGCAAATGTTATTTTCACAAGACAAAGGTCCTGTAATTCATAAGTATCTCCATTTGTTTAGGGACAGAAGACACATCTCTTGCCCTGTAGCTAATCTCAGCACCTGGGATGAAAACCCTGGGGTAGGACAGGAGGCTTGTCAGTTGGTGTGGCTGGAGGGACGATTTTGGTCCTGCCCCCTCCTGTGTCCCAGTTCTGCAGTGTCCCTTTTCACAACACCCTTGAGATGAGCAGAGCGTGGCTGATGACCTGTGCTGAATGGCTTTGGACCCAGAAAGAGCCTCAGGTTGAGTGCCAGATTTTCATCTGCCTCAGGAGTTGGGAGCACACAGGGAATTTTTACCCTTTCCCCTTATTGTCAGTGCAAAGCATGGTCCTTGTCCCTGCTGGATGGGCAGAGCTGTGCTGCCCAGACCTGCAGCCCTCCTGCCACTCTGTGCCTGGGCTTTCATCGGGCCAGATTCCCCAGGCAGGGATGCTGTGCATCCTCCTGGGAATGCTGGAGCCCCTGGGCAGGGGCTGCAGAGCTGCCTCGTGTCTGTCCCTTCTGCCCCCTGGCTGCAGAGCTGCACCTCAAATGTCTCACACCCCCGTGTGTCATGGGGCCGCAGGCAGCAAGAAATCCCAGGAGAATGGGATAGTCATGCTAGACCTATATGTCAGGTACTATTTCCAGATAAAGTCTTCATCTTTGCCCCAGACAGTATCTGGAGTTAGGAAGGAGGGAATAAATGCAGGGAAGTTCCTGTTTGATCAGCACATGCCACATCAAGAGATCAGAGACATCATTTATCAAAGATCGTTTCTTGTACCAACACCTAGGAAGCTGTTGATTCAGTGAGCTCTTTGAAACCATAGCAACTGCAGGTCGCAGGGAGTGTAAAGGATTGGAGAACCAGAACTTTACCTTCGATTGTCAGCAGAGATATTTGCAGGCTTAAAGTTAAACCTGCTGGATTTTTCCTGAAACTACTAGAACCAAAGAGGCAAATTACGAGATCCGTGTGGTGGTTTACACCCTTTTATTGAAGCTAATGTGAAGAAAATTCAGCTCTGTGTTCATATTACATGTTTGAAGACAATGAGGGACGTGGATAATGTTTGGGAGGAAATCTGACCCTATGAATGCATCCTCTCTGTTAATGGGAGGATTTAAAAACATGAGCTTCCAAGTAGGAACAAAACAACTACAGAAAGAATTCTACACAAGATTATAAATGTTTCTTATGCATTTTATATAAGTCTCATCTTGTGAGCAGGAAGGCAAGAGAGCTGCAAAACCAAACCCAGCCAAGCCAAACCAGAGTATTTCTAACACTGAAACTGTGAAGAGGAAGATATTCACAGTAAGTAAGAACCGGGGGGCAGCTGGAATGTTCTTCCCTCCAAAGAGGATGTGGTGAAATGCGTGTTCAGAGAGATCTCCTTCCTTAACAGCTACTAAAAGGATATTGCCAAGAACCCAAAGAGCTGTCATCTCTTGTCCCTGCCACACTCCACAGTTTGAGAGTTAACAAGTAGCCATCAGATGAACCACTCACCATCAGTTTGTAACAAATGAAACGTAACCTGTTCAGCTCTCCCTCAGCTCTTAGTTATCATTTTGCAGTTTCATTAACAAAATAACCCAAACTGAAAAAACAGAAATATTTCATTTCTTAAGTAAATTGCAAGTAGCAATTGATAACTGAGATTTATGGAAGAGTTTAAAAATGAATGTCTGATGAAATTCAGAGAGGGAGAATTTCCATAAAATTCATGCACTAGTGAAAACAAAACCAAACCATAACGTCTCTAATAGCAAGTCCTTCAGATGGAGTTTCCAGTCAGCCCTACCGAGGCTGATGTGCAGGCAGGTCACTAGAGGGGGATGCAGCGCAGAGTTTGTAAGCTTGTCACATCATCTCTGAATTTCCCTTTACTGTCGGTCTCTGTGATGCGGATCAATTGTGCCCTTTGGCAACAGTTGTTTTAGCTTAATTGCACACGGTCATTCTGGAGAGATAATTCAAATTATATTTACCTTGTCAAATGAATAAAGAAAGAGAGCAAACAGTTACAAAGCATGGGAAACACTGGAGTTGGTAATGCTTCCTTTTTGCCAACCCTGTTATCTCACCTAGCACTACAAATTCAGGTAGTTTTGCATGTTGCTTGTGCTTGTCATCTCGTTGTGGAACTAAACCACTTGGGAGTAACAGGCTTTATCAGATATACATCCTTTTTAAAATCTTAGGGTTTTTTTTTGTTGTATGTGCCCATTCCTTAATTGACTAAAAAAGGAATAAGAAAGAAAAACAAAAGAGGAGAGATCTCTTTTCTCCTCTCACAGTCCCAGTAAACAGCAGTGGGCATTAAATCAAACCAGCCTCTTTGAAATCCTTGGTTATATTTCTCAAAGAAAGACATGTTCCCATGTCATTCAGGAGAGACTCCTGGCTTTCATCAGCACAGTGACACTGCAAATACAGCTTAGGGAACCTTCCAAACCTTAATCTTGAAAATCTATCTGTGTCCTAGTACAGTCTCCATTTCCCGGGTTTTGACTGGACTGTGGATCTTGAAATTAAAGCTGTTGGCAACAGTCCTCCCTCTTCTGCAGTACTTCTTTATGGAGGGATAGAGAAGCAAAGGATTGAAGCTCTGTCAATCAAAATAAGCAAAATTGAATCCAGTCCAAAATGTCTTCTCTTCTGTGTTTTGTAAGGGGCTCAGTCTAATCTACTGGTGGGTTTTGCCATATGAAGTGAAGTATTCTGCCAGAGAT
Source organism: Apus apus (assembly GCF_020740795.1). NCBI lineage: Eukaryota > Metazoa > Chordata > Aves > Apodiformes > Apodidae > Apus > Apus apus. The sequence goes on along the minus strand of NC_067288.1, from coordinate 31,602,173 downwards.
AAGGTTTGAAGGCAGCTTTATGCACTATTACTGGATTTCATATAGACATTTCATTTTGAAGTCAGTCCAGCTTTGGGGAAGGTTTTACACTAGATGATCTTGGAGGTCCCTCCCAACTTAACAGCTTGTGATTTTGTTAACTGTCACTTTCCAGTGGTTTCCCTTTAATCTCTCAGCATGCAGGCAGCTCTTCTTGCAACAAACAACATTGGGATTTGCTAAGGGAGTTCATTAATTCCCCAAGCATTGAGTAAACAGCTATATACATATTTATACACATATGGGCTTTTGCTTCTGCAGATCCATAAGTGCCTTTCAAATGCCCTTATTTCCTGCTCTTCTCCCCCCAAACAATCCTGGGTACACAAACCATGTGTCACTCACTGCAGTGCTGACACGTGGCAGCACAAGCTCTCACAACTGGACTGTTCCCTCCACACATACAAATACAACTCAGCTACATGTGCTCAGACCTGACTATAGGAAGACTCTTCTCCTGCCAGTGCAGCAAACAGGAGCACTTGTGCAGCCAACCAGCACCAGCAACCCACCGTCCCTCTTGGTTCTGTGGGCTGGAGATGCCAGGACAGTGGCTGCAGTGTCCTTCACAGCCCAAGAGCACACTCAGTGCAGGAGAACCTTGATGCAGGCTGTGCACTACTGCCTGAGCTATTCCACAGCTACAGCTTTCTCATACACCAGAGGGAAAGACAGTGGCCACCTTAGGATTGTGGTATTTTCCCTTTGCTGCTTTTCTGAGCTACAGGACTTCCACTGGGAAAACTGGTGTGACTCATGTTCACAGAGTTTAGTGGTGTTGTCTATAATTTGGAAACCGAACACTATCATGTAACAGTTACTCAATATAACAAAACTGAGGTAACTGAGGAGTTGGGAACACAAACCACACTCACGACACTATCCAACTTCAAATGGGAATTTGGAGTGGCTAAAAAATAAGGTGAGAACCTACTCCATGGTCATTAGGAGAAAAATGCAGGTGTCTAAAGAGAGAGCACAGCACCTACTTTACATTAAGAAAACAGAAGTCCTGTGATAATCCAAGAGAAGGTGAAGAGGCCAGCCAATAGATGGTAGACCCAGGGCACTCACATCTTTTGAAGTGAAGGTAAGCTGTGAAAGAATGGATAGATTATCTGTTCCTTAAAGTCTTGAATACATGAAAGTCTCGAATATCTTGGAAGTCATTTTTCCAACTGAAGTGTATGCACCAGTCAGGCAAAGCTAGGGCCCACATTGCACAAACCAGACTCTGAAATGTTTGGCTCTAACAGCAGAGGACTGGGTTGGTTTGTTGATTCCCAGAAGGTCTCAGAGTCCTAAGCTGAGTGGTGACTAAAATGATTTGTTTGGTTTTGTTATCTGCAGAGGGGGGTGAACAAGAGACTAAGCACTGGGGTTTGAATAATAACCCCACGTGAGAAAAAATATGTGCTTTCATTCCTGGCTGTGTAGAAATGGAGTATTTTGAATCTAGGTTGTTTTTCCAGTCTTCAGAATTATTTCAGTTCATGTCTTGTTCAACGTGACACTCTCAATTGAAGGTTTTTTTAGAAAAGAAGCTGAACTGTATGACATGAGGGTTTGGGAACTCATAGCTGAGGTCAGTAAATTGTAAAAAATAAGGGTAATAGTTTTCAAGTATGGATAACTACAGTTAGACTAAAAGGTGATCCAATTCACTTCATTCTATTTACAGCTTCTGAGACCCTTTATTCTCAGCCTTGCAACCTTGGATCTTTGCAACATCAGTATGGAATTATCAATGGTTGTATCCTGCACTGGGCATTCATTCCAGGGGGTATTACTCTGTACAAACTTCTGACATGAGCCATAGTACTTATCGATTTCATCAGTGTCCAGAAACACAGATTTAACAGTTTAACACAAGACACCCTGACTTTAAAACCCTTGTTATGATCCCCTGCTCTCCCTTCTCTTTATAGAAGCAGAAGATTGGTGCACCATAAACACAGATGAAAGTTCTCAGAACGCTGATAAGGCTTGAGCTGGGGGATGATTTCTCAGCTGTATTGGGACTGGACTGGGCCACCCAGGCAGGTCCCCCAGGGGCCACAGGTCCCTCCTGCCACTGCCCTCCTCTTCTATCCTCAGAGATCCACGACTTAGGAATCAGCTGCACTTTTCCAGGCAGCTCAGAAATAGTGAAGTGTGGTGAGAATCACTTTTTCTAGGAGAAAAGGAAACCCCTGACTTTTTACACACCAATTCATTTGCTTTCCAATCTCCCGTGGTACCCCTGTAAGTACACACTGCTGCAGGGACAAGGCATCTGCCGTGGGTGCCAGCAACCAGAAAATCTGACAGGAGCTGGAATAAGACCTCCCACTTCTGCACTTGGCTAGCTCTGGCTGGATGTCTAGAGGAACAGCGAGGCACGGCTCAGTTACTTCCACACTTGCTAGAGAAAAAAGGAGGTTCTGTTCTTGGTCCTGAAACTTGATGAGAGAAGAAACCTCTGAAGGTAACTGGAAGAGTGAGCTATTGCCACATTATCAGTCTTCTACAGCTCTGTTAAAGCTGGACAGAGTCAAGCTTAGGGACAAAGACAAAAGACTTGCTAATTAACTGTTTGCTAATGAAAGACAAGTACTGTATCCAGTATGCATTACAAGAACATAAACCACAGCCACATGGGCTTGCAAAACGTCTTTTAGCAGGAAACTTTGAAACTGCTTTACCTTCTCAAGGAGGCTATTGCAATTGTTTTAACTTTCAGCAAAAAGCACACAAGAGATAGCAGAAAAACACCATTTGCATGCAACAAATGAAGAACAAGTCTTTTAGAAACGAGCATCAAAACCAGATTTTCAAGCAAACTGGGATTGTGGGGAAAGATTCACCAAATATCTTAGCTGGGTGAAAAGCTCCCAGTAACTCTGGAGATGAAAGCTGTCACACACCTGTCACCATGCCCTGGTGGCACACAGCTTGAGGGCCTGAGCAAGTCACCCTATGAAGGAGACGAGTGTGGACACAAGAGTGCTGACATCCTGTTTATCAAAATGTTAACTGGCCCAAGCAAATTCAGGAGAGTGAAAAACCTAGTAAAAAAAGACATTGGGAAGTTGGGATGGCTTACATGATGCAGTGAAAATGAAAGCCATATTGATGGTCTCAACAAAAAAGCGTAACTTGCCCATATTAAAGCTGTGGATATGACCAAGAAGGGTGTCCTGGTTTGAGCCAAGTGGGGAACAAAAATTTCACCAGATAATAGTTTCTAGGACAGAAAAATCAAACCTCTCCCAACCAGGACTCCCACAAATCACTGTCTTCAAGATTTCTAATTTCACCTATACCCAGACCTTGAGATAACCAATCAACTAATAAAAGTTCAGTAGGTTCACACAATGTAGCCACAACTTCTCTAGTTTATATTTAATCTGATTTTAGCTCCCATGTATGTTTTCTATCAAAATATTTATGTGATTTGAGTATAACGTGGAATTGTTTTGAGACCCTCACCAGATGTCAAGTGAAAATATTAACCAAAGACAAGACTAAACTAGAGAGCCTCTTGCAGCCTGTACCCTGGGTGGGATGTAGGCACATGGTTCACACAGAACTACAGACTTTTTTGGGGTCTTGGTTCCAATTTGGCCTCAGGCAGAAGGGACAAGAACTATCACCATTTCTCACTGTGAATAAAACACATTGAGCCCCATCTTCAGCAGCAGTTCTGCTCAAGGGTTGAGGCTTTGCATAAACCCCACATGATGACTGGCATCGTCAGGGCCTGGGCTGGCAGTTTTTGGGGAGAAGCTGAGAAATCAATGATTGGACCCTTCCTGTGCCTGACACACACGGACCTGTCTGACAAACCAAGGGTGAATGCCCATCTTGGTGCTGAGTGTGTGTGCATGTCTGGATGCAGGAGGCAGTCTCTGGAAGGGCTGTCTCAGTCTGGCACCACCACTGAATGCTACAGTTACTGATCCTTCTTTTCTGAAGCAAAGCCCACAGAAATAAGGCTCAAAAGGTGCACTTCACAAACACTGTTATTGCCTCAATGGCACTTGGAAATTTGAACACCACAGATGAGAAAGGAATTCTTAAGCCTCTGTTTTGAGAAATTCCACAAGATAAATCTGAGCTGAAGAAGGTTAATAGTGAGTTCAGCAGAATCAAAATTAATTGTCTTAAGGGCGCACACAGTTTGAAATGGTGAGACCAAGCACTATTTTCTTCATGAAACCACAGAAGGAAAAACCCAAGAAAGGCATCAGGAGCATGTAATCAGCCCAGCTTTTACAAAAGCAAGCAGTTCTGCGGGTCTGGGGCTGCAAGGGCTTCTTCCTCAGGCAAAGCATGTTCAGTGCATGTCCCTTTGCCAGTGAACAGGGCCAGGAAAGATCTCTCTACCTCGAGCAGACTGTGTGCTTAATGAAAGGCAACTGCTATTTTAAGGTTTCATAGGGATTTTATAACAAAGAGGAGGTGCAGACACCATCCCCATTACCACCAGGCTTCCAGCCTCTCTTTCATCTTTATCACTGAGCCAGCTCTCAGAAACTTTAACAGACGGGTAGAGCCATCAAATGAAGGTTAGTTGTGCAAAGCCTTGGTCCAGCCCTGATCAGCTATTATGTCTTAAATTAAATTGAAACTAAAACGGTCTCTTTTATTGAAGTGCTATAATAATTGTGGCTACAATCCCTCACCATGGTGTAAGTAGTAAAAAGCTGATCCATGTCACCATTGCTGATAGCTGTCAGAACTTCTTTATCCAGAACTGGAAAGAAAAATAAAACTCCCAATTATTCTCAAAATGGAAGGATAACCCCTTTTCCAGGGTGGAGACATGAAAGATTCATTTTCTTCTCTGTTCTGTCAAGCTGTGCTGAAGATTTATTTGATGCATTATGTGCATTGCATTAGGTTTCAGAACTCACAAGGAGGGTTACAAGCTATGTGAAAATTTAAGGTAAAAAATTTAAGGCTCCTGTGAAGCCATTGGCAAAACTTTAAACAAGAGGTTCAGAATTTCACTCTTGGTCTTTCCTTCAGCTTTTGTAAAGATTTTCATCTAGTAATTGTGCCTGTGGGCTGACTGAGGCTCATGCTGCAAACATGACTTCTACTCTCACAATGCAAAGTTTCACAGTTAAGCTACTCTCAGCACCACACGTGAACCCCACTCATGTCCTTACAGCAAATTATCTTTTGACCCCCACAAATATAATCTGGTAAAAGTTATCTGAGGAAATGATATGCTTTTGGCTCTCTACTGAGACACTGGTTTTGGTTTTCTTTTGAGGAAAAAATTATTTAAAATCCCTCAGAGCAGTGTTATTTTTTTAACGCTCAGCAGTGCCAAGGCGTGAAGCTGAACCACAGCTTGGATCTTTGCAGTCCTACAGCAGCTACACAGGCTGCAGCATCCAGACATGGGGCTCTTGGCCTGCACCACGACTGAGGCAAGAACTACAGCTTCAAAAGCAAGCACCTCCCTCTGAGCTCCACGGCTTGGTGGCGTGGAAGGAACCTGGGAAGGGATGAAGCTGAATGAGGGAGACTCCCTGGGAATGTCAAGGATGTGTCAAGTCAGAGCCAGGGGGTGAGGAGAGGGGAACCTTGATGGCAAGGAGGAGGACAGCAGGTCATGGACATGGGTGGTATGCCATGGAGAAACAAGGCAGAAAAAGAAAAATGAGATAGTAAGAAGACGTGCTTCCAGCCTGTCTTCTTTGCAGGTTGAGATCCAGGTTGGCTTCTGCACAGGGAATCCTAGTGAATTCATCTTACACTTTAGGAACTGGGCACTCACAAATAAGGTCTGGCCTTAACAGCTTTTTTTCTGTAACATTTCCAAAAGCCTCCAGGACAGGAAGAGGCATGTAGCTGTTGTCAACAGCTGCTTCTTTTTTTGAGAAAGGTTAATGTGAAAAAAGCTCTGCCCAGTGCCAAAATTTTCCTCACAATTTAACATCCTGAAAGTTTGCAAAATAATCAGTTTCTCTTTGCTCTGAATCCAGACCCTGTTGCATAAGATGGGTTAAGATCAATCTGCCAAAAGAGTCAAGGACTTTCATTTTGCATTGACTCGGAACACTTTATGGAGCTTAATGTTACTGAATAAAAAGCTTAATGTTACTGACTAAACTGACATTGCTTGTCAAGTAAATCGTATTTGTTCATATGAAGACGAAACATTCAGTTTTCATTTTTTGGTTTTTTTTTTTTCTGAGATTTGAGAAATAGAATGATATTTTAAAATCTTAGAATTTGAATTAGAATTTTATGAAGCTCTGCTACTCTAGAATTGCTAAATCTGAGATTAAGCCAGTACACAGTCTCTCTACAGGGATGAGTACAACAGATCAGCAATCTCACCACACGCCTCTTGTGCCCCCACAGAAACACCATCTCTGCACACTGAAACGGAGTAATTGGGTGTGTAATTGGCAGTGGTTAACTATAGCCCTTCTGATGTGCTTGTAGCAGTTTTAACAGGAGCAGATGGATGCACTCATATGTTGGAGTAGGTCAATAAAGCAAAGCATGCTAAAATTTGTGGTCAGAGCATAAAGCAGAACTTGTGCTAATATTGCTAACCCAGGGCGCATAAATGCCCAAAGACTGGCTAGAAGTGACTGCATTTTTCAGACTAAAACAAGTGTCTGTTTCTTTTGCATTAGTGATCTGATTGTCTTCTTCAGTCTGCAAGGATATTTTTTCTTTTGCAACCACAGAGTTATTATTTTGTTTAAAAATGTGTCTTCAAGAGCAGGAACTAATTTTTTGACAATATCCTTTTGAACCCAAAGTTCTCAGGGACTGAGAGAGGATTGAAGACATCATCATATACAATTCTGGCCCTCAAATTTGTCACTATGGGCCACTGTCAGAGACAGGAGACAGAGGTCAGTGGGCTCCAGCTGGCACCCTTACAACTGCTCATATGTACACACACACTGTGTCCTTGTCACGCTTCTAAGCCCAAGAAACCTCCCTTTAGTAAAGGACAAATGCTACCCTTGAAGTTGGTTCCTTCCTAGGTGTCCTATGTAGAGCTGTCAGTGCAGGTACAGTTGGAATAAGCAAGGAGAACCTGTCCTGTGTGCAAGCCATGTGCTTCTCTTGGAGATGCCACCAGCAATGTCCAGAAAATTGCTCCTCATATTTCCAGGATTTGGTTCCAGAACCCTGAGCTGGACATAGTCTTACAATAAGTTTACTTCTTCACCTGGCAAAGGGAACAACCAGTTCTTTTTCCCTAAATAGTGTCTTTCACAAGGAATCTTTCACTGCAGCTATCACTGTCATAGGAAATGCAAACTCAGAGCAAGATGCAGGAAAATGTTACTGTATCACCACAACTCTGTAGGACAGGTCACTGCAGATACAAACAAAGCGAACACTTCTGCATGTCTGGCACTGAAGAAAATCCATTTTGCTACTCACTTCATCCCACTTCTAAAAAATCCTCTCTGCGGAAGCTTCTTGTCACAGGGCTTGCACATACAAAGGAGCTGTTTCCAGGCAAGCTACCATGGCTAAGAAGTGCAACAGTCAGTCAGCACCTTCTTCACCTGCCTGCTCTTCTTTAAATACACCCAGGGGGCTTGGTTAGGGCCCTGCCACAGCAGAAGTTAGTGTAGAGGGGCCAGTCTGAGAGATTGCTGGTGTAGACACAGCACACACAAACCCTGCTCAGTAGGGAAGGTTGCTCCTTTTTCAGACAGGCACCTAAACCAACCAGCAGGGATTGTCTTCTGAGGCCTGTTCACATTTCTGCAGCAACCTCAGGGGAAATAGGGACTAGTGGAAGTCAGGGACTTAACTCTTAGAGGAGAAAGGCAGGTGAAATTCATTATTTCATGTGTTGGTTTCTAAATGTATCCTGGAAAAATACACGAGGTGGCATAAACTGTGCAAAGACTGTTCCACAGGAGTAATGGATGCAAACAGGGTAGAAATATTGTGTACATTTCAGAGAAGAGGTCTGCCAGTGAAGTTACTCTAAGCATGCAGTAGACCACTGTCTGTCAAGTCATCAGCTGAAATGTTTTGAAGCCTCCAGTGAAGGTGAGAGCCCCGTGCCCCCATTCCCCAGCCCTCCTGATGCAGGCTGACCTTCCCCAGCTCCATCAGCGTCCAGGAGATCCTACACAGCTACCAGGTGCTGAAGGGCAGGTGGGCTGCAGACCGTCCCTCCTGCTCTCAGGCTTCATATCCCCTGAAGTTTTAGGATGAAGAAAGAAACTTACCTGTTCAAATCCCGATGTATGATGGGCTGGGTGAGGTTGTGGAGGTACTCCATGCCTTTGGCCACATCTACAGCAATGATCAATTTAGACTGCAGATCAAGAGTTCTGTATTTTGAAAAACAGAAAATTACTCAAAGTTAATAAACTGACAAAAATGTCTGTAAATTACTCTTACCTGTAAATCACGGAGCCTTTAAAATTGTTTTAAATGCCCAACAATGTTATATACTCTATGTAAAGGTCTACTCTAATGTAAAATAATGACTAACAATTTTGTGATGATTTATTAATTTCCCCTTCTACACCAAACAAGCTGAATCAAAGCTGAATTTTTTCTAATGTGCTCCTTTCTTTACTGCTTTATACCAAAACAGAGTAACATTTACACTAGCACAGGTTTACTAGTCTTCCCAGTCCTGTCCCTCAGGTGCAATACCTCTTCTGCTCGTGCAGCAGGGAGAAGAGTGACCCTCCAGAAATGTACTGCGTGACAATAGCAAACTGGCTGGGGTCATCCAGGCAGGCTCCCACAAACTGGATGACACAGGGATGGTTCAGTCGGCAGAGGATGGAAACTTCCCGGCAGAACATGTCCACGTCGGATTTGGAGCAGCAGGTGTTGGCTCGGTAGCTTAGAATTTACAAGAGAGGCAAACACATCATCAAATTGGTTGTTCTTTTTTTTAATACTTCATCTAGGTCATGAACCAAGCAAGAGGGAAAAGTCTGATAAACTTACCGTTTGATTGCCACAATTTTGTTCCTGCATCGTCCCTTATACACCTTCCCAAAAGATCCTGAAATTATTTAAAATAAGTGGGCACAAGGGTATTTGTTGTGAACATCAGATGCTGAGATGGGATGCGTTCTTGGTTTTGGTACCTGAGCCAATAATCTCATGGAACTCGATTTCAGAGAGCTGCAGGTGGAAATGTGATGGCAGCCCAGCGCGGAGGAGGAGAACATCTGCCTTTTCTGCAAGAGAAAGCACTGGTTTGTGACACAGGCTGGTGGGGAGGGCAGGAGAGGAGCATTTAGCTTCACAAAGCCATAGCACCGTACAGCTGATGTTCCTGCTGTCCACTGGTAATCCCATTCCCTTCCCTTTCAGCAGCCACAGGAACCCCGCTACCAGACAAGGACTCACAAGGCTGCAGTTGCCCTGGGCTGGCTTGGCTTTCACACCTGACCCCTGAGCAGCAGTGTCCCCTGAGGAGCAGTGTCCCCTGAGGAGCAGTGTCCCCTGAGGAGCAGTGTGCCCTGAGGAGCAGTGTGCCCTGAGGAGCAGTGTGCCCAGGCATCCTCTGACACTTTGTGCAACTCTCAGTACAGAGAACCAGCTTCCTTTTTCCTGTGTCACTCATTACCACTGCAGGGGATGCTATCCCAGACCTGGCTCTTCAGTGACATGTGGAGCCTACATTTTGCAGATCAATTTAGTGAACAAACATCTCTACCTTGCTGATCGTTTTGGTTCGCTACTGTGAAGTTTATCAGAATGGGTCTAATTGGAACATTCCAGTGCTGCTATGTAAAGGATGCAAGGACTCGATTATACCCAGAGTGAATATCTGAAGTGGAAAATTCACAGCACCACAAAATTTGCAATATTTCAAAGTACAAATATGAACCAGAGTGTTTTATTGATATGGGTTTCAGGTGAACACAAATTATTTTGGGGCAGAATTTTTCTTGTAACAATAATCCAGGCATTTCATAGTGCAATTCAATATATTTGTTTGCATTCATGGATACGTGTGTATTTGATTAGTACTAATTCATAATCACATCCTTCTCTCCAAAGAAATAAAAAGAAATATGCTTTCTGAAGTAAATGAAAATAAGATAAATACAGAAATTATTATGATGTTGAGCAACAAAGCCAAGTATATTGTTTCCTGAAATTATCCCAGGGAAATACAGCTGCTGCTTATGCATATCTTTACATTTCTGAACAGAGAAAATTCCAGGAGTAATGAATCTTGCTCAGTATGTTGAGACACACAAACATCTTGGGTAAAAAGACCATAAAAGTTCAAGCTTTCCCTTGCCACTGAACATACCTTTAGTCATACTTTTGATCTTTCCTAGAGGGGATGGAACTGACACATAGGAACCATCTGAAAGAAAAGAACAGAATGAGTTATATGGAATTCAAAGACAGCATAAGCATCTGCACTGGTAAAATAAGGAAGCAATGGCTGCTTAAAGAATGAAAAATAAAGGGGTGGAAATACACATAAGCACAGCAAGACAGATGGTTGTGCTGTTACATTGCTAAGTTCTTGAAAGAAATGTGTATACAGCTTCCCCAGCCTCTGAGGAACCAAAGTGACTTTCTGTGGTGCTAAAGAAGCCAGTGCAGCCTCTCATCTCAGCTGGACTTTGCAAAGCACCTCGGATTAGGTGTCCAGACTGAGGACTGAGCTGTGGGCACATGGCACTGGTTAGTTCACTGACAGTTTTCCCAAAGCCCTCAGCTTCTCCAAGGACAGAAAACATCATCTGTTGTTTTTCTGCTTGAGTGGGAGCTGAGTTCTTTTAGCAATCAGTCTTTTAAAATCTGAGTGTCTTAATTGTTTGCCAAAATAGATTTCCAGTAGATGCAAAACTTAGTCCCCTAAAGATTTACACACAGTTGAGATTTACTAAGCCTGAACCTGGAGCAGGTCCAACTAGATGGGAAGCAGAGGGATGCTGCTGCTGCCTCTAGGGTTCCTCTTGCTCCCAAGGCAGGAGGAGTCCATGACCTGGACGAGCCACGCTGTCCCACAGATCCAGCCTCTCCACATGCTGCAAAACATTCTGCTTCTCTAGCTGCTTCTGTTAATGACCTTCTTGGCACTTGCCATTCAGGTGCCAATAAAAATGATTATTTTTTGTAGCAAAAAAGCTTAATTAACTCTTCCCAAGGGGGAATTAGATATCCAAATATATTAAAAATCATGAAAGGGACTAGCTACATAAATACACTGAGTATCAGCAATCAAAGAAACATCAGATCTGAAAAACATGAAGGGAATGGCTAAACAAGGCATTAAGGATGTCAAAAGGTATGAGTAATGATTTCCAGGGATTGATCTTCCTCTCACAGCTTTTAGCTTCTCTCTCTAGAGAGTAATGCAAAGTGACAACTATATTTTAAGATAAAGGAAGACTTCTGACATAAATAGAGGGTACCTGGAAAACGGGGATTCTCAAGACACTAATTTTCTTTGTGGCAGACAGAATCGATCCAAAGCTCCCGGAGGTCTGTGGAACATTCCCAGAGACTTCAGCAGCCTTTGGATCAGACCCTGCAGTTAGGCAATGAAGTGACTTCTCAGACCATACCTCCTCCAGGTTGTGAGTATTCATTACAGGGAGATTCATCTTGAGGTCTTTTATAATGCTTCAGAAGGGTCACAATGGCATCATGGCCTAAGGAAGAAGGAGGAAATCTGAGGGCTTGCAGGTAAACACAAATATTTTTCACTTAAATTGACTTATACAGAATCAGGGGATTAATAAAAAAAAGTAGAGTGAGCCTATAAAACACGTAAACAAAGATATAACAGTGCTAATGTGAAACATGCTATGATTTCCAACCCGAACTGTTCAGTGATTCTTTACTACAGAAATAAAAGGAAATACCTGCCAATAAAACCAGACACGTTATTTTCACGAGTTGACCTGACCCTAAACTGTGATCTGTGGCAACAGAAAAATCCCTGCTACAGAAACCCCGACTTGGAAGTTGAAAATAGCCTTCAACAGACCTTACAAGGACCACTAGGGCTTGAAAATACTTGAGTGGCAGTGCCCTGAAGGGCACAGAACTTGCACACCAGGTTGTGCAGTTGCCAGGCTCGTCCTCCCTCGCCGGGAGCCGCAGGTGAGCAGCACGTGCCCAGCGTGCCCGCCCGCCCAGGGGCTGGATGCACAGGGCTCTGCTCAGCAGCGCAGAACTCTGACCCGCTGGTCAAAGACGAGTTCTCCCTCGTTTAGCCAATAACCAGGTGACAGGTGCTGTTCCCCCACTGCCCTCCCAGGGGGAGATAAAAAGGGAATGGTGAGTTATAAATGTATATATAAAAACACGCGGCTAAGGAACCCAGGCTCCTCAGCGGGCAGTTATTTCCCCACCAGAAAGCCCCAGCTGGCCTGGGCAGCAGATGGAGGTGCCCGAGGCCAGGCTGCTGCTGCCAGCCCCGCGGGGCAGCCAAGGCGGTGCTGCCTGGGGAGGCAGGAGGTGACCAGCAATGCTGGCACCCAGAGGAAACCGAGCAGATGGAGCCAGACCAAGCACCCAGAGCCCACCCAGGGAGGCCCCAGGGGCCCCTGAGGAGCCCTTTTATACCCACCCCCGGGGGGCAGGAGCGCCGTGATTGGCCCGTGGGGCTGCCCCGCCCCCCCGGAGCCGGGGGTCCCGGGGGGTCCCGGGGGGTCCCGGGGGGTCCCGGGGTCCCGGTCCCCACACCAGGGCACCTCAGCAGCTCCCCAGAGCGTCCTGCCACCAGCAGGGCCCCGGGGCCAGCCCGGGGGTGTCGGAGGGCGGCTGGATGGGGCTGGGGGCAGCCGGGCTGTGCCTGCCCCGCGGGACGAGCTCCCAGCTCCGTCCAGCCCGATCCTGCCCGGGGTTCTGTGAGCGGCACTGCGGTGCTTTTGGAGGAAGGAGGAATATCCCAGAGCTCCTGGAGTCAGGAGCAGGACGGAGAGCCCGCCCGGCGCTGTCCCCGCAGGACGGTGCCACCGAGCCGTGGGAAGCGCCTGGCTTGGGTCCAGGCTTGTAAGAAACTGACCCTGAATCATTGCTCCTCGTCACGCCTCCTTCAGCAAGAAAATTAAAACTCCTCATGCACGTGCCAGAGGGAAAAAGAGACTTTTGTCAACAGGCTGCATGTTTTCTGTTTGGCAAATACTCATGTCCTTGACTTTGTGTTGAATTAAACTGGTGTTTAACAGAGTATCTGAGAAGATACAGAAAAGGGCTGGTTTTCATAGCCCTTCGTGCCAGGAGCTGGAAAGCAGATGGTGAGAGCTGCCAGGTTACACAGGCTGAGGGTTCATCTTGTGCTGTTCTTCCCGTGCTGCTCCTGTGGATTTTGTAGCAGAAACTAGGAAACTGAAATACCTTTCTCATAAGCCCACATCAAACAAGTCTGCTCATCCTTTTCTCCACTGGACCTGCTGGGATCACAAGCCACCAGGTTCATGTCGGCTCCATTATCCAGTAAAAACTGCACCAGTCGGATATGACCATGGTAGCAAGCAGAGTGCAATCCTGGAACACCAGAGAAGAGTGGTGAGCACAGGGGGCAGCGCAGCGGGACAGGACTGGCAGCAACGGCTCTAGAGCACACACGGATTTCCTCAATACAGGAATGTGGTATCAGAAATACCTGAGGAAACAGGTGAAAACAAAATACCAACACTGCAAGAACCAGCCTGCTGTACGACAGGTCAGCGTGTTCTCTGCCACCTCCAAATCACATTGAGCAGCTTCGTACGTGTGAAAAAAACAAATGGAAGCAAAGACAAGTCTTTCCTCTGTTTGTGGATGGGTTGTGGAGGTGTGCAGCCCTTCAGACACTGCGTCCTGCAGGGCCAGTCCCTGGCAGAACAAGGCGTGGGCCCGATCCTGAGAACTGCCTAGAAGCCTGACAGTCAGTTTTCATCAGCTCATTACTCATGTGCCAGCTAAGGAGCCTCTCACGTCCTCACTGAACTCTTGTCGCTTCTATGCCTGCCTCCTTCAAAACAGCTGAGTTCTTTCTGAAAGGTCACTGGGTGCTGATCATCACATTTTCATGGGAGTCACCCTGGAAATCCTGAGTGTGTGTGGCTTCTGAACGTGTTTGGTGCTGGTGTACGTACCCATACACAACAGGGATGATGATGATGTTACCTGTGTGTCCATCTCTTCCCTGGTGATTGATGCTGACAACATTCTGGTCAAGAAGAAATTTCACAAGTTCTATGTTCTTTCCGTAAGTGCAAGCACTGCAAAAATAAAAGGAAAAGTGAATGCAATAGTCCATGAAAGGACAAATCCTTTGGGTAGCCAAAAATGTAAAAAGAATTACACAAACATAAAACAGTAGTAATAGAATAAAGGATCTTTAGAAATGTGCAAATTTGTGATTAATCCACCAAAGCATGTTCATTTCTGTTGTTTCAGAAACATTGTAACTATTCTTACAGGAATTAATTTTGCACAGCTCTGCAAAACTAATACAGACTGGTTTGCAGAGTGCCTCTTAAATAACAACTTACCAACTTACAGCATCTTGAGCAGAGTGCTCTGCCACCTCATTTCTAATGTGGAATATCCAACCTCCAGCAGGTTTCTGGGCAGAACAGGCTCCACACTCAACTTCCACAGTGGACAGAGAGAACACCCACTATTCAGATGGATGCTGAGGACCCTGGTGCCTTTCCTGCCTCTCCCTCTCTCCTCTGCTCCCTCTCTCCCCGTTCACTACCTGGTTCTATCCCTCACCTCATCTCCTCTCCTGCATCTCAAGGTAAAGCTCCCACCCGTGGCAGGGTCCCTGCTGTCTTTGTTCCTCCCTCGGGATGTCTGTCATTTCAGTGCATGCAGTAGAAGAGGAATTCTGCTGGGAATGGTGTTGCACATCTCACCTGTGGAAAGCTGTTTCACTGAATATATTTTCTTTAGTGAGACTTTCTGTTCCTGAGAGCTGAATGATTTCCTTGACAATTTCCAACTTGCCATTGTAGCACGCACTGAAGATGAAGTCAGCAAAGAGTTATTAACATCACCAGCTTCCTAATCAGGCCCAAACCTTGTGCAAGAGCTTCTCCAGGACTCACAGGTGCAAAGGTGTGTCTCCATAGATGTTCACCACGTGGGGCTGGACTTCAAAGCTGCTCTGCAGTAAGAACTTGACAATTTCATGGTGTCCAAATCGACAGCAGAAGTGCAGAGGAACATGATCTTCGTTGTCCTGAGCATTCACTGCCATTGCACCCAGAGAGAGACCAAAGAAAGTACTTTACACTTACAGCTGTTTTGGTATTTAGTAATGCTTTATGTGTTGTGCATATGTTATAGCATCTCCTGCTAAAATATTTATGGTCCCATTTCTATAAAACTGAAATTTCTGTGGGCTTTCATATACCCAAACTAGGTGGCTCAGGGTCACCTGTCGCACAGAGCCAGGATGCCTTTTGCTGTCCCCCATAGCAGGGGTGTTGGGTGTTCAGATGGAGCTTCCCCTGCGTGACTCAGGAGTTACAAATGACCCTTGGAGAGAACAACTGCTGCCAGTCAAGTACAGTGTGAAGCACGAAGTAAGATACTTAGTGACTGAGTGGAAGAAAGCAATCCACAGAGTTATTCCAAGCACTTGGAACAGCACCTATCAATAAAAAATACTAGGGAGAAACATCCTTCACAGTTGCTCTTAGGAAAGTCCAGTTGGATTTAAGGTTTATGTTAACTTCCCGGATTAGCAGGATCAAGGACTAAAATGAACTATGCAGTGACATAAAAGAAATTTAACCAAAGTGAAGGAGGCACAATAAGGATACATTGTTCATAGTCAGAATTAAAATCAAAGTCCATAAAAGGCAAGAAAGGAAGAGGAGAATTCATTGAAAAGTCTTGATATCCAATGTTTTCCATTTGCTCTATGTCTCCTTTCCCCTGCAAGGATGCTCAGGGATGTGTTTCACATACTTAGGATCATGAGAGTATTCTTTGACATAACATGGAACTATATAAAAGAATGGGCAAAACAGGAGAGCTAGTGTATTCCAGCCGGGTGGGAAGGGTGTTCATCTCTGCTGGTTCACTGTCTTTTCACATGGGAAACAAACACTGTGTGATACAAAGGTCTGGTTTGGTTTCAGAGGTTTGCCCTTCAAGTGCTTTATCTTAAAAAATCTTTGTGTGTGTTGCACACAACTTATACAACTATATCCAATGAAAGTACTTAAAAATGAATTTCTGAAGACCAGTTCTTGTGTCCTTCTACCTGCAAAACCAGTTGCTTTAAGCAACACACAACAGCATAAGATTAAAATAAACCTGAAACTAATTGATTCTAAATTTATCTCAAATAAGCATATGTGCACCAAGGATTTGACTTTGGTGTAATTTCTTTGGCTCCTGGCTGGCTCATATTCTCTGACATTTCAGGTGAAATAGGGGGGTGGTTATAGGATAGAAAATATCAGCAATCAGGGGATTTAAAAAAATTAGTGGATTCAATAGTTTTTCAGCAAGACCTAGAGTCTTTCTTGAAGATTTGGGTCCCAGTTCAGCAAAGCCCTTGGAAGCCATCAGCAAGTGACCTGTTAGACCAAAGTGTTGCTTCAGCTGGCTTGTGGAAGCAGAGCCACGTTTCTGAAACCATCTCATTTTTCCTGCTGTTGTTTCAGTACAGCAAAGACTGGCACACCCTTTATCATGAACTTCTGTGTTAAAATGCTTCTGTAATAGAACAACAGAGGCCCAACAGTTCTTAGGAATAGCTGTTACCAGGTGAAGATCAGTGAAAATCCCCTGGGGCAGAGGCACACAAGTTCTGTTCACTCAGTTTTCCAAGAGAGCATCTCTTTCTGTGACACTTAATGGATTTCCCTCTGTGTTTAAAGACAGAACAACCAGAACTGGTTGATATCATAACTGATAGGACTGGAAAATCCAGTCTACTTTGTGCAGCTTTTAGTTTGGAATTCGGTCTGGTACCAGATCCCTGAGGCAGTTTACAAGAAAGGAAAAGCCTGCTAAGGAATAATCTGTCCAGTAGAGGTGTCCTCACTTGTACCATGCAGGCTTTTAAGCTCCATTTTTACAAACATCTCTCAGGAACAATTCTATCCTTGGGAGAAAGAATAATCGGAACATATTCTGAGGTTCTGTCTTCTTTTGATTGTCTGTGGGCATAAGGAAGAATGAAAATAAAAAGAAACAAAAATGAAAAGAATGAAAATTAATGGTTAAAAACCTCTCTGAAGCAATGCTGAATGCTCACAGAAATGGGCAGTCCTTTAAGTGAGCTGAACTTACAGCTTCACTGATGCCTAGTGGCAGATAGTTCCAATGATGAATTATGTTTCAGGCCAAGGAAAAGAAAGAAAAGGGCTTTCTGCAACTTACATTAAGCTTGTGGCCTGTGAATTTCATTAACTGCCCCCACTAACCTCCCTAGCAGGCTTGTATTAAAGAAAGTAAGGAAAATGAAACTGTTTTATTTCTCTATTCTAAAATAATTCTTCACTTTATAGATTCATTTGACATGTTAGCCTTTATTTTTTATTATGATGCTGTACCAGACACAGATTCATTCTGAGGTGCAATAAACAACTGGGAAATAAATGTCAAAGTTTTATAATAATAAATGTCAGCATTCTAGGATATGTGCCCACAGGATGGCCTGAAGGACATCAAGGCTCTCAGGCCCATGAGCTTCTGCAACACAGCAAGGTGTAAGATGGAACAAGGGAGAAATAATTTATCTTTCTTTTCTTTATGCAGTTACAAATTATGTCTGGAAGGATTTATAACTGCAGCATTGGGTGATGGCTTTTGTTTTAATTGATAGGTTTTTGATTTAATTGATAGGATTTTGATGAACCACAACAGGTTAACTGGAATATTGTCTTAAAAAGAAGCAGTTCTGAGTCAAAATAAAACAAAAATCAGTCAAAAACACTTTAGAAGAGAGTTATGGGAAAACGTACTTAATAATGATACAGGTATTTCTAAAGAAGATTACAAGAGAGTTCTTAAAAATCAAGATTTTAAAGAATATTTATATTAAATGGAGGATAGAGAGAACAACTGTAATTGCAATCAGAGACTAAAATTCAGGTTGCCTTACAAGTAAACAGTGAATATAAGTAAATGCTAAGTTCTTGTCTGGCACAAAATGGAGTGCAGAAAGGCACCTGGAGAGCTGACTGCTTGTGACACACGGGGCTTGTACACGTGGACACTTGTGACAATGCACACACGGGCACTACAGTGCTGCTTGGTTTCTGTGGTTCCCCGGGGCTGGGCTGAAGAGCTCTGGCTGTTGCCAGGCTGCAGACGTGGTGTTTTTCAGCAGTGTCCTGACCTCCTGAGCCTGGCCTGGTGGGCACTGCTCTCCTGCAGCTGCCACCGCCCCGAGCTGGGCTACGGGTCAGTCAGGTTATGGTAAGAGAAATCATACAGGTTTATGGCACCAATTACTGCCCTGCACAGGTACTGCCAGCAGCTCTCCAGGTTATTTCACCAATTACTCTCATTCCTAAGCATTTAAGAGCTGCTCTTCCACTGCTCTGTTTATACCAAGTTTCAAAGTCTGCTCCTTTGAGAGCAAAAGACTTCGTGCTCCCAGGCTCCTTTTTCTTTTTCCAGTGCTGAAGATGCTGATTTTAAAGAAAAGAATCTGAAACAGTGTCTCAGGTTCTTCTCCTTTTGGAGCAAGCTGTCTAAGTGATGGTGAACCTCCCACTGCCTTGTGACGGTGAGTGAAGGTCTCTTCTTTTCCCCTCTTCATTGTAATTAGATCAGCTCAGTGCACACACACCAAGACTGAAGCATCAAGAGCTCATGGCTGAAAATAGTCTGAGTCTGTTCCCCCCCAGCTTTTTTGGACTGCCTGGGTAGGAAGTGTGCACGCCAGGCAAGACTCACAGGAACATGGTAAATTTATACTGCTGAAAACTAGCAAAGAGAAGGAAACTGGGGTAACCCAGTCTCTGTGCCCCCTGCCTGGGCTGCTCCTGGCTCCAGGGCAGCTGTGTGCCCAGGCTGGGCTCAGCAGCATCACCAGCCAGGACACCACCCCAGGAGCAGCTCCTGGGGAATTCTGGTGACTCCTTGTTCTTCCTATGGCATGCAGATGGTTAGTTACTTAGTTTCTTTCTTGTTTGTTTTTGTTTTGGTTTTTTTGTTTTGTTTTGTTTTCCAGTTCTGGTTTTCCAAGATCAGCTTGGAATATCCCTAGACAAAATCCTAACCCCACTGAAATTAACACAAGTTTTGCCATAGACTTCAGGGGACCAAAATTTTACCTTTTATGTTGTGTAATTTAAGTTAAAAAGAGTAATGATGTAGCCCAAAGAGCAGCAATGTACTGTAACTTAAAAAAACCTACAACTATTCAGAGGATAGGAAATTAATTTCCAAATAATTGTAATGCTGTTTAGCATTTAAAACTCTCTGCATTAATAATAAATAATGTTAAACATTTGTGATGCTTTGCAGGATGGCCCCAAGTGTGTGTGCAGATGCCTGAGGTACAAGTGACAGATGTGGAAAAACAGGGTTGGAGGGTGAAACATTTTGTGCCTCCTCCAGGACTGCAACAGCCCAAGGAGAGGGAACACGAGCAAGCTTGAGAACTCAGCAGCACCACTGCCTGCGTGGCAACATGATTTACCTCGGAACAGAGCTTAAACTGTGGCACATGCAAAGTGTCCAGCACTGAACTGTGATGTCAGAGCTTTACTGGCAGCAGTGGGAGATCACCTGGGAAAAGAATGCAGAGATTCCCAACTTCCAGAGAATGCCAAAGGCATGATAACAACAACAACAACAACAACAACTTGTATCCATTGAACCTGTTATGTCTCTCACACACATTCTGATGCAAAATGTCCCACAATGAAGAGTATGAACCTTGTGCATCATACAAAAGCACAGGCTAAAAAGATTCCATTTCCTGTGGAATTGCTTGTGAACCATTTGCAGTTCCTCATCTGAATTATTTTTAGTTGCTTGCTGTATAATTTGACTTAAAATCCCCCATCTGTCTCACTCACTTTGCACTGAAGTGATTTTGACTGGAGATACATCCACTTGGCACGTGGTCTTTGACTGGATGTCTCAACAGTAACCTACCTCTGTATATTAATCTTAATTTTGTTTTCTGCTGATGTTTTTCACGTCTAACTCATGAATGGAAACAGAACTCACATGAGAAGACAAACCAATCATACTTGAGATGAAAACTCTCCAACTGTTATTTTTTTGTTGCACTTGCCCAGAGGTGACACAGGAACACACAGAGTATGTGTGAAGAAGCTAAATTCAAGATTCAAGGCCTGACTCTGTCTATAAAATACCATGTTAGTGTTGACCTTCAAAATATATTTTCTTACCATCAGCTTTGCTTCCCTCTTCCACCAAGAGCTTTGTAATGTTGAGAAAGCCTTTGGCAGAAGCCAGATGGAGAGGCCTGTCTCCAACTTCACCACTTGCATTCACGTCAGCTCCAAACTTCAGTAAGAGGTGGGTTACCTAAATATTTCATCAAGGCTAATTAAAATGTGACATGAAAATACATCTTTTGATAAAATCCAGTATTCTGTTGGGTAATACCATAAGTGGGCATCTCATTACAGCTAAATCAGGGGGAGGAGATCCAATAAAACTCATTTTTAAGTTACATATCTATGAAAACATGAACATTCTCAGAAGCAAGAGCTCACTCATTCTCTCAGATGTTACACATGGTAAAGGGCAAGACATGAGACCCATGTACTTGTTTCACTGACCAGTCAGCATAGTAAAGCAAATGTCCCCAAAAGCCACAAAGCCAGGGCCTCACCTCCCTCCCCGAGCAGTGTCCCCTGCCACAGTGTCACAGGACTGACTGACTGACTGTGCAGAAGTGGCTGATGGCAAAGAAGCAACCTGATCTCTCTGCCCAACATGCAAGGAGCTTCTTCATGGTACTGAGCGAGGAGGTGCACTGTATGAAAAGAAGGACCTCAAGAGCACACCTGTGGCTCACCCGTGGCTCACCCTTGCTGTCACTCAGCCACAGACATTGTCAATTATCTGAGCCTCTGGACTCTGCTCTGCAAAAGCTTTTCCTGCAACAACTCTCACTGCACTGGAAGTAATATGTCACTGCAATGAAGGACACATTCTGCCTGGAGGTCACCTGTTGGAACTTGAAAATGTCCCAGAATAGATGCTTTTACCTGGAAAAAGGTCTAGGGAATGTATTGCTTAAGCCAAAATAGCCCCATCATTACATTTCACATAAAACAGCTCTTCAGAGCAAGTGGCTGGACTGCCAGATTAACCATAAATCAATCACACTTTACTAAGAGAAAGAGAATTGGGAGGCTCAATGCCAGCTTTGGGCAGAACTTTGGATTATTTTTTCAGTAAATCCATGATCTGTCGGAATGAAGTAAGTTCAGCTGGACTTGTCACATTCCTCATGGAAAATCCTGCTCTTTACATGGTCATTTTTTCCATCACCTTAAAAGAGGCCACAATTTGATTTGTGAATTCCAAGGAAAAGCAATAGAATTGCCATTCAGTTGTTACTGGGAAGTGCTGTGCACTTCCCTGGGGAGGCTGGAGATGACAGACTCATGTTCCTCATGCAACCTCTGAAACGTGGGATGAACAAACATCAAATAAAACTCACATCTGGCTCCAAGCCTGTTTACAGGTGATCAGAGCTGGTGAGACACTAATTTGCTGCAGGAGGCCTGGAGGGGAAGGCACCAGTTTTCCTGGGGTCTAGCACAAAGGATTGAAGTGTAAACATTTCCTGTTGAAGCTCAGACTGAGAGCAACCGGGGACTGACTCAGAAGGGCAACTTCAGTACATGAGGCCTATTCATGCAAGGACCCTCTGGAACGCAAAGCAAAAATACCCAGCACTAAGCCTAGAGCTGCTTGGGTGTCCCACCTGTCACCTGCCCCCCTGCAGGTACCTGCTCGTGGCCATAGTAGGCAGCAACGTGCAGCGGGGTGAAGAAAACCGCGTCCTGCACGTTCACGTAAGCTCCGTGCTGCAAGAGAATATCAACAGCCTAGGAGGAAACAAACAGAAAAGGCCAGTGAGGAGCACTGCATACATGTGGCCAGCTAGTGAAGCAGGATTTGGAAACCTTACATCACCAGTTAAAGAGAAAAGAAAGAGCAAAAAGCCCCAAACAAGCAAGCTGTAAAGGTGATGAGCTGGGTACGGCGTGTAAGGTGATTAACTTACAGTACTTGAGCTGGACACTGAATGTCACTGATGCCTTATAAATAGGCCTGAAAATGTGTTTAAAGGGTGACTTATGAATTAAGAGGCACAGAAATTACTGTCTGGAGTTTTCCAGAATAACCTTTAGTTTTCTTTTAACCATTATGAACAAAGAGCAGTGAACAGATCAGTGTTTCTAGAAGTTATAGAAAACAACAACCCCAAATGAAAGATCCTTTTAAATGCAAATGTATGAAGGTAAATCCTCAAGCACAATTCCCTCAGTGTGTAAAGATTTCTTTGTATTTCAGAAGATAACAGCCCTTTGGCTTCAATAACAACAATCCTGAGGGTTTTCTTTCCAATTTCCCCCCGTTTGGTCTTCCAGGAGGCCACTGCTCTCCTGGACAGCTCTGGATGGTGGAGCCTTGGCTTTCTGAACAGCTGCCAGGGAATGGGAGTCTGGGAACGGAGCCACTCTGGGCTGCACCTGCAGCTGGGGGTTTCTTGAAGCCTTCAGGCACGCCCAGGGGCTCAGTCCCTGGGCTACCTGAGCAATTCACACGTCATTGGGATGAATGTTCATTTTTGAGTCTAAGGATGATGAAGGATGCTGGACCATGGCTCCCCCGCAGTGCAGGGAGCAGCTGGGAACCACCTCTTGGGCAAGTGTCAGGAATGGCAGAGGAGGGGAAGGGGCATTTGGGATGCTGTGCTGCTCATTCCCCTGCCTCCCCCGGCACACCCAGGGGCGGTGCAGCTCCTGCTGCTGCCAGGAGGCTCCACTGCTGCCCCTGCTCTCCAGCTCATCTCACACATGCAGCAGCAGGGTCAGCCAGTCACATCCATGGCATTCCCAAGGACTCGGAGAACAAGAGCCTGTTACCAAGCAACATCAGTGTACAGGGATTATTTCTTTACACAATTTAAGTGGAAACACATTTTTTTCACAGGATGGCCAGAGCACCTTTTCTGTGCAAGGTCTCTTCCTGACACACTCACCTGTGTCTGTTTCCCCAGTCCAGACAATTCTCAGTAGCCTGGTGGAGCAGGGGTGAGGAAATCCTGGGAGTTAATGGCTTGGAGATTTTTGAGTGATTCACCTCAGACATTTTTCAGCAAACTACTATCACAAATTGTAAACTTTCAGCAAACTACTTTCACCTCTGAAAAAGGGTGTCTGGAGCTGTAGCTTTTACAAGAATATGGTTGAAGCTTATTTGGATCAGTTTGGTTCTCATTTGTGCATGCATGAGGCTGTAACACACCCAGGGATATGACCACATCTGACTGTCCTTAATCTCTTTGGAAGCTGGAATTCAAAATTCAGATTCCTCTACAAGGTTCAAGGTGTATCTTCAAGATGAGAAAAACAAACATGTTGAGCAATGTGGGTCCACCTCTGATGATAACCACAACACTAGATGCATTTTGACACATTTTTCCAGGCTGTGGAAATGGCAACCACTCCAACTACTATGTCATCTCCTGAGGAAAAGAATTTTGTAAGTCATATTAAGTTAGCTCCACTCAACTGTGAATGATGAGAGGGGTAGAGGGACAATCTGGATAGTTTTACAGATGAGCTGTCTGTCTAAGACAGAAGAATGGAATCTTGGAAAGCACCAGAAGTTGTCATATGCATTACAAGTAGGTGGGAGTGCTGGAGTGATCTGCAAGGGTAAAAATACCCAAGAAAGTAAGGGGAAAATTTCCAATGCAAAAAGAGCTTTGAATTCCTACAGAATGACCAAAAAAAGACTTTCATCCCCAGGAGATAGGCCCTGGCTGGTGTTGCAGCTCCTGGCCTGAGGGAAAGGTTCCAGCTGCAGGGAAGGCAGCTCTTGCTGGGTTGCCCTGGTCTTGCAGGGGCCAGCAGCACTGAGACCTGCAGGCTGGGGTCTGCAACCACCAGCCCAGCCCCGGGGGGAACAGGAGAGACCTTCACCCTCCCTGTGCCTGGGCCCATCAGCACAGAGGTGCCATGGATGTCCTGCCTCACCCACCTGCTTCTCCTCTGGGATAAAATGGTTGGATTTTTGGGGAGCAGGGAGAATTGTGGATGCCACTAACTTTAACTTCAGCATGATTTTCAACACTGGCTCCCAAATATCCCTTTAATTCAAAATGATACTTTGAACACTTTGAACAATACTCTTACTTGGTATTTTTTCTTAAAATTCTCTTCTGAAAGGTTTGTTCAGGAGCTTTTTGAACATTCAAGTCATTATGTTCACTTCAAAGACTATTAATTAAGCTACTCTGAAGGTTAGAAGGAGTCAACAAAATGAAACATAAGACAGATTACATGAGGACTTCATCTTTTGGACAAAGGCCAGGGATAAGAAATCCCCTAAGAAAATGAAATCAATGATTATTGACTTTTCAGCAGGTAACATTTAAATGAGGAGATAACTTCACCAGTGAAGACCTTTGCACCAGTGGTAGCCTCTGGAGAGCCTTACACTGAAATATCTAAAGAATCTATTGGGATTCTGGGAGTTCCTTTATGAATGAAGCTATTAATAAAAATATATGATTAGTGGCAAGCATCTGCCTAATTCCCTCCAATTTAGCAGATGCAGATATAATCAGTCATGTCCTGCAAAGTGTCTTTGCATTAAATTATTACAACTCCCAACTCTACGTGTATCTGTAGGAATTTCAGAACAAGCTCTGTCAGACTGCATGAAGGAACTGCTAAAGGGGATTCTGAATGCTTTAAATACAACGTGCTGATTAATGCACAGGCAATTGTCTTTCTTAGCAAAACATCTACTGAAATATTTAATGATGCTCTTCTGTAAGACATGAGGACAGACACCACAGCAGCAATGAGCTTTTCCATGTTCTTTCATCTTTGCTGTTCTGATCAGACAAAACACAGGTCACAGAAAAACCATTACTGAAAGATGCAGGTCCTGGGACCTTGAAATAAAACAGTCTCCCTGGGGTTGCTTTTGCTAAAGGGGAGTCAAAGAATGGGGTTTTAAAACTGTTTTGCTAATACTGGTAGATGCTTCCCACAGAATAGTTGAAATGTTTTTCTGCAATGTTACTTCAGGATAACTGTTCTGGGCAAAGAGGTCTCTGTGAGTTTAACAACACCAGGGTTTTTAAATGCCACTTTTACTTTGACTTCTTCTAGCTTAAAAATGAATCTCACACAAACCTGCTGAATAGGGAGCTCCTGGGAAGGCAGAGCTGGAGAAAAGGTTGTCAAAGCTGGTCACTGCTTTCAGACTAGTTCACATCACCAGGTAGAGGTGAGCTCCTTTACTGAGCCATAACTCAGTGTTTCTTCAGCTGTGTTTGCAAAACACCTCGTTGGTAGCTGGGAAATGTAGCTATGGAATGAAAAATCAGGAGTCCAAGTCCTCTTCATCCCTGGCTAGAGCCTCAGAAAGAGGCGAGTTCTGAGGATCTTGGAGTCCCCTTTATCTTGTGTGAACAACATTGCTGCATCCCTGGGTCTAGAATGATTCTGAAAAGGTCTGAAAAATTGGTGAAACAGAGGGCTGGGAAGCTGCAGCGCTTGTGTCAAATGCAGGGAATGAAAGAATCAAATGGGGACCTTGGGAACCATCTAAAGGAGTTCACGTAAATTTGATTTTTCAAGGTTTCTTAAATCATTTGAATGTGCTCCTGTTGCTGGTACAAGGCCAGTGAAGACAGAGGGTGACAAACGTGCTGATCTAACGTATGACTTGTGAATGAAAAGAGATTCATTACTGTAGAAAATCTGTAAGATGGGACTAACTCCCTTTTCCCCAACAGGTCCTTGCTACAAATACTTTCACGCTTCAGATTCTCAGGATTGCAGCCTGCAAAAATTAAGTAGCCCTGTTTGATCCTGCCTGCAGCCCCCAGTCCCCCTCACACAGCCCTGGAGGCTGTAATCTCAGATTGACAACCTGAATTTACAAATTGAACCAGGCAATGAGGCTGGTTTGCCAGTGCAGTAACACTGGGCAACTTATACATGTGCATGAGGCATTACTTATTTAGCAGTGAGCTCCCTGGGCTGGAGACACTTCATGTTTTCAAAACAGCAGACTTAATGAGAGATTTATTAAACTTATTTAGTGATGTTTCTAATGTGGCCATCAGCTTATTTTATAATTTTTTATTAATTGTTTATTCTTCCCATTGGGAGCTGCAGTTTCCATTAACAGATTAAAGAAACAAACAGCACAGTTCTGGTGAAGTAAAAAATGGCACTAAATGGCAGAGGAAGGGAAATATTTATTCCCCACACTGGCTCCAAAGAGCTGGAACATCCTGTGGATGCTGAGACCCTCAGGATCCTCATTTGAGAGATCTGATCCCTCTCCTGGTTTTTCAGGAGATGGTGGAGCAAAAGCCACTGACTGGCTCTCCAGGGGCTGGGCAACAAAGGGTCTTTTCCCCAGTTCTCCCTGTTTTTCTCTTGGGTACAATCAGTCCTCTTTTGTAGTAAAAGACTGTAGCAAAAATTGGTGTGTATGCCCGTTAGTTATATATTTAGTGGTATATATCCTTATTTGTCTTCTTGGAATTAGGAAAATGACCAAAAATCTACTTTCTCTTTCTTAAATTTATTCTATTTTTTAGGTGGGTTGAAAAAAATTAATCTGTCTTTCCATGAATAGTAATGAAATTGTGGGCAAAATAAGCTATTTAATCTAGCAGAGGAGATTCTCAGCTGACTGAAAATTTCAGAGGTATATAAAGAAGGAAAGAAAAAGCCTGCACTGGCTCCATAAATCTTCAGTCCCCAGACCAGCAGATGAACGAAATGAGTTACAGAGAGTCCCACTGCACTTATGGAGAATGCTTCTGATAAAGATCTGATCATTCCCAGGGAAGAAATAAGGGGCTTTTCAAAACCACTCACAATAAGTTATTTCTTATCAAGTTAATGGTTTTATCCTTGTTGGCTTCTGAGCACCCTTATTTTTCATAACCTCAGCAGGAGCTAAAGAGACAAGACAAATAGCTGGCCTTCCCTTGGCATTTGCAGGACAAGGCCCAGACATTCTGGAAATTGCTTGGAACTCCAGTGCAGAGAACAGTACTTTGTGGTTCCCACGGAGGAAACATTGAATATATTCTCCACAAAAGTGAAAAACATCATTAAAATATTAAGTCTCTTGCTAATATCTCCATTACAATTCTTTCCCAGAACAATCAGTTCCTCAATAAGCCAGTGGCTGCTGTAGCCTGGGAGGTGTCAGACGTGTGTTCTTCCTTGCCACTTCATCCAGAGGTTCTGCTTTTCTGTTCTAAACTGCACATGTTTGTCCTGGTCACCCAGCCAGACCCTCACACTTGCAGTCAGTTTGAAGCCAGAGATGCACAACCTGATCAACAGCCTTTAGTATCACCTGTATTTCCTTCTTTGCACTTAGTTATTTTTCTTGCATTTCTTGCTGATTATCTCCCTTTAAAGAATTCTGATGTTTCTGTCCATAAATTGGTCCAGCACTCTACATAACTTCTACTCAAGCAGAGAACAAAATCTTTGCCTGCTTAACGGACCCAAAGGAGATAAAAAGTACCTGAATTCACGAGCAGGTTTGCAGTCCTAAACCCTTCATTACCAGGGTAATTTTGCACATCCAGCACTTCAAGAGATTCAAAAAATAAATAAATTACAGGGAGTGAGCTGTTGCCAGGGTGACAGAAATGAGATGATGTGTGAAATGACTCAACTGAGGTGGTAAATGATAAGAAAACAGACTCATGACTGACAGAATGTCCAGAAAGAGAAGGGCCTGATCACAGGCACCCAGGGAATCTCATCCCTTCCCCTCCTTCCCCTGCTCCCCACAGGGATAAGTCTCCAGCCCAAAGGAGACGTCTCAGCGTGGGTGTTTGAGATGCACGCCAGACTTACCCTGACAGCAGCTTTCTCTGCTCTAATCCCAAGCATAAAATAGCTCTAAACTGGGAACCTCTGTCTCCTTCTGAAGTGAGAATCACAGAGCTCTGAAGCAGAGCCTGTGACACCTGGAAGAGGGAATAAAGTCTCCGACTGTGCTTCTTCAGGCTGAGACAGACGGAGCTTGGAAGCCTCACTCCACACCCAGGTTCAGAAATCCTGACACGTATGAGCGGGTCTGTTTCATCACGTACCTATTGGTTAGTGCTTCTGATATTCAGAAAACAATGTCACCCCTTCTCAAGGCTTTACAGTTATTTAATGTCAAGGTAGGAGGTGTACAAACAGAGCTATGTCCTTTGGGCATGGTTGTTCCATGTAGATGGATGCACAAATGGGGACTTCCCAAAATGTACCCAAAATTACATACAATTTAGCTGTACTAACCTATCTCTGAGTTTTAGGTGGGTTTTTTTAGTGGCATTAATGTAAAACAAAATTGCCTGCTACTGTTAACACTCCCTTCTCTCATTTCCTGTACCAGAAAGAACTGTACCTGGTGGTGCCCAGCCATGGTGGCAACGTGCAGGGCTGTCAGGACATACCTGGTGGTGCCCAGCCATGGTGGCAACGTGCAGGGCTGTCAGGACATACCTGGTGGTGCCCAGCCATGGTGGCAACGTGCAGGGCTGTCAGGACATACCTGGTGGTGCCCAGCCATGGTGGCAACGTGCAGGGCTGTCAGGGCTCCGTAGCCCACCTGCTGGATGTCCGCTCCCCCGTGCAGCAGCGCGGTCAGCAGCTCGGCGTTGTCCTGAAAGCCACACACAGGGCAAGTCTTATTTCTGGGACACGACTCCAACAACTGCAGGAGGGAGCCCGAGGGAGCCCCGTGTGTGTCCAGGCCACCCCCTGTCCCACTGCTGCCTCTCCGGGAGCACAGGAACGCACAGCACAGCGCGGTGGTGCAAGTGCCAGAGCTCAGCCGAGGAGCAACAGAGCAAGGAACACCACCTGAGAAGTGCCAGCCTACTTAACCTTCCTTCAGAAAATCAGAACGTATCTGCCACAAGAGCTTTGCAGAGCAAAGAGGCACCTGTGGGACATGTCAGGGTTGAACATCACAGTCTGTAATATTAACTCCTAAATTTGATCTGAGTTCCCTCTACAAAACTAAGTGCTTTGGGGCTAGTCTACACATGGATTAAATTTCTAAGAGGCTCCATCTCAAAATAAGAATCATAATTCTTTAGGAAAAATGCTGTCTTTGTCCACTTTATTCCTTGCTACTGTTATTGTTGAGTCTTAGAAGATTAATACAATAATGAAGAAAAGTAATATTGAAGCTGAATGTGGAACTCTAACTTGTGGAACAGCAAAGAAGAAGCAAAAAGAAGAGAAACTCTAAATCAAAATCCTCAGAGACTGTTTCTATTAATAACTAAAATAATAAAAAGCACACTCCTGTATCTTGACTTGCACTGCACCATTTAATCAATATTTCCAAGGCAGTATCATACCTTCAGGGAGGATACTGCAAAAGCACAAGCTGATTTTCTGGGCATGGGCTCTTTACAGGTCACTCTCCGATGCACTGTAAATGTGAAATTTCTATTTTCACCAGAAGTAGCAGCTAGAGAGCTCAACCAGACAGTGCAGAGAAGTAAACTGATCAGTTCTGATTTTTTTTCCATACTTTCTGTTTCAAATAATTTACCTGATAAGCTGCCAAGTGCAGAGCTGTAAATCCATTCCTTGTTAATCTGGATGGGCGCAGTCCTTTCAGCATGAGAGTTCTGACATGGGATTTGTTACCTTTGGGGTGAAAATTGGAAAACAAAGTCATTTACAAAAATAAATAAACAAATATTAAAGAGTACAGATGAAGTAAGGAATTTCTGTATGAGTTTGAGAGCAAAGAGAAATAGGTAGCTCATCTACTGAGTTGAGGCAAGTCCTAAATGCATTTTGTGAAACCTGCAGATGGGATGAGGCAGCACCTCCCCAGGCAGTGCAGGATCAGGTCCTGCTTCAGGACAGCATCCAGCTGAGGCTGAGCAAAGCCTTCATGCACATGATTAGTGAGGACTTTGCAGAGCTCAAAACTTCCCTTTGCCTCTCTCAGCCAATGTCTGCTGAGAATTGCATAACAAGTGAGAGGTGCAGGGATGGACTGATGGCTCACTCTGAGGATAACAGAGCAGCAAGGGCAACAGAGTGGAAAATGTCACCATTAGTGAGTTTTTATGGGCATCCCAGAAGACATCTTGCACTCTTTCCTTGTGTACTCTGATTTGTTGTCTGCAAAAATCCTATCAGCTGGTATTTTTCACTAAAGCATTCAAGTTATTCTTCTTTTATTCACTAAGAAATGGGAGACAGGTATTTTCATTATACTAGAAAGATAGATGCTGTGTGTGTGGCACAGTAGTCCTAAAACTAGCTCCCTAGCTTGAATTTATAGCATGTACAGAGCACAGAAATGTAGGGCAATGCTCTGTGGTGAGTCTCCATTTATGAACTAATGAATAGAGCAAGTGATTCTGAATGAGCAGAACACCCTGAGTCACAGAGTAACACCTATAGATGCTTACCCAGCTGTCAACAGACAAGACAGAGAGAAATCTTCCTGACAATTATTAGACAGAACAAATCAGTAGCCCTGTCAATAAAACATTTAAAGAACATTATATTTCAAATACCTACCCCCACAAATGCAACACAAATGGAGGAGAGAGAGACCGTTTTCTGTGCGGTAATTTAAATTGACTTTGCAGAAGGCTTCATCAGAGCTGAAAATATAGGTTGTACATGTGGTTACTGGTTTCATCCTTTAGCACAGTTTCTTTCATTTAGAAAAAAAATAAAAGAGAAATCTCAAAATATTTTTTGAGACACAGGGCTAAACTGATGCCATTTTACACTCTGTAAATCTAGAAATTCTTTACCGACAGCCAGAGAGGACTCCAGATCCACTGTTTGCTGAACAGCCCTGCTATTCAGTCACAGTATGTACATTCTAAATTCAGCTAAATTAGAGAAAAGAGGGAAGACTCATTAGAAATATAGATAATGCATACAGATTCTTTATTGATGAGATAATAAGCATTTAAAAAATCTCTGTATGCAATCCAAAGTGATGAGCAGGGCACGCACAGAACTAGAGGCAAACAAGCTGAGGTAAAAGAGTAGCCAGAAAAAGCCCTTTAGCAGGTAAACTTGTGTTCCCCAAATGAGGTCACAGAAACACTCCAGGAATGTCCATCCACAGAGAAAAGGGTGGTGTGAAATAGAGACATACCAGGCATTGTAAATAATTTAGTGATTCAAATGAAAATTAAATTGCAATTAAATATCAAAGAGATAGAAATTAAAACTTTTCCTTGTGAGAAATTTTGACTTATTTTTTTTTTCCCTCATGAAAGCTAGGTTTTTGGGAAACAGTTGGTGCCAGAAAGGCCACTGTGCTGGGAACTCCCAGCTGCCTGCTCTCAACACGCAGTGCTCTGCAGTGCTCAGGAGCAGTGCGTGGTTTGACCAGCATATGGGCCTGATAAAACCACAGTGAGACATTTCTTCTTAAGTCCAAAAAAATGTGATTTGCTTTGCCAAGACCCGTGTGTTTCAGTCAGGTGAATTCTTACACCAGCCCAGACTCAGACGTGGAACAGAAATCACTGGCTGATTCCTCAAGCCTGACCAAAACCAAACCAATACAAACCAAAAAAGCCTTTCCAATGCAATATAATCACTGTCACTGATTCCCACTGCTTCTGGGGAGCAGAGCAGGGCTCTTTCCCTACAAAGCCTCAAGGAGCCTTCCATGGGGCAGCAAGATGGACTGATGGAGCTGCCAAAGCTCTGCTGATCTTGGTGTTCATTCTTTCTTTGTTCTTATGCCTAATGCAGGAATTAAGCAATTTCACCATGCACTCCATTGCCTTGCTTATCTAAAATAAAGAGTATGCTGGCTCCAATTTGTTGAGATAATTAGTTTTACTAGTAAACAGGCTTAAAATGAGGCAAGTACCAAAGTACTTTACAGGGTCACAGCTGAAGTGGGGCAGCTGGTGCAGTGAAACCCACTGTTGCCTTTCACATTTCAGACTCAAAGAGTGGTAATTATGGTACCTGAAAGTGAGTATAATTAATAATTTATATGACCAGCTGGGCTTTATGAGCTTGTGATTTACTTCTGGTTAAAATCCCCTATTTTTTTTCAGCTGGTTTTGATGTCTGAAATTAGGTAAATACCTGATCATTTTCCTAACTTATTTCAAGTCAATGAGCTGGCTGTTTTCTGCATTGGAGCTTTTCATATAACAAACAGGTAAGTAACTTAGTAGTTACTTGGTCTCTAGCACATGCTGTCCTGAGAAAGTGATTACAATAATGAAACTGAAATCCTCTTTCAGAAGATAATCTGCTTTGTGTTTAAAATTTGTTACTTCAGCAATATTTCCATCTGAAGAAACAGAGTAGCAAAACTCAAAAAGCACACAACAAAACCAGACATCCCAATAAAGCTAATTAATTTACAAAAACATATGGGTGTTTGTGTAAATCATTAACAGCCACTCATTTTGGTACTGTGCTGTGGGACTCCGGCCCAGAACTGAAATGACATATTCCCAAACATAGACATTACAGAACATGCATTCCGTAGGTGAGAAACTCCTTCCATAAGAAACACCTGAAACTGAAAATACTGTTTTAGCAAATACTCATTTGAAGGAAATAACAAACAGGATTCCAGAATACTTTACCTAAAAACATGCTTCAGTTCCAGCAGCTCCTTTTCCTTGATTTGCAGGTCATCTTCTAATCGCTCTATGATTATAGCATACGACTCACTGACCTTCTTCTTCCATTCATCTAACAACAAAAAAAACCCCAATCCATAGAACTCCAAACCATCTCAAAACCAGGAACTCAAATCAGATTGCTCTGAAGCACTTCATTTTTGTAGACCCAGTTGTACACTCTTTCCTATTTTCTTCTGTGGAAGTAGGAAACTTTAAAATGTTACAGCTGTGAAACCATTCCTGCTGCAGCCCCTGCAGGCAGATCCACGCTGATTTCATGGACGACTAATACATGTGATTCCTCATCAGAAATATTTGTAGCTTGGACAAGACAAAACTTAAACCTTTGGTTGCATTTGTTAGCTCTTGTTTCCTAAATCTTAGCATAGACACACAGCATAAAATGGTTGCAAGCTTAAGGGTTTTTCTAATCCAGTATGAGTTAAATCAGCATAATATTCTAAGTTAGTATGATCTTATATAATTATTGCACAAAGAAATTTAGTTTCCTACAGACTGCATCTGCCATTTGGGCCAAGCTGCTCTTGTAAACCAAGAACAATACAATACCTTACCCTTCAACTCTGGAGTGAATTAGCAATTAGTTATTTCCTGAAATATCATTTGCTTCTTGTAAATGAATGTATGGATTATTATTGCATTTAAAAAAGCAACATCAATTACCAGTGCAAGTTTGGGTTGGTCTAGATTTATAATTTCCCATTTGTCCAATAGATCTTCTTTGTTTTCAGCAAAGTTCTTGCAGTAATATGATTCCTTGTTCAAAGGCAGTGACAGTCCTAATGGAAGAAAACTCCTGATAGTCTCTGGCTAAAAATAAACCCTGTGCCAAATGGAATGTCATGCAACAATGACACGGAGCAAAACGGCTTGTGCTGTTGACTGTAAAAGAACAATAAATGTCCCTCATCAGCTGGCTTGGAACTCTGCTGTCTGTTGCACCAGAAATGTTGGCTTTCATCTGTTGAATACCTAAAACTGGTGGGAAGCAGGTAATTGAGCCACTTGCTGCCAGATTTGTAGACAAAAAGGAATTGAAGAAGCTGAGCGCCAAGGATACTGTCAGGATCTGCAGGGAGGGCTGGGGGAGCCAGCTTGGAGGGGCCAGCCATGACCTCCACCCGTAACATCACAGCAGGGGAGGCTCTGGAGCATCTGGGTTTTTACTTGGGAAGTGCAAATCGTGTCGCACCAGAGGACACTGGCTCTGCAGCTGAGTGATGTTTGGGCACATTGCTGTGCCAAGGCAGTGCCACTGAGCTGGCCCAGGATGTGAGCTGGCTGCCAGGAGGCCAGTGCTTTCATTCTCTGCTCTCTGGGGGCACAGACGGAGCCAGCACTGAGGTTCCCCCTCCCCAGGCCTGGGGAGCTGAGCTGGCACCACTGGCAGGGCAGGGAGGAGAGTCCTGGGGTCCTGCTGCTCCTGCTGCCCCTCCAGGGGAATTTCTCCAGCAATGGATGGGGACACAAGCTGCCTTGTCCATGTTCCAAGCAGACCACATAGCAGACAACTGCGGGCCAGGATCTACAGGCACGTAACTAAATCCTGTGCCCAGTCTGATTTGTCCTGTTTGCAAGTATTTTATCCTGGAGCCAGTGTCAGAGTGGTGTCGTGAAACCCCCATGACCTGACCTGCTGGGAGGGGGAACGGAGCACACTGGGCTCTGTGTGTGCACCCACACGCCAACAAACCACCACAAAATGAATCCAGGCTGTGTGCACGGATGCGTTGCTGGAAGGGTCTGTGCTTGAGAGCTGTGACAGGTTGGGTAACAGCAAGATAATGTTGCTTTTCACTTGCACAGGCTGAATCTCCTCAATAATCTGGTTAACATGTCTGCTCATCTATTGTCTACTTTTTTAATATCCATTTCCCTGTTTTCAGGAATAATTTTACATGTATTGTCCCAGACAATTATGGGATTCATGCTGGTTTCTGCATGTATCTCTTTTCCTCCTTTTATTGTTTGTTTTTTTAGAAAGTATTTGGTATACATACACGTGAATAGATAGACACACATAGGTATGTATACATTTGTATATATCTATTTACATATTTACAGTGTGCTGATTGACCTTGGCAGGTGCTCTGTGTGTAACTCCTCAGTTTTCTCAGTGAGGGATTTCAGGCAAGAAGATCTACACATGTCACACTGCACACACACAGACTCCTCCCCGTGCTGCATCCCCTGCAGCCAGGCTTGCCCTCCTGGGGCAGCCCTGACACAGCCTGAGCTCACCCCTTCGTTTGCATGGATTTACACCTAAACCAAGGCTGTGCTTCAGAAGAACATGAACCACTTTGACCATGCACCCTGTGATATTCAACCAAAATTTGCAAAAAAAGCCCTAGCCTTTTTTGGTGACTGATCCCCCACATCTAGTTGCCAAGCAACTGGAAAGCTGGGAATGCAGCAGCAAGGCAGGGATCTCCTGTCCTGCTGCTCCCTTAGCTGGGTGCTCTTGGTTTCAGAGCCTTCAGACCTCTGACCTGCAGCCCTGGCAGCCCTGCTTATCCCTCAGGCAGGACAGTGCTCATCACAGCAGCATTTTTACCTTTGATTGTCAAATACTTGTTGATCAGCCTTTTTCTTCTTAGCAGCTTGTAGGAGCTGCTCTGGAACACGGGTCTGGTGAATTGGGCAGGGGGACAAGGGGCGGGCAGGGGGACAGCAGGAAGGGTGAGGCTCCCACACTGTGCCTGTAACTGGAGGTGGGATCCAGCAGCTCCAAGCTGGCTTCAAGTTTAGTGGATCATCACTTGAAGAAGCAGAACCTTTCAGCAGAAGTGGGGTGAGGGGAGGTGACTCACACAGGCCATGTGAAGCAGTTGCAGAGCAATCGAAACTAAGGGAGAAAGAAAGACAAAAATTAATAATAATTGCAGAGCCTGTTTGCAGACAGTTTGCAAACAGAAGAAAGGGCTGGCTGCACTGACTGCTGGGTTAGGCCAGTTCTAATTAACATCTATACAAATAGCACTAAAATGTCAAGAGCAACATTTTTCAATGGGTGCAGTCTCCAGATGTAATATTTACAGAATACTGAGCTGTACAAATTTATTGGATTACTTTCTAGAAGTTTTACTGCAGTTTTATGTTTGGGATGTGCAGCTGTCATCCAATCTTAAATGAGAAATGTGAAAAATTATTTTCCCATTTCTGCTTCTAAGCATCCTTCATCAGGAGCCTTGACAGGATTAAGTCTTTGAAATGATCATTATTTCTAATTAATTAGAACATAGCCATATCCATCACTTACTTCAAGAGGCTGTAAGTTCCTCCTATACAATTCAGTGTCATTCTGGTGACATTCAGCTATGTCACAGAACATGAAAACAATGTTAAAAGAAAATGCATCTTTATGAAAATAGAGTCCAAGGAACTCTGTAGCCCATGTAATGAAACAGGTGTTTACAATGGCAGTGGCTTAAAGAAGTTCACAGAAGAAGAGCACTGCTATTTTTGCTCTCACAATTCTGCAGTGACATTTGCACAGGGATTAGTCTCTCACGTGTGCAGAGAGGAGAAAATGAAGCTGTTGCATCAGAGATTTAGGAATGAGAAGAGGCTGGAACTGCTGAGCTCCAGTACAGACAAACTCCCTGTCCAAGTCAAGCACATTTCTACATGGATCCAAATGACTGTTGGAGCTTACTTTCTTTCACCCGTTCCCCAAATCCTTCTGGCACAGATATCTTTCAGCTGCTCATTTTTCTTTCAGCTGCCTTCCCTGGTGTTCTTTTTTAAGTGCCCAATTTCTCAGCTTTCAATTTCCTGCCTAAAAGGTTACAGAAATAATCCTCTTCTCTCAAGTTTCCTGCTGTAATATATACAGTATGGCTAAATCTCTGCTCATTATAGCATGCTCTCCAAGCATTCAGGGAAATCATTAAGATGATGTTCATTATGAGCCCTATTATTGCACTACACAGCAAAACTAATTAAATAAAGAAAGCTGACATGAATAAAATCA
Organism: Apus apus; assembly: GCF_020740795.1. NCBI lineage: Eukaryota > Metazoa > Chordata > Aves > Apodiformes > Apodidae > Apus > Apus apus. Next base: position 31,565,316 of record NC_067288.1, on the reverse strand, counting down.
TTAAACACTCATCTTGGCTTTATTTGAGACTGCACCAGCCTGAGCTGCATTTCAGGATGGATGGAACCAGCCAACGATCTAGAGGCTCATGTGAAAACTGCACCCACCCAGGAAACTCAACAAGCTTTAACTAAATCAAACTCCAGATTTCAGTAGCTGCCTCCTGTTCTTAGGAGGCCCTACCTGACTGGCATTTCAGCATTGCATCCATGATTACTCAGACTAGAGGAAAACACCAGGCCAAGATGCCTTGATGGTCTTGTTTTCAGAATCTGATGCTACGAACCAGCAACCCCATCATTACTACTCTTCTGCTCCTAAGCTTTACCATGCAGCCTTGCCCAAGTCTCACAGCTTCCTTGGGACAAGTTTATCTCACTTGGTGGCATGAGAAACTTCTTGCCATTTACCTCAACAGCAGCCTGTGGAAAAGGAGGGCCAGCTGAAGCTTGGGAACTGCAGCTCCAGTGCTTTCTGTGCCCACAGCTCCCAGCAGAGCTCCAGAGGCCACACAGCAGGTGGGGAGGGTCCAGCAGGGGCTGTAACTGCTGGCAGGAGTCACCAGCAGAGCTCTGCAGCTCTTGCTCCTCTTCACTTCAGACACCCATGTCCCTGGGGACTCCAGAAGCCTTTACTCCATCAACACGCTTGACTTGGGCAAAATCTGCTGAAATCAAAAGCAAAACTCCTAGTGACTTCAGTCAAATAGGGAACGGATTCAGATTTTATTCTGAAGCCGACAGAGGAAAAATCAACAAAACTAGCTACTTTCTGTAGCTGGACAGGGAAAAGCCACATTTCAGCATTTAAAGCTCAAAAAAAGCCTGCAGGAAAATATGCCTAATGTCTACAAAGTCCTTCCAACAGAATTCATCAAAGTGCATTGGATGTGTAGTTTAATTTTTAAATTCCATCGGCCCTTGGCAGATGGACGCCTGGATTGCCAATCCCATTATCAATTTTCACGCAGTTACACCCTCTGCAGCACGGTCCATTTTCTCTGAATATTCCCATAAACTTTCTAATCTCCTACTTTACAATGATAATTTTATTGATAGTGAGAAAGACCACAAGGGATTATCAATGCATTAGAAATTTAATGGACAAACATGTGCTTCCTGCGGCCCAATGGAAATTAGTGAAAGCACATAAACATCTAAAGTGTTTATTTCTAAGTGTGGAGTCAAAAAAAGGATTTACAGAATGTGTGAACATGCACAAACATAGCATATAACATAGCATATAACCCTATATGCTATAAAAACATATGGGAAAACAATTAATAGAGGTGTGTATTAAATGAAATTCAATTGTTAATGTTTTTCATAAAATACTGCATTAAACTTGATAGTACTTTAAACGTAAAATATTGCAAGTCCAGATATTTCAATGCCTGTGGATTAAACTCATTAAGCTTGCTGACAGTACCTGTGTCTAGTATCAACCAAAACCCACTTACTAAAGTTTGAGACAAAGATACTCAGTGTGGAAGGAAAGTGTGCTGGGCTGAGGACAGTCCTGGGAGCACTTCCCAGAGGAGACCAGCAGCTGCAGGGGGTTGGTACCTACAGCCCCGGGCTGAGTTGGGCCAGACCTGCTGCCCGAGCACAGCACCTCCTGGGCTGCCCCAGCAGCCTCCAAACACCCTCCAGTCAGGGTGCTCTTCCTCCTCCTTTTTTCCCATTACTGACGTCTCAGAAGCCAATCCATTTTCTGTTTATACCCAGGTGGCTTTCAGTAATTAAATCAATACATGGCACTTAGGGAATGTAGAATAAATGCAATTGTAACACTTACAGCCAATCACCACGTTAAAGAATGCAATTCACTTACTGTTTCTGAAGTCCAGAAAGCTTGTCTAGCAGTAAAGCAATCATCAGGGAAGTCTTTGCAGAACGTAAGTTTGATCTCCAATGGAAGATACAAAGTCTATGTCAAACATTTGTTTTTCCCAAAACTTTTTGTGTATGCTGACAGTAAATGAATAGATTATGCAAACTGGATGATGCACAAATCACAATTTCATGCTCTGTGTTCTACGAATATTTTTACTTTGCAACTTTACACATCCCTGACCTTAATGTTCTCAAATTTACGGCCGTGTCCATTGTTTAACTATTAATTTAAAATGACTTTTAAAACCTCTATTGGCTCAGAAATTCTCTTTACTCCTTTGAAGTCAACCTCAGCAATTCCCAGCCTCCATGTCCAGCTCCTTTGTATTTCTTCTTGCTCAGAAACGATCCTCAGGAAGAATAGTCTCTGGAAATGTTTCTTTGTCAACAAGGAAGAAACTTGTTGAAGGTTAAACCAGCCCGGGTGAGATTCATGAGATACCACACAACTGTCTTGTAGGTGGCATAAAAAAGATGCCATTAGGGAAATCAGTTGGTAGAGATGAACACAGCTGTGATGAAACATTAAGTAACACATGAACACCCATAGGTAAATGCAGGAGAAGAAGATGTGTTGTGTTTGCAGTCCAGTTACATTGATGGAACACACAGCTCATTCTTAATGACAGCATGAAATGGAAAAAACATAAAAATGCAGTCATTATAGAAGGAAAACAAATGACTTGAGGCATCAGAGCCTGGCAGTGCTGCAGCACAGGAAGTGTGTGGGGCTGGAGGCAGCCCAGGGGTGGCAGGAGGGGTGGGCTCCCCGGGCCTCCCTGCACAGCAGCTGGGGGGCCAGCAGGAGAGGGGCAGCACTGCCATGAGCTGGCAGGACACCTCCCATGGTGTTAAAACAGGGGACAGGGAAGAGAGGAAACAGAAGAAAGTACAGTTTAAGTTATACACATGAAAAAGGCACTTGGCTTTTTGATCAGGCCAGAACAGGAAGTATAAAAAGCAAGGTATCTGCTTGGAGCTGGATTTTTGGCACCTGAACTGGAAACAAAAGGGGCACTTCATTAGTGAAGGGTGGAGAAGGGAAGAGAGAACAGACACTGTGCGTTTCTCCGAAGCTGTGCATCGTGGTGCCACCCAAAACAGTTCACCTCTGTTGTTTGCTCCACTGGTCTGCATGAGGATTAAGCAGCACTCCAAGGACTCTGCCAGTTCAGTTTAGAGAAATATGAAATTATTAATTAGATATTAGGAAGAAGTTCTTTAGCACGAGGGGGGGGAGACCCTGGCCCGGGCTGCCCAGAAAAGCTGTGGCTGCCCCATCCCTGGCCGTGTTGAAGGGCAGGTTGGATGGGGCTTGGAGCAGCCTGGTCTGGTGGGAGGTGTCCCTGCCCATGCAGGGGTTTGGATCTAGGTGATCTTTAAGGTCACTTCCAATCCAAACCAGTCTGGGATTCTATGAAATCTAAGTTTTCATGTGGCACAGATCAGTAAATCTATGGGTAACAAGAAGTTAGCAGCTGCCCAATCAAACTACCAGCTTCCAAATGACTAACAGTAGGAAAAAAATTCACTGTCTTAATGCCACATTTTGACCCCAATATTATCAGTCACAAGGGAAAGAATTATCTCTTGTGCAAATCTTTTCCTCTGATGAAAAACAAGAAAAGGTATAAAAAAAGTACAAAAAAGAAAAGTAGAAAGAAAATTATTAATACTTGAGACAAGGTCTTTTGATTTTAAATGTACTTTTATTAAATTTATCTCAACACTACTGTAAAAAGGCAGCATGAAAAGAAATATAAGACATTTCTGTATCATTCCATGTTGCTGGAGTTGACGTTCTACTCCGAGAAACTTTAAAAGCAGTTTTCAGTCAGATTTCTAATGACTTTTCCCGTGTTATATTCTTAGTAAGACTACAAAACATCATAATGTGCACCCCAAGAAAAGTCACCAATTAGTGTTTTCAGAGATCTTAAATATTTCATTACTTTTTTCATCAAAAGAATGGTTCATCTGCATTTGCTACATTATTAATGTTATGCTACAACAACTTTGTTAATGGAATTTCATTATTTCTACCTCAATTAAATCGGAGAAAGGATCTGTCTGCTTTTTTTCTTACAATTTTTACAAGCTGGAAGGTAATTAATGATCATAAATAAAACCAGGAAATTTGTTCAGGTACCGCTCCTTCTACAAATCACACTTCTCTTTTTGTCTTTGTAGACAGATTTCATCGTAAATTTGCTTCCTAAACTTCAACATGTCTTCTACATCTTTGTAGGAGAGCATTTCCTCCACAGACAAGAGCCTAAAGCCATTCAAGTCAAAAGCTGACATGTGCTGCACAGAACTCAACATCTGTAACGCCGTTCTAACCGATTCCCCTAAAGAAGAACAAACAGGGAAAATCCTGGCTGTCCACAGCCCCCAGCGGGGGGCCTCGCTGGAGAAGAGCTGCTCTGAGACCTTCACACCCCAGAGGTCCAAGCAGTCTAGTAAGCTGACTCCAAAAAACTGGAGTGAATGAATCTCTGACAGTAACTTCACAGTCTTTTTCAAGTCATCTTCTACACTAAACACCATACTTATATACTCTAATTGATCGTTAATTTTTATGCTTAATGAACTGAGGAAACAGTTTGAAGGTATGTCCACTTTCAGATCTATGTACGATCCACTGATGATGCTGTTCTTCCCTACGGAGACTTCAGGCCCAATCCTGGAGCACTCAACGACAGACCCAGGTCCCACAGAACACCCAGGCTCCAGGATGCTTTGGATGACACTAGCTGATGGACCCAGGGTCTCAGCTTTGCCAGGAGAGATGCTAAAAGCCACAGGCAGCAAGCCGAGCTCAAATTTCAGTTTGCTGTCAGCTGTAAGATGAAACAAGTACTCCTGGGTAGTTCCAAGGTGATAGAACTTGGAGTTGTTCAAGATGATGACATTCAGGGCAGTCCCTCTCAGCAGGCAGTGCAGCTTCTGCCGAACCTCTGCCAACCACGACCCCTCCTTTGTCACATCACTTGCACGTTCTGTGTCACCTGGAGCAGCTCCAGGGCCCAGGGCCTGGAGGAAGTCACCATAGGCATCTATTTCACAGCAAAGAGTGCCCACCTCCTTATAAAACGTCAGCAATTGTTTGGCAGTGCTGTGGTCCATGTAAAAGATGCTGTCTGTGTACACACACTCCGAGCCCACCTGCGGGTCACCTCGGTGTGCAGAGGAGCTCAGCTGAGGACAGTTCCCTCTCGGGCACACTGCCCCGTGCTGGCGCATTGTCTCCACGTCAGGCTTGTGCAGGAAGCGATGGCAGGACGTGTACTCAACTCCTCCTTTCCCTGAGAAACTGGATGGGTCTAACACAAACACTCCGTGAGTGGTGCCGACTGCCAGATCCGACGGGTGAGCTAAGGCAGTAAACCCAGGCCTGTCAAAGGAGATGGTTTCTGCATCTCCAGTGCTGTAGAGCTCTATGTCATCCGAACAGGTAAGGAGGACCCCGGGCTTCATGTGCCTGGGGAAATCGATGTACATGGCCAGCTTCAGCTCCAGCATCTGGAAAAGGGGATCACCAAAGGGCAGAGCGGTGAAGATCTTTCCCAGGGCACTTGCGTTGGGTAAACGTTGACTGTGACCCCCTGGGAGGAAAAGACACTTGTAATTATACAGAGACACTGCCTGTAGGTAAGCAAAAACTAACCCAATCTAGCTATTTTACACAGACAACAACTCCCCCACCCCCAGCGAGGTCACGGGCTAAGCTGTCCTCAAAAAATGACAGATGTAAAGAAATCCCCAGTCACTCTTCTTCAGACACCTCTCACAGCAGATCTGACCTCACATCCACAGTTTAGCACACCTTAAATAGCTTCTATCAAAATCATGGTTCGCTTCATTACCTTTAGTTTGCTTCAGACCAGAAATATGAACCACTTGTCTGTAGCTGAAGTGACACCTGCTTTTCACTGAAAAAAAAAAGGGGGACCCCCTCTACTCAAATGGGTATTTTAAAGCAGGAGCTAAATTCAGAGCCTCTGATTGACAATTCTTTCTTCACTGTTTGATCAAACAACTTAAGTGCCCAGAAGAAATGCTAAAGTGACAGTAAAGTCTCCTAAGCATCAATCTAAATTCAAATGGTCAGATCAGATACAGCTGGAATTACTTTTCAGAGGGAAATGTGTTTCAGAACCTGGACTCTGTCATCCAGTTATTTGTAGAGGAAAAAAAGTACAACTTCAGAGTGTGAAATCTAAACCAGAATTTACCAGAATGAATTAGCAGCACAAGAAAAGAAGTCCACTTGTCACCATACAGCTCTTCCAAGCATCGAAGAACATGAAGTGTTGATCCACCGTTTCCTAAAGGAAAAACACTTCAGCAGCTGCTGAGAAGAGCGGCAGCAACCCCTGCCACGGCAGGAGAACACACCGGGAGCCGCGGCCGGCGGGGCAGGAGGCGCGTCTGACACGCTGCCTTCGGCTGCAGGTGTGCCCTTTGTCTCGTGAAGTGCCCTTACCCCTGCAGAGATGATCTTTTAAACAAACTTGAGCGTCAATGGTGCAGACACTGATCCGAAATTCCCCAAACCTCTGCCGGCTGGGCAGTCCTGCCACCGCCCGGCGGCGGGGGCCGGGGGGCAGCGGCGCCGGGCACGGCCCGGGACGCCCCGGGCAGGCGGGGAGGTGCCCTGCCCTGCCCTGCCCTGCCCTGCCCTGCCCTGCCCTGCCCTGCCCCGCGCCCTCCCCCCGGCCCAAGCCATCCACGGCCCCGAGCAGCCAGCCCTCGGGAAAACGCCGTGTCCCTGCCCGGCGCTCCCCTTGCCCGCAGCGCTCCCCTTGCCCGCAGCCCTTGCCCGCAGCGCTGCCCCCGCCCCGCAGCCCCCGCCCCGCAGCCCATCCCCGGCAGGACTGCCCCCCGACGCGCCGCCAGGCCCCGCACCCCGCACCCCGCCCCGCCCGCAGCCCCCGCGGGGCCCGGCCCGGCCGCCGACGCACCGATCCTGGGCCCGGGCGGGTCCACGAAGACGTGGTACCGGGCGCCCAGGGGCAGCTCCTCCCGCCGCAGCTTCTCCTCCAGCTGCCGCCTGTAGGCCCGGCCCTGCTGCGCGTCCGCGGCCGTCACCGCCACCACGTCCCAGAACTGCCCGGCGCGGGCGGCCCGCCCTGCGGGACAGCAGCCCCGCCTCAGCCCCGCGGGACGGCGGCCCCGGCCCCGGCCCCGCCGCAGCCCCGGCCCCGGCCCCGGCCCCGGCCCCCCCACCTCGCAGGGCCGCGAACCGCGCCAGCCGCCGGCCCGTGGCCTCCCGCCGCAGCGCGCTCCGCTCCCCCGCCATGGCCTCCCGGGGCCGCCGCGCCGGGCCCGGAAGAAGCGGGGCGGGGCGGGCGGGGCGGGGCGGGGCGGGCGGGGCGGGGCGGGGCGGGGCGGGCGGGGCGGGGCGGGGCGGGCCGGGCGGGGCGGGGCGGGGGGGGGCGGGCGGGGCGGGGCGGGGCGGGGCGGGGCGGGGCGGGGCGGGCGGGCGGGGCGAGCAGCGCCCGGCGCGGGGGCGGCTCCGCGGAGGCGGGAGGTGAGGTGGGTGAGCTAGGGGTGCGGTCCTGACCGCGGGTGAGCGGGGCCGCCCCAGCCGGGAGGGGTTTAAAGCCGCCCGGAGGTGCCGCCGCGGCGGGGGCTCGGTGCTCTCCTGGTCTGCTCCCCGCAAAACGACGCCGGGGTTCGGTGGCAAACCTCCCGCTCCCTGCCTGCCCCGCTGGGGCTGTCCCTGTGGGGGGAGAACCACAGATCTGAGGGGTCGGAAGGGACCTGGAAGGACCATCCAGTCCAGCCCCCTGCCAGGCAGGGTCACCCAGAGCACATCACACAGGAAGGTGTCCAGGGGGCTGGAATGTCTCCAGCCAAGGAGACTCCACAGCCTCTCTGGGCAGCCTGTCCCAGGGCTCTGTCACTCTCACAGGAAAGAAGTTATTTCTGATATTCACATGGAACCTCCTGTGTTCCAGTTTGCGCCCACTGCCCCTTGTCCTGTCACTGGACATCACTGAACAAAGCCTGGCTCCGTCCTGCTGACACTGCCCTGAACGTGTCTGTGAACATGGATGAGGTTGCCCCTCAGTCTCCTCAAGCCAAAGAGACCCAGCTCCCTCAGCCTTCCCTCATCAGGGAGATGCTGAGCACGGCTTGGATTTGATGGACTTTGTGCCAGCTCGTGTTGTGTGTAATTATCTGATGTCTACTGGCAGCGTTCACGCAGCTCAAAGTCATTCCTGCTTCGGTTCTTTGCCCTGGATATTGTGGTTTTTCATCCGCAGACTTTATTCCTTGTCTTCCCGAGTTCAGAATCTGCTGAGACTGCAGACAAACAAAGGCAAACAGATTGAAAATGAGAGGAGGGTTTGTTCTGATCAGATCTCGTTATGCATGGATCTTACAAGAGCAGGTAGCTGTAAAAGCACTACAGGAGTTATGTAGGAAAAAACCCCGTATTTAGGAACTTTAACAGAGTTGCCAAAAATCCATAGTTTTTCATGATTGTAAACTGCTGACAGAGAAGATAAAAAAAAAAAAAAAAAGATGAGTATTTGCTGTTGCTTTATCAGTCTGAGGCTTTGCTGGGATGCCTGCGATAACAGCCTTAATCAGGGGTATGTACACCACGGGGCTCTGTTCGGTCCTCCCGTGTTCTCAGCTTGCCTGAGCGAGGAGCAGCCCCCTTTTGTTGGAAATGCACGTTTGCTCTTCTCTTCCGGCAGAGTTCTCGCTGCTGACAGCAGCTCTGCTGACCTCGGTGAGCCAACGCTCCTGGATCCCGAGCCCAGCTTTACAGACACATAGTTCCAACAGGGAAGATTCCCGGCTGTTTACAGACCTTGTAACACCGATTTCCCCTTTCTTACCTTCTGGCTGCTGTAGCCTTAGTGACAAATCCTGTCAGTTGACTCTTTCGTGAACCCAATTAAAAGCTCCATCACCCCAATTACACTGAAAATGCTCTAGACATTAAGCAAACGTTTTCTGTTTTCATTCAGAGGAAGGAGTGGTTCCTGACAAAGCTGGGAACCCTCACATGGCAGCCAGCAAGCTTTCCTGGGGCCCGTTCCTTTTGAGTAGTTTATTTGCCAAGGGAGAATTCCTGACTTTCTGAATGGGAATAAAGGAATTGAAGTTGGGAAGTCTTTTCATCGTGCTATGGGAGATTCCCCCTCAATAATTGTGCTCTTCTTGACCTATCTTCCTCTCTCGTGTCTTCAGACATTGTATGTAATAAATACAGTTCGGGAGAGGTATCTTTTATAACTCATATATTTTGCTCAACAGTGCCACAGTTTTCACAGTGTGATTAAAAATACATGCTAATTTACAAGTAATTTAGGAAGCTACTAGAGATACACAGTAATTAATGGTTTACTGACAATAATACTGATTTCTTTTTAACTCCAGCAAACCTCTGAAGCTGCAATTGGGACCCTAATGCTTGCAATGAAATACTGCTGTAGTTTAACAGAATTTTTGTTTTGAATCTTTCACCATTCATCAGACCTCCTAATGCAAATGTTTCTGTTTGCACTCTAAGACAGTCCAAGTTTAGAATAATTACTGGATCCAGCTCTTCATGGTAATAATTTATTTTAAAATTACTTCAGTTGGATGGTTATTCATCATTTCAACAGTAATATTTTATAATTGCTTGCCCTGGTAGCTGGTTCCAGGAAAGAAGAATTTCCATCAGTACTGCATTGCTCTGCCTCCCAAAATTTAAAACAGTACACAAAGTGATTAATATTGGTCTTTGATTAGACTTGGTGGCAGAGCCAGGAAACTGCTCCAGGAAACACATTTTGTCTGAGTGATGGAAGCCAAGATGGTCCCTGCTTGTGCCCCTTGAGGAGCCCCAGGAGAGCTTTTGTAGGAGCAAAACTACTTACACTGGCATTTAGCTGAAGTCTGAGTCCCCAGATTGCATTTTTCTGTGGAGCTTGTGGTTAGAAGCCATGAGGAAACACCTATGGTGTGTTGCTGCAAGCTGCCTCTGCTCCCATCTGCTCCTGCCTCCCTCCTCCTGCAGTGCTGGTGGGAAGAGCCAGGAGTGCAGCCCAGTCCTCGTGTCAGCTGGAGAAGACGGCTTCATGCACCACTCACTGTGTTTGTGTGTGAACATTTGGTTGAGTAAATAACACGATGAGTGCTGTGGAATGATGCCAGTAGTTAGTGAAGACCTTTTGGCGACCCCTTGGAATGCAGACTGTTGTTAGCACAACAGTCTTTCTTACTTAAACAATTGCTGCCTCTGAAAGGTGTTCTTCTCGGTGGGTGTGTGGTATTTCATAAGTAGTATTATAACAAACACCTGGGTATTTTCTGTGGTTATCTGAAATTATCCTTTTAAAGCTGAGCAGATACTCTTTGTGCTCTCTTCCTGGATCTCTGAGGGATGAATCAAAGCAGACAGCTTAACACAAAGAAGTTAACTGAATACTGTCTTGTTTCTGCTTCAACACATCTGACACTGAGTGTTGTCCAACTGTTGATCAAAGCCTGTATCTAAAGAGTGTGGGGCGTTTGCAGTGTTGTTTCTGCACTTGCAATGGGCATCGTCTCAGATGTCCTCAGCATTGATTCACTTGCTGTGCTGGAGCTCTGTGCACGTCAGGTAAATAATAACACTTTGTGGAGATGCAAAACCAAAGCTGATTTGTCTTGCCTAATTGTACTCACTAGCAGCAGCACAGATTTTGAATAAAGTATGATTTCTTCACAGAGGAGGCTCTTCTGCCCGACTATTAATTTTCTTTGCAGGAACAGGATGTCTTGGGCTCACAGAATTTTTGCCATTTGTGATAAAAAAGGCAAGTGTTTTTCCCGTGCCTCACCTGCAGTTTGGTGAGAAGGCCTGATACCAGGAGTTGCAGTGATTGAGCTCTCCCCTCCTTTGCAGAAGAGCAGAAAGGGTGAGGTTGGTAACACAGCTGGTTACGTGTGAATTCAAGGCTTTTCAGTTTCAAAACGGATTTGGCTTAAAGGCTGGAAAAAAGATAATCCTTGGTATGTGGATAAAATGCTACAGCTTCCTGTGAGTGTTTTGTACGTGTTTTACATGACATAAATAAAGAAGAGGAAAAGTCTGTGTGAGAAGTCACATCCTGTGAGCCCTCAGGATTCAGTGTTCCAGCTGGACACTGGGGGGCTGCTCCTGGCTCTCTGGACAAGGTTAAACCAGAGGGGACCTACTGCTGGTAAGGTGGGACAGAGCAAGCCAGGAACAGGGAAAGGGCCACGCTGCTTAGAGCAAGCTGCTGCAGAATCCCAGCCCAAGGAGATCTGCAGGCAGCAGAGCTGTGTGGGTGAGGTGGTGCTGCTCTGCACAGCCCCGGGGGTCCCTGCACAGCCCCGGGGTCCCTGCACAGCCCTGCTCTGGTAGCTGGGGGCTCAGTGTGACCATCCTGCTGTGCTGAGGCCAGGGTCACCCCTGTGCCAGCTGGGACAGCTACTGCTCTTCACCCCAGTGCTGAGCTGGCCTGTGCACCATGGCTCGTAGTCTGAGGTGTTCATAAATTACCTTTTTCTGAAGCATGAATTTTTTGCCATTATTTCAGATAAGGCATCTTCCAGGCCCAGTGTTTTGGGAAGGCACAAAGGAATTAAGCCTCGTGTCTCTGTGTGATACTGAAATTGGGAAAGTGGCTAATGTGTGTTCATTATCATCTTTCAGTCCTAATCTGATAGGTCTCACCTTTTTTGATACTCCACTGAGCCTGAAAAGAGCCTGTAGGCATATTGTTGTCAATGGCATTTTCTCCCTGAATGCACCGGGTTACTGGGTAGTTTCTGATGAGGAAATTATTTGGAGTTGGAAACTTCCTCAAGAATAGACATATTTTTGTCATTGTTTTCTCCTGGGTGTCTTTCCTGTTGCTGGGAAGGCAAGCCAGTTCCTAGCACTCTGAAAGGCTCAGTTGTGAGAATGTTTTTTCTATTTGCATGGCTCTTGTTTGATTACAGAATCCTTAACACATTTTTTAATTGAACTGTGCTCAATCTAACAAGGATCTGCTACTGAAAATGTTCATTTAGGGTGTCTGCACAATGTCTTTGAGGTGATGTGGTGGGACTGTATGGTATCATTCTCAGCACAGAACATTTCAGCATGCCTTCCCTCCTCTTGGCTAGATTTACAGATAAATTGAGAATTTCTTGCTTACTTACAAAGTCATACTCACTTATTTTCCTCTACATTCAAAGATTTCCATTGGGCTTTTAAAAACTTCCCTGTTTATTCTTTGTGTGAGTCCTTTCTAAACATTTTCATTATAATTTCTGTTACTTTGTCTTTGGGGAACCCAAGTCCTTTGCCTGAAAGCAGATAGGGAAAAACTCATTCTCCTGCCCCTAACCATTCTCTAAGCCTCGTAGTTAATGTAAAACATTTTCCATTTTCTAGGCCAGTGGGCATATGATAAGTCTTTCATCAAAACTGGCTACCTGGAGACATTTCATGATAGAGCTATTTTTTTATTACAAATGTTCATCAAAATCCATGATTCTTTTTTTCCTCTGCTGTTTGTAAATTGTTTGTTGCCTTGGTAACTAAGGATAGCAAAGGCACCACCAAAAACATTTAAACTGTCTCCTAAAATTTCTGACCGTGTGTTTGTAAATGATCACTCAGTTCTGCTCAGTTCCCTTTTCATGTAATGAAACTGTTGCTTATGGAAATAATTTCAAGGGCTTGTTAACAATCAATCATTATTTAATGTATACAGTTTTAAACATGCTAGTGATTTAAAAAGTAGTACGTCTGGAAGTGAAAAAGAAAGTATGTGAAATTCAGTGTATAGATCAGGCCATGCTTTTACTTTACGTGGCATCATTTGATTTTATAGGCTGTAAACCCACTGATGTTATGAGATATGAACACTTCTGTGTTACTTGCTTTTTCCCCAAGGTATGGTAATGGGAGATACTGCCTCAAAACAAAAACCACACAACGCCTGTGCTGGGAGCCAGAGCCTGGGATCTGCACGGCTCTGAACTTGGTATCTTTTGTACCATGTGCTTCCCAGGATGCTTGGTTAGAGCTGTATCTGTTAGACTTAAGGGCACACTGCATGCAACAAAGTATTCTTTTGTCATCAAGGATAAAGCTTTGGAGTCTCAGCATTTGTTTACTAGTATATTTAGTTTAATTTGTGAAAGTCAGGTGGATGCAGGAAGTATGTACTGTAATAGCAGCTCTGCTGCAGGTAAAGTTATTACTGCATTTTCATTTTGTCTCATACCTTTTTAGGGACTTGCTCCTATTTCATTGTGAAGGTGTAAAATAACTTCAATTGCACATAAAACTGCCCCTGCTATGTAACTACAAGAGCAATCACTCAGTAATAATATTAAAAATCAGGAAGTATTTGATATCTAAGTTTATTAAGTTGGATGACTTGATCCAAAAGTTTGTGTATCAGGATTGGAGCCTTTTGTCAGATCCCAGCCCTTGACCCTTCTGTGGTGACAACTGAGGCCCGTGGATCTTACCCTGCCTAGGTGGCTGTTCCTGCCCTTGGGTGATGCTGTGTTTGCTTTATAGCTGCTTAAAAGCACTTGGGGTTATTTTTTCCAGAGGAAGCTTGCTTTTTGGGTGATCTTGTGAAAAATTCCCAGTTCACAGTCGGTCCTGTAATTGGATCTTTTTGGTATGTTTCTATTTCCCCAACTCACCTTCCTTTCCTGAGGATTGCTTTTTATTTGTATTCTGTCCATCAGAATTTTAGCAACAACAGACAAAGGATCATGGCATTATTTTTCTGCCTACTGGTCCTGCTTATTTCATTTTGTTTCAGCAGTATTTTAGTCTGCTTTAACTTAGTGGATAAATAAAAAAGATTAAGTTCTGTGCCCCAGCGATAGTTTTCCTGAACTACGGTGCTTGTGAAGAGTGACAGCATCTGTATTATTTTGAAAGATCAAGTTTTTCCTCTGGGAGAGTGACATTTTCTCACTCCAGCTCCATGATGAAAAGCAGTCCCTGCACGCTGATGCTGTGAGCACGCACAGCAGCGCGTGCCTTGGGAAAGCTGCTGGGGGGGTCATTAACCACCCTGCTGTGACTGGGGAGCCAGTGTGGGTGCCTGGGGAACCTTGTGAGGTTCCTTTGGTGTCTCACAAGCTGTGTTTGAAATGGTGGGAAGGGTTTTTGCTCATGCTGTTTGATGCACAGCATCTGAAGAGCCTCAATCTCCATCAGCAGCGGCAGGACACCTCACTGGCTCACTAGCCACCTGCAGCTCTTAAAAATGTTCTCTGGGTGTCTGAGGGGAAAAAGCCTTGACAGTGGAGAAACAGTATCTCCAGACTTCTCTGTTTGTCTGCAGTGGGCTCCCTGGTTTTCTTGCCACTCCAGGCAGGCCCAAGGAGCATCGTGCACACTGGCAGCCCTGGCAGCAGAGAGCAGGGTGAGGTGCCACCACTGCCAGGGTGACCAAGCTGCACGTTTGGCTGCAAAGGGGACACAAGCCACAGTTTATCAGAAAGCAGCAAAGCTTGTCTTGCAGAATTGTCTGTCCAAGTCTCATGTTTGTTCCAGGAGAGCAGGGAATGGTGCTGGTGCCCTGGTGGTTTCCAGACAAGGAGCTGCCATTCCCACACAGCTGTGCTCTCACCTGGGTAGGTGTCCAGCACAGGGATCTGTAACATTTTTGTTCTTCATGCTTATGCATTTTACAGGTTTTTATTGCCCTATTTCACATTACTATAAAAACCCTGGATGTCTCCATAATGGCTTGAAAATGGTTTCATTATTATGTTAATGTGAAGTCCTTTGCAGCCAACGTTTTGTCAATCTTTTTGAAGTACTGCACATTTCACTCTAAAAATTATATACTTACTCACTGAAATTAATTGTGACTGGCCTTGACATTCAAAGATCTCTTACAGACAATGTTTCATTTGGTTAAAATCTTATTTTCATAACACACCAGAGTCAAAGGTTTCAGGACAAAACAAATCTTTATATAAAAACTTCCTTTTTTTTTTTTTTTAATTTCTTGCACATTAATATCAGTCTCTACATCTAAGCAAGGAATAGCTGTGTAAAATTAATTTAGAATGACAGATTCTTCTTCAGTAACAAACCAACTTTAAATTAAACCAAAGATGAACCTGGTACCATGTCTTTTTTTGAGTGCTAGCTGCGTGAGAAGAAGAATAAGAAAGTTGATGAAAATCAGAATTCTAGAGTTTAACCTATTTTCATATGCTAAAGCTATGGAGAGACATGACCATGACATAGATGGGAATCCCCACTGAACATTCCACATGTTCAGATCCCACGCCAAGGTGTCTGCTCCCCCTGCTCAGGAAGAACCATGCATTCCCTAAAGACTGCTCTTCTGACTGCTTTTGGGTTTGTCATTTTTAAATGGAGTTATGTTTGCGTGTTTTGTTCTATGGGAAACAGTGGGAATTGCCAGTATCCCTTCTGATCCTTACAGGATTTATTTTAGCACTTGTTTCAACATGCATTTGTGTTACTTTTATTCTTTATCAATCTTTGTGATCTTCATTTCAATGCTTATCTATGCCTTATATAATTTCCATTTTCCATAAGTGAACTTTCCCTCCACCACATCTTTTCTAGTTGGTGTAACCAGACCTGAGCAGTGTTCTTGGTGAGAATGTACAGCTGGCCTTAAAAGTGGTGCTGGATCTGATGGAATTTCCTTGGCACTCATTCACTGCATATTACCAATACCTTTGTTCAGAGGAGGTGCACTGCTTCATTAGTTTTTGGGTGTTTTAGGAGTAATTGAAGTTTATCAAGAGCAGATCATAGTATCAGAACATACCAGTTTTATCAGAGTACTCCTTTGAATGTGCAATACTTTACATTTATCCACACAGAGTTTCACCAGCTGCAGTTTGTTCATGGAACAACTTATCCTTGGTACTGTCCCTAGGCATATCAAGGGTAAGAGGGCTATTAGGAGCAGTCAGCTTGGTTTCACCAAGGGGAAGTCACATTTAACTAACCTGGTAGCCTTTTATGAGAACATAACCAGATGGAGAGATGATGGCAGAGCAGTGGATGGGCTTTATCTTGACTTCAGTAGAGCGTTTGGCACGGTCTCCCACAGCATCCTGGCAGCTAAAATGTTACCATCCAGAAAAAGAAAGCAACCTCTATGGCAAGCCAAGCAGTAACCCTGTTGTTGGAGAAGTCAGTAAGTCCACCCCAGCCTGGCAGACTTTGAACCCAAAGGACCGAGGAGATGCTCGTGTTTGTATCAGCTCTGCATGTATCACTGCCTATTGAATACAAAATATTCCTTCCTTATTCATCCACCTTGCTGAGACATCGTAAATAAGCTTTGAGAAGTTTCAATATAGATTTTCTTAAATGTTTGAAACTTTCAGACTAGGTATTTCATGAACATTGAGTAAACATTTCAGTATGGAGTTCACTTAATTTCAGCTGCAGTAAAAGAATTAATGCTGCTTTATTCCAATTTTGAGTGCTACCTACTTCCTTATACACTGTGAAATAGTCACCAAGGTTGTTGTTACAGTAGATTTCCTTTGCCTGAACTTCCACTTCAGAGACATCAAGTCAGAGATGAAGGTAAAAGAATTACCAGTCAGAGCACACCCTCAGTGTGTGGTAGGAAAACCTTTATGTATCACATCATTAAACCAGAACAGACACTGGGGCGAGAGGCATTCAGCTGGGAAACGAGGAAGTGCACTATTCAAAAACATTTTTCTCTATGAAAAATGAACTCTGCAAGCAGAGGAAATAGCCATTTAAGAATACTGGTGAAGTCTGCTAAAAACAGAGAATACATGTAGGGAATTGTTGCAGACTCACAGGCTGGTTGAGGTTGGCAGGAGCTTCTGGAGACCATCTGGTCCAACCCTCTGCTCAAGCAGGGACACTCAGAGCTTTTGAACTTCTCCAAGGATGGAGACTCCACCACCTTCCTTGTGGGGTTTGGTCACTCTCCCAGTGGAAAAGTGTTTCCTGATGTCCAGAGCAACCCCCCTGTGTGTTGGTGTGTGCCTGTGGCCTCTGTCCCTGGGCACCACTGGCCCCTCTTGGCACCCTCTCACACCCCTGTTTATACCCCTGGCTGAGACCCCCTGAGCCTGCTCTGCTCCAGCTGGGCACAGCTCAGCCATCCCAGCTCTCCCAGCCTCTCCTCACTGGAGAGGTGCTCCAGTCCCTTCAGCAGGTCGGTGGCCCCGTGCTGGGCTCTCTCCAGTATGTCCATGCCTCTCTGTACTGGGGAACTGGAACCCGAAGCCTTGGTGAGTCAAGTGGTTCCTGGTAAGGAACCTCCAGGTTGGGTCTGTGCATGCAGAGCCCTGTGCTGGGTGGGGGGACTGGGTGAGCTGCTGCCCCCCAGCATCGGGTGTGTGCACCTCCTAGGAGGCTGAAACGAGAACTGCTGAACTATCTTGGTGGTCTCAAGTATAAAGAGCACCAGAAAATCCATTTTTATGAAGCGAAGAGAAAGTATGCTTCCTTTCTAGGTGTGACTTTTCTGCTTTCCTGCCTGTCCAGCACCTTTTTGCCCTCTACAGGTCCGAGGTAAGATGACATTGTCCTGCCCTTCTTGGTTAATGATAGTTTTCCCCTCAGAGAACTGAACTAGGATTTGTTTCTTTTTCAGTTTTAAAATATCAACATTATACCATGTAGGCCAGGTGCAGAAAAAGGAGGTGAGAAAGATGAAGGGAGGTTCAGAACAAGAGGGTCAGTAGAACTGTTGGATTCTGTCCTTTCTCTTTCCTGTATGTGATTTATCTACAACATCACTCTGTTCCATCTTTAGATGGGCTTATATTCTACAGTTTTAATTTAATAATTACTTTCATCTAGAGAATTCCTGTTGGAATGGGGAGTGAGGTTATGATTAACTTTGAGCTAACAATGCTGATTATTTGACCCTGAAAAGCAAGCTTTGCTGAAGAGGTGGATTCAGCCATCATTGCTGGGAAATGAGTGTTCAGTGCTAGAGCCACTGAAGTGACTGGTTGTGTGGTCACTAGAGCTTGGGGCTGGTCCTGCCCAGTGTCTTGGCACTGCTGCAGGAGGAGCAGAGAAGTCCACAGAGCAGCTATTTTTAATATTTGATAATTCATGCAATATCTGGCCTTAATATAAGGAAGTTCTTTATTAGGACTTTGCTCTTTTCCTAGATTCCTTTAATGTGTTTTAACAAGTGTGTGATGAAGTTGGAGGGGCAGAGGGTGGTGTGGGGGTGTCCCAGTGTCCTCTACCAGCGATGCCAGCCTGGTTCTGGCTCGTTCCAGCTCCAGCACAGCCTTGTGCTCCTGGGGTGGATCAGGTTGTGCCTTGGGGAGGTTTTATAGTGTGGGCTGGGAAGGAAGTTTGTTTTGGAGCTGGTTGTTTCTGAACATTACAGCCTTCAGTGTTCTTTTATGTTCTGTTAATGAAAAAGAAAACATTTGGGTACAGATACTGCAGTTGTGCTGATGCTTATAAAACATGCAGCCCTAGTTACACAAATGCTGAAAAGATGATAATCATTATCCTTTCAGCTGCAAAAAAATATGACTTTCTAATTGTGTTTAGTTCTTAATACCCACCCTCATATTCATCCTTGATGTGTGTCATATCATGCATCATCTCCCAGGATAACATAAACTGTCATTAGATATGAGGGAGGTGCTTGGGTCTGTGCTGCAAGGAGCAGTTAGAGCTGTGCTGCAGGGGGTGTGGAGCAGCTGGGAGTTCATCCATTCTGGAGCTTGACTAGTCCTGCACTGGGGAATCTTCCTGGACTTCAGCCCCTCTGCGGTGCTGTCCTGTCACCAGACACAGCCTGACCTGGCCACAGGTCTTCCAGTGATCCCATCTCCATACCTGAAGTTCACACCAGTTGCCTGGCCATTCCCGCTGGGTGAGAGCAGCCTGAGCTCGGGAAGAGCCGTCTAGATCCCAGCTCCCCTGGAGAGGGCAGCATCCCAGCAGGGACCCTTGTGCAGAGGGTGGAAAGGCTAGTCCTTTTCATCTGGCCTCGAGCAATTATTCACACCACCTATCAGTGGGAAGTACAAGAAATGGGGCAGAAGGAGGATGTGCTGCAGCTCCTGGGGCACCGTCTGTGTCTGTGTCACTCATTATTTGAGCACACAAGGAGCAGATCCAAGGCTTTGTGGCACTCTTGGAAAGCTTGTTTTGCAAACAACAACCCCTGCAAAAATAATTCACAGCCTCGTATACGGTCATGCTGTGAAAATTTTCCTCTCAGATAATGTAAAATAGACACCATTTTAATCTAGTTTATATTGGGATTATAAAAACAGGAAAATTGGATTTTAAGTATGAGTATAGTAGATGGAATGAATATATATTTTTACATAAAGCTGATGCATAATTTCAAGGGAAATACTGGAAGAACTATTGAACCAGTAGAGAAGGAATAGATTTCAAATACGGACCAGAAACAATTTGTATTATTATCTTCCACTTGTATGTAACTTTATGCACTGAATTTTGCACTGTCAGAAGATTTTAAAAAAATCTATTTAAAAAAGCAACTACTGTACAAAGTTGTGAAACTTTCAGGGAATTACTCATTTTTCTTACTTTGCTTCTGGAGTTTAGGTCCAGAAATGTATTGCAGTGTTGTGTCCCCTGCCCATGCAGGAGGGTTGGAACTAGATGATCTTTAAGGTCCCTTCCAAACCTAGCCAGTCGATGATTCTGTGATTCCATGATACTAATTAAACCAAACCCAAGCATTTATTTCCAAGCATGGTTGTTCCCCACAGTCAGGCTAGACCCAAGCCCTGTCATCTGGTCTTTCCCTCAGGAGCAGATTCCTGGCTGTGCAGAGTGAGCAGCAGGGACTGGTGCTCAGGGAAGATGCAGCCAGGCTGGGGCCTCGGGTGAGACATGTTCAGGCTCTGAATGGTTCTGAGAATGCTGAAATTTGCTGTCACTGAGCTCTTGTATGGACCCACTGAAAACACTCACTCTTAGAGGCTATAGAAGTGTCCTACAGGGCCCACTGTTCATACTAGCCCAGCTCCAACAAACAAACCATCAAAAGAACTCCCCCTGTATTCTCTGATTTAGCTCTGGTTTTCCTGTATCCCCACCCAGAACAGTAAGTATCTGTTATTTCAGATGGAATGGTGTGGCATTAAGTACTTATGTTGGTAAAATAAGTACTGCAAATCACAGAATTGTGGAATCATTTTGGTTGGAAAAGGCCATTAAGAACATCCAGTCCAACCCTTAACCCAGCACTGCCAAAGCCACCACTGCCCCATGTGCTTTGCTGTGCTTGGTTACCAGTTGAAAGTAATATCTGTAATTTATTGGAGAAAAAGCAATTGAAATACTCAGCATAAGATAAATGATCTTTTTAGCTGCAGTATGGAGTCCATAATTGCAGTCTGAATGGATTAGGAACAACAACATTCCATCATATCTCCTGTTCAGCCTTTACAGACATTCTGGGCATTTATTTAATATTTAAATAGCCCATCTCTACCAGTGTTTTCACTGTCTGATGTGCTGAAGCAGTTCTCAACACCCTTCATTGTTCATCTAGATTATTTTTGTAGACGTATGATATTTTAAGATTATTTTTTAATGTCTGCTGAGGATTTTTACCCAGACATTTTGTTAAACCGCTTATGAGTCCCGCGGGGCAATAGGTTTAAATTAAACATGCATTGATACCTGTTTTAAATAAAAACAACAAGCCCCCTCTCATGATGTGGAGCTGTAAGCAAATCTGAAGCTCAGCAGGGCTGATAAGTGATGCGTTAGGAGCAGGGCTGCCTTCCTGAACCACCACCTGCTGAGGAGGGTGAGGAGGGACCCTCTGCTGGGGGAGGAGTTAGCAGGGGCTAAGGAGTGTGGCCAGACACTGACCCACCAATCCCACCCAGCTCCTTACTTAATTAAAAGCTCTGATATATATTCCAGGAAAAAAGCCACAACAACAAACCCACCATAACTTGGCTATTTGTCCTCAACAGCAGCAAGCGAAAACTTTTAGGAGGTGCAGAAAGGGCCTCTGCAGTGAGTTCTGCTCCTAGTTTGGGGCAAACAACCCATTGATGCATATCAAGTAATTTTTTTGTTTTCCATTTTAGCTTATTTCTCACTGCTTTAAATCTAGCCTTTCTATATATGCTTCATCTTAAGCAACAGAGTTAACCCTTTTGAATTAGGCAGAGCAACTGTAGGGAAGTAAAGTTCATCCCCTCTCAAGGGTTTTGGGGAAAAACCCTTACATCTTGCCTGATTAAGTTGTACCTCCCAGTAGATGGCAGCATATAGTCAGTCTTGATTAAAAAAAACAATACAAAAATGTTTAGGAAGTGTGAGGGAATGCTTACAGGAGGCCAAAATACATTTCTACAATGTTGTTTACAAGTATCTATTTTTGATATAATCACTGAATATTTGATAACTATCAATCCCAGTGTTAATAAGTCCCTTTAGAAATTGCAGTGGAGAAGCAGGCTGTGGGAGCTCAGCAGAGAAAACCCAGTGGAGGGCACAGTAAGGGGAAGAAAATCTCTGTTTCCAACTGAGAGGTATTTTTCAGGCTTGAAACATAAATGAGAAGACAGGGTGTGGGGTTGTTCTTCCCTGCAGGAAAATGAGGGGCTGTGATCAGTGCCTTGCTCTTAAGAGCAGTGGTGTGGTAAGGATCTGACCCAGGATCCCCAAGATCATGTGCACCTGGAGAAATGGTGGTTTGGGGGCTGGTCTTTCCCTGTTTCCCATGGCCCGTGTTGCTGCAGAGACCCCCGGGAGCTGCTGGGCTTTGCTTTCTCTAGGTGTGCTCTGAAAAGTGATGCTAATGCAGGAAGACATGAACTGTTACTTTGTACTGCTCTTGGCAGCAGTTTCAATATTCTTGTTTTTCTGTTTGTTGCCTGAACTTTCTTTTTCCCTTTTCAATACTGTACTTTTTTTCCTTTAATACATGGCTTTTGTTTCTGTTACAGTTATTTATTATAAATAGCATCATTCTGCTGCTGGTTGCATCGATGTCTTTTGAGGACGTTTTCCATCAAAGATAGGGAAGAGCAGAGGGGAAAGAAAGAGTTTTTGTTCTGCCTTTGGGGTTGGTCAGTGCTGCCCACAGAATGGGCTGGTGGGCATCTTCTTTTAGGAGAGGCTCCTTCAAACTTCAAACGCTTCATACGGCTCCGTCAGTGACTCTGCCTTTGGAGGCCAGAGGAGAGCTCCCTAGATACCAGGGCGAGGACTTGGTATCCTGTAAGTTGGTGCTGGCAGAGGAGGTCACTGGCACTGATGGGCTGTGGGTGTCCAGGCTGATGCCAGAGCTGCTGGATGTCCATCCCCTCGCTGGTGGGCCCACAGGACATGGCTCTTGGAGCAAGCTCACCTGTGTTGTCTCTCAAAATCCTGTGGGTGAAGTCCCTCCCTGCCCTTCCCAGCTGCCCCAAGACAAGTCCAGCCTGAGCTGGTCTTGCCAGGGTGATGGAAGGTGCAGCACCCCCACTGTCAAGCTGTGCTTCGCCACAGAGTCACCTGGGACCTGCTCACCTTGTTCTCCTGTGCTTTGGTGCCCTGCCTGCACCGGTGGCCCCAAAGTGCTTGGTCTTCCTGGAGATGTGCTTTCAGGGCATGTGAGATTGCTCAGATTTTGAGAGGATGGAGAAACAAAGCAGGGAGAAATGTTGGTCTTGGCAGGGTGCAATGGTTGGGCTTGATATACTGTGACTGGTTAATACCTGGCCTGGGGAGTTGGAAGCAGCTTGTGTCTATTGTTTGCTTTTGTTTTACAGCTTTTGGCAGATGCCCAGGGAGTGAGATGAGTCCCTTATTTTGTTTTCTCCTGTTACAACCCCCTTCAACAGCCCTGTGCTCTGCACCACTGAGTGTATCAGCACAAACCCAGCCTCTGACACAGACCAGTGCTCTGTTTCTGCAGAAATGCCATGTCCCTCCCCTGGGAACTGGGAACATCTTGTCATCCCCTGCCAACAAGTGAGGAGAGAAACCCCAGGACATCCCAGCTCTTCTTTAAGTAATAAACTGTTTCTTCTTGGAGACACAGGGCTGTGTCTGCAAAGCAGGAGTGGGAGTGACTTCCCAAGTCTCCAGCAGAACCAGGGGGCTGATGTCCTGCATTTGAGTCTGGTTTGTTGTCCACAATTTCCTCTGTGTATTTGTTATGGAATTGGAGCACACCTGGCAGAGACAGAACTCTGCACAGGGCTGAGTGATTCTAGGTGATACAGCTGTCATGTCTGCATTCAGCTTCCAGGAACTCACATTCCTCTCTAAAATATTGGACACAAATATTTCCATGACATTTCTCAGAGTGACAAGTTCTCACTAGCACTTAGACCAGTCAATGTCTACATTGTTGGGTTGTCTTTTTCTTTTACAAAAGAGTCAAGGTGTTTACCCCAGCTGTGCTTCTAGAGGCTTTTGACTCTTTTGTGTATTAAGCAGAGAATTCTGGTTTTCTTTTTCTCCTTTTGCTTATCCACTGACTTTCAGGAATTCAGGACTACGAAAGCTGGACCTTCAGACTGAGAGTCTTGCTGGGGGTGGCAGTGAGCTATGCTGTGGAGCTGCCCGTTCCTTCCAGCACATGAGGCGTGTGGGGACCACAGATGTGAGATGGTGAAGTTCCCCTTCTCATCTTCATCCATCCTGGGGCACGGCTTGGGGCAGGACTCCCTGTGGACTGGAGGGGCTTGGAGAAACCTGGCGTGGTCTGGCTCTGGATGAGCTCCTGTGCCTGCTCACCACGGGAGCAGCACCCAGCCGTGCTCCCCAGGCCGCTGCAGTGCTGGACCATGCTCTTGCTCTTCTCCATCTCTGTTTTTCCCAGGAGTCTCACGGAGCTAAAGCTGTGAGGTGAGCTTTACATACCTGTCTGGGGGCTGCCAGCTCTCCTGCTGCTGCTCCTGCCCCTCGGGCTCTCCAGCCCCTGGAGCCAGCAGCACACAGAGCTCTGAGCGTGGCAGATAAGCCAGGGTCTCACTGAACTCTTCTTGGGCAATTTCTCTAATGTCTGAGGTGTAAACAATCTTTCTTTCAGAGTCAGGCATGCATGTCTCATTCTAATTATTTTTTTTCCCCTCTAACCTGTTTTTGTTCAAGTTGTTGCCACAAGCAGTGGTGATAATGTTCTCTTTCCATCATTCGTATAGAGAGGGGACCTGCTATAATTATTGCTTAAACCGAGTTTTTCTTCATTTAAAATGTTAAAAGATCTGTGGTTGCATGATAACGGATTCATACAACTACCAAATGTGCCATTTTCAGGCCAGGCAGAGCAGTGTCAGAGGGAGCAGAGGGAGCAGCTGGGAGGGGGTGGCAGCTGCAAAGGGGAGAAGCTCCTGCTGGTAAGTCCCTCCAACGGCTGCCTTGGTGAGGCTGCAGAAGGAAAACTTGAGCAGAAAGAGGCACAAAAGCCATGGGCCAAACTGTCCTTTGATGGCATTCGTTTGTCCCAGGGTTCTTGTGAGGACCTTGAAAATCCATCTTCCTTCCTTCAGAGGGACTTTGGCTCAACCAAAGTAACCTTGAAAGAAGAATGGGAATCTGTCAGATAATTCAGTGCCAGATTCCAGAAGCAGGTAGGAAGCTGGCTGGGTGGGAAGTGACCTCAGCTCAGCCAAATGCTGGCATCTCTATCTTCTGAGGAAAGGATGTGACCCTGCATGTGACCTAAATCCATGCACAGTCTCAGCCAAGCCCATCTCAGACTTTTTGCTGAATCTCCTATTTATTTGAAAAAAAAAGATGGTTAGTCTGTATTTTGTGTGATTGACAGAGGAGATCTGTCTGACAGGAGATCTGTCTGTCTGTGCCTGTGACCTCCAGGAAGACAGATGGAAACACTTTCACAGTGGCTGCTTTTCCCTTTAGAAAAGAAAAAAGTAAAAAGAATGACAAATAATTCTCTCTTTTTCTAGCCTTGTCTATGATAAAAGTCTAATGAAACTATGTCAAAATGGGTGACTAACTGTTAGAGGCATAATTAAACCTTCCTGTGTACTATGCAGCACTGCAAGATCAAATGAATGATGAGATTTCCCTTCTGGATGTATTACCTCGCTGAAAGCTGTCAATATTTTTTAACAAGAAAGACTGAAAGGCTGTGGGTTTTTCAAAGAATGGGAAAGTTATAAGCTACTTAGCTCTCTAATATTAGCTGTAAAAGAAAGAAAGTGAAGTCTCTAAAGGCACTGCTGGTTGTGCTACACCTGAGCACAGGTGATGTCTTTAGCCCAGCGGGTACGATGTTTCTGTCGTGTTCGGTTGTTGTTCAGAGCCCTTTGTTTACAAGTTCATGGCCAAGATTTAGCCCTGTAATGGTTTCTGGTTAACAAAAAGATGAAGAGTGTGATCAGTGGCATTTTAGATACAAACAATAAATGCTTGATTTTGCCCTCTTTCTGACATCCTCGAGGAAAGAAGAAATAAATGTGAGGAGCCCTCCACAGCCAGGGAAGGAAAGGAGGCTCAGGATGGCTTTTGAATGTGGCTCCAAACAGACACTGCAAAAGAGCAAAACAGCTTCTAAAGTGCAGGGGAAAAAATATTTTTAAAGGATTTCAACATATTTAACATAAACCATGTTGATTTATGAGAGTCTAATTATTACAATCATTAAAAGGCTGTGATTATCATTAAAAGGTTATTATCACAAATGAAATGCTAAAAACAAATGGTATATATTAAATAGGATCATACATATTTCATAAAACATATTATGCTGTGAAACAAGTTGTCACGTAGCCATGGCAATGACTTTTAAGTTCCCCTTTTTGATGCCTTAATGCTCTGCTCTGCATGTTTTAGTGTCAAGCCTCTGAACATGCCCAGCACTCAGAAGCTCCAGCTGAGAATGAACAGAGAGAGGCAATTCCACACCCAACTGGTCCCTGGCCTCCTGAATTACTGTTGACTGGCACAGGGAACATCCCACGGAGGTGAGCGTGTTTGGAGAAGCTGGTGGATGTGGAGGATCTGGCTGGTTTTGGTCTCCCAGGTCCTTAGTGGCAGCAGCTGGTGGAGCTTGGCCCCGCTGTGCTGCAGGGAGCTTGGCCCTGGGGATGGTCCTGGTCCCCTCGCCTGGCTGGGGGACCCTGCTGGGGACACCAGTGGGGACACTGCCCTGCGCTGGGCAGGCTGGCCCTGGCTGCCCCTGGCCAGGCCCTCTAAAGCCCAGGGTGACCTGGCTACAGCTCAGCTGCAAAAAAGAGAAAAAATAAGACAAAAAGAGTTACTTCCCTTGCTCTTCTGAGGGTCAGTGCCTGGGAAGCTTAATGTCAGCTTTGGGTTTTCCACAGCATTCCCTGGAAGAGGCACTTGAGCTTCAGATGCATGTGCCTGGACCTCACAAAGCACAGGCAATGTGTTTATTAGGACACAGCTCGTCTGTGCTTCTAAAAGCGCCCCAAGAAAGATCAAGAAAGGTTTCAGAATATAATTAAAATGCAGTATTGACTTCCTGGTGGAATTCAAGGCTGGGATTGTAGGAATGGCTTTATTGTAGGCCATGGGGCTGCTTCTGATAGTCCTTGCTCTGAATTGGACGTCTGGCTGTGACAACTGCTTTTTAAAAAATTGGAGGTTATGAAATACATTTGTGCACTTAAAGTTCATGGTATTTTTAATAGGTATCCTCTTCTTTTTTCATTTTATGTCCATCTTCTTTTATTTAGAGTGTCTTCTTTGAGTTCCGTGGCAAAGATCCGAGAGGTACAGCACGTCTGATAAGATCCAACTGAGATTAGAACAGATTCTGTTTGCGGCACAGGAGAGGAGACTTTTTTGCATCTCAGACCTCATGAATGCAGAACCATGTGTGGGTGCTGAGCTCCCATTTACCCTCCCATTGCACCTCCTGGCACGGGAGCAGCGCTGGGGCCCTGCCGAGGGCCCAGGGAGGTTTTACCGCCCAGTTTGAACACCAAGCGGTGCCTTTTGTCACCAGCGCTTCCCTGACGCTGCCGAGTCGGGGGTGTCATTATCCTGGGGAATGGCTTCCCAGCAGCGTGGAGCTGCTGGTGGCCACCCCTGGGGGGTTCTGCTGCCCGGGCTGGGGCAGGTGGTCGGGTCCTTGGTGTGAGGTTGTGAGGGGGCCGTGGAGGCAAAGCCGCGGCATCGAGCGGGAGCGTTCCTGAACTCTTTACTAATATTTCCACAGGAAGCATCTTCATCTTTTTTAATGGGTCTGGAGTGCTCTGCTTCTGTGCTTGGTTGGCTTTTCAATGGGCATCTTGGGAAAAGATCCCAGATTGTGCCCTCATTCTTCAGTTAGAGAGTAATTAGTACGTTGGAGGCTTGGCTTTGTGTCGGCACCTGTCTGGGGAGGTAAACGTGCCCATCCAGGGATGCTCCTGCAGGGCTGGGGCTGCACCCCATGTCTGGAAGCAGCAAAAGAGAAGCAAGTGGGAGTGAATGGTGGCAGAGCTTTGAATACTTCAGGTGCACAAGTCATGTTTGGGTGGTGCACTTCAGGAATGCCTTTGTTTTGTGGATCAGTGTAAGTACTGCAGCTTCATCATGAGAAGAACTGGGAAACCTGCACATTTTAAAGGGCCAGAATTTCTTGTTCCATGTGTAACATCATCATATAATTGATTATTGTGGGCTGCATTCACATGTCCTAGCTGGCATAGGACAGCGTGCTCCTCCAGGGCTGAGGAGAGAGGGAAGAAGACAAAAGCCACCAGAATCTGTGCGCCCTTCACCCAGCTTGTGTATCACATGGGCTGTGGTCATCCAGGCCTTGGAGCCTGTGGAAAACAGTCTCTCCAAGTCTGTGAATGCACGTGAGGGAGGAGTTCAGGTGGGAGCGTAGCTGGGAGCACAGCAAGGGGTTTGGGTTTGGTTTTGTTGCTGGCTGTGTTGTGGTTGCAGGCTCTGTGGTGGCTGTAGGAGTCCCTGCCGTGATGGTGGTGCCAGGAACACCCTGTGCACAGGGCAATGTTGCCATCATGTCAGCGTTACCACCACCAGAGTGCCTGGAACAAGCTTCAAGGTGACACCGTCACCGCTCAGAAATGACACAGATGTGTTAGTGACATTCATGTCATCCTGATACAACGGTGACATTAGCATCTAACTATCTTGCAGTCCATTTGACATCAGTCACATCACGTGTCGTGCCACCAGGGCGGGCTGGCTCTCCCGGGACATCTAAGTTCAGGCCAGGAGGAGCAGAAGTGCTGGGGAAGCACCAGGTGCTGCCCTGGTGGGGCTGAGCGCTGGGTGAAGACCAGGGCGCTGTGTTGTGGGGGGCCTGGCTGAAGAGGGACACCCAGCATGGGGGCACTGGATGGAGGGGCCAGCACGGAGCAGCCTGAGGGCTCCCTGGCTCCCAGAGGCAGCAGCAGGCTGGGGCTGCAGCCCCAGTGTCCCTGGGGCTGGGCACGGGCCGGTGGGAAGCACCATGGAAGCCAGCGTTGCTGGGAGGAGGATCCTGGTGAGCAGCCCAGGGCAATGACAGCTGACCCGGCTTCAGTCTGCTCGCCTTCCCCCTCTTGTCAGGGCACCATTGACTTCTCATGAGCAGCGGCTGCAGCCAGGGGTGTCACAGCACAGTTGTGTGAGGCGGTGGAAGGGAGCTTGTGCAAGCAGAGGATAGGGTGCTCATTACTGTCATTACCAGAGACTGGTTGTTTCAGCCAGACATCTGAGACATCTCTGAGGCTGGTCAATAGCAGAGAACAGTGGGTAAAGCATTCCATCAAAATTCCAACGCGAGCGAGAGCAAAGACGGGCGTGAAAGGATTTGGCCAGTTATGCAGCCCTGAAGTCTTCAAATCCTGCTCTCCTGTGAGATGCTCCTTGTCTCCTAGAGGGGGACTTTCATTGAGTAATGCTGAGCTCTTCTGCCAGAGCAGGCCTGCGACGCTAAAGCAATGCTGCTGTACTTACTAACAAGCACTGCTGAAGAACAACTGTGTTGTTGGGGTTCTGGGAGCTGAGCTGCCACAATGTTTTCCTCTATTTAATTAGATAACAGTCAGCTTATTTCAGATGTAATGTCTCTCCCTTAAGAACCATTTGTTTTAAGTGTCAAGTTTTCTGTTTCTCAATTACCCTTTTTTCAGAAAGCATTTCTGATTTTGATTGATCTTCAGTGGTTATTAATGCCTTCCTGGCTGTTTTATCCAGAAATCAGAACTACCAATTTATCTCTCTGAATGTAATAATACCTGTATTACAGGCCCACCCCAGGAGCAGAGCAGAAGAAATGAATACCTTTTTACATCTCAGTATTATTTGAATGAGTTCTTAGTGTTCTTTTTTTATGGGTCACCTGGTTTGGGGATAGTTTTATGCAGGTTTATTGCGTAGATAATCACACCCAAACATTATCTTCTTGCTTAGCACTTAAGGTCACTTAAGGTAATTGCAAAATTTAGTTTTAATGATGTGGTTAGTAATGAATTGCATTGGCTATCCAGAGCAGTTGTCCTAATGTTATCAGTCAGCTGCTTAGATATTCACAAGGGAAATCTTATCGTTATTCACAGAGACAGAGAAAAAAAAAATACATTTAATTGCACTATTGAGCACCAGAGTAATATTCTTTATATGACAGTTAATGATTTCATTGCTGATCAATTCACTTATTATGTTACTCTTTCAAAAAGCCAAGCGTCTAACAAATAGTCAGTCTTTCTCTTCTACATATGTAAAGACAGATGAATGACAAAGAATATGATTGAATAAGTATACGGAATAACTTTATTTTATAGGAATAGTTTTGCTAACTCTTGATGGCATCTTTATATATCTTCTTCAACACATTTGGCTTTCAAATTTATAAAAAAGGTTTCCGTGCTTTTTGTGTAGGCACATCCAACAGCAGGCCCAGGGCATGCCAGCTTTCTTCTGATTCAGTAATTCTTGCTCTGCACCTCTACTTAAGCTCTAAACCCAAAACTCTTCAGCAGTCTAAGGCTTTAGCTCATTTTGAAATGATTATAGTGCTGGTAATAAAGCTTTCATGTGGAGTAAGAAGGAGATGAACATTAAAATAGTCAGGTTAAGTGGCACAATAATTGAACCTGCTAACAAATGGGGGGAGCCCTTTTTGTAATAATTTCTTTGCTTAGCATAACATTTGAGTCTGAAGCAAGCGTTTGTTTGGTTTTTCAGTGTGCTGCTGATGTGTGTGTACTTGATGTGCCACGTTAATAAAGCGCATGAAAATTGAATAATCGGCAGGTTGTCCTCTCCACACACAGACTTGCCATTACCCAGAGTGTTCACAGCAAATGAAGAGTTCAATAATTCATGAACAGTGCTCTGTTCTTGGCCGAGCTGAGGAAGTGAGGGTAATCCAGTCTTATGATGCAAGATCACCCCGAAGTAAGGCCCTTTAGGAAGCACAGACCTTAATAAACCAAAAGTGTCTGGAGCCACTGATCTTTGTGCTTCAGACTGACAGCTCCTCTCTCCCTGCCTTCCACACTCATTTGATGGCTGTGGCCTGCCCCACTCTCCTCAGGCCCAGCACCCCCCAAGCCTTTGTTCCTCCATTTGCTTTTGCTGGGCTCCTGCTGCCACTTTGCAGGCACTGGCTGGTGTCCCTGGCACGACGGCCCGTGCTGATGGTGGCTCCCATGGTGTCTGCTCCTGTGCCCCTCGGTGCTAGCCAGGACCCTGCTCCCAAATGCACCGGGACTGGGGAACCATTTCCCAGCTGATTTTGGTTTCTTGCCTTATCTTGCATTATCTTAGGCTTTCTGCATTACCTGGCTGTGCAGATCCCTCTCACATCTCCATGCTGTGGTTTCCCTCCTCCCTGTTGCTGTCTGCACACTGGAGTGCACAGACAGCTCGGAAAGACCACTTTCTTCGTGTGGGACCCAATCTGTTTCTGTCGTTTTTAATGCAGCACCCAATTTACAGTCCTCAGCACACTTAGGAAGCAGTAAAATGATAACAAATCACCGACCCCACCTGTTTGGTTGTCTGGTTTGCTTGGTGATTAGGGAGGATGGCAGGTGCTAAGCAGTGGGGCTGGTTCCTGGCTTCCCTGGGCATGTGCCAGGCTCTGGAGCAGTGCCTCCTTCCAAGGAGACGTGGGGTGTCCTGGTGAGGGTAGGGCTGAGCTCCTGCCTGCCCAGACAGCCTTGCTGCAGCACCCAGCAGCTCCAGGGTGGGTGCTTCATGTCCCTTGGGCTCTGCAGGACACCTTGTGTCCATCACTGCAGAGCAGATGGCTTCTGACCCACCTCCCAATGCTCTGATTTGGCTCCAAGGACTTCAACAGGTTTTCAATCACCAATGCAGCTGGGACAATCCCAGCAGGGCCGATGCCCTGTGGCTTTTCCTGCCAAAATGGCCCCGGGTGCTTCCGAGGCAGCAGGGCCTGTCAGTGCCACACTTTGTGCACCCACTCTTCCTCCATAGGATTGAAATGCGCCTCTTAATCCTGAGTGAGATTTATGACTGCAGTGTTCAACTGCGCGGCTCGGAGGGTTTTTAAAAACAAATTGCAAAGCTTTTCTGGAGTTTACAAAGTACGTACCCATAGGTCTACCAGTTTCTGACAGAAAGCAAGCCAGCCAGCCCTGTGGTGCTAATTGCCCACCTGGGTGGGGCACTGGGAGAAAATGGTCTGAATTAACAGTTAATGTAGGTTATTTAGTGCATAAACTTTCTTAGGCAGAACTAATGTGGCTTTTCTTTGGCTTAGTCAACTGTTTTCCAGTCTCTGTTTCAGGGAGCCCTGGGGCTTGCTTGGAAACCAAGTGCAAGGGCAAGCAGCTGCCATGGGCAGCAGCATCTCCCTCCCGTGGTTCTGGGCACCTGAGCCCCAGGGAGCCTGGAAGCTGCCAGCTTAATGGAACCTGTAAGAGAATTAAGTCCTGAGCAATCAGGGGAAATTTATTTCTGAATAGGAGGGTCCATATGAAGATACACTGAGGTTTAAGTAATCTGCTCTAGATTCATAACTCTTGTTAATTTAATTCAGCGCTTGATAATCTAATTAACCTTCTTGAGGATGAGCACCTTGGCACAGGGAGGTGTTGAGTTTGCTGGTGCTTTGTTCATAGGACACTTGCTGCTAGGAGCAAATTTCTACCACTCAATGAGGCTATGGGAAATATTCTTGCATGTCTGAAGGTCATGTCCCCCTCTCTCAGTGGCTGCTGGAGGAGGGTGTCCCCAGGACAGCGGCACCAGCCCCTCCAATGGGGGTGGGTTAAACCAACACCCAGCACAGGGACCTGCATCCCCGTGGCTGCATCCCAGGCACTGCCAATGGTGACTGAGCCTCTAACACAAACCAGAAGTGATGCCTGCAATGATCAGCAAATGTGTTTGCTCTGCCTGTGCTAATATTGACTTTTTCTTCATCTTTTCAAATTCTGGCTAGTGAATTTCCTGGCAAGAGTGCTTGCCAAGAAAGAAAATTTTGGTCAAATGTTGTAGAATTTTGATGGCATTTGAAATGGGGGTTTAGATCCCAGAGTATATTTGCTAGAACCTGATTTGAAAGTTCATCTTGCCAAGGAAAATATGAAGTGTTATCTGACTTGCTTGCAAACAGGCAGCAGACAAAATTACTTCCAGGATTTGTTCAGTGAATGGCTTAAAACTCCACAGAACAGAACTGTGGGCTCAGGAGTGAAGGCTGCTCAGTAGTTAGGGCAGTTCCTTGCTATATTTTATTTGCAGAACTCCCAATGCACATTGTGACCTGCTAGAATTTTGCAGCTGAACATAGCTCAGGAACTTCTGCTGTAATACTCTCTGCTTAAAGTTAAGATAAATAAAATCTTGTTTAATTACAGGAGCATTAAGGGCCACCTCCTCCATTGCATGGTGGCCAGAAGCCAATGTGGCCCATGCATGTCCAGTGGGGATGGATCAGCTAGCTGGTTACCCACACATCTCCTTCCTCCCTAAAAGGTCCTTGCAATCGTCCTTGCAGTGCTTGTCTCTCCACTGGCAGGGAGAAGCAGGAATTGTGGCTTCTGTCAGGGTGTCCCTGCTCAGGGACTCTGCAGACAGTTTCTGGCATTAGCCCTGTCATTGCCTGGTGGGACAACGGAAGCAACAGAGCTTGTGGCTAGAGACAGACATGGCTGGGGATGAATGAGGCTCTGTTGCATCTGGTGTCATCTGAGTTATTTTAATTTAAAGCTAATTTTTTGTGTTGTCAGACTCAATATCATCCGTGTCAGTACCACGCCTATCCGCAGCAAGGCCATCGCTGCGGCTGACACCCTGGTCATGGTGTCGCTGCTGATAATTTAAGTCTGACATTAGAAAGATTAATTTACTATGAAAATGACCCTCGGGAGACCAGTTCAGACACAGGATGAATCATATTTGAAGAACTGGATGTCGCATTGTTTCAGAAGTTCTAATTAACTTTTTTTAACCACCAGAAGCAGTGGATGCAGACACGTCAGGCTGCCGGTTTCACTGGGATGCGATGGCCCCAGGGGGCCAAACCCCCTCGCCCTGTTCTGTGGCAGGAAGGAGGACTTCTCTGTTTGCTGGGGCTCCATCTCCTGCGTTCTTGCTGTGATGGCTGAAAAATTAAGTCTTGGATTTGGAGCTAAGCGGTTTTCCATCTTTTTTTTTGTTGTTTGTTTTCTGGAAAAGTTGACAACCAAATGTTTGTGCAAATCTTTTCCTGCTCTGTGAGCTCAGGTCAGGTACTTGGGTCTGATCAAGTGCTCATATATAGCAGGTGGTGATATGGACAATGAAGAGTAAAATGCTTACAATACTTGTGTAGAAGTGGTCTGTGAGGAGAATTGCAGCTCTGCACAGCCCACCAAAGGTGAACAGTCATGGGTTGATTGCCAGAGGCTCTGTTTGCTACCTGTGGCTCTGGAGAGCAGGAGAACTTTAACCAAACCTATTTTTTTAATCTGTAGCTTGCTAACTTTTCTGGTAACTTACCGGCTTTTATTTTTTTTTTCCTGACATGATTCTCATTTTTCTCACTGTTTCTTGTGATGACACCCTTCTTCCAAGAATTTGTAAAACATGATAATGCAAAGCTCTTCAGACATGGGGGCTGTAATAAGACCCAGTGGCGACCCTAACTAAGGAATTTCTGCTAGCTTAGTGTTTTGTGTCACTGTTTTGACCTGTTTTATAAGTTTTACTTTTCTGCAGCTTCATTTTTTCCAAATTCATGTATTTCCCATTGTCCATATAAATGATGTGAGCAGAAAAGTTTCAACTCAAAATTTCCAAACAGTGCAGAACATGGGGACAAAACACTAATATTTTGTTATCTTGCAGTGCTGTTCTCCAGTTATTGTTTTCAGGAGCTGACCGTATGCCCAATAACATGCAGAATGGTGGACAGAAAAGAACCCAAGTAATCTGGGCTGTGTCTGTGTCAATATTTGTGCCAAAATTATTACTGAGAAGAAGCAGAACCCTGACTGGGTTTCTCTCCTCACTGTGCCCCAGCTTGGCTTCAGTTTCTCTGTCTGCAGAAGGGATGCGTTGCTGTTATTTTCTTCTTCTCACAGGGGTGATTCATGGCTCTTGCTCAGGCTGGGATAAATCTGGTGGTAAAAACCTCAAATAATTACTGGAAGGGAGGATAACACAGTCTGTGCACCAGAAATGTGAGGGCACTGTCATGCAAAGATGTGCTGGTAAGCCTCAATTACCAGCTTTCTTCTGGGGAATTTTACTGCCTTGTCCTTCTTCTTGATGTATTTCTATGAGCTTACTTCTCTGTTCCTCTGCACAAGCCCTGGCAAGTGCCATGAAAGCTTTTGCACCTTGCAGTGAAATAATGGAAGTTTTTTCCATCGTGTTATTTTATGAGAGCATAAAATTTGACAGCATTTATGGAAGTTTGTGTCATGAAGCAGGTGGCTTGTTAGCCTTTGTTTTATTTTAGTAGACTCATTTGTACACGTATCATATAAAATCTTTGCCATAAGTTTGGGAATGATGCTAAGATAGGTTGGATATTGCTAGCTGAGGAAGCTGAGGAACCCGTGTGGATGGTGACTAAACAAGCAGGTGCACTCAGCTCGTCTGGAGTTTGGTGAAGGGTTTAAATGCTCCGGATAGGAGTGATGGGGCATGAGAGAGGAGAGCACCATGAGACCAGGGAGTGGCAGTCTGCCCTGGCGGCTTGCGTACCCACTCTCCAGATAGCTGAGCTTCTCTCTGCAAGCTCTTCTTGCTCTGCCTCAGGACAGGCACATTGCAAGCCTGAGGGAACAGAACCGCTGTTCCTGGTACCCAAAGCCCCGGCGCGGCCGCCCCAGCAGCCCCAGCTGTGCCAGGCAGCCCGGTGCCCTGGGAATGCCGCAGGGATTGCAGCACGTTCCCAGCAGCAGCCCCTGCCCAGCAGGCCCTCCTGCCCTGGGGCTCCACCAGCGCCCCGACCTGTGCTTCCAGGCCCTGGCTGCGCTGCAAACAGCCCTTTTATTTGGCCTTTTACATGCTCTGTGGCAAAACGCAGGGGCAATGCAGGGACAGCACGTGCCTGGAAATGGCTTTCCTGCTGATTTTTGGTGTGCTTTGGCCCATGACAGTTGTTACTGAGGTTTCTTTGATGTTTTTTTTTTCCTTCCTTTTTTTTTTCTTCCTTTTTTTTTGTTGGTAGGGTAGGGAATGTTTCCCTACAGTGTCCATTATTAATGTGCTGAAGTCTAACCTGTTAATGGCACCCCTGGCGGTATTCCCAGCAGACACAGCTCTCTGGCTGGAAGGAGTGACAGGCTTGTCACCTCACAGAGGCATATTCCCACCCTCCCATGAGCATTCCTTGCCTGGCTGCAAGGCCAGCACATGTGTCAGGTGGAACTTTTCTGCTGTTACCTAGAATGACTGATTAACTTTTCCCTTAATGGCACCCAGCTCCCCCTGTGCTGCTCCCCGGCTGAGTGCTGTGTCCTGTCCTCATTCCCAAACCCCGATGGGGGACCTGTTTTATGGGCACATGGAGCCACAGGGGGATCAGGATGGGAAGGGCTGATCCGGCAGATTGCTGAGGTGCACAACTAATGTAGAGTTAATTGTAACACTTAACATCACTACTTTGTTGCTTAACAAGAGGTAAGGTGGAACACTGACCAGCACCTTGCTTTGCCCAGCTGACAAGCTGCTGGGGAAGGGTTGTGGTGCCTTCAGGTGCAGGAGCTCAGGTTGTCCTGGCCTTGCCTGTAGTCTCTGGTCAGAGCTTTTCCCCTGGATCCCCAGCCCAGGTTGCGGGGCAGTCACCTGCTCCTGCTGTCCCTGGGGCACCAGCACTGCCCAGGGGGTGCTCAGACACAGCAATGTGTTCCATCACCAGCTGCATGCCAGGCTTAAAAGGAAAGTTAAAGCCAGTGCTTAAAAGGAAAAATCAATAATAGAGCCAGAATTTTCACATTGCTTGGAACTGTGAGATTAATTTCTGCTCAGCCCTGGGGTAGTGAGACCTTGGAAATCTTACAGATGGGAAGGAGGAGAGAACGAAACAGGAGCAGGCTTTAAGGTTGAAGGAAGACTAGGCTCAGTTTCTTGTTTTGAAACTATTTTATATCTTGATTCTGAACTGTATTCCAGACCAAGACTCTCGTTAGATGTTCACAGCTACACCACTCCCGTTGTCTCTAGCACTGGGCTGTCACTGGGTTACTGAGGGACATGGGCTGTCTCCTTCCCACACAACCGCCCCCAGCTGAGGCACCTCCCTTGGACCAGAGCCCGTGGGCACTGACGGGATGCTGCCGGGCTCCCTCCACAGTGCCCTCTCACCTCTTTCTCCCAGCAGGCCTTCTGAAAGTCCCCCGTTTCCCAGGAGGGCTGGTGTGCCTGCCCCAGCAGCTCGTTGTGCCCTCGGCAGCGCGCGGGGCAGCCCTGGCCAGCAGCACCCGCTGGGGCCGCTGCCAGACCCTGCTGCCTCACTCATCACAGGCTGGTTAACGAGTGCCAGCCAGGCACGGGCTGCGGGAGCTTTCCCCGTGCTACAGCAGAGACACAATAGCTGCCAGGAACCTCACTTTGGAGGATTTTCAAAGAAATATAAACTAAGTTTGGAATGGAAGATGCTGCTTAACACGACATGACAGATGTGTTTACACTGGCAGAATTGCATTGTGTTCTGTGCTTATTTCCACCAGACATGAAAGGAAATTGGAGATCTTGGCCAAGAGATTAGAAGTGTGGCCACGTGTCTGAGGAGCTATTTTCCCCTCACCAGGCTCATGCAAGTTCTCTGGCCAGACCGTAACCTTAATTATTTAGGTAAGTGTAATCCAGGAACAAATCCTCAGCATGAAGTTAAGTTGGTACTGATAAACTCAGGCCTGGATACTGTCATTTAGCACGGTGGGTGTGTGGTTGGGAGCACTGGCTTTGCATGGCCAGGGCAGGGGCAAGCCCACCCAGCTAGGATCTTACCCCACAGACAAGGGTAGCACAGTGCTCATTCTCACCCCGGGCTTCCCGGTACATTCTGCCTGGTTTTCTCAGTTTGCTGGTAAAACTTCAGGCAGTGAAATGCCTGGTGTTTGGATATCAACTTGGAATTGAATGTTTCAGCTGCGTGCTGTCAAAACACTTAAAGAGCAATAAAGTAACCTGAGGCATCCTGTTGCTTACAGATACGAATGGCAGAGCGAGGCTGACTTTGTGTCTTAAACTTCCATTTTCCCCAGGAATGACGACATGGAACAGCATTTCCAGCTTCTGTTTCAGTTCTCAGGTAGGAATTGTGTGTGTTTTCCAACTATACCAGAAACCAGCTATTCTCTAAAACATGTGCTTCCTGCACCTTGTGCCTCCTTCCGCAGCCTGTCTGCAGCACGAGGCCCCAGCAGCACTGCCGGGGGGTCTGCAGGGCTGTGCAGGGCCCTGGGCTTCTCTTGTCACCTGTCACCCCTTACCTGGCTGCTGCAGGACCTGCTGGTCCTCACCGTCTCCCTCCCCCAGGATTGCCACTTGGGGTATGTTAAGGCTGGTGGTAACGCTTGCTGGTTTGTCGTGTTGCCTGTTGAGTGGGAACACTGCTTGCACAAGGGGTGCAGCCAGAGCTTTTTAAAAAGATGAGTTATTTTGAGGGCCTCCATCGAAAAAACCCACAAAAACCAAACCAACCAAACAAAAGAAACCTGAGCTGTGACATGCTGAAAAGGGGCAAGCTGGCCACACAAAGCAGTCAGTCATTTTTTGAATCATTGACCAGTGAGATTTTGGCTTGTCAGGCTCATCTCAGCTGACATGTCTGTGCCCAGACACCAATATCTGCTTTGATCACTGGGAAGCGAGTCAATACATGAATGTGTGTAAAACTCAGCCAACAGGAAAAAAATCAGTCTTTGCAGCAACTGTAAGAAGGTGTTGACTTATTTATTTGTATTGTCACTCAAAGGACATTGCCACAATCACATTTAAAGTATTAAATAGTTTGTGGCTGAAAACTACTTTTTTAGGCAGCTGAGGAAATTGTTTCTGATAAAGGAAAATAAAGCAAATGCAGGGAAAAAGCTCTGGGAAGAGGACCCACAGGGAAGCAGTAAATTTGCAAAACAGAGGGCAAAGCACACTGTCCAACTTATCTCCATTGAGATTTATGGTGAACAACAGCTAAGTACTAATGAAACAAGGCACTTGCTCTTTAGCTGGCTTCCCCATGTTTAATGGTTCTCATTGGACCGCAGGATGAGGCCATAATGATCTTAGAGTGTAGCTAAGAAGTCACCTCAGCCATCTGTTGTGGAGGCTCCTTTTCCCTGGGGAGCTGAGAGGAGAGCTGTGCCCTGGGCAGAGGAGGGTCTGGTGGCAAAGCCCCGTGATGGACCCGCTGGGAGGTGGTGGAGCACAGCAGGCAGCAGAACTCCTGCCAGGGGGGGCCTGGGGAAGGCAGAGGAGGGGCTGCAGGAATCCCATCAACAGGTTATTGACTGTGCAGCTGCCCCCAGAACAGCCAGGGGCCAGGCAGGGCTGAATCCAGGCACTGGTTATGAGACAGCAAGAGGTTGCTCCAGGCAGGTTTCAGCCTGTGAGGCACTTACCTGCTCTTCTGACAAGTGTAGCTCCTTGACTTTTCGCAGATGTGCAACATGCATCTAATGTTATCTGGAAATGTGTGTTGAGTAAAGGATTGTTTTCAAGGGTAGGAGAAAGAAACCAAACCTTCTGTCATGGTTGGGGTTTTGGTTTCACCAGTCAAAGCTTCTCTTCCTCTAAAACATCAAACCCAGTCTTTTCAGCTGCAGATGGGCCTGTCAAGAGACATTTCCAAGGATGTGCAGTAACAAGTGGGGCGGCACACGCTGGGTGTCTCCCAGGCTGCTCGCGCTGGAAGGTGCTGCTGACGCCTCCCGCACGCACCATGAGAGGGGTTTCTGGTAATTGTTACATCAACACCTGCCATCACCACAGCGGAAAAGAGACCCAGAAGGATTGATTTCTTCTGCAGGTTTTGAGCCTCCTTATTCTGAGCATTTAACAGTGTGAATTTTCTGTCTGTCTCTTTCTCAGTGAGGCCCTTGCTGTCCCTTACCTGTGCTGAGTCCCTCCTCGAGTGCAGTGACAGCCCTGACAAGAGCCCAGGGCCAGAGCGCTGCTGGGCTGGAGCCAGAGGTAGTAACCCCTCAGTCTCTGATGCTGATGTTACAGGGGAGATGAAAGTTGTCCTTTTTCAGTAGGGAAATGGGATGACAAGGCAATAAAAGTGGTGAGGAGACCTGTCATGAATCATGGCATAATGTGTACATGGAATAACCTTGTCTAAACACATCAAAGTTGGTTGTTAGGTGGAGGTTAAAGGTCAGGAACATGCTCCAAATCATTCAGCTCTCCAGGTGTAAAGAGCTGAGTCCTGGCCAGCCCTTCAGACCCTGGAGGAAGCACCTGCCTGGGGCGATGCTGGTGTGGACTTTGGTGAAGCCCCACCTCTGGAGTGTGGCTGGACCTAGGGAAGAGCTGCCAGGCACAGATGGTCAGAGGAGTCAGTGCAAGGGTAAAACAGGCCAGGTGCCATGAGGAAGCAGGAGAAGACAAAGGCGTACCTGGTGATTAGCTTTAAAATTGGTCTAAACCCCAATTTTTTTATTTGGACAACATTACAGGGACTATTTGTACTAACTGAGTGGCGGCCTGATAATTCAATTTTGATTTGCTCTGGCAAGAGCATCAGTATGGACATGTTGGCAATGGGGAGCTCTCAAAAGACCTGTGTAGGTGTGTGTAGAAGAGTGGCAGATGGGCTGGGGATGTGCCCTTGTCCATGGCAGCAGATCCTGCCACATTCCTGGGGACCCACAGCACTGTCTGTCCCACCGTGTGGGTCCATGGGCAGCAGCTGTGGGAACCTCAGTGGTGGTGCCTGGGCCCCAGGAGGGAGACCTGGGTCTGGAGCAGGGTGCTGGGAACCTCCTGCAGTTCCATGCCAGTTTTGCTTGTTTATCTGGTCAGCACCAGCCTATTTTGTGGGCAGCTTGTGCTTGTCTCAAGGTATTTGGGTTTGATAATCTGATCAGTGCCAGTCCATTCTTGGCTGCTCTGTCTGCCTGCTGACTCCCTTGTGTTACCCTTCTGGTGCTCCATCCATCTGTTAAGAATTTACTTACAGCATGCATTAAAATAAACCACTATGATTTTATGTGCATAGGGATTCTGTTTTCAGCACTTCAAAAATCCTAATATATAACCATGTCTGTTAGTAACAGTACCATAAAGTCTTGTATTCTATCATTAGTGATTTACAGGGAGTGCCGTGATGCTTTGAAAACAGCCTTTTAACATTCAAATTTGGTGGTTTTTAGAATGCATTTTATGTTTTGTTGTTGGGTAATACAGGTTTTCAGACCAGGTGCATGTGCTGAAAGTTATCATCAAAGAAATATATTCAGATAGAGAGTACAACAAGAGCTCCCATCCCATTATTGCTTGAGTGTAAAGGAGATCACAGCTGAGAGCTGGGCAAAGCAAACGCTGCAATCCAGACATTGTTCATTTTCTGGGCTATTGTTTTTTCCATGAGGGAGGACAGGGTGACCCCACAAGGGGAGAAGGCTGTTTTCCATCCTCTGCAGAAGCTGACCTGAGCTCTGTGCCAGCTCTGTGCCCAGGCAGGAGCCTGTGGAACCTGTCAGGCTGGTGCCACCAGCCAGCACTGGGCAGGCAGGGCCATGGGACTGGGGACTGGTGAGCCCCTTCTGGGAACAGGACTGCTGGTTGTGGGGAAGCAGGTGGTGGTCAGACCTTCCTAGCCTGCCCTGGAGCTCCCCGAGCTTCAGGAGCCATGCCTGGTGGGATGGCCACTGGAGGGGTAGCTCCATAACTGTGGAAGATGCAGGAGAGGAGACAGAGCTACTGGAGGCAAAGTGGAGACTGGTCACTGACTTGCTGGCATTTGGCAGCTGCTGAAAGGCCACAGGGAGGTTTGGTGGCCGGGTGGCTCTGGTCCCCCCCTGCCCCTTTCTGGGTTCCTGCTGCCCATCACCAGCAAGCTGTTCCCAGGGGCCAGGCCCTGGCAGGCACTGCTGGCTGCCACAGCCTCTTGTTGAGTGTCTGTGAGCTGTAGTTTATGCAAACAGAGCCTTTATCTGTAACATATCAGCTAAAGCCATAATGCTATAGGAGAAGGGCAGCTTGGCTGATACAGGGATTAAAATCTTTTAATGCTATGTCCCAGACAGTGAGTAATGTGATATAAAAAGATTCTAATGCATTCAGCAAAGCCAAACACAGCAAGACCGGAACAAACCCCAGAGGACACCAAGGCAACTAACCTAAAATAGAGGTCAATGTTTTAAAATTTGCTGTAAGTTCTTTTTCTCTAATTAATCTATATCTACCAATATGTTAATGAGTAGCAGACATAGAAAGCTGACTGCCACTGAAAGGTCCCCAAGGCTGGAAGAAAACAGCCCCAGCTTGTGGCTAATTATTTTTTCCCTTAAAATTTATACCCTGAAAGATAAGCAAACATGGTGTTTATTTGACCTGTGCACCTTGTACCAGACTCTTTTTCCAAATGCTGTTCTTTAAAGCAGCAATTAAAATCGTAGAAAAAGAGAAGAACATGCTGCTGAAAACAAAACAGCACACCAGTGAGGGAAGGGGCTGAGCACAGCCTGAGCTTACAGCAGTCACTTCATGGAGGTGTTCACCACCCTTGCCCATTGCCAGCCCTGCTGATTCTCCTCGTGGGTCTCATGACATCTGCTGGTTTCTTTTGGAGAACCCAAGCCTGGGAGAGTGTTGCAGAAGGATCGTCTCAGCTTTCTTTTTCAAGGGAGTAAGGCATGGCCAGGGACCCCAAGGTTATCAGCAGGTGGCCATCTACCACCCTCCTCCATCTTCTGGGCCTGGCTGGGAGCAGCATCGGCCACAGCCCCCGGCTCCTTGGCCCTGGGGTGTCCTGGAACCCTTGCCCCCTGCACAGCTCTCCTTCAGGGGGCTGCTCCCCAGGAGCTATGGGCAGATCTCAGTTATGCCAGAGCCTGTAATAAACTTATGACAGTTATTTCTGTAGCTAATGGGAATGTAAAGATTCAGTGAATGTATCTGAGTCCTGATAAGCCAGACCTCTGGTAAGGACACCCTCCACCTCTCTCTGCCTCTGCCCCGGGCTGCCAGCAGCTTCCCTGCCAGAGGAGTTGGTGGGATAGAAGCAGAGGACCAAGGCTGAAAGTGTCCATCCCTTTGTCACGGACCCAGCTCTTCCCGGGCAGCTCAGCTGGTTGTGCCGGTGTTCGGTGATGCTGCTTCACCTCAGGTGAGGCAGGGAAGGGGACCTCTCTGATTCCATCGTGTTCATCCTTGGGAAGCAAAGGTGGGAGCTGGGCTGCCCAGGCAGAGCCTGGCACTGCTGGCTGCTGCAGACTGCAGCTCCCCAGGGGCTGGAGGGGCTCAGCCAGGGGGCCTTGGGTCCTGGTGGCTGCTTCTGAAATGCACAGCTTTGCTCCTGCCCTCGTGGCTCTGCAGCTGATTCATAATCTCCCTCTGCTGAATGAGGGTAAGACAGGGCTGAATATGTTACCAAGTAAATGGCTGGCTTTGTGGTGCTTCCATTAGGCTTGAAAGAAAGTATCACTGACTTGCCTAAGAAGAGGTTTATATTTCATATAATAGAGGATATACATCCTGGTGCTCGTGCTGTTTATAATGCATCGGTAGCATTTATCATAGGAGCATCCAGACCTCTTAAACACGCACTAAATTTAACTTTAAAGCAATGCTAATTCAGGGGGGGAAACAGTATGCATCATCTGTCGTCAATTTGATAGTCTGTGATATGTGTAACCAATTGTTCTTATTTACATTAATTTGCATTGTGAAAAGCAATTTTACAGTTTCAGTCAGACTTAATAGGCAATTTGCAGCTCACTGCCTAATGGTGCAGTTACTTAAGCCTGCCCCCAGGGTGCTTTCTAGACCTGATCTGAGACCAAACCTTTTAAATGTTCAATTGAACATCTTAAAAAGTCAA
Organism: Apus apus; assembly: GCF_020740795.1. Classification (NCBI taxonomy): domain Eukaryota; kingdom Metazoa; phylum Chordata; class Aves; order Apodiformes; family Apodidae; genus Apus; species Apus apus. The sequence goes on along the minus strand of NC_067288.1, from coordinate 31,522,034 downwards.
AAAGTCTTCAGCTATTAGACCTGGTTTGTACTTGCCTTGTCATATTTTATATTATTGCTACAGATGCCCTTTATTTCAGATATATTTTGCCCTAGACTGCAGAAATGGTGATTTGATTCTACAAAATGCTGTGGCATGGGTGGCTCCCCCTGCCCCCGGAGACCCACTGCTGAAGGAGGAAGGTGAAAGGAAAGAGTGTCCTGGCAAGTCTTGCACCAGGGCATTTGGGGTTCAGGGGACCTGCACCTGGATCCTGCTGAACACCAAGCACAGCCATCAGAGCGTGGAGAAGAACTCGGGAGAGAGGTTAGTCCATTAATCACTTGTACAAATAGTGACCTTCATGCCTGTGGCTCAGAATGGCCAGCCATGCCAGCCCACGTAGCAACACCACAAGGTGCAGGACAGCAGCATGTTGCCCCGGGTGGCCCAGGGGAACAACGGGTACCCTGAGGAGCAGGACAAGCACATGAAGCAAAGACCCCAACCCCTCTGTGCTGCTGCCAGGGGCAAAGAGCTGAGGGGGCACAGCTGGTGCCAGATGCTCAGCACACCCTGCTGGGGCAGTGCCAGGGCCAGGGCAGCCCCTGCTGTCACCTCTGCCTCTGTCACCCCCACACTGGACCAGCCTTGCTGCGGGACCAGGGGTACCTGTGAGGAATGCAGAAGGTGGTGATGTTCCTTAAAATCACAGCATCCCAGACTGGTTTGGGTTGGAAGGGACCTTAAAGATCATCCAGTCCCACCCCCTGCATGGGCAGGGACACCTCCCACCAGCCCAGGTTGCTCCAAGCCCCATCCAACCTGCCCTTCAGCACTGCCAGGGATGGGGCAGCCGCCTTCCCAGAGAGAGGAGTCAATATTTTGACAGGCTGGCATTAACTCCTGTGCAGATTGCTCACAGCTTATTTGCAGAGACTGTTCCATGTCCAGAGTCCTTCTCAGTGACTAAGAATGATCATTAAGGGAAATTGGAAATCAAATGGACAGACATGTTTTGCTTCACATGATTATGCCAGCATTTCAGAACCGTGATTACAGCATGGGGAAGGCAGAGCATAATTCTTTAAAAGGAATCGAGTACAAAAGCATGAAACCCTTTCTGCAGCTGCTGTGATAACAGAGCGCAAAGACAGGACAAACATCCAGGAGAAGATGTTCAGCCTGAGTGAACTCTCTGTTTGTGCTGCTGCCTTGTCCTCCACTGCTGTGGCAGCAGCTGCTTCCAAAGCGGTGGGACCTTGTGGAGAAGAGACTATGGCCCCTTGAGCTGCCAAACCCAGAACCCCTACAACTTGAGGGGCTCAGTGCTTGATGTTCCCAAGCCATTTGATCCCCTACATCAGAGCTTCCCTGCAGCAGCATCTGGCTGCTGGTTCTGCTGTGTAAGTGATAGAAAAACACTCATGGTTTATGATTTATCCCAAAATGGTTCTGATACACTGGAAATCCAGATCACACTGACTGCTTTTGATTTCCTTTTCTTTCTCATCCATAGTGCTGTGTACTTTTCAGATAACTCCAGTGTCTAATTTGCCAGTTCTTTGTTCTCCTCTACCAAATCTCTGCTAGACTTTGAAAAACAGAGGTGACTCCATCAGCTTTATTGGTGAGGTTCTGCTGACACTCCTCCCAACACCCGCACTCGAGCAGCTTGTCTGTGGATTTTTTTGTTTGACTGCTGGGAAAGCTGCTTTGTGACAAAAGTATGATTAATGATTGCTTTTGCATGTTTCTTATAAATGAGCTGCTCTGTCACTGCGTAAATACATAAATAAATGGGCTGGGTGTAAAAGAACATGTTTTTCACCAAAAATGACATCCTTAGTTGTAAATTTTAACAGATGTCATGAAACCAAAGATATTATAATCTATTACAAAAAGCCTTTGAAGCTCTATTTTAATTAACTTGCAAAGCCATCAGGACTCTTGGAGAGAAAATGATATGTGTAATGTATCTGAAGAACTGCTGGAATGGGATCCCGAGGAAGTGTTGGGCATGGCTGGAGGATAAACGCACAGAAGAACAGGGGCTCAGAGCAGTCACTGCTGTAGGAACGTGTGGTTGATATTTAGCAAAGCACCCCTGGAGTGGAAGCAACTGTGGAAAAAATTGCTGCTGCTCCTTTAAACAGACCTTCTTATTCCAGCAGCAAAAGGAGGAAGGGCTTTCTCCCAGAACCTTCTGATTGAAAGAAGGAAGACTGGGGCCATAGTGGGTATGACCCTGAATACATCATACTGGCTATGGAGGGGTCTCCTGCTCGCAGCATGGCTGGTGGTGACTGAAGGGAGACATGCGCTGCTGCCTTGCCATAGTGTGTGCTTCAGGAGCTCCCCGTGCCAGAGCAGATGGGTGTGCTCCAGCAGGGCAGAGCTGTGTCCCCGGGCACAGCCGTGAAGCCCTTGTGGAACTGCGGAGAAGCGAGCACCTCCCACTGGTGCAGGGTGAGCAGGTTCGGGGTGGGTTTGTGACTCCCTGAACTGACACTGGGTCCAGCTACTGGCTCTTCTGAAACCCCAGGGGCAGGCCCACCCCTCTTAGACTTTCCATCTGGGTCCTGTCACCCTTTCTGCCCCCCGATGCCATTGTTGGCTGTCACTGTGTCCCCTCCAGTCCGGAGCAACGTCCTCACACCCATCCTGTGACTGGTCCCAGACTGGCGGAGCAGCTGGTCACTCCGTCCCAGCCTTCGTCTGCCCCTGCCCAGCCTCTGGCTCTGCTGCCTGCAAAACAAAACCAAACAGCTCAGGAGGCTTTTGTGGGACCCTGCCTTGCTGAGATAAACCCAGTGCTGGGGACATCTCTGAGAGCCGTCTTGAACAGGAGGGACCGACTTCCCAGCGTTGCCCTTGAAGGCTGCGGAAGCACATCTGTCCAGGCGTGTCCCTGGAAGGCTCAGGAGCAGACGCAGTCATTTAGAAAATATAATTGTCTGTTTATGCTCCTCGGGTTTTAGTTGCTGTCTTCCGAGAAGCCAGCAAAGAGTACATTTATCTGAACCTGTAATTTATTGGGGTAATGACCAAGAATTAAAGGCTGAGGATAACTAGAAACACTAAGCCTTTTTTGATCTTAAAAATATCTCCCATTTGTTAAGGTTACTCACTATGTGCTTTGCTGTGTCCAACAGACATAATTTGGGTCAGTTAACCTCCCCTGCTCTCCCCTCCTCTGTCCCAGCCCCGGGCTTTGCTGCTCCATTCCCTGGCTGCTGTTTCCTTCACTGTCTGCACCCAGGTAAGTGCAGACCATTTTCATTCACCCACTCATTTCCCAGTTTATTTGATTCTGAAGCCATGGTGCTTAAGCATGAAAACAGGGTGATTCAAATTATTTTAAAAGAGCTACATGACTGCTGAGGGGCTCACATGAGAGAAAGAACGGAATAAATAAATGGGTGACTGGTGGATTTGAGTTTTAAATGAAAAAAAAAACAAAACAAAAAACAAAATTCCCTCTGTCATAAGTGTGGGATTTATAGAGTCTGAGTTGAAGGTTTATTTAAAGGATGTATGTTTGGTTCTGTCTGCAGTTTACAGACTGATCCCCAGTGTGAAGTTCTGCAGAGGATAAGCTATTATCTTGGGGTCTGGGCTGGATCCCCCAGAACTGGGTGGGGTTTTAGGGTGAAGGAAGCTGTGCTGGCCCTTGGCTGTGGGTGCTGGGCTGGAGCAGGAGCCCTGGGAGGCTGGCAGGGATCATCTCCTCAGCCCTGCAGAAGTTTGGGTGTCACTGCCAGAGCAGCTCCTGCCTCCGGTTTCCCGCCAACTCAGCCAAGAGAAACACGGGACCCGGTGCTCCCAGCCTCTGAAGGCAGCCTGATAAAATTAGCAGGAGTAATTTTCTGTGAAAACATCTTTTGATAGCTTAGCAAAAGCCAGAAGATTAACTACAAGGAGGAGGACTCCAAGCCATGTTTTCTCTGCAGGTGTAAACAGGCGCGGTTACAGTGAAGCAAATGGAAGGGCTCTTAATTTACACCACCTGAAGGGCTGACAAATTCCCATTTCTGTGACACTATAATGAACAGACATCGCATGGGCATGCGAGGAGTTCTGGTGCAGGCCTTAGTTTTCAATTTCCTGCCTGTCTCCCTCTGATCTGTATAGCAACCAGCTTTATTTCACTGTAGTTGGTTTGAAAATTAACTTTTAATACAGTCTAGTCAACCCTTCCTACCGAACAATAACTTTTTAATTTCAATTTGTGAGGGTTTTTTTTTTAGATTTGCCTCATCACTGTAATGCATCTTCATTCTGATTTTTCCACTGGATGCTCCGTGATGTGACTATGCAGAATTTACACTGGGCAGACATCTAATACCAATGTGCAACCCCCAGTAATGAGACTCGTCAGAGGGAGCGCAGGAGCCTCTGGAGTCACTGGAGGTAGGGAATGAAGCAAAGCCTTGTTTTGCCAGGGAAGCTGAGGGAGCTGCCCCACAGGCTGCTCTGTGTTATTGCCAAAGCTTGATTATTTCTGACCTTTCTGTCCACATCATAGCACAGCTGTTGCCATCTGGGACAATTTAAGGTTCAAACTGTTCTTTAAGAGCCAGCGAACTGTTCTAGTGTCATTGTCAGCTGCTTCCTGGCTGGCATGGGGTGAGGGCAAACACCTGGGGTAATTCTGAGCAAAAGTTCCTTCAGCATCCTTTTCCAGGAGTTTGATGCTGAATAGGAATTTCCATTAATTATTGTACTGAGCAGGTTAATACATTTCTCAGGTTTTGGTTGCTGTCTTTCAAGAAGCCAGCAAAGAGTACATTTATCTGACCCTGTAATTTATTGGGGTAATGACCAAGAATCAGAGACTGAGGATAACTAGCAACACTAAGCCTTTTTGGTCTTAAAAAAATCCCCCATTTTTTAAGGTTACTCACTATGTGCTTTGCTGTATCCAACAGACATAATTTGGATCTCAGTGAACCTGCAGTTTAGGTCAAAAGGAACAACAGGAAAATTAGGAGAGTTTGAGCAGCAAGAAATAATTGTGAGTTTCTTACAGAGTGGATGAAAGAGAGCAAGAACTGCAGCTGGGGACTCAGACTGGGGAGGCTTCAAGGGGCTTGTGAAGGTGTGAACCTCACACGTTCAAAGCCTGATGTGTCACCAGGGGAGACCCCACATGACTCCTGCAGCTCTTGTGGGCTTGCCATGCGTGAGCAGCTGCAGAGCCCACCCACCTGCCTTTAGGGCAGCCCAGCTCTCCATCCTGCTCAAACCTTTCCTGGCAAACCCAGTCCTGCTTGGAGCTCCCCTGCCCAAGTGTGCATAGCACAGTGCTGCTGTGTTTGGAGTGTCTGTGAGGCGAGTGGGCAGTGGTGCTGGTGCTGCTCTTGGTGAGGCTGGGAGGACTGAGACCTCACCTCGCGGCCAGGTGCCTGCAGCCCCCAGCTCTGAGTCAGCACGAAGCTGAAATGTTGTAAAGGAAGAATCTGAACATTTGAAACATTACAAATGATCTGTACAATTAATTTCACTTTCAACGTTTTCTGTCTGCTGTGAGGAAATATGCTTTTTGCAATTACAGTTGCTAACGACAGGCTGTGTTTGCTTGGAAGCCTCTCCGTGATGTGCCTGGACAAGTGTGTTTTGTGGCCTCCAAGGGCAGTAATGGGGAGTTGCTCCCTCCTGGCTCCAGACAGCTCTTGGAAAACCACCCAGGTTCCAGCACTCTCAGCAAGGCAGGGTCATGTAAAAGCCTCCTGAGCTGTTTCTACTTACCAGGAACATTTCTAATGCATCTCTGAGCACACAAAGTAAACACGTCTGGCTTGGCAGGCAGCTCGAAGAAAACCTACTTAGTTCAATCATTGGGTCAAGCCAAATAAATTTCTACCTTCTTTAAAGAAAATTACTAGTGAATGCCAGCTGGAGAGATTTTAACTTCCTTGACATAGAATATTTAGTTACATCAAACAATAATGAACAGCTGAAAGATGTAATTTTGCTTATAAAAAGAGTGCAGGGACTGCACAAAGACAAAATAATTCTTGCTATTCACTGCACCGTAACATTTAAATACTTATGACATTAAATACTACTAAGACTTCTCTCTAGAGGCAGCTGATGGCTCTGAAGCTCAGTCCCCACTCTGTCAGATCCTGGAGTTTCAGAGGAGAATCTATGCAGGAAATCTTGCTCTTTGGTCCTGCATTTCATTGTGTTGCAGATCAGTCAATGGCAGTAAACAGAGCTCTGGCCACAGGAAGGTCACTGCTGGGCACGTGGAAATGAAAGGACTATTTTGTGTCTGCTTTAGAGACTTCTCTTTATTATTGGTGTGTGTTATCCAGTGGCCGGGGTAATGGGCCTCAGAGGAAAGTGTTAAGCAAAATAGCTGTGGTTTAGGGGGGGTGACAAATCAGAAGTTCTGAAGAGCAACAGTCACGTTCTCAGGTATCTGAAATGTATCTGCTACTAAGGGCAAAGCAATCTTTTCTAATTCCAAAATCCCAGTTTGTGAGGATGCTAAATCATCCTTGGGCTTAACATAATAGTCTCTTGGCAACTGCAGGTGCTTATCTTGAAAGATTCATTTTGACATCAGATTGAATTCTCAGAAAAGAGGCCAAACACAAAGAAGTTAGAAATCAAAGCGAAAATCCGAAAAGGTTTTGCTGCTTGATTTGGTCAAGCATCCAAATGTTTGGAAATTTATTTGAAACTTATTCAAGCTGCTTACATCTAGAAAACTGGTAATAGGCTCCATCCTCCTGTGCTGTGGTGGGAAGTCTTGGCACACACAGTTCCAAATTGCATTGACCTTTTTTGCTGCCAAGTTCTATTGCATTTTCATTTCTAATTTACTATCCAATCCAGCCCCAAGGTCTCTAGCTTTTAGTACCTTTCTAGGTTTACATTTCCTGATCAAGATGTGCTTTCCCCCTTGCTTAATAGTTCTTTTTCCCATTTAAGCCTCATCTTATTACACAAGAATGTAGGGTCTGATACATGAGATCAGATTGATCATCCATCCATGTTGTTATTGTTTCTTCTATGATTTACCAGGCTCAGATGCTTCAGAAGGCACAGAAAAAACACAGAAATGGATCATTTGGAAACCTTTGTCTGTAGGAAAAATCCATATTGTGTTTCTCTGCTGACGTAGAAGAGTGTTTATCCTCTTCCATAATTCCCAGCTCACAGAAGTGTTTCATCTCAGCATCTACATATGTATCTATATTTTTCTGAATTCTATGAAATGTTCACTCTCAGTAGTATCTATTGGCAAAGAGTTCCACAGGTTTATTATTGAGGTTTATTGTTTGTTTCTGCCTACATTTGTATTTTGTTTGGTGATACTGGTATGATTCATCTTCATTGCTGGTTTGCTTATTTCCAAATAGTGCCACTTGTGGCTGTCATTACTAAGCTAGATGTCACTTCCTTTTGAGTGGCAGGGAAGATGCTATGTGAAATGAATTACAATACACATCCTCCTTCTGATTTTTAAAGTTTACTTGTATAAGATATATTTTAAAGTGTATTGTAAAGGCTGCAACCTATGGTTGGAATTACTGGCCTCTTTTTCTGGTGGCTCTTCTGCATTGCCACCTTTAGGTAAGTACCTGTCTTGCAAAGGGGAAAGATCCACTGGAAAAATCTCTCTGTCTCTCTGCATGTTTGTCTTTTATTTTTCCCATTACCTCTGAATATTCCTGATGACATTTCTTTAATTCACTCTCCCTGAGGCCTGCCCCATTTTCCTGCAGGTCCTCCCTTTGGTCCATCCCTTCCTGGTGGTGCTCAGGGCTCTCCAGCCAGCAGGACCTTTGCTCGTCTCGGCAGCGCTTCCCGTCCCTCCCTCAGCTTCCTTGCCCAGGGCTGGATGCCTTTGACCCGTGCTTGGGATTGATCAGTTTAATGAATCTGTTCTGCAGCATCACCCGTGCTAACTGAAACAGCTCCTGACAATGTTGTGTCAATCCCTGCTACTGCTGAAGGAGAGTGAAGCTCTGTGGCAGCAGCCAGCAGGATTTCTTACCTGGGATGGCTTTGTTTAGCTCCTTAGAGAGTTTTTTTTTAGTCCTTTTTCTTTCAATCAACTGTCTATTTACTTAGAGATCAGGACATTTTAGTGCGTTTCCTCGTTGATAACTGTGCTTTTAATGCTCTGTAAAATCCCATTGTGTTCCCACAGACTTTTGCAGGAGCAACCTTCACACGCAACCCCTCAGGGCATTCTACAGTGAAATACACACAAGTGGTGCATCGGCTTTCTTTGAAGCATTAACATTTGTTGTTTACTTTTAAATGTTTGCAGAAAGAACCGTGTTTGTAAAGAAGTTCATGGCTAGATTAATCCAAGACTACCCCCTGTAATAGCAGTGGTAGCATTTCAGGTCCTCGGAGGTGATACCAGCAGTAATTTTACACCAGTGATGTTTTTTTTCTTACAAGCTGCCCGTGGGCTGGGAGCTGCAGTGATAATCCTGCTTCCAAGGATGCACTGAAGCAGCCTGGATCCCAGTGCCTGGTATTTATGGAAGGTTTGTGTAGTACAGACTCAGCAGTTTGCACACTTTGGTGAATTTGTTTGGAGTAATTAGTGTAACACCAGGCTGGATTTGCAAGCCTGTTTAAGCCATTCTACTTCAAGTATATCAAACTTCAAAAACATTTACAACACAAACATTGATTGTGTTGGGATTATTTTGTGTGCTCTTCCATCTCTGCTAAAACACCAGTGAGTGACTCAGTGGCTGGTTGATACAGGTCCTGGTCATTCCTTGGGCTTGTGGAGCAAGGGCCTGGCTGCTTCCCGCACGGAGCCCCGGATGGAGCCCTGTGCCTCTGGGCTGGTGGCCTTCCAGGCCCTGCTGGCACCGGGACCACAGCAGTTGTCCCTTGAGCCCCAGCAGCTGAGAGTGCCACCTGCTGTACCTCTCAGCCTGCATCTGTATTGTCACCTTGCAACCTGTCCTGCTATGAGAACCAGTGGCTTTGCCTTCCCCTTCCCCTGATTCTGGAGCAGTTGTTCATGTTAGTGAAAAAGAGAACCCATCAAAAATTTACTCCCATTTGATTTATTTTTCGCTTGCAAAACAGAAAATCAGTCTGCATGTTCTTACTACATCTTTTTTTTTTTTTTTTTCCCCAGGGATGGGCCAGTTCTGTTCCCCATCCCCTCCATGGGCTGTGCAGAAAGCCCTGCAGTGCTGTCTCTTTTCCTTCACACTGTCTCCCAAGACATTTACACGCTGCCCAGCACTCTTGCACCAGGTCCTGAGAGAAGCCTGTGCTCGTGTGGTGTCCTGTGCATGCAAGTCGTGCCAGTGCTGGAGGACCCACCAGCACGGGGTGGTAGCACGTGGCTGATCCCAGGCACAACAACAGAATAGCTGGTGTGAGACTTTGTTAACGAATAATGCACTAGAATGTATCCTAATTAGTGTCAATCAACTTGCGGGTATGGAAGGAGGGCCAGCAGACAAGATGGATTTTTGTTTTTTTTTTCTTGTAATGAGATGACAAATGTGGCAGATGAGTCTTGATACCCCAGCCTTCTGTATGGCATTTGCTTGGACACCAGGGTGGCAGCTGGGGAGGCACGGGGGTGCTGCGGGACCACCCTGCAGAGAGATGGCAGGGAGGGTCGGGCTGCCAGGGAAGCCTCTGCCGGGCTGCACTGCTGGGAGGGGGGACAGGGACCACACAGAGGGCCATGCACGGCTGTGGGTGGCAGAGGGCGAGGGCCAGGAGAAGATGCTGGCACCAGGAGGCTCACAGGAGTCATTCTGCTGAAGAAGAGTGTGGGAGGCAAGGCAAGGTTTGAGCCCAGCCTGGGGGAGCAGCAGCCTGGGGACGCAGGGCTTTGCAAGGCAGGGACATGAGGAGTTCTTAAGCTGGAAGCTGAGATCAGTGCAGGTTTTATGTAGGGTGTGGGGGTAATTTGGTAGCTGCAGCATCCTGCCAGAGCTGATGGCCAGCTCCTCACTGCCAAAAACCTCTTAGTGGAGATTGGTTTGGGGTTTTCCAGAAGGATACTCCACTTGGAAAATAATTGATCCTGGGAAGTTTGATGGCCAAGCCACAATGGACACTCACAATAGCCCTTCCAGGCTGCAGACCTTCAATGACTGTCTCCAGTTTGTTTCCTTGGAAGCAGGATCAGTCCCTCATGCTGTGCTGGAGCTCAGTGATGCCCAGCCCAGGGCTGTGGCAGCCTGGCGAGCAGCCCCAGTGCAGCTCTGATCCACAGCTCAGCTCAAGTGGATTTGATTTTGAGAAGTCTTATGGGCCCCAATAAAGATCAGTAATCATTAAAATTAACCACACACTGATTTAATCAACATATAGCTTTGTTAATTGCTAGCTATTGCTAGCTGTTCCTTCGTGTCCATCTGTTTTAAAGATTTTAGTGAACGTGCAGCAGATGTTCATGTAAATATAAGAAGCCGGTTGCCATGTAAATATAAAATTTCCAGGAATGTTTGTGTAACAGACTTCTGATTTATTTGTGCTGTTGTCTTTAGTGGCTTAAACACAAACCTGACGTCTTTGTTAAGTCCCCATTAGAGACAGTCCCTGCTGTCCCTCTGCCTGCTCCCTGTGTCCTGCCTGGTGACCAGCCCTGGGATGTGCCCCAGCATTCCAGCGCTGTCCTGGGAACCCCCATGGCACAATGCAGGAGGACCTGTGGAGTCATGTTCTCTTCCTGGGGGTAAGGGATGATTTCTCTACTCCCATGATGATCCAGCACTCCCAGTTTGATCCAGCACTGAGTGTGGTGTTGGTGGGAAGCAGTGGGTGAGCAGAACAGGGGGTCCTGGGGCTGTGGGGTGGGAGCTGGCAGTGTGGTGGGGCAGGGAGCAGCCCTGGAGGTGCTAGACACCTGAAATGGCTTCTGAGAAATCCACACCTGGGGCAGAAACTGAACAAACCCCTGGATTTTCCTTTGCCAAAGGTGACCAAGCAGGGTGCATGCAGCTGGATTCATCTTTTCTACTGAAGCAGAATCCCCAGTAGAATGGGGAAAACACATGAAAAAAGCCTTACATTTGCAGAAGAGCTTTATTTTGCTGAAAATTCCTGAAGAGTTTAAGCCTTAGCTTTTGAGTCCACAAGCCTAACACCATTTGGCAGCATATGGGGCTGTTGCTGCTGTGTGAAGGCTGCAGGTCTGGATCCATGGAGATCTCTGTCTCTGGGAACGCGGCTCTGGGTGAGTTTTTGCACCTGTGGAGTGCAGCAACATGGATGCAGTGTGGATGTGGTATGGATTTGGTATGGATTTGGTATGGATTGGGCATGGCCCTCACAGGAATTAATAGGTTCAGGTTGTGAATCCAGGGAGGAATCTCTTTTCTCATTAAGTTTGTGCAAAGCAGGTTCTGATCCTCCTGGGCTGAGACAAGGGGGAGGCTCCTCCATGCTGATTTCTTCTTTTTTTTTTTTTTTTTTTTTTAACTTCTGAGGATTTTAGTTTCATTTAGCTCTGCATTGGCAATGACTCTGGAGCCTGGGGAGAAGGATGAGAGGGCGAAGGCAGGTAATTACAGTGCTCCCCTGAGGAACCTTTCCATCCGTGCAGTCCTTGCTCTCAGGCTGGCCAGACAGGTGACTGCTGGCATGAAATCCCCCACATTTGTGATTTTTCAGAGAAGGGACACAAAGAAACAGAGGCCAGCAAGTGACAGGAGAGTCTTGAGAGCAGAGGCAGGAGCCCCTCCGTGCCAGTCCCACCGTGGGCAGGAGCAGGGGGAGATGGGCAGCAAGGAGGGGCTGGGTGGGAATCCATGTCCCAGCCACGGGCACGTCAACGCCAGCAAGGAGAAGGGAATGGAAAGGTGAGAGAGATAGTCAGCAATGTGAGTGGAAGTGCATCTAAACCAAGCTCATTATTTGTATAAAGCAGCATTTTTACTATTTCCAGTAACCTTTGCATAATACCTGCTAGTTTTTCTGTTGGTTGAATGCTGAAATCCTGCCCTTCCTGACTGTACTCAGCAAATGGTAGAGAAGGCTCCATTACCCACCACAATTGATTCTTACTATGTCAAATCCTTAGATTTCAGATGACAGTGGAAATTAACAGCAAGTATAAAATCCTATAATTGAAACTGAAATGAAAGTAAATCTTACAGATGGGATACTAGCTTGAACTTCAGTCTGAGTGTCTAAGTAATCACTGCACATTTTTTAATTCTTTGACTCTTCTCCATAAACGTTTTGACGTGCTCAGAAATTTATCTTCATTATTAAGGCTGCTAGATCATCACATACTGATGAGTTCAAAGACAAAATTTTTACTTACCATTTACTCAGAAATAAATTTCCAACTGGAAAGCTGCAGGATGGGCTTATTTCTGTTATTCATCACTGGAGGCAAGGCTTTGTTCTGTGCTGTGGAGCAGCCAGGGCTGCCTCATGTCCATTTGGGCCAGGAGTTACCCAGCTCCTGTGGGAGCTCAAGAAACAGTCCTGGTTCCCACCTGGGTCACTGCCTTTCATACTTATTATTGCTAAGAGCAAGCTATCTGGTAAGAATATGGCACTCCTATACTGCATGTTCTCTGACTATTGTGCCTAATAGGCCTATTATGCCTGGTAACTGTTATTTTAAAAAGGTATTTATAGTTTTAGATCATGTTGATAGTTAATAGATTTGAGACCTCCCCTTCTTTATCTGTTTCTCTTCAAACCCACCCTTTTAGATGTTGCATTTCTATTGTGCACATAACAAGAAGGTGGCCTTAAATATGCCAGAAGTGAGAGGCTCTGAGATGCAGGAGGACACCCCTGATGCTGTCCCTGTGTCCCACGGTGGTGTTATGTGGCTTGAGAAGAGGTCTTCTCATGGCTGTGAGTGGGTGTTTCTGGTGTGGTCAGCGCAGCCACTAGTCCCAGGGCACTGGGATGGGTCTTGGTTTCAGAGGGCTGGATCCAGGCCTCCTCTGGTGCTTACAGCCCTACAAACTGCTTGGTGATTTCCTGGGATCACACTAAGCCTCTTGCCTTTAAAGAGGAATTATAGTAATTGTGGGACACAATGGAGGAAAACTCCTTTAGTATTGCCTTCTTTAGAATTCGTATTTCTATAATATCCTTTAATTTCCTCTAAGCTCCTTAAGTGCCTGTGAAAGTGGAGAGCTCAGATCCTTTCCACACTGTTTTCTTATCAAGATGTGAAATTCGTGGTGCTCCTGTTTGCGGTCCCTGTGAGCCCCGGTGCTCCCCTGCCCAGCTGCTGTGCTGGTGGCAAGGCTGGGCCTGGGTCTGGCAAGGATGATGACTGAAATGAGCTGCTGACTGCCAGGAAAACCATCAGGTACCTTCAGCTGCTTCCCCCTCTGCCGTGATGCCCATACAAGCCCCCACCCAAGGCTGGTCCCAGTGCTCCCATGTCCAGCGGGACTTGCCACAAGCACCAGCTCTCGGTGCTCACAGCCTCCCTGGTGCCAGGGACAGGCCATGGAAACTGGCACAGACGTGTGAGTGTGCCCAGAGCTGGTGAAGTGGGTGGGATTTGCACCATGCAGTTCAGATGGAAGCCTTTTCTGATGGGTTCCTGGAAGGCTGCTCAGTTCTGGCACCGGCTGCTGCGGCACAGGGCTCTGGTTTGGCACTGGATGAGGACCAGGGGGGTCTTTGCTGGTCACACCAGGGCTGGCCCAGGCCCCAGCCACATGTGGGAACAGCCACTAAATATTCTCCTTCTTGAGCCTGAATGGTTATTGCAGTCCTTCTTGATGTTTATTTCCAGTTTTGAATTTAGTATCACCTGAAACTTGGTTCAGTTAAACCACTGATTTTAATAATATATAATGCTTTTAAATCTGAATGGCAGGAAATAGGTTAAAGGTCTCTCTATTGACAGAGGTGTGGATTCTGTGGCCAAAATATCTGTTATGATGACCAAGTTTGACCTTTTTGTATAAGAGATGCTTTAAAATCAAACCTGTGAATTCTTCCTGAAGCCTTTTCTTTGTTTAGGAAAAAAAAAAAGTAATCTGTTTTGATTCATTCACAATTGCTTCATTTCTGCACAATGTGAGGCTGGGTTTGTGTACTAAGATGGAGTCCTCTGCTATTAGTTAATGTCACCTTCTGAACATTTCAGAACAAAACAAATTGCTGATCTTCTAAAATCTTTACTGCAAGGAGGCTTCCAGAGGCAAAGTGTTCTTGTGGGTCCTCTCTGATGTTTCAGCACAATTTTGAGGCACAGATGACAGCACCATGTTCAGTGTTTCACTGCAAATCTCATGGTGGAGGTGGATAGAGTTTTTCAACCTGTATTTTTCCTGCTTTAACAAGATAAAGAGTTAAAACCAAATTAGTGTGTGCTTTGTCGAATTGCCTGTCAAGTGTGCTGTTCACAAACCAGGACAATCTCAGAACTTCTCTTCAGATGATTCTTTTTCCAAACATTTTCCTCAGACATTTCCCACATTTTTGTTATAGAAAGTGTATCCCCTATTATTTTTTAATATGGTGGCAATAGTCAATACTTTGTTCCAAGCCAACCTTCAGCATTTTAAAAGTTAGTTTTCAATTCACCCAGCCAGCTTGATCTCCTCAAAATCGGTTTTTAAGAACTTTATTTTTTATCTTTGTTTCCCTTGATTTGGGAGATGATGACAAGCCTTTACATCTAAACCATATATGTTTTTATAAAATGGATATCAGGCAGAGGTAAGTTAAAAAATGACTTACCATGAAATTGCAGGTTAGGTTCTTGAAGCCTGTCAAGCCAGCGAGTGGTGAAGAATGGGACGAAGGAGTTTCAGATTGCACTTGAGCAGCTAGTTGGTATCTGTATTCATTAGTGCTGCAAATCGGCACAAATTTTCTGAAGAAGCAAATTTCCTGGCTTTATTTCTTCATTTGAATAATTACTGCCAATAAATATCTCAGTGAGCTGCCACTTAGCAAGTAATGGTTGTAAAAAGCCACGGCCAGACCCCTCTGCAGCTGCCAGCTCATAGGATGGGCTGTTCCCCAGAGCCAGGGCTCCCTCGCTGCTGCTCATGTCCCCTCCCTTTCCCCAGGAAGGTCCAAAACACCTGGATGGTTTGGGAATGGCCCAAAATAGGGTGGTTTGGGGAAGGCCCCTCCTCATGGAAGCATGGCTTGGTGTGTGGGAGCCAACTCAGCTGGGGACACAGCAGGACCAAGGTGGCCACTGCTGTCACCATGGACAGCTGCTGGGCTGGGGGGGTCAGAAACCCAACCCCATGGGCTGAGGGAGAAAACAAACTCCAAAGGAGCACAGCTCCTGTGGGAAGACAGTTCTCTGCTGTGGAAACGAGGGGCATTTTGGTGCCCTTTGCCTTTTCTGCTGAAGGAGTTGGGCAGTCTGCTTTTTGGAGTGCTTGGACCGCAAAAAACATGCACCAGATTTCCCTTTGTCAGTTTAAAAAATATATAAGAGCAGAACATTTTCTTTCTTTCTGACTAATTGCATACCAAATTGCTTTATGATTGCACCAGAGAAAGCTCATTCTGGTTGTTGGGTTGTTTTTTTCCCCTGGGTGAAAGATCTTTATCTCTAGATGTTTCTCAGGAACGCATTTTCATAACAAGAGTCTATTAAGAGATGCTCACAGACTTCCAGGCCATCTGAGAGGTTACAGGGGAAAAAAAAAAGGCAGAAACTGGTGTGACATGGTGCACATTCCAGCTGAAGTGTCCGTTGCTATAGCAAATGAAGGAGCACAACTAACCTCTAACACTGCCTGCTTTGAAAATCTGTGTGCCTTGTTACGGCTCTTTTGTTCCAAGGCATTAATTTTCTCCATTTCTGCTGCATTTGCTAAACTGCTTCCAAATTATTGGAATTTATAGTATAGGAATGGTGGTAGGTGTTTGGTATGATCTATAAATCCTGAAAGCAATGTTGAATAAATCTTTGTTGTCATCCTCACTAGCATGTTAGTACATTACGGCAATTGTGGAGCAATTTCAATGTTTAACTTTATTTTATTTTTATATTAAAGATGGATCAAAGCCAGAGGAGAGGAAGCGTGAATTATCCAAGCTGGAAGCTGTTGCACTCCTGTTTTAGGGTAACATCTCTTGAGGTTTCTGCTTCCTCCAAGCTGTAATTGGTTGGAGTGTCCCTTGGTGCCATCAGGAGCTGTCAGCCCCTTCCCAAGTGCAGTGTTTTTGGGTGGTCTTCCCGCAGCTCTGCAGCTCTAGCTGTGCTGGGAAGAAGGATGGAGCCCCTGGGCTGCCTGGAACAGGAGCTCAGCCTTTGCAGGAGCACTGCCCTTTGAAGGAACTGCCTGAGGAAATAGCCCTAGGTTTCAAATACAAATATAAATACAAGCAAATATGTGATTTTCAAAAGTAACTTAGCTAGCGCCGGAAACAGAGCTGGGGAAAACATTAAAGAGCACGTTTTGTTGTTTGACCTGGAGAACAGCAGCCTGCATGGAGTGAGGACCAGCTGGGGTTAATGGTCACTGCTTGCATCAAAATTGCAAACACCAGTAGGCAGAGACAAACCCCGAGCTCACTGTCTGGGAGACCCAGCCAGTTCCCACCGTGAGGCACAGTGAATTGCTGCAACCCAAACTGCCATCATTCTGCAGAAAGAAATAAGCAGGTGAATGTATTCAGAAGTGTCTGCTCAGGTTCAGTCGACATAACAAACTATAAACTGATGTTAAATTAAAAGGAAGGGAGTTTTGTTAGGAGTGAGGCTGATGTCGAGCTCCTGGCCAGCCCACCCAGCAGCTCGTGCGGCCCCCGGTGCTGCAGGCAGGATGCTGCAGGATGCTGCCTTTGGAAGTCCAGAAACCCGGTAGGAATTGTTTTCCCAGGGACGATGTTGACCAGGAGGGATCTCTGTCCTGTCTGGGGGCCTCTGAATCCCTCAGCATAACCTGCTGTGGCCACGGCCCCAGCATCCAGCCCCTTTGTCACTCAACACCTGTGTGGGTGCCCTGGGAACTGCTCCTGACCAGGAAAGACCTTATCTCCCTGTGGTTGGATTTAAGCTGGAGCTGTTAGGAAGTCTGGCTTCAGCAAGCAGCTGTGGAGCTCTTGCACTGAAGCAGCTGAGCTAAGGTTGAAGCAGTGTTAAACACTGACATTTGAAGAGAGTCAAATAAATCAAAGATTACTGTTTCACTGCAGCCTGAGCAGAACATGCACTGCTCCTGAAGCCCAGGAACAGCGGTTGCCGTACACAGGGAAAGATCTTACGAGTTAAGCAACTGGGAAATTAATCTAAGAGTCAAGCTAGCCAGCAAAATATGGCATTTGTTTGCAAAGGAGCAGGCTGCAGCCATGTGTTTCTCCACAAGGAGTGTGATCACAGGTGACTTGGTGGGGCTGTACAGCCCCAGGGCAGGGTCTGTAGCTCTGGCAGCCCCCGTGCCCCCCATGCCAGAAATGCAGTGTGAGGGGCTCCTGCCCTGGCCTCTGCTCCCCCCTCGCCTGCTCCTGCACCTCAGGATTTCCCTTCAGCTCTTCTGAAGGAGCAGCTCTTACTTGAGTGTGTCTTGGTCCATTACAGAGGTAAAGAACTGCATGAAAGAAGTACTGCACGCTTTGGCATCCCAACAGAATTAGTGTTGAAGTCTGTGTTTGTCTTAGATCTTTCTTTCTTTCTCTCTTCTGTAGGTTGTGACAGATGTATATCTCAAAGAAAACAGAGAAGCATGGGCTGCATCTCTCAGTGTGCGTATACTTTAATAAGGTTTTGAATGCTATTAAATCCAAATCCCCCCAAATCTTGAGCTCTGGTGGAGGCTGCGATCAGCTGCTTATGAAATTATAAATCTAAAATGTACAGCTGGAGAACAAGCATTTGAAATCTGAAAATATTGTGCCTGTAGGACTAATTATGCTTTTGCAAACTGTCCCAAAACATGGCTGTTTATTTAAAGTCAGCAGCAGCAGAACGCAGTGTAATGAATGGCAACTGTCCTGACTCACACATACAAACATCTATCTTCTGGAGAAAGTGGCAATTAAGGGCTTGTAAGGGATTTTGGTTGTTTTAATCTCTCTGCCAGGACAATGCAGCTTTGAGAGGCACTGTAAGCAGAAAGGGTGCTGAAAACCTGCTCCCTGATTCCACAGGACAGCCCTGGGTTTCCTAGGAGGGATTGAGTCAGGAGGCAGCATTCACTGTGAGCCCTGGAAATGGGACACTAGGGGTGCAAACCTACCAAAGTGATGGGAATGCAAAGCACTACCTTGAAAGGTCCCTCCCCTTCACCCCTGACAGGGAAAACCCCTGGGGGGGTTGGAGAAATGCCGATTCCTCTCCCAGCAGACACACACCTGATGGTAAAATACTTGAATTATTCAGAGAGTGGTCCAGCAATATGAGAAGGGTTCCATGGCTCAGCACAGCAGTCCCCTGGAAGGGTACCTTAATTGGGAGCTGATTTTCTATCCTAATAAAGATAAAATGTAAAAACCCTTCTTCTGTCTGCCTGTCAGTGCATCTAACCTCAGCCCGTGGAATTACTCTGCAGTGAGGTGTCTAGCTCCTATTTAAATATGAATAACCTGGGATTTATTGTCTCTCTTGTCATTTACTTCCTCTTTAGAGGATGAGATTTCTCTTCTTCCCTTCTTGCTCCCACCTAGTTATCTTTCCATGATCAGGACTTTTTCCATGTTCCTGTGCAGCCCTGGGGCACCTTGCCCTGGGATCCAGCCCTCCCAGGTTGTTCCTGTTCCCAGCTCCTGCTGGCCCGGGGCTGCTCCGGGATCCTCCTCGCAGGGAGAAGGGGCAGCCCCTGCGTCTGGGCAGGTGCCCCTGAGCTGCTGCTCCTGGAGATGAAAATCAGCTGGGAAGGGCTGGGGTGGCTGCAGCTGCAGGCTCTGGAGCAGCAGGTGCTCCCACCAGCCTGGGGCCCACGGCAAGGCTGCGTTTGCCTTGGTTTACAGGGTTTTATTTGTGCAGTCCAGAGTCTGTCCCATCATGATGTGACATTGCTCAAGTGGAGGTGACAGGCTGTGCCCAGCTGAAGTGAGAAAACTGCTGGTAAAGTCTGAAAAAAAGCTAAAAAGTACTAAATTAGACACAGATCATCCTGGGGAGGGGGTGTTGATATCATTTCCCCACTTCAATTTTTGTCACCTGTTAAGCAGCCGTGGTTACAAATTAAAACTGTACAGGCTGGTGTCTCCCGTGCTGTGGAAGTTTTTTGGCTCAGGAGAATCTTTCCATGTGACTGTTCAGGTATCAGATGCCTTCAGCTAGTAGTGTGTGTGAGAACAACCAGCAGCTCCTCCATGGGAGGAAGGAGGGCCCCTGGGATGCAGGGATGCAGCCTGGTGAGCCCATGGGTACCTGTTCCATCCCACCCGAGAGGGCTCCAGCTGTGGCTGCTGGAGCAGGAGACCCAGGAGAGGGACTGCAGGTTTTTACACCCTGTAAAAAGTGTAAAAAACCTGCAGAAATTATGCACAGTGCAAGTTCTTCTGTCCTGTGGGTGGGAACAGGCAAGGAATGGAGAAAGCAGCAGGAAAACTTCCACCAGTGGCTTCCGAGGAAGAGGAGGGGATGAACTAGAAAAAAAAGACATGCAGAAGTGAAGCCCAAAGGATAAACCGGCCAGTCATGGGGGCTACCAGGAGAGGTGGCCTTCTCAGCCTGCTGCTGAAACCTCTCACGCTGGAACCTGGTGCTCCCAGACCATTTTGGACACCCTGGGAAGTACACACTGCAGCCCCTTTCCTGGGAACTGCATGTGTGTGGGATTGCAGCTGGCAAAAGCTGCAGAGACTTGGCTGAAATACTGATTTCCCTGGAGGTGAGGTAGGTGTTCAGGCTCTGGGGAGTAAATCCAGGTCCTTGACAGCTGTGCTGTGGATTTCAATGATTCCCACAGGATTTGTCAGTCTTTGACTTGCCTCTCCTCCTTGGCATTTCTCCCAGCTGTGAGTCAGCCACACTCCTCAGACAGGGGAAAATTCCCAAACCTGGACCTGCTGTATTTATGTGTTTCCTGCCGAGGAACCAATTTCCTGGAAAGACGTTTTACAGGTATGAAAAAATCACCCAAGACACGTGTCCCAGGAAATGAGATTTGATCCTGTGTGTGCCTAAGTTTAGAATTCAGGCTGCTGTGCAGCCTGGTTCTGTGGGAGGGGAGGAAGGGGAGGAAGAGGAGGTGGGGCTGCAGCCTGGGAAGCTGATGAGACAACACAGGCCTGCTGGTATATCCCATGGGCAGACAAGAGCCCTGCTGGCTTTTCATCTGCACAATTAATTTCTGCTACTGAACGCCCTTGACTTCTGCAGGAAGAGTGAGAGATTTGTTAGCGTTTGGGGCAGGTCTTTAAGCTGCCCAAGCTGGGCATGGCAATTACTGCTCTGATGCTCTGCAGTCACAGTCATTTAAAGTGGAAGTCAGAGACATCTCCAGGTTCAAAGCGGGTCTCCTGTGAGGAGGATGTGACAAAGTTTAAGTAGAAAGCTGATCCCCTCTGCAGGAATTCAGAGCATCTTGATAGCTGTAAGGCCTTTCAGGATGCAGGTTTTGGCCTCGTGCTTTCAAATTGATATTCTGGTGCTGAATCTAGGCCAGCTGCACGTAAAGTTCTTTTTGTGTGTGTGTGTTCTGTCTCGCTTGTTTAATTATAGAGCTCAACTCTGCAATGGGTTTGATGTGCAGCTTCTGGCCGTGGGCTCTGCAAGCAGGACGGTGTTTGGAAATTAGGCTACGGAAAAGGCTGGTGGAAAAGGGGTGGAACATCAGTGACTTCCTGCAGCCAAGAGGAGAGCTGCTGTGTGTGCAGCGTGGGCCGGGCTGCAGGACGCTGCTGCCACTCTGCCTGTGCTGCACAGCTGGCTGGAGCCACTCTGGGGAGCAGAGAGCCCTGGGGTGCTGGGAACAGCCTCAGCCCTTGGGAAGTCCTGGTCATGGAGCAGCCCTGTGGGAACCTCCGTGTGAGCCCTTCCAGATCTATGTCACACTTGTGTCACGGCACGCTGCAAACGTGACCCCTGGCTCTGTGTCCCAGCCTGTGGGGACAGCACGCTGGCACAAGCTCAGTGAAGAAGACATGAGGGACACCTGGCCTGTCAGACGCAGGGGAAGGAGGATGTATTTCCCTGCTTATAGATACTGGCATTTATGATTGAAATGGTATAAACCAAATCCCTTCCGTGCGTTGTGCTTGGAGGGCTCAGCCTGATAACATAAATGCACCAGTTCATCAAAACACAACCCAGTTCCACTCGGGTGCTGGCTCTCAGCAGCAGTCCCTGCAAGAGGCTCCAGCCACTGGTAGAAAAACTGGCTTTGGATCTGGTCCCCAGAAAGGAATTTGGGTAGCGAGGTGAGAAATTTGGCATGGCCAGTGTATCAGTAACACCAGCATTGGGCTCCACTCTTTCCACTTCAGTTCACAGGAAAAATTCCAATCCAAATGCTAAGCAGCTGATCTTCTGCACGTTGCCAAGGCAGATGCAGATACTAAAGGTGCATTTGCAAATGGGGCTTTTAAATGCAGATCTCTAGTGTGTTATTTTTGTACATTTGTTCTTCACTTAAACACGGATTCTGGTTTTAACTACTGTCCTAAGGTGATGCACTGGCTGTACCAACACCTGTTAGACCCCAAATTTTAATGTGATTTAGATGGGAGGAGGGCAGGCACTTTTTTCTCCACTGGTCCAGCCTTGTGTTTGCTGGAGAAGCCAGAGGAGCAGCACTGACCTGTCTCTGAACTGGTCAGCAGGAGCACAGAGACCTCAGGAACTTTCCCGTTGTAAAGTTCCAGGTAATCCACATTCTGTGTTGTCCTCCTGAAAGACATGCAAATATTCTGAAATTGGAGTTTTTTGATGGCTGTTGTGTCAAGATCACTTCTTCACCTCTCCCCTCCAGCAAAACCGAGACGATGTTTCTGTGTCAGCAGTGGAACTTGTTCCCCAGAGCTGATAGGCTCTACCACGCCCTGCCAGGGCTCCCACCCCCTGCACCTGGCCCTGGGGGCTTCTCCTTCTCTGCAGGCCTTTGGGCCACCTCTCTGCTCTTTCTTCCTGCTCTTCTCTGCAGCCCTTTGGGTCACGTCTCTGCAGTTATTTTGTTCCCTCCTCTGCCTGTGGTTGGCAAATCCCTGCAAGGCAATTCTCCCTGATGCTACAAAGGCAGCCTCTGGAAGCTCTTATCTACCAGCCGAATGGCCCAGGTGAAGGCAAAGGAAATGCTACTTCTTTTTTTTTTCCTGGGTTAAATAAAACACCAGCACTCTTTGAGCCCAACAGCAGAGCTTTCCCATCCACCAGTGCTCCTAATAGTATGTTTTATTTTTATTCAGCATTGGCAAGTCTGTCTTGCAAGAGACTGCTACCTTTTACCCTTTTTTCCCAATGTTTTCACTCTTACCCATTCCCAAGAAACCCTCACTAAACCAGCCAGACCTAATCTAAATGGCTTCGTTCAGACTTCAATCTCCAGGCGTCTGGCCTCGCCGTGTACTGCTGGTCTCTTGCTTTCCCTTTACACAAATTATAAAATACATCAAAAACATGTTCTTGTTGTAAGTCTGAAGACATAACCATTATTTCTGACTGGTGTTTAGAGCAAAAAATTCTTTATTACAACTTATCAAGCCATGCCACTTGTCAATTTTATGGGTTTTTAAAATAACATGTAATGTTAACTTGGCAATGAATCAGTCTTAGGACACACTACCCATTCACGTTTTATTTCCTCTATTAGAGGAAATTATGTATAAACGCTATAGGAGAGCATGAATCAAACTTTTTTGTACCACATTTAATAGAAAGGAACCCAAGCACAAGTAACTGAAGGGAAGTGCTGTGCCATGCACACGGTCCTTGGGGCTACAGCAACCAACAATTATTTTATCCTGATCCAGCTGCACAAGAAATGGGAACAAATACCCCCTTGAGAAGGGACTTTACTTTTTGGATTCACTGTATTTATGGACAATGGTCATTGCTTGCTATAAAGAGGATGTTTAGGTCAGATGGTTATGCTGTAACATTTATTTTATTTTTGAAGCTGTATGGTTATGCTGCCAGACCCTGATTCATGGGTGACCTTCATGCATGAACCCAGCTTAAGGCATATTAATAGTCCTATTGATTTGAATTTTCACATTGATTATAGCGGGGTGAGGGGGGAGTCAATGTGAATAAAAGTAATGCAGAAAGTGGCACCATTGTCCTCAGCAACACAACCCTGGGGTTACAATGGCCTCCTGCTGGAACAAACAGCAGGCTGCTTCTGGTGAGACAGGGATTTTAATCACTCCTGAATATACTGAAGTTCAATCCTTTCTGTCCTTCCTTACAAATCCACAGCAAAGTTACATTTTTTTGCCTTTCTGGAGTTGATAACGTGGGTGGTTCAGTGTAATTCTCTCCCATAAGAAAGAAGATTTCTGGAGTGGGTCTAACACCCACTTCAGGCAATTTTGCTCTCAGTGGCAGCAGATCTCGTCACTCACAAGAGATGTGTTTAACCTCTTGCTTCAGAGGAGATTTTGTGGTAACAGGAAGTCTGATTAGTTGTGGCACAACCGGTGTTATCTGTGTAATGAAGTGCCCTTGCGGGCGAGCGCGTGCCGGGGAGGAGCTGCGGCCCTGCCTGGTGAGCACGGCTGCCCACGGGCACCAGCCACCCCGTGTCCCAAAGTGCTGCTCCCCAGGCAGGAGGGGCCCTGCCCGCCCAGCTGGACAAAAGGCAGGTTTGGGCACAGCAGCCTTCAGGTGCCACTGCTTGGAGAAGGCTGGAGCAAGGCAGGGCAGGCACAGCTGGATCAAATTCATCCAACATCACAGCAAATATTTGCAGAGCTTTTGGTCTGCAGCCTTTACATGGCTCTGGAATTACAGCAATGGAATGCGGGCACACGTCCAGCTGGCAACAGCAAGAGGAGGCAGATGAGGACAGGGGAGGGTGGCAGGTGGCTCCTCAGGCCACCACGGACAGGTGGTCCTGCTGTCCCTGGGGAGCAGACCCCAGCGGTGTCCCACCACTCCCTACCCTCAGCTTCTCGCTCCCTCCAAGCAGGAGACTGTCCTGTGGCTGGAGCAGAGCTGGAGCAGCTTTCCACTTAGATGTTCAGGTATCAAAACATGGAAAAATAAACCATCCTGTGGCAGGAGGGATGAAGCAGGGCTCTGGTGGCAAGGCAAGGGGTGCTGAGGGCAGGTGGTTGTGGACCCCTCCTCTCTGGGGAAGGGAAGGAGCTGCTGGGAGAGGGGAATGGCAAAGGCAAAGGAGAGAACAGAAAATATGGACACAGACTGAGCTCTACTGAAAAGTACACAGAGAAGTACAGATTTAATTGCTTAATATCTAAGTTATTTTTGCTGGCCTTCCACATATGCAAAAATATAAATCCTTGACAGCCAGGACTTCTACATTAGAGAGGCTTCAAGTGTTGCCACAACAAAGTGTCCATCCTTCTCCAGCCTAGGTAATCTCCTAAGAACAAAGAAAAATGAAATTATAGAGTAACAGTAATCTTATTTCAGTTAATGATCTCATATAACAGCCTGTTTGAGACACAGCTCCTCTCTTTCTCCTGAACACTGTTCAGCCACTGAACGGTGGAATCAGGATCAATTTCTGGAAGAGGAAAGAATTTGTTCTTGTTTGTTTCATTTGAATGTCTCTTTTAATGTGTTGGTAATATCTGCAATGCCCACTGCTGGTGCAATATAGATCTAATTCTCAGCTCATTTAGTTGCTGCCTCAATAGGAAAACAAAGCCTAGTGGGAGCCATGATTAGAAAGCAGCAGCAGAGATACAAAGCATGGATAAATGAAATAAGTCGCAGAAAAGTTACTAATGACTTGATCTCTGGCCACATCAGTCAGCTGGTTCTGTGATGCACTTGCTGCCTTTTTTTTTTTAGTGTTATTCATATTATAAAGCAGCAAAGAGGAGGAAAACAAGAGAGAATGCATAATACATCCTCTCCTCTCAACCCCAATGTCATGGGAGCATCAAGTGTGGAAGAGACAGAGTCATAAAAATGAATTGCATGGAGTGTGCCTCTCAAGCTGTTATCTGTTATTTATAAAGAATTAAAATGAGCTATTTCATATGTGCCAGAAAAATGAGTTCATTGGTATTGTGCTGAAAAGCACTAGACTTCCTGATTCCTGATTTCATGGCCGTTGTACTTGTTTGAAAAACATATTTATATGCTTTGTATCAACTGCTAACCATTGAATTTTTATTGTGCATTACAGAGAAAAATCTAATGTTTCAATTTGCATCTGACTGGATTCATTGCCATACAGGACATGATTCTGGTCCCGTGTCAGTCCCCTGGGACCTGTCTGACCAGGAGCTTGGGGAGGTCCCTCCCCAGCAGGGCAGGTGCCTGCTGGTGGCTGCAGAGGTGAGTGGAGTGTCAGTCCCTGCCTACAGCCACACCCAGCGTGTCAGAAGTGACTTTATTCACAGCCTGGCAAAGGGCACATTGAACAAAAAGCCACTGAGTATACCCAGGCTTCAAGAGGGGCACTGGGGGCTGGAGGGCAGGGACTGGGGGACGTGCTGGGGGCTGGGGTCCCGCTCTGGGGCAGCCCCAGGATCTTACTTTACATCAGGAGTGAGAGGACAACTGCTCCTACTTCACATCAAGAATCAATATCTGTTGAATTCACTGCTGAAAGCTGTCACCTGAGTCATTATCAGCAAAACAATCTTTGTAATAAATACTACAAACTTCCACACACTGTAACTACTGAAAACACAGACAATATTTAGTAATATTCAGTATTATTAGCTCGAAGCTTCAAAGCATGAATTATCATTGCATGACAGCTGCATTGTTGTGGGTCTTGCATTTGTTAACAATCAGCTGAGGGGGTTTATTGCCTGTAAAATCTCCAGCACCTGAGGGAGTGGGGGCTGGAGCAGGTGTGTCAGATTTGCCTGTAGCACATGGAAATTCTGATGGTCCTATGGAGATAAACTAATGAAAAATGAAGTGATTGGGTTACACAGAAAATAAAGATTCCCCACTTGCTTCCTCAGCCTGACATAAATGCCTCCAAAATTCATTTTAGGGTGAGTTAAGAACAGGAAAAAGCACTTTATAGATTCACATTATTTAAATGTGATTCTCCAACTTCATATATAGCAGCCTTAAGGTAAAATATCTCACATTGAGAAGTGTGAAAACAAATCAGCATAAAAATATCTCAAAAGGGAGAGTTTGCTTTCAAAGTCTCTCCTTTCCCCTGTGTCAGTATGGATTTGTCCATTGGGGCTCTCCCCTGTAGAAGCTGTTCCTCTCCTTTGCCCCCATGGGGGGCTGGGGCTGAAGCCCCCTGGCTCTGGCAGGGCTCTCCATGGGAGGTGGGATGCAGTGGAGATGGGTCTCACATCCAGCACCAAGAAGTAAGTAGAGGTTAGGTTAGATATTAGGAAGAAATTCTTCACTGTGAGGGTGGTGAGGAACTGGGATGGGTTGCCCAGGGATGCTGTTGATGCCCCATCCCAGGAGGTTTTTAAGGCCAGGTTGGATGAGGTTTTGTGCAGCCTGGTCTGGTGGTTCCCTGCTCATGGCAGGGGGGTGGAGCTGGATGACCTTTAAGGTCCTTTCCCACCTTGATGATTCTATATGATTCTATCATTCTATGACTCTATGAATTAGTGGGTTGTGCCACTAACAAGGGCTGCAGGCAGGAGAGCATTCATCAGGTGTGTGGTTCCATTTTCCCATGCCAGGACTGACAGTAAAATCACAGCATCCCAGACTGGTTTGGGTTGGAAGGGACCTTACAGACCACCCAACCCCAACCCCCTGCATAGGCAGGGACCCCTCCCCTTGTAGGTGTCCAGCCTGGCTCTACCTGCTCAGGCTGGTCCATCCCGGGTTGCCCAGCTCCTTAGCTCACTGGCCACAGCAGAGGGGTCCTGGCCAAGGTGTGGGGCTGGGCTCCCCACTGCCCAAGGGCTCTCTGAGGCTCTGGCAATCTATAGGGGTTCCATCTGCTGGCTTTCCTCCTGCTGGAGGCACCCAGGGCTTCCAGTAGAACACACACACACAGGGTTCTCTCTTGGCCCTGAATCTCAACTTTTGAACCGCAACAAAACCACCATTTTGTTTGTTTTTACTCACTTTGGTAGCTCGGGAATCCTGGGAGCAGCAGTATATCTTGATAAGCTTAAATGGCATCCTGCAGAGAGGCTGTACATTTACAAATTCATTTTTGGTGTGAATTCAGTAATGGCACCCAATAAATCTGACCTGAATGCGACAGGAAGTGAGACAAATCTATATTAATGCCTTATAATGGATTTATAGTTAAATAAATTTTGAGGAAGCATAGGGGTCTCATTGTTACCAGGCCAGCTTTCCCCTTAGCAGTATTTTCACATGATTAAGTTAGAGATCAGATAACCACCTTACGCTGTATATACCCAATAGCAATTTAAAAAATTCAGTATCAGCTGTATTATTCTAAAGACTCATTCCATTTTCAATGCAAAATGAGTGCAAAATAAAGAGATAAACTACATATAAAATGTAAAACATGGAAAAATTTATCACTTGCAAACATAAAAGCAAAAAAGGATTTAAAAAAAAGAAAGAGAACAAAAGCAAATGGAGGCTATAAAAGAATACAGAAAAAAAGATAAATTTGCAGTGTTACCTTTTCCATATGTAGTTTAGCTGGGCTTTTATGAAGGTGCCTACACTTTAGTGCAGGAATACAATCATCTCTGTAATGCACTTTACTCCTGCAGGCTAAATGAATTTATGCCCTGCTGAAGTGCTCAGCCCCGGTGCCCCGGGGGGCGGGGGCTGCTGCCCCTCCTGCTGCAGAGGGGAGGGGGGCAGGGCTGCCGGGGTGCTCCGGACAGGGGAGAGTGGGGCTGGGGAGGCTGGGAGTCACCCGGAGCATCCCGGCCCCACATCCGGGCTGCGCTGGAGCTCGTGGTTATCAGGAGAACAGCCCTGGGGGCAATGACGGTCCGAAAGCTGTTGTGGGAGTCCTGGGGGGTGGTACCGGGGCATCCCCACCAACCCACAGCTCCCACAGGTGGTTTCCCTGTCGCAGCACAAAGAGAGGTGACACACACAATCATCAGGAGTCCATCCGTGGCCCGAGGTGGGCTGTGGCACCCACAGCCACGTCTTACAGTGTCCCCAAACCCACCCTGTGGTGTGAAGACCCCAGAAGGTTGGTCAGGAGTAACCAGCTGCCAGCCTGGTCCAGCCAAGAGCTGCCTCTCTCCTGCCCACGGGACCCCCAGCCCCGGGGCCACGGTGGAGGCTGCTGCCCTTCCCAGGTCCCCACACTCCAGGACGTGTTTCTCACACCCTGCCAGCCCTGGTGCTCCCACCTCTGGACACCAGAGAGCCGGGAGCATCACACCCAGCCCTGTGCTCCTGAATTCGTGCTCCTGAATTCATCCTCCTCAGCACCAGCAGCATCCTGTTCCTATGGCTGGAGCTAAGCTGGTGCCAGCCGTTCCATTAAGGACTTGCTCTCAGGAGTTATAATTCCTGCATTCAGCTGTGGAAGGTTGCCCTCAGCTGACATTTTGCATACATGGTTTCCACCCAGGCGCAAATTGTTTTGTTTTTGTTCCTTTGCTAAATTACCACTCATGTCACAAAATCTGACCAGTGGTACAGTTCATAAACATAACAACAGATTGCTCAGCGGGCACTCTGGGTTCAGGCAGCCTTTTTCTCAGGAAATAAAAATGCTATTTGTGGAAAACAAAAACAACAACACCAGACCCAAAAACCTTTCAGGGAGAAACTGGCCTTGTCCATTATCCAGTGACTCCCATTTCAAAGGGCTTCATCATTTCTGTCCCAAAGTTACCCAGTTTCTACTCGCTCCTGCTCTTGAGAATCTGCTGTATCAGAAATTAAGAGTAAAGAAACTGAGGCAATAGAATGAACTATTTACCCTAGAAGTAGACTTAGCATATCCAAAGTGTCCTGCTGGAATAGCAGATGGCAGGCACCCCTTGGTGCTGCTGTGGAGCGTGTCCGCACTGGGGGCTGAGGCTGTGCCCACATCTCTGCTCCATCCCTGTGGTGCCCGAGATGCTGCTGGGACCGTGCTGTGCCCGGGGACATGTCGGGGTGCTGGGCACACGCACAGATGTGCTCTGGGCACCACGGGCAGGGCCTGGTGTTGCTGCTGCCCTGCACATCTGCACACATCTGTGTTGCCCCTGCTGAAATCCTGGAAGGAAATCTGAGCACACTTTTCCTCCAGTGGTTAGATCAGGTGTTAGCCTGGCAGAAAGGGCAGGACAGGGCGAGGCCTGAGGAGGTTGGATTTATACTTGGAGATGAGGGGATGAGAGGGGAGGGGATGCAGGGGATCAGGGGATGCAGAGGATCAGGGGATCAGGGGATGAGGGGGCGAGGCGGATGCAGGGGATCAGGGGATGAAGGGATGCAGGAGGTGAGGGGAGGCAGGGATGCAGGAAATCAAGGGACAAGGGGTTGCAGGGGATCAGGGGATCAAGGGATGAGGTGAGGAGGGGTGGGGGGCTGCTGGCATCCCCCCAGCTGGGTGCACTTGCTCCCCTGGCCACCTGCAGAGCCAGGTGCTGAGGCTGCCTCTCCTGCTGGGACCTAGGGGCACCTGTGTCCTGACACACCCCCCGGCATCATGGCCACCAAGCATCAAGACACCTAATTGGGGATAGGTAATAAACTGAGTAAGTATGCAGAAAAAACTCTGCCCTTAACAGCACCAGGGTTTGTAAAATTTACATAATGTTAAACAGTATCTTGCTCACATACCCATGGATCTTAGTGGCTTTGTTGTCATGGATACCAGTACATACCTTGTTTTCTTTGAGAGATCTATCAAATAGGTGCATTTGGATGTTTGCTACATTTGCCGGAATGTTATAAGCACATTTTTTACACTAGTAAATAATATTAAGCAACTGTGTAATTTATGCTGGAAGGCTGAACACTGTTCAGCTTGGCATTTTAACACCCTTTTTTCACCCTTGAAATTTCAAACCCAAACACCCTGCCCAAATGCTATTCTCGTTGCGACTGAGCATGACTTGCAAGAAACTCTTCTTTGGGTAGGATTTTACTGTGAAGGACCCTGCCATGTGTGAACCACTCTCCAGCCCACGGGTAAGGGAGGAAATCAAAGCCTCCTTTTCAAGCATGAGCTGATTCCTTTCAAGGTAATGTTTAAAAATTTTTTCCCAGTCCAAAAAAATAAGAATAATAATATCTAGAAAACTTTCTGTGTACCAGAACTGCGTCACCTTTTAGTGGAGATGATGAAAATATCACAGGGCACAGGCACAGAGCTGAAGACTTTGTATCCTGGCACTGAGGCTGGTGCAAAGCTGGGGAAGGGTCCGTGGCCTCTGCTGGCTGAGGCAGCAGCCAAGGTGAAAACTCCTGTGTTCTCTGACTAGTTAATTTATACCAATGAGTACAATGCAAGTAGCTCAGGTTAGCTAATGGGCTTGCTCCTATGGTTACAATATTAAATTCAATTAAGTTTCATTTATCAGCAGCAGGGAACGAAGACATTGAAACAATGACAAGGGAATGGCAATATTATTAGTAACGAAACAAAATTTGTCATGATTGAAGAACAAAATCGCCATAAAACCTATTCCCTTCTCTGCAGTTTGTGAACTCAGGAGTTTATCAAATAAACATGGGATAAATATTTAAGATATGCATGCACAAGCCCACAGCACTGAAACATCATTTCCTTAACATCATGACTTGTTACATGCTTCTGAGCTGCCTCCAGCAGGAGCAACAGGGCCTGGCCCAGCAAACTTCACAGGGCCAGCAAAACCCCGGGAAAAGCTGGGATTAAAAGGAGGCTGGTGGCTTTTCTCTCCTTTGTACAAAAAATAAAAGAGAAAAGGAGAAAAGGGAAATGTAATTCCCTTTCATTTGTGTGTGCATGAACAAATTAGTTTCAGAAGCAATTTTACAGTAATTATGACCATCTCCAATGGAATGGATTTCCAGAAATATTCACTCTAATGTCATGATGGCAACGATCACATCCGGATTGTTTTATTTGATGTTCCAGCGATTTAAAGGTTCCAATAATTTGTGTGCATGACTAGACTAGAACAAAAACACATTTACAACTTATAAGCTTTGTGACACTGAAAATTTTATGGTGAAGTGATTTTGACCTTTGGAGGATATGAAAAATTCAGTGGTGACACGATCTTTATCTTCTCAGCATGGCATGTTGATACAGTCTGTCATCTCAGCTCATCTTCCCTGATAATGAGGTATGTTTGATCTTTTATTTTTCGTAATACTTTAAGTGTGTCATAATTATGAATTTATTTGGCAATCACTCTTATAGTGCTGATACAAGAATCCATTTAGTGTTTCTGTGTCAGTAACACTTCCTTTCACAGGTGATACACTGTGATTTACTCCAGCTAAAGTACAAAGCTTTCTTGTTTTCTTGTGTATGGAATTCAATGTAAATAAACCTCAGGGAAGTTTGGTGAGTTCTGGGGAATTCTGCAGGAGAAACACCCAGTGCTCTTTTGACTGGCTACTCAGGAATGCAGGGTTTGTCCATTCTGGGTGGCTTTTCTGGTCAGCTGTCTCCCTGATACCCTGCACCAGCACGCCTTTCCTGTGTGGATATTTTTGTCATACCCTTTGAGAAGCTGTTCTCTATCTTCAAGAGTTGTAGGGTTTTTTTCTGGAGTATCTCAGCCTTGGCTTGATTTTGGTGTCCAGTGAGAAGACACAGAAATGTTCAGCAGGCAGGGACGGGCAGTCAGAGATGGCATCGTTCCTGTGTGTGGTGTCCAGCCCAAGAAGCTGCTCTCCAACAGCTGGTGTGAACTTGAGAACCTTTGTGGTGTGTCCTTGAGTGGTCCCGGTGAGATCAATGGGCAGGGAGAGCATCTGCTGGCCACGGGTGAGGGGGTGATGGGCATCACCCCTGGCTCTGGCACTGGGGACAGCTCTGCTGGGCTGGCAGCAGAGCGACAGCGGGATGAGACAGAGACGAGGAAACAGACAGTAACTGAGGCCACCAAAACAGATCCTCGGTTGGGATTTTTAACTCAGTAGAGGAGTCCTGGCTGATGGTCAGGTGAGTGGCTACAGAGCAGCCGCAGTCATTCATGTAATGAACAACTCAGGGCTCAGCTGCTGTCACGGCCATGGCAGGCGGGGGTCAGCAGAGCTGGTGAAGGAGCAGCTCCCACGGCTCCTGCAGCTCCAGGCCCTGCTCCAGGAGCAGCTCCCACAGCTCCCCAGCTCTCCCTGCAGCTCCCCCAGCCCAGGCCCTGCTGCAGGAGCTGGCAGCACATGGACACAGCCCCAGCCGGGGCTGCTCCCCGCGGGACACCTGGCGCAGTGTGTGCGTGCTGGCTGAGGCAACAGTTAGAAATGATCCATTTCTTGTTCCGTGCGACACCATCCATCACCAGGCACTGCTAAGTGAGTCCAGTAACATTAAAACCGTGTTTAATAAAGCCAACATTTCAATACCACTTATGATAGGGTCAGCTGTTGCCTAGTGCAATTAATCATTCATTTACTGGGAAAGTGAAGGGATTGGAGAGCACCAGAAAACAACATAAGTAAGAGGAAGAACATTCACACAAAATAAAAACCAATCAGTACACAGTTAATGACCATTTACCTCTGATTTCTCCTTCTTGGATCTCAGATACCTCCTGATTTTTTTCAGGATTATCTTGCAGGATCAAGGAAGTAGATTAAGAAGATAGACCCAAGGAGGGGTAACAAGAGTATTTCCCCAACAGACACAAGTGCAGGAGCTAAACACCCTCAGAAACCAAATACAGCTATTGTGTCTCCTTTACAAAAGCAGGGAAAGAGAAGAGCCAGGCAGGCAAAGGCAGATGTGGGTTGATCTTTCTTGAAGACTCTTCCAGAGCCTGTCTGAGTCCGTGGGTGTGCATTGTGTGCTTGCACACGTGTGCACGTGCATGTGTGTGAGCACGTGTGAGAGCGCCAGTGTGTGCCAAGGGGAGCCGGGGCTCCAAGAGGATTTCTCTGAGCCCTGCTACATCTCTGTGCTACGAACACAGCCAGTGCCTGTTTGGGACCGAGTTGCCAGTCATTAGTAACCCCACTTCTGGCTGTGTGTGGTGTGACAGGAAGCAAAAGCCTTTCCTGCAGGTTTGCCAGCAGAAACCTGGTTGAGGAGCTGCCCTGCTGGGGTGACAGCTCCTGCACTGCCACGGCCTGGGGACTTGTCACCAGGGCAAAGCCAAGCCCTGCTTGCTGGGTGGCTCCAAAGTTAGCTCAGGACTGTACCACAGGTCACTGAGATATCTGCACTGCAGCTGCTGTTGGAACAGAAAGACTTCTTCAGCGCGTGGGCAGCTGAACCTGGGGTGCACAGACCACGGCGGGTACCAGGTCTGCCGCGTGGCAGCGGCTGCAGGGCGCCCTGGCAGGGCAGGGAGCTGTGACAGGAGGGCCCTGCCTGGGCCAGGAACACTTTCATTTACATGCAGCAGAGAACCCACCAAAGGGAAAATGGGAATGAGTTGGCAGGTGGCCTTTAGAGTGAAAGGGCACGTGGTAAACTGGCTGTTTGCTGCTGTCTCGTCCTGGAATACTAAAGACGTCACCCAGCGTGCATGCTCCTTTCCATTTCCCCTCTATTCTGTCCTTTGTGTCGTTCATGATCCAAAAATTAAATATAATTTTTAAGGGCATGCATAGATGAGGAAGATGCATTTGAGATTGTTTGTTGCACTTGCAGCATGTAAGTTCTGCTGTTCATCCTAATGGTCCATGTCAAAACACAATGAGGATTACAGCATTATACTTCGTGCCTTTGTAACACACACAGATCAGAATAAGTCTATTCTGTGAGCGGGATGTGAAAACAAAATTAGTGCTACTTCTTGAGGCAATTACCTCCAGGTACCACCTCGTTCTAACTATCAAGAAGCTGCTGCCAAATGCAGTGTTTCCTCTGAATCCAGCCATAACCGCTGATCTTACATTGCAATGCCCAGACATGAAAACCATCAGGCATCAACATTAATATTTTAAACAATTAAATATTTAGTTATTTCCATTGCCTCCAAGTGCTGCTATCACCCCATACTTCCATTGTTTGCATTCCTCAGGCTCACAGTTGCTGTGTAGATGTTGTCTCTGGGGGAAAAGCTGCCTACAAGGAACCTGAGTTTCTCGCTGGGTTTGGACGGCACCAGCTCCACTGCACGAGTCCTGTGGTGACACTCAGTGCTGGTCCTTGGTAGCATCCTCTACCCAGAGCTTCTCAGGACTTTTCTTCCTCAGACTAAGGCCAAAATACAGGAAATAATAATTTCTTTTGGCATCCAGTTCTCCTGTACAGGCACGGAAGGACTCCCACAGCTGAACTGAGCAATGAATTCTAACAGCTCCTCTATTTGAGTCTGTCATAGTCATGATGAATTTTAACTGTTCAGTTTGAAATGTTCTTAGTGTCTGTCTTGTACTAAATGTTTTCAGTGTTTCAGCAGAAACAGGTAAATATCTGGATCTTTAAAGAAGTCAACACACACACAGTGAGTATGCAACTGGGCTGAGCTAATTACCAGCTGACTTCTGATCACTGCCTCACTGGGTGTAAACTGGGGTAACTGCTGAAACTGGGGGAATTGCTTAGGATTTTAGCAACATTAAAAATGTGAATTGAACGCCATCATTTTTGCTTTCTGAAATACTTGTGAACTTCAGGTAATTACTGATCACAACCCCACCATCAGTGGGAGTCTGGTCAGAGCTGGAATGAGGGCTCTGAGCTACTCCAAGGGATGGACAGAAAATGGAAGGGATGAAACCACTGATTGATGGTTGGGGCTCCTTGAACCAACAGCTGATGTCTGTTTGCCATCACGTTTCTGATAGCAGAGAGCTTGTTGCAGGGGGCAGGAGGCTCCTGAGCATGGCCTTCAGAAGAGACACTGCTCTTGTCAGTAATGGTGCAGGTCCTTTGGAGGCTGGGAGAGCCAGACTTGGGTTTTTGTTGGCTGAAATAATGAAAAATGGTTGGTTTGCTTGCAGAGTGTCAGCCTGAGTTTGACAGGGCATGGGGCTCTCTGCCCTCCTGGTGCTGTGATCAGGCTCAGAAGCTGGGAAGGTTTTTTACTGCCATGGACTAATACATGTATATTTTCTGCAGCCTGGCTTCCCCTGAAACTTTGACTTCAGCTGTCTCCTGGGTACTGTTTATCTGTTGTCTACCAAAGGAGCAGCCAAGGACTGAGCAGGCAAACAGTTTAATAAAATGATCTAGGGAAAAGAAAAACAATGTAAGACCTTTTCAGTTGTGAAGTTACATTTTAATGCTATGCTGCAGTAATTTCTCTCTCAATGCTGTCACCTGATCCCAGAGTCACTTAGGTTTCATGGTTTAGAAGCTGTGTGAACTTAATTAAAATCAATTACACACATGCCCAAAAGGGAGGACAAGAGAAAAGTCTTCAGGTGACCAAACCAGCACTAAACAGGTAATTCTTTTGCTACCTGAGATGCTA
This sequence comes from Apus apus, assembly GCF_020740795.1. Taxonomy (NCBI): domain Eukaryota; kingdom Metazoa; phylum Chordata; class Aves; order Apodiformes; family Apodidae; genus Apus; species Apus apus. Next base: position 31,486,589 of record NC_067288.1, on the reverse strand, counting down.
GCTTTTGGGAGTCATCTTTATTGTGGCATGAGATGCATTTCCTCCTTTAGTTCTTGGAAGCTTTTGCTTATTAAGCATGAAAATTGAGTTTCTGGAAGAGTCTGGTTGGAAATCTCCAACTGTCAACCCTGTTCTTTAGCCAGTCCTGCACACAGACCCAGCTCTGGTGCTGGTGGCCAGAAACATTTGTCCACACATTGTCTGCTGTGTGAATACATTTCAGAGGTTGATTTGCTGTGTGTAGCATGATTGCAGTTGGACTTCTGAAGACAAAGCCAAAACAGCTTTTAATTTGTGGTAACCTTGAAAGCACACAGACCCAGAAGCCTTGAGGATGCATTTAGGAGAAGCAGCAGCAGCCACGAACTCCTGTTAACTACCCTGCTTGTACAACCATGTCATTTAAACCTGCGCTGAGCAAAAATGGCATGAGAACATTGTTAGCAAGCTCATTAGTCAACTGAAACTGCCAAGAAAAAGCCATTAATGCGAAGAATCATATTTGATAGGAATAGTCTTTGCAAAGGCAATCTTTGAGGGGCTTGGGAAATGCGAGTGCTTGGATGGGGTTGGTCTCAGTGCTTGTCCTTGCAGCAGGGCCAGACGATGCTCTTGCACCAGCCGTGCCTCGGCCCGGGCGCTCCCCGTGTCCCAGAGGGGCTTCCACAGGGAGCTCTGGGCATTTCTCTCCAGGAGGTCAGCAGTGAATGAGGCACTCAACAGAAATAAAGAAATAAATGCTGATTTGTGCCTGTCTTTTCTGCCACTATTTATTTTCCATCCTGTTTTTATTAACCTTATTCTATACATTTCCCTGGGCCCGCACTGGCTGAGTGCGATAAAATTTTTGCTACCACTTCTGTCACTTCATTCTTCACTTTTACAGGCTGTCGTTATTTCTGCAGAGGGCTTTCTCCTCCAGTGCATTCTGGCTTTTAGTGGGGTTTACATGAGCTGTGCTGGGACTGCCACATAAAGATAAAGGGACTCCCCAGAAACTCTTTCTCAGGAGCCCGACACTGCAGCTCACACGAAGGACACGAAGCCAAACACGTGTGGCACAAATGGTTTGGTGGGAGCGCACGGGAGGTCTTGTTTAGACACCTCCTGCCTTGTTGTGCAAGCTCGTGTGTGTCTGGGGATCACTCCCAGCTGCCTTCCTCATGCCTTGCACACCAAGCCCCAGGGGGAAGGAGCTCTCAAGCAGGGATACGTGTAGGAAGCCCCTCTGTGACAAGACATGAGGACAATAAACAGCAAGCACAGTTTATGGTTAATTTCCTCTGTCTCAACGTTATATTTCCTTCTTAATCTCTGTTAACAAAACAATAGAGGCTTTTTTTCCCCGAAAAAACACACCCTGACAGGTAAGTGGTAGCTCAGCCTGAAGGTGATGTGTTTGGCCTTGACAGGAATGTGCTTAAATAATCTCCAGCATTTAATTTTTTTGTTTGCACAAGGCCAGTGTAACTAATGACAGGAGGTTGTGATCAAGTGTGAAAGTAATTATTGGAATGATTTTACGGGCCATATGATGACAAGAGATTGCCTGTGTGATGCCAGAAGGGGGGCAGTTCCCATCCCGAGGTGGGTTTGCTGGCGGGCAGCAGGAGCAGCGAGGGCTGCAGGGCGGGTGTCGGCAGCTCCCAGCAGCGGTGGCAGTCCCTGCTGCCACCCTGCAGCCACCCTGCTGCCACCCTGCTGCCACCTTGCTGCCACCCTGCTGCCACCCTGCTGCCACCCGCACCCGCTGCCCTCTGCAGGGTAAGAGACGTTTGCATTGTCTTCTACACGTCCCCTGCCCCCTGGGTGTGCCTGCTCTGAGCACCCGAGCAGCACCAGCTCCAGGCTGACAACACACTGTCAGGTCCCATCCAGGAGAACTGCAGAAGCGAAGCCAGAAGCCTCAGAGCCTGCAGGTTCTTAACACCACTTTGCACAGGCCCCGGCGCGCAGGCGGCAGCAGGTGCTCCTCTGGGCTCTGCTTCTGTACACTCACTGAAACGCTGCCACCGACACAAACCTGCCCAGAAGGCTTCTGATATTGGCTCCTCACAGCTCAGAGTGCTGAGGGCTGGGCAGGGGACACCTGGGGAGCTGCAGGGCGTGATGAAGATGAGCCCATGTTTGGATTTCAGGTTGGGTGGGTAGTAAATAGCAGCTGGCTGGGGAGCACGGGCTGGGCTGGCTCCTCTGCACGTGGCAGCCAGTGCAGGCTGGTGCTCTGCCTCGCAGGGCAGCCACAGCCACCACCTCTGCTGGGCTCTGGCACCAGCGTCCCAGCAGTCCAGACCAGTAATTGGTCCCACTGAGGCATGACAGTGTTTGCTGCTCAGGGTGAGGGGGGGGATTGTGGCAAAGCTGTGTTTGGCAAAGCACAAGGGGTTAGCCATGAAAAATTAAAAATCTAGAATGTAAAAAATTAATATATTAAGTCTGTTTGCAGTACAGAAGTTTTTCAGAAGCAGAGGCTGATGTTACATGTAACCCCTCTGCAGCCTGAACCTCTGCCCTGGATGTGGGAGAGGGGAGGAGAAGCAGAGGGTCTGGGTTTGCAGCAGCCCTTTGCACCCTGCTTGTCTCTGCTGCTGCCCGCTCCATGCCCATGTCCCCTCAGCCTCCACAGAGGGCCAGGCCAGGGGACTGTGAGCTTTGCTCCTGAAATTATCAGTGCTCAGGCAGAGCTGTGGATTGTGCTGAGCTCCCCGACCTTGTGCCATTGTCAGAAAATAATCTCTCTGCAGAATCCAGCTGCCTCAGCAGTTCCCGCAGGATGTCGTAGTGCTGCTTACAATCATTTTCCCTTAAACTTCTGCAGATTTGGGTCATTTTTTGTTCCTGGTTTGGGCTTGCCTGTCCGGTTTGGGCAGCAATGGGGAGCACCTGAGCTGCATTGATTTCCAGCTCTTTCTGGGCCAGGTTCTGCTGGTGCTTTCGAGCAGACCAAGGTGAAATTTGCCAGCTGTAGCCCCTGCCCCGGTACATTCTGGGTCTGAGCCTGCCCTCCTCCACGGGATATGGCCACAGGGAGACCCTGCAGAATGAAGGGCTGGTCTAGAAGCCTTTGGCCTATGGAGAAATGTGATGAAATGTGGAACTGCAGATCAATCTCCAGCAGCATCATGACTGCACCAGTGTGATGACTGGGGTGACAACCCCCTTTGGGATAACCCACTGTCAGGATAACCCACTGCTGGGGTGACAAACCACTGCTGATCTCACTGGTGGAGCAGGGAGGGATGGGTTTTAGCTGCAGATTCATTCCAATCAAGGATTTTCTGAGCTGTGCTGTACTTATATTGATGTCTTTAGATGTCAGTGTGGTGCCTTTCTCTTCACTTCCCGCCTAGCAGCAGCTCCAAGGATCCTTTCCAGAGGAGAAAGAAATAAAATTTGGCAGCATGACACAGATCTGATCATGGGGGTGTTTTGATTTTCAGAAAAGCTTTGGAGATGTTGGCCAATCTTGGAGCCATCACCTCTTAAAACTCAGTTTTTGCTGTTTATACATCTGGTAACTGGAAGGTTTATGTAAATAATCTTTGTGGCCAGGAATTCAGGTGGCACAATGGTTTACACCCTTCCTCAAAGAAGAAGCTGGCTTGTTCTTTCTCATTTTGTTCTGGTTTCCATTTTATGTATTATTTTGCTGCCACAGGGGCAAGTGATGTGCATGAAAGGCACATACTGGACCTGAGACACCTGTTTGAGGAGTATCTGAGCCAGGGAGAGGGCTCCTGTGTGACTTAATCCTTATTTTGGGGAATGTACAAGCTAAACCCATACTTTGTGTCCTGATTTTGGTTTTTAAATACAGAGATGTCAGCCCTGTTTATAGAATTACAAATGTCACCATGTGCTGTCCTGCCCAGCCCCCATGGTCTCTCCCTGCTGTCAGTGGACTCTGCTGCTCTGCCTTTCGTTATTGATTCAAGTAACAGGTGATAAAATAAACAAGGCATCTGCCACGAGCACACTGTGGCTAACACTCCAGACGGCTCCAGCCTTCGCTTCTCACTTGTCATGTGTAAATTGGAGGATGAAGGGCATCCAGGTTTTATTTTCCTGTTTCCACATTTTGAAGAAACAAAAGCTGACGGTTGTGTTTTTGGTGATGACACCAAGATGGATTCGACCCCAGAAATCAGTGTTTACTTGAAACTGCATAAGAAAATTTGAGTTGAGTTTGACATCAAATGTCTTCTTTTTCTCTCACTGCAGTCGGGACTTGAGGTGGTTCATTAACACGCAGGGAAAGGTGGGGGGAAATCTTGAGACTTCAGTGCTGAACGTGAAACCTGAAATCGGTCTGTCGTTCAGCTTCAGAGACTGAAACTGGGAAACCTCAGGAGCTGGAAGGTACTTTCATAGAATCATAGAAAGCTTCTTCAGCAGGTGAGCAGGGTGCTCAGGGAGGTCATCACCTGAGGACAGCTCCTTCAGCCAGGCACGTGGTGCCCATGTTCCATTTACCTGCCTCCCACTCCTAAAGCTCATCTGGGATTTTGGCTTTTCCCCTTGTTGAATGGGACAAGAGGAAAAATCCCAGCAGCTTTTTTTGACCGTGAGCCTTGCAGAACCATCACCCTGGACTGGATGCAGCCCCAAACTTATTTCTGATAGCTCCAGGTAAACTGTATGGAGACCTTTGGAGATCTGTTTTATTTGCAGAAAATATTTGACTTCAGTGGAGCACAGGCAGGTGATAAAGTGAAAATATGCAGTCTTCCATGATAAAACACAACATTACAGTTCCTCTGATGGAAAATGTGTCTTAAGACTTTCCCTGAAAAAAGAAAACACGGAGAAGAAAGAGGCATAACCAGATTACACAGGAAGAATTTTCTAAGTGGAGGAATGAGGAAGTTTCTAACAAGCATGGGGAAAACGTTTGTGTCAGTATTATGGTTTCTTCATAATTTTAATGTAATGAGGAAACTGTAGGCATGGAAGCCCTGAAAAAAAAAAAGAGTAAAGGATGACTCTCATCCAAAAATATCCATGCAGATAGTGAAGAGGAGAAGACACAGTAATCCAAGAGAGAGAATGTGAGATGTAAATAGGAACGGAAATGAAAGATGAAGAGAAAGATAAAGCTCTGTCAACAGCCTGAGGTGGTGTCAGCCCATCCTGCAGCTCCTGGCTGTGCCACCCATCCCACGGACAGGCTTGAAATCACATCTCTGTGGGGAGCAGGGGGACACAGCAGCTCAGGCAGGGCAGGGTTTGCCCTCAGACAGACTAACCTCACACGGGCCGTGCCAGGGGTGGACAGAAATGAAGTCTAGACACAGGCTTTCTGAAGGCACTGCTCATTTCCCTGCATTTTAATGTGCTTTTTGTGACAGAGTTGTGTGAAAGCTCTGGGTGACAGCAGAACCTGCTGTAAACCCACCAGGACTCTCACAGCTTTCCCTGCCCAGGACATGGAATAAACCAGGGACCTGTTGGGTTTGTGATGTGGGAGCCTGATGTTTTCCATATGGGAATCAGATCTTTCTGATCAGGAGCAACATCCAGCCTGGCCAGCCTTGGTGGCATTTCCAGAGAAAGGAGGTGATGTGCAAAAATACTGATGGGTCATAGATTGAAGATGGGTTCAAGATGGTTCAAGATAGGTTGAAGAAATAAGGGTTTTAAAAAGTATGGATTAACATACCAGGGCTGAATTACTGTGGAAAGCAAAGCAGATCTGGTAGAAATGAAGAATGGGATAAACTTTACTTGAAGCTGAGTCAAGAGTGATGAAATATCAGTGTCGTCTTTAAGATCTGGCATTAAGTAGATGTCTGTGAATTTTTAAAGTTATCCTAGGAGCAGCAGCTGAAAAAGGCAGTATGTGGAAAGCAGGGTTTAGTTTGGCCTGATACTCGTGCTAAGCTGCCAGGGGAGGTGGTGAATGCAGTTCCTGAACCTCATGACAGTACATTTTGAACACCTGTAGGAAAAAGTGTTGGAGGTAGCAATGTAAAGGAAAAAGAGGAATGGAGAACTAATATTTATAGAGGAAACAATGACTGATCCCAAGCAGGGGGACTTCATTTCCCTCTCAGGAGACTGGGCATGCAGTGGGAAAAGGGGACCCCCAGGTGTCCTGCTGGTGGAATGGCTGGGGCTGGGGCATCCTTGGGCAGAGCAGAGGCTCTGGGAAGGAGCCTGGTGGGAGCTGGTGCTGGGGGAAGCTGCTGGGAGCCTGTTCTCCCCAGGGAGTCCTGGAAAATCAATATTTATGAGGAAAAGCCATGAGTTGTCAAGTTATCCTGCAAATTGCCAGAGAGCTGGAACACATTGCGGAGGGAAAAGGTATTTTCTGAAAAGACCTTTCAAGCACAATGCCTCATTCTCTGCAATATTCATCTTCAAAAACTATGAAGGGGGAAGGATTAATGGTCCAGGAGCCCGAGAATTCGCACTTCCCGGAACACAGAACAAAGGCGATAAGTCTGTCTTCAAATGGTCCTGTTTTCTACAAAGGAATATAATTTTGCTTCTGTCATCATTTCAAGAAATACTTTCTCCACAATGATTCCTTTTCCAAAGTCAAAGAGGAAGAAAAAACCCTCACATTTTCTGTAGAAAAAGGAAAAAAACCCAACCCTCAGCAACACAGGCTCTTATTTTGCTGGCAGAGGCAGAACTTGTTTGAAACAAGAAGAAAGCAGGAGAAGCCAAACATGTTTCAATTAAAAAAAAGGCCCTTATTATCTCACAAAGGATGAGCTGAAGGAGGGTTTGCTCTTCAGGAGGGCAGTGGGGCTGCTGCTGCCAGCAGCGAGCTGGGGGGGCTGGGGAGCCGGGCAGCTTGGCTGAGATGCTGCTGGCTCTGCAGTGGGATGCTCTGGGCTGTGTCCTGGCCCACCCCTCAGCATCCCTCCCTGCTCAGCTGGGCACACCTGGGCTCTCTGTGGCTCTGACTGGTGCCCCAGTTCTGCAGCCCATGTGTGGCTGCAAACAGGGCAAGTGCAAGAGCCCCGGGAGCCTGAGGTGCTCTGCTCTGCCCTGCTCTGCCCTGTTCTGTCCTACCCTGTCCTATTCTGTCCTGTTCTGCCCTGCCCTGCCCTGCTCTGCCCTGCTCTGTCCTACCCTGTCCCATTCTGTCCTGTTCTGTCCTGCCCTGCCCTGCTCTGTCCTACCCTGTCCTATTCTGTCCTGTTCTGTCCTGCCCTGCCCTGCCCTCCTCTGTCCTACCCTGTCCTGCTGTGATCTGCCCTGCTCTGCGCTGCCCTGCTTCTCTTTGCTCTGTTGCTGCAGCCCCAGAGCCCCAGCCTGCCCCAGCCATGCCCCGACACGTGGCCGGGGCTGGAGATGAAGTTGCTCCTCTGCCTGCACTTGGAATTCTTTTCCAAAGCCTTTGGCCTGCCGTGGCCAGGGGGCTGCAGCAGGGCCGTGGCGTTCCTCAGGCTGTCGTGGAGAGGACAGGGAGGGGTGGCCTTGGAGGCCCCATGGCCACCGCTCCCGCTGAGTTTCTCTGCAATACACTTTATGTGCACATAAAAAGATGGGCTTCTCACCGTGGGGCTTTGATGTGTGGCCAGAACAAGGTCTCACTGCTGATGGCTCCCTGCATGTTCAGGCAGAACATCAGGACCAAAAGGAAATGCAGATGAATCACCAGGAGCCGTGTAAGAAATGAATCAAACCTGTACTTACTGCCCATGCCAAGAGCAAGAACAATGTCAGGAGATGCACTGGCAGCATCACACACTTGATGGCCACCAGACATTCACTCTTTCACATCACTCACTTGATGGCCACCAGAGATCCCTCTTTCGTGAGTATCTCTTAATTTCCAGGCACAGGTTGTGGGCGTATAAATGAGCAATAATAGCTCATCTGGAAACAGACACTTACGAAACAGCCTTTCTCAAGCTGTAACATTATGCAGAGAAAACATTTTGAGGGTAACAGCCTGACAAGTGAAGCACCTGGCAATGCTTGTGGCTGTCCAGGGCAGGCTGATGGACTCCAGGGCTTCTGCACTTTATTTGCTGTGACTGGAGAACTGAGCCTGCCTGCTCTGAAGAGGGAGGGAGTGCTGAACGTGAGCAGCAGCAGAGCATCTCCCAGGCTGTGACTGCTGGGCCACCGAGCTGTCAGCACTCAGACTCTTGCCGTGACAGAGCCACCATGTTAATTCATCACTTTGGACAGCGGTACCTCCAGGAATGACTCCGTTACGGTGTTATACAACACTAATTAGCTGTCACTGTCACATTGCTCTTAGAGTTGTCATCTCACCGAGGTGGCACATCCAGGAGGTCGTGAAGTGTCAGCAGTCAAAGCACCCTTAATCTCAGGGAGGTGTGGGCTGGTACTGGCGTGCAGAGGCACCTGAGAAGGCACCAGCTCAGGAGGAACAGCTTGTTTCTGCTGTTCTACCGTTTATCCTGATGTGGGTCATGAGTCCAAATGCCACGTGAGCTCCATGGACCACCATGTCTGGATGACAAATACTGGGTGGCTGCAGCACAGAGCTGGTGGCATCCTCCTGGTCTGTCTGGGGAGGCCTTCCAGGGAGGACATGGGCAGAAGCTGTAGCTCCTAGTCTAATGAACATGGTTTTAATTCCCTTTTCCCTGTCCTTTTCCAATGTGAAGTCTTTGGCTTTGTACCCAAACAGTATTTTAACCAGACTTCTGCATATGTCCCCTAGAGCAGAAATGCACGAACTCCAAGTAATTATGAAATGTGTAAGTCACAGTTAAGTGTTTAAAATCCCGTGAACTTCTCAGATCCCCCATATTCTGCAGACATGGGACTGGTCAGTGCCTGGGTGAGCTGAAAACTGTGTGATCTGACCCAGAGCTCCCACTGCCCCCTGTCATTCCTGCAGGCACCAGGTCTCCAGGACAAGGAAAAAGATTTTCTCATCCACTTGAGCAAATCTTTCGGGAAGATCCTTCTGCCACCAGGCCCCAGTGCCCTGCTGTGTGCCCTGGCCTATGGCATGTCCCTCCATCCTCGGCCACCAGCTGGGGGGAGCACCTGGGAGCCCCACCAGCCAGGACCACCAGCCAGGACCACCAGGGGCTCTGGGGATGGCTGTGCCATTGGGATGGAAGGGGGGCACAGGGTGAGCCTGCAGCCTTCCCCAGCACCACCGAGGAGGGAGCAGGGAGAGCTCACCACTGTCAGAACAGCACCAGCCCCTCAGGGCTGGAGATGGGCAAGAAGTGACAAGAGGGCCTCTTGTCACAAACCTCCACTCTTTCTAGAGAGTTTTACGGGATTTTTGAGCAGTTTTGGGATTGGTACTGGGGCACTTCAAACTTTATACCTGAAGTTACGAGATAGCATATGATTGATAACAGCAAAACCTCCCTCCCAGGCTCTTCCTGTCTCGTGTAACTGGACTGGCAGGGCAATTTTAATGCTTTTCCTGAGGAATTATGGTGGAGTTTGCTGAACTTTAAGAAATGGCAATGCTCTTAAGGGCAAGAAAGGTGGAACCAGCTTCTGTCTAGACAATAAACAGGACTTTTTTTCTGCTGTCCCAGTACTTGTGTATAAATTAATCATCAGTCTGCGTTGGTGGAAATGTTCCCATTTTCTTGGCAGTGGAGGGATTCAACCCTTGCTTCATGAATTCTTTATTGCTAAAATTATATATCATGTAAATTAACCACCAGTGCCTGCAGCTTACAAACATATTTCATGGCTAGTTCTTGCACCTTTGGGAGTTTGTGGTCAACAGCCAGGTGAGGAAATTAAGACACTTCTTGAGATTTCAGCTGAGATTACTTATCTTCCTGAAGCTTCTGCTCCAGCTGTGACCTGCCCAGACCCTTTGGTGTAGCTGCCCCTGTGGGGCCCAGGCAGGTCTGAGCGTTGGGATGGCTGGGGCAGGTCCCAGGTTGAGCTGGAATGTTGGATGGAGCTCCAGCAGGACCAGGGGCCCAGTCCTAGGCTGAAGTGGGCTGCTGGGACCTGGTCAGGGCTGGCCAGGAGGTGGATTTGGGCTGTTATGGCCCATTTATTGTGCTCTCAGGCCCTAGAGGGTTTGGGGAACAGACTGGGGTGACACATCACAGCACCCCAGACTGGCTGAGATTGGCAGGGAGCTCTGGAGACCATCTAGTCCAGCCAGACTCTGGGGTGCAGACCTCAGCGTGGGCAGGGCGTTTGGGGTTTGGAGGCTCCAGGGACACACCTGAAGATGCTGCTGCTCTGGCCCTGTGCCTGGGGCAAGGGGGGGACAGCTCCATCCTCATCCTCACGGCCCCGTGCCTCTCAGGGCCTCTGCAGATGTGCAGCAGGAGGTTGTGCAGACCCACACGGACAGTGAAAGCCCCTGGTCATGCTTTGCTCTCACGCTGCCTGAGGTTGGTAGCTGGCCTCTCTTTTCATAGAATCATAGAATCCTTGTTTGGAAAAGACCTTTGGGATCATCAAGTCCAACTGCTAACCATTTTGCCAGCCCCCAGCTGCAGCTGGCCTCCCTTTCTGCTGCTGGTAGCCTCCCTGCTGTACACAGAGCCCCACACTGCTGGGTTATTTCTCGTCCTGCCCAGATTCCCACCGACTGCCACAGCCCTTGCTCGAGGCAGTGGAAGAAAACACAAACCCAGGCCCCCAGGCTGATCTCACCCCTGTGCCATCCCAGCCCAGTGTCAGTTGTCTCAGCTGCTTTAGAGGTGGCTTTGGGGAAAAACAGTGAGGGGGGTTTTGCATCATCAGACACTTTCCCATCTTCTCCAAACCTCATCTCCGTGTTGCAGCTCATTATGCTTGGATTCAGCTCCCAGCTCTGGAGGAGGGGGACAACTTCTAGGACACAGGTGATCATCTCCCTCCTTTCTCTCTTGCTTATTGTGGTGGTGGCTCTTTTCAAACGCCAGCTCAGGCTCCCTCTCCACACACAGGTTTTCTCTACATTCCAGCCTCGTGGAGGTAGAGTCTTCAAGTGCTCAGTGTAATGATGGGAGCACTGAGGCAGCTCTGTGGATAATTTATTTGATTTCAAAATGCTGCCACATTTATAGAAGGAAAACTTTAAAGAAAATTAAACTCATTAAAAACCCCACATAAATTGTTTTTGCAACAAAGCAATTAAGAAATCTCGCCTCTCCAGCATGGTGGGCAACATTCTAAGTAAAATAAAGCCTAAATTACCTTTTGCTAGAAACAAAGTAAGAGCTATCTCTGGTGACTTAATAAGAAACGGAGGTTTTTAGAATTAATACAAAGATTTAGCAGCTTCCTTCTGTATGTGTTGCTAAGCATTTTGATGAAATTGCCTCAGAAAAAAGCAAACAATTCAAGAGGATCACATCTATGTGAGGGTTTGTCATTTCTTCCCCCAACTAAATTAATCTGCTTTACAGGATGCAGAAAGGAGTCAAGGATTTTATTTCTTCCCCCAATGTGTGTATATACAAAGGTTTGATAGGGTTTTGTTTTATTTCCATTGTCTGAGCTTCCAGCTACTCCTTAAGCCCCCACGTTTCTATGGGAACCAAGGAATACCACTGGATGCACGGATGTGCAGGATGTGGGGCCTGTCCCACAGATGCTGAGGAAGGGCTCTGGCCCCTACCCATGGCCCCTTTGGACACGGGAGCTGCTCCCAGGGTTAAGGGCTTTCAGGACTGGACCCACCGGAGGGGAGGACACGGTGGCTTTGCCTGGGGGTGGAGGGTGTTTGCCCAAACCCAAACCAGGCTGGGATTCTGTGATTCCATGAAATACTCATCTACTGAGATTTTTCTATTGGACCAGGCTGCTCCTGCCACTCCTGGGAAGAGCCTGATGGAGACAGGTTCTCTTCTGGGCAGGGACTCTGGTGCTACAGAAGGAGCTGGACCAGGGAGTGACAAATCCTGTCCCCTGATCCCAACCCCTGCTGCCCCTCCCACGTGCCAGGCTGGTGCTGGGGACAGTGTGGAGCCCAGCAGAGCAGGCTGGCCCCCACACTCCTGATCCGTGCAGAAAAGCCCTTTGTTGGGCTCCGTATGCCAAGAAAAACAGCTCCACACGGCGGGGGGTCGGGCTGCGGAGCGGGAAGCCGTGCAGCCTGGGCTGTGCAAGCCTTTGGACCCCGGCCAGTCCCGCAGGGTCCCTCCCAAGCCTGCTTAATTGCATGAAATAAGATGAGAAGACAGGCTAATGAGAAACCCCATCTGCCAGCCAGCTACAATTACGCTGCCTGCCTTAGCAAAATGTGCTCCCGTGTCCCTGTTCCTCTAATATCTCCTCATATGGCTGAGCAGGTTTCAGACGTGTAGCCGTGCCTGTCCCAGCTCTGATTTTTTTTCCCTCAGTTTGCCCCTGAGCAGCAGGGTAAGTGGAAAAAATTGGCTGAAGGATTCTGTTTCAGCATGAACTTATTTAAGAGAGCATCAGCTAATAAACGCCGCAGCCCAACCTGCTCATTATTACATTATATTACGTGACTCAGTGATTCATGATATCAAATTGGTTACGGGTGCAATCTAGCAGGTGGTCTCGTGGCACTTTTGAACTTCCTGGAAGAAACTAGGACAGAAATGCAAAAGCAGGAAATTCTCAGAGCACCCTAAGAGTGTTTCTATAGGGAAAGGAGATATAAAAGGAAAGGTCTTCATGCCCCCACGAGGCTTGTCTGTTTAGCTTCCCTTACCACCTGTTCCCTTACCAACTGCTCTCCTGATGTTGAAGGAGAGACACTTCTGGCTGCAAAGTGTTGGCGACCAAGTGCCCATATCCTGAAGGTTCAGTGTGAGGATGGAGCTGGGCACAGCTGATCTGCAGGTGACCTGTGTCCCCTCTGAGGGCAGGCAGCAGCAGCAGGAGCAGCAGCCACGGGCTGTGGGGAGGCACAGGGACCATTTGCAAGGAGGATCCAACACCTTCTGGCAGAGCCCAACACGTGCCTGGGCTTGCTGCCCAGGCTGGACACTGACCTGAGCTGGAGTTGTTCTTGGGCACCCATCTTCTGCCTGTCCATCACACCTACCCCAGCTGATGGAATGAGTGGCATCTTCGGCCACCCCTGGCTGCAGATCAGGAATCACTTTGGTAAGTCAGCACGAGTTACAGCAATATAAAATCATGGACAAGGAAGGAGAATCTATGGACCCTTAGAAACAAATCATTACCAAACAACTCACAGTACTTGAAGATGAGGCAAGTACAAATTCTTCAAGCAAATTGCACACATCTTTGGAAAACATGTATTGATTTTTGTCATGCCAATTGAGAAATAAATGTCTAATAACTTTTTCATGGATTAAGAATGAGGGAAAATGTATTTTTTCTCTTTCCACAACCTATTTTTCAAACAAAGTAGTGTAAGTTAATCAATCTGGTCGTAATAGCTTTCAGAATAACTGATTTATTGAAATTAGTCTTTCTTTACTTTTCCCCACAGGAATACAAAAGGAGCCAGGTACAGCAACACTGATCTATTTTTAAATGGTAATTATTTTAGGGCAGCATTTTGGAGGTTTTTGTGGTTCTCTTTAAGAATACAAACTCTCTGCAAACTGAGAAGGTTTCTTTGGAAGTGATGAAGCCTGATTGCTCCCTGCAGCCCTTACAGACCAGGCTTTACCAGCTCTGGTGAGTGACTGGAGGGATGAAGGAGCGTGTGTGAGCGCAGAGCACACGCCGGGGCTGCCTCCCAAGCGCATCTTCCTTCCACATTTCATGTCACTGGTCTCAAAGCAGGATCAGAAGTAGGGAGGGACTTTATATCAGGGCAAAGCTCTTGAGTTCCCAGATTTCTCCTGGGCTAATGCATTTGTTCCCTTTGCCCCAGGATGGACCCGTGTAAACGAACCCCCCTATGCCAGGTCAAGGAAGTCACCTTTGGGGTGGGTTTGGCACAGGGACAGCAGAAGCCTCGGCCCTCAGTGCTGCAGGGGGAGAGAAATGTTGTGGTTTTTTAAACAAGAAAGACCCACTTAGAAATGAAAGCTGAGATGAAAATGAAGAACACTGGTACAGCTGAGAGAGCCTGTGCGATATGATAAGAGCACGTTTTTAAGGACTTCTCATTTTGGTGAAAATTAGGTTTGGATCCTCATCAGTGTATTCAGAGGGAAAATATTGCTCTAATGCCTAACGTCAGAGATAAAGAGGAGATCTACTGAAGGGGAAATGGTGACTTTACACTCTTAACATTTATTCTGAGGTGCAGAAGATACATTACTCTACATTATGTCTATATTAGACTTAAATAAAATTCATTATGAAAAAAAGATTAGAGGCAAGCAGTGCAATTTGAAAACATCCAGTACTTATGGGATTGCTTAAAATAAGGAGTTTTCAGGGTGGTAACACTTCTGGACAACCATATGTGAAATGTATATGAGAGTGATGTAAAGGGACAGCAAGAAGTACCCAACAGCGGGAGGATGCGGGGCTGTCTTCACCTCCTGGCTGGCTGCACCACACAGGCTCACAGAATTTTCAGAGCTGGAAGGGACCTGTGGAGATCATCTAGTGCAACCCCCTGGCTGAAGCAGGATTGCCTGGAGCACGTTACCCAGGACTGCATCCAGAGCAGGGGATTCCACAACCACCCTGGGCCACCTGTCCCAGCCATGAGGAGCCACCACTCGGGATCCCGCTCAGCTTTGGTGTGATCGGGCTGTTACAGACCAAATTACAACCCTGAACCTTCACCTTTATCCATGTGCATCTCTCCAGTGCAGGAACTTCAGCACGCTAAAGCAAGACCTTGCTTAATTAAATGCAAATCCTCATTTCCTCCAGTTTTATTCCAGGAAATCCTGGTTAGGAACACGCCAAAATTCAGCACTTCAGAGAAGCTGCAGAAAATCATTTAGAAAGAAGAAATAAAAAATAATTGCACTTTAATACAAAGTAAGCAGCATCCTGTTCCAGCAAGATATGTTGGGGCCATGTGTTTGCATTAGGAACTGAGCTGCCTCAGGACCATGAGGGGACTAATCCTGTGCACAGCAGACACACTTCAGAGGGGTGACTTCCCAGCATCCCCCTTCTTGCCACTTGGGAGTCTAACCCGATAATTAGAAGTTCTTAAGTGCAATTTATTTACCACTCAGTATTTTTCTATATGAGAAGCTCCAAAATCAGTTTTTACTTTGCTAATACTTGTACCTTTCCTTCCTTGGATCTTCCTGTGCTGTGCTTCCCTTGCCTGAAGGGGAGCAGAAGCACAACACGCTGCTGGAGCAAAATGCCAGCGAGTTCCTCTGGCTTAGGAATTTCAAGCCAACAGAAACCTTTAAAAATACATGGTTTGGTTTTTTTTGGGGGGGAACAATCTGTAATAAGTTTTGCAACTTGAGACCTAGGCATCTCCTGTGGGAAGAGCTGTGCTCCAGCAGGAGAGGAGCGGGGCTGCTGGCGAGGCCCGGCGGGGCGGCTCCGCTGTGACCCAGTTCCAGCTCCCACCCCAGCTGTGCCGTGCCAAGCAGGAGCATGACGTGACAGCAGCAGATCTCAAGCTCTCGCTGAATAATTTAGCTGTGAAAAAAATGAAACTAACCTTCCTCTCCTGGAAGTCTATGGCGGAGAGAGAGAGTGGTGCAAGGAGAGGGGAGGGGAAAAATTTGGGCTTGAGAGAGAACACGAGCTGATATTTGAGGAGTCTGAAGCACATAGAATAGGTTATTTCTAGAGTCTGCTTAAGTTTCCAGATTCTTTCAGTCACTTACTGGTACACTGATGTTTTGAGAACAGGAAAACTTCAAATCTGACTTTTTAACAATTTTGGCAATATCATACTAAGGTGTTCAATCTTCACTGCTGACTCCAAAGAGTGGCACAAGAGAGAAGAAATCCCTCTGGGAGCAGTGATACCAGAAACATGGAGTTTGGTGTTTAAGAATCAAAGCCAAAGTCAGCTTGCTCCTTCCTTTCCATGCCAAAAGAAATGTGTACATCTTTATACACATATGAAGGTATCATGGTAAAAGACTTTGTCTGAAGACAGCAGAGAAAAAAACTGAATCACAGACTCATAAAATGGTTTGGTTTGGGAGGGACTTTGAATATCTCCTGTGCATGGCATGATGCAGGTGGCTCGTTAGAAAAGCAAAGTGCCTTTCATCTAAGATGCAGATGGTCTCAAAATAAGCTTGAACTAGAAGAGTGTTTTTCCAGTCTGGGTGAGTGAGCCAGGGTAAGTATGGGTGACCAGCATGGACATCTTATACATCTATATCTCTATATATCTCTCTCTATAAATCTTATATTTTAAAATATATTCATGCCATGATGAACAAATACAGAAGACTGTAAAAATTACCAAAATGTGTGAAACTTACAAAAGTGAAGAAATGAAAGAAAGATGTGACTGCAATGGCTGCTTCAGTCAGCTCTCATGGCTGCAGCAGGCAGGTGGTTGCCATTATTTATGATATTGCTCTATCTCTTTCTTATCCTCCTGGGTTAGCCTACCTATCAGTTTGGGCTGACACTGGCAGTAAAGCCCCCAGATCTGTGTGAAGAGGCAAATCACTGCAGCCAGCTCTGTTTATTACCACCAGCTGTTAACAAATCACCTGCCTGATGCTTTGATTCACTGTCTTTGTAGGCACTGAATGTGGATTGACTGGTTTGCAATTCCCTCGGCCCCTCTTTTTAAAAATAAATACTCCTGTTCCCTTCTGGCCCCGCTGGGACACCCGTGAGCTCTTGAAGATAATCAGGAGCATAAGTGATTGCTTCCCGAGTGCCCCGGCTCTGCCTGGGTAAATGTCACCAGCCTTCCTGCCTTTGATTAACATCTCATCTCACTGAAATATTTATTGATCTTTTATCTCCCTACTTCGACATGGGTTCTTACCATCTTGCTGTCAAGAAGGGGCTGTGGTCACCAGCAGAGTGGGTGGTGGAGCTCAGGTAGACCCACAGGGGGAGAAGAGCATCCTCACCCCGTGGGAGGGAGGCTCCTCTGCGTGAGGAACAGGGCGACGGGGGTTCTGAGGGTAGGGGGAGGCCACCGATACCGTGGCAGCTAAGCTCAATCACATTTTAATGTCACAAATATCTTTCCTAATTTCAACAACTCTTCAATTAAACATAAAATATGATGGTTTGGGCAGCCCCTTCCAGACATTGCAATGTGACTGCTGCTTGGTGCCAGCTACCCCATCCGCGTCTGCTGCGCAGTTCCTGTCCAACCGTGTTTCCAGAAGAGGCTCTCAAACCCTTGTCCCTCACATTAGGAAGTTACTGGTGGAGTTGTAAATAGCTATTTGCTTGATTTCAACAAGGAAAGGGATTTAATACACTTTGGTATTTATGCAAGGATTATCCAGCAAGCAAAGCAATCAGTTTTTCTGTGCAGGCTTTTAGCCTCAGGCTGTTGGACAGTGACAAGGAAAGTCCCACCAGGCGGGTGAGCTGAGCCAGTGATCTGCAGGGAGCTTTTGCCTCGATGGCTTTATCTTCTTCTGGTTGAAGAGAGGTCCTCAGACAAACTACAGCTTCCAGAAGTGCCCGGGGTGAGCTCAGCTCTAGCTGTGTCCATGGCCCGGGGACATTCTCCAGCCCAGATGTCTTTTACTCCCTCCTGCTGTAGCCTAACATCACCCTTGGTCCTTTAGGCAGAATTAGAAAAATATCATTGCCAAATCCTCATCATTAATTGCAATGATGGATTTTCCTATGTACTTTTCTTCTAAATCTAAAGGTGTTCTAATTAATAAGGACTTTTTAAAAAGTTTTTTATCATTTACATGTAATATAGTTTCAGATCTATAACATCATATGGACACGTGTGAAGAAGAGATCTTGACCTATTGAACTTCAGTTGCCAAAGTACTAGGAGATGAAAATAATTAATATCTACAATATCTATGGTCTGACAAAGAGCTGAGCTGAATTACATAAATAATAGAAATAATATAAATAATGCAGTATAATAATATAAATTTTAAAAATAATATAAATAATGTAAATCTAAATAATGCAGTAGGGTAAATGCTATAAATAAATGAGAGCAGAAGGATATTTCTTTCCTGCATTTAGTAGCAACCCCCTGTGTTTGAAAAGCAGAAGGTCTCCAGTGTGGCTGTCCCTGCTCGGGGTTAGGTTGGAGGACAAGGGCAGGTGAGGATGAAAGGTCAAATTTGTCACACATTTCCAGTGTCAAAAGTCTTCAGTTTTGCACAGGGAGCCTCAGTATTTACTTGTTTTATTGCAATAATCTGACTTTTCTTTCCTGCAAGTGAATACTAAGGGATGAAACCATATCACATCATTCATTCAGTTCCCATCATTCAGTTCCTGTTGCTTTTAATGTTCCCTGAACACTCAGAAGACAGAACTAGCTCTTACAAATGGGGGCTTTCAAACCTGGGTGACATGTCCATGGGAAGCCCCCAGCACTGTGTTATCCTAACACTGAATGGACAATTAGGACATGATGCCCTGTCCCCCTGCTATGTACTCATTGATATATTAATTATCAAGAATCACTAAGATAAGATCTGCATGAGTGAGGTCAGTGTTATGGTCCTTGGGTCTCCAGACAATTTTTCTTGAACTTGGCATTATCTATGAGACAGTAAATGGCCACAGCTCCTGATCAAAGCAGTGCTGAAAAGCAGTTGTCTGTCCTCTCTCTGAGTCCTGGAGAGGACATCTCAAGCCCAGGAAAGGCTGCTGATATCAAAGGATGAAAGAGTAATCCATAAAGGCCAGTGGACATGAGTGACCGCTGCCAGTTTGGGGTGATGCACCCACTTTTCTGCTTCTCTGCAGCACTCTGGCCATGGCACCTTCCCTGCAGCTGCCCCCTCAAACGCTGCAGCTCCAGAACCCCAGAGCAACGATCACAGCTTCATCTGCACCCGGAGGGGCACCCTGTGTCCTATTGATCTGGTAGTGTAGCTGTTTCCAATAAACTGCATTCATTCAGACAAAAACAGGGAAATAAACATCAATAGCTGTAAGTGGGGGGGGCTGGCAGGAAGAAACAAACCTTAAAGGTTCTAGAGCCTGTGCAAATGATTTGAAGCTGGAGTGCCAGGCCAGGGCTGCCCTGGACAGCAACAGGCAGCGAGGGCCCTGCACAGTGATGTCCTGGTGATTAACACTGAGCTCAGCATCTCCTGGGGATAAAACACTGAGCTCAGGATCTCCTGGGGATAAAACACTGAGATAAGGACCTCATGAGACTTTTTTTTTTTTTTTTTCCTCAGAGAGTGCTAAAGCACCAAGGAGCCTGTGCTGATTTTTCTTCAGCAGACAAACAAAAGTGATAATAGACTATGCCTTCTTACTCAGGCAGCATATTCCTGGTTTATTTGACCAGTACAAAACTAGGATCCTGTACAGCAATTTTCGTTTCCATGGCACAAAAAGGATATTGGTTTTGAAAATAGGTCACACATTATAAATATGAATAAGGAAAAGAAAAACAACACCATAAAAAACCCACAACAAACCCAATAAATCAAGAAACAAATCAAGAAACAGAAAAAAAAACAAACCAAAAGCCAACCCCATGATCCACCCTCTAACAAAGGGCAGTAAGCAAGTGGGCATCCTAATCACACTGTATTCAGGTTTGCAGCAATTAGCACCTCTCATGGTTTCTGTCACACCTGCTCTCCATTGCATGGATCTTCACTGCTTAAACCTGGTGGCTCCTTCCCTGCTCTTACATGTCCAAAGCTCCATTGTTTTCACTGGACAATCTGGATTTATGATCCTGTATCTGAAAAGTAAATTGATAGTAGATCTTATTTATCATTGAAGATACAGTAGAATCTTCTGAGATGAAAAATGATAGTCAACACAGCTAGCATGAAAGCTGCAGTTGCACCACAAACCTGGCTGGAAAAGCTCCTTCCAGTCCAGTCAAATGGCATGAAGATAAAATGTCATTTTTGTATCTGCCAATTCTGAACGTCAGCCTCCCAGGCAGAGGGATTACTACTACATTTCATTTGAAAAATGAACAAATGAACCAAATAATACAGAGAATAATTTCAATAAGATCATTGCATCTGAGAGAAATGAACCCAGACACTATATAAAGCAAAAGGTGAAAGTCATTGATTATGCAATTCACTGTGAATTATCCACACAAATACTGTGCCAATCAAAATGACAGCTTTCATCCAATTTAAGACTTAAAAAGGATGATAACAGTTCTGCAGTCTTCTTTTCTTTATCACAGCCCATGAAGTTTCACTTTTCCATACACAGTGCTTATGTGCAAGGTACCTGGTGCTGAGCACTGGAGGTCTGATAGAGCACTGCAGATTTCCCCAGCTGTATAATCAACAGGGTTATTTTCAGGGCTGGCCCTTATTAAATTAACTTGATGGCCTTCTGCTGAGCTTTTTCTGCCTGGATTTCTCATACACATTTGTTGTTGAACATGTAGTTACTCCAAACAATATCGAAGAAGGAAAGCAAGAGCACAGATCTCTGCTGGCATTTTTTTCTAAGCTTTGCTAGAAACAACTAAATATAGCAATATAAATTTACTTAGGTGCTGTAGTCAATAGTGAATTTCAAGTGTGGCCAGTGGTGATCTGGGATATGGCTGGTTTTCCAGCACCATACTCCTGCTGCTGGGTGAGCAAGCTGAGTTGTGGTGTGCCTGAAATTGTTCCTTTTCTCACCTGGCACACAAGAAACATTAAATCAAAGGTGGGAAAGAATTTCAGATAACATGACAATATATTTTAAAATATCTCTCCAGCCTTTCAACATTCACAGAAAGCAATACTGCTCTATTACCTCCAAGGCCACAGCAGCTTGTTCTTTCCATGCTAGTGCCAGGACCATGTTCCCTGCTCAGCCCGGTGCTGGTGGGCTCTGCTTCCCTGGGAGGCCTGAGGAGCAGAGGCAGGGTCAGGCTGCAGCTGCCTTGGCTTGTTTGCTGCTCTAAATACAATGCAGTTTCTCTTTAATTATTGTTTTCCATCTAAGCACAAGCATCCTCTGTGGTAAAGTGCACCGACTTCTTTTTCCCTTAACCCCCCATAATATTACTGCATTTTGATAAAATCATGATGAATACTAATGTTCTTAGACCCCTCACAGTTCCCAGGCACATATTTCTGCATTCAGCTGAGTCAAAAACTAACATACAAACCCAAGCCAAACGTGCCCCCAGCCCCAAACCCCAGAAGGCCAAGCTTCAAAGAAGGCAATTTGAAATTATAACTGTTCACCACCCAGACAGACACATTTTCTAATTCAGACTAACAAAAGGTTATTTTCTGGTTTGTTTAGATGCTGTAATTGTAGAAGTCACTGGCAAATTAAGCATAAAAGTGCAGAGGTGTGGGGAAAAGTCTTTATATTGGAGAAACACGATGATAAGAGAGCTACTTGAAGGGCAGTCTGGGCTTTTTTTTATTAGAGTATTTACCATTAACTTCATCCCAAGTGGCCAATTACTGTCCTTTTTATGTCCTTTTGTTGTGAGATTCAGAGCAGACTCTGCGAACAACGTCCTCCTGATACTCCTCAGCAATTATTCCTGTGATTTTCCAGTGCCGCGGAGCCGGGAGCAGGCAGGGCTGGAGCTCCCGCAGGATCCCCTGCCCTGCCCCAGCTCCTGCAGTTCCAGCTCCCACAATCCCAGCTCCCGCTGGCATCTCGCTGCTATGTCCCAAGCCAGGCAGAGCCCACCGCTCCCACCATTCCCACGGGATGGGCCCTCTCCAGCGGGATGCATGAAGCCCAGTGCCGGGCAGGGGGTCTGTGCTTCTCTCCCCCCGGGCAGGCACCACCTTCCCGGGCTGGGGCTGCCAAAGTGTTTCCAGCAGGTCTCTTTGTCCTGTCCCCTGGAGGTCGGACTGTCCCAGCTGGAGGTCCAAGGTACGTGGCACATCCTCCTCCCTCGGCTCAGGGGTGGCTGTTACTGGAGCACGAGCCAAACAGAAGTTTTTGGTGCCAGTGGCAAAGCCCCCTGGAGAAAGGAGAATCTGCCAGACTGCTGAAAACTCGTCTGGTACACAGTAAATTTGTTTTAAAAATCCCGTTGCTTAGGGCGAGCTTGACCTTTCTGCTTGGCTATACTGCCCTTCTGCTCTGTGAGCTGCTGTGTCTGTGCAGGTCTGGACGAGCAGGTCTGTGACAGAGCGTGTGACAGAGCGTGTGCCCAGCCCTGAGTGTCCCCAGGCTGGCGCCGGGACGCTGCGGGTCAGGGGGAGCAAGCTGCGGGGGTTCCAGCAGGGAGAGTCATCCCCAGGGCTGGGTGAGCAGGTGCTGAGGGGCAGGAGCCATTGCCTCACAAAGCCCTGGCAGCAGCTTCACCACTGGGTTTTCTTCAGCTGGAGCACCTGGCGTGTCCCTGCTGGAGCACCTGCTGGCTGGGCTGCCCCTCTGTCCTCGCCCCCCTGCCCACCAGCGTGGGGTTCAAGAGGGGAGGGAGTCCAGACCCTGCCAGCAGGTTCTTGGCCATAACAGACGTGTTCAGTAAAGCAGCTCAGCCCCTTGAAACAGCCCCTTTCCCCTCACCCAGCTGATAGCAAAGTTGTGTCCCCAGCCAGGAGCCACTGACCGGGCAGGTGCTGTGTCTGGGTCCCCCAGGTGGGCAGGGCAGGCTGGGGGTCCAGAGCCTGCAGTGCCCTGGTCCCATCACCTGGGATGATGAGCTGGTGTCAGAGGGATGGCTCCTTTCAACAGGTCAGCCCCTGCAAACCCCCGGGGCTGCACAAGAAATGAGCCACACGGGAGACGTGCGCTGGAGAACATGTCTCTGAAACCTGTGCTTTTGTCAAAACTTAAACTACAAGATGCAGGAGAGCAGCAGGAGAACACCTCCTGCTACGTGGTGTGGCTTAAATGTGAAAGGCTTAAATAGGTGCATGCAGGAGGTTTGGCAAACCCTCTCTGACCTACTACTCTAGATTCATGGATGTTATTATCTTGTTCCAAACTTTGACCTCAGTGCCAATGTGTTGTGGATAAACAGTGTGCAAAGACACACACGTACACATGAAGATAAATAACAAAGTGCTGCAGCTCTTTGTTAGTCTGCTTTAGCTTCTGATACACAGTGCGTATCAACTGCTGTTCTTATATTTTTTATTTGTATTATCTTGGCAAAAAAGATTATTTTTTTTTTTATTAACCAGAACCCTAACACAGATAAAGAAAGGACAATGCCCAGCCTAAAAAAACAAACAAGAAATCCCACAAAAATTCCCAACCTTGCATATCACCATAGTTACCTGACAAAACCCATCGTGTGCTCAGTGGGACTTGGTTACTGATGAGGAGGAGACAATGTAATAGGAGACAGCTTGTGTTTTTAATATGCATCTATGAACTATTCCTGTTCAAAACAAAAATGTGAAGAATGATTAAATATAAGCATGAAAGCATTTTCTATTATGAAGTACCCAGCCTGTCAGAAGTGTGTGTGTAATTTCACGTGCTCAGAGGTCGCAGGGGGTCTATTATTTACAATAGTAAGTGGCATGCAAAAAAACAACCAGAAGAAAGTGTGTCTGTTGCAGTCTATTGTTTTAAAATGATCAATGACTGAACCACATTTTGAATTTGTTGGTTCATTTTATTGTTGTCTTTAAGAGCTCTTGAAGAGGGACCAGGAAAAGTGACCCACGTGTCAGTGTCTGCACCTCCTGGGACGTCCCCTCGGTGCCACCCCACGCCTGGCACCTGGTGCACCAGCTCTGAGGGCTTCATAAGGTCCTGTCCCCTTCATCCAGACCCACCTTTGAAGATTTGCTGGGGCCTTTGCATCACACAGGCAGCTATAACATCATCATGGGCCTCTGGTGCACAGGAACGGGTGGATGTTCAGCCATATGATGAAGATGTGTTCCTCTTGGTACCTCACAAGCTGGCTGCAGCCTCAGGTGTGCTCTCAGCTTCACAAACAGCAGCAAGTCAACAAATCTCTGGAAAACCTGGCTTCTCCGGAGCTGAACTTGAAATCTCAGTGCTGGAGCAGATTGTTCCCTGAAGTGCCTAACCCATGAGGAAAGGGTTTTAAAGATGAGCAAACACAGAAATTCACTTTGAGGTAAATAATTCTGGGGGGTGTCACTTGTATCCCCTTGTGAGGACATTTTCTATTTCAACATTTTTTTTTCTTTTTAATTATTATTATTATTTTAGAATTAGTGTCCTTGTGCCCTGGACAAAGTACTGTTTTTCTGCTCCCACAGAAGCATCCCACTAGATTATTCCACAGCAGCATCCCACAGGAGCATCCCACTGGTCCCCTGCTGCCACCCACAGAGCACTGCCCCTGCAGGGGGCACAGCTCCTGCGATCCTCTCCACGTTTATTTTTGATTACCAGAGCCTGAGAACATGTTCCACCTTAGCTGGCCACAAAAGGTAATTAGCAATGGGAGGCCGTTCCTAGTTATTGGAATTCAAAAATAAAAGCCACCTGAAATGTCTAAATATTGACTCTAGTTTCAGCCTGTGACATTAGGAAGCTTTTCTCCCACCTCCAAGCAGAGGGCTGTGATTTAAGATGCACATACAGCACAACTCTGGTAATTAGAAACAGGGTTCCTGCTAGAGCTCTTGTAACTGAGAAATACTTTAAAAGATCTAAACATCAGACTGAAGCTGTTCCATTATTTTTCCTCTCATGTTGGTGCTGGAAATGTGGCAATCCATCAGAGGCAGCAGGATGTTGTAGCAAAGCCAGGATCTATTGCTAGCTGAGTCTATTGAAAAATAAAGGGTATATTAAATAGCTTTTACTTTATTTTTGAAAAAAAAATGTTGATTTTGGTGAGAAAGTGTTCGTGGCTCAAATGTGGCTCCTCCCCTGTTTTACTTAATCAAGCTGCAACAGCTGCTGGTGGCACGAGTGCCCCGGACAATGAGAGAGGAGCATGCAAATCTCCTGTGGATCAATACTTTTACTGGAACAAAGATCTTTAAAGCTTACAATCAATTAAAAAAGTTACATCCGATCCCTTTAATTTGATAAAGAGACCTTTTCCCTCCCTCCGTGCAGGTACCAGTGCTGTGTGTTCCAGTAAAGATCAATCAGCTCCAGGCTCCTCAGCGCAGGGTTCCCAGAAAAGCCTCACCTGTCCTGGGCTGGAGCTTGTCCAAGCCCCAGCATCTCCTGTGACCTCCCCAGCTGGCAGGACAGTCAGAACTTGGTGTTATCCAAACACCAGGGGGACCTTTCAAATAAATGTACAGTGGGTGGAGAGTCTAGAAGCCAAGTGCTGGGAAACCCCAGTTCAGGATGTATTCACTGCAGCAAACAAGCCCCCAGGGGGCTGCTGGTGGCTGAGTGAGCCTGGGTGGGTGGCTGCAGAGTGGCCTGAAGGAGCAGGCACACAGATAACTCTGCAGACGTGTTTCTCTGACTGCTGTGTGCTGCTGTCTCCAATATTTCCCCCTACCTCCCTTCTCTCATCTCCACGGCTGTTTCTGGATCACTTCCACGGCTCCACCTTCCCCCTCTCTGCGCTCCCCAAAAGTACACACACAATTTCATGCTCAGCAACTCTCGCCATTCGGAGTGATTTATGGCAGGATGTACATATTTATGAGATGCTCTTGGGGCTCTGCCTGAGAAAGCTCTTGGCTGCTTTTCTTCCCCAGCTGGGAGCTCTTGGCCACGCTCAGGCAGGCTGGAGGCAGCCCCCTCTCAGCTGCCCCTGCAGCAGCCCTGACCTGTCCTGGTGCACCCGTGGTGTCCTGCAAGAAATTGGAATAGATTACAATGACCGAGCTGCACAAGTTTCTTTCTAAAAGAAAGAATTTGAGACTAGGAGCTCGCTTGACCTCCAGCAAGATCTGGCTTGGCCCAGCAGCTGCTAGCCCAGAGGTTCACCCTGACCACTCCGTGCTGTGGAAGCTGGCTTCCTTCTGAGATCATAAAAATTCATGACTGCAAGTGTTTGCCTGTCTTCCTGCCCATGCTTGCCCTTATCTAGCAGATTCACAGGGATTCCTGCTGACAAACTCCCAAAACATGTATTTCCGTGGTGTGCAAGGTCATTTGGTTTTCCCTCCTGATGTCTGGGCTGAGGATCACATCTCTGAGGTCTTCTCAGTGGGTGTCAATGGGTTGGAGCAGATTGTCCCACCTTTGTTACAGAATCCTTCTCTGCGTTCCAAGGCTGCTGCGCCCCTTCTCTCCTGCTGGTTGAACAACCCTGTTCAACTCCTGGCTCTCCCCTCTGGACACCCTGTGCCCAGGCATGGCTGATCTCCTGCCTCCCAGGAGATGCTGCTCCGCTCTCAGAGTGTTTTGTGTCAGCATTTGCTGCTAGTGAAATGTATTTTTGGCGGTTTCTGCAGTTTGGGTGTTAATAGCTCTAGCACACCAGCTTTGCAGTTCCCACAGTTGGCAGCTCTTAAGGAAACACGTTGCTGAAGCAGGAGTGGGACACACAGCACCGCTCTGCCCTGGCCGCCCTTCTGCTCGGGTGCTGATGCTGATTCTCCAGAACAGGTTTCAAGGCCATCTCTGGTGCAGTGGCTTCACCTGGGCAGTGTTGGCCTTGCTCAGTTGGGAGAACACCTTGCTCAAGGCACAGCTTCTCCTCACCGCAAAGCTCACCACTGTGCCTTGGAAAAATGTTGGAGGGAATGGACACTGGCTGCACTGACAAATCCATGCTGACCTTTTGTTTTCCCTAAAAGCCTCACAGATCCAAGCCCACGTCAGGACTCAGCTGCAGAAACACTCAAGTCAGAACATGCAGTGAAGCCCACACAGAGCTCCTCACTGCCCATTACCTGCTTGGCAGCAACAAGCGCAGAAAAATGGGCCATAAGCATCAAACCTGTTTCCAAACAATTAAGGAGGGAATGAAACTTCAGTGTACTCTCAGCAGCTTTATAAAAATGGTTGCAGTGTTATGCATGTTAAAAACTAGGCAGGCAGCAATTTGCATATATCCATACATGAAATTATCCACGTTAGTGTGGGCAATAAATGGACTGTGATCTTCTGTATAGCATGAGCAAATAACTGATGCTGGAGCCTACAGCTTCTCTTAATGTTTACTTCTCTTTGTCCCTCATTTGTGCACAAAGGCAGTTTTCTGTTCCCTCTTGAAACTCAATTAGATGTGCTGGGAACAAGGTTAACTGGGTGTATTTGTGTGTCTGCACCCAGGCACTCCTGGCAATTGAATCCCCACGGTTTCTGGATGTTTTGAAAGTGAGAAAATACCCCATTGTCTAATGCACAAGCTGACAAGCTCTAAGTGTTCTTACCTGTTCTGTAATTCTTTCCTCTCTCTAATAATTGCAACACATTTAAGGGTCCTGAAGAGACTTAACTAAAATCTCATTTTTCACTATGATAGGCACTTAAATAACTTTTTTTTTTTTTTTTTTTTTACTACAAAGAGCTCCATGGAAGCTACTAGAATTGCAATCAATAGTGCTGTGGAAGATACACATGAGCTCCTGAGTGCAGGGTTCATTAGCTGGGCACAAGAAAGAAGGTAGATCCTTGGTGTGAAGAACCCGCACAGAGGAGAAGCCGACTCCCAGCCCCCTGCTCGGAATTCCATTCAGGCACTGGGTGAGGGGTTTCCTTCCTTCCTCACCCACAGGGACACCCGTCACAGCCCAGGCTGGCTGCTCCAGCGTCTCCTGGGGCTGCTGGCAGCCAGGGGTGCTGGGCACAGGGCTCTGCTGGTGCTTGGGTTCCTCCAGGGCAGCACCCACTGCCCGTGTCCCGGCTCCCGGCGCAGCGCTGCGGGAAAATGGGATGTTGGGGCAACGGGGACAAATGTTTGGGTGTGTATGAAGGCTGCATTCAACTCCTAATGATGTTTTCAAAGAGTTTGGTTCATCTCCAGAGCGGAAAGCAGCTTGCTGTGGTTATTTATGGCTCTGACTCTGCAGCTTGCCCCTGGTGGCTGAGCCTCATCCCCGCCTTGCCCCAGGGGAGCCCTCCCGGAGCAAACATGCCTGTCTGGGAACTGAAAACATCTTCAGGGAGGGCCTGGTGTGTGACAGGGAAATCTGCTTGCTGTTCATATTTTCACAGCAAGATCTGACCTGGAGATCACAAGAAGAAGAAACAAAAGGGATGCAAATGTGGCCTTACTTATTTACGAATGTGATTAATTATCTGCAAGCAAATTTTGTTCTCACAGATCTTACTTCTGTTCCTCCCCAGACACACTGAGCCTTTTTGTGTTCACGCTGGCAAACACATAAACCCTCCAGTCAGATGACATGTGTCACTTAAACCCACCCCAGATCTGGATTTGATGTATGTCAACACGTTTAAAGTTGTTAAATTTAAAAGGAGTTTCTCTGCCTGCTCCTCAGTTGCCAAGGGAATGCAGAGCGTGCAACGTGGCTTGTAAAGCCAAGCCCAAACATCTCCGGGTTATCCCTCTGATGGTGCAAACATACCTGAATACTTATTTGGTGCACGTCAGCAGGTACTGATGTTTCAGCAAAAGTTCAGTGACTGTGGACGGGGCTTTAGGGAGCTGTGAGGGGACAGGCAGAGCCAGAGGCCCGGCTGGGATGGCAGGAAGGACTCACTGTCCATAGGTGTGGGGTGTCTGGCCTCCCAGGCCACGTTTCCCCATTGCTCGGGCATGTGTTTGCTTCTATTTCAATGTATGTTTTTAAGAGAGAACATGAAAACTAAATGAAGAAGAAAAAGACATCAGGGCCGTGCGATGGCTGAGACGTTGCACACATGAAAGCCCTTGAGTGGAGCTGTGTAAAACCCATTGGTTTCACTTGGTGGGGGCTCGGGGAGAGATTTGCTCTGGCTTTTGATCCAGCTCAGCTGCACCTCTGTGTGCTGCTGAGAGTTCAGGGCTGAGCTCAGACACTCTCTCAAGGCCAGATTTAATCAGGATCTGTTAGTTCAGACACATCTGCCATCAGCTGTCTCCCAGCCTGCCCTTTTCTCATGTTTTCTTCACAAAATCTTCACATTGCTTGCTTTCAACAATAACAACACCTAATCTTTCTATAAATTTTATGGACTTCAATGAATAATCTAAGTAATTCTGAATTCATAGCAGAAGATACAGGGCATTTGCACGATACTGTTGCAAATATTTCAGTCTGCTGTGAGAGCAGTTTGGTCACAGAGAATGTCTGTACCAAGTGGGCAAATGCTTCTCTGCAGATCAGTTGATACCTAGAAACTCAGCCCAAGACAGCCATGGGAACGTCTGAGTGTCCTGATACTGTATACAAGCCCCAGGGTATATTTGTAGGACAGATTGTTAGCTGGCAGGCTGTGCACTGCTGGGCATTTATATCCCATAGGATTTCCCTCCTTGTCAGCCCCTCTGCAAGGGGAGCTGGGGAGGGAGGTGAGAGCTCGGCCATCCCTGGCTCCTTCCTCCTCCATTGTGCCAGTTAATCCACTGGGAAGTCACTTGGCCATGGCTGGTGAGGGAGGTGTCACACCAACCACGTAATCCCCTGGAGAGCACTGGGGGGGCGAGGGGCTGCCCAGGATCTGCCCTGGGTTACACTGCAGCCTCCACTCCAAGTCTGGCAACGCCACAACCACGGGACTCACACCTGGAAAGGTTCCCACTCCTTCCCTGCTCCCTGCTCCAGCTGCCAGAGGGGTGATGCTGGAGAAAAACTGCTGGAAAAGAATAAGGAAGGTTTTAAGCTGAAGGTGTCAAAGGAGACAGAAGAGATTGGCAGCCCGGGTGACTTTGGAGCACTCTGCCAGCAGCCTGAGTGCAGCTTCTAGTCAGAAGTTTGGGTTGATTTCCAGAGAAAATGTTTTTTCTTTCTTCGAGTTTTTGCTTTCTGAGATATTATCTGCAAATAGACTTCATCACCTTTCTAGCAAAAGGTACTGGCAAGGAGCAAACAGAAATGCTTACAAACACTCTGACATGATGGGGTACCTTGTACATAGAATTAGATTAACTTAGCCATTAATAACAATTTTTAACAAACCCCAGAACAAGGGGTCAATTCTGAAGGAGGAGAAATTATATTAGTATCTATGTTTAAAAAGGGTAAATATAAAAATTCTGGTAACCAATGGCCAGTTGTCAGGCCACGAAATAAGAGTGGAAAAATTCTTCAGTTCTACAGTGCAATTAATGCCAAGTCAAGTGGTTTTATGAAGCATAATTCTTAGAGAGAATTGCCATGGCAGATGATAATTTGCTGACTGAAGGTAACTGTCACGAAACAGGTTTCCTAAAATAATTTGTTTTACTGCCTCAGGCACTTTGAAAAATTGCCTTATACCCAGTAATGCCTTATAAATATAATGGATTAAAACCAAAGTGAAACCAAAAGAGCAACTTTGGTTGTTTGTTTGTGGGTTTGGTTTTTTTGGTTGGTTGGGTTTTCATGTGGTTTTGTTGTTTTATTTGTTCCCCTCTGCTCGTGATCTTCATCTGTAATTATTTTCCCCGCATGGAATAAATTCACCCGGGATGCACAGGAAAGCACCTCCTCATCCACAAAGCTCAAAAGAGCAAAAGGTTCAACCCGGGACACGCTTCTGCTGTGAGAAAACCCAGCTCCCTCCATCCTGGAGTGAGCAGCAACTCACTGGCCTGTTTTGTCTCCTCGACAGAAACGTCTAACGGGGCCACAGAGGAAATTTGTGCCAAAGTGATCAGACGCTCTGTGTTGGAGGGAAACAGACTTTTCATAAAAGCCTGGCCACGAATAGGCTGCCCTGGGTCTGCAGGGCTGCTGCTCGCAGCAACTGGAAAACAGGGGCTGATATTGTGGTGCTGAGGGCAGCGTGTCCCAGCCAGCCAGCCCTGGGAAGGAGCCTGGGCAGCAGGAATGCCGCCGGCACCTCCTGCACGTGCCCTGCAGAGCCTTTCCTTCCCGCCTGCACACAGGCACACAGAGCCCATTTTGTTTGTTTAAAGTTCCAGTCATTTAAATTTTGAAAATATTATTAAAAAAAAAAAATTCCAAGCCAGATTTCTTTTGACAATTATATCAAGAGGAGCTGGATGTTGCCAAGTTTCAGGGGCTTGTGAGCTAACTCTCAATTGTGCGTGGCGGGCGTCGGTTTGCTGACAACCATCTGCTTCAACCTAACTTTCTTCCTTAAAGCCAGCCCAAGAGAAATTAAAATATCAAAAGGAAATATTTCAGAGGGAGAGGGAAGGAAGCAAAAAAAAAAAACAATTAAAAAAAAAGGCTGCTAAAGCCGTAAACAGCTTTTGAGTGTAAGTTTAGCTGAAGTCACGTTTTACAGCTCAGCCTGGAGCATCGCCGGCACCACGGGGCACAGAGAGGCTCCCAGCAGCACCAGCCTTTGGCAAGGGTTCTGGAAACTCTGCTTGACTTTTCCAGAGGTCTTCCCAAGGCAGCTTCCTTGCTTTTCCAGGCTCCTGTCATCCTGTCCCGTTAGGAAGCACCGCTCTGCTGAGCGTGGGTGAGAGCTGGCGGGCAGGGAAGGCTGGTGGCAGGAGAGTCCCTGGCACGGCCCCGGGGATGTGCAGAGCTCTGGCTGCCTCCTCTGTCTATGCTCAACTTACCCCATGACTAAATTAACCATTTATAATTAAAACGGTGCTAAAAAGCAGATGGAACATATTAATTAAATGTCACGGTTCGCTTCCTGTAGCCTTTTGGTATCGAGTTCTGAGCTGAGTGCACAGATTAGGAAAAGGAAAAGTGGTTTTAACAGGCTCCACCATCCCACCATCCCGAGGTGCTGGAGGGCTGGCAACCCCCCGGGGGCCTTTTGGGCTCCTCATCAGGGATGTGCACGAACCAGAGCCCCTGCCCCAGCCTCTTCCTTTCAGCTTGGCAGCACTTCGGCTTAAAAAGTGATGAAGAGCGTGGCTCAAACCTTCCCTGAGGAAAAAAAAAAGACAGAAAAGAAGTAAAACCAATAAAATACACTCACAAAGTGTTATTTTATCAGAACTGCCTTCTCTCTCTTTGAAATAAGTTTGTGAAAGGTGGAGTTACTGTCGCTTGTGCAAAGCATCATTTCCCCTGTTAAAACAAGGTCCATTATGCTCCATCTCTGTGGAACAACAACACAGAATTAAAGGGTTTATATAGAAATGTATTTTTATATATGTGTATGTAGCCCCTGATTTTTGCTGCTGTTGGAGAATACTTGTGCAAGCACAAGTGCCTCCTGGCCAGGAGCAGAAGGAGCCATTGGGGTGGCCCCAGGTGGGTCTGGGTGGGATGTGGGGAAGAGCTCTGGTCCTGCCCCCCAGCAGACCTGGCTGTGCTGCCTCCCCTGGCTGCCTCCCTGGGATTTCTGCCAGCAAACACAGCTTCTGTCACCTGGCCAGATGAACCTCTGCAGATTGATCAGTGCTCACTGTGCCAGGAGCCTGGATTCAAACGAACGAGCAAATGATGGAAATGTCAGCCAGATTTTTCCCTTCTGCAGAGCTGATGTCGCAGGCATTAAGGTTTGGTGCCACCTGCTTGGGTCAGGTAGGAGTCTGACTCAGAGAGCCCTGTAAACTGGTAACATTCATTTTTCCCCTGAATTACCCTGGATCCCATGGCAGGGTGGGGAGGTCGATACACCAGTGTCTGCCACCAGAGACCCACAGGTGCCATCAGCAATACACACACCCCTTTTTATCTGAGTTTATTCTGGCAAAGGGAGCACGAGCAGTGCCTGTGTGCACAACCTGTCAGCCCTGCAAACACAGACCAAAGTCTCCTTAAAATAACAAGCCCAAGGTTGCCACCCCCCTCGTGCTCACTGTTGTAATTCAATATTCTTTATATCCCTAATATAATTTTACTGCCAGGGATTGGATTTTCCGTGAAAGAAAATATCAATACAGAACGATAATAAAAATGAGCAGAGAACACTTCATCATCAATAAAATGAAACAAATACTCCTGTGCTTCATGTAAGAAAACAATAAATGCTGGCAGGGAATTCAAAGACTCACCAAAATGAAGATTGTGGGAGAAAAGCTGCTCAGAGACATGTCAGATGAGGATGAAGAAGAGGGACCTTTGCTCTCCTGACATATAAAGCTGAAACCTTTGTCAGCATCCCCATCAAAAGCCTAACCTGGTTAGCAGCAGTGTGCTCCTCTGCCTGGGAAAACAACAGCCTGGAAAGATGAATAACCCTGTCACTAATCAGTGTGAAACTGTTAATTTTAATTGAATTATAGCAAACTTCAAGTTAAACAGATAAGTCCTAATCCTGTAATGCTTTATTTTTCTTTCTACTATTTTTCTAATATTCTAAACCACCATGTGACTTACACTGTTTAATCAATTTGTGAAACTTTGATAGTCTGTTGTTGTTTTTAAACAAATCAGCAGATTACAATTCCAGAAGAAGATTACAGGCTCAGCAGTGGGCATGGGAAGCTGGGCTATGCCTGGGGAGGGACAGCCAGCCCCTGCAGAAGGGGACACCTGAGGTGCTCATTTGATGTGACATCCCTTTTGGTGCCCTGTCCTGGGGTTTACATGTTAGCACAACCACAGGGCAGCCTGGCCCCAAAGCAGAGCACACAAAAGGTGCGTTGGGTGGTCCCTGCCTCAGGGTCCTGTCCCCAGGAATGCCAGTGGTGACCTCCAGCTGCACTGTGGGTGTTACTGGGGTCTAAGCACATGCTCATGGCATCTGTGTCTGTGCTACTGGGGGCTGAGTACACCTTACTGGGAGCTGAGGGCTGGAACCAGCACCCACAGCAGAGCCAGGGGTGCCCCAGGAGCTGGTGGGTGCCCCAGCCCTGGCAGCAGCCACTGAGCAGGAGTGAGTGAGCTGTGGGGAGCTTGGCCAGTAGCTCCAACAGGATGAAACACAAACGCCTGCAGCAGGCAGTGGGGTTTTTAACATGAATTGGCTCTACGAACTGTTGGCAGCCCGTGTTCACTCCTAGAATTCACTTCTTCAGAATTTCTTCTTTAGAAGAATTTCACTTCTTCTAAACTTGGGTTTATCTGAACAAAGTTCAGGCAGATAGGTTTTAACACCTGTTTATAAGCCTTTAGAAAAATGGAATGTTTAGTATTAATTTTGGCTGCTTATGATCAAGCCAATGACTGAAGATTTGGAGAAGACTTTTGAAATACATTTATGCACAGGATGAATACCAGGGAACTCAGATTTCCTTCCAAATAGCCTCTGCAGAGTAAGATGCTAAATTTAGTGCCTAAATTATTAATGATATGATATTCTCTTGATCTTAATCTTTGACTCTTCTATGCCAGGCAGCAGAACACATGCTGAAGACAGACATCTTCCAGAGCTGCTATCTGCTACTCAAGAAAAGATGCACCTTCAGAGGGAGACCAGACCAGGAAAACACACCTGCTGGTGATGGAGGTGGCTCCTTCCTCCACACAGAGGGGCTCCAGGCTGCTGTTTCTATCCACATCAGTGGGACTCTCAGGGCTTTTGTGGGTCTTGAGGCCCATAAGAAGCTTCATTACATTTTTCATTTACTTCCTTGGCCTTGACTTTCAGCCCAGAGGTATGAGTTAGTGTGTAGAAGCGCTCCCAGGTCTGCGGATGAGGACCTGGTGTGGCTGTCACACATCCTGCAAGCAGCCAGTTCGTTGGGCTGGGGGCCAGCAGACACACCACCACCACCTTCAAGCCCAGCAAGAAGCCGGCGGGCAGCCCAGGCAGGAGCAAAGGAGCTCCTCTGGCTGCCCTCCAGGAGAGCTGGTTTCAAAATAGTTAAGTATCTCCATCCAATACTGCAGTCAGACTTGTCCCAGATGGCTATCTGGAGGTCTGCAGCTTTCAGACGTCTCCTGACCCTTGACTCTGCACGTCCTGGTGCTGAGGACAATTTCCCTGGTACGTGCCTCCAGGCGGGATGGCAGCTATAAACCTCATCACCACAGCACGAGCGCTGGTCTCTGCTGGGGGAAAAACCACCTGCTTGATTTCTTTACAGCCAGTGCTGGCCACTGGTGAGGAATGTGTCCCTCTGTGGGTGACAGCAACACCAGCTCCTGAGGCCAGCCAAGAACACTGCAGGTGCTGCTGAGAGGCTATGGAAGGCTGGATGTGGTGGGAGGGACCACCGGCTCACCTGGGGAGGTCACTTCCAACCCAGTTCTCGGCAGCCAGCTCACACCAGGGGACAGTTTCTCTCCACCTGTCCCCAGTGGCTGCTGGGGGTCCTGGCTGTGGCCCTGCTGCCCCTTCTGTCCTCCCACTCGGGGCAGGCTGGCAGTGCTGGCTGCAAGCAGCATCCCAAGGAGTGTGTCCATGTCTCAGGGGAAGAGCAGGGCTCGGATGCAGGAGCTCGGGTGGTGCCTGAGCTGCCCACACGTTCCCTACCCACCTCAGCACGCTCAGGAGCCTCAGGCTGTGCCTGGGTGAGCACGAGGAGCACCGTGCAAGAAGGTCACGGGCACTCAGCTTCTGGGGGATCTCTGCATCAGCACCAGGCAACTTAATCCCCCTTACTCCTGTGTCTGGTTGTGGCTGAGGAGACCTGAGGCTCTGGGTGCTGCTTCATGGCCATGGCACAGTGTCCCACAGGCACCTTCCACCTGCTGCCAAGCCAGGAACTCCTACAGCTGGAGTGCCAGGAGTGCACTTGTGTGCTGGGCTTTCCTGTGCAGACAGCATTCACCCAGCCCAGCGTGTGGGAGCCAGAAGCTGCTGTGGGCAGTTCACAGACACACTCGTGTATCTGCAGAAACCAGCTGTGCCAGGGGAGACCAGGACACACCTGCCCAGGCACTGCCACAGGCTCTGCCTGTCTGACACGGAGAAGTTCAGCTGTGAAAAGCTGGCTACCTGCATAGGGGCAAGATTCATTTTATGCAAGACAGTGAGAAAGAGTGTGCACCCAGAATTTATGCTTTTAGAAAGTGGAGAGCTCTCATCTCACCTAGAGTCACCTGCTGACCTAAGATCTTTCTTTTCTCCTGACATCCTGCCTCTGCTGCTGCAAACACCACCAGTTATGTTTGTTTGGTTACTTTTTGTGCCAAAATCTTTGAAAGAACTCTGAGGAGCATCTGTACACTCCAGTTGCACTATTATCTAATGATTTAGGACGTGGCACAACTTATCTGGTAACATGGAAATCATGTCGTGTTTGTTAAATTGAGGGTTTAGTTGTGTGAGTCAACAGATTTAATTTCTTGGGTAATAAACTGCTCTGAAATAATTTCTGACTCATCCTTCTCCTGCTTTAGAAGCTGCAGGAGGCCTGCAGGCAGCCCAGGTTGGCAGGGACCCTGTGCTGTGCATGGTGGGACACCCGCTGTGCCCACCCATTTGCCACGGAGCACTTTGAGTTAGTCCTCCCAGGGGCAGGGGACAATTGCAGCCCTGAGTCACCCTGCCCCTGGGGTGGATCTTCACAGAGCCAAAGAAGCAGAAGCCTGGGATCAGTTTACTCACAGAATCATCAGATCCCTGCCTTTTTCCTGGTTCTCTCCCTTTGCCTGTGCATCTGTGCCCATGCAGGGACTCATGTAATTCAATCATCGGCTTCAAATGACACTATATGCTGATTTTTTCAGCATACCCATGTTCTCCCTTCAAGATATGAGACGGTTGTTGGTGCAAGAGGAAGGAAAAAACCTCTGTGGACATGTAAAAAGATTTTGGAGAGAAACTGTGATTCTGAGGTACATTCAGCTTCCATCAGCCCCTAATGATGAGCTGTCACCTCGCAGGTCTGACCCATATTGGGAACTTTCTATCTCCAGGTTCTTTGAACTGATAAGACTGTAACAGCATTATGGACCCATTTATCATCTCATATTTCCCCTCCTGCCTCCACAGACAACCCAGGTAAGGCAACGTGCTGAGGAGCTAGTTCTGGTTAGTGTGACCATTGCCTGCACGGGGTGTGTAACCTGTAGTTTCTGCAATGGGACTATAAATTGTTTCAATTATTCATCTTTGCTGTATTTACAGCCCTGACACTTTTTAATACTGCAACTTCTTATTCATCTTTGCTACATTTACTGCAGTGACACTTTTTAATATCATAGCTTCTTTCCCTACAACAGATAGCTGTGGGTTTCTGTCTGGGCGAGATGAAATTCTTTGGGAAGTGATGAGAAGAGCTGGGCTCAGTTAACCAACCAAGAGATCTTCATGCAAGGAGTTTCCCAAAGCAGCTGATGAAGAAGGAGGTGCCTGCTTGTGCAGGCAGCCAGTCCCGTGGATGGCCCACCCTGTGACCAGGAGTCATCTGAAGGAAGGAGTCACCTTCCACTGAAGCAGAGTATCCATGTAAATTAAAAAGGGGAAAGAAGGGTGACATGTTGATCCCAGACCTGCTGTTAGCTCCACTAAGAGCAGGATCAGACTCATTATGTACCCAATTAAGCAGACCCAGCACCACGAGGGAGGAGGCTTAGCCCCAGGGATGGGGCCAGGGATGGTGAATTCTGCTTCACCGTGAGAGGAAGAGCCGACATCAAAGGATCAAAAAGCGACGTCGCTACGAACGCTTGGCTGCCGCAAGCCAGTTATCCCTGTGGCAACTTTTCTGACACCTCCTGCTCAAAACCCAAAAAGCCAGAGGACCAGGAGGCCCCCCTTCCACAGCCTGTATTGGTGGTGCAGCCCAGCTGCCAGCAGCCCTGCAGCACCCGGGGCTGTGGGTGATGCCAGCCAGGCAAAGTGACCGCTGGCACCACGGCTCACCAAGGCCTTCCTGTGTCAGCCCAGGGAAGACCTGCCCCAGAATCATCACCTGCCATCTCAGCACAAGATTAACCTTTATCTGAGTTCCAAATGTCAGTCCTTTGGCACAGGATTAGCGTGACTGTAACTCATTCTAACATGATGTGTGGAGAGGCTGACGTTTAGAGCAAGGTGGGTGCAGAGGAAGAAGGTTGATGGGTGCACAGCCCCTGGACTGCCCATCTACTGGAGCTTCTTTGGCTTCCTGAACACTCACAGTTCCTCCTCTCAGACACGTGCTCCACACATTCCTCTCCCCATCACTCTGTCTTGACTGGGACTTTGCTGATTAAATATATTACCAAGAAAGAGCAGTTACAGACTGATTCTGTATAGCTCATTTCCAGCCCAGCACACCCAAAGCTCGGGGGGCTTAGATGACTTGTCCACCAGCTGTGGATTTGCCATTTTGATTCCAAAATAACAGAACAGAAATGTATAGATGGTTCTACCCAGTCAATCTAAAGGTTAATTTTAGCAGTCAGGATTTGATAGGATTAAAGTCAAGCAAAGGATTGCTCCAAGGTCTTTGGCAAACCAGGAACAGAATGGAAAGCAGGTTCTTGCCAGCAGCATAATCCCAAAGATGGGCTTCAGTGCCACAGGTTAATGCCAACACCAGAGAGGGAAGAGTGTCTTATGATCATCCTAATTTTTCCATTCAGTTTTATAACCATGTCTAACAAGCTCTGAAAACTCAGGAAGCAATGAAGTTATGTCACTGCAAAGGCTGTTTGTAAAGAAATAGATTAAAAATTCCTGATGGGGAAGAAAGGGAAGGGGCTCTATACTAGCCTGATCTCCAACTTTCTGAAATAGTTCTGGATTTTTCTTTTAAATTTAATTAGCTCTGAATCAAAAAAGAATGCTCTGGAATGGGCTTCAGTATTTGGGGATTGTATTTATTCATAAAAACTGCTAAGTGATAAATATCTTGTCAATAAATCTGAGATGTATTAGGGCATACAATGAAGTGACTGATTGCAGAGCATCAAATACACTGGTATTATGAGCCCTCTGTCTCCCAGGGTGATAAATGAGGGTACCAGAATTCAGGAGATATGATCACAGTTTTATTTATTGTTTGGAACTGGATCCTGTCCAGGTAATGGAGTTTTAGACAAGTTGTATCTTGCTTATCAGCATCCCTGAGGAGGCAGCACAGGCAGGACACTGCCTGTCCAGAGGGAGGGGACAAGGAGCAGGTGCAGTGTGGGTTGGATGGGGTGGGGGATGGATGGATGGATGGATGGGATATCCATGTCACTGCCCTCTGCTTGCCTGCCAGCGCTGCCACTTTACTGGCTCGAGGTTTATGTTCCTTTGGAGGCCTGAAGAAAATCCTTCTCATTGCTTTCAGGAGGTGCCTCTGCTCTCTCCATAGGGCTTGCTTCTGCCAGCATGTTTCTGGGAGCATGGATGGTCAGGCACTTGGAAGTGCCACCAAGGCTCAAATACAAAGAGAATTAGGAGATGGGGGGAAGATGCTGAGAACTGCCTAGAGGGAAAGCTCCTGCAGGTTACCAGGAGAGAAGGACATCAGCAAGTGTGTTCCTGGGCAGAGCTCCAGCTCCAAAGCTGGGGAGCAGGTGGGGAGTTTTACTTGAAATTTCCTTATCTGGGCACAAAAATTTGCATCAACCAGTCGGTCATCACCACCAACGAGGTACCTACTGAAACAGCCCTTGGTGCTGCAGCCCCTGCTCTGTGGGGCAGCTGCAGGAGCAGCGCAGGGCTGGGCACCCTGGGCTGGGCACCCAGGGATGGGCACCTCGGGATGGGCACCCCGGGCTGCTCCCCAGCCAGCCCTGAGCTCCCTGGGATGCCCTTCCACCCCTGCAGGGCAGCAAGGGCTGGGAAGGGCAGGAGCAGGATATTTCCTGTGCCTTGCGCTGGAATGACAAAACCACCTCCTCAGCAGGGTGGTGGAGAAGAGGAATTTCTCAGGGATTTGAAACACTGACTGACACTGTAATGCTGATAAAGAATGACCCACACTGATGAAATACTTTTGAAAAAACCCTACTGAAGGAGCAGTGTCCTAGAGTTTGGGAAACTTGAGTGAAATTGGGTGCGCAGACAGAAATTGTTTCTATGCAAAACACAGCGAACAAATAGAAGAGGCTGCCAGGAGAAAAGTGAATGAAAGCATTTCCTTAGTTGAGAAACCCACAGAGGTATTCTCAAGTGCCCAGTCTAAAACAGAAATTCTAAAAATGTTCAGGAATGTCAAATGAAATAAACAGGAAGGTAAAAAATAAATAATACATTATGAATTCTGTTGTGCTACTGGAAGTGTTACCAGGTACATGCATTCAGCTGAGACTCTTGAGAGCTTCAAGGACAGGTTCAGGTTGAGTTTATGGAGGTTTTGTTTTGAA
Organism: Apus apus; assembly: GCF_020740795.1. Classification (NCBI taxonomy): domain Eukaryota; kingdom Metazoa; phylum Chordata; class Aves; order Apodiformes; family Apodidae; genus Apus; species Apus apus. The sequence goes on along the minus strand of NC_067288.1, from coordinate 31,446,696 downwards.
TTTGAGCTTGCTAATTATTTTAATAATTAAAAATGTTCTGCTAAAGCAGGTTGTAATTAGCTAATTATTTGCTCTGTTTATGTTTCCTGCTTATTTATGCATTTTTATTATTCTCCTGAACTTGAAGAGGAGCTCTTCAAAGGTGCCAGCATTTCCCTCTGGGGGAACCAGGCCAGGGGGCTCAGGGCACCCAGCCCTTCTCTTTTGGGTGCCCCATTGAGGTGGGTGCAGTGAGCCCAGGGTGGGAGCAGGTGAGGGAAAACCACTAATGGGTGGGCAGGGACAGGGACAGGGTTTGGGTCAGCCTGGGTCAGCAGCAGGACCAGTGTCAGGGCCAGGGTGTGGGTCAGGAAACAGGACCAGGACCAGGTTCCTGGGGCCCGGGGGACAGAGCAGCAGCAAAGCACCACCTGTGGCTCCTTCAAAAATAGGAATCTTAGGAATGATAAAAAATGGTGAAAATCTGTTTGCACTCTGTCCAGCCTGGGGGGCACATCCCACCCCACAGGGACATGTCCTGCTACAGGACAGCCAGCAAGGCCACGGCCACCAAGGCCACGGCCACGGTGCTTGTCCCTGCAGCCCGGACTTTGGCTGGTGCCTGGGGAAGGATCAGCCCCCTTCCAGTCTGTCCTTATTGCCACAGCTGTGTGAAATCACGTGGCTTCTCATTTGTTGCTCTCCTAGTTAAAGGCCAGAGAAGAAAGTTCAGAAAAAAACAGAGTGTGAATGAATTCCTGGAGAAAACACCATGAATTAATGAGGAGAAATGTATTCACATACAGAAAGCTTTAGGACATTTATTACTAGTATATAACAAAGACAGTTAGATAAATGGCAGCTTTGATGAGCCTTTACTGCACAGTTCTTTGTGCCTCATTAAATATGAAGAAGAAAAGAGGAGCAGAGGACTCCAAAGTCAAACCTGCACACTCTGCTAATGAAGGATGAGGCACGGGAGGACAAAGGACACGTTTCGGCACATCTGAGTTACTGCTGTAACAGGTATTCATGCTTACAAGGTGTGAGGGGGAGTGAAGAACATGCGGGAAGGAAGCTCCTTGGTCATTGCCTGGAGCCCAGTTTGGCACCTCAGCTGGTTACTGGGCACAGACAGAGGCAGGAACCTTGCAGCACCATGGAAGTGTCTGCCCACTCCTTCAGGTGGCAGCGGCTGCTGCGGGGCCTTGTCACCACTGCAGGACATCTCCCCTGCACAAGCACAGCTTGTCCAGCTACACCTCTCGGGTTTTACTTTTAGTGCAGGATTTTTATTTTTGGTTTTGCACATGGAGTTCATTTGTTTATTTTCATTATATTCATTTTCTTGAGACGGTTAGTGAAGTCCCACAGAGTGTGTGCTCTTACTCATACCCATTTCCTACCTAGAATTACAATACCAGCACTCTCTATAGCCTTCCTGGGGTTTAAAATTAGAACAGAGCATGAATATTGATACCAGGACACACATGGCACACCTGCAGGGACACAGAGGAGGAAGGCACCAGTCGAGGGGACATGGCTGGCAGTGCCAGAGCCAGGGCCTGTGTCAGCCCTCCCTGCATCCAGACCCACCATCCATCCCTCAGCCCACTGGGGAGCTGCACCAGCTGGGATGGGAAAAGCCCAGCAGGAGGGAGGGATGGCAGGGCCTGCTGTGCTCTCCCTGCCTGCTGTGCTCTCCCTGCCTGCTGGCTGCCCTCCCTGAGGCTGTGGTTCCCACCCCGTGCTCTGATCCGTGTCAGCTCTTGTCAGATGAGGGACTGACTCCAGAGTCGGTGGCAGCTTAAAAGCGGTATCGCTTGCCAGGGTGGCTGCTCTGCTGGCTCCCTGGCTCTCCCGTGCTGGCTTCAGCTGCTGGAGCAAGAAGCTGTTCAGATGCTCTCGGTGAGCAAAGTGACCGTGCCAGCTTGGTGAGTGGGGGGGAAGGTGACAGGTCCTCCACACCTGCTGATCAGCACTTCTGTCCTTTTTGAAGCTCTTCAATGTTCTTCTGTTGTGATTTGAAAATCTCCCAAGAGAGAAGAGATGAGGCAATAGGTCTGTACCTAAAGGAGAGGGCAGACATGCCCTGTCCATGCACCCTCAGGCACCCAGGAGAGCAGGGCTGCAGGGGCTGCCACCAAAAGACCCATCCCAGGTCCCCCTCGGGATGTGCAGGGGCCTTCAAGAAGCCAGAAGCAAGTGAGCAGCAGCACCAGCCCCACTGCACCAGCAGCAAAGGGGAATTAGGGAATTAAGAAGGGGAAGAGAGGCACTTAGGAGAGGGATGCAGGACACTGTAATTGCTGCTACATGCACAACTGCAACTGTGCAACGGTGTAGAAGCAGAGACACGCTCAGCCCTGTCCTCTTGCAGGTGATTTTGAGGACACATTCCATGGGAAGTGGTGCCGCTGGCTCGGAGCTGCATTTCAGCGGAGCGGGGTTGGTTTTTTGCCAGAGAAAACAAATCTGCTTTGGAGTGCTGCTCCTCAGAAGGACCTGAGGCACCGTGTTATCTCTGCGTCCGGCTGTGCCAAGCCGGGTCTTCAGTGTCACCCTGAGCTCGTCCGGATCCAATTTTCACAGGCAGTAATGAAGGGCAATGGAGAGATGCTACTTGAGATGGAATGAGACTGTTCCGGAAAATCCCAAAGTTGGTAGCTGGAGGGATGCCCCTGGCTCTGTGCAGCAGGGGGAGGTTGACCAGTGTGGGGGTGTCAGCACTCCCAGCCATGGGGGCACCACAGAACCCTTCCACAGCCTTCCACACATGATGGCAGGAATCCCCAGGGTGTGTGTCCTCAGGAGAAGCCCTACACACTTCCATACATCAGGTCACTGGATTAATTTAGCCATGAACAGCACGTCAGTCATGCCCCTGCCCACCAGCTTCAGAGAGAGGTTTCTTTTGATTTCCTGTTCCACAAACCACCATTGTAATAGTCTCTAATGTTAAAGCAGAATAATCTCATTTTATTTGCCCTGTGTGCTTTTGGGATGGAGATTAAAGAGGAGAATAAATGTGGAAGTCTCTGTAGAGTTCATAAAATAAAGGTTGAAGACTGAGAGCATCTCTGGTCAGGGCCCTGGTCTCTGTCTTCTAGTCACCGACAGGCTGTAAGCATAAGTTGCCTCAGGTGGAGCACACCCATCCTTTTGCTGCCTGAATTATGGATGGATGTAGATATCAAGGTGAAATTCACTGCAAATTGGAGGTGCTGATTCAGGCTGGAAAAGCCTGAACACTCATTAAAGGAGAAATAATGCTAACTATATGCTTTTCCTCCCAAGGATGCCATGCAGGTAAAGCTGGTGTGATCTAAACTCTCGCCACAAAGGTGTCAGATTGCTGCTCTGTCCCCAGTCACACCGTCCCCATGATGCAGCTGCAGTTTGTTTCTTACACCCAGCAGAGGAGCGTGGTCCTCAGCATTCCCTGTTCCTCCTGCTGAAGGAGCAGCTGACGTGCAGGCTACAAAATGAAACTGTAATTCAACTGCTGGCACATTAGGATTTTGACATTAGGACTTTGACATTAGGACTTGCACATAAATTCCAATTCTGCATTCTGTCAGTAACTAACAAATGCTGAATTATCTCCTTCCTTAGACATACACCATTGGAATCCAGTTAAGGTGCTTAATGATGTATTAATACAGCATGATTTTCCAGCAGTTTCTGAACTGCAGGCACTGGCGCCAGGACCAGCACTGCCAATCAAATTAGAGTGTCACCACTCCTCAGTAAATAAAGGTTAATTGGATGTGCAGTTGGAGAGGATCAGGAAGGTCAGACACAGCCGTGGCAGGTTCGTTCCTTCCCGCTTCCCTGGAGCTGCTGGCAGCTCCTCTGCCTGGTGCTGCGGGCACTGCTGGGCTCCTCACCTCCCCCCCGACCTCTGCAAAGGTTCTCAGACAAAGATCCCCAGCCCCCTCGTGACCTCCTGATCTCTGCTGAGGAGGGATCTGAAGACATTCTCGTCTTGAATTAGCTCCCTACGAGACCATCTCTGCAGAGATCCCTGCCGGGGTGGGCGAGGGGTGTCTCTGGGCACAGAGCTCACCCCACTCTGTCCAGAACCCTGGCTGGCCTCCCATGACCCCTCCTGGGGCTGCCTCCTCCTCCCTGGGGACCCCTGGAGCAGGGTCCCCCAAAGGCTGCCTGCCACAGCATCCCAGCTGCTGCCACAGCATCCCACCACCCAACAGGATGGGTCGGGGGGCAGCCACCTTGCCAAGCCATCCTGGGATGGTTCAGGTGCCCCTCCAAGAAGCCTGTTACCAAACACAGCAAAACAAGCAGCTAAATAAGCACAAACCCACATCTGCATTAAATAACAGGCAGTGCAGCATGAGGTGGAACTTCATGTGGGTGCATCAGAGACTTTATTATGGAAAACGTCCATCCTGCTTTTCAAAACCCATTAATGTATCTTAAGTGCCTTTTCTCCTTCAGAGACTCTCTTTCAAACTCCCAGCTTTTGTTTAGCCTTTCGTTGCTAATTAACCCTCCTGAGCTATTTGCTCCCTGCTCTGCTCTGGAGGCCTGACCTTTCATTGCAGACATCTGATATTTTAAAGCTTTGATTAAAATATTTCCATTAAGTGCTTTTTCAATGAACAAAGGGCTTTTGACAGGAACAAAAATGTATTATCTGAAATGTTTGGCTTTGCTAAAATGTATCAATTTGCACAAAACTCTATTAACTACACAAGCAAAAAATATCTTCAATTAAAAACCAGTAACTCTGCACTGGAAAAGATTTTAGGGTTTTGCTGCTTATTTATAAATGTTCATTTGAAATCTAGCAGCAGTAACAGAAATTTAGACAAAGCGGCTGAGTCAGAGCTGCCCATGGAACACAAGGTTGCATTTGGGCACCGTGACATCTGGTGACAGCTGCCCAAGGGGTCCCAGCTGAGGCATAGCAGGTTTCTGCTGGGACTCCTGTCCCCAGAGAGCAGTGTCACTGAAGGAGTGGCTGGAAAAGGGAACCAGACATTTGTCTATGTTGTTTTAACTGAATTAGTGGAAAAAATATCTTCCTGGTCATTTAAGCCAGATGATGGCCAGTCTAGCAGCAGCAAAATCCCTAACACCAGGTATTTTTGCTGTAGCCTGAAACAAGTGAGGGACTCTGGGTTTGAGACTCTGCTCATTTTGTTAACGAAAGAAGGAATAAACAATGGGATGTAACACATACTGCAATTCCAGAATGGATGATGGGGAAGTCATAGCAATGCCAGATCCTGGTGAGATTTCCAGGACACTCCCCGTGTGCACGATGGCAGGGCAGCAATATCAGAAGGCTTCCTGGAGCCTGCTGCTGATTTGAGAGCAAGCTCTTCTTTAAAACATACCCACCTGTACTTCAGCTTCTTTGCCAGCCCAGCACAGAGCTCCCCCAGGGCAAGAAAGCTGCCTGTGCATCTAAAGACAGGCCAAAGCATCAACACTTAGACCCCAGCCACTCAAGTTTTATACACCCAAATTTTTGTTCCAGTTTTGACGGTTGCCAAATGATCTAATCTAGGATAATTAACTCTCAGAGCAGATGTGTTACTGGCTGGATCACATGGGATGGTGTGGAGTGGTCCCTCAGGTCCTCTGACCCCAGGTTTGCCCAGAAGCAGGGATGGGACATGCACCCACATGCTGCACAGCTCCTCTGTGCCTGGCTTCCTGTGCAGAGGGCTCAAACCAGCAGCATCAGCAGAGCTGGGGGCAGAAACTGCCCTGGGGGTCAGAGCCTGACCCTGGTCCCTCCAGGCATGCTGTGGTGGGAGCCTTGCAGGGGCCCTGGTGGGAGGGATGAGCCTCTCTGCTCTCCTTGCACAGGGAATTAACCTGCTGATCACCTGCTGTTGGAGCCACCTCCACACCTTCCCCTGCAACCCTTGGCATCCTTCTCAGAAGTGCACTTCAGTGTCAGTCATTCTATTACCTCACTGCATGGCTTCTGCCTTTCCCCAGTTTAATTTTATTTATATAGTATTCCCAAATCAATAGGATATTTCCAAAGCTGTATTTTGGTTAGAGGAGGGTGAGTTTAGTTATAATCTTTGTATGTGTCTATTTTTTCAGCATGTGGCAGCACAAGATACAGATAAGGAAGTGAAATTCTTTGTTTGTTTGTTGTTTTTTTTTTCCTGTCATTAAAGCCCTACTATTCCAGAGAACATAAAGCTCAGTCAACAGAAAGTCATCTCCTCTTCAACCATCACTTCATGATTGTAATGCCATCATTAGGAACGTGCTTCAAGTGTACGTGTAACAGCTTAGGGATTGTCACCTGTAACAAATTCCTATCTGGGACTTGTTTAAATATAACAATCTGCCTTCCTGGCTCACATTAGATCAGTGAATACACATTGCTCCTCAGAATTAGATTTGTATAAGCAAAGATTAGCCTTGTATAACGTAATGTTACATTTTGTTGTTCTGAGCTATACTAAATGTAAATCATGTCTCAGATACAGCAGTAATTCAAACAGCAAATGCAAAAGAAAATACATAAACATGGAAGAGAAAGATAGGCTATATAGGAACACAGTGCATTTGAAACTTGTTTTGAAAGTCAAATACACACCTTGATTTACAATGCTCTGATGCTATTCAGTTACCCAGCAAATTTCTGCGAAATAAAATGGTATCTGCACCTTTGTGAAGACACAGAGAAGGATGTGAACGGGCCAGCAGTGGCTCAGGCCTGGCACAGCAGCAGCCCCAGCACTGGCACAGCCTCTGCCAGTTGCACAGACTATGGCATCACAGCATCACTGCCTGAGAGCTCCTGGTGAGCTGGAGATGCTCTCAGAGGGAAGGAGGAGCAGCAGGTCCTTGCAGGGAGCACTGGAGTATCATGAATTGCAGCACGTGGATCCCTCGCTGGCCAGCAGTGCCACAGGAATGGCTTGTCCAGGCTGGCTGGTCCCCCAGGACACCTGCATGGCCTTTGGTGGGTGGGTTGTCCCCGTCCTCCCTGCAGCGGGGCCCCACGCAGCCTCCCCACCCGTGGGGGTCCCACCACAGCCTCCGTGGGGGGGATCCTGCAGCCCCACGGCAGCCCCTGCCCCTCACCCCTTCCCAGCTTCCCCTGACAGACAGAGCAGCTTCTGTGCTTCCAAACAAGAGCCCTAAGGTCTGCGAGGGTCGCTGGGGCTGCTGGAGGAGCGTGAGGATCAGGATGGCTCTGGCTCTCACCCTGATGAAGAGCCAAGTGCTGCTTTTTTCCCTGCAGCACAGACTAATCCCCAAGGCTGCACAGTCTGGGCTGGTAGGAGCACCAACCAGTTCTCCTGGGCATGGAGCAAAGCAGCCTTTCCCTCTCTGAGCAGCAGCTTGTACAGATGTGTAAATAGAAAACGTTGTTTTGCTTCTCAAGGGATGTGTTGTTTGGTGGAACAATAATAATAGTTTCCAAATGCATTTCAGCACTGAGGCATGTGTCTTTCTGCAAAGGTCGGACTTGCTTCCAGGAACACAAAACCTCTCAGCAGTTACCAGGAAAAGCTGACTCACTCTTTCAGACTTCTCCAGAAGAGCCAAAGCGGAGCCCTGCAAGTCCTGGGCTGTGAAAGCAGCTCTGCTGGGCAGCCTCGTCGCTTAGGGGCTTCCTGCATCCCTGATGTCACCTCCGTGTTCTCCTTCAATATTTCCTGGCACACACTGAGCAGTCACATGTGGAATGCAGGGAGGAGAGTGTCCTTGGTGCCCAGTGTTACAGGAATAACGGGGTAGGCCAGCAAAATGGGATGATACTGAAGTGTTTCCGTGCATCCAGGACAATCTGCCATGTAGAAATGATTCATGAGATTGCTGTGATGCTGGAGGAGCTGGGTGGGTCTGGGGTTACTGCAAACAAGGCTGTGAGGTTGGGAGGACTTGCCCTGCAGCAGCTGGCATGCCAAGGGGCTGGCAGCATTCTGCTGGCAGTGGCTGGGGCTGCCAGCACTGCAGCTGGTGTGGCTCTGGTGCAGGCAGGGTTTGAGCTGACCTAAATGTGTGTTGATCTTCCTCTCCACCTCTAGACCAGTGCTGAGAGGATGGCTCTTCCCTGAACAGGTATCGCCCACACGGGGTTACAGGTGAGCACAGAAAGACCTGGCTTCTCTGTTTCCCACAGGGGGGCTTGACCGTGCTCTTGCTCATCCTGTTCTGGGATGTAGTCCCATAGCCCTGTCTCCATTCCTATGGGATGTGGGCAGGTGCTTTGCATCAGGGGACTCTGGAGGGAAAACCCTTCTGTCATGGGGCAGGGCAGCTTCAATCCTCCTCCAGCAGAGCTGGCTGTTCTTGGACCTTTAGCAGACCTAAACCCAAATCCATTTCTTTGGCTTCAAAACAAGCCAATTGTTTTCTACAGCTTGAGAAAAAGCTTGGAGTGGTATTCCCATGTTTGCTGGCAAAGTCTTTCTGACCAGATGGCAGAGCAAGAGGAGAGGCTTGGGGCAGATGCTGCTCTCATGTGCTCCAGAGGGAGAAGCAGAAGGTGGGCATCCAGAGAGCAAGGTCTGAGCAGGACTCCAGGGGGGTAATAAATTAGAGAGAAGAGGTCAAGCAAGGCCATGGGTGAGAATTTAATTGCACACTTCTTGTGCTTCCTGAGACTGGATTATACTGGCCAGGAGAGCTTTCTGCAGGAAACAGAAAGATGATAGCTGGTGAAATATTGCCCTGAGAGTCTGTGTGTGATGAGTTCTCTATCAAACAAACTTCCCCATTAACAGAGATGTGATGTTGGAACTGACCTTTGGAAACCTGGATGCCTTGAATATTTGCTCAGCAATAGTTTATCACTTGAGAAACACTGCACAGAAGAAGTGTGGTCAGACTGTGACCACCTTCTCCTCCTGCTGATTAACAGAAGATGAGGCAGGCAGGGGGTGATCAAGAATAGTCAGCCCAGGTACCAGGAGGACCTTCAGATGCTTGTGTGTCTTTGACCTCCATGAAGTTACCAGCAGCTGGAGGTGACTACCTGTTCAGTCTGCTGAGTGCTACGGCCCCGTGATCCGCTGTACTGAATAACCAACCTGCTCCAGGATGCATGTGGAGATGAAACGTGAGACCAATGTTCACACAGAAACACCACAGGTTTTCAGACTTCTGGAAATGTTTGCCAAGTACCTGCATTTCCTGGATTTACAGGAGCCAGGAAGCAGACAGACTGATGGAAATGACTTGTTGCTGCTCCTCAGTACTGGGTACTTGACTAAACATCCCCTCTCTAGCAGCAGACAGACTAGAGATGATGTGCAATATTGGAGATGTCTTCTTATGGGTTAGCTCAGGAGTCCATGGTACACTTAGGAGAAAGCCAGTGCTCTGACAAACTTCTTTACCATTTCTGTGTTGATTCTCTCATAATGTCTTAGACAAACTGGAAGTGCCAGCCTGTACAGTAAACCCAGCCAAGCACTTCAGATGATCTCCAAATTCTGTTTGATTCTGAGGAACTAAAGCAAGTCAGAAGTTCTGTCCAGCATCACAGGATGTTTAGGGTCCTGTGAGTGAAGATTCCTGCAAGGAAGGTTTTTGTAACACACTGGGTAAAAACTTTGGTATGAAAAAAAAAACACAAAAAAAATCAATGAGATGAATAATTTGAATCCAAGGTCGTGGAGTTATTTTTACTTCAGCTTTTGAGGATGGTCCAAGTATATTCTAGGAAAAGAGAATAGTCTTCCATCTCCACAACATCTGTCCTTGCTGGGCTGATGCAAAGCCAGTCTCAGGGGCCAGGCAGCAGCTGCAGGCAGGGCTGGTGTGGAGCTGCTGATCCTATGCAGAAATGGATGCTCGTGGCTCATCCCAGGGGCTGGGGCCAAGACAGCCCCACAGCAGCGCCCTGCGGGGTCAGCCCCGCGTCGGGGCAGCGCGGGAACAGGCCCCTGTGGGGCTGCAGAGCTGGATCTCTCTGCAGGCAGCACCCTGGGCTTGGTTGGATTTGTCTGGTTTACTGGCAAGTTTTCAGGGACTGTGCCTTCTGAGAATGGGGGGGACTTTTATCACAGCAAAGAACATGTTTTTGGGAAAAGACTGTGGTGAAAGTGGCTGGTGACTAATGCTGATCATAGGGATGGTCCTCAGTCAGTGATCAGCTCCCCATCCCTCAGCTGGGGACAACTCCCCCTCCCTCAATCATATCTCTGCCAAAAACCTTTTCAGATCTCATTTATAAAGCTCCTCATCCAAAGCAATTTCATAATAAAATGAAGTATACGCCGGTTCTGCAGGTTCTTTTCATCCAAACATAAGAATATCAAATGCAATCAGGGCTGTTTAACCTCTGCTGATTAGCATTAAGTATATTTTTACTTTTTTGGCACTTTGAATTTAATTGTGCAGCAGCATTGCACAGGCTGTCCAAATTTGCTGCCAACTCATTTGGGTCATTTGGCTGGACCATTCCTTTGAAATGCTGGTATGATCCTGGCGTTATTGCACCACTTTAATCTGCCTGGTTTTAAAAATGTATTAAAAATAAATCTTGGAATGGCTTTTTCACACCAAGCCTCTAGAGGTTTGAAATTCAAGCTATCTGAACGTGTTCCTCTTTCAAAATCCTTCCTGCCACAGACTTTGTGGTGATGCCTGAAGTTTTTCTTACCAGTCAGAAATTGGAAAATAATCAGTATTAAAAGACAGTATTTTCTTGTATCAGCTCTAGCTGGAAGTTTTCTTTCTTGCTTTAGATTTTTGGGCCCTTGACAAACTAATTTAAAAATAATTTGCTTCTCATATCTATTCTCATTAGTATAACTTATAACTTCCCTAACTTTGGGCAATGATATTCCCAACATAGCTGGGAATGGGAGAGCAAGTCTGGGTCTTGGCCATTGCCAGACTGAGAATGAGGGGACAGCCCCTTGGTCTAGAGGCAGCAGAGCTGTCTCCTCCCATTTCTAGATGTTAAAGCTGGTCACATCCATGGATTCATCTAAAGCAGCTACTTGTGTGAATTTTGTTCCTTAATTGAGATTAGCTGTTAAGCCTTCACATGACCTTTTTATGAGCTTAGTGCAGACAAGTAGGAAATGGTTTGTATTATCACTTTGAGGTGTCCTACTTGCTGTACCTTACTCCCACAAATAATTAGAGAAGAAAGTGGTAATTATATGAATCTCCTGACCATGCCAGAAGTACAAACTATAATTTAAGCTTAACATGTCCTGTAAAGTTGACCATGAAAATGGAAATGTATGCAAATTCCGAAGTGCCATTTATAAGGTTACAGAATACATGGGATGTTTGCGACCTGTTCTTTAGGTTCAGCTGGTTAGGCTGATTTTCCAGATGGAGAGGTGCTTTCCTTTGGAGACCCGCCCTCTTAAACACAGCTTTTATCTTTTAGGAGGGTAAAAGCAGCTGCCTGTGACTTGGCTGCATCTCCCCAAGGCTCCCCCCAGGTGTCCCAGGAAGAGGAGGTGGGGTGCCCGGTGGCACACACTGTGCCTGGGAGGGCAGGTGGGGTATGTACACCCAGCTGAGTCCCATAGGTCCTCAGTTCATCCTGGCTGAGCTTGCAGTCCTCTTGTTTTGGGGGCTGGGGGTGCTGAGCAGACACGGGTATGTTGCAAAGCACAGACTTCTTTGAGCCACTTGTGTAATTAAACTCTGGGAGCCTTGTCAGAAATCACCAGTGTCTGATAGACAGGGCACCCAAGATGTTCTGGGCCAAGAGCTCCCTAAAAAATGCACATTTCTTCTCTTGTAGGCTCTGAGCTGATTGTGGGGTGCAGACTGGCAGTGACGAAGGACACGGCAAGGGGGCAGGGGTGCTGGGGAGGCTTGTGGTGGGCTCAGACCCGATGGGCAGGGCTGGGGGTGCAGGCTGGGGCGGGGGCTGCTGGTGGGCTGAGCACTGGCAGTGAGGTGAGCAGCAGTGGGGGCTTCATTAGATGACACCCCGGGGGACACTGTTTCTTTTGCCCCTTATTCCCTGCTCTCCTTTATTCTCCATGCACGGGGGAAGTGTTGTGAAGAGAAGGTGAAAACCAGCAGGTCACCCTCTGAAGCTCCTTTGCGGTTTCAGTCGCACCTGCCGACTTCAGCAGCAAGCAGGAGCTTCTCCTGGGATGTCTTCTGCTCAGGAGCAGCAGAAGCCTGTGGAGGAGTGGGTGGGCTCCCTTTTATGCCCAGAGAAGGGACCACCAGGGGCTCAGTCCTATTCTGGTTCGTACTCAGAGGAAACTTCCAGTTATTTGGAAACTGGGTGATGATGATGTTGTAAATCCCCCGCGTGGAGCTGTTTTGCCCTGTTGCCGTTGCTGCCTCCAGACCCAGGCAGAGCTGAGCTCTGAGCAGCTTAACTCCTGGGCTGAGCACGAGTCAGGGAAACATCACTCATCTTTGGAACCCGACTTGAATTGTCATGTTGGTGAAGAGGAAAAAAAGTTTAAAAACTGTGTTTGAAAATTGCTGATTGTCAGTAACCACTGCATGGTCTGTATCTGCATCTAGGATCAGCTTCTAGAATATAATCATGGATTCAGCTAAATCCTGGTCCAGATTAGAGTTTTGGTCTGAGAACAAGACCTTGGCCCTTTAAGGGATGATAGGAAAAGTAACTTCATGTGTTTTTAAAATAACTTTGTGTAACTCATTCTTTAATCTGCCAATTTCCATTTTCATAAAAGTCTTTTCTCCACAGTTATTAAACATCTTTAAAATATAATTTAAAAAATGTAATAACCTTTATCATCTGTTCTACAGCTTGCCTTCAGCCAGTGCACTACTTGTGAATACAGAATTTCAAATTAAATTTACTAATCTCATGGAAAAGGGATACTTTAGAAAATATTGCATTCAGAGTTCATACTGCCACAGCAAGTTCAGAACAACCAATTCTATCAAGTAACAAAATAAATTATACATTCTCCCTCCTGGTTGAGCTAAAATATTTCACAAAATTATTGAAAAGCTTCCCATGTAAAACCAAAGGAAAATGCCAATTAAGAGCTCGGTCTCTGGCTGCAGAGGAAGCGGGGCTGGCTGCGAGGGTTCTGCTCCCAGGTGGTGAGACAGGGGCTGATGATTCCCCGGCAGAGGCAGCAGGGAAGGCCGGGCCACCCCTCGGTGGTGGTGCCGGGCCCGGGTGTGCAAGACGTGCACTCGCACCTGCCCCTTGCAGGCTGAAGGCACCGGCCCCAGCAGCTGCGCCTGAAGGCGCTGCCACCTGCGGGCACCCTGCCCAAAGGGACCCCGTCCCCTCCCCTTGGGTCTGAAACGCTTCTGGTGACTCAGAGCTCAAGGTGTCAAACCACAGAAGCTAAACTCTGCCTCTGTGATGTCAGCTCTCTTCATGGCTTTTCCTGCTGCATAAATTTGCAGCTATCCAGAGTGTAAGGAAGGGCACAAGCCAGCAGAGAGCTTGTCCCTGCAGGTCCTGTGCTGCCTGCTGGGATGTCCAGGACCTGCTGGACCATGCCATCCCCATCCCTGTCAGCCCATCCCCTGGGTCTGGGACCCACCGGCACTCCTGGGGACTCCAGCCCTTCTGAATCAGAGTTTTATGTGGGTTCTCACCTAAAACACTGGGATGGTGTTTTGAGCTCCAGTCAAACCTACCCAGGAATACACTGGAGACATTCATTTTTGCTACAATGTCAGCCAACAAAAATCCAAATGATACGTGCACACTTTCTCTGTATAATGGGGAAAAAAAAAATATGAAGTTCTCCTTGCAAAAAGCCTTTTATAGGAGCAAAGCCAGAAAGCAGAACCCACAACGTCAGCCTGTCCTGTTCTCACAACCCTGTCTGACACGTCTCTGCCCAGCGCTGCTGGCCCAGCTGTTTGGCTGTCTGAGCTCTTGTTGGGAAGGAGATGTGTTGGAGACAATCTCCTGGCCCTCAGCCCTGCCCTGCCAGCTGCCTTTGCAGCGAGCTGAGGGGAGAGGGCTTCTCAAGAGAAGAGGGAAGATCCTGCATCCAGCAGGGGATCAGCACGGGACAGGGCTCTGTGGACAATCCCTTGTGCCAGCTGTGGGAGCAGGTCCCCCTGCCCGGGGAGCCTGCACCTCCCTTGGGGCAACAGGAGGTCACTGCTCCAGCATCAGCTGCTTCTCTGGGCCCTGCAGCTCTTGCAGGATAGATTTTTTTATTTTTTTTATTTTTTTTTTTCAGAAAAGGTGCTTGAAAAAATATTCTTTAATGAAACGCTTTTGGGGATGCAAACAGGATTTTTTTTTTTTTTTTTAATGGTTCATGTCATAAGTGCAAAGAATTTTGGCTAAAGTAAAAGGTAAGATTTTTTTAATCATCAACATGCTCATTATTCACTTCCCACTCTAAGCCAAGACAAGGAAACAGCAGCTCCGTGATGAAAAGAAGAGGATCTATCAGGGTCCCACTCACTTTTCATGAACTAAGAACTGATGTCAGCGACTGTCAGATTCAAGTGATTTTCTCCATAAATCTCCTCTTTACTTGCAAAAAGGAATCATTGTTCCCTAACACTGCACAAGCTCTTTGTTCAGGTATGCTGTGTATAAAATTTAATGAGAACAGGCACTGAACACATCAAGAGCTGAGCATGTGTCAGTTAGGAAATGTGTGTGTTTGAAAACCTTTTCCTATAATTATCTCCATTTCCAGTTGCCTACTCGGGGATGGTGAGGGGAAGGGGCTGGGCACTCCCTCAAAACAAGCTTCCCAAAATGGGAGAACTGGAACTGTGTGTGGCTGGGGAAGGAGAGGGAGAGAAGAGGGGGTCAGGTAACTCCAAAATCCCGTGTGCCCAAGGCAACAAAACTGACTGCTCAGGATTAGCTGGCTCATGTTCACATGGTGCTTCTGAAAGGCTTCTGAAAATGTTCTTCCAACATTTACAGGCAACTCCTGCCATTGTTGCACAAGGATAAAATTCAGCTTTTGTGCTGCCGTGATTCACCAACTTAGTTCTTATTTATGAATATTCTTTAAAAAATGTCAAGATTCCTCTGTCATCTTAGAAGGCAGAAAGCAATCAAAAGACTACAAGCAAAAGGATGTAATGCAAATTTTTAATGGCATTTGAAGCAATTAAAACTTCACCTAAGTCCTTGCTTCTACAAAACCCTTATCCTAGAAAGTTATTGGGAAAAAAATAAAACCAACAACCCTCTGCCTGAAAGCTGTTCCTCAGAACCCAGAGCTTGGCCAGCCCTGGAGGCAGAGGTGGTGTTGCCTCTCACACAGGGTAGGGATTTGCCTCTGCTTGAGGGACCAGCCAGCTGCACACAGGGCTCTTGCACCCCAAGGCACCCACGGCTGGAAGCAGTCGGGATGGACGGCGTAAGCGGAATAAAGCGTTTGTTGGTTGTTTTTCCCCCCCTCTCTCCAACCTCCAAAGCAAATGGTAAATATTTCATCCAGCTTGTGATTGCCTGCCACGCTCTGGTAGTTCAGCAGGTACGTGAATAAAAGAAACGTGGCCCAGGTGCACTGGGCACAGCAGAGGTGGGGCTGGCAGGAGCGCAGGGCGCGGGAAGGGGCAGCTCACTCTCCACTCCCACCTCCCGCTCGCTCCCTGCCTAGAAGAGACATCTCAAACGTCTCCCAGGGTTGTGTTTTAAGCTCAGTATTGAATTAATACAAAGAGAAAGAGGTCGTGCCCATAATTTGTGCTTGGCATTAGGGATCTTGCAGGTTGTCAATAGCGTTTTAAATTTCCCTTTCCAATCTATTAAAGTGTTTAATTTCGTTTTAACCTTAAACAGTTAAGGTTGGTGGTAGCCATCAACGCCAAATTAATATTGCTGGTTTGCAAGTCATTAATTGATATGCCTGAACTGCAGCAGCAGCAGCTCCACAAAATAAAACTCTGCTTTGAGCACCACCCAGGCAGCAGATCTGGAGGAAAGGGTGAGGGAGCTGGGGAGAGTCGCCTGCAATTAGAAGCCAGTGATCTTTATTAAGTGGCCTGTGCTCAGGCACCTGATTTACTGCCCTTCATCCAGCCAAGCCTGCACGTGAAAGCAGAGGTAATTCCCCATGGCAGGGGCAGGGTGTGAGCACAATGCAGCCCAGATAGCAAATAATTACACCCTCTTAGAGATGCTTTTGTGCAAGGACGCTTTATTGATGTTTCTTGCCGATCACTCGCTGTTGAGTACAAGAAAAATAAAATGGGCTACCAAACACCTAGGAAACCATTTCAGAGAGATTATCGGAACGTTTCCGTGTTGGGTAGATTTGACAGGGTGGTGGATGTGTAAGGGATTGCTGCTTCCAAAGGGAAGGCAGCACAGTAAATGATGCAAATTGGCAGGATTACAGAATATAATGAATCCAAAGAAGATTTTAAAATATAATTGGAAAGGGTGTCAAAGAAAAAAAAAAAAAAAGGTTAGTCTGTTTTATCTGTTCTTGGGACTTGAGCTTCCATCCTATTAAGAAATTTACCCGTGCCAGAGAAAAGGATGAGATGTGTCTGTGGCTCCTGTGAGGTCTATTACTGAACAATAAACCGTGTGCAGGGTGATTGCAGGATTGTTGTCGTGGGGTTTTATTGTTCTTTAATTCCTGGGGGAAGAGAAAATCTGTTTCTTAGAAAATTCTTCCCCACGTTTTGATTTCTTCTGCATTTCCTTATGCTAATCAGGCTTGTGTGATGTGAACTATGATTGTGGGGACAGAATTAACTGTTTCCAGCTGCTGTGCCTCCTGCCCCAGCAACAGGGGCTGGAGCCCCGTGTGTGCTGGGCCTCCTCTGGGGCCCTGGGGGCAGGTGGGGCTGGGGACACAACAGAGGGATCCCCAGCATGCCACTGGGACCAGGGGATCTTTCACAGAATCATGGAATCCCAGACTGGTTTGGCTTGGGAAGGACCTTAAAGACCATCTAATCCCAACCCCCTGCACGGGCAGGGACACCTCCCACCAGCCCAGGTTGCTCCAAGCCCCATCCAACCTGCCCTTCAACACTGCCAGGGATGGGGCAGCCACAGCTTCCCTGGGCAACCCGGGCCAGGGTCTCACCATCCTCACAGCAAAGAATTTATCCCTCAGATCTCATCTCAATCTCCCCTCTTTCAGCTTAAAAGCATCCCCCCTCATCCCATCCCTCCCTGCCCTTGTCAAAAGTCCCTCCAAACCCCATCCAACCTGCCCTTGAACACTTCCATGGTATGACATTAAATGAGGAGAAATGAAAAAAATGAAAACAAAGTCCAAAGAGGCTAAAGTTAGATCATGGGGGGAAGAACTGGCAAGTATAGCCTCAAAAATAAATTACAAGTAACACTTCTAATGTCTCTGTTTCTCCAGGAATCCTTAAAGCAAATTGGAAATACTGGCAATGTCCATGGAGCACAGATCCCCTCCTCTGATGAAGGGTAGGAATAATCCTGCTGGAGCCTGCAGGGGACAGGGAGGAGCAGGTGCCCACTGACAATGGAAATGTTGATGCAGATGCTGTGTTGGAAATGTTTCTTGAAGTTGCTGAAGAAGCAGGAAAAAAATAACATGTTTCTTATTTGAACGAGTTTTACCTTTTTATCTAGAGATGGCGTGTAGCTGAGGAGGCTCTCAAAAATGCCAGGAGCCTGAACAGCACCATAAATAGATTCCTGAATCAAATGTAAATTAAGCTTTCTGCTACATTTCCGTAATAATCCATCCAAAGAGGAGCAGAAGTTAAAAACCATAATAACAATGGGATAAATTATGCAGTCCCACAATTTCTCTAGCACTGCTGTTAGCATAACACTGGATTGATGTTGTACCTATTTTTATTTTTGCTGCTGGAACAGCCTTTGTCACAGGGAGGAGGCATAGGAATTTCAATATCTTATACATTTTGTGAAATATATGGAGTGCTGCACTAATCTGACCTTTTCAGAATGTTTTCATTTCGATAGGTTCGTCACCCCGGTGCTTTGCAACAGGTGAGGCTCCCCTCACCAGGGAGAGCAGGAGAGCAGTGGTCAGCCACCCGACAGATGGAATATTAAAAAGGTCAGCAGAGTATGGCATGGCAATGTTGAAATGAGACAACGCAACCCCAGATACCTCATTGCAGTGACAAAAATTGTAGCAAGAAGAGAAAATGTCACAACACGAATCCATTCGAGGGAGGGCCGGGGGCAGGGGTGGGATGCATTCCTGCAGGCTGCACTAAACCTTCAGCAAAGGCAACCTGCAGGTGTACAAGCCAAAGAGATCTCCTCACCACCCAACAGCACCAGTGCACGTTGGGCTGTTAAAAGGGCCACCGAGACACGACAGATGTGCAAATTCTGCCTTATTCTGTGTTTCCTGTTCTCCCTGCACTGTCCTGGGAACATCTCTTTCCTCAGGACAGAGGCAGAGGAGTTTAACAGCTTGTCCCTTCCCCGTTTCTAGCCACAGAAGTGAAAATTAAAAAAGATAATAAACAGAAAAATAGATTTTCCCAATGGCGGAGCTGAGGCAGCTCCTTCTTTGGAGGAGGGGGCCAAGTCCTCTGCACACAGGAACTTCTGCTTAACACCTCTCAGGGTTTGCTCTCCTTTTTTCTTGTATTCATACTCATCAGCTCCTCATTTTCCATTTAAAACATTTGAGAATCTGAATGGTATTTAGAAAAAATCACTTGTAAATTTTGTTGATCTGATTGTAACTGCACAAACCTAATTTCACACACTTCCAGGACCAAAAAGAAGTACTTTGATAACTGTTTCTTTTGCCTTGAAAAGATACGTCAGTAAATGATAGACACAGATCTGTGGTACCTGCCTTGAGACCCCCTGGGTGGCAATCACTAGCCCATGGCTACGAGGAACTGCTATTTTAAAAAATCCAAACCCCAGAATTAGCATAAATAAACCTCAATTGAAGATGGGATCTCTCCCCACCTGAGGCAGGAAGAATTAATTCGCAGGGATCCTATTGGCGCTCAAAGCACTTTGCTGCTGCATCCTCAGAGAAAGAAACAGCCTGACAAGGGCCACACACAGCAGCCTCTTAATAACAACGAAAAATCCCCCAAAAGCCAAAAAGCAGCAGGAGATGGGTCCCTGTGCCCAGCCCTGGGAGCAAACCCCCTACCCTGGGCAGGAGCCAGGCGTGGGGCGAGGGAAGGGCGATGGCAGCAGGGCTTGCTGGTCCTGGTGCTCACAGAACGGTTTTGCAAATGGTAAGACTTTTTATTTATTATTTTGTTACTTAAAATGGTCATGGTTGGAGATCAGATCACCAGCCGAAGAGCTCCTTGGAGCAGCTCAGCTCTCCAAAGCCATGCTTCCCAACACTGGAGCCCAGAGCTGCTGGGGACAGCCATGCACACCCTGGGAAGTTTGAGTCAGGTGTCAGGACAGAGTGGAGAAAGGGATTCCCCGAGGGAAAAGCAACTGTGCTGAGAAATGGAAATGAAGGAGTTTTAGAGAGATGGGGAATTTAAAATTATTCAGAAAAGGTGCAATAAGGATAAAGGTGTGTGTGTGCACCCTGTCCCCAGGAGGGACAGACATGTGCAGGTACAGACCCAGATCCACCTGTATGTCTGAGCTGACCATCCCTCTCCCTGTCGTTTGTGCCACAACCTGCTGCACTCCGTGATGGCAGGAGATGTTGCACATTGTTGTGCCACCAGAGTATGCCATTCTTTTATTTCTTACAGCCCCTCTGTGGTCCCAGCTGCTCCTCCATCCATTTTCAATCCCATTTCTCAGACTTGTGGCTAACACGAAACAAGCACTGTTATTTTGAAAACACACTTGCACTAAATGACTCAGCCTTCGTTTCCTGTCACAATAATTCTCAATATTTTTTTTTTTCCTCCATGATAAATGTTAAGTGATGGGGTTTTTCCTCTCTCTTTTCAAATAAGGTTTTTCTGGTGGTTTTTTTTTGTTGTTGTTGCTGGGGTTTTTTTTGTTGTTGTTGTTGTTTTTGTGTGTGTGTGTGTGTGTTTTGTTTTGTTTTGTTGCTGGGTTTTTTTGTTTGTTTGTTGGTTGTTTTTTTGTGTGTTTGTTTGTTTGTTTTGTTTTTAACGTTGAAACTCCCATCTGATCAGCAGCCACTCAGCTCCCCTGGACACACTCTCAGCTCAAGTGACTTTAAGCAACTGGAGACGAATGAGGAGAAGCCACAGGTGTTCCCAGGGAGGGATGAAGCCCCTGGTGGGTCATGGAGCTGGGGGCCCTGCAGGGCTGGGGCTGGTGGCACTGGTGGTGCTGGATGGTTCCTCTTCTCTGTCCTCCTCAGCTTTTACTCCCCTCGTGCAGCTTCTGCTGAGCAGATGAACAGTCCTGGCATCTTGGGTGCTTCCCAGATAATTGCTGATGGTGGTGGCAGCCACAGCATTTTGCAGAGAGACTTTATTCTGCTTTTCAAAATATGGAATGATGATAATGAATTTTTTACAGGGTGGGTCTAATCCAAGGCCAAAAGAAAAAGAGGGGAGGAGAGAGGAGGAGAGGAGAAGCTTCCTAGCCCCTTGAGAAGCTTTCAGATCAGGCCTTTCTAAAACATTCCCCTGCTTCTCTGCTGGGTGTTAATTATTACAGCTTGCAACTCAAGAGTTTTGTTCTTAGTCATATCCTAGTTTTGTTCTCAGCAGAGCTGCATGGCAAATTATTCATTTCCTCTAATCACAGGGGGGTTAGAACTTTGGTGTGCAAGTGACAATATTAATTGCCTGGTGTGTGGTCTTCCAAAGAACAGAAGTTAGAAAGGATGATTCCACACCCCAAGTCATTAGGAGAACAGCACAATTCATTATCTGAGTGTTATTATTACTAATGACATAGTAATAGACTCCATACCAACAATAAATATCTTTTTATAAGCTCTGGGTTTTACTTAATAGCCCTTTTAGCTGGAAGGCTGAGGTTTGTGCCACCCTCAGCTGCAGCACACATGTAGTGGTGGGGACCAACCTGTCCAGCCTGGGCTTCAGTATCTCCAGGAACAAGACCTAGTGAAGACAAGAAGGATGTGGACAGGAATGATTAACCAGCATTGCTCTGGGTTTTCATGGGAGAGCTAACATCTTTATTCATAGAATCCCAGGCTGGTTTGGGTTGGAAGGGACCTCAAAGCTGCCACAGGCAGGGACACCTCCCACTAGACCAGGTTGCACTCTCCCTTCTGGCATTTAGACACGTTTAATGCAGTAAAACCCACCTCTGGGGCTGGTGTATCACCTGGGCTCCCCACCCACGTCCAGGGAGTGGGTGAAGAGCTGACCACTGGACTGAAATTCCCCATGAAATTCCCTGCCTATGTCCTCATCCCAGAGGGATGGGAAAACAATCTCAGGAGACATTTCTGCACTGAATCCTCCCCTTTCCAGTCACAGGTGTACTGAGCCGTGCTGGTGGCACAGTGGAATACAAAATGATTTATTAATGACAGGAAAATCTGCACCCTTGAATATATCCTAAAGCAAGGCTGATGTTATTGAGGCAGGGTCATTACCACCTGCTCTATTAGCAGGACCTGGAAAATAGATATTTTAACTTTAATTGAATTTCATATAAGTTGCAACCTGGCCTTTAACAGAGAGGCTTCATTTTAATTTATCAGAGACCCAGGCATTTGCTTCAGGCTCACTGATTTAGTCTCCAACATTGCTGAAGACGTTCTACCCCAAGTGTGGTGTGGCACAGAATGCAGAAACCTGACCTGGAAGATCTGGGAGGTTTTGCCTCTGATGGAGATGTCGTGGTGCCCAGCAGGACTCACAGCTTTTGCCTGAAGCTGGTCAGAGCAGCTTCTGCTCTGCCTGAGTCCCAGCCCCTCCACGGTGGGGCAGCAGCAGTGCTGGGTGTCTTGGCTGAGGGAGAAGGGCGAAGCTCAGACTGACACCCACAGGGATTTACAGGAGCTCACCGTGCATTTTCAATGCACCTATTAAATTATGCTGTAGAAAAACAAGTTAACAGTTTAAACATAGTGGAACTGTTTTTAACTTGTTTGTTCAGAAACCAAATATCTATTTCATATTACATTACACTGTTGAATTATTTATTTACAGCTCAAAATACCTGTGTTATTTGTGATAGCTGCTATTACAAATACCAAATTAATGTTCATTTATTTCTCCACTTATGTTGTGGAGATTGTATTATGACTTTATCAATTGGCTCTTTTTTTTTTCAAAGAAACTTATTTCAATCCAATTTCTTATGTCATGTTACAGATAAATGAAAGCAAAGGCCCCCCATATTGTAGGTGAAATCTGTAATACCACGGCTCCAGAGTAATGCCTTAAACAATCAAGCTAAATATGTCAAGGGACTTTTTAATACGCTGCACTGATGAAGCAAGAGTATTAAATTTATTCAACCATGAAGAAGTCTTTGATTATCACACACCTCAGCTGTGCTGGTATGTGTTGACCATGAGGAAAAAAAAAAAAAGAGAAAATGAAATGTGATTAGTTCCTGATGGGTTGAAATGCCTTTAATACCCGTAACATGGAGGGAATTCATATTAAGAGCTTCCATCAAGAATAATTTTTTTCGTATCTGCTCCACAACACAATGAATCAGTGTCTCCAAAGTGTGATAACATTCTTATCAATATCTGAATGGAAACATATGGGATGGTGCAATTACTGGGATGTTATTGTTTGCTCAGTCCAGTGGGACACACATTGTGTCCATCTCTGATGCCCTGGAAACACCCATCCCCGTTTTCACCCTCGAAAACAGCCCTGGTGATTGCTCTGTGCCATTTTTTTTTTTTTGCCAGTTGAGTTGATTGTGCTGATTTGGAAAATTTATTAAGTTACAAGAATTTTTAAATTATTTTTTGAGCTGAAGCTTAACAAAAGCCTCTATTTGCGACCTTAGTTAAAAAAAAAAAAAAAGAAGCTGTAATGCATTTGAGTGAGACACGATTATAATATGCATAAGGTATTGCCAGGAGATGGAGGAATCATGAGGAGGTTTAAAAGGGCAATAACCAGTGACAGGGCCCTGGCAGCCCTGCAGTGTGTGCTTCCCTGTGCTCTGGGCAGAAGCTGGCTTTGCAGAGCTGCAGTGCTGCATCTGGACTGTTCTTAAGAGGGCTCTAGTGCCCACCTGCACAGTACAGAGGGTCACAGCTGAGTTGCTGCCACGCTGCTTTGCCTCTGCTGCTGCCCCAGGGGCTTCACAGGCTCTCACTGCCAGCTCTGCTATGGGGGAGCACGGGAATGTCTCGGGGCTGCCGAAGAAGTGCAGGATCCCCTGACAAGTGCTGAGCATCCTCACTTTGTGTCCATCACTTGTAGAGGTGACAGTGCCACCGCCACAGTAGAAACGTGGAGCCAGCAGAGAATGAAGTTCATGCAGGGGGGCTCTGTGCTAAGGTCCAGCTGCTCCTGCCAGGATGGGCCAGGCTGGTGGGGAAGAGACCCCTGCCCAGCCAAGTGGGGGGTTCCCGGGGCAGGACCCCCCTGTGCTGGCAGAGCAGAGCTTCGACAGCCCCTGGGCTTGTCCGCGGGTGATCCAGGGCCTGCCAAGGGGTGTTCCCGGGGGATTCAGAGCTCTGGGAACCACCCGTGGTCAGGGCAGGCAGGGTCATGGCAGATGGACACTGGAAAGGGGCAGTCCCGTGGAGGGGCCTGGGCTGCCTGCAGCGGGCAGCTCGCTCCCAGCAACTCCCGTGACAGATGAGACAGCCCCAGAATTTCTGCCTGTGAGCGGCGCCTGTGCCAAGGGTGATGAATGCAGTCTTCAGCCAGCTCCTGCAGGGTTCACTTTTTTATTTTAAGAGGGACATGCATATGGTTAAAAACACTTGCAACATTAATAATACTTCCCCGCAAGAAAGATTGATGTACGAGGCACAAAGACTCCTGCAGCATACATAGCTCCTGGCAGACAAGCAGCACTGCTTTAGCTTCAACGTTTGAAGACCCAGTGAGGGGGTTTTAATTCCTTTTCCTTTGAGGAGCCTGCTCCCAAGCTGTTTGCCCCTTGCCCCTTCCTGAGGACTCCTCCTGTTTCAGGACAAGACCAACCCACGAGAGTCGTGCCGCAGTTTCAGGCACCAGGGGGATGAAGTCATGGCACAAAATGCTCTTTGCAGCACTCAGGACAATGAGAAGTTTGGAGGGGCTGGGCTACAGATCACACACCTGGTGGCTCCTCAGCTCAACACTGAGCCCTGAGCATGGGATCTGGGGAGAGCTGTGCGGGGCAGACAGCCCCAGCCCCGGGGTGCCCTGCACCAGCCCTCACCCCAGCACAAGGGGCACCAGGGGAGCTGGTACCCGCAGCCGCGCACAGAGCAGCTCCCCTGGCTGCTGGGGGAGGCTCTCTCCTTTGCCTTTAGTACACGAGAGATTTTTATCTCCCAGTTTCTTCAGCAGGCTTAGGAAATGGTGGGTATAGAGCTGGAAAAACAGAGCAGCCCCCAAGGCAAGCTTAAATGGAAGCCAAGTCATTACTGAGCAAGTGAAATAAATGCTGGGTATTGGAAGGAAACGGGGAAAAGACAAGACACGCTGAGCATGAGACAGGAAAATGGCAACACATAGGAAATGAACAGGCCTTGGAAGTGTGGCTTTTATGAAAGACTAAGAGGTCTCTGTGCTTTCTGAGTGGAGTGCTGGCTGGAAGAAGGCTGGAGCTGCAAGCAAATAAATGTTCTTCTATTATTTGGTTTCTCCTGTGTTCATGGAAACAAAAAATTGAGTTAAAAAATACCTGACTTCACTATAAATTTTTATTCCCAGCAGAACCACAGGCAGAGTTCACAGCTGTGGCCTGAAAGGGCTCTCTATTGAGTGGTCTGTGAAACATACAGTCTGTTAACTCATTTGCCTCATCACTCAGATGTTGGATACCAGGTGAAGAATGGGAGTCTCAGGTTTTTGTAGCTCCTCACGAGGCCCTTCCTCTTTTCCAAATATTCCTAGGTGAGGAAGAGTGTTACCCTCAGTGATGTTTCGAAGATAAAAGCAGATGGGAAGGAGATGCAAGGCACAAGCAGAGGAGTAGCCACACTGGCTTCCATCAGCCCTGGGACCTGCAGAGCCTGCTGTGCTGCCTGCATCAGGACCCAGTAGCACCAAGGTCATCCAGACTCTGGTTTGGGTCTCCCTGCCCAACACACCTCATTTCTTTTCTCTAAATGGTCTCATGGCTGCTGGGGATCTCACAGCCTGTTGGTATCCTCCATGCTCTGTGGCTTGGGTCCCATTCTTTGCCGCTGATTGCATTGCCTTTCCTCCTGTTGATATTCAAATGAAACAGAAATGTATTTTTAGGTCTCTTCTGATTTAATGCAGGTTTGTCCAACTACAGTTAGTCCTCCTCTTCAGCTTCCTTACAGCACGAGAGCAGTCACACCTGCAGAAGGGATGGGTGCAGGCATTTGCCTCTGAGAATGTTCCAGACAAGAACTGTTGACCAGAACCTCTGCAGATGGTCACTTTGCAAAGCTGGGTGGCTGTGGTACTGAGAAGAGATGGGGCTCTGGTGGAGGAGGACACAGCTTCATGTGCCTCACCGTGCTGCATCCTGGTGTGGACTGCACATTGCCAGGAGCTCTCCCCTTGGGCAGCTGTAGCACAGATGGCACAAAAGGGGGGAAAACCGGATGAAAAGAGGATCAGTTGGAAACAGCCTCAAAGCAATGGCTCAGGGACAGTCGTGGAGCTGCTCCCCACCTGAGCCATTTTTGTACATGTGGTAGATCAGCATGGATCTCTTGGTTCAGGGGAGTGAAACCTCCGGGATATTTCCTCCAGGTGCAGCAGCAATTAGGGCTGGGTGAGGCAGGGAGGGAAGTTTGGGAAAACCTTCCAGAGCTCGGGAACGGTTCTTGCAGGAGCCTGGGGCAGGAGGTGGCTGTTCTCCTGAACTCCCCTGGGAATACATGTGAGTGGTGGCGTGCCGAGCAGACACTGCACCTCCTGCCATCCCTAAGGAACCCCGTTAATATTTCAATAGGGTTCAGACAAAAGCAGAGATAAAAAAAAAAGACACATTCACAGGATCATGGAATAATATTTGCTGATTGAGAGGCACACAGATTTTTTTTTTTTTTTTTTTAAAGTACAGGGGACATCATTTGCAAGGTGTTCTTGTGAAGAGAGAAGTCCCATGACAGATTTGAAATCCCTGGCAGTGCTTTATAACTCTATCAAAGAAAAGCATCAAAGCGAGAACTTTGTTCTGGAAAAAAAAACACAAAAAAACCCCCCACAAAAATAATCAATAGAAACCACAACAAAAGATACGATCAGGATAATCATGTTGTACCATCAAAAAGGTACAGTTCTTGTGCCTTTTGTGATGTTTTCTTCATGACAGTTTGGTCTCAATGGCACAGTGAAAATACCTTGCTTGTCTGGTGATTGACAGGAAATTCAAATGCCAGCAAGCAAATGCCAGCAGGAAAAAAAATCTTTGTTCACACACTGTGCACCTTAATGGATCCAACCAGCTCCCTTGTAAGCTAATGGGTAATTGGACCCATATGGCACCCAAAAAAGTGCAAATCTGAGTTTTCAGTATGAGGAGAAGTTACCTGGGAAACTCTCTACATTTAGTCACTTATCAATATTCAGTGCTATTGCCAAGACAAGACAGAGGAGTAAGACAAAAACCTGAGAGCTTTAGGTAAAACAGCCTGATAAAAGCACATGGAGAGAATCTGATCCTGCAGCAGCTTCCCTGGGCACTGAACCTCAGTCCTGAGCATCACAGCAGAAATAAATGTCAACTGTGTTTTCTGTAAGAGCAGAGCTGAATAGTCCAGATCTGAACACTATTAATAGTGTTGCCTTTTTTAGTCTTTTTTTTTTTTTTCTCTAGATATTTGTTTAAAGAACTTTTAAGTATTTAAAAGTGTATCCCTCTTTTTTTGTTGTTTTGTTTGTTTGGTTTGGGTTTTTTATTGTTTTGTGGGGGTTTTTTCTCTTTTTTGTTGTTGTTTTTTGTTTGCTTTTTTGGGGTTTTTTTGTGTGTGTGTTTCAGACTGTCATTTCTGGGTATCAGTGATCTCTGAAGGGGATCTGCACTGCAAGGTGAGTGATGGTGAGCTGGCTGGAGCCCTGGCACATCCCCAGGTGCTGGGAGGTTTGTCCACTACGTGGCAGAGGGTCTTCCACTCCGGGCAGGCAGTGTGGGGTTTTGCAGCCAGTGGCAGGGCTGCTGCTGGGGTCAGAGCCAGGCAGGGGCAGCCCTGAGCCTGACCTTGCCTCAGGCTGGAGGGAAAGAGGAAAGGAGCAGTGCCCAAGCTGTGGCAATCCTTAGCTATAGTTATCAGCACTCAGCCTGGCACTGCCTTTGGTGGCATGGCTGTGAGCACCAGTGGAGATGGCTCTGTGCAGCAGAGGAGATGGCTGCTGCTCCTCACTTCCCATGAAACACTGTGGTGTGTCTGGGAAGAGAAGCCAGATGCTCCTCTCCAGCAGCAGGAGTGGCCAGAGGAGTTTTGAGGCCAGACTGGGCTGGTCACTGAGCTACTGATATGCATCTCTGGGATAGATCCTGCATCAGGCAGGCTTTCCAACGAGGGAAAATAATTGTTTTCCTTGTGCATGTTTGATGTGCTGCTTGTGTGTGCTGGCACAAGCCTCTCATTAGTGACACTCTGTGACTGAAGTATGGGCAAACCCACTTTCTGTCTGTCTACTTTATCTGCAAAACAGTAACTTTAATCATAATGAAGGATGGGCCAATATTTGGGACACAGACTTTTCCTTTTCATTAGGTCTGAGGCTGAGAACAGCTCTTGTTAAGAAACACAGCGGGCCAGGAGATGAGGGAAGAGTGACACACAAACTGTGCACACACAAACACAACAGGGGTGAAGAATGGGAATGCTAAGGCCTTTGGTGTGAGGGTGACTGAGGCGCCAC
Organism: Apus apus; assembly: GCF_020740795.1. NCBI lineage: Eukaryota > Metazoa > Chordata > Aves > Apodiformes > Apodidae > Apus > Apus apus. Next base: position 31,418,940 of record NC_067288.1, on the reverse strand, counting down.
ACTGAATCCTATTTGCTGGAGAAGCTGCAGAAAATGGCAATATAATAAATTAAAATCGGTGCCACTGTCCCTGGCCCTGAGCTGGGCTCTCTCAAGCAGTTCCCTGTTCTTCTTGAACTGAGGGGGCCCAGAACTGGGCACTGCTTAGACTTACGTGGGGAAGAACAGTTTCCCACAGCTGCCCATGACAGAAAAAAGGTATCTCGATTCTCCTGTGTCAAGGATTTAAATCTAGCCAATAATGTCATTTCTCATTCTCATTTATTTTAGCAAATAATTTTAGGGATGACTGGATTCTTTCCAGCTGCTACTATACGACAGGACTAATTAAGAGATTTTTGGATATAGAAGGTATTCAGATCCTTTACAAGACCAACTTTAAGTATGCCCATGATTTTATGGAGCATTTCCTCCTCTTCTGCAGACACCCCGACCACTCAAGGGCAACTCTTCTCCGGGACTCCCTTCCACCAGAGCTGGGAAGAAGGAAATCCCGCTGTGGTGGGGATGTAGCCCTTCCAAAGAGGATTGTTACAGTTTCTGCACTAAGGGCAAGGAGGGAAGTTCAATTAGCAGGCAATTCTCCCTCTCTCCTCTGACTGCTGGGAACAGCCCAGCTCCTCAGAAAGCTTCACTTGGTTTTGCCTCTGGAGCCCCCTCAGAAGTGCTGGCAGACACCAGGTGCTGTTTGTGCCTCGGCTGGAGCTGAGTGGCAGGACTCAGACACTTCAAAGCCTTCAGGTGATTATTTTCGATACTTTAGTTACATTTTAAAGTCAAATGATTTTTCGGCGAAAAATTATAGTCACTTAAATCAGATTCGTTTAAAACAGCAAATAAAGTTCAATTAAATTTTGTTTTTAAGAGACTGAAATAAAGCATTTCAGTAGCTGACATATTTAATTTCAACCGCATTAGTGGAACATTTTTGATCTTCAGTTTACAAAGGGCTTGTCCAAGTGAAGTCATTAATGCTTACACTTAAAAAAAAAGTAAGACTTTTGAAGATTAGCATCACGACAACAATTCAGTAAACCTGCAGCAAAATATTTTTATTAATTCAAAATTATTTTAAAATGTATTAGAAATTTCCATTTCTTTTAATTCAAATTTGAAGATGGAAAATTAATCACCTGAAGCAGAAACACAGATCCTGCACAGATGACAGAATCATAGAATACGGTAGAGGTTGGGAGGAACCTCTGGAGATCATCGAGTCTGAGCAGGTATGATAGGACTTATCATTTATAAAGTCCACACCAATTTTGTTTTAAAGTCTGTGATTTTTAAAACACTAGCCTCCATCAGAGTAAAACCCAGGTGGCTCAGAACCATCTATACTCAAATGATTTAAGGTACAAGATTACTAAAATGGTTGTGCTGATGATAAAGGGGGGTCTAGCGGGCACAAGAGTGGGAACAACGCAAGGATGTTCTTCGGATGGGAGGGACTGCTCCCAGGGAAGGTGCTCCTGTCTCAGCCCTGCCAGCTCTCAGGCCACAGCTGCTCACCCAGGACAAACCCATGGCTGGCCAGCCGGTCCCTTCCTGACAGGAAAGCTGGGGAAGGGACTTTTGACAAGGGTATGGGTGACAGGATAGGGGGACAGGTTTCAATCTGAAAAAGGGGAGACTGAGATCTTTGAAAGAAATTCTTTGCTGCGAGGGTGGTGAGACCCTGGCCCAATGTCCTGGTTTGAGCCAGGATGAACTCAATTTTCCTTTTACTGTTTTGTTTTTTTTTTTTCCTTCAGTAAGCTTTCTTTTAACTAGTCACAGAGCCCAGGGAAGCTGTGGCTGCCCCATCCCTGGCAGTGCTGAAGGGCAGGTTGGATGGGGCTTGGAGCAGCCTGGAATGGTGGGAGGTGTCCCTGCCCACAGCCCTGGATGATTTTTAAGGTCCTTTCATCTAAATCACTGAGGAGAAGGGCTCCGGAGGGGATGATTGAGCTGGGGGACCCTTGCTGCAGTGGCAAAAGAAGCAGCAAAAGCACAAGGAGAGAGAGGGGACCCCTGACCCCCAGAGCGGCTCCTGAGGAGCGGCGGCTCCGGCGGGGAGTGAGCGGGAGAGACCCCTGAGAGAGCGGGAGAGACCCCTGAGAGAGCTGGAGAGATCCTTGAGAGTGGGAGAGACCCCTGAGGGAGAGACCTGAGAGAGCGGGAGAGACCCCTGAGGGAGAGACCCCTGAGAGAGCGGGAGAGATCCCTGAGGGAGCGAAAGACCCCTGAGAGAGCAGCGCAGCCCCGGCCAGGCGGGAACAGGGCGGCGGGCGCGGGCAGACAGACAGGGCAGACAGACAGGGCGGGCAGACAGGGCGGGAACAGGACGGGCAGACAGGGCGGGAAGAGAAGGCGGGAAGAGAAGGCGGGAACAGGGCGGGCAGACAGGGCAGGGACGCAGGTCACGTGGGCAGGCAGGGCGGGAACTGGGCGGGCAGACAAGGCGGGAGACACAGACAGACAGACAGACAGACGGACAGACGGGGAGCGCGGGCTGGCAGGGCAGGCAGGCAGGCAGGCAGACAGACAGACAGACAGACAGACAGACAGACAGACAGACGGGGAGCGCGGGCTGGCAGGGCAGGCAGGCAGGCAGGCAGGCAGACAGACAGACAGACAGACAGACAGACGGGGAGCGCGGGCTGGCAGGGCACAGACAAACAGGGCAGGCAGGGCAGACGGTCAGTCCGGGCGGCAGGTCCGGGGGGGGCATCGCCCTCCCAGGGAAAACCCAGCGCTGGTTTCCACTCCATCCAGAGCCCTGGCCACAAGGAATGCTCAGGCTGAGCCCGCCGGGAAAGGCGCTGTCCGGGGGTCGGGCTGGGCAGGACGTCTGAGCCGGTGGCTCGTACAGCCCAGACAGCCCCTCTGGGGAAGAGATGGACTTTGCGGTCCTTCCCCCAGCGCAGCCCGGGTTCGCGGGGCTGGGGAGCAGGACTGGCCAAGCGAAATCGCGTTTATTAATCTGAAATCCTTCGAAAATACATCTCGTTTGAAGAGAAAAGCGAGTGTGTCTCTAGGATTTCTCCTGTTATTTTTTCCAGTGGAATACTTTATAGTGATTTTTTATTTCTTTTTTTCGGTCACACTTCTCCGCAAGGGGAGGGTAGTTTTTAAAAATGTGCTGTGTTCCTGTTCAATACAATTCAGGAACAGTGTGTGCACATGAAAACGCTCTTGCCTTGGTGCGTGTTGCCGTGTTACAACCAAGGAAAGCCAGGCTGGGCTGGAGCCTGATCCCTGCCTTTCCAGCCAGGCATCTGTGCCATTATGTGCCTCGCTAACCTAATTACTGGTTGAACTTTGTATTCTCAGAACCTCATTGATTTGGGATAATGTGCCCTCTGGGTTCACGGAATAAAAATCAGGGCTGTGGGAGGGAAAAGATCGGGGCTGTGGGAGGGAAAAATGGCGGTTGTGGGAGGGAAGATCGGGGCTGTGGGGGGAGAATCACAGATCTGTGGTGTTGCAATGGACCTGGAAGGACCATCCAGTCCAGCCCCCTGCCAGGCAGGGTCACCCAGAGCACATCACACAGGAAGGTGTCCAGGGGGCTGGAATGTCTCCAGCCAAGGAGACTCCACAGCCTCTCTGGGCAGCCTGTCCCAGGGCTGTGTCACTCTCACAGGAAAGAAGTTATTTCTGATATTCACATGGAACCTCCTGTGTTCCAGTTTGCACCCACTGCCCCTTGTCCTGTCACTGGACATCACTGAACAAAGCCTGGCTCCGTCCTGCTGACACTGCCCTGAACGTGTCTGTGAACATGGATGAGGTTGCCCCTCAGTCTCCTCAAGCCAAAGAGACCCAGCTCCCTCAGCCTTTCCTCATCAGGGAGATGTTCCTCTCCCTCCATCATCTTTGTGGCTCTGAGCTGGGCTCTCTCAAGCAGTTCCCTGTTCTTGAACGGGGACTGTGAGGAGAGAAGAGCGGGGCTGTGAAAGGATGAGAGTGGGGATGTGGGGGGGAAGATCGGGGTTGTGGGGGGGAAAAGATCGGGGTTGTGGGGGGGAAAAGATCGGGGCTGTGGGGGGGAAAGCTCGGGGGCTGTGGGGGGGAAAAGATCGGGGCTGTGGGGGGGGAAAGATCGGGGTTGTGGGGGGGAAAAGATCGGGGTTGTGGGGGGGAAAAGATCGGGGCTGTGTGGGGGAAAAGATCGGGGTTGTGGGGGGGAAAAGATCGGGGTTGTGTGGGGGGGGAAAGATCGGGGTTGTGAGGGGAGAACCACAGATCTGAGGGGCTGGAAGGGACCTGGAAAGACCATCCACTCCAGCTCCCCTGCCAGGCAGGGTCACCCAGACGAGGATGGATGAGGTTGCCCCTCAGTCTCCTCAAGCCAAAGAGACCCAGCTCCCTCAGCCTTTCCTCATCAGGGAGATGTTCCTCTCCCTCCATCATCTTTGTGGCCCTGAGCTGGGCTCTCTCAAGCAGTTCCCTGTCCTTGAACGGGGACTGTGAGGGGAGAAGAGCGGGGCTGTGAAAGGATGAGAGTGGGGATGTGGGGGGGAAGATCGGGGTTGTGGGGGGGAAAAGATCGGGGTTGTGGGGGGGAAAAGATCGGGGTTGTGGGAGGGAAAAGATCGGGGATGTGGGGGGAAAAGATCGGGGTTGTGGTGGGGGGGAAAGATCGGGGTTGTGGGGGGGAAGAGATCGGGGCTGTGGGGGGGGAAAGATCGGGGTTGTGGGGGGGAAGAGATCGGGGCTGTGGGAGGGAAAAGATCGGGGCTGTGGGGGGGAAGAGATCGGGGCTGTGGGAGGGAAAAGATCGGGGCTGTGGGAGGGAAAAGATCGGGGCTGTGGGGGGGGGAAAGATCGGGGTTGTGGGAGGGAAAAGATCGGGGCTGTGGGGGGGAAAAGATCGGGGTTGTGGGAGGGAAAAGATCGGGGCTGTGGGGGGGAAAAGATCGGGGTTGTGGGAGGGAAAAGATCGGGGCTGTGGGGGGGAAAAGATCGGGGTTGTGGGAGGGAAAAGATCGGGGCTGTGGGGGGGGAAAGATCGGGGCTGTGAAGGGAGAACCACAGATCTGAGGGGCTGGAAGGGACCTGGAAAGACCATCCACTCCAGCTCCCCTGCCAGGCAGGGTCACCCAGACGAGGATGGATGAGGTTGCCCCTCAGTCTCCTCAAGCCAAAGAGACCCAGCTCCCTCAGCCTTTCCTCATCAGGGAGATGTTCCTCTCCCTCCATCATCTTTGTGGCTCTGAGCTGGGCTCTCTCAAGCAGTTCCCTGTCCTTGAACGGGGACTGTGAGGGGAGAAGAGTGGGGCTGTGAAAGGATGAGAGTGGGGCTGTGGGGGGGAAGATCGGGGCTGTGGGGGGGAAAAGATCGGGGTTGTGGGGGGGAAAAGATCGGGGTTGTGGGGGGGAAAAGATCGGGGATGTGGGGGGAAAAGATCGGGGTTGTGGGGGGAAAAGATCGGGGCTGTGTGTGGGGGGAATGATTGAGGTTGTGGGGGGGAAGAGATCAGGGTTGTGGGGGGGAAAAGATCGGGGTCGGGGGGGGAGAATCACAGATCTGAGGGGTCGGAAGGGACCTGGAAAGACCATCCAGTCCAGCCCCCTGCCAGGCAGGGTCACCCAGATGAGGATGGATGAGGTTGCCCCTCAGTCTCCTCAAGCCAAAGAGACCCAGCTCCCTCAGCCTTCCCTCATCAGGGAGATGTTCCTCTCCCTCCATCATCTTTGTGGCTCTGAGCTGGGCTCTCTCAAGCAGTTCCCTGTCCTTGAACGGGGACTGTGAGGGGAGAAGAGCGGGGCTGTGAAAGGATGAGAGTGGGGATGTGGGGGGGAAGATCGGGGTTGTGGGGGGGAAAAGATCGGGGTTGTGGGGGGGAAAAGATCGGGGTTGTGGGGGGGAAAAGATCGGGGATGTGGGGGGAAAAGATCGGGGTTGTGGTGGGGGGGAAAGATCGGGGTTGTGGGGGGGAAGAGATCGGGGTTGTGGGAGGGAAAAGATCGGGGCTGTGGGGGGGAAAAGATCGGGGTTGTGGGAGGGAAAAGATCGGGGCTGTGGGGGGGGAAAGATCGGGGCTGTGAAGGGAGAACCACAGATCTGAGGGGCTGGAAGGGACCTGGAAAGACCATCCACTCCAGCTCCCCTGCCAGGCAGGGTCACCCAGACGAGGATGGATGAGGTTGCCCCTCAGTCTCCTCAAGCCAAAGAGACCCAGCTCCCTCAGCCTTCCCTCATCAGGGAGATGTTCCTCTCCCTCCATCATCTTTGTGGCTCTGAGCTGGGCTCTCTCAAGCAGTTCCCTGTCCTTGAACGGGGACTGTGAGGGGAGAAGAGCGGGGCTGTGAAAGGATGAGAGTGGGGCTGTGGGGGGGAAGATCGGGGCTGTGGGGGGGAAAAGATCGGGGTTGTGGGGGGGAAAAGATCGGGGTTGTGGGGGGGAAAAGATCGGGGATGTGGGGGGAAAAGATCGGGGTTGTGGGGGGAAAAGATCGGGGCTGTGTGTGGGGGGAATGATTGAGGTTGTGGGGGGGAAGAGATCAGGGTTGTGGGGGGGAAAAGATCGGGGTCGGGGGGGGAGAATCACAGATCTGAGGGGTCGGAAGGGACCTGGAAAGACCATCCAGTCCAGCCCCCTGCCAGGCAGGGTCACCCAGATGAGGATGGATGAGGTTGCCCCTCAGTCTCCTCAAGCCAAAGAGACCCAGCTCCCTCAGCCTTTCCTCATCAGGGAGATGTTCCTCTCCCTCCATCATCTTTGTGGCTCTGAGCTGGGCTCTCTCAAGCAGTTCCCTGTCCTTGAACGGGGACTGTGAGGGGAGAAGAGCGGGGCTGTGAAAGGATGAGAGTGGGGATGTGGGGGGGAAGATCGGGGCTGTGGGGGGGAAAAGATCGGGGTTGTGGGGGGGAAAAGATCGGGGTTGTGGTGGGGGGGAAAGATCGGGGTTGTGGGGGGGAAGAGATCGGGGCTGTGGGGGGGGAAAGATCGGGGCTGTGGGGGGGAAAAGATCGGGGTTGTGGGGGGAAAAAGATAGGGATTGTGGAGGGGGAAAGATCGGGGTTGTGAAGGGAGAACCACAGATCTGAGGGGCTGGAAGGGACCTGGAAAGACCATCCAGTCCAGCTCCCCTGCCAGGCAGGGTCACCCAGACGAGGATGGATGAGGTTGCCCCTCAGTCTCCTCAAGCCAAAGAGACCCAGCTCCCTCAGCCTTTCCTCATCAGGGAGATGTTCCTCTCCCTCCATCATCTTTGTGGCTCTGAGCTGGGCTCATTCAAGCAGTTCCCTGTTCTTGAACTGGGGCTGTGAGGGGAGAAGAGCGGGGCTGTGAAAGGATGAGAGTGGGGATGTGGGGGGGAAGATCGGGGTTGTGGGGGGGAAAGATCGGGGATGTGGGGGGGAAAAGATCGGGGCTGTGGGGGGGAGGAATGATTGAGGTTGTGGGGGGGAAGAGATCGGGGCTGTGGGAGGGAAAAGATCGGGGCTGTGGGGGGGAAAAGATCGGGGTTGTGGGAGGGAAAAGATCGGGGCTGTGGGGGGGGAAAGATCGGGGTTGTGAAGGGAGAACCACAGATCTGAGGGGCTGGAAGGGACCTGGAAAGACCATCCACTCCAGCTCCCCTGCCAGGCAGGGTCACCCAGACGAGGATGGATGAGGTTGCCCCTCAGTCTCCTCAAGCCAAAGAGACCCAGCTCCCTCAGCCTTCCCTCATCAGGGAGATGTTCCTCTCCCTTCATCATCTTTGTGGCTCTGAGCTGGGCTCTCTCAAGCAGTTCCCTGTTCTTGAACTGGGGCTGTGAGGGGAGAAGAGCGGGGCTGTGGAAGGATGAGAGTGGGGATTTGGGGGGGAAGATCGGGGTTGTGGGGGGGAAAAGATCGGGGCTGTGGGGGGGAAGATCGGGGCTGTGTGTGGGGGGAATGATTGAGGTTGTGGGGGGGAAGAGATCAGGGTTGTGGGGGGGAAAAGATCGGGGTCGGGGGGGGAGAATCACAGATCTGAGGGGTCGGAAGGGACCTGGAAGGACCATCCAGTCCAGCCCCCTGCCAGGCAGGGTCACCCAGAGCACATCACACAGGAAGGTGTCCAGGGGGCTGGAATGTCTCCAGCCAAGGAGACTCCACAGCCTCTCTGGGCAGCCTGTCCCAGGGCTCTGTCACTCTCACAGGAAAGAAGTTATTTCTGATATTCACATGGAACCTCCTGTGTTCCAGTTTGCACCCACTGCCCCTTGTCCTGTCACTGGACATCACTGAACAAAGCCTGGCTCCGTCCTGCTGACACTGCCCTGAACGTGTCTGTGAACATGGATGAGGTTGCCCCTCAGTCTCCTCAAGCCAAAGAGACCCAGCTCCCTCAGCCTTTCCTCATCAGGGAGATGTTCCTCTCCCTCCATCATCTTTGTGGCTCTGAGCTGGGCTCTCTCAAGCAGTTCCCTGTTCTTGAACGGGGACTGTGAGGAGAGAAGAGCGGGGCTGTGAAAGGATGAGAGTGGGGATGTGGGGGGGAAGATCGGGGTTGTGGGGGGGAAAAGATCGGGGTTGTGGGGGGGAAAGCTCGGGGGCTGTGGGGGGGAAAAGATCGGGGCTGTGGGGGGGGAAAGATCGGGGTTGTGGGGGGGAAAAGATCGGGGTTGTGGGGGGGAAAAGATCGGGGCTGTGTGGGGGAAAAGATCGGGGTTGTGGGGGGGAAAAGATCGGGGTTGTGGGGGGGGAAAGATCGGGGTTGTGTGGGGGGGGAAAGATCGGGGTTGTGAGGGGAGAACCACAGATCTGAGGGGCTGGAAGGGAACTGGAAAGACCATCCACTCCAGCTCCCCTGCCAGGCAGGGTCACCCAGACGAGGATGGATGAGGTTGCCCCTCAGTCTCCTCAAGCCAAAGAGACCCAGCTCCCTCAGCCTTTCCTCATCAGGGAGATGTTCCTCTCCCTTCATCATCTTTGTGGCTCTGAGCTGGGCTCTCTCAAGCAGTTCCCTGTCCTTGAACGGGGACTGTGAGGGGAGAAGAGCGGGGCTGTGAAAGGATGAGAGTGGGGATGTGGGGGGGAAGATCGGGGCTGTGGGGGGGAAAGATCGGGGCTGTGGGAGGGAAAAGATCGGGGTTGTGGGGGTGTCGCAAGCCGGTACCGGGGGGCTACCGGCTGTCAGGGAAGGGAAGGGCCCACCTGCTGCCCTCGCCACCTTTTATACCCCCTGACCCACCGGTCCAGTCAGTGTCACTGTCCAGAGCCAATGAGCATCCGTGAGCCCCACTTTAAGGCGGTGACTGCCAGGGGCACAAGGTGGCTTGTCGCCCATCCTTTCTGTCCCGGACCACAGTTGTTGTTTTGGGTTCAGTTGTCCTTGAGAAGCAAGTCTGTTTTAGTTCGTTAGCTGGGGATAATCAGGAGAGGCCTTCGCTGGCTTAAAAGACATTTTGTTTAGACTTATGTGGGGAAGAAAAGAACAGTTTCCCACAGGGGGGGAAAAGATCGGGGATGTGTGGGGGGAAAAGATCGGGGTTGTGGGGGGGGAAAGATCGGGGTTGTGAAGGGAGAACCACAGATCTGAGGGGCTGGAAGGGACCTGGAAAGACCATCCATCCAGCTCCCCTGCCAGGCAGGGTCACCCAGACGAGGATGGATGAGGTTGCCCCTCAGTCTCCTCAAGCCAAAGAGACCCAGCTCCCTCAGCCTTTCCTCATCAGGGAGATGTTTCTCTCCCTTCATCATCTTTGTGGCTCTGAGCTGGGCTCTCTCAAGCAGTTCCCTGTTCTTGAACTGGGGCTGTGAGGGGAGAAGAGCGGGGCTGTGAAAGGATGAGAGTGGGGATTTGGGGGGGAAGATCGGGGTTGTGGGGGGGAAAAGATGGGGGCTGTGGGGGGAAAGGGCAGAGCATTGGCATCTGACCTGTCTCACCCATTGCCCGGGCAGGTCTGTGGCTCCTGCAGCCAGCGAGGCTGCAAGAATGTTGCAGGGCCACATCTCCTGGCCTACAGCTACATGCTGTATTTTTTTTCTGGCTCAGATATTTTGAAAATAGTAACAATGGTCTAAAATGCACAAAGGAAAACAGTGTCCTGAAAATACTTCCGAAAATGGTGTCTGTGTGTGTTTTCAGAAGCCTGACATGAAGCTGTACAGCCTGTTCTGCTCATCCCAGGGTGCATAAGGCACCCCTGAGGCTTTGAGGCTCTGTCAGTTGCTCAAACGCTGGTAAAGACTGTGGGACATAACCACAGGGCTTCTAGAGGGACACAACACTCATCCATGTCATTCCCTAAATGGGCTTAATGTGCACATTTTGTAACTCTGTGTTACGGATTTCAATTCATACCTTTTGGATCAGACATTTAACCTTTCTTACTCAATTAGAGGAACTGAGATGGAAGTCTTTCTCAAGGAAGGTCCATTTATAGTTTTTAATTCAGGGTGAATTAATTGATGGTCTGGGGACAAAATGGGTGAATTCCGTCGAGTACTTTCCTAAGTTTTGACAAGATTCTGTTCACGTGGATGATGGTTTTAGAATGTCCTTTGCCCCTTTTGACCCTGTTGGTGATACGGGTCCCAAGGTGGGCACCATGTCCCTGTCCTGGGGGCACAGTGGGCTTCTGCCAGGGCTTGGCTTTATTTTTTGTGATAATATCCTGCCTTTTCATGATATTGAGAATATCCCTCCTAGCCCTCTGAGGCGGTCCCATGACTGCTGGGACAGCACAGGGCAGGTATGCAGGGTTGACAAACTCAAAGGCTCACATTAGGGTACAACTGGTCGCCCATGCCCTGATGGATCCATAAACTGTTTTTTTCCTTCAAACACCTGAGACTTATGTCAAGAGATAATTTTCCCCTTATCCTTTAAATCTTTCTACCTACAGAAAGTGACAGCTGCTGATGAAATGACAATGTGAGCCAACCGGCAACCGCTGCAGGCTGTCGGTTGGGATAACGGGAGGGCTTGGAAGGTTTAATTTCAGGAGGAAATTGTTTTATATGGGTAAACCATGAGTGATAGGGTTATAACAGCAGCTGACAAACACAACCACATCACTTCACGTTTGCTTCCCCTTAACTAACTCTTTGCCTTTCTTCCTTTTAATGTCACATACACTTTTGGAGTCACGTTTCAGTTTAGCTCTTTAAAGTTCCTGGGAAGAGGCGCTCCCAATGTTTTCCTTCTGCCAAGCAGCACACACAGAGGGTCAGCGGCTGACACTGCTATCTGGGACTTTAATTCACTGCCTTGATTTAATCTCTGAGAAAATGGGGAAGCATGATTGCACATGACATCCAGATTTCCTCCGTTGTCAAATACATCCAGGATATGGTGCAGTCTGAATGATCAGAAGGATAAAAGTGCACCAGGCCAGTCGGGCTCACCATAAATTGGGTATTTTTGAAGTTTAATAAAGTAGCCTCCATGAGGTCTCATTCAGGGGTCCAGAGATGCTTCTGGACATCAGCAAGCATCACTGGCACCAGTCCCTGCAAAGCACCTGCACGGGCTGGAGCTGAGAGAGAGGCTGGTCCGGGGGAAAGTGGGATGGGTCTGGCTGGCATGGCATGGGATGGGATGGCATCGGATGGCATGGGATGGGATGGGTTGGGATGGGATGGCACAGCATGGTATGGGATGGTATGGGATGGCTCAGCATGGCGTGGGATGGGTTGGGATGGGATGGGATGGGATGGGATGGCACAGCATGGGATGGGATGGGTTGTCACAGCACAGCATGGCATGGCATGGCATGGCATGGCATGGCATGGGATGGCACAGTATGGGATGGGATGGCTCAGCATGGCATGGGATGGATTGGGATGGGATGGCATGGGATGGCACGGCGTGGCATGGGATGGGTTGGGATGTGATGGGACAGCATGGCATGGCATGGCATGGCACAGCACGGCATGGCACCCAGGTTCCCTTTGCCAAGGGCCCTGCCTGTCCCCCTGCCCACAGCAGGCTCAGGCTCTGCCTCCAGGGCTGTTCCCAGCAGGCTGTGGTGGCAACACCCCCCATGCAGGTTGTTCTCCAGCAGCACCATGGGAGAGGGCTGGGTGTCATCTTTGTATTTGAAAGTTTGGCACAGCCACCAAAAACCTTTTCCTGGGTTTGAGTTTCTGCTCTGGCACAGTAAGCTTCTGTTCTCTGCTCCTGGCTGGGAGAAGCCTGCAGGTTGGGAGGGGATCTCTCTGGTGCACCAACCAGCCAAACCAAACCAAACCAACCCAAAACCCCAAAATAAAACAAACAAAAAAATGACCAAAAAACCCACCCCAACCACTCCCAAACACACACACACACACACACACAAACCAAACAAAAAACAAACAAACCAACCGAAAAAAACCCAAGAAACCACAAAGCATTGCAGAATCATTGCAGAAGCCTCATGGAGGTGACATCCCTGGGGAGAGAGGTGGGGTCAAACACAGTGACCTGGGGATGGACATCTCAGTGCTAAGAAGAGTGCTGGCTCCCCACTGGGCACCCAGGGAGAAGGGTTCCCTGCCAGGGCAAAGTGCCTTCCCTATTAAGAAATAGCATTTCTCAAGGAATAGCTGTGGGAATGGTTGGTGGAGCTTCTTATCATCGTCTTAATCCTTGTCCTTCCTAGAGGAGCCTGTTCCATTTTCCCCTGCTGGCCTGGTGCAAGCTGCAGGACAGGCTCTGTTGCCACGGCTTCCTCAGCTTCTGGAAGGATGCTCTTCCAAGCAGGTGGTGGTCTTCTGGGTGTGCTCCTCACCTAAGAAGGAATCATCAAACAGTGACTATGGAAAATCCATTAGGAAACTGTTGGTTCCATCATTTCCTTTCCTAACTGTGTTATCTGCTTCTCTGTGTGTTCATCACACTGTGGGGCAGTCACCAGCCAGGGTCACCTCCAGCTGCCCAGCATGGAAGCGCATTCCCAGGTCCCTCCTGATAATGTTCTCTAACAAGTGCAGGTTCTGTGTTTCGGGCGGTTCAAAGGATCTGCTGGAGACAGATTTTCGACACCACAATCCTGTAGATCCAGCCTAGGTTTTCTTTCTGAAGTGTGAACTAGTAGTGCCCCTGCCCATGGCCTGTGCAGTGAACTCTCTCTTAAAGCATGCGTTTAGAAGCAGGGGTGGCTCTGGGACAAGATCCTGTAGTCTTTTCTGTTTCTCCAGATGAAATGGAAGTTAAATGATCACAAGCCCATATGGAAAGATGAGGACCCACCTCTGCGTGTTGCAGAGAGGGCTACTTGCTGCTTGGAACTGGTGGATGTCAGATGAGCGCAGTAACCTCCTCTCCAGAGGGTGAGGAGGCAGCAAAGCTGTACCTGTGTGTCACATGCATGTCAACTTGGGACGTATTGAGTCATATTGGGAATGAATTTTTTTTATCCGTGATTACAGTGTCAGGGAAGGAGAGGCTTTGAGGGGAGGACTTTCCCCTGCAGAGGTGCTGCGTTGCTGCCTTGGTTTCCAAGGCATGACGTAGACTAGAGATGGTGTTTAATGAGATGCGTGTTTGCGCTCTGTCCTTACTTCAGTGAAGAAAATCTTTGTAATCCTATAGAGTTCATAACTCAGGACCTTGAGCTTAGCTGCTTGGTGGCTCTGCATTTCAAAGAGGGCAGAGCAGAAGGCTGTGCAGTCTGAATGTCCAAACCCTGTGCCATTCTACTGCTCGGTGCTTTTTAGCACAAGTATCCCTCAAAATAGAAATAATTTACAAGTATTATTTGCAATGCTAAGAGTGAGAGTCCTCATGAGAGCTGTTGACATATTTGTGTGCATCTTCTCAGGGAACCTTCTGGAAGAGGACTCTGCTCTCCATGGTGTCTTGTCACTCTGGGTGGGATTTGCAAGAGGCTGATTCAAAAATAGATCCTGGATCTGTCTTTGAATGGTCCTTCCAATGCGGAAGGAGTGGAGCCTCTGCTGTGACAGCCACGTGGCTGCACCGTGGGAACAGCCACCTCCAGAGGTGTGGAATCCACACCCTGACACCTCTTCTTGTCCAGCCTGGCTGCTGGTCCCCAAAACTCCTCTAAGGCAACAAGGGTGAGTGTGCCAAGAACTCGAGCACAGTTTTCCAGGCAAATTTGTAGTTAATCCCAGTCTGGGGTAACATACAGGAGAATTACACAATACGTTTCCAAACAATAAAAAAAATAATCGAACAGCAACAAAACCCGTTCATTTAAATCCACTTGTAGAGTAAGGTAACACATGAAGAAGCTCACTGAAAATCAAATAATAGCCAATTATTTGGATAATTCTAATTAAAATATCTTTTGACGTAAAATCTTAGCTCTGACCCAAACCCAGCTCTGGTTCTCTCAGCACCACCCACATGTAAATACAGAACCAGCTGGTTCTCCACTGCATTTTGCTTTATGCCAACTGAGGAAAACCCATCAAATGCAACATGGTTACTAGTGCCTGCAGTTGGCTCTCTCCTCTGGGAATCTGTTTCCCTCCAGAGCCTTGGGCTGCCTACAGGTGCTGCAGGGAGTGGTGGCTGCTCCTGCAGGTGTCCTTGGCTCATCCTGAGCAGGAGCCAGGTAGCAGTGGGAAATGGTGGGACCAGCCCTGAGGCTCCCAAGGCCAGGACGAACCTCTGTGGCTGAAGTGCAGACACTGCCTGTCCTAGAGCTGCAGCTGCTGCAGATCCTGTGAGGAACTGTTTTAAAACGCTTTGCTTCCAAAAATTAATAACTCGCCTTTTAAGTCCTCTTTTCAGAGACTGCACAAATGCCATTGAAATGATAATTTTAAGAATTTAAATGCAGCAGAGAAACAGCAGAAACATTATCAAATTAGAAGTAAAGATCACTTATTGTGTTTGAACCTTTATAGTGAAAAGAATTTTATTTAAAAAAAAGAAATTAAAAAATCAAAGAGCTGGTCTTGTTTTCCTGGGTTTTTTAAGAAGTAATGAGCAGTAAACTGAAGCAATTATTCACATAAGTTACGAAGTGTCACTGTTAAACAACTGCATACTGTGAAGAGGAAGAGACATCAATTCATGAAGGAAACTTTGGGCAGTTTCATACTCACTGAATTCTCCTTCAGTGTGATGCCTGAATAATTTCATGAACAGCATTTCAAATAAAGGGAGAATTTCCTTGATACTGTTTGACTGAATTTAATTGCAGTGCTTCTTATACCATCTCGTGTGTTAATTCAACCAACAAAACCCCTTTACTGCTCCTAAATGGTAAAAAATCGGATCACACACCACATTTTGAACATGGTGTGTGCTGGGACTGAAGGATTTGTGTTGCTTTTACCAATCCGAGTCTGCAGCGCCTTTATCCCCAACAACAATTAGTCCAGCAAGGGCAGTTTTAATGAAATGTCACTCTTTAAAACCCAGGAACAAGGTCAAGCATCCGAGGTGACACTGGCCAGGTGCTTTGGAGGGGGAGGAGAATTGTTACTGCTTATGAGAGTTTGGCATGTTAAACTCTGCACTAGGAGAGTTTAACCAGGAAACCAAAAATGCAGTGAAATGTGACCCAGTACAAAATAATCATACAACATATTTTTTTCTAGTAAAATTGTCTGGTTTATTTTACTGCCAGTTCCTGCTTCTCTGCTATTTCCTACCCACCTGCCCAAGAGGAGGTGACCTGCTCTGACCAAAGGAGTAGGAGAGAACCTGGTGGGTCCCAGAGCCCTGGGCAGGGGCGGTACAGGAGCTGAGAAGGAGAAGAATGGTTTTGAAGGATGCAGGTTTCATCAGACAATGACACACAGTGTCCCCCTAAATTGAGGCAAACTTTAAAAGCCAAATACTCCACGATTTGGGGGTGTGTTTGATCTCTTTGGGGATTCAGAAATGGTGGAGATACAAAAGGCAGAATGACCAGTCTCTGAGATGTCTCGAGGAGGCAGAGGACAGACAGCAGAAGAGTCTGGAGTTGTTCTTTTCTGAAATCATTAGTGGCTCTGAAAAAAATGATGGCTGGAGAGACCCCTGCATTAGCATGAGGAGCTTTGGCCTAGGGGACATGATTTGGAAACCTCCTGGTGCTGGCACAGCTCTGAGCAATTCTCCACCCCTGAGCAGGAGAGAGAGTTTCCCAAGTGCAACAGGGGAACTTCCTGCCAGATCTTATTTGGCAATTAGGGAGAAATTTTTAACAGCACCAGCACGTGGTGCGAGCTTGGGTTAAGGGATCCCAGCCTGTTGGCACTAACAAATGCTATTGAAATGAAGTCCAGGCCTCATAATGTAAACAAATCATTAACATTCTGAAAACAGTTATGATCCATTTAATAAAAACATCCTGAATTCCTGCGGAAGGTCTCTATTTGGTATAGCCAAGAAAGAAGGCTACACTGCTGAAAATATATCTGAGCCACAGGAACTGCAGCTGACCCACAGCAGAATTGCAAACATCTGTGTGAAAAGCAAATGGAATAAAGGAAAAGGGAATGGTAATGAATATGCAGGGGGTTAGGAACGGAGAATAATAGTGAGGGAAGTGAAGGACAGAGGAGAAAAAACAGTATTTAGCAGGAGTCAGAACAGTAAAAATGGCTTTTCTAATGATTGTTGTGACTAAAAATAATTCCAGTTAGGGGATTAGTGTATTTTGAAATGGAAATGGAAGCCTTTGAAGACAAAGCACTTCTCATTCTGGTATTAACTCAGGACATACATTAGAAAGATGCTACTAAGCCTGATCTTTACAAGCCAGAAGCTCCAAATAAATCAAAATATCTTAAAAGACCCGTCCCTGCAGCTCTCTGGGCGGCCACAGCTCCCTGGGGAGCAGCAGGGTCTGGTGGTGCTGGCAGGAGAGGGCCCAGGGCACAGGGCAGGAAGGTAATGGGGCAGCTGATGAGGGACCCAATTAATAAATTGAGGAAGGGTAATAAAAATAATGGAAATCAAGCAGGGAGTACTGGTAATAGATTGTGTCAAACCAAATTGTCGTCGTATTTTAAAGAGATGATGAGCTTGGCTGATGGAGGTAGTCGTGGTGTGGCAGCGGGTGTGGGTGCAGCCTGGGACTGGTACCACAGCACATTTTAATTCAGAAACCAGCACAGCATGAAGTGCACAGAACAAACCTGCAGTGACAGCCAGCAAAGTGGTGGCTCTCCAGGTGGGACTGTCTGCTTTCCCGCTAGGAGCTCTGGCTCCAGCCTCTGCAGCTCCAGGCACAGCAGGTCAGCTCTGCAGCTGCACGTGGCCCTTCCTGGTCCCCCAGCTCTGTGCTGTGGGGCTTGGAAAGTGCCCTGAGGCTTCAGACAGTTGGAGAAGTTGTGTACAGAGGGCTGGGCTCTTTCTACCACAGATGTCAGTACTGTACAGAGCTTGCTCTTTCTTTTTCCCACAGGTGTGTGTAATCTCTGCTGCCTCTTGGCTAAACTGCATTATCCTGAGCCTGGTGAGATTTGTGATGTTTATTACCTGGTGATTTTAACAGCACAGGATCCAGTTTTTTGTTCTCCCAGTCTTTTCTCTGCAGATCATTTTACCCAGCCATGCAGCCCAGGCCATCAGCTGGTGGTGTGGAGGCAGAGATGGGATCCTGGGAGGGGGCAAGCAGCCTGGGACAGAGGGTGCCAGCGTGCCCTCTAGGGCTGTGTTTGTGATATGCCTCCAGCCCAATGACTCCGTGTTCTTTTCCATCGTGATGGTTTCCAATCTCTCTTGACACCTGCACTCCCCTCAGTCCCTCTGACAGGCTGGCAGGAGCCAGCCTGCAGTCCCAGCACCCTGGTGCTCAGCATCTCGGTCCCCTCACAGACAGCTCAGGTTTGCTGCTTTGGTCAGGAGCCAAGGAATCCTTCCTGCTCCTGCCAGCCTGCAGCAGCCTTGGCGGGATGTCAGGAGAAGGAGGATGGATGGTATGGAGGGAGGGTTGGAGCTGGCCTGGTCCCCAGTGCTGGGGGTTGGCTTTGGTGCTTCCCACCCCATGAGGGTGGGATGGGTGCTGGCCCTGGGCTGTGGGACCCTGGGCTGGCTCTGCAGGGGCTGCAGCTCCTGCTGCAAGGGGAGAGAGAAAACAGTGCTGAGCAGAGCACAGCTCTGCTGGCTGCTGGGCAGGGGGGTGGGAGGGGAGCTGCTTCCCTTCCCTTGGCAGAAATATCCAGCGTGGAATATAAAAGGAACACAATGGAGAGAAGTGTGTGAGAAGTGACGGTGTCACTAATTTTTGTGCTTGTTTTGGTTTGCCTTTATTTTAGGCAGTGACCCTTATTGTACAACATCACACTCCCTGGGAAGGGTACTGAATGCAGACAACTCTTACACAGTTAGTTTGATATTGTACAATATCCTTAATAACATGTTCAGTTAGCATTTGATTGATGTGAAGCCATTCCATCCCCTGGCTGGCTGCTGTCTCATGATGAGAACGAATCTCAATCTGTTCCTGTGGCAGCCCATGAGACAGAGCCCAGCCTTCTCTCTTTCAGAAGCTTTTCTGTCTCTCTACACACATCCATATATATGTAAATACACACACAGCCTGATGGCAACACTCAGCTCCTGGGCAGCCCTGCAGGCTGCAGGAGAAATGCAGAAGCACCAAAGTTCACACAGAACTGAACTCTTTTGTCTCCTTTTAACGCAGTAGAGCAAGCAGAGACACGTGGGCATCCTTCTGAAGATGCAGGAACTCTTCATTACAGCTACAGCACACGGGGCTCTGCAATGAGATACAAGTGCTGTCACTTCATGTGCTGCTACAGAAGGTGGTGGTGAACCTGGAATGCACCTTGCTGTACAAGGCATTACATGCCTGCCACTTTCCACTGCAATACAATCTACAGCATTTGGCTGCAATAAAAATAATCAGCTCTGGGTTGCTAAAAGGTGAGCAGTGATCCTGCCTCGGTGTTTGAGTGTCCAGCTCAAGCCTCCTTCACAGCAGCTGGATGGCAGAGGCATTTCTGGAAACCTGGGAATCATTTCAAGCGATGCACCTGAAAGCTGGGATACCCCAAACCTCAGCTTATCATCACAAACACTGCCCTGAAGGACTCTGGCAAAAAATTCAGCACAGTGGGAAGGTCTAATTTTCTGAATGACGGCATAAATCATAACTGCAGGCAGTTGCTTAATTAAAGCTGTGCAAATAAATGACTTTTCAATGTTCTGGCAAGTTCCAAGAAATCCAGAAGTCATCTCAGGTCAAACAAAATGGTTAATTTAGCACTTTGATACTCCTATATATTTTGTTGCCTTTTTAAGCATTGCTTAATCATTTGCCTCTGAAACTAGAAGACATATTGAAAGACATTTCTTAATTGGAATAATGAAAATACAAGCTGAAGCTACCTAAAACCAGAGAACACACATTTTGTTGAACATTCAATTGCAAGTTTTGGTCTAATTTCATATTCTCCTAATGAAAAAATTTAGAAAATCATGCTTATGACCTTGTCATTGTCATCAATACCTCTTTCTCTGTCAAAAACCCAGATGTGCCTATTTCCAGCTACAAGTACCTGGGGCAGGATGAACCAGGGCTCCTTCCGTGCCCTCAGGAAGGGGGGTCCTGGAGACTCTTACTGGGCAAAGAGATAACCAGCAATAAATTGAAGGAAGAAAAGCCTGTGCAGAATTAGCAGCTCTGGCCCAGTCTCTGCTGCCTCCAGGGGATCACCTAATACCTTTCTGAGCAGGGATGTTACAGGATTGACCTGGCCTCCAGGAAACTTTGCTGCCTCCGAAAACAGATGCATTTTCATTGACTTTCAAATAACTCTGGACACTTTACAAAAATGCTACACATTGCTAGATGTCAGACCTTTCTCACACCCAAAGGGTCCATTTTCAAGAGCTTTACGCTTATTTTTCTCCAAAAATCAGTGATTTTGAGATGAAGTTTTATTTGCTGTACACATTAGATGAGCTCATTCCTGACCAACTCGCTCATTTGTGGCTTCAGGGCTGACCAACATAATTCTATTTTCGCCCTCCTTCAGCAAACCTGTTTTTCATATGCTCAGGGCTTGCTGGCTGCAGTGGGCACTCCACATGACCTGGAATTAAATGCATTTCAGTCCCAGGCTGAAATGTCCTGTTGGTCACAGGAGGACTCACCTGAACCCCTTCATTATGGGAAGAATCAGTGCAAATCTGCCAGTGTCATGGAAACAAAACTTACTATTTTCAGGTTGTTGTACAGGATTTGGGTTTTTTGTTCCGTCTGGAGAAAGGTGCAGTCCAGAGAGGAGAAGAAAAGGGGTGTGAGAGATCAAGACAAGAGGCTGATCTTGTGAGATGGGTGACTGGTTTTGCAGAGCATAGAACTTTCAACAAAAATTAAATCACAGCCAAACAGCAGCCCCAAAGCTGAACTGAATTAGTGGTGTGGGACAGAAATGGTTGTGGGACAGAATATTTCTCAACAGGATCAGCAAAATTGCAGAAAATGCTGGTGTCTGCAGTGCTTTGCCCCCTCCCTGGTCACACCAGTAGGGTGCCATCTTCAGATCTTTCCTCCTCCCCTGTGGTACAGGCTGATGCAGGAGGATTTAAGGGTCGTTTGCATGTGGAGATGGTTTAGGGGAGAACTTTGTAGAGCAGGAATGATGGTTGGACTCGGTGATCCCAAGGGGCTTCTCCAACCTGAATAGTTTAAGATTCTATGATATTAAATCAAGGCATTACATTTATTTGCTCTTTCAGTGTCTAAACGCAACAGCCCAGACCCCAACATTTTCACAGTTTTTACCTTTTCCATGGAAACCATGGGCTGCTCAGCAGCAGGCAGAAGAGCCCCTCAGGTCCTGGGCAGCACCTGCTCTGGCCCCACGTTCTCACTGCAGGCAGCAGCATGTTGTCAGAAACTCCTTTTCCAAAGCACACATTCACTCCCTATGTATTACTCCTACATTTCACCTGCTGGATCTGAAACAGTAATTTGACAAAATTAAGGGGCCAAAAAAAAAAAAAAGAAAAAAAAAAAAGAAAAGGAATGTGAGACACAAGTTCAGGGGGTGTGTCAGTTAACCTGAGCCACCTCCCACTTTTCCTTGCAGCTTCATTTATCCCCTTGCCCTGTAGCATCAGCCTGACCTCAGTTAAACCCCCTGGTTCCTGTTACATGGCACCTCGGTGCTTGGCTCCTTGTTTTGCAATGCAAGCTGATATATTATAAAGCATAATTCCAATTATCCTCTCTGTGTGCTGATGGATTAAAGATGACATACGGCCTGGTGGAGTTTGGAGGAAAAGGGCCAGGTATGGGCAATCTGGAAAGACTCTCTCTCTAGTTAAGCTCTGTTATCTCTGTGCCAAGTTCCAGAGCCTGGGCGTGCTGCTTGGACTTTCAATGAGGGAAGTTACTGCTGCAAACTGGAACATGGACTTAGGGACAAGTGGGGACATTCATTGTGGTGGTAAAACATCTGCCAGGGCTCGTGTCCTGGGTTGGTGGCAGGGCCAGCTCTGCCCCTCTGCTCCTGTTCAGGCTGTTCTGGGGTCCCCGGGGCTTTCAGGCATTCCACATGTTGTGGCAGCAGAACAGTGTCAGTCTGTTCACCTACCAAAAAACAGTGCCTGGGAGCAGCACCAGCTACACAGCACACTGTCCATGGCAATTTTTAAACAGGTTTTCTTCATAAATGTACTTTTAGCAACACGTTTTTTCCGCTGATTTCCTCATTAGGGCCTCTGAAGCACAGTCACTTCCACACTGCCCTCGCTATAAAAGACAACTTAATAGCACGAGCAAATGTAAATGGCTTTGAGAAAACCACCCAAAGCAGCCTCTTTTGCGTGACAGAAAGCAGCAGGATCCACCAATAAAGTTGTCTTGATTTATGCCAGCTGTTAATACTTGCCCACAATATTTAAGGGCTTTTATTAAATATTTAATTATCCTTTTGAATACTTTCCTTGATCTCTGCCCTTTTCTCCAGGGACGGGTTCCCAGGCAGCCAGCACTGCCACGACTTCTGTAAGAATATTAAATGTTTGTAGTGATTTTTATATCAGATGATCTCAAACTGCTTAACACGGTGGAGAGGATTAGTCACCTGGCCTTTGGAAGGGGAGATGTCCCCCGCTCTGCTCAGATGCAGCATTTACTGTGAGCTTTGCAGGAGAGAACTATGAGTACAGGGGAGATGTAGACAGAGCCACAGGCTGATTATTCAAGCATGAATCTGGCCAGGACAGTGAGATTAACCTCTGCTGTCCCTTCAGGGAAGGTGCCTGTGATCCTCAAGTGCTGCAACTCATCCAGCTCCTGTCCTGCCTCAGGAGGGTCATTCACACCCTGCCTGAGGCTGAAGGATGCCACGTGCTGTGCGGGTGCTTGTCCTCCTCCTTTTATCAGCTGCAATTTGCTACTTGGGGTTTCACTAGGTGAGAAGCTGTGTTTTTCTTACAATATGAACAAATACCTTAGGACAGCACCCAACTCAAAGAAGAAATGTTTCTGTGTGCTGCAGCATGTGTGCCAGTACAGAGGGTGCTGGTGATTGGGAAGGCTGCAGTGGGCTTCTCCTGCCAAGGGTCTTCCTGGCTGGGGGCAAATGGCCTCATAACCACAGGCAAATGACCACATGTGCCCCTGGCCATGGCTGTGTCCTGAGGCTGTGAGCCCAGGGGTGGTTTGGCTTGGGCTGTTCTTCCAACAGACAGGAATTGAGGGGGCTCATGGTAAAGCTGTGTTTTATTCCTGGTTTGGTTCAGATAGCCCCGGCTTTCTATAGAGTATTCCAGCATCCCAGGGAGTTCTCTGTAGGAACTGAAATGCAATTTGGCACCTGGAATGTCCTCATCTTTTATTTAGGCAGCCAAAACGCATCTTGGTTTTTGATACGTGCAATACCTATTGCTATGCCAGAACACAGAGAAGAAATTGCTTCCTGTTTTCCTGCAGGGAGACTTATGGGGAGGGTGTCCACGGGGTGGTGTTTGTGTGGGACCTCTTGAATGAGCACAAACCCTCCTGCAGCCCTCAGGGAGGAACATTCCAGGTGCCAGTCCCTGGTTACAGTTGTTGGCACCCTCACCACGAGCACTGGTGCTGGTCCTTTGGGATCCCTGGAGCACAGCACCACAGAGAGTCTCCAGCTTCGTCTTCAGTACTTTGTGTGGTTGGAAGCAGAGGGGTGAAACCCCAGCTGAGCTGCAGTGGGGCAGCATGGGCTGTCAGGTTGCCGTGGCACTGCACGCTGAGAAGGCAGAAATCAGTTCTGACAAACCTCTTGCTGTCCTAAACCTGGGGCCCTGGAGCAGCAGCGCCGTGGGCAGACAGCACGTGGCTTCAGGCACGGAGCCTGAGCAGGAGGAGCCCAACCCACCATCCCTTCAGCCTGGGGACAAACCAGGAGTGACCAGAGCAAAGAGCTTTACTTCCCCATAGAAAGCGCAGGGAGAATAAGAGTCAGAGTTGCACAGGGAAGATCAGTTGAAATATAGTTATTTTCTTCCATGTAACTGTGAGTTTTGACTCTCTGTATGTACATGGACACATACTGACTGTGCTGAATAAACTCATAAACCATTAACTGCAAGAAACTATTAGATGCAAAACAATAGGACTGGATAATGTTTCCAGAAGGGGTGGGATGTGCCGTTCTGTCCTGCTCTGATGTATCAGTACTGAGCACATCAGTATTTTGGTGCCAGAATGAAAAGTTCATAGAATCATAGAATCATAGAATCATAGAATCATAGAATCATAGAATCATAGAATCATAGAATCATAGAATCATAGGGGTTGGAAGGGACCTCGAAAGATCATCTAGTCCAACCCCCCCTGCCAGAGCAGGGTCACCTAGAGTACATCACATAGGAACACATCCAGGTGGGTGACAGCACATCTGCAGGATTGGAGTGAAGGATGGAGCTTAAGCTTCACTCCAGCTTCAGCAAAGGGTCTGCCATGCCCTTCTTTACCTCAGCAAGCAGGCTGAGGAACCAGGGGTCTGTACTCCCCCAGCTGGGATTATTTTGGGTAAGCCCCTAAGCAGAGAGCCCTGGTTCAGACCTGGCAAAGGCTCTGCCTGCCCCTGCCTCTGCCCTCTGCACAAGGGGGCAGAGCCCCAAATGGGTGGATATTTCTGGTTTTGTGTTTTGGGTGAGGCTTCCAGAGCAGCTGGGGCAGCTGCACACCCTGAGCCCCTCAGATGGGGCTCCAGTGGCTGGGAAATCCCTCCCAGCAGCATTGCAGCCCAGCTTTGTAAACGTGAAGCAAACACTCCCAGTTCAAAAAGACTTTGCAGGCACGACAGTGCAGTTGCGTGAGGTGCCTTTGTCAAGTTGATACCCTATACAACCATTTACTATTCTAAGAGAAATTTCACTGTATTGCTTTTCAGGTTGAGTCTCTGCTCCATCCTGTGCCTACACATGTTCTGCAGCTCTTTGAGATCAGGCAGGGAAAATGCAGTTCAGCCAAGGACATGTTCTTGTGTTTCAACATCTCTCATTTTCCCTCTTCCCATCCTCTCCTCATGTTCCCTCTAATTTTTTTTTTCCTGCTCTTATGCCTTTCACTCTCAGGAAGGGCTTATTTAGCTCAGCTGTTGTAAAGCAGGGGAGAGGCAAAATGAAAAGCCAGCCATGAAAAATTGAGTTTTGTACATTCGATATGTAATGACTGTGCTTAAGATGTACTTAAAGACAATGAGCAGCACCTTCATTACTGTGTTATTGCTTCTTACAGCAAAGTTCCCCCATCACTGGCAAATAAATCCCAGAATCCCATTGGAGGAGTGTGATTTTTCTTTCATGAATGTCACAAAAATATCCTAAAAAGCTGTGAAAAATGTTAACCAAAACTGCAAATAGCAAAGAAATTCTACAACCAAGACCAGTAACTTGTTTTTCTTGGAAATATCAAGAGATCTCGAGGGCTTTTGCTCAGCACTGGTGTTTGTCAGAGGGCAGGGAGTTGGAGGAGGATCAGTGGCCTAAGGACTGAGCTTTTTTTCATCTGTTCTGATTCACCCCCTCTCTTATTTCAGTTCCATGTTCATTTTTAATTTTAATGTGTGCCTGACAGAAGCGTTAAAGATGTCACAGAAATAAATTGTCACTGATACATTTTTAAATTTATGTTTGCTGTAGAAGAACTGTTGGCAGGCTCTGGGATCTTCTAACCCTTGTCTCTCTCCTGAAATCCATCAGGGATCCCAGTGAAGAGCTGGGACCTTCCACATCATTAAGAATTAGCCCAGCTCTGCTCTCCCTGGGGAGAAATATTGACCAGGGGCAGAGGTGGGGGATCAATGAAGACTTGTGAAAACCTGGGCATTTGGGAGAGTTATGGGGTGTTCCCAGGCAAGCAGGATCCCTCCTCCTCCAGTGCTGTGGGGCTTTGTCCCAGCAGAGGAGCAGGGTGGCACCGAGGGGCTGTCTGGCTGCAGCTGGGGAGGGCTCTGTCCTTCCCACCATCACCACACCTCCCAGGGAGGTTTCTTCTTTCCATTTGCTCGCTCAGTTTCCAGACAAAACCTGTAGCACTGACAGCTTCCTGCAGTGACTTCACATCCCCACGGAACACCAGTGGGATCTTCACAGGGAAAGTGAAGTGCTGGGAGAACAAGTTGGACGTTGTGTGGTGCACTATCCCAAGGGCACAAGAACTTCCTAGGTCAGGTTTGGGAGCTGGTGGGAACTGCAAAGCTCAAGTGACCCCTGAAGTCAGACATTCCCACCTTGGTGATGGGGTGGGATGTGCAGCAGGAGTGAGGGTCTCTTGCCTGAGGAATATTGGGCTGGTTGGGCAGGCTCTAGTGACTGACCACTCAAAAAAATGCCTTCTCCCCCCGTGCTGCTATTGCTCCACTCGCTGGTCACTCATCTCCCGTGATAGTGCCAAAGGCTGCACACTTCAAAGCAAATTTGATATTAAAGAGAAAGACAAAAAAAAGCAGGAGAAGGAAGCAGCTCTGAAGGCAGAGCACAGGGAGGGGGTATGTGAGGTGATGGATGCAATGCAGGTCCCATTTTCATCACAAGTGGTTGGACATATGGGCTGTAACTGGGGAACTTTTAAGCAGAGATTGCAGCTCTATCTCACCACAGCAGTGAGTGTAGCTGAAGTGCCTGACAAACAGCAATGCTTCTCACAACTGCGAGGGCAGCAGCAATTGATAGTTTGCATATATTTACATACACTTTTCTCCTTCTCAGAGAAGAAAATGTGTCAATACAGAGGTGATTTTTGCCAAGACTTGACGGGTGCTTCTCCTGGAGAGGGACAAGCTGCAGGCAGAGATGCCTTCAGCAGCAGGGCAAGATGGTGAATTCTGGAGGAGGAGCAATCCTTGGCCACAGAAACCTGAGCAATGCCAGAAATGCAGAGGCAGGAGTCTAGAGCCCCAGGGTAGGACAGGCTGGGAGGTGCCTGGGGCTGAGATGGGGGCTCTGGGCAACCTGACCCACAGGGCTCCAAACCCTCCCCAGCCCCATGCTCTGCATGTCTCTTATCCAAGTGCCACCAGGCCCCATGACAGCCACAGGCCAGGTGGGGAAAAGGACAAAAAGAAAGATGGGATCTGCCCTTGTTACCTGAGGAGGTGAGATGGGAAGTCAGAACCCACAGCTTGGTCTCCTGTGACTCCAGGGCCAGCGTGTGATGCTCCTGCTCTCACGCAGGTGTCCAGACCCTGCTGCCATGAGGAGCACGAGCTCCCTTGCTCAGCAGCAGGAGCTCAGTGCTGCCCAGGCTCCTGCCAACTGGGACAGAGCCTGTCACCCTTGCCAGCATCTGCATATCTCGACTTAACCAGCACAAACACGAGGAGGGGGCCATGTCAGGAGCCAAGGAAGCTTTGTCACATCCTGGCGGATGTCCTAAGCTCTGGCTCTGGAGGCACACTCAGGGGAATGGTCTCCCTGCAGTGGGTGTGAGCCCTGCAGGCAGGAGGGGGAAACATGGGCTGGGGGAGGCAGGTGCTGGAGGCTCCTGGGGTCCCCCCTCCCAGAGCCTCCCCACTCATTGGCTCCGCCATCAAAAACCTCTCCAATCTGCGGGCCCAGATACAAGATTCCTTTTGGGATCACAGGCTTGATATGCCCCAAGGTGCAAAAAGAGGCAGGCTGGCATTTTGAAAGGCAGCTTGAAGAAGAATTTTGAAAGTGTATGCCTAAACTGATAATGGGTAACTATATATGGCCTCTAACCAAACAGTTTTTAGCCCAAATCACAATGAAATGTAAAAGAAAGGAAATGAGAAGAGCTGAGGAGTGCAATTTGCCTACTGCTTTGTAGCTCCTATCTAAAAATTGCTTAGCACAATTTTGTTAGTTACACTGGGAATGTGAATGTGCATGTATTTCGCTTGGTTATTATTATTTCTAGCAGATGACAGCCCTGCCACATGCAGAACCTGCAAGTCCCAAACGATCATTACCAGCAGATCAACCCCCAGCACTATGAGGAGCATATTAACACCACAGTTTGCAGGTGGCTTGCACAGCTCTAATAGCACTGACAGACAGTGCAGGCTGTGGAGCTGTAACGTGCTGCTAATGCCCTGATAAACTGCTTCCCTAATTGTTTTATGGAATATTCATCACTCTCTGGAAACAATGCAGCTCTCGGAATATTATCATCTGCCTTTTCCTGCTGATGTTGTCCTGCCAGGGTGGTTTGTTCACACGGGTCTGGGTTTCAGGGCACCCCAGGGGCCCCAGATGGGCTGCCCAGCACCAGGCATCTCTAGGGTAGTGCAGCTGAGCTGCAGGGCCTGCAGTGTAACCAGAGAGTGGCAGCTAAATGTCACCATCCCTGCTGGGACAGAGCTGCACAGGCAAGTGTAGAGGCAGGACACCAAAATAAGGGAAAAGAAAAGAATGAAGTGGAGCAGAGGCGGTAAAACCTCTTAGATGCTGTCTGAACTGGGGGCTGCTAAAGTCAGCCCTCTTGTGTGTCTGTGCTGGGGAAAGGGAGAGGCTCCTTCCCTCCCCCAGCACAGCCACCCTCTGCTGGGTGTTCCCTGGGCTGGGCATCCTCTCCTGCACTGTCCCCTCTGCTCTCACCCTGCTGATGTTGACTTCCACCAGTCAGGCTTACCCCTAGGTGGTTGCTGGTTCCTGCTGACCCAGATATCCTGCCCCATCCCATCCCATCCCTGCTCCACAGCAGCATCCTGCTGGCAGCAGTACGGGCAGGGAAGGGATCCTCCTTCCCCCCTCCATGGCTGCCAGCTGCTCTTTCCTTTCAAAATCTTCCTCGGGGCAGGGTTCTGTGTGAAGGCAGATTTCCTCTCCAGCTAGCAAGGCCCACACAGTGCCACGAGATGTCCTCGAGCTGTCACACCTCTCCTGGCACCCCAGATTGGTGTCCTCACACCTTCCCCTCGCCCACCGCCAGCCCCCGTGCTTCGCCTGTGCAGGAGGCTGCAGGTGGCACCTCTGGCACCCGCTGCGGTGCATTGCACTTCTAATCTTCTTTCCCTGGAATTTCATTCTCTTCAGAAGTTGAGTTTCCTGGCAGCTGTTTCAGCCCCTGCAGACTCACCCTGTGGGGGTATTTGGCAGGAGCAGCACAGGCCCCTGAGCTCTGCTGGCGCCTGGGCCAGGACAGCTTCCCATGGCACTCCAGTAGCAGGGGCTGGCAGCAGGGCCGGGGGCACCTGGTGCTGCTGGGGATGTGTGTGTATCTGAGCAAAGCCACCAGCAGGAGGCCACCAAATGTGTTTTCATTTGCAGTCAAGACCTGCACCCACCTCTTCAGAGGGCAGCTGTGGGTGAGGGGGAGGTACCCTTGGCATCGCTTGGGAACGGACATTGCTCAGCTCCCCATCAATTCCCTGCTCAATTGTGGCCGACCATTTGCATTCCCTACCTGCAATCCCAGCCACCCCTGTCAGAGCTGGCGTGGTGGGCAGGGCTGATGGATTGCCAGCTCCCCATCAGAGGCACTGCCCAGGGCTTGTCTGCTGCAGCAAGCAGCTCATCCTGCAGTTCTCCAGAGGGTCACACAGCACGGGAAAGGGTTTTATTCTTGCTGTGGTACTTTGATGTGCCTACGGGAGTAGCACGAAAGGTCAGAACCAAAATAATTTCCCCCCTTAAGTAAACTGTGTGAAAAACGTGATGATTTCTCCCTGACAAGCTGTTGTGAAAAGTGCAGCCCTGAGCGCAATGGCTTCCAGATCCAGCTGTCAGCGGAGGGGGAGGGTTTTTCCTGCAACTCCTGCTGCTTGTTGAGGTACAATGTTCTACAATCCTCTGGTTTTGTTAAACAGCAACTAAAAAGTGAGGATCAGAGAGTTTTTGCTTGAGCTGATTGAACATCTTTCCTGCTAAGCAGGAGCAGGGAGATGTTTCCAGTGCTGCAAAATGGCCCAGCAGCGTGTGCAACACGAGTGCTTTTGGCAGGGGGCAGGGTTTTTGGGGTGTTATTAATCATCAGAGATCAATTTATAGATGATATGTGCACATCTGGAGTCACAACTGGAGGACAGATGTTCCCAACAGCCAGGTTTTAACCTGCCCATTCCCACTGATTTATTCCAGGGTTTCGGGGCATGCCACTGAGCACACTTGACTTGTTGAACACAAATCTGCCTTGACTGAAAACCTCATATGAAAGGAAAGCTGGTACAATGTTAGAGGATTTGATCTCATATAAGCACCTGGAAGCCCAAGAAATATTAATATAGAGGCACTTTGAATTGTCTGTTTTGTTTTCTCTGGCTGCAGAGGCAAAAAAAAAAATTATAATAGCAAATGTTTGAGTGCAGGGAGGAATAATAAATCTACATGTCAGACAAAACCTCCCTTTCTTCCCCAAAGCTGTAGGTAGAGCATGTCACACGTGTTACACATCACTCGGTGACACCTGCTGAAGTGGCTCAGAAGGATGTGGCAGGAGGCAAATATACACTGGGGTTTATTTACACTCATTTCCCTTGGTGCCAGGTTTCCTAAGAGCCTTCACGCAGAGCCTGGCTGAGGTGAGAAGGCGAGGGGAGGCTCTGGGGGAGCTGCAGCGGGTGCTGGGGGCACAGCTGGGGAACCCCCTCCCCAGAATGAGGTTGAAGTGGCTGCATAGAAAGTGCTTGGGGAGGGTGGGGAGGGAGCAGGGCGTGGTGGCTCCTGGGCATGACACAATTCCCTGGAGACACTGAGCAGACCCCATGCCCTGCTGAGCATGGCTCCCCAAGGATGGCTGAGCCCCCAGCTCAGCTCTGGGCCATTCCTCCTGCTCATTATCCCAGCCAGTCAGACCCGACGCTGGTGATTTGGATGCTCATCCAGTCCCTGCCAGTATAGAAATTATTTCCCAATATTATCCCAGACAGAAATACAGCAGCATATCAGGAAACTTGGACGCTTTGTACGAGAGGGTCATGATAGATAAAAATGGTAATGGGTACTGTAGTGCCATAATCAAAGTCTAATTGTCTCATTAATTAAGAGCAATATTCGGTTATGTATTGGGTCCTAGAGTGATTATGACTCAAATGCCTACTAAAACGTGTGGATTTATCTTCTGCCTTGCAGTTTTCAGCCAGGCAAAGCGTTTGGTGGAGGTCAAACAGTTCAATTGCTGCTTTAAAATGTAGCTGAACTTTAGGCATGAGTAATCATCTCCCAGCCCTGGGACACTGCCACAGCTGCTCTAATTGCACAGGGAACCCTCCCACTCCTGCTACCCAAAATGCTGGGCACCTTGGGGGCACCTCAGGGGGCCCAGACCACTTTCCACTCCTTTATCTGCCATTCACCAACACTTGTCCAGGTGCAAAGAGCTCAAACGTCTCATTGCCCCCCGATTTTCTGCCACTGATTTTCACGAGTTCCCTGGCAAATCCTGGTAGCACCGGCTGTGCTGGGGTAATTAGATCAAGATTCAAGCAATTTGCTGTAGGGCCTGAACTCAGATCATCCTTCACACGTCTCTGTGCTAGATCTGTCTTTAAATTAGATTATAATGAGCTTGGCAGCACTATTAATAATACAGCAAATCATGGGAGAGTGGGTTTGTTTCCTTGGCGTGATGCGCAGTCGTGCTGCTTGGCTTGTGCAGAGTAGGTGACTGCTGCAAGATTCCACCTTTTTTAATCATAAAAATCAAATAGTAGGATAAATGAGTTTCTAAAAATTCAAAATACTTGAGCTCCTTTACAGTACTAAAATGGGAGTTTAATAAGTATTTAGAGGTGGCATTACTGAGTTTAAATAACGTCGGAGTCCTACCTCAGGAGGTGATTTTATTTAAATATTGTCATTTCTGCTTTGAATAAATGAGCGTTTCCCTCACCTCAGGCAGGGCGAGGTGCACCAGCAGGCTTGGGGGGACGTGGGCCAGGTGGCAGAAAGCTACCAGGAACCTTCCACGGGGCTCTTTAATCAGGCTTCTTTAAAGCTGTGATGAATGACTGTGGCACAGGAAGAGGGAGGAAAGCTGACCCGCCCAGCAGAGAGGAAGGGGCTGCGGCGCAGGGGAACAACCTGGGGTGTGAAACTGGGTGACACAACCGTGCGTGTGGCTGTGGTGCTGAGGGACACAGGTTAGTGGTGGCCTTGGCGGTGCTGGGGTAGCGCCTGGACCGGAGGGTCTTAGAGGTCTTTTCCAACCCAATGGATTCTGTGATGACTGTGAAACGCAGGGACTCGTGGCAGGGGGAGCGGGGGGAGCACCGAGACCCCTGTGGCCTGCAGGGCCAGCACGGCCTCCCCTGGGCCACAGGAGCTGGCTGCTGCTGGAGGAGGGATGTGGACTGCGCCGGGAATACAACGGGAGCACGTTCCTGTGGTTCAAAGGAGATGAGCTGCCGGCTCAAACTGACCTGCTTTGTGTCGTGCTGCTGGGTGCTCCTGGTCCTGTAGGCAGAAGGGGAACATAAATGGCATTGGTTCTTCTTATTTTGTTGTAATTTAATTTACAAAAATCAAAAAGGTGTGAAGTTTCATCGAATTTCCCCTTTCTGGAGCAGCTGAGGAGGTGGTGCTATTCCACAGGCTGTTCCAGGCAGCCTGAATCCAGGCTGCTGCTGGGGGGGAAATCCCACTTCCCAGACCCAGTGTGGAACCAGCAGTAGAGAGAGGCTGAGGACACCAGACCTGTGAATCTGGTGTGTCCAGTGACCTCCAGGGAGGACCACCAAAGAGGCTCCAGCAGCCTTGGGAACAAACCTTTGGTATTGCACATAGTGCAGCCACAAACCTCCCCTGAGTGTCTGGATCAGCAGAAACACCAGCCTGAGAGATCTTGCTGTTTCCTTTTCTCACGTACAGGGATAAATATAGATTCACTGAGGGTGAGAGACAGTAAATTAAAATTCTAAACCAAAATGTTTCTTTGCAAGTTGTGCTGCTCATTGCTATGAGAAAACATTGAGAGCATCCAATGCCAGAGCCAGAATACTGCTCTGGACTGATATGGGAGAGAGTTGGGGTTATTTGGGAAAGGCAACAGCTTCTCACACCCAGGGCAGGCTCCTGGCACAGGCAGGTGAGGTTCAGCAGTGTCCCAGCCCCCCAGGAGCCAGGGGCTGCCAGGCTGCTCCAGCCTGCACGGCTGCCCACACTGCACTGCCCTGCCATGTCCTGCTGCACACACAGGGCAGCTCTCAGCTCTGCCTCTGCTGCACTTTTATCTTGCCTTTCATCACGCAGCCGGTGAACAGACAACTTGGTCTTTCACAGCTTGACCTGAATCTGCAAGACTGGCAGAAGTAAACATCTTCTGATTTCCACTCTGAACAATTTGATATGCAGCTTGGAGACAGTCTAAAAAAAGAACCCTTTCATCTTCGTTTCCTGAAGTCATTTTTCTATCATATTCTAAATTCCTAGATAAAACCCCAGACAGTTTTATTGGATTAAGAATGACCACAAACAACCCAGAGTGTCTCCCCATGACATTAATACGCTTGGAATTGATACGTTAGGTCTGTGTTTTTCTCGTGGGGTTGAGATCACTGCGCTTTGCTGCCGACTCTCTCGCCTCCCTGCGCAGACGTGCACAGGTGTGTGTTCGTGGCAAGCTCCAGCAGAACAGAACATTATCCTGCCCACCGGGGAACAAGCCCACCCCCAGCCTTCCGTTCTCTGCTTTCCTGCCCACGTGAAGCGTGGCGTGACCCACGTGGCCAAGAGGAGGTGAGACCCCCACTCGCAGGAGGTGCTGACCCAGCAGGGCACGGGGAGCGCAGCGGGGCGGTCAGTGTCCGTGCTGCGGGCACAGGCTGGGAGCTGCAGCCTGGCTGCATGAGGTGTGTGCCAGCTCCTGCTTGGAAACCCAGCTGCTGCACTTCTTGCCATCAGAATCCAAGCAGTACCTGTGCACGTTTCCTCACACGTTTCTGCTCCCTTTTCAGAACTCTGAGAAAGCCCGGGCGCACCTTCCCGGCAGAAACAGGCTCCTTGTCTACCCAGCATGGCCCTGAATGGCCAGAGATCCTCTGCCCAGCTGAATATGTCACATCCAGCCCCCTCAGAGTAAATAAATTACACATCTGAGGGAAAATTAGAACCCTGGGAAAAAGAGAAAGTATGATACAAAGGAGGAAAATATCATTAAAATTATGATAAAAGCAGGATAATAAGTTCTTAATTCAGCTCTGCCAGGCAGGAGGTGGATCTAATTTTTACTTTAAATAGACTCTGTCTCCAGCTTTTATGCTACTATTTAAGAACAAGAATAATTACTATAGTAACCTCACAGCCTGATAGTACTCACTGCCTGCAAAAGGAATCAACCCTACAATTAGACTTGGGGTGGAATAAGGAACTTCTTCTTACAATAAGTGTGTCAATATTTTGTTCAATAGGTAGGTTATTATCCCTGCTCCAAGGATAAAAAAAAGGAGAGACTAAGTGTGGTTTTTAATCAGCAACACATCTAGCAGGGTATAAAAAGAACCTTTTAAAAAGACATAATTCCTGGGTTGCTTTGCCATGACCCAGTGTACTGGCACATGCATCTTCTCAGGCAAAACTCAGAGTCTAACACCTTGAAATCCAATTTATGGTGCCCGGGGGTGGTTCCTCCTTCCTTTGCTCCCACCAACACGAGGCAAGTCCTGCAGACAGAGGGGGACAGGAATGCAGCAGCCTGGGGAGTGTTCAGCATCATGCCAATATACTACAGAGAAATCCTCTCCCAAGGACCTAAGCTGCGTGGATGTGGTGCTGAGGGACACGGGTCAGTGCTGGCCTTGGCAGGGCTGGGGTAATGCCTGGACTTGATGATCTGAAAGGTCTTTTCCAACCAAAACAACTCTGTGATTCTGTTTCTAAGCTGATCTTCCTCCAAAGCAAGCACCAGTCTCACCCCACGTTGTCCTCCTCAGTGAGGGGATAAACTCCTCTCCCTGGGTTTTGAGGATGGCCCATCCTTCTCCTCTCACATCCAGCCCATGACTGGAGCCTGGATCCAGAGTTCCTCACTCACGTTGCCTGCAGGGAGTTCTTGGGCTGTGTCTTCACTCTCTGCAGGAAGGGCAGGATTTGGGGATTAATCACAGAGCCTTCCCTTCCTTGTCAGCTGAGGAAAGAAAGACTGAGATTCGGGGAGGGAAGGGGCTCCTTTCTGACCTTTGCTGGTAATTAATCCTGAAGTCCAAGGTTCTGTTTGCCTGCAGCCTGGAGCAGTGATTGCAGCTGATCACC
Source organism: Apus apus (assembly GCF_020740795.1). Taxonomy (NCBI): domain Eukaryota; kingdom Metazoa; phylum Chordata; class Aves; order Apodiformes; family Apodidae; genus Apus; species Apus apus. The sequence continues at coordinate 31,384,467 of NC_067288.1, read as the reverse complement.
TAGAGACAGGCTTGGGTGCTTCCTTCTCTTCTCCTTTTACTCAGCAGTAATTTTCCTGGCTAACTCTGGCAGCTGAAATTACATTGGGCTTGATCTTCTTGGATCTCCGCAGCACTGAAAACCAAAGAAAATTAAAGGACAGTGAATTTTGCATAATTTCACTCATTGCAAGGCTTTCCAATTAGCAAGGCATAAATTGATCCTCTTTGCTTTTAATATCTCAGGCTTTTTTCCCCTGCACACAGATAACAGCTGAGTTTTAATTCATTTTAATTCTATTACCATACATAACCATCATGCACTGTGATAAGTATCTCTCCTGTACACAAATGCCTTTGAGAACTACCCATCAAGTACTTATTTAACCTCATTGTCAGTGGAAATAATAGCATTTTCTGGATATGTTTATTTTGCCTCATTTATAGAGCAAATTAACTTTTTTACACAAACACACTGGTATTTCTTTTTCCACTGACCTTCTTCCCAGTGAGGCTCCACCTCCTAGGCTGCATTCCCTGAAGGTTTGCTACATCTCTGTCGGTGTCCTGCTCGGCAGGACACAGATTTTATCCTCAGTGTTATTTTTTGATACCATTAGAATGTGACAGAAAGTTTTCCTGAGGGCAGTGGGACCGGATTGTTCCAGGAAACGCAGCGTATTGAAATTGTGGATGAAAATTCTTCTGGAGAAGAAGTGCCAAGTTCCTACATACAAACCTGGGTGCTGCATTATGTATGTTATCTAATCCTGAAATGAATAAAATACTGTTGTTGTTACTTTCCAGCTCCCTATGACAGCCTTTTCAGGTGTCTTGCAGGAAATTTATGCAAGCTAAACCAAAGTGCACCCAAAAAATCCTCCAATGCCAGGGGATGTTTTTCCCTATGGAAATGAACCTCCTGCAGCTGATGGTGATTAGAGAGTAATGACCAAAGCAAGACCAGGTTTCTCAGGGGGGAGGATGTTCTAACTGCAGCAGGGAGCAGCCACCAAAGGTGGGGTGTGTGGGATCCCACTGCTCACCATGTCTGAAGGAAGGGGACACTGCACGAGTGCTGGTTGTGTTCACTCCAGTGTTCCCCTCCCGTTCTGCACAGCTCGTTGTCCCCCAGCTTTGGGGTTAGTGCAACCACAGCCCTTCCCTCACTGCAGGAGGATTTCATTCCTCTGGCACTTTCTGCACATGGAAAGGGGAGAGGTTGGGCAAGCTGAACCCTTTCTTTTCGCGAGACCAAATCTGTTAAGCTTGGTCTGGGTGCTGGAATCTTTTCTCAGCTTTTTCTCTTTGTGGTCACCACGAGAAGAGAATAAACCACCACGGTGTTCTCACACTGTGCATCTTTGCCTCTCTTGTTTCTCCATGGCTTCTGAAACAGGACAATTTTTTTTTTTTCCCTTTTCCATTTAAAATTTAAAAGTTTCTGAAGTGTTTTTCTGCAAATAATTAAGCATGTTCATGCATTCCTGGGTCTTCACCTCTTGTCACAGAAAAACACAAAATGGAAAATATAACCATATGGAGGAGGCAGTAATAACAGGATAAAATACTGCTGACCTCTTACCACTTTCACTTGAAATTAGCATTTATTTTTTCTCTCATTTGATGCACTGTCATTACAGGGCATGTGTGTGTTTTACTATTTTTATTAACAAACATGGTAATTTAAATACCAGGTTAATGGCAGTTTTAATGAGAAAGAATATTAATTGGACAGGCGGGCGGGATATCTTTGGGTGGCTGTGCTTCTTTCCTTGGAATCTCACTCACCCTGTCCTTGAAAAAAAACAGCCTGTGTGGCAGGGCTGGGGTGTGTGTCCCTGCTGACAGCTCCTGCACAGCTTGCACTGTTTGCTTGGGTCCCCCCAGCTCTTGCTCAGGGGAGGGTTGGTGCCCCCCCAGCCCTGGGATCTACAGATTGTGGGATCTTGAAAGGTTTGCAGAAACAGGCGTCTTGCCCTTGCAGGACAGACAACATGCCCGTCTGTCTGTCTGCTGCAGCCAGGGGAAAGGGACAGAGAGTGTGGGGCTCCTGGCTTCAGACCTGCTGGTTGCCCAGCTCCTGCTGGTGCTGGAGCAGCTGGGGGAGCTGGGCGCCCCGAGCCTGGCACGGCGGGTCCGGGCGGAGGGCAGGGGCGCAAGGGCTGTGTCCCCTTGGCTGTCTCCAGGACAAGGATATCCCCACCACCCTGCTCCCTCCTCCTCAGCCTCCCCCACCCCATGGCTCAGCACCTTTCTCTCCCCACCATCTCCATCCTGGTGGAACACCAAGGTGCTGAACCGAACGGCCGCTCCCCAGGGACGCGCGTGGCGGGTGAGGAGGGCAGGGGGCTGGGGCCGGGCTGTGTCTGTCCCCTCCGTGTCCCTGAGGCCCCACAGACAGTGTCCCTCTCACCAGCCATCCCCCTCCGTGCCCTTGCTGCCCACCCACGTGCTAATGGTGCTGGCTGTGGAGCATCTGTGGAGCTGCCCCAGCCCCTGCCCCCAGCAGCCTTCGCCTTCCAAGGGCAAACCAAACAAACCCCCAGCAGATCCGTGGAGCAGGTTGTGCTTACGTGGTGCTGAGCAGCCAGCAGCTGGTCAGACTGGCCACGGGACATCCCACCAGCACACGGGCTTCTCCAGGGCGAGAGATCACCAACTCTTGAAAGTCCTTTGCAAAGTGAGCAGATGGTGATGGTGTCAGAACCATCCTCAGTGTACCCTGCAGAGCAGTTTTACAGTATGGTCTCTGTGCTGCCACCAGAACATCCCAGACAATCATGGTGTTCTCAGGCTTTCCATAAACCTCGCTTGGCTATTAAAGCCAAGCTGAAGATTTGACACATCCCCAGCAATTCCAGGCTTGCCTCAGCTTGGTACGGGCTTTTCTACTACCCATGTGTTGCTGTGCTCATGGAACACCAAGGAGCTGTGTTCAGGCTGCCTGTCATCACACAGGGGATATGGAAAGACCATCCTCCTCTCCCTCATTATCAGCTGCTGTCCCCAGGCCCCACAGTCCCTGTTCTCTGTGCTGGCAGAAGAACGTGGTGGAAACCACAAGCCCAGGTCCCTGCAGGGAGCTCAAGAAGGCAGCTGAAGGGACATGCAGGTAACAAGGTTTTGTGTCACAGAGCAGTAGTTCTTTTTCATTGTGGAAGGTTTTTGCTGATTTTGGCTGTGAAAGTAAAGCAAGATAAAATTATTTAATCAAGGGGTAAATGAAGAGAAGTCTTCTGGATTCACCCAAAGAGAAGGAGATCTATTTCGCTTCCACCTAAGCCAGGTTTTCTCGTTTGGCTATCGAGCTGGTTGCTCAGAACTGTGTTGAACCTATTCCTGTTTTCCACCTCTGATGGACCCTCCTGAGCACCCTCTGTATCTCCTAGGCAACTCAGCCATCCTAAAGGAAAGATGGAGACAGCCACACACTTCTCCCAGACACATGGACACTGGTTCACAAGGGAGAGCCCTCTTGTCTCCTCCCGGGTGACAATCCCACCCACGGCACTTGGGATGTGGCCCTGGCAGAGCCTCCCCAGGCACCCTGGCCATGGAGAGCCTGAGGCCCTGCCCATAGACCTGGGGCTCTGGGAAGATGCACCAGTGCTCGCCCAGCAGAAGCAGCAGAAACCTTCACAGGGTCAGAAACTCCTTTGGATGCATTAAAAGGACATGAGGAGAAAAGGCAGCTGTTGAAAAGAAGCTGGTTTTTCTTTTGAGCAGGTTCTAATGGCCTTTCTCAGAAATCTGCCTTTTACTCCAGCAGAGGGTCCCTCCAGAGCTGGGCTTTCTCCTGAGCTGCCCTAGAAATCACCACTGCAGCTGATCAGAAGGCAGGCAAGGAGCTTCCAATGAAATGCCCAGAAAATTAGATTAATCAGAGTTGATAAGAATCAAGTGAGACAATTCTGCAGTGTGAACACGACAGAAAATTGTAAGATAACTGATAAAGTATTCCAATGACAATGTCTGATTAAAATAAACAAGTTATTATTTTCACAATAATTTGTTTAGCAGTGTCACACTATGCTCTGAATGAGAAAAGACAAAGGCATCTTTGTGATCTAATTACTTTTTAAAATCCCATTACCATAACAATTTGATCCAACTGTTTTTGAGGTGTCCCTCTTTAGAGCATTCATCCCTATGACAACAGAACTTTTTTTAAATGCTTCCATTTTTGGGGCAGAGCATTTTTTGAAGGCAATGTCCTGGCAGGCTGTGCAAAAATGTCACAAATAATTTAAGAGAAAATTAAAGTTCAGAAAACCCTCTAAAAATAGGCCTGAGTCTAGAACATAAACGTGATAAATTCCTTCAAGTCATGGTTATAAATTATGACAGCATGAGGTCCAAAACATCTAGTTTTAGCAAAACACCAGGTGGAAATGCAGCTTTGGGCATTGCCCCATAGTAAATAATGTCACTTCCCTGTTTCTTAAGTGCATGCAAATGGAAGATCCTCAGCAGTTTCTGTTCCTTTGGTGTTTTCACTGAGCACGTCACCACTGACGATATTCCACTGGAAAACTAAACTATTTTGACTTAACACTCTGAGGATTTCTGAAGTAAAACACGAGTTTTCTGTTAAAGATTCATCATGTCAACTCTGTTTCCCAGGAAGGCAGAAGAAAAGGCCAAAGCAACAAAAATAGTTTCCAGCCCTTCAAGTACAAATCCTAAAGCTCGATGTCTTCTTAAGGTGACACCAGAAGATGTCATTTACTATGGAATAAAATTAAGCTACACTAGTTCTGATGTGATAGGATCATGACTGGGTTTGTGCAGCACATTTGGGGTCCACCCTGTTCCACCAGCTAATGCAAAGGAGAGCTCAGCAGTTGGCAGGTGAGGGTTGTGTGGCACTGACATCCCCAAGGAGAGCACCTGGGGAAGGAGACAGAGGTGTCAGGCTGTGTGTGACCCCTGGGTTTGAATTCAGACTGGGAGATGGGATCCATGTCAATTAAACAGAAAGATGCTCTTCAGAGGTGAGAAGGACTTGTGAAAAAAAAAAAAAACCACACAAAAGAACAACAAACAAACAAGCAAACAAAAAACAGCACACACAGAAAAAAACCCAAACCAAAAACAGCAGAAAAAAACCCAACCAACCAACCAAAAAAACCCACCCCAAACCAACAAACATAAAAGAAGCTGTGAAAATGCCTGTAAAATTACCAGGGAAATACCAGAACGTGTTAGAGGAAATTCACCAAGAGAACAAAATCAGCTTTATGTGTGTGTTGAGATGTGCTCCCTCCATCCTACAGGCCTGGGGGTGATTTTGGAGCTGCCTTTGGAAACAGAAATGTAGCAGCCCTGGGAGCCTCTTTGCCCAGACAAACCCCAGGTCCAAGGGGGTCACAGCTGGGCCCACTGGCAGCAGGAGCCTCTGCAGCCCTGGAGGAGCAGCTCTCTGCCCCCCTGCCCTGCTTTGCAGCTTTAATTGCTGCCAGAGCAGGTGACTGATCCAGCAGGTTCTTGCTCCTCCTGTGGCCTGAGCCTCTTTCTCCTCCAGCAGGTGCCTGTGTCATTATGGATCTGACCAGTTCTGTTTGCTGAACAACTCAGAGAACGCCCGGAAATGTCACATTCCAAGGCAGGGAAGAATGTGGTTACTGTGAAGAGGCTCTTGTAGGCAAACGTCCAATTACCCAGGATAGAACTGGGAAAAATGCAATGGAGAAAAGTCAGTTTTTCAGGTTCTTACAGAAGGTCCCACCCTCAGAACACACAGTTGCTGGCTTTAGTCCTGGCTGGAAACCCCAAGGGATGAGGGAGGGTTGTCTGGCACGAGCTGCTCTGGGGGTGAGGGTGGAGAGGACAGGCTGAGGACAGGGGACACCTGTCCCCCACCCCTGCTCCCTGCAGCCCCCCACCCCTCCCTGCCCACGGGCACCCCACCAGCAGCTACAGGCCTGCTGGTTTTGGGAGATGCAGCCGAGTGGATCCCTGCTGCAAGGACCAGCCCCACGTCCCCACCTCCCTCAGGTCGGGCTGTGATGGAGCGTGTTGCTATGGTGAGGCTGGCTGCAGGCTGCCTGGCAAAAAAAGAAAAATAAAAAGTAAATCAGCAGACGAGTAAATTGTCCAAATCAGGTCAATGAGAAACCATCTTTTTCCAGTTCTGGCTCAGCTGAAGGACCAGCAGCCCAGGCTGGGAGAGCAGAGGAAGCCCCCCATGGGCTCCGTGGACACCCCACGCAGCAACAGAGTGTGCTGTTGGGAATATTAAGCCATCAGGACCCTCCCTCCTTCCTTTACTATTTCTGAGGATCCTCTGGCCACCCCAAAGCTCCACCTCACCCGTGGGGAGCACATGGAGATGCTGCAGATTAAGCCATTTCCTTTATCTTCCTCTCCTAGGCTCCTTAATTAACTTTTCTATTGCGTACCTTGATTAGATGACTTTTCTGCCTCTAGGCTACTTCTCCCACTTTACAACCTCCTTAAAATGCAGTTGCATTGCTTTCAAAGTCAGATAGCACAATAAAAATTAGTTTTAACTGTTTCTTTCAAGATTTATAACACCTATCTTGCTGTACACGACATAAGTAGAGGAGGAGGAGCAGGAGGAAGGCTCTGGCCAGCCAACATCATCTGGCTTCCAGCCATGGGACCCCCAGCCTGAAGGACCCAAGGAAAAGGTGTCTCCAAGTTGGTGGGTAGAGCTCAATGTCAGAGGGCAGAGTGAGCAGAGAGAGATGAGGAGCCCAGGATGTTCAGGCAGCTCCCCCACCATGGCCCAAATGAGCTCGTTTTCCGTTGGGTTGTTTCCAAGTTCCTGGAAGGCACTGTCCAGCCTGAAAGAGCTTGGAACCTGTCTGTTGGGTGTGGGGAGCAGACAGCCCAACTGACCCAGCTCAGGAGCCCACGGGGAGGTTCTGGCAGTTGGTAGCTCGAGCCCAGTGCACAGATCAGCCCTTGTTCACTGCTTGGCCCCATCTGGCACAGCAACTTCAGCACAAATCCCTCCACATCCAGCCAGGTCCCAAGAACCCTCCTGCAGCTTTGAACCTGGGAACCCTGTTTTAGTGACCAACGACACTTTAAAGACCGGGGGGCTGTGGGTGTAACAAGTAGTTGGTGTGGAAATCACCATCAGGCATTTAAGTGACAAAACTTTTGGCCGTGTGATTGGCTTGTTTGTTCAGTGACTCCCTGGGGGAAACTCCAGCCTCTCTTCCCATGTGGATGCAGCCTGAGCTGCTGCTCAGCCAGCCCTCCCTGCCTCCCCATGCCTCCCTGCTTTCTGAGCAGGTCTTGGTGTGGCTCTTCCAGCCCAGGTGCAAGCTGCCAGCAGAACTCTGTCAAGCTTTGCTCCAACCAATTACAAAGGCCAAGGCATTTGCAGCATAAAAGAGCAAATATAAAGGTCCTTCTCTCCCTGTCACCACTGCCAGGCAGGGGTCACATCTCTGCCCAGTGGATGTGGAGTTCAAGAGCACAGCTTGGAACTGGGAGCTGGTTTAGAAAATGAGTGTCAGACATGGAACTGCTGGGATGAAAACCTGGGAGCTACAGGTCTTGGAAAACACATCCCAAATTCAGCAAGAGATCTGGGTCTCTGTAAGGCACCAAGGTTCCTCTGCTTAGGGATAATAATCTCCACTGCTCTCAGAAAGCAAGATGTCAGTGGCTTAAACCAAAGAAGGAACATCATGAGGACAGTGGCTCCCAAGACAAAACGAGGGGGTTATTTTTTACCATGAAATACTCCCAAAAGCCAGGCAGCCACCTGGGTTTTAATCCAGACACTGCAGACCCAAAGGAGTTTTGTTTGAGTGTGACAGGGAGCGGGAAAGGTTCCTGAAAATTTGTGAAAATTCACTGGAAATTCCACTCGTGCTGCTAGGAAGGCAACAGGCTGGAGCAGGGGCGGATGCGCTGCCTGACCCCTCTGCATCCCGGTTACTGAAGTCTTGGTCTGGACCCTACCATGGTCCTAACAAAAAGACCTCGGTCCACGGAAGAGGTGGTGACCCAGAGATCAGTTCCCTGCGGGCCAGAGCAGTGCTGGGGGTGCACACCCCGTGGCTGTGGGCTGGATCCCTGCTAACCCCAGGGCGGGAGCCTGTGGCAGCTCCCCTGGGCACCGGCGCCCGCACCGCCCACCCCGCCAAGGCCTCGTCTTGCAGCCAAGCAGCAGGTTCCCATGTGAGCTTCCCCCTGTTTGACAGGAGAGATGAGGGGTAGAGTAGTTTTCTCCTAGGAAAGTCCCATGAGAGCTCTACAGAGTAAAATGCTGAGGCACTTCTGCAGGGCTGGGACCCCGCAGCCTGCCGTGCCGGGGTGGGGGGGCTGTCCCGTGCCCTGACTCTGGAGTCCCAGCTTCTGACTTCATCCCTGCCTGGTGTGGTGCTGAGGGACATGGGTTAGTGGTGGCCTCAGCACTGCTGGGATAACAGCTGGACCTGATGAGCTTAAAGGTCTTTTCCAACCAAAATGACTCAGTGATTCCACGATGAGGATCCCCAGCCCCTTGCGCAGGTGCACAGGTGCATTCCAGGTCACCAATCCCAATAAATTAGAATTTGAAAAATACCTTGTACACGCTCAGCTCATTTAGCAGACCAATGATACTCATTTTTTAAAAAAATGCCTGTTGTGGTTGATTTGTTGTATTTCAGGAGAAAGAGGGAAGGTGGTGGTGTCTGCAGGAGCTGCAGCCTCTCCTCCCCGTGGCCGTGTGTCCCATGGCCACCTTCTGGTGCCCACTGGTCCCACGGCTGCCGTCCCATGCTCTCCCTGGAGAGAAAGGGAACCCTTCCCAGTGGGCAGCTCAGGGTAGAAGTAGAGTTTGGGTCAGCATCCTTGCAAATCCCTCCCCATCTCCTTCACCCCAGCCCCCTGGAGCCCTGTTAGAGCAGCAGAGGTGACAAGCTGGCTCTATCTGCCCAGGAAGGAGACCCAGTCAAGCCCTGCAGGTGTGCACTGCCCTGTAGTTCATCCCTGTCTGGGTGGAGCTTGTTCTGAGCTGAGATAAAGAACTGGAGTGACACTTCTTGTTTGCTTTTCTGCATTTCTTCACAAAAGACTTGTTTACACCAGACTCTGCTGATCAGATGTAGAAAACAATAATCTGTTTTTAACCAATCAATTTCAAGTTGTATCATCTAATGATCACCGTGAGCTGCAGGAGGATGGATACTTTATTTACATCAGTACCTTTTTTACATGAAGGAAGAGGAACACTGGAGGGGCCGTGCTGCAGGTGCCAGGTAAAAGCAGTCCCTGTGTTAAAAGCCATCCAGATATGCAGGGGGTGATGGTGAGAAGCACCAGCATGGCCTGGTTGATCAGTGAGGCCAGTCCCCGCCAGGAGGCTCCCTGGGCAGCTCTGTGCCAGCTGCAGACAGCCCCAGGATGTCCTCCTGGGGGTCCTGTCCTCACTCCTCCCCATGGATTGATCTGTGCTGCCAAGAGTCTTGAGGGAGCTCTCACTGCTGCTGCCCGGGCTGCCTTTGTGCTGCTGAGAAAGGTGGTTCCTCATCGCTCAAGACCATCCATTTGACATGTGTGATGTCTACCAGGAGCTCCTTCCTTTGCTGCTGCCACCAGGAGCAGCTTCCTCATGGGCTCCAGCAGGAGTCAGGTCCCCGTGCACCTGCAGAGGCAAAGGCAGGATCGAAAGGAGAAGGAATGACCTCCATCCCTTCTCCCAACTTTCATCACTGCTCTCTGCAGCTTGAGTCCTCTTCTTTCAAAGCTTGCCCCAAGTTTAAAATTCAGAGCACGTACACAGAAAAAAAGCCCCACAGAACCTTAAGATGGCACAAATCAACACACACGGAGATGCATTATCAAATTAGAGATTAGAAATAGAAATGTTTCTTGTAAGGTATAATCCTTGCCTTGATCCATGCATTTAAAAAAATCAATAAAATAATGTGCAACAACTATGCATGGCTTCTTTTAATGACTTGTGTCTTAATAAATACCACATTCTTTACAAACCTCCATCAAAATATATTATCTACACTTGCCCATGCTACTTTGCCTTGATTAGAAAGCTTCACCTTGCTAAAGCATGAAAAATGGATAAGAATGGAGCAGAATACAAAAGGGCCACTTATTATTTGTCAGCTGGCAGAGTTTGCCCTTTTAAAGCAGGTATCAAAATTTTAAATGTGATCTTATAATAGCAGCAGATTTCTGCTGGAGCCACGGGTGACAGGCGCTGGGAAGCTGCAGAGGCTCTGGGCGCTGTGGTGTCCAGACTGGGAATGTTGTGTCCCTCTTCTTGGGCTGTGCAGCGATGGGGCTGCTGGCCCGGGGGGGCTGTGAGGGGCCCCTGCAGGAGCTGCAGCCTGGAGGGGGACATGGTGCCTTGCTCCAGGCCTTGACAGGGGCTGGCAAACACATCACCTGGGGTGACAAACCGATCAGACCTGTGTCTGCCCTGGGAGAAGAGCAGAGCAGCCAAACAGCCGTGGCTTCAGCGGGGGAGGCTGTTGTCAGGGGATCATCCCCCTCCACAGGGATTCCCGTGAATCTCACCCTTGAGGGTCCTGTTCACCCACAGGAAGAGCCTGTAGGACATGCTGCCCGTGGTCAGACTCCCTGCAGGTGCCTCAGCCCCCATGGCCAGAGCTGTGCCCACTGCACCCACATGTCACAGCGTGCTAACCCACCCGTGTCCCAGCAGCTGGGTGGGAGCCGTGGCTGTGCTGGAGCCAGTGCTCATGGAGCCACCACCCTGCCTGTGCTTCACCAAGATGGGTGTCCCCAGGGGACCTCCCCTCCTGGCACCTCTCCCAGCACATATTTGGGATCCCTAGACACCTCACCAGCTGCTGCAGAGATAAGCTGAGGTAGACGTGTCCGTGTCCAGCAGAAGTCCTGGTAGGAATGCAGTATTAGCTATGCAACCTTCAGGATCTGCTTCAACCTTCAGTCTTGAAGCTTAATTGCAGAGCAAAGCCTCCAAGATTTAAACCTGGCTCCCAGGGGGTGTCCTGCTCGTGGCTGGAAGGGAAACAGTTCCTGCCTTTATCCCAGAGCCAGGGCTGGTGCACGCTGCCCCTGTGAAGATGAGCCTCTCAGCGGCAGCAGAAAGTTGTCCCCAGGGGCTGGGGACTGCAGGGATGGTGTGCAGCCCCTGTCCCAGGTGAGCCCCACTGGGATGGGCCTGTGTCCCCACGCCCCAGCCAGGGCGGGATGGATGGTCCTGTCCCCTGTGCCCCAGCCAGGGGGGTGACAGGGCTGTCCCACCTCCTGGCACGGGCTGATCCTCATCAGTCTCCAGTTTGGGTTTCACACTGAGCGCGAGGTGTTTCTGCTGGTTCCTGCAGAGCTCCAGGAGCGCCTGGAGCGTTTCTCACTCAGAGTGGGATCTGGGAAAGATAAGTGTGGATGTGGCTGTTGTTTATACTGTTTTATTTGACTTCAGGTAGCACTCTGTCCATTACTTAAACTAACAAACTCCTCTGTTTGCTTACCTGCAAACCGTCTGACTTCATCCTTTTCTCCTTGATCCACGAGCACAAACACTAGGAGACCTAATTTCTTCAAGATATTTACCAAAAGATTTAATAATGATTGGATTGGATTTATTGAAGAGAGATGGCATTTTTTTATCTTAAACAGTGCTGGAGACCCCTCTCCCCCCTGCCTCAACCAATTGATTGCATAATAAACTCACACCGTGAGCCAGCTGCCAATGGCAACTGTGTAAGAAACCCAAAGTGCCTTCTGAAATATTATCATCTAATTAAAATTAAACATGATTGCTACCCACACCATTTTACTGCCTTCCTGAGCAAGGTCTCTGGGATGTGCTCCTTTCCTCCCTGCTCAGGAAACTGCTCCTTTTTTCTAGAGAGAGAAGACACCCGAGGTCAGTGCCTGATTCCATGTCCCCAGGTGGTGGCTGAACCTGCCCAGGCTGCTGGATACATCTGCTCCAGCTTTGGGCCGTTGGCCTTGCCAGGGAGGGGCTCTTCCCACCAGGACACAAGTTTCCTCAGCTCTCCAGAGGAGTGACAAGTGGCTGTTCCCTCCCACCCCTCGTCCCACACCTCATCTCACACCTCAGCTCATTATAGGCTGGACTCGATGATCTTAAAGGTCTTTTCCAGCCTTGGTGATTCTGTGATTCTGTGAGGTGGGAATGGGCTGGGTCCCAACCATGTGCTGGGACTGAACCAGTAGTGTGCTGGGACTGAACCAGTAGTGTGCTGGGACCAGTAGTGTGCTGGGACGGGACCAGTAGTGTGCTGGGACCAGTAGTGTGCTGATCCCCAGTCACGTGCTGGGACTGGAGCAGCTGTGACGCCTCAAAAAAGAGAATGCAAACAAACAAACGTGTCGGGTGTTTTCAGAGGCAGTGAAGGGGATTAGTGGAGCCACCCCCCCCCAGCTCGCCCTGCGCCCGGTGTGCTGGAGGCACTTGACTCCAAAATCATTCCAGTAAAGCGGAAAATTAATATTCTAATGTGTCTGCTTCCCCAGCAACTAGAAGGAAGTGGAAGTAGTAGAGAAGAAAACGTCTCAGTGTTAGCTGTGTCCATGAATATTTATGGGGCTTGCCAGCAGCACCTGCCCGGCAGGCGCCTGCCCGCTCCCCCCCGCAGCCAGCGCTGGGAGCCACAGCAGCAGCCGCTCCACGGGCTGTGGGAAACGGGTGAACAGTCCGGTTCTGATGGTCTTTTGATTAGCTTTCACCACCATTCTTTGTTGGGGCTCCCCGCCTGCCTGCTGCACTGCGGGGGGTCCTGCTGCTCCCCCCAGAGTGTGACATGGGGAGCAGAATGGCCATGGGACAGGGACAGCTGTGGGGAGGAGGAAGGGGACAGCCGTGGGGACACTGGTGGTGATGGTCCTGGGGGACTGAGATGGCCATGAAGGCACCTGCAGGGACAGCCAGAGGGATGGGGAAAGGGATGGGGACAGCCACGGGGGTGGCCACAGGGATGGCCATGGTGATGGGGACAGCCACGAGGAGGGCCACAAGGGTGTCATGTCCAGGCTCCCAGCTGCCCCAGCATCCCATGCCACCCTGTTCCCTTGGGCTGCTCTGCGTTTTACCCTCTGCTGTTTGAAGACAAAAGGTGCCAGCAGCAGAGACCTGGCCAGGTTTGCCCAGACCTGGGCAGAGATCTCCACGCTGCAGTGTGTTACTTGGACACTCACTGTTACTTGGAAAACACAGCCAGTCTCCATTTTCTGTAGGAAAAGCAGGTGTTGATGGATTAATGAGAATACATAAGTTTAGATTCTCATTGATATGTATAAATATTTACATTCAGAGCAGACCCTTGCCTCTAACTTCACTTGCTACTTTCCAGCAAACCTGAAAGCCTCAACGTTTACAGTGCCAGTTTGTGTCTTTGGAGTTAAGTTTAACGTTCATTCAGTGGTTTCTGGAGAACACGCCATGGTTATAAACGCCTCCTTGCTCATTTGCTCTACAGACTGTTTATTCTGCCTGCCTGGAGTCCAGGCAAGGCTGCAGATGCGTTTCCATGCTGGTCTAGTTGGACGTGGTTCCATGCAGCCCCTTCTCCACTGGGATAGCGCTGGGGATGTTTCCTGGTGGGGCCAGCTCTTTCCTGGGATACCCTGCTCCTCCTTGTGGGGTAAGAGGGGAGAGAAAGGGGACGAGGGAGGACACCTTGTGAGTGCTTCTTAAAACACCTGCGGTGCTGGTGGTCAGGCTGGTGTTCAGGAGGAGCCCAGGTAACCCTGCAGCTCCACAGCCCCCTCTGAGGAGCCCCGGGGGCTGGTGCTAGTGGTGCTATTCCTGACTCAGACCCCTCAGCTGCACCATCGTGGTACAGCCTGTTGTTTCTCTGTTCATAAAGACAAACCCTGTTGGGCTCAGCCAGGTGTCCACGTGCTGTTTTTATTTATTTATCTATTTATTTATCTATTTATTTTAGTCCAGGGAGACCTTAGAGCACCTTCCAGTGCCTGAAGGGGCGGCAGAAGAACTGGGGAGGGGCTTGGGACAAGGGCAGGGAGCGACAGGATTTGGGGAGAGCAGTTTTGAACTGGAAGAGGGGAGATTAATATTGGACATGAGGAGGAAATTCTGTGCCGAGACCCTGGCCCAGGTTGCCCAGGGCAGCTGTGGCTGCCCCATCCCTGGCAGTGCTGAGGGGCAGGTTGGATGGGGCTTGGAGCAGCCTGGGCTGGTGGGAGGTGTCCCTGCCCACGGCCCTGGATGATTTTTAAGGTCCTTCCATCTAAATCACTGAGGAGAAGGGCTCCGGAGCAGAGGATCTTGCCGGGGGACCCTTCCTGCAGCGGCAACAGAAGCGGCACAAGCACAAGGAGAGGGAGGGGACCCTGCACCCCCAGAGCGGCTCCTGAGGAGCACCCGGGGGGCACAGGGCGGGGGTCCCGGGGCAGCCCCCGCCGCGGGCCCGTCACCGGGCGCGGGTGCCCGGGGAGCAGATCAGGGCTCCAGGAGGGGAGGAGCAGGGACGCGGTGCGGATGAAGCCCCGTCCCGGGTGGCGGGGGCGGCCGCGGGAGGCAGCGCTGCTGCGGGGAGGGGAGGGCAGGTCCTGCGGGAGGCTCCCTGTGCGGGGCCCTTCCCGCGGGGAAGCCTGCTCCTCCCCGCCGCCCGGGCTCGGGATGTAGCCAGGAAACCCCCCGGTCTGGTGCTGCCCTCCAGCTGCCAGCCGCTGCTGGGCGTGCAGGGGGGCGGTGAGGAGGTGGCCGAGGGAGCCCCAGGGCAGCCGGGCGGGATGTCAGGGCAGCAGGAGCAGCGGTGGCGATTCCTGCGGTTCCTCCAGCGGCAGGGAACGCGCAACTGAGTGACACCGGGCTCAGAGGAGGGTGCCGTCCGGGGGATTTTGGGCTCTTTGACAGTGGGAATGTTTCCTGGGCCGAAGATGGAGGGGAACTGTCACCGAGGGGGAAAAGGGTTCTCGGCCAGGAGCTGGCAGGGCTCACTGGGAGGGCTTTAAACCAGGTCTGAAGGGGGAAGGGGATAAACCCAGACCCAGTAGAGATGAGCTGCGGGTGGCAAGAGTTAGAAGGGCTCGTAGGAAGAGCAATGAACTGGACTCAAAGGGGGGTGGGGATGTCACTGGGCTGGCTAGGGAGGGGCCCGGGTGTAGAAGCTCGGGAGTTGTGAGGCAGAGGGGCAGTATTTCTGAAAACCAGAAGGCCCCCCACCCCTCCACGGGCAGACACCCAAGAAACACCTCAAGGGAACTAAGGGGTGTACTTCTAAAAAGGTGACAACAACCCATCTGAGGGGCCTTTACACACAGCAGTGAGCAGCAGGAGCTGGAAGCTGCCGTGTTGCTGGAAGGCAACGACTTGGTGGCCGTGGCGAGACATGGTGGGACTGGAGTGTGGCTGTTGGTGGCCACAGGCTGCTCAGGAGGGCAGAGATCTCACCCTCGCTGTGAAGAAACCAGTCCCTTCACACCCAAACCGGCCTGGAATTCCGTTATTTCCTTCCTTTTGCTGGAGCAGGCACAGTGGAGTCAGGTCTGAGCTGCACTGTAAGTGAAACTCAGTCTGGAAACCTCCAGTCTTACGACGCCCTTCAATAATTATGGCTTATTCACACATTTTTCGCTACATTTTAACGTCTGCACTTCGTGATGACTGAATATACAGCAGGAGTGAACCACTCGTTTCCAAGTATAAAACTTGCACGTTGTGAGGCTAAATTATTCATATTATTCCCGTTCAGCCCTATTTCTATTTACATTCCTGATGCTGAAAAACACTCTTCAAAGGCAGATTTTAGCAATTAAAATTTAAAGATGGAATTTGACAATGCACGTTATTAAATCATCACAAACCAGGACAGCCAAAAATGAGCAGTGTGGCTGCTGGCAGCTGGCAGTGATGCTGGGAGCTGTTTCTGGGCAGGTCACAGTTTTGCCAAAGGAGACCAAATAGAAGATTAGGTGCTTTTTAATTTTTATTTATTTATTTTTGCCTTTCTTTTATTCTTTTTCAACTGTGTTACTTGAATGCTGGAAGCTCTGCATTACCTGTGAGCCCTGGGCTGCTGCAGGCCTGGCATGTGCTCCCTGCCTGCTGCCCCTCTCAGGTCCTGCCTTGCCATGGGTTTTTCCTGCCCTTGCAGATACACATCCCTGCAAAAATAAATTAAAAAAAACCCCTCAACAAAACAGGAGAAAGAAGGAAAATAGGGCAGCAAGCAGGATGTGCTCACTGCCTGCAGCACTGCACTTGCAGAGCAGGAGAAACTGGCATCATGAAGCTGTTCCTGCTGGATTTGCAGTATAGTGTGTGCACAGGTGATTGTAAAGGAGTTTCTGAAAGCTGGCCCTTCCTCCCAAGAAAAAACCCAGGTGTTGGGAAGCTGGAATTGCAGAGCATCTCCTGCCTTTGTCCCACGAAGCCCGTGGAGACAGGGAGCCCCTGGAGAGCAGCCTGGGGTGGAGATTTCCAGCAGAGCTGTGGGAAGAGCTGATCTTTTTGTGCTTGCTACTTTCAGAGGCACTTTGACTAGACCCTGAGCTGGAAAGCTAAACTCTGTTTGCTTTTTATACTACCTATTAAAAAAGAAAAAAAAATAGGAAAAGAAAAAGAGTAAAAAAACACCTCCCAGTCTTCAAACCTTTAGGAACTTTTTTTGTACCAGCCCTGTGGGAGTTGCACACCGAGGTGAAGAATAGTGCATGATCTTACAGTACGTTTTAAATAGCTTCTGAAACATAAGCAACCCTAATTAACATTCTCATGGCGCTGGAATTACAGCAAGAAAAGCAATTTAATCTGTAGAACTGTATTTGTCACAATGACAATGATGAACAGAGGAAGAAAGTGCTAAGGGGAGAACAGAAGAAGGAAGGAAGGAAGGAAGGAAGGAAGGAAGGAAGGAAGGAAGGAAGGAAGGAAGGAAGGAAGGAAGGAAGGAAGGAAGGAAGGAAGGAAGGAAGGAAGGAAGGAAGGAAGGAAGGAAGGAAGGAAGGAAGGAAGGAAGGAAGGAAGGAAAAAAAAAGAGGTAGAGGAGAGATGCATCTCCAGTGGTTGTAAAGGGGGACATAAAAATATTTCTGGAGAATGATGAAGGCAGCCAAAAACAACTGACCCTTGAGCTAAGCCAGACAATTGGGGAATTTCTCTTTCTCCAAGTCCTTTCTGCTGTGAAATGCTTTAATTCAGGTCTGCTCTTCCTCAGTCTTCCCCCAAAGTGAAACAGAATGAAACCAGCTCCTTAATCCTCTGCCTCGCCTCAATTAATGAACATCCTTGTGCAGCTGTTGATGAAGTGGCAGAGCTCACAGCACAGATTTCCTTTAGTGGTTTTGAAGAGCTTCAAGGACAGTGATAGCTCTCAAAAAATAGGGAACTCTATCTAAATAGTGATGGTAGCTGCCAACCTGGCTGGAGCTTGGCTCCAGGCAGGAGGCCCTGCAGGTGGGCAGTGCTGAGCTGTGGCTGCGATGGTCAGAGCAGCAACCCAAGGCAGGCACAGGAAATCAGAGGGCAATTTTTCAACCCCAAGAGGCAGGAAATACGCTTTTTTACAAGAGGTTTTGGGTTGTTTGTTTTGTTGGGTTTTTTTGGTGTTGAATTTTGATGTGTTGTTATGTTTTTTTTTCCCCGAACACAATTTCAATTACTTTTTGCTATCCAGGCTTCTCTGTCCTGAACTTTTCCTCACCTGCTGGTTGGCCTCCAAAAGGGAAAATGGGGACCCTTACATAGATTGGGGAACATTTCTCCTCAGTCCAAGCTGCCCCCTTGGCGGGCCTGCAGAGCAGGCTCAGGAAGGCAAGCAGCTGTGGCAGGGCTTCCTCTCAGAGCGGCGAGGTGACCGAGGTGCCGGTGGCGGGAGGCACCTGGAGCTGGGGCAGCTCGTCTGACTGTTTGGTGATTTCATGGGCCTGTGCAGTGGACATCAGCACCCAAAGGTTCTGCTTCCTGCTGCACTGTCACTGCCAGCCTATCAAGTTGTTACTGGCTGGGGGGTCCTGCAGTGCCTGCAGGGGTGCAGCCCGGGAGAAGAGCTGCACTGCACCCCAAGGGTGCCAGGCGGGGGGGCAGGGCTGGCAGGCACCTGCTCTGGGGGTTCTTTTCACTTCAGCTTCCTGGGGCTGTGTGGTTGCAGCACCCCCTGTCCCTCTGTGTCTCGCTCAGCCTGCAGCTGCCTGGTGGTGGGTGGGGGCTTGGCTGCTTTCCCCAGCAGCCCCTCGCTGGCCCTGCAGCCCCCCAGCTGCCCACTCCCCACCACATCCCATCCGGAGCTTTCCCCCATCCATGGGAACTTCTCGCTGGAGCTCCTGGCTCCCTGCTTGCACAGCTTGCTAACTCACTGACCTGGTCTCAAGTTGTATTTTACACACCGAGCTGTTCTGCTGGGTTCATGAAGCTCCCCCAGGGCTCCTTCTTCAGGGCTCTCCACATTCCTACAATCCCAACAGCTTCAGGCTTTCCAGGGGCTCAGTTTTTACCTCTTGCTGGTGCTGGTCCTCTCTGCACACCCTTACTTATGTCTGGCTATCCTATCTGATGGAGAGGCACAGATGTAGATGTCCCAACGTTTCTTTTTAAACTGAATGCTGCACAGAAGGATTTCTTATTAACGGGAGCACCTGGCCAGAGAGGCACTGCTCATTCTTCTGAAATACAGATTGATGATGATCGTGTGGCTTTTGCAGATGCTGCTGCAATGTTTATTCAAGTGATGCCTTCCATGCACCATGCATCATCTCTAGCTAGAAAACCATATTACTCTTTCATAAATATTTTGCCTCTGATGTCTTGGTGTGAGGAGATTTATACACTGATCACTTCTTTCATCTTATTTGTTGAAGGAGCTCTTGTTTACAGAGCCCCTGACAGAGCTGCATGGATTGCAAACTGTGCCTAACACTGCAGGGTCTTTTATCCCCTACAGACATCCCTGCTCCACAGCCAGCCCCCGACTGCCAAGGGGCTCCTGTTCCAACAGCTGCGCTGGGAAAACTCTTCTAGGGACTTTGGAGGTCCTGGGGAGCTTTGCTTCCCTTCCCCAGCCCCTGCTCTCCAGGCACTGCCCACCTCCCACACACTCATGCTGTTTTTTCAGCACTTTTTATCTGTCGATGTTGTGTGGCTTCAGAAACCTGTGCACTCCCCAGTGCCAAAGCTCTGCAGCCTTTGCGGAGGGATTTAGCCTGAACCAGGAGTGGGGAGCTTGATTTGGAGCAGCTCCAGAAATGCAGTCAGTCATTGGGGTGATTTCCTTGAACATTTGACCTCTCATATTCATGGAAGTACAGGAGATCCTTTCTGAAATGGCAGTCGTTACATTTCTTAACAAAATCGAGGAAGTTGAAGTGTTTCATTATTACAGAAACTTTCTAACATGATAGTCTTCATTGTATCAGGTTTGGGCTTTTTTTCGGTAATGGAACAGACATTGTATTTCCCATTCCAGGTGTAATTAAATAGCAAGTGCTACATCTTGTTAGGGAATGTAAAGCCAAGGCTCCACTTCAGACACACTATGAAAGACCAGAGAGTTTATTATCAGTATTTCTGAGTGCACCGTCACATGTAGATGATTTTTGGTTTTTTGTTTTTTTTTTTGTTTTTTTTAATCTTAACTAATGAAAATGGTTTCAAAGTACAGCAAAAAGATAGTGTGGTACTCTGACCAGGGTGAAGAAAAATAAGTTCATCTGTCTTCCCTCATCTGTCATCTGCACACACCTTCCTGCTCTGTGCTGCCTCCCACAGCAGCTGCTGTCCCACACGTCAGCTGGACAGATGCAGAGCACGGGGCAGAGACTTGGACCACAGAGCCACCCTCCTGGCTGGGTGTGAAAAATGAGCCAGGATCTTTCAAAGCAATCACAACGTGGCAGAAACCCACCTTTACTCATCCTCCCCTTCTGTTGTCCTTGCTGTCCAGTGGGATTTGTGTCCCCCACCACTGGCAGCGAGGGGAGCACCACGCTGAGGTGTCTGGGGAAAGCTGTTCTGAGGGAAGCAGCCCAAGGGGCCAGGGGCTGCTGAGGGGTCTGGGGTTCTGCTGAGGCTGAGCTCCTTCCACACCCTGCAGTGCCATTTCCTGGTGGAACCCATGGAAGGTGGGATCCCAGGAACAATCAGGATCTGCATCCCTGGGCAGCTCAGCCTCAGTTGCATCCTCATGTAGTGTCCCCAGTGCCCAGGACATCTCCCTGCTCCCTCCTTGGGGGGACCCCTGGGCTGGGTGGCTGGTGCCCAGAGGGTGCTCGGTTCCTTTCCCTGTGTTGCTGATTCCCAGGAGACCACCTGTATTTCTAGGAGCTATTTCCAAGCAGGAGCAGGGTGTCGTGAGGCCCTTTTTTTCATGAGATAAAGCAGGCAGGGTAAATCCTGTGGATTTCCCACCTGGGAGCAGCAGCTCAGCCCCAGCTCACCCCACAGCTCCCATCCTCTGTGCAGCAAATGCTCTCCCCACATGTTGGGAGCTGAACACAGCCGTGGGACTCGTGCTCGGGACAGCATGAACAAGTGTTAGTGCCCATGGCTGGCAGGGCAACATTTGCTTCAAAAAGCATGGCCCTGCTTTGGTGGTTGTAGCATCAGACATGGAACGGTGCTCCAGGGCATAATAACTCACGGTTTCAGGTTTCATTTAGTGACCATTGATTTTTCTTTCTAATTTGCATGTACAGAATAATATTTGTCAGTGCAAAGTGGAAAGAAAAATGAAAAATTTGGGGTTGTTTTTTCCTTTGGCTAACAAGGCACTACAGGTGTGATGAGAGCTCTAAACATGCAAGTAATCCTAGGTTAATGATTCCATTCCACCTTCAGGCTAATCATAGTCAAATAGCAAGGGATGCTTATTCACTGCTGAGATAGTGAAGGAGCATCAGAGTTGGCTTCCCAGAAAGCTGCTGTGCAGAATAAAACCTGCCCCAGTGGCCCTTGGAAGTGGAACTGCCTTTCCTGTCCCTGTCTCATTCCTCATGTCTTACTGTAGATTAGGTATCACAGAAGAGTCTTATATAACTTTTTGTTTTCTAGGATGGAAATTAATTTACATATATTAGTGGAAGGAAGTCCCCATTGGTAAGGTTCTTGCTAGGAAAAGGTTATTTGTAATGACCAAATTCGTCACTGTTTGGAATCTCATAAAGGTCACAATAGAAGGTTTTCACTTGCTTTAAATAAAATTCTGTTTTAAAAAGAAATATGCTTAACTTTCATTTCATAGAAATATCAGGTCTGTTTGCGCTATAATTTACTTTTTGAGCTCTTGACATTTACCCAGCTGCCTGTCTGTGGAGAACCATCTCTTGATTTGGCTGGGAAATGGCCGGTGACAAAGGGGAGGAGGCTCTGCGGTGACATGAGCCACAGCCTGTGACATGGCCTGGGGGTGGCTTTTAAAATAAAGTCCTTTGTTTATTATTATTATTATTGTTGTTGTTTGTTTTTTGGTGGTGGAAACATGATGCACTGTGCTTTACATCTTGTGCCAGGTGGAGTTCAGTCCTCCACAAGTTGGACTTGGTGATCTCAAAGGTCCTTCCTTTCCAACCGACATGTTTCTAAGTCCTGGACATCTGAGACCCACTATTCGCTGCTTCTGCAGCCCACCTGTCTTGGGGGGCAGCACCAGTGTCCCATGGAGGGGACTGGAGCCAGTCACTACTGAGGTGACTCAGGCTGCTCCGATGGAAGGGACTGCTCTTCAGCTCTCAACTGATTTATTTTTTCCACCAACATGAGCCTTTTAAGCAGCAGCCTTTCCAGCTGCACATCAGGGCACCAAGGTGCACATGTCAGGCTTGAAATCAGGTCCCCTACAAGGGTCAGGGCTGGGAAAGGGGGAACAGTGTCCAAGCCTAGTGCTGGAATGAGAAAGCAACTGAGTTAATGGGAGGTTTATTTAAACCACACAAGCAAGCTGAGAAAATGGGATCAGCCCAGTTAGTGCCAGAAATATATCTGTGCAACACTTCCATTAGCTGAGAAGGAGACAACAGAAGCATCATGTCACCACCCTGCATGCTTGACCCCAAAATACTTTATTTTCTCAGGGTACACATGGGAGGGTAACCACCAGCAGCTGCTGCTGAACCCTTTCCTGTGCCTACACATGGTTTGCTCCTGCTCTGCAAAGAGGATTCCTGTACTGCCTGGATGGGCCTTCACCCTCCCTCCTTCTCCTCCTCCCAGCAGCAAAGCTGCTGACCCAGGGCCACCACATCACACACTTGCTCCTGCCAGTGGAGGTGGCATCTCCTTCCCATTGCTCCTGCCCACCTGCTCCCTCCCACCTTCTCCAGAAACCCTGGAATGGCTGAGACAAGCACCAGTGTTGGAGTCTCCATCCCTGGAGGTGTGCAAGAGATGTACAAATGTGGTGCTTAAGAGCCTGGTTTAAGCATTGGACTAGACAGAGTTAGGTTACAGGTTGGTAGTTTGGTTATGGTTGGACTTGATGATGTGAAAGGTCTTTTCCAACCAGAATGATTCTGTGAAAGCCCCACAGCCCCTGCTGCAAAGGCCTCCAGCCCAGCACTGCCAGGCAAACCTGCCCCAGCTCACTCAGCTGGGGCTGCCCAAGGACCAGCCCCCCCAGCAGCAGCCCCAGGTGCCCCCAACCCTCCCGGCCCAGGTGCTGCCCGTCAGGCTGGGGTGGGGAGGGGCTGTGCTCTGCAGCACCACAGCCCCAGCAGCCACAGCTGCAGGACATTGGTGCTAATTGGAGGGGTTAAGCTGGGGAGCTCAGGGGGAGCGTTGGGAGGGAGGCTGAGCAGTGGGGAAGTTTGTTCAGCTCTTCTGAAGGGTGAGTCCTGTGTATGGGGGTTTTGGTGTTGTTTTTTAGAAAGTTTTTTGATTTATGCTTAACACTGGCTGGGCTGATCTGGGGGTTCAGTAGGCTTCTGAATAATTAATGATGGTCTTGCTTCCATGAAGCCTTTGCCAATGCACGTGAATGAGGGCTGTAAGTAAAGGAAAAACTAGCACCTCTTATTAAAAAAAAGAATAGGTAGGTTTGAGGCTGTGCTTTAGCATATAATTCTATTGTATGAGCATCTGAGGGGAGTGCTGTACGTGCTGGCTGAGGCGTTGCTCGTTTTGCTGGAAGGATGATGAAAGGCTGGTCTGCTGCTCTCCTGGCTCAACTGTGGCTCTTGGGGAGACACGTTGGCTTGGTTTTAGGTGATGAATAGTCCCAGAACCGCACGTGCTGTAGTCTCAATTGAGTCATAACAGTGAGCGTGTCAAAGGATAACTAACGTCAAGCAGATGTATTCAGAATTGATCTGGCATCGGGTACAACGAGTCCTCCCTTCGCCTTTTGTTCTGGGTTCGTGACGGATCTCGGGCAGGGCCGGCGGGTGGAAGCTGGAACACGGGAGGCGAAGCCGCTTCCTGCTGAGGCCTTCGCTGACTCAAACGATTTTATTTGTTTTTTGGGCATTGATACAAGCAGAACTCGGCTGCTTCTCAGCAGTGCTGGCGTGCGGGGCCGGGAGCTGCGGGGGCTGTGCCCCGGGCACCGCCGCCCCCGCGGGACGGAGAGCAGACCTGTCCCTGCCGGGGGTGCCAGCAGGGGAAGGGCCTTTTGCCCCTGGGGAGCTGCTGAAGGCGGGTTGTGCTCCTCGGGCTGGGGGTTTCTCCCTAGCACAAGGCGCTGGTGCCCCTCGAGTGCCCCCGGGGGGTAACGCTTTGCTGGGGTCCCCGGCGCTCCCGCTCCCTGCGGGCCGCGATGAGCGGCTGCCGTGCGGGGCTCTGCCGTGCGGGGCTCTGCCGTGCGGGGCTCTGCCGTGCGGGGCTCTGCCCCCGAACCCCCCCTGGGGAAGGGGGGATGCGCTCCGGCAGCCGTGCCTCAGCTCTGGGGAGCTCCCGGGGGCTCTCCCGGTGCTCAGGGCCGGGGGGCAGCCCGGGAGGGCAGCGGCTGCTCCGGGCTCGTCCCGGCTCCCTCCCGAGCCGCTGGGTCGGTGGAGAGGGAAGGGGTTGGAAGGCGAATCCTCGGCTCAGCTGGTCCCTTTCAGAGGAGTTTCTCCCTAAGCTTTTCACTTGTTGGCGAATACACACGTCGTGCTGTCTGCTCCGGTGCCCGGGGGTGTCAGAAACCACCGAGCGGGCTTGGAGGGAGAGGATGCTTATTTACTTATTTATTGTCCCTGCATTTAGGGAGCAAGTTGTCCGCTTCTCGTTTGTGTTTGTTGCTTGGGTTTCTGGCTCCTGCCTTGCCCCGAGAGGCGCTGGGTGTCTCAGGGCTGCCGTGCCACCTCAAACATTTCTCGGTCAAGCCTTACAAATATCATCCCTGCTTCCCTCTGCGGCAGCCTGGCAGGTGTAGGCACTTGGCTTGAAGTGTGTGTGTGTACATAATATCCAAATTGTGGCTTTGTGTGTAATAAAACTATGGCTTCGAAGGTTTTCAGGCGCTCGGGAATTGCAATATAAATATTTAACAAATGTTTGTCCACTCGGAGATAAAGCACGAGATGGATCCTGGTGCTTCCCACCCGTGTGTGAGGTCACAAGCACAGCTGTGTCCCTTCAAGTGGGCTGATGGGCATCATGCTGAATGTAAGGAAACTCTTTTGGAAAAGCTGGGTTTGCTTATTTTGTGGCAAACAGCTCCTGTGTTCACCTTGTTAGTCACCAGAAGCAAAGGTTGAAGCAAGCAAAGGTTTAATAGGGAATCCTTTTCTTTTGATGTGGAAATCTGGTCTGTTCATAACTAACAAACTGTAGCCTCAAAAAGTCTTGTCAACTTTTTAATGGATCCTTAATCTAATGATTGTAGGAACAAAGCCAATAGAAGGACCTCCTTATTGTTTTGAACAACACACATTTAATATATTGGGAATTGAAAACTTGAGCTTAATGATGGAAAGTCGTTTTGATGTAAACTGGTCTGGGTGGAAAGCCTGGGGGTTTCACACACCAGGACACTTCCCAGCCACTGCTTTTGAAGCTGGCTGAGTTATCCAAAGGCTTCCCAGCCCTTTCCAGAAAGACCAAACTGGTCTGGTTTAGCCTGGGTGCACATCACAGAATAGTCATGGTTGGAAAAAGCCTCTGAGATCACCCAGTCCAGCCATAATAAAACCCAAACAAAAAAAGCAGAGCACAGCCTTCCCTAAAGACACCTCTGCTCTGTGGGCTCTCACCTGGTGACTTCAGAGGCTCCTTTATTGAATTAGGATAATTAACCTGAACTATATAGCCACATAAATATTAACAATGAAACAAATACAATGTGCTGTTGTATTGATGGAACCCTTTCACTTTTTAGGGACCCATCAAGAGGCTGCACCAGCAGCTCTGCTCTCCTCTCCCCTTCCAGTGAGATCTCCTGCACAGGGCAGGGGGATTGCAGGGGGAGATGGAGGAAACGCTGTTTTTCCTATGAAATAATTAAAATGCTTTGTGCTGAACCCCTCCGGGCTGGCACGGGGCTTGCTCCGAGCCTGTCTGAGGTCACAGCTCCTGTGCCATCCTGGTGGCACAGCGTGAGCCCTGTTCCCTGTCCGGCAGCTTTCAGGACCTTTGGCACTGGCTTTATGGGAGTGTGACAGGGTTAACCCTTGCTGTCCTGGGCACCCGTGGTGGAGAACACCTCTGTGAGCCCCCCTATTCACAGTGACTTCCCAAACCCTGCTCTGTGGCCAGCAGCCTGGCCAAAGTTACTCAGGAGCTCTTTGCTATCCCTTCTGTTAGTCCAGCAGTTTTTCCATCTGTGCATCGTTATTTTAGAATGGGAAGTTTAAAGCCCATTACATGCTAATTATAGCCCTGTTTAGCATCTACATCTTCAGATGGTTGCACTCAGGAATAAGGCTGTCAAAATTATGTTAACAAATGAGAACGTGTCACAGGAGAAGAGCTCTTCCTTGTACACGTTTTATATAAAATGTCTATCCTCTAAGTCATTATTTTGGCTAAGAAAAATTATTCCTTGATACTTTATCCTAAGGAAAAATGTGTCAAGATTTATGGCTGAAGTCAACACCAGCCATCTGGGTGCCAGGGTGAGGTGCATGGTTTTAAATGCACTCACTGCTGCATGGGTGGCCATGGCAAAGCCCCTTCAAAGAGTGGCTTCAGGAAGAAAGGGGTGAAAATAGAAGCAAACTGTTGCTGTGTCTAACTCTGGAGCCCTTGGCACAGGAAAGACACAGAGCTGTTGGAGAGAGTCCAGAGGAGGCCACGGAGATGATCCCAGGGCTGGAGCAGCTCTGCTCTGGAGCCAGGCTGGGAGAGTTGAGGTGTTCAGCCTGGAGAAGAGAAAGCTCCAGGGAGACCTTAGAGCACCTTCCAGGGCCTGAAGGGGCTCCAGGAAAGCTGGGGAGGGACTTTTCACCAGAGAGGGCAGTGACAGGACAAGGGGAATGGTTTTAAACTGGAAGAGATTTAGGTCAGATATCAGGAAGAAATTCTTTACCATGAGGCTAGGAAGGCACTGGCCCAGGCTGCCCAGAGAAGCTGTGGCTGCCCCATCCCTGGAGGTGTCCAAGGCCAGGTTGGATGGGGCTTGGAACAGCCTGGTCTGGTGGGAGGTGTCCCTGCCCATGCAGGGAGGTTGGAACCTGATGATCTTTAAGGTCCCTTCCAACTTTAACCATTCTACAATTCCAAAATAAGCCTGGGGTCATCTAGTGTAGCCCAAAGGCATGGTCACATCTAACAAAGCTAGTGTGGGTGGTGTCTCTAAGAAGCTCCAGCTATTACACAGAATCCTTCAGTTCTCCATATTCTTGGGTTTTTTAGAGGACTTTGGAAAGGTATGTCTGTGGCTGGACATTTTTTTGATACTTTCAGAGCTGGTTTTTGTAAACATATTTTTCTATTATAGAATGTGTTGGGTGCTTCCCATGACTGCACTCAGGCACCATTCATCTCTGGGGTAATTGCCAGCACTGGTGCAAGAAGCAGAGGGTTTCCATTTCCATTTTTGTGTTTGTGGGCTAGTGTACAGCTTTCCAGGGGACTGCTTTGATGGAAGTAGAATAAATAGGTACCAAATGAGAGCTCTAGATACTCGCAAGATTAAAATGTTTATCTTTTCCTTTCTAAGGGTAACTTCTCTCTCTGTAAATGTGTGTTTTCCTCCCTGCCTGGCAGACCTGTCTGTGCAGCGAAGGGTTAACAGCCTGGAGCTCACACCCCCAGCCTGGAGCTCACTTAGGATATATATGGCTGGTGGTTTTGGGTTTTTTCCCCAAGATAAAGTGCTGCAAAAGGCGTTTATGACTCAATCCCTAGCTCTGCAACCTCATCACACGCTTCCTATTAGTTTAGAAGCTGCAGGCAAAGCGAACGGGCTGGATGAGATGGGGAGGTGGAGCTGAGGTGGCTTGAAAGCCCCAGTGAACCACCCCAAAACCAGCTTTAACTGGGCCCAGCCCCATGCCCAGGGGCTTTGGGAGCTGGTCTGCTGATGAGTGATGAGAGGGATGGGATTTCCGAGCAGAATTGCAGCCGCCTTTCTCCGTGTGAATGCAAAAGACCTCTATCAGTTCTGTCATATCTGCTGATAATGGTGAAACTCATTCAAATCAGTTCCAGGGAATGATTGCAGTGCTCATGGCTGATTTGTCAGGCAGGGCTTTGGCACACGCTGCTTCAGGAGCAGCCCCTGAGGACCTGGGGGGACAGGTACGCTTGCCCTCCTGCAGGTGTCTTGCAGTTGCCAGTCAAAGGGAGGATAAAAACCAAACCCAGCCCCCCAGTGTGGGACTGGTTTTTGGGGCTGAGCTGTTGACTCCTTGGGGTAGGGGTCTCATGGCACCCCTTTCTGCACCCTCGTGGAGTGCTCAGCCAGATAGGTGCCAAGCTTGCACATCCCCCGTGTCATGCCCCAGACTGGGATGGTGGTACATGAGGTGAGCATCTGCCTGCATGGAACTGCTGTGCTCTGGTTCACCCTTGAGAAGCTCCTTGCTTTCCATGGTGGTGCTGAAGGCTGCAGCCATCCTCAGCCCTGGGCAGAGAAAACAAATGTGGCATTGGCTCCTTTTCCTGTGAGGTGTTGAAGTGCCTCTCAGATACTCCTTCAGCTCCTTCTGTTCTGCCTTATGGCTTGCACTGATCCCAGTTTGTACCTGTGCTGCTCAGCTCCCAAGCCTGAAGTCCAGAAAACAGAATTCTGAACAGAAATGCTATTTATAAGTGAATCTCCTGACTGCACAGTGAGGAGGGAGTCCCCCAGGCTGGGAGGGGTTCCAGGTGCTGGGAGGGAGGGGAGCAGCACTGCCTGTCCCCACTGAGCCTGGGCAGCCTGGGGACAGGAGCTCCAGGAGGGACACAGGCAGACAATGCTGCTCGTCCTTCAGATGCATCTCTCCTGGTGTTTCTCATGCCCAGAACTGCAGGAAAGGCCAGGCTGTGTTGCAGTGATGCCTGGAGGTGCTGGGGCAGGGCTGGCAAGTGCCAGTGCCCCTGGCCAGTCACCCCTGGCTGAAGCAATCTGCATCCATCTCACCAAACACTGACCCTGCAGAAAAGTTTAAAACAAGCAAACATCCAGCCAAGGCCAGAAGGTGCAGATTAAGCCTTGAGAAAACCAAAGCACTTGGAGCTGTTTGCCTGATTCCACGGGCTTTGTTCACAGATGGTTTTATTTAGATCTGTGAGTTACTGTAAAGTGATAAAAGAGAAACACTTGCTGGATAAATCACAGCACCAGAGCTGGGGCTGTGTGAACTCCCCAATTAAACTTGACAACTCCTTAAAAAAAAAGAGTCCTGCAGATGCAAGCTGACAATTCCCGAAGCGCGGGATGAAGATGGGCTGCTCTGCTCAGCTGGGCCTTGGCGGGGCTGCCGAGGCGGCGCCGCGCTCGGGCGCCGGAAGGTGGAGAGGAGGCAGTGAACACATTGGCACCATCTGTGGAAGCCTGTTTGTGTCACTAGGGTGTAAATTAAAATAATCTGGAACTTAAACATTTACCAGTGGGCTTTATTCTCCTCCTGTTCTCTGACTCAGTGAGGGAAGCATCAGCAAGGCTTAAAAAGCCTCACAGCAACTGACAAACAGTTTTGCCTTTCACCAGAAGATTTGAAGAGGAAAAAAAAAGGCCAGGAATGAGTTGTTACCTGCTACCGGGCGGCCCCCACTTCCTTTTTTTTTTTTTTAATAAACACTCCTTAATTTATCTCAAGAGTTTAAATTAAACTTTCCAGTAGCTGTGGTTTTGCATTCTCCCCAGGTATTGGAGATGCTCGGCACTGTGATTAATTGGGCAGGCAGGATTTCTGGTAGTTAGAGACCACTTGAAAGTGGAAGTGAGAAATGAATTGCGCCAGAAGGGTTTGCTCTGTTTTTATTAATAGAGCAGATTAGACGGATCATGAAAACAACCTTCTCATTTAGAAGAGTCAGTCTCTGCTCTTGCTTGGTGGCAGTTGGGACTGTTGAACTTCAACCCCTGAAGCGGTGTCCTGGGGGAGGTGGGTGGGTGGGTGTGCTGACCCTCGGCTCTGGGGGAGGTGGGTGGGGACCACATGAGCATCCTTGTGCCTGGGGGTGTGTTCACATCCCATCCCTGTGCCCAGGGGATGGGCACATTTCTCCTATGAAGAAGGGCTGAGAGACCTGGGGCTGTTTTAGTCCTGAAGAGAAGGCTGGGAGGGGTTTTTGTTAATGTTGATAAATACCTGAGGGGTGGGTGTCAAGAGGAAGGGGCTGGTCTCTTTTTGCTGGTGCCCAGTAATAGGACAGGGAGCAATGAGGATAAGCTAGAACATGAGAAGTTCCACCTCAGCATGAGGAGAAACTCCTTCACTATGAGGGTGTCAGAGCCCTGGGACAGGCTACTCAGAGAGGTGGTGGAGTCTCTGTCTCAGGAGACTTCCACAAACCCAGGTGGATGTGTTTGTGTGGCCTGCCTGAGGTCCCTTCCAACCTCTAACATTTTATGGTTCTATGATCCCTGTGCCCAGGGGATGTCTATCCTGGCCATGGGGTCTCCTGCTCTGCAGACAAAGTGGTGGTGGGGGAAAGGGCTCCTAGCACTGTTCTGTGAACACAGGTGTTTGAGTGATGCTGATGTTAGTCCACTTCTATACAGACAGGAATAAAAATGGGAAATAGTAGGAAATGCCTCTGTAGTTACAGGATTGTGTGGCAAACCCACTTCTGCTGTGCTTGTCACAGTGCTTTAGTGTTATTTCCAGGGGAAAGCTATTTTATTCTGCATAATACTAGAGCATATGTAAAAAGAACTAGTCTTCCTCCTCCTCCATCCTGTGTGTGAAGGTTTTGCTCAATGGGAAAAATTAGAGAGGAGATGAAACAAAGTGTTTGTTTAGAAAAAAAAAAAAGGAGGTGGGAAGTGTGGAAATTGCTTCCTGTTAATTAAGCATTATGGATGGGGAGGAATTTGACTTTCTTTACAGCTGTCTGAGACACCACATTGGGAAGGAGTCAATGCACTTCTGTGCTGGAAAGAAAAGTGATACTCAAAGGCAGGAAAAAGTGCTGTAGCTTGGGGTTTTAATGCATTTTTTTAAATGGCCAAGCTACTTAATCTAAAAGTCAAGTATGACAGCAAATCACCCCCAAATCATATATTCAATAGGCAAAAGCATCTCTTTTTTTCCTTGTTGCATCTTCTCTTCTACACTCATCCGCTTGCTTTGGCTTATATAAAAATATATTCCAGTTGTCATGAGAATGGTGAGGTTTCTTACAAATGCAGAGTGAAGTAGGCAGCACTGAAACCTGTGTTCATGCTAACTCTCAATTCACAGTTAGATGTGGTGTGAAAAACCTGGAGCCCTGAGTCTCCTTCCCCTGGCCCTGTGTGTTTAAATCTCCTCTGGGTTAAATGATAAGGATATACTTGCTACTGAAAGTCAAGCATAGCAACTGTGTGACAAAACGAGCAATAAAATAGTAATGATGGCTTTGCATAGTGGTGCAAGCTCAGGGATTGCTGCTGGCTGCACATCCCAACTTGTCCTTTGTGTTTTCTGAAGCAGCCCCTGTTGTGTCTGGGAGAGCATGAGCCTGCTCATCCATCTCCTTCTTAGAGTGTAATGGACATGGCAATGTTTTACCTATCTTAGATTTAATTACTTAGTAGTAATTGGGATCATTTGCATGTTGGCGATACAGATACTAAGCTGGAGAACTCCTAAGGTACCCTGGGTTTCCAAACCCAAGCTGTGTATTTCAGGTGTTTGTGGGTGCACCTGCAGCCAGCAGAGGTTGCCCTGTGGCTCCTGGAGCCTGTGACTGAAATGAGCCAGATGTTATTTCCATGGAGCAGGATCCTGCTTTTTCCATGGGTTGGGCTGGGAGCATCCTACAAAGCATCAGGGCAGGGCTTGTCTGGCTGTCACTCCTGTGCTGCCCCATCCTCCTGCTGCCCTCGCCTGGGCTGGGGGTTCTCCAAGCCCCGTTCCCTGTGCCAGGCCAGGCCCCTGCCTGGGGCTTCACAGTGGGTAGGCTGGCTGTTGTAACCAGCACCACGTCCTAAAATGGGGCAGTAAAGTACTGAATTGCATCAGTGTGAGGTTATGGTGACATCTAAAAATGCTCTGTAACTTTTCATGCTTATTTTATAACTGCAACAGGTCTGCTTTTAAAGTTACCCATTGTTGCCAACTAGTTCAAAGAACAGCAACTAGAAAGTTGCTTTAATTGGAGTAAGACATGCGTGCTGGTTTAGCTTGGGTCTGATGCTGTGATGGAGGTGTCCTGAAGTTGTCTGCATTGCTGTCCCCACCGTGATATTTGTGGGAGGGGCGGAAACTCCCAGTGCTACAAAACTGAACAGTAAGTGACAAAGAGCAGTAGCAGCTGGGGAGGTGACACAGCAGCATCCAGCAGTGGGGATGGGCTCTGAGGCTGGCCATGCCCAGGGGGTCACTCCAGGTTATGGGTCCTGGCCATGCCCCGGGAATGGCTTCTAAATACTTGTTCTGTAGGGGTTGGGCTCTTCCTCTTTTGTAACTTTTTTTTTTTTTAAGAAAAATTTACATTTTGATGAGCATTTGATCTGGGAGCAAATGGGTCAAACTGTGGGAAACAATACAAAGTACCAAGTTCTCCTCTCTTCCCATCTCCCTTTCTCTGGGGAGAGCTCTGGGGCTTCCAATCCAGTTGCTGTTTTACTGGTGCCTCCCAGTTGTTCTCTGGGAACCTGTGGGTGTTTCCAAACCCCCCTATTCTCTCCTGGCCTCCTTCCAGGCTCAGTGTGTGTCTCACCAGTCCCTGCCTTTCTGGAGTCCCCTTTCTCCACCCTTTCATCACAGATATTTTTGTCTTTTGGTGCTTTACAGCTTCCCTTGTCCTCTGCAATGGGCTTGTCCATTTGTGACTCTTGGGATGAGTTTCATCAGACCCCAAAAGGTGCTCAGTGTATCTCAAACCTCCTTATTTCCCAGCCTGGGGGCGGTTAACCAGTTAAAATTAATTGCATTATGCATCTGGTCATGATCCACAAGTTACCTTCAAGTACAGATGGTTCTGACTGTGTCTGGGCCATGGTCCAGGAAGCAGTGGACCTACATCTTGCTTCACCTTGCTCTTCTAAGATGTTGGTAGTTCCCAGATAAGTGAGTTGAGAAACCAGAAGCCGAGCAGTGTGGAGCTGAGCACCAGCTCACTTGCTTCCCTTAGCAGGGATGCTGCTCAGACACCAGCCTTGCTTGTAGACCTATGGTGAAGAGGTAACAAATATTACTGTCTTCATATTATGCTTATTTTAGGAAAAAAAAAAAATCTTAGAAAATACATAGCACTACTTGGGCCTTAGCAAGGATTGACTTCTTCATGTGGCTCCCATAAGTGGAAGCTTTAAAGATTTTATGAAGATGAGACACAAATAAGGGCTTTGAGGAGAAAAATGATGGGTTTATTTTATATATATATATATAGCTTTCAAATTCAGACTCATTCATGCCTTGCTGCCTGCCTGCTGCCAGCAGCACTGAGGGGCAGGAGCTCTGAGCTTCTGCTGGCTCACCCTGTGCCTGGGTCAGCTTCCCTGGGGCCACCACCTCTCCCTGGCAGATGGAGGGAATGGGGAAGGTGGGAGGAAGGTGGCAGGTCTCTGCTGAGCAGGACAGTGACCAATGGGGCACAGCCCTCTTGGGAACCCCTCTGTGTCAGTCTTGGCTTGTTTCCTCCCTTGCTGCTGTGGCCGTGCCCCTGGCTGGGGCAGCTGGCTGGGCTTGCAGGGTGCACCTGACACATCTGCATTCTAATCACATTTCCAGGCTATTTTGATTTTATGAAGCTCCTTATGCATATATTTCATGTTGTGAAGGTGGTGACTGCTTTAGGTAGCTTTTGAAGTTCTGGCATCTAAAACCCAAAAGGCAGCAGAACTTGTGTGGGGGCTTTCTGGCAGTTTTCAGTTCCTGGGTACAAGTTACTGCTGGGGAGATTCCAAATGGACACGAGGAAAATGTTTTGCAATGAGAAGTGTTGACCATTGGAATGATCTCCCCAGGGCAGTGGTGGATCCCATTACATTGGACACTTAAGATTTGTCTGGACAGCTTGTCTAGACTCTGCCATTCCCAAGAAAGGCTGACCCAGATGGCCCTGCAGGTCTCTTCCAGCCTGGTGGTGCATGATTCTGTGCTTCTGTAGATACATTAAGCAGGCCCTGCATATTCTGTGTGCCTGGTCACATTTCTAAAAATTCCTTTAGATTCCTTATTATGTTCCTTTAGATTTCTTATCTGTCTTTGGTGTGTTTGGCAGTTGTTGTACACATTTTTATACATAGATAGTCCTCTAACATCTAATGAGGTCACTGCTTTAACACCTTCCCTGGTGGTGTTGTCCTGATGAGAGCACACAGGAAGTTCAGGGAGTGAATTATAGAAAAATCTCCCAAATTTGTGTAGGGTTGACTCATCAAATGCTTTGTTTCTTTTGCTAGTAAAGTGTTTCATCTTTCCATGAAATAGTAAAAACTTCAATCCAGCTCAGCTAGGAGGTCCAAGTGGCCTAATTAATAAGCAATTAGCAAATAATTTGTAGTTGATAACTTATTCAATTTTAACCTGAACAAATGAAACCAGTGGAGCTTAATTGCCTCTTTGAATGTAGTCACTGCTACAAGTTGCTCAGACCCTTCCTACAAGTAACTGCATGTTTGGGAGATGAGGAGCTGGCCTGGTTACTGGAATGTACTGGATGGTTTTCCCCTTTTCATTTGTAAAGAACCCTCTGGATGACAAAACAAACAACAACCAAACAAACAAACCAACCAAACAAAACAATCAACAAAAAACCCCACAAACAATTAGGAGTGAACAGAAGGGAGGTGGCTACTGTGCTCCCAGTGGCCACCAGCCTCTTGGAAAGGGACAACTTTGGGTTTGCTTCAGTTGGTCCTGAGGACCTTAACTTTGCTTTGCTTGGGCTGGCACAACTGCAGGGGCTGAAGCTCGTCCACCAAGAGGAAGAAAATCCAGCTAACAGGACCAGGGTACCCTCCCTGGGGGTGGCCCTGCCCACCATGGGAAGCAGGGAAAGGCTGAGGTGTGTGTGTCCCTGGGGCACCAGCTGCTCTGTGGCTGGGACCTGCTTGGGCCTGTTTGGGCTGCCCTGCTCCTCCAGGTGCCTGTGTGAAGGAAACCTCTGGATGCAGAAGGCTCTGAGACAGCTCTGCCAAGTTTCTGTTGTGTTGCTTTGATAAATAGTTGTTTGTTCTTAGGAAACTGTTGGATAACTTGGTGGATAACTGTTGGATAACTTCTATCCTCTGAATCCTGCCCGAGTGGGCTGGGAATTCCTGAGCTTACTGGAAATGGGGTTATTGTGCAAAATCCAGCCAAGAGCTGAAGTCTAAGAATTTATTCCATGGCAATAAGATATCATGTTTTTTACAGCTCTAGGAGTAACATTGGAGAAAAGGACTGAGCTGTAGCAATAGGAATGTCCCGTGCAATTTTTCCATGTCTGATTTGCATGAAGGTGTGGCAAGACCATAAATGAGTCGGGTGTGACTTTTTAATGTCTGGCTTGTGGAATTTCGATCATGAATTCAGCAAGAAACCCAGGAAGGGGTTGGTTTCTCTGCAGCTCAAACTCTTGGGGGACTTCTGCATTGCATTATCACAGGCAGCTGTGGACTCGAGGCAGCAGAGTCTGTTTGCACTCCCCACACAGCAAAATCCTTCAGGTCTGGAATTGGAAGTGACAGAAATATCAATGGCTTAAAAAAGCTGCTTATATGTCTGCACTTCTCTGTCCTAGATAATAAGTAGGCTTTTGGTAGCAGGTGAGGAATACTTGAATATCATGTTCATATGTGCTTTGAACCAGCAGGGCCCAGGGCAGAGAAGCCCTTTGGGTCTCCACAGTGGCCATGAGCACACCTGGGCTGGACTGCAGCTGCCTGAACTTCTCCAGTTTATCAGGGTTTTTTAAAAATCCTGCTGGTTTTGAACCCTCTGGTTCTCCCTGTGCACAGAGATAAGCATTGAAACTGGAAGAGGGTGGATTTAAGTCAGACATGAGGAGGAAATTCTGTGCTGTGAGGGTGGTGAGAGCCTGGCCCAGGTTGCCCAGGGAAGCTGTGGCTGCCCCATCCCTGGCAGTGTTGAAGGGCAGGTTGGATGGGGCTTGGAGCAGCCTGGGCTGGTGGGAGGTGTCCCTGCCCATGCAGGGGGTGGGACTGGATGAATTTTACGGTCCCTTCCAGCCCAAACCAGTCTGGGATTTTGTGATTCCCAGAGCAGGATGAAATCAACATTTCCTGAGCAGGATACCTCTCTGGTGTTCCCAGCAATGCCAGGTTTCCCCAGTGTGAGGTGGGACAGGCCATCCCTGAACCATGTCCAGGCCAGAGCATTCCTGCTGCCAGGAGCTGGTCCTGGAGCTTTGCTCACATCATCCTGCCTTAGTGTCAGCCTTCCAGCAGCTCCCACCTCTGCAGTCCTGGAATGTTTCTTATCAGGATGAACCTGCCTCCTTCACCCCTTGTTATCCCACCTGAGCACTTGTAAGACCAGAAGTTGATCCTTCAGGTTTGAGCAGTTTGTGATGCCTTGAGCCATGTTCCTCTGGTGGACACTCTGGGATGTGGCCCCAGGGCAGTGCAGCTGGTGTGGACAAGCTGCCTGCCTAGGGGAGGGAGGCTCTTGCATGAAGGTTCCTGGTTTTATTTTTTGAATGATGTAACTTATTGAAAAGCTCAATTTGGCTATTTCAGTTGGCCTTCAAGTTTTAAAAAAATAAAATTGCATGGTTTACTTACAAAAAAAAGTAGTGGAGAGTAAAACTTTATCCAAAGTTGTGGTTTGCCTGTGGACTCTCATCTGCAGCAATGGTCACATTGTGTCATCTTTTTCTAACAAATTATGTAAATGTGACAAGACTCAAATTGTTGCCTTACAGTGCTAGTATAATTTTACAGTATTTCCCTGATTGCACATTATTCTATACTCGGAAAGAGTATTTTTGTTTGTTCTTTTGAATGCTAATTACTATCACTTCATCTGTTGCTCATCTTTCATATGTGCTGCTGCTTCAAATCTATTTCTGGCTGCAGAAGAAAAAGGGTCTTTACCCTCCAAGGTTGGTGCTGACTAAAAGCCTTATTTTGCTCTCTAAAGCTGAGCCCCAGTCTGTGAACCAGTTAAAATTTGTGTGCTTTAAACCAATTTTGAAATATAATATTTGCCTGTTGCTAGATCATTTTTTTTCACCGAAGAAAGTTCAGCCTGGAGCAAAGGAGGCTGAGGGGGGACCTGGGTCTCTGCAACTCCCTGAGAGGAGGTTGGAGCCAGGGGGGCTTGGTGTCTTCTCTCAAATAACCACTGATAGGACAAGAGGAAATGGCCTCAGGTTGTGCCAGGGGAGGTTTAGGTTGGATCTTGGGAGCAATTCCCTCCTGGCAAGGGTTGCCAGATCCTGCCCCTTCCACCCCATGTCCAATGGGCTGTCTTGATGCTGGGCTGTGCAGGTCTGGCCTGCTTGCCCTTCTCCCCAGGGAGCCTCGTCAGCCCAGTCTTGACCTTCCAACCCCCCGGCTCGTGACAAGGGTACTTTCAGTGTTGCTACACAGCCTGCCACGTGTAGCATCCTTACCTCATGCTTTTTACCTTTTTCTTGTGTCTGAGCTATGTTCAGTAACTTTGTCTGTAGTTGGAAACGTTAATTTGAGTTTTACATTTCAAAGTATGTATTGAAGCATATAGATGTCCTCACCTTCAGCTCCGTGCTGAGGAATCGCACCAGTTTTCTCTCCTTAGAGGCTTGGTGCCAATGTGCCTGCAAATCTTCACACTGCAGAAGTGTTCCTTTTGTAGACATAGGCCTCAGAGGTTTTGAAAATGCTCCTCTGGCTGCAGCATCCTGCAGATGTGAGAGGGGGAGACCCAGAGCCTGAACCTTGCAGGAAAGGAGCTTCTCTAGAGAATGAGACACCATTGCTCTCATTACTCTGGGTCAGCAGAACCTTGCTTAGCTCTTGACAAGCAGTCAGTGACCACCCCTCGAGTGAAGGACAAGCACCCAGGGGTCATCTCTTGGGCAGGCTGCCCAAAGCCTGCCAGAGCTCCATGTCCACAGGGGAAGTTCTACCCTATGGGTGCATGTTGAGGCCATGGGGTCAAGACCTTGCTGCTCTCCAAGTCTAGGAGATTTGCCAGTAAACGTATGAGGGAGGCCATCCCAGAGGACTCTGAGCACTCCTTCAGGCTGAATTCTTCTCAGAAGCTTCCTTGCCCCGTCACTGTTGGACACCAGTATGTCCCCTCTGACCTTCTTTGCTAAGCTTTCCCTCCAAACCCCTCTGCTTTCTGCTGTGCTGTGGGCACTGCTGAGAATCAGGTACTCCTTGGAGAGATGCATTACACCTGCTTACCATCTCCCTCATGGTATTGCTGCTTTCCAGAGTGGAAGTCATGGAAAAAGGGAAAGAACTGTGAGCATGTGCATGTGAGCACAGGTACAATTTTTGTTTCCTGGTTTGAAAGACTGGGGAATTTTTGAGGACTGGAGTGTGATGTGAAGATAACACTGAAGTCCTTGGGGAAGGCTCAGAAGGAGCTGAGAACTTGCAGCAGGTCTTCTAAGATTAAGAACAGTTTGGAGTCTGGGTCACAGGCAGAGACAATTTGCTGTGCAGGTTCTTTGCAGGAAGGCTGAGAATGGGCAATTTAAGGCTTTCATTTCACTGGTTGATTGGCTGCTCCTTCCAATAAATTTATGGTGCTGGGTCTTGTTTGCTACCCAGGACCCTCGGGTCTCAGGTTTTGGCTTGTTGTTTTCCACGTGCTGCACCTCTCCAGTTGCTTTCCTGGAGCTCTTGGAGCACATCTTTACAAGAAGGATTTACAGCATTGGTGGTTGAGCTCAGCTGCCCTTCTCTGTGGTTTGCTCATGAGTGGGTTGGGTTGAGAAATGGAGTCAGGATTTTATTTCCCCCCCCATCCTTCCCACCATAACACCTAAAGAGTCTTTCTGCCTCAGTCCCACCAGTGATTCTGGGTGAAATCATCTGCCAAACCAAGTGTGATGGAATAATTAAGATAAAATCTAAATGCAAGTGCATGCACGTGTGCACATACCTGTGTGCACACACAAGTGGGGATATGGAAGTTTAAAGAACAACCAGAAATAGATAGTGACTGAAGACTGCCAGAAGAAGGCTGTGTTCCCATCCTGTAAGTCCAGCTCCAATTGGAGCTCATGTAGTGGGGAGAAGCTGAAAGATAAATGTGACAGGAAAAGCCTGACTGTGCTCAGGGCTTTCAGTGATCAAAGCAGCCTCTTGGAAAGCCTGTTGTCAAACCTGATGCTCTGTCACAACTCGGTGCATCTGTCCTGGATTAAAAACAAAATATTGAAGATTTTTGGAGTTACGAGCAAAATCCTCCACATCTAGGAGGCAGAAACAGCTGCTTATTAGGAGTTTTTCCCCCCTTAAAATATATACTTTAACTGTCTAGCTCCAGCGTTCATGACTGCAGGCAAGAGGAAATCTGCACATACTGAATTGCCTCTGGCTAGCAGATGTATTTCTGGGGTACATAATATTTTAAGCAGGTAGCACAGAACAAGTCTGGGAGTCAATCTGTCTGTAACTCATCAAGCATTCACAGCACACTGCTAGCAAAATAATTTTAAAGGAAAAGTCACTTACCAGTCACCAAGAAGCATCCAGATGAAGAAGTGATGTCTATGGCAAAAGTAAGAGGTTTCCAGTGTGATTTCTAATAAAATCAGATCTAGCTAGTTAAAAATCTCCAGTCCTTGCATCTGCTTGCAAGGGCTCCATCAGTGAAGTGTGTTTTGAATAAAGCTGTGGGACTGCTGACCAAGGACTGTGCTGTAAAGTTTTGGTTTCAGCTGACCCAGACTCTGCAGCTAAGTTTGGTCAAGGGAAGCACTGTCCCAGCTCACTCTGCAGGGTGGGCTTGGTCAGAAACCCTTCCCTTTTGTCAAGGGTTTTAAGATTTTCAAAAGTGTTAACAAATACACCAGTGTATGAGGACCAAGCCTTAAGTAATGGTCCTTGTGAAGTCTGAAAGGAACCTTTGAAATCTGCTGCACCACACAGGACTACAGAGACCAGCCTTGCTGCGAGGTTGAGGAGCAGCCCTAATGAGCGGGGGGGATAGCTCTGAACTCAAGGGCAGAAGATTAGGAGGAAAAAAAGGGAGTGAATAAATGGTGCCTGTGACTTGTGGAGGCTTCTCTTCATTCCCTGATGTGTGGTTTTGTGAACTCAGCCTGTGATTGCTTTTATTGAGTAACCATGTAGAGGTATCTAAGAAGACTAACAGATTTTTAACATACTAAAACGGTCTGATCTTTGTGTGTGCTTGTTATTTGCTATTATACAACTTCTACAGACTTGTGTCTTTAAGACTGCTGGTCCAGAGGTTATAGGAGGGAAGTAGATGGTGTTGGGATGTCTCCTGCTCTGTGACGTGTTCTGGACTCTGACCTGATGCCATGGAGAGGGTGTTGGTCATCTTCAGGGTTTGCTGCATAAGGCTCTAACTTGGTGTTGAAACACCAATCTTCCTTCACAAACTGTCTCTGCAAGAAGTTTGGCTGGATCAAGCAAAGGCTCATTTATCTTGTTTTCAAACAAGCAGTGATCAGGTGTGTTGCTGGGACTCATGTCATGGTGGTTGTTTGGGATAACCTAGGAGAAGCCATTGAGAACCTCTCTCTGAACATGGGTGCATTTGGATGTCCCAGACAGAGCTCCTGGGTGGCACAGAGTGATGGTTTTATCCACTAGTAAATATAATAGGTTCAAGAGGGGCCTAAAATCCAGAATGAATGAAAACATCTAGAACCACTGGTGCTGGAAAAATACTGTCTCTCCTGTTCCTCCCCTCCAGCTTCTGATATCCTGGTATGTTTCTTGTGACTTCTCATGTATTCCAAATTGAAGAGGAGCTGATGTCCCTGTTCAGCTCAGCAGGGGCAGCCCTGGCTCCCTGAGCACTTGCTGGGGGTGCTGAGGTATGGAAATATTAGGAGCACAAGTTGGCAGCATGGAAGTTGTCATGCAAGCCATGGCCATGAGCACTTCAAAGTACTCTGGGCTGGAAAAAAAGCCATTATTGTTGCCATCTGTTATCTAGCTGCATGGAGGCAGTTGAAAAATGTGTACGTTTCTGTTCATTTTAATAAAGATGTATTAAAAGACTCAGAGGAGATGTGCCTCTAACCTGAAGCAATGCAATAAGGCATGCAGGTTGTTTTTAGAGTTGATGGATGTGGTGTCAGTATTGGAATGGGTCAATGTTAAAGGCATCCAGAGTTGTTAATATTTCTGGTAAATATATAAGCTTTTGCATTTATCCACACAGACACCTAATATGAAGGCAATCTGGTTTCCAAAGCTCTCTTATCTGTTAGTGCTCTGCTGAGAACTGGTACCATCAGAGCAGGTAACGAACTCAGCTCAGAGATAATGCTGTTTAGCATATATACAAATGCAGGAACTTTGAGTAGGTTTATGTTGCAGCAAAACAACAGCAAAAACCTCCCGTGGAAGACATGAATGTTGTGCCTGCCACAACAGGAGGGAGTTGGAGCAATTGGGGTGGCAGATTCCTTGGCATTTTGAAAGAGCCGGAAAGGGAGGAGAGCATGACATGGAGACCCAGTCAAGGTGTTCAGAAGGACAGCACACTCCCAGAGGAGCAGAACATGGGTGAGCTCAGGCTGAGAGGTGTTTGCTTTGTTGAGGGACAGAAGAGGTGTGTCCCCTCATGGCCAGATCCCCCCAAGTCCTGCTGAGCTCTGGCTGGTGTGTTATGTCCACAGCCTGGTCATGGGGGGAGCTCAGGGCAGCCAGGGTCTGTTTGTCCCTCCTGGGCAGCAGCCTGAGCCCAGAGTTGCCAGAGGGGCCCCCACTGCCCCTTTCCCTCCCCTCTGTGTGTTGGGAGGGGTGCATGGCAGGGGACACCTCCTGGTCCAACGAAGAGCTCAGCCAGACCCCATGGCAGTGTCCCCCAGGAGCAGGGAGCCCTAGAGCTTGTTGGAGCTGTGGGTGCCATGCACCAGGGTGACCAGGTGTCTGCACCCCAAGGTGCTGCAGTGGCACCAAGTCTGCCTCTCTAATCCTTTAATAGCAGCCTTTCTTCTCACAGTAGCCTCAGCTGCTAAACTGCTGGTAATTGCACGTTAAAGGCGTGACTGCCCCTGGAAGTCTGGCTGCTCTGAAGGCACCACCTTGCCAAGAGATGAGTATCTCTTCCCTCAGTGTCTCTAGTACAGATAATATGTTTGTTGCCTTCTGCAAGACAGAATTACTGACAAGAAGTCTGTTGAGCAACGTTCCACCCAACACCCACTTGTTGATCAATAAAAGCCAACAAACTGGATTTGAAGGTTTTGGCATTAATTTCTAGCAGCAAACACCGACTGTGCTACCAGATCAGGTCCCAGCTTGGCTGTCCTGACTGCATCCAAGCTGCTTCTATGGAAAATAATACATGTTGGGATGTGAAGTGACCTGGTTTTCATGGCGAAAGAAGTGTTTCTCTGCTCTCTTTGTGTTTTTCCCTGTGCAGCTGCAGGACCTATCCTGATCTTCGTACAGTTTCTGCAAAGGTTCTTGTGCTGGATGCTCTGTGAGGAGATGGGATCACTGCAGCCTTCCTCAGGAGGGCTGTCTAGTCACTGCTGACAACACTAGAAACACAACAAAGTGGTTTGCTCAAGGAAGCCAAGAGTAGCTTTGGAGTGTGACCAGTGAGAGCCCTGGTAATAGGAGCCATTTCTGGTGTTGGCTGTAGTGTCAGGGCCAGGAATGGAGTGGTTTGCCTCTTTCCTTCTGGGATGCTTTGCGAGCTGCCAAGGTCTCTCTGGACACCCCAGCTCTCCCTGGCCCTGCTGCCCTGGCAGGAAGAGATGCTCAGGGCCCTTCTGTCCCTTCCTGTGCTCAGCCAGCCTGGAAAGGAAAGGCACAGCAATTAAGAGCAGGAGGGACCTAATCCCTTCTGCTCAGAGACTGTTACCCATGTTTACCTCCCCAAGGAATTGTGATCTGGCTGGCACCTGTCACACAGTTCCTCTGCTGTGTCCCTGGGGCTGAGCAGATAGGCCATGTGCAGAGGTGTGCTCATCTTCTTAAAAGTCATTCTTTCAAAACAAAAAATGAGTTTAAAAAGAAATGTCAATTCCATGTTGATTGCTTTCACTTGATTGGTTGTTCCTGTAATGAAAATTACATTCAATTCAGTCTTTTGATTGATGATGTGTTGGGCTTAATTGCACTGTTTTAGTTCTGCCTCCTTGGGATACTTCCTGAGCAAGCTGGTACTTATTACTAAGGAAAAGTCACTCTGGTTCTTTCCTAGTTTTTACAGAAATAATAATAATTGGATTGGATTCTTTATTACTTTTTTGGTAAGATGCTTTTTCTGTGTAAGTTCTCCATCAAAAGAAAGGAAATAACTTGTCATTTAACTTA
This sequence comes from Apus apus, assembly GCF_020740795.1. Classification (NCBI taxonomy): domain Eukaryota; kingdom Metazoa; phylum Chordata; class Aves; order Apodiformes; family Apodidae; genus Apus; species Apus apus. The sequence goes on along the minus strand of NC_067288.1, from coordinate 31,341,671 downwards.
TTAAATGATAGATTTTTGAGATGGATTTTGTCACTTATTCATGTTTGAAATATATATTGATGCCAGAGATCAAAATCTTTCTGAAATTTGAGGAGGGGGAAAAAATCCACTTTGGAATCCACCTGTCAATTATTCTTACCTTCTGGGATCTTGAAGACTTATGAAATTTTCATTTGGTATTAACATAAATGGCACCTGGGAGAGGCAGGAGCCACCCCTGACTCCCAGAGGCATGGGGGCATCTCTCTCTGTACATGTTGAGAGCTGTGGGGTCTTATCCAGGTATCCTGTGATCATCATCTTGATATCCAGGGGGACACTGGAAAGGGTTGATCATATGCTCCTTATGCTTCAGACAGGAAACACCTCTGTCCTGTTCTGGACAGTATAACATTTTCTTGATGCCAGTCCTGAAATAATGAAAGTCAGAAGGCAATTATAGCAAGATTTTTTTTTTAAGAAGCATGTTTTTTCTGTGTAGAAACCTCTGGCAGAGATCTCTTGCAAGAAGGGAAATAAGACTGATGGGATGTAGAGCCAGCAAGAGCTGCTGTAGGCTGGATGGAAGGAAACCTAGCTCATGGGTCTGTGACACAGCTTAATAAGATCACAGATAAGAAATATCCCTCAGGTTCTGATAAAAGTAACTACATAAAAGACTGATTGTGTTGAAAGCAGAAAACCTCCAGCAAATGAAATAGGCCAACAGAAACCATAGTGCACTGCGGAGGCTGAGGGTCTGTCTGCAGCCCCTATGTGTCCCTTGGTGTCTGCAGACTGACCCAGGCACTGCCCCAGTACCACTGACAGCAGCCCCCCAGAACAACGTGTCTTACTTAGAATCATCACATTTTTCCTGTAAGTGTCACTAAAATCTTAAACACCCTTAATCAAAATGTCATTTTATGTTAAAAATCTTTTTCCATAGAAGTGCAAACCAGCCCTGCTCTGTGTTGGACCTGCCTCTTCTTTCTGTGATCGTTCCATTGATTTCCCCTCTGTGCTCTCCGGAAAAGAGATTTTATTTCTTGCATCTCTGTCCCCTTGGCTGCTGGTATCATAGCTGGGTTTAGTGCTTCATAAATACATGGCAGTGATCATGTTGTGCTAAGGGTTAGCTGCATATTTACAGATGGCAAATTGAAATGTCTTGTATCACACATGCTTGGGATTTATTCAGCTGAAATATTAAACAACTAAAGTTCAGCTTTTAGCAGGAATAATGAGGAAACTATGAGGTCTAGTTTTTCTTTGGCCATAAAAACCATAGTTAGAAATCTTTTTTCCTGTCACTTTGCTTTGGTATTTATATTTGCTTTTTAAAGTAGTACAACACCCTAAATTAAGGGTTGACAACTTAATTATGCATGATTGATATGCTTGTTCTGAGGGAGTCGTTACCAGAATGTAAACTCCAAGTGCTGCTTGGTTTGCATGTGGGGATTGCAAGTAGAAGCAGGGAAGGAATGTGCCTGGGTCCAGGGACCTGACCAGCTCCTGCAGCCGCAGCACTGGAGGTGGGGAGAGATGTCCTGCAGCAGATCCACAGCCTCGGTGGCCAAGGGGCAGAGCTGGGACCTCCCCAGCCAGGAGAGCCTGGGCCTGAGTCTGGCTGAGCGTTGTGTCTTGGTTGTAGGAGGGTGAGCTGGCCCAGGGACCTGGGCAGGGAAGCAGGAGGAGGTCCTGCTGGTACAAACGGGTGGGGAAGGACCACCATGAGCATGGCTCTCCTGGCAGGGTCTGGAGGACCTTGCTGCTTTCTGAGACACAAGCCCAGCCCCTGTACAGAGCTGCACCACTTCAGAGAAACCACACACAGCAGATGCTGCAGCCCCAACAGATACAACCCAAAAGGTGTCAGCAAGCTTCTGATTGTGGCTGACAGAGCTTCACCCACACCTGTTTAGCTCTTACCTGCCCATAAGCCTATGCTGTCTCCTCAGGTTTGCTCAGGAGCTCCTGGCTTTTGTTGGATGCTGTCTATCTGCAAGAGGGCTTTCCATGAAGGTCTGTCTGCAGCACCAGGTGTGATACTAGCAAAGATGGTGCTTTTCCTGAAGGATAAACGTGCTTCAGAGAAGGGCTGTAGCACAGGTGTGGGACAAGCTGGCTAACACCTGCAGAGCTGTTCTTGGTGCTACTGCCTGAAATGTGTAATGGTTTGGAGGGGGATCAAGCTACTTGGTTGCTTTAAACTTCGCTCATGTCTGCTTTAATGTTAGTGGATGAAATGGGTGTCATAGTTGCTGTGGCAGAGTTACAGCCATAAAGTTTGGCTTTAAAGGTGATTTGAGTTCTCAGCCTGCTCTGGAGGGATGTCCTTCCTGTCATCCACCTGATGACACATGGCATAATGTTTGTGACACAGGCTTTAGCTTCTCCTGGGAGCAGAGCAGCTAACACTGACATGTTAGGCATTGTTCCTTCTGATAAATGAAGTGGCCTGTGAAAAACTAACTGCTGCTAAATTGTCAAGGGCTTCATGCTTTCAAAGTCTCCCAGAAGAGCTGGAACAAATTTTGGTGCCCCGCTTGACCTCCCTTCTAGCCATCCCAAACACAAGGAGGAACCGTGTGCCCTTCTCAATAGTCCAGAGCAGAATCCTTATGTTTTTCACTGGAGATGTTCCTCGTTGCTCAGGGCTGTCACACAACCTCTGAGACCAACCAAAAGGTGATGCAGCTTTGATTTGGTTTAAATGTTTATGTGAAACAGGGTTTGCACTGCAGAGATGTTTAGTTTGTTTTTTTTGAGCAAATGGTTCTTCCAACAAAAACACTTCAAGGACTTGCCAAGGAAAACAACGCTTTGGCCAAAATTGGTCAGTTGTCTCATGGTGTCTTTGATTTCTTTCTACAAGACTTTTTCTTTTCATAAATACCACCACTTGCCTGTGAAATCTGCACAAATGAAGTGGAGGCTTCTCTGCTTCAGCCTCTTGTGACTAAAATCAGTAACACTTTGCTGATCCCGGAGCTCAGGAGGCAGGTGCCCACGGGCGCTGGGCTGCCAGCCTTCACAGCTCCTCTGTTCTTCGTAACAATTGATGGGAGCTTCATCTGGGGGTGTGTGCTGCTTTCATCTGAGGAGCACAGCAAAGGGCATCTCCTCTGCAGCCTGCTCCTCTTACCCTCCGCAGGACTGAGGCCAGCAGGGAGGAGCTTTCCCTTTGGCATTTTCTGCCTCTCAGCAAGGGGAAGCGAGACTCCTTTTTATTAAAGGTTAATTTGTTTGAGGATTAAGGGAACAGGAATTTCTGTTTGATCAATTTTCCTTCGTCACATGAGGGGGGAGGGTCTGGCTGTTGGGAGGACGCTGGAATATTAACCCGTGTTGCTCTCAGCTCTGGGTTGTGGGCCAAGGCCAGAGCTGGTTTCCCACGTGCTGCTTGCACGGGGCAGATGAGCCCCCTCCCTGGGAGGCTTCACACCCAGCCTGTGGGTGAAGTTTCCGCAGCTCAGGATGAGAAAACAATGCCTGCACAGCTGCAAGGGCATTCTTCTCTCTGATATGTTTTCCTCTGAAGCTATTTAATTGTAAGTTTCAGGAGTAACTGGAACTGAATTTGAGGGATAAATGATAACGTTTAATTTATTAAATTAAAAAATTTAACAGTAATACATCTTAGTTTTCTAGTTGTGGTAGGGCTAGTCCTCATGATCCCTGTCAACACAGCTGGGTTAACAAAGGCTTCTTAAAGACCTCTGGATAACAGCTTATCCATCACTTCTGGATTGCCACACACTGAAAATAAACTTTGAAAAGATTTCCCACCTAACATCATCTGTATGGCTGTGACATGAGATGGAAGAACTGCAGTTGTCTTCAGGTGCATGTAAGACATAAGCAAAGGTGAATGTGCTGCAGGGAGGAGTGGAGGGAAACATCAGATAACAAAAGGTTTATCTAAAACTGAAATAAATCTGTGTAGATATTGGAAACTGGTGTTCAGAAAACTTTTGAAAATATATTAGTGAAACAGTAAGTCTGTTAAATCACTTTCTCAAGCTAGTTTCTATTAAAATGCAGTCTTCTTTTGCTTTAGATGTCAAACACTGAGGATGTAGTTTGTGTGCAGGCACTGCAGGAATGCACAGCTCATGTAATCTCAACCTTCCTTTTCTTTCTTTCCCAGGTGTCCCCAGTGTATTTTTAAATTGGGAAATGCTTCAATTTTCCTTTCTTGATTCAAACATCTGTGTAACCTGGAAGATAATATGAAGCAGTGGATGTAAGAAGAGGCCCTACAGTGAGCAAAGCAAGGAATGTTTGAGGGATGTCTGTCAGTCCCTGGCTTCCAGGAAGGACTCCTCGTGGGACATGGCTTCTCCTCATGACCTCTTGTTGGAGGGTCTATCAATGGCCAACAGCTCTAAGCACAAGTGAGATCATGTTGCTGGAAAGCCTGGGTGCTCTGGGCATGTCTGTAACATGGAAGGAACTGATGGATGGGGACTTCCTACCCTGGCTCATTAACAGCCCAAGGCCCCAGCTGGAGAGTGCTGGATGTTCCAGCACCCTCTGGCCCTCACCTACAAGAGATGTGAGGTTACCTGGCAATGCTTGGCCAGCGAAGGACTCTTGGAGGAGCGGGGTGTACATGGCCCTTTAATGAGCAGAGGGCAATGGGGTGTGGGCACAGACACAAACTGGAGCACAGGAAGTTCCACTGCAACAGGATGAAAAACTGCATTACTGTGAGGGGGACAGAGCCCTGGGACAGGCTGTCCAGAGAGGTTGTTCAGTTTCTTTCTCGGGAGACTTTCAAGACCTACCTGATGTGTTACTGTGTGACCTGCCCTAAGTGATCCTGCTCTGACAGGGAGGTTGGACTATGATCTCCAGAGGTCCCTTCCAGCCCAGCCCATTCTATGATTCTTCCATGGGTGCTGCCTCCACAGATAATGAGGAGGAAAAGAAGGAAAGACCTGCTCCTTCCCAGCTATGTGGCCTGGGGTAGCGGTGCTCTGTCCCAAATCTGCTGCCAGAGGACACTTCTCTGATGGGCTGGCTGAAGTTTACCCCAGGAAGGCAACCAGATGAGGTATGTAATGGCCAAGAGTGTTCAGCCCTGTGGCAAGAAGGGTGGGTGGGTTCCTGGCTAAGAGCTGCTGCTCTCCTCTGCTTCACTTCTCAACCAGCTGAGAGGAGACAACGCCACTACTGCCAGGGATGTGGTAAGGAGCCTCGGTTTACTTCCTTATAAATGAAGCATTTTGGGGCTGTGTTAGGAAGCCTTGGTTTATTTGCTTATAAGTGAAGCATTTTGGGGCTATGTTGTTGAGTGTTTTGGGGCTGTGTTGTTGAGCAGCCTTCGTTTACTTCCTTATAAATGGAGCATTTTGGGGCTGTCTAATCAGTGGCCAGCAGGAGAGCATGGCAAGGCTTCCAGGGAACACCTTTCTATCCTTGTGCTACTTGTGGGAAAGCCCTCGGGGCTGTGTGGTTGGTGTAAACCATGAGTATATTATGGAACCTCTCTAGGCTCTTCTGAAGTCCCTTTGCATGAGGAGAAACATGATGACATGCATGCATGGTGGACCTTTTTTGGAGAGAAATGACATTTATCAATTCAGGCAATCACCCTCTTTTATTTTTTTTCTTTCCTTGTAAGAAGAGAGGGAACAACTTGATTCATAACAGAACTGTACAAAAGGAGCATGTGCTGACAGCTGCTTTGATAGTGTGATTGAATTAGGGTTTATTAAAGGACTTTCTGGAATTGCAAAAGGTGTTTGTGCTTTAATGACAACAGAGGTGTGGCAGGAAATCCCAGCCCCAGGTTCCTTGGCTGTAGCCATATCCAAGCCTGCTGCACTCATTGCAAGCAGCAACTTGTGAATTGTTTTTCTCTGAAGGAAAATATTTTGTGGCACTTGGTATCACCTCTTTTAGATTGCTGTGTGTTGAGGCAGGTGTTTTGCAACTTTTGTGTCTTATCAACAGGTGCAGTTAACTTTGTGCTTCCATGGTTGAAACTGGTCATTTTCTGGTTTTGTGAGCTAAAACTCTTTGGTTACATTATTTAGTAGCATGATATATTTATACTAGTGTCTACTGTTCCTATTTAGGTATTCTTCACTGTCCCCCAAGGTTTTGTACCCCATTTTGTTACTATCCTGTCTTTGTCCACCAGCTAGTGCACCTGAGTATTTACCTTCAGATGAAGCATTAATTTGGAATGTTTCATCTGCATAAGAATAGTAAGTTTATCTACCAGCCAAGTCAATTATTTCATTAATATAGTCACACTCTTAACATCTGAAAGCTTGCTGGTGTTGGGTTTGTATCCACCATTTCAAGTGGGAAGTAGAGCTCAGGTGCCAGCACAGAGGAACCTTGTTCATTGTTCCTTGTTGGCTGGTTCCTGGTGTGAGGGCTGCAGAGAGCTGGTGGGACCAGCTCCAGGCACATCATCCCCCTGGCTTTCCTGGTCTCTCTTGCCACGGGCATTAATTTATCTCCACCAGCACAGTAGTTTGTGGGTTCCTCGGTGATGTGGTACTTTCTATTTGAACTTCACCAGTAAACATCTTCAGACCTCACCCCAGTGCACAGGGATTCCTGTGCTTCTGGTACATCACCACCTCTGGGAATTCAGTGGGAATGACACATCATTACTGTCATACCAGAGATGGTATTTCAAACCCCTGTGACTAATTACTAACAAATTATGAGAATTTGAACATCAATTCCCAGGTTTTGCTCTGGGCAAACCCACTTTCCATAAGGCATGATATGCTTTGGTTCCTGGAAGGGGTCAAATGCTGCTGGTCTTTGCTCATTCTTCTGCCTTTCTGTGTACACAGGTGAGCCCCTGAGTTGTAGGGTTTCAATTAAGCATTGAAATTGTCCCAGATGATTTGAAATAATTTCTACATTGTTTAAAATGACTTTTGTGTATCAATCAGACACAAACATTTCAGCCTTGTGTATGTGTACAAGCAGAGTGTCTCTGTGCACCAGAACATTGTGCTGCTGCTGGAAGTTTGCCAGTGTCATCAGTGTCTGGATTTCTTCTCGTCAAGACTTAGGTCACTTGTTTATTAGAGTTTATGATTCCTGCTGCAAGTTCATCCTCTTGTTGTGGTGCTTTCCAAAACCACGAGCCACAAAAGCTCTTCCTTAGAGCCAAAGAGATCAAGTGAATTCTGGATGTGAACATTCCTTCTCCCTGATGTTTGTAAGTCCATGAGACAAGGAAGTTGCTGCTGGTTTTGTACCTGGAGACATCCATTCTTTGAGTGTATGGGTGGGGAACAGGGAGCACCAAGAAGTGATCCAGCAGTGTGAAGGTGGCTGCTGTAGTGCTGATTGCTGTCCTGTTTTGGGGGAGTTTTATACTTAAATGAATAGCAAAAAATTGGAAAGACAAGAAAAAAAAAAGTGAAAGAATGATTCAAGGTCTGAAAAGCGTGCTCGTACAATTGCAAGCTTAAGGGTAAAGGTGGAGAGTTGATCATTGCCTGCCTACGTGGGAAAGATTTCCAGCCTGAGACTTAATTCCTGGTGTCTAACACAGGACAGGCTCATGTTTCAGCTTTCCCCTCAAGAGGAGCACTAATAGTGTCTCTGGTTACTCACTTTTGTAACGTTCTAGGAGCAAATTATCACTCAAACCTCTCTCGTGATGTCAAATGTGACTGAAATCAGCCAAGCAGCTTCAGGGCTGCTCTCAGCAGAGGGGCACACAGCCACACCTCTGTCACAAAAGCCTCATTAAAAAATGCAAAAACAAACCAAACAACAACAAACACAGGATAAAAACATATGCTAAAGCTTAAACAGGTTTATGCTTGATGTAAAACATTTTGCAGTGCTATGGTGAAGCATTTTATTGTTTTTTAAGTTTGAAAAAGAGTAATTAAAAAAACTAGAGACATCAACAGGGACGTTCACTTTTAGTACAATAATATCTGATTCAGTCTTTCAAAGTTCCTCCGATTTTGAGTTTAGATTTACTATTTTAAAATGTGCAAATGAGTCTGTTTCACTGGCAGGTGTTACAGAGATGATGTGAGGACTTTTGGAATACCCCAAAATTATATTTAATGGTTGTTGAAAAGCTTCTCTTCAAAATGTAGCCTTCCCAACAGATGTGTTGGTCTGTCACTTTCTGTAGTAGTCTCCACATTACATTGGAGCACAATTTGTTATAATTAGGTCTTCTGAGGCTCTGCATGTGTGTTGGTGTGCAAGGATGTGTGGACAGAGAAATTACGAGAGAAGCAGCGTGTGCACTGGCAAGGGATACTTGTTTGATGAATGAAGCTTATTTTGTCAGTCTACCATAGCCTAGCAGCTTGTGTTTCATTTCTTGTGGTTACTTCAATTAATTTGACAGATACAGCATCTTTTTTTAAACGCCACACTGAGGAGTGTGACTATTCAAAACATGAGCTGCACTGCTTGCTTGGGACTAGGGAGATCAATCATGTTTCGTAGTGGTTTGTCAGGGGCTCTGTTCTGCCCCTCTCACATGCAAGTTCTTTAGTATTCAAAAGGCTAATTGTTCTCAATGTGGCCATGAAATTCCATTTCTGTTCTTGACCATAAGTGTGGCCAAAGTTGATTTTTGTCTTCAGGGTATTATTCATGTGTTTTTCCTGAATGTCCTAACCCTCCTCTTGTTGTTGGCTCCAGCTGGCTCAGGGGTGCTGGCACCAACAGCACTGTGAGAAGGGAGCTGGATCTTTCAGGGAAGTGCTCAGCCTTTCTGATGGCTGGTTTGTATCCCCCAAGGCCTCACCTCACAGGCTCTGGAGCTCCTGGGGCCAGGCAAAAGCAGTGAGGGATATGCAGATCTGTTTCCCAGAGACCCTGGCAGTGCTGGGATTCCAGCAGCAGCTCTGGAAGTGCCATAAGGCATTTCTTGGTACCATTGCTCAGAGATTTACCCACTCACTGTCTGGAGATTCCTCAGGTTTTCATTTTAATACCTGGGGAGAAGACATGCAATCCACACAGACTTCCAATCTGGTGGTTTCTTTATGTGATTAAATGAGTAAGCTAAATTATAAACGTAAATCAAATAGAGAACAGAGTAGGATAATGTGAAGTCAACACATAAATCACTTCAATGGGTGGTTTATTTGATAATCTGTGATCAGTGTTCTTAATATCCTCCATCCAGTGTGCTGCACACACACACAAAAAGGGAAACCCTCTCCCCCTCCCCTTAAGAACTCACTTCAGATCCTATCGCTTCTCCTTTTGCTGCTGCAGGACAGCAGACCTTGTGAATAAGCAGGGAGCATTATGGAAATCTGCTTCACTTTTTTTTAGTGAATTTGCTATTTTCTGCAAAGCATTTTTGTAAAGAAAGCAATTACAAAAGCTGGGGGATAAAGTGCCCTGGAGTGGATGCAGGATGGTTCAGGAAATCCTGCTCAGTGCCACTCCTGGAGGTCTTGGTCAGAAAGGCCCAACACACCCTTGGGGTCTTGCTTGCTTTAGTTCCAGCCTTGAGGGTTAGAAACACAGAAGAGGAGCCCAGAACAACCTGCTGCCCAGGGCAGGGCTGGAACTGGATCAGATCCTTAGGGTGCTGCTCACCCAGAGGTGCCCGTGGTAGATGTACCCAGTGACCCAAGCCAGCAGGGCAATCAGCACTTCCAGGCACCTTAAGATGCTCCAGGAAACTCCAGCTGGTGGGGTATGAGCATAGAGAGGAAGAGTTTGGTTTAATTACCCTACAGAACTAAAGAATAATGCTTTTAAATGACCAATTTGAGTGTGACAGTCTCATATTTCCAGACAACTGGCATGTACTCTTTAGTGTGCTTTAAAAAGGAAAAATAAAACGAGATCCCAAGATATTCTGCTGGAGAGGGCTGTGTCTCAAAGGAAAGTGTGTGTGGACACAAAACCAAAAAATCCATCTTTTTTTCTATTGGTGATGAACCAGGGTGGGTGATCATCAGGGCAGGGCTGGTCACTGCAGCCCCAGGGAGGCTCTGGGCCCCAAGGAGTGCTGGTCATCCAGCCAGAGAGGGAGAAAAGGAGTGTCCTGGCTTGCCCGGTGCCTCCCACGTTGCAGCTGCCATCCCTGTTCTTTGTGGCCAGCACAGCAGTGCCCAGAGCTTTAATCCCAAGGTCGAAACACTTGCGTGAGATGTCGGGGGTTATTTAGTCAGGATGCTCCCTGGTGAGTAAATTAAATCCTAACACGGAGGAGGGATCTGGGCTGCTGAGCACGGAGCTGCAGGTTGTTCCCCCTGTGAGGCTTGACATGTGGCACATCCTGTCTTGTCCAGGTTATAAACTCCAGCTGTAGTAGTGAGGGATCCCCGGGCAAGCTACTGTAAAATACAAGGGTCTCAGTTGGGAAATGGGATTTAAAACCCAGTAGTTCTGGTGATGATTAGGCTGCATGTCTCCAGTCTGAAAAATACCAAAGGAACAATTATGGGATTTTTTTATGTTTGAAATACACTGCTATATAATCCTTAGGCTCATAAAATGGTCTTAGCATCAAGACACTAGAAAAAAAAAAATCTTGTGTGCTTCCTTAGTGCTAAAAAAGCATTTGTTTGCAAGTGTTCCAGCACACTGAGGGGAGTGTCTTGACTTGTCTGGAGCTTGGAGAGTTGCAAAGTGTGGCACCACAAACTCCAGATCTCCTTCCTCTGCTCCACTTCTAAACCCATCCAGGAGGATACTTGCTCAGCACAGGGCAGTAGCCACATGATGCTCTTTCTGCTGAAGCAGGATGCTGGTGTCTTGTCACTCACCTTTTTTTTTTTTTTACTGAGATGGATGTGAAGCTGCTCCTTTGCACAGCAAACTGGGCTCTTTGCCTCTGCTGATCAGGGAACTCCAGTTAAACATGCCCAGCCCTTTCCACACGTGTTGGGAAGCGATGTCTCTGCAGAGTTCATCAGCCTGAAGCTGCTGGTGGATGTTTTCAAACCACACTCCCTTGTGTGTCTTAAAATAGGGCTTGTCGTCTGAGCCTGAGCTGACAGCATTATCTGTGTATCTGGCACCAATATTAGCGAGCTGCTGCCTATTGGCAATCATTTCATGGGATGCCAGATGGGGAAGAAAATGTTTTCCTTCACCCACATATGACTGAAGTTTTCTTGCTAGCAATTCCACCCCAGAGGGTGGTGAAGCCGTTTAGCACCCAGAGCTGCACGGGTGCCTCTGCCAAGCGGAGGGCTCTGGGTTCCGGCAGGAATGTCACGGAGATGGGCAGGGTTTCCTTGCTTCTCTGGGGTTGAGACAGCAGAGGTACAAGGTGCCGGGTCAGCACTGCTCTTCCTGCCACCCCTGTGGATGCTGAAGAAGAAATTAGACTGGATATTAGGAAGAATTTCTTTACTGAGGGAGTGGTCAGACATGGGAACGGGCTGCCCAGGGCCATTGGTGGAGTCACCATCCCTGGAGGGATGTACAAACCATGTAGATGAGGCACTTCAGGACATGCTCTAGTGGGCTCTTTTTTTTTTTTGTGGGGTGGGGGTTGACAGTTGGACATGATGATCTTAGAGGTCTTCTTCCAACTATGACAAATCTGGGAAAAGAGAAAATTTTAAACTCTTCCACTTTTTCTCCCCTTCCCCTTCACTGCTGAGCCTCCCTGAAGGAGTGTGGCTGTGAGGTGGGGATGGGCTGTGCAGTGAGCCAGGGATGGGGGTCACTGCTGGGGGTGGCATCTCCCAGCAAGGCTCCTCAGACAGGGGAGGATCCAGGTGACAGTATGAACGCCTGGTGTCTGAGCAAGGGCTCCCTAGAGCTTGTGTTTTATAAACAGGCACTGGGGGATTCACTCTCTGTGCATTTTTGGAGATCCCACATGGGCTGGGCTTGCTCTGTAGCCTTGTTCTGTCAAGTTAAAAGACCCGGGTAAGACAAGGACCTGATTCTCTGGAAACAAGAGCCCAGTTGTTCTGGTGCTACCAGAGCTCCTGGCTTACAGCTTGTAGGTGCCAGCTTAGACAGCACACCAGGATTCTCTCCCAAGTTTTGAAGTATGGGAAATAACTTCCCAGAGTCTTTTCCCAAGCACTTCTGCATAAAGTCAGACTTTGCAGGAAATGGGAAAATATGTTTTATGGAGATTTTGGCATTTGCTTTCAATCCTATTAGTGAAAAACCTCACCACAGGGCTGTGGATTCTGAAGTTACCTGTGAAAGATACTTCTTTAAAGGGACATTTCCATTGATTTCAACACTTGACAAAAATCACTATTTCCATTTTTCATCTATAAGAGATTTAAAAGAAAAAAAAGGGTGCTGGCAAGGAGTCATACAAAACCTTTCATTGCAAAATGTGTAAGGTGCTGTGTCTGAGTTTTCTGAGGTTCATCCCTTCCTCTGCCTACCTTCACCCCCACCCCTTTTCAAAATAAATGTTCAGGGAAGGCATTCTGTGAAGCCTCTTTGCACTGCAACTGATGATCCAGTGGGATTGATCTAGATGAACTCTCCTACACAGCAGTTCTGCAGTAACATCGCAAGCTGCTCTTTGGAAACTAAAACTGACAAATTATTTGGGTGCCTTGGTTTGTTTGTTCACACCTTGGGCCACTTTAGACAGTTGTTAAAGAACGTTGAGTAAGGGCTGGATGCTTGCTGGAAGGGTTTGTGCTACAGCATAGTAACAAAGTGGTGTCCTTCTTTATGTGAAGCTTTTGCTGCAGAAGGAGGCAGAAAGCAGATATATTAGAGAGTGTTACCTGGGAATGTTAATTACCTGAGAATTCCGAAGCTAATGAAAATTTTTACTGTTTCTTTTTAAAATTTTCAATCAAAACTTCAACTAGTTTTATCTCTGGGAACATTTTATGTAGTACCTCTGTTCCTGCAGCTCTTTGGTCATTGTATAAATGGTTGGAAATTCCCAAGTTTCTGTGAGTCTGGACATAAAATGTGACTGAAAATTCTGTGTAGGGTTTTTTGCTCTTTTTGTTTTGCTGTGTCCCATCCATGTCCTGTTGTCCCATCTGTCCTCCCCACCTCTGCTCTCTGTTTAAAATGCCTGGCATCTGGTTAGGAAGCAGAAAAAGTGTTTTTATTATCGGGGACAGTGTGATGACAAAGCTCATTTGCCATTCAAGTGCTGTAGGGGATGCCAACCAAAGTCATTTGGCAACCGGGGAGAAACACTTGAGCACTTCTAGAAATAGGTATCTTGAAAGCAAACAAATGTACATGTGGAAATTGTCCACTTGACTCTGGCAGAGCTCTAAGTGGTTTTGCTTAGCACCATTAAGAGCATTCCAGGACAGAATGCCTTCCCTCACCACAGCATGTTTTAGAAGATGAGGCAGTCCTTGAACATGGCACTGCCATGGGTGTTGGTAGGAACTTGAAAGATGATGAGCTCATTTCCAGGGGTTCCCCTGAGCAGGGCTTTCCCCACCTCTTGCAGCCCAGCCACCCTGTGCCAGGTGTGTGAGGGACATCAGAAGTACCAGCTCTCCTGGAGCCTCTCCTAGGCATCCAGCTCCTGTGCTTTGTCCCTGGCATGAAGGAGCAGTCACAGGAGGGTTAAACACACAGAGGGAAATGAAGCAAAAAGCCAGGTGTGAAGTTTGTGAAACAGTCCTGAATATTTGTGAAAACTGCTAAAAGAATACTGAAAACAACAAATAAATGTAGCTTTCCTTAAATTGCTCTAAACAAAAATAGACAGCTGAACTGCAAGAAATACCATGTGGCCCAACCATTGTCATGTTTGAGGTACCCAGCTCCTGCAGGTGATACCAACATGCTGAAAAATAGCCAAGTGAAATTTGCTGTAGCAAGTGTGGAAGGTTTCTGTCTTCCCTCCATGGGAATAAGTGTCTTCCCTCTGTGGGATGTGTGTACACATCTGGGGGGAGATTTTTTCCTTTTCTTTTCCTTTTTTTTTTCCTTCCCTGCAAGCTTCTGAGACTTGGGAGGAGGTGGGAAAGATTCAGATGAAAGAATTCAGTCTCTAGAGCAGCACACTGATTGGCATAACTGCTATTGACTCCTGACCTTCTCTTTTTTCCATTGATCTGCAAATAGCATGAAAGCCAGGGATATGAAACTAAAAATGAACAAAACACAATAAAAAGCTTCATCTTTAGCTATTGTTGATTGAGATTTATATGATCTGGTGTGGAGTTAATAGAATGTTGTTGAGGAAATGTCTTTTGTCCTTCTTATTCAAAGAGGAGCAAATTGTTTGATTGTTTGTTGAGGTCAAGTAAAGCCAGCACCATGTGACTCATTAAAGCTTACAGAGCACTCCCTAAAATTAGATCTTGCCTGCCACATCTCTCTCAGGATGATCTGAGTACTTTGGATGTTCTGGTACATTAAGAGCTGCTCACATGTGGCAGCTGTGTGAAGTTCTTCACATGTAGAACTGCCTCCCATGTGGCTGCATGTTTTTCCTCTTCCTGATGCCAACGCGACAGGTTTGCAAAAAGGTTTCCCCCAGAGTCTAGGAAACAGCACTGGAGATCACAAACAGTCATAAATTCTGCCTCAGAAATGAACGTATTTGGCAAATGTCTGACCAGCTGTAGGAGAAATGTCTTGCATCTCTGTTACAGCACGAACCCCATTTCACTCTTAGACTGCAAGTCTGCAAGATGAGAGACTGATCTGATGGATTTGAGCTCACCTTTTAATTATCCTCCTTTTTTTTTGGTTATAAAAAGAATGGCATTATCTAGGTTGGGTCCATAGCATGGCTAGGATCAGAAAGCCTTGAGTAACTGGTGTGTTGGGTTTTATGTGTTTTGGTTTGGTTCTTCAATCCCCCTTACTCAAAAAGTTTAACATTAAAAAAAGCGAAGTGTGAACTGATGCAGGAAATTGCAGAAGAGTCTATTTTTGCAGCAGGGAGGAAGGGTTGCAGTGCCTGTTGGTTTGGCTAAGCTAGGCTGCTGATACCAGAGGGGGAAGACAGAGCAATTATCAGTTGCTTTGACAAATGAAAAAAAATATCCTGGGAAAAGGAAGATGAAGCCCTTGAGATGCTCTTCTCGGAGCAAGGGGGCAGGAGCCTTGCAAAGGAGGTGGCTGTTTAGTGGAATGCACCTTGGAAGGAAGACTGGGGGGAAAAGGGATGCAAAGGTCTTCAGGACCCACTGAAGTAGGATGGGTGCTGGTGCATCTGCCACTAGTGTCTTGTACACAAAACCTTCTCAGTGAAAATGTGCCCTTGCTTTGCTCTCTTGTCTCACTGCAGTTGTGAGAAGGGTCTGGTGGTGCCTCAGGGCAGCTGGGCAGCAGGTGTTGTCAGGCTGAGCTGCCTGGTTTTCAGACCAGGCTTCCCTTACACAGGTGGTCAGGGAGAGCATGTGGAGATCTGGGTGCAGGATCTCAGCTCAGAAGTCCAATGATTTGAAAACGAGAGCAGTTGGGTACATTAAGAGTGACAGAAGAGAAGTCCAACATTCCTGAACAGGTGAATGGGGAAGGTACCACCTTAGGATCCCAGGCAGAGCCAGACTGGGTGTCTGGCTGTCAGACAAACCACTTGCATCCCAGTAATCCAACCGGCAGGAATGCATCAAAGAGGTGGTGGCATCCCCATCTCTGGAGGTACTCGAAAGTAGACTAGGCATGGTTCTGGGCATCCAGCTCTGGGTGGCCCTGTTTGAGCAGGGAATTGGACAAAGTGACCTGGGGAGGTCCCTGCCAAGCTCAGCCATGCTGGGATTTTGGGGTAATGATGCAGAAGACAGCTCTTGTAGCTGAGATATTGCTACAGGTGAAATATTGGACCAAACTCACTGAGTTGGTGAGATTCTTCTGGAAATGGGCATCCTGAAGATCCAGGGTTTGGAGAACCCCTTTGACACTGCTGACAGCAGAATTGGATGTAAAAGGGATTGTAAAAATGATGCCAGAGAGCTCTGCAGACAGGATATTCACAGCTGTTTGGCACCTGATATTTTGTGGATGCCAACTGCAAGAAGCATCCATGTCTGGAAGGGTCCTGCAGGAGTTGATTGTAGATCTTTGAATGTGGAATGGTGACAGTGTGAGATGTGGGACAGCTCCACCTGCTAGCAGCAACTCCCTGCTAGTGATGAGAGCAACTGAGGCTGGCAGCTGGAGACTGTCCTCTTGGCAAGCCCACTTCAAAACGTGTGGTTCAGCCTCGGGAATATTCCTGGCAATGTTTTGGACACTAACGTTCTCAACTTCTGCTGGCAGGAAGTTCCTGCTGTGGTGGCCCCCAGGGACGGGTGTTGCAGGCCAGGGCAGGTGCATGTGTGCTGGCAGGGGAAGGGTGTCCCTGCCGAGCTGTGCTGAAGGTGAAAAAGGCACTTCTGTAGTGCAGCAACAGTCCTGACAGCGAGCCTGCCTCAGCCAGGATTTGTGAGCTCATCTCTCTCTTGCTCTTTCTTTTGCCTCCTCTCTTCCCTCATCAAGGAAACTCTGTGGTATCATGGAGAGGAAGAATTCCCTTTTGTATACCCTAGCGTCTCTTTTGGCAGCTGGGAAGATCTAATGCAATGGGATGCTGTAAGGAAGGGCAAAGCTTGCAGGAAAAGGAGCACAAAGCTGTCAAAAGAGTGAGCATTGCTGCGAGTGTCACGGTTATTAACAATTATTTTTTCTTGGAACATTCTACTCAAATCCTTCGGGGCTAATTGTGAGTAGGAAAAAACGATGCGTCAGGAGAACACGTACTGCGTGGCAGCTGAGGAAAGGGACAGGGTGGGGGGAATATCAGTGTGTGCTGTACCGTGGGGTGGTAGAGCGCCTGCGGGGGGACAGTGGCACCATTGTGGGGCCAGATGTCCCTGAATGTGTGTGAGGACGTCTCAAAGTGTCCCTGATGTCACAGCAGCCGTGCAGCGCCGTTCCACGCCAGCGTGTTGCTTATGCAATTCCTCTGGAGCTGAACCCCGGGGAGATGAGACATCCCTGCTGAGATCCGGCCTCATCCCAGAGAGGTGCAGCCTCCTCGGGAAGGGTCAGGATGGGAAGGGGGTGTTTGGACAAACAAACCCAGCAAACAGAACTCCTCACTCAGCAGCACCTGGCAGAGGCTGCGAGGGGGGTTTTGAGTGTGTGTGCAAAAGGCAGGAGAAGATCAGAGGAGGAAAAAGGGCTGCTGGCTGGAGTGGCTGCAGGGAAATGAGCTGCCAGGGGGGCTTTCTGCTCCTTTTCTCCTGCCGGTGGGGAGCACCCGTAGGTATCTTGGTGGAGTATCCCAGTATCTGAGGATGCTCCAGGAAAGCTGGAGAGAGACTTTTAAAAAGGACATGGAGTGACAGGATGGGGGGAGGACAGTTTCAAGCTGGAAGAGGGGAGGTTGAGGTGAGATCTCGGGAAGAAATTTTTTTTTTGCTGTGAGAGTGGTGAGACAGTGGAACACGTTGCTGAGAGCAGCATCCCTGGAAGTGTCCCAGGCCAGGCTGGATGGGCCTTGGAGCATTAGTACGTGCTGGGCTAGTGCGGAGTCTGCTTGCTGTCAATGTCTGGGTGCTTCACTGCTTCTGTCAGAGATTCTGACAGAAATGTGTGTTGTTTGTTTTGGTTTTGAAATAACAAGCTTTCTTGGTAACTTGGGCCTCTTATTGCTCAGAATCTCTCCGTGCCAACCTGCCCTGGTCAGCGGGAGGTGTCCCTGACCACGACAGGGGCTTGGAACTAGATGATCTTTAAGGTCCCCCCCAAACCAGCCAGGGGTTCTGTGAATGTTAGGAAACGGACCCCAGATCTCAGAGTGTCTGATCCCGTATTCCAGAAATTACTGGATTGTTCCTTTGGTGATTTTAGCCAGAACCACTGTTATCTGGCGACCTGAGCAGCTCTCGAGGGCGCAGGAAGCCCCGCCGCTCAGCTGCTGGTGCCACTTCCTTCTTGCAAGCCGCTTTCCTGGCTCCGGTTTGGCCGGAGGGGCGAACGTTTGCTCCATCTGCGAAGAGCGGCGAGCGGTGCCGGGACGCGGGGCGGGCTGGCCCTGCGCTCCCCAGCATCCAGCCGGGATGCGCGGAGGGGCGGAGCGGGAAGAGGGGGGGGTGGGAAGCGCATCCCTCCGCCGCCGGGACGGTTGCCAGGGCGACGGCTGCTTGGCAACGGCGCTGGCAGCGGGGACCCGCCCGCCGCCGCCGATCCGCGGCCGCGCAGAGCCGAGCGGGCGCGCTGCCCTTCCGCGCTAGATGCTGCGGAGGCCGCCCGGGAGCAGCCCACGCTCCGCGCTCCGTCACCCACCGCCGGCATCATCCGGCCACCGGTACCGGGGGCAGCTCTGCATCCCCCGGGGCAGCGCGGCGCGGAGATGGTACCGCTGGTGCGGAGCGCCGGGGGCTCCCACCAGTGGCTGGCGATCGTTTTCCTCGGCCTTTGCTGGTTCCTGCCTGCCGGGAGATTCGCCGCTCCCGGGGGAGAATATCCCGGGGGCACCGTGGACAATCTGGTGGTGAGGAAGGGGGACACGGCAGTGCTTAGGTAGGATGCGATGGCGGTAGGGAGGGTGGGCTTGGGGGATTCTGGGGGGCATGGAGTGGACCCCTCCTGCCCTGGCTGGTCCCATCGCCGCCGCAGCAGCAGCCCCGGGAGAGGTCGGGGGTCGGGAGCCGACGGGCTCCGCCGAGAGCCCCCGACCTCTCCCGGGGATGCTGCGGAGATGTCAGGTCCTGGAAGTCGTTTTCCCGGTTTAGTAAATCTCGGTGTGTTGAGAGAAGTTTGGGAAGGGGCTGAAACGATGCAGTTCGGGGCTCTGCGGTGCCGGGCATCGCCGGGCTGGAACGCGGTGCGGGGGGATTATGCCCCTGCCAGAAGTAGCTGGGGGGGGGGGGTGTTTCTGGGTCATATTTCCCGGTGATTAACGTGGAAAGCTAGCTTTAGGCCATTAGGAGATTATGCGCTTGCTGTTATTGCTTCTCTTAATGAACCCTGTGCTCTCTGCATCTCTTCAGTCCAGCTGACTGGAGCAGGATTTGTTTACCAGCACTTGTACACCATACTTAATCTACTTGAATCCTTCCTCCTGATTTGTGTTCATTAATCCTCTGCCTTGATTTGGTATTTCCACCCCCACGATTCCAACTTTTCATTTGTGCCTTGCACTTTCCTTGTGATCTTGATGTAGTTCCCAGGAAAAACACATTTTCTCATCCTCTGGAGCATGCTTGCTGTGGCTTGAACCTCCTTGCTTGTGATAAGTCTCTGGTTCAATTGGCAGCACTTTAATGCTATGAAGTATCTGGCTGTATTTTTTTTTTTTTTTTGTGGCATCACTCACTCAGGTCTCCAGATGACAAAGTATTTTAGCCACATGCATTTTTAATGATCCTACAACCAGCTGTAAAATACTGCGTGAGGTTTTTTCAGTAGGAATTTGGGCTCCTTTTACAGCAAGTCAGCTGCTGCTGGTGTAGTAGCTACTGAAAATACAGTAGATGTCTATGTAGGGCAGCTGACAAGTATTTTTCATGTGTACCTCGATTATACTTCTGTATTTTGAGATGTTCTCAAGTCCTTGTGTGTGCTGCCTGCGGAGATGGAGAATCAAAGGAAATAAAAAAAGTCTATTTTATTTGTACCATTTCAGACCTAACTATTGCAGAGAGGGAAACGTGGTGAGTTCATGGGCAGTTAAGACAGATAGCCAGGTCAGTGCTAAACGTTATTAGGATGTAAACAAATAAGTGTTTCTAACTACCTTATTAAAAAAACATGTGGCACTGCTGTAAAGGTTACCTCCTGGTGGGCTTCGGCTGGGGCACATCCAGTTCCCTAGGCCTCAGGTTGCGTTTGAAACTCGGTGTCTGTGCGGCTGGATAGGTTACATAAATGAAATGAGAGCTTTAAGATTAAAACCTTACTTTTGTCTCCTGAGGGAGGGAGAGGGGGTATCTGTTCTCTGAAGAGATACTGCTGAAGGAAACATTGCTACTGAACTCTGGAAAAAAGCAATTAGATGGTGAAATAATCTGCCTTACATCTGTTGTTTCGTTCTTCTTGCTCTATGATTAACTTCTTTCATTTCATGTGCCCTTTGCAGGCTTGCTTTCAAATTGGTTTATTTTGTTTTCAGCTGGTATTGCACCTTGAAAGGGGAAATGTAGGATCCCTGTCCGAGAAGCATTTTGATAAGAGCATGCAGAGGAGGGCAGAGCTGTTTATCTTGTCTCTGGCTGCACATTGTCACTGCTCCTCCGGAATTTTCCCTCACTGGATAGTTGTAACGTAAATGAATTTCAACATACATCAAAATCATGGTTATTAGAATCCTAAGTGTTGGAAGCTGGCAATGTGTTCACATAAACCTTCCAGTGAGCTGGATGAAGCCATCTGGGCATCAGAAAAGGAGTTTTTTCCCCTTCCAGCTCCAGAGCCACCTGAGCGCAGCCCTGCCCAGCTCCTGCAGGCTGCAGCCTCCAAAGTTGGCCGGGTGCTGGCTGCAGTTCCCAGGCTCTCCCGCCAAGATGGCCATCAGCTCCCTCCTGCTGGCACGTGTTGATCCTCCTGCCAGCACCGGCCTGCTCCCCGTGGAGCTGCTCTCGGGCAGCCGGGGCTTCAGGAGCTACCACAGGCAGCACCCTGCCTCAAGCTGCATTCCTGCTTTTAATAATGCATGCGAGAGTATGGGAGCAATTCCCATGGCTTTGAGTCAGCAGTTCGTGGGCTGCACGAAGGATGGGGTGATTTATGGGCTGCGGGTTGGGGTGGAGATATCCCCCCATGTGGGAGCTTGTTGGGCTGGGCTCCTGCTGCTCAGGGGTTGTACTCGGCCATGCAGCTTCCGTGCCTACCCACCCACCCTCTGGGGGCTGCAAGGAGTGGGAATAAAGAGGGTTGCCTGAGCTGAACTGAGGAGTGGCTTTCACTTCCCAGTCTTGTTTTGAGGTGGAATGTTAGGGACCAAAGTGTGTAGCCTGTGTCAGTGAAGTGGGGGGCAGACCCAGTGAGCCAAGTTCTGGTCTCAGCTCTCACATTAAGTTTTCATTGTTTTTACTAAAGATAAGGAATAAAGCTGCCTTTAACTGCTGAGGTTTTCCACTAAAAGCCTCTAAGTGTTAAGACATAGTAAAATAAGTAGTATGGCTCCCTCATTTTCAAACAGTTAATTCATATGAAAGTGTAATTAAACAATTTAGCACCAAACGGGTGCAGCGTTCTTCTCATGCAGTGGAAGCGAAGCTGTGAGCATCACTCCCTGCCTGCTGCTCCTGCTCAGCTCTTGCCCTTGCCTGCAGGACACAGGGTGGGCACGGTCCTTGTCACCCAGACCACAGTGGGGCTGGGCCACGCTCCCTGTCCTTGGGCCACCATGGGGCTGCTCCTGGCTCTGCCACGGCCTCCCTGGCCAGCACTCCCCAAGGCTGGCAGAAGGCTTAGCACCTCCAGGTGGACTGGCCAAAGAGTTTGCCAAGAATGTCACTTAGTGCCTGTTTTGGTAGGGAAAACAACGGAGCAATTTTTAAAAAATAACAGTCTCTCATTAGCCAAGGTGTTCTTTCTGATGATGAGTAATTTCCCGAGTAAATAAAACTGGGTTCTTCCTGTTTGTTTTCAATCAGTGACTGATCCATGCAGCCCCAACACTGTGTCACTGTTTACTGAAGTTACAAAAAAACTGTATCAGTATTGCAGTCGTTCTGGATGGCAAACTAATTTTGGGAAGCTACTTATTTTCAGAAATATAAATTCTGTCTTGCATCTTTTCTATGTTCTTCCCAGGCAGCTAGTTAAGATTTAATGAGAACACACGAGGAAGGAGAGCGAAAGTTATAAAACCATGATTTTATTAAAAGAATAAATTGCTGCATTGTGAACTGCTAGAAATACAGGAGAGAGTCTATATTTTCAAACCTGGATTTCTCTAGTGACCCTTCCCAAGACCTCCTGTGAGGAGAGGGATCACCCTGGGTTTGCAGCACATCTGTAATGCTGACAACAGAACTGGCAATTCTGGAGCAGGAGCATTTTAAGAGAGGTGAGAGATTGCAGAGCAATTTGCTGGGAGCAGGCAGGGTAACCTGTGTCTTCTGCCTCACTGCCCTGTGAGCCCTGTTTGTACTTGAGGCCATCTCTGCTTGGCTGGGGGCTGCTCTGTCCCCATCCCAGGGTGACAGGGCAGCCGCAGCGCTGGCTGTCAGGATTGCAGCAGGATGTGCTGCTGCAAGGAATAACAGAATTTCTCTCTGACTTTCTGTGCTGATGCTTATCTGGGATATGGCTGATCCGTGCGTGTGTTCCTCCTGGCTGTCTGTAGCCAAGCAAGCAGGGGCACGTGCCCTAGCACTGCTACAAACCTCAGCTGCAATTTGTAATCAAACCCCCTTAGAGATCTCTATGTACCAGTATGAAAGGGATCAAAATGGCTTTCTCTAGGAAGATTTTCATCCTGCTTTTTATTGTTCTTAAAGCTTAAGGGTAATGGATTCTAGCTTACCTGGTAGTACTTTTGCATTGTGTCATCATAGTAAATTAAGTTTTAGAGGTTGACGCTCCTTTTTTTTAAAAAGCAAATATTTTTTTACCAGTATGTGATAATAGAGTAGTTGATGAAGTGCATGTTCTGCAGCGTGAAAAATAATGAGAATTGGTCACTGTGAAGAGTTGCACCTTGAGCTGGGGTCTGCTGGACCAAGCTTCCCAAAGGCTGCCAGTGAAGAGCAGCAGCAGTGGAAGCTGTGAAGCAGATAATGGTGGCAGGTTGTGATGACAGGGAGGACATCGATTCTTGTCAAACCTGCCTGGGAAAACCAGGGATGAGATCTGGGCCAGCCTTGTTAACAGGCAGATTGAACTCATCCATGTGTTTTTGACCACACTAGTCTCTTTTGGCCATCCTGTGTGAATTTTAGCTGAGGATTAGGGCAGCCAATGGTCATCTGATGTATTTATTTATTTTGTTATAGGTCAGGAGCTTTGGGATTTTTTTGCTTTGTTTTCTAAGTTTGAAATTCTTCCCCTATCACCTGGCTGCCTCTCTTCCCCCCCTGAGAGAGTTTCAGGTCTGTGTTGTGCACAGCCACCCTCTCCCCTGGCTGGGAGGCTGGGGGTGGTCGTGGAACCCTGTGTGTGAAGCCACAGGGACCAGCGGATGAGCAGGGCTCAGCAGCAGCTGCTCAGCACTGCCCAGGAGTGTGTCTTGGTGCTGCGTTTCTACGAGTGTTTAAAGGTTTGGGCACGTGGTAGGATGCTGATCTGAAATGATCTGTCTCTTTTGGTGGCTGCTTTTAGAGTTACTCAACGTGTTTTCTGTAAGTTTTTTCTGCTGGTGGAAGGAGTTGCCACCGGGGGAGTGGGAAGAGCAGCACCTGAAGAGAGAGCTCCTCCTCTGTGATCCTCGTCTGGGAGAGCTGCTGCCTCAGACTCTGCAGTGTGACTTTGCCTCCCCCGAGAGGTACCAAGCCTTCCCACCGTGACAGCCCTGGTGTCACAGGTGACCCAGGGAGGCAGGCAGGGCACTGAGAAAGGCTGCTGGTGGCTCAGTGCTGCACCCTGGCTCCCTCAAGCTTCGCAGAGATGGCAGTTCTCACTGTCTGGTGGAAATGACTTTCCTAGATGTGTCTTCTTTTCTCATATTGGAAATGGGATCTCCCTGTTCTCCACCGTGGCTCTTCTGTGATGAGCATAAATGGTTCAGGGAGAGAAGTCCACCCAACAGTGTTTTTCTAAACCATTCCCTTTAGGATTACCAAATGCAGGGTCTCTGAAGTCTCTGAGTCTGATATGGAGATGGACTCTGTTTTGGCAGTAGAAATTTGGCAGCAGCATCTTAATGCATGTCTCCTGCTTTTCTGGCTTTGAAAACATACTGGTTTTCAGACTGGACTTCCCCTTTTTTCCCTATAAAACACATCAGTGCCTTACCAGGGGCACAGGAGAGTCCTGGCCAAATGAAACCTTGCTGCAACCACTTCCAGTTTCTGCTTCTGCTTCCTCTGGCTCTGAGAGTTCAATAATGAAACTACAGTATTATGGTCATCATGGATTTAATTCTGTGAGGGCTCCTTGTCAATGCTTCTTGAGCTATGAAATCCCATGGGGTCCCAGAACAATGATTCTGAGGAATATCCAGCTGTTTTGGTCGAAATTGCTGAAGGTGCCTGTGTGGCTTGAGTGCCTGTGTTATGCTGAAGGTCAAGCAGGCATCGACTCCAAAACTGTTCAGGTCCTCAGAGGGATGAAGGTGCCTAATTCTTATTTAAATTGCTGAGGGCGGCTAGAGGCTTCTGGGGAGGAAAACTTATTTGCTGGTTTTGCCTTCTCTTCCAAGAAGAGCTGCCCTTTATTGCCAACAGTCCTTGCCAAAAGAGCAACAGTCATCCTGGAAAGCTGATGATGTATCTGTGAAACGTTCTCCATCCACTGTCATTCTTAGTAAGAACTGGACATTTGGAATGAAAGTTTTGCAGTACAAATAGCAGCAGAATATCAAGTGTATGTAGTGATTTAAATGTTAAGATACCAGAGCTGTTCCAGCACATCAGTGCCTCTGATGCGTGACCTCACACCAGTGTTGGATCCAGCTGTGTGCACCCATGGAGAAGTGCAGATATGCCTATGGAGGGGGGTGGCATAATAAATCTACACACTTTCTTTCCCTTATGATTTCAAAAGGTATGGTTCTTTACTTCCATACTCTTTGGTATTCTTGAGCAGCTCAGGATCATAAATTATTTGGCTGTGTGAAGCTTTGTTCCTATCTCTCTGAAATGAGGCTGTGGTATGTGTAGAAGTGTGTGCACACTCCCCCATAAAATTAAGTTGTTGTTTGGGTAGGACGTGCACGTTCCAGATCTCTGCCAATTATTTAACAAGCACGTTATGGCTCTTGCCTCTTGTCTGTGCAGTAATAATAAATAAATTCAGAGTAAATTAAAATAATTTATCATTTTAAATGATTGTGAGTGTTTCAGATGCTATGCAGAGGAACTAACAAAACAAGCAATCAGTAAGGAATGAAAAACAGAATTTGTTCCAAAAGGCTGTTCTGTTGAGGAAAAAACCAGACTTAAATTACTTTCTTCTTGTCATCTTGCATAAGAATTGACTGTAGCCGATGTCCCAGGAAGCGAGTCTTGGGAGCGGAGCTGACTCGTTGCCCAGGCCAGTCAGACACGCAGCTCTGGCTGCCGCTGCCTCTCCTGGCAAAAACCTGACCCAACGCTGTGCTCAGGAGCTAAAACCTGTGCTGCAGCAGGTGTGGGGAATCAGTGGAGATGTGTTTGCTCTCTCCAAGACCCATGGGGATGGAGGTGCACGGCGAGGCCCGTGTTCCCCCAGGGAGGGAGGCTGCAGCCCTGGGCTGGCAGGCCAGCATGGCCAGGCAGGCTGGCAGCACTTGCCCACCTTGTTCTTCCTCCCTGGCGTGGCTTTGGTCCGTGCCAGCTGCCCACCCTGCACGTGTACTGTGCTATTGTAGCATCGTGGAACCCAAGTTTTCATTTTTGTACCTGCAAAACTCAAAAAATGCGAGATGAAGTAGGACATGCTCTGTTTTATAACAGAAAAACCAGTCCATCTATTTCAAAAGCTCTTTCCCTTGGCAACGGCAGACAATCTGGTGGTCAGACAGCCAAACAGCTACCATTAGTCATGCATAATTAAAACAAAGAGAGAATCCAACTGTTAGCACTAACAGTTTTGTCTTGGAAAAAATCTCATTAGCATACAATCCTTCCTGCAGAAATTCCAGTCATTTTTCTCATGCTAGTGTCAGTGTAAATAAAACTAAATCTGCAGGTATATATGCTGTGTTTTTGTCTGTGCTCATGTAACTATCTAGGAGCACAATACCTGTCCAGCTTGGCACAGCACCTGGGAGGTGCCTGCTGAAGATACACAGTGCCAGTCTATCACAAGTAGGCAGGAACCTTATTCCTGGCTTCATGTTAAAAATGTTTTAAACGGAATATAATTCCTCATCACTAACCAGCACTGGTGACTGAACTGCTCCCTTTTCCACTGCCCGATTTCCCCTGGATGCAAACGTTTCTGTTCCGGGTGTGAAGAAGCCATCACAGAGCAGTGCCTCTGGCTTCCTTGGGAAGGACTGACTGGCAGGGTGGCTGTGTTGCACTGCACAGCTGTTCAGGCTGGATTTGGGTGCCGTTGGGCACGGAGGAGATATGTTTCTGTAGAGTATGGTCCTGGTAAGGAGCTCCAGGGTTTCAAGATGCAGTGGCAGGATGCTGCTGTTGGCAGAATGGAGAGGTGCTGGGATGCTTGCAGGCAGCTTAGTGATGGGAACTGGTGGGAAGCAGGACCAGGGAAGAGTTAAAAATAACCAGTTAAGGAAGAAAACAAGGTTTTGAAACCCCATTCCCATTTCTTACTGATTGAAGAAGGGAACAACATCTGTAAATCACAGGTCTAGAGGCACACTGTAGCTTTGTTACCAGTTACAGATTTAGTGTCCTTAATTAAGCAAGAATGACATGGAGGACAGTTATCTCCAAGGAAACATGACTGAGTAAGGAGAGAGGAAGTTTCAAATGATGTTCTGGTTGATTTAATGTGGTTAAGGTGTATGTGATTAAGCAGAAGTAAATAGCAGTAAGTAAAAAGCAAACATCTCCCAGCTCTGTGGGGCGGCTGAGCTGGGCACTTGCAGAAGGTCCTGCCCTGGCTTACCTGGCCAATGGGCTCTTGCTGGTGTCTGGGAGCCTGCACAGGGCAGGGGAAAGCTTGTGGTTCTGTGCATTTGTTTTGTTACATTTCTGTTAGATGGTGAAAAAGGGTCCTGTCCATCCCCCCCTCTGTCCCAGTAGCTATCAACTTCAAGAATCATTACTTTTTCTTCAGCACAGTAGTAGAATAGCTGACTAAGATAATATATATAGGCATATGTATTTTTTTTATAGGCAGTGATGGTTTATATATAATGTGTGTGTATATATGTATATAAAAGCTGTTCATTTGATGTAGGAGTTGTAGAAGAACACATGAGGAGCACAGACTCCTTCCTCCCTTGCGCTGGCCGGGCTCCCCGGCAGTGCCCTCGGTGCCTGCTCTGGAGAGGGGCTTCCTGGGGTGTGCTGTGGTAGCTGCAGCAGCCTGGGGGAGGGCAGATGCCCTGTGAAAACAAGAAGGTTTTGCAGAAGAAGTTGTTCTGTGCTGCTGTGGAACAAAGAATTCACCTGAGTAAAGGAAGCCATGTTTTTCTAAACCATTTTCCCCTGTTTTTTTCCTCTCTGCTTGGCCATGCTGGTTGCCTCAAACTTTCTCTTCCACTTGTCTTTCTACCCTGTAGTAAAAACATGGTCCATGTGCCAGGAGGCCTTGTGTGTGGAAGAGTGATGGTCATTGGTTTGAAGTGCATTTAAAATCTGAGCAAGTAGTCCAGCACAATCCTTGTGTGAACCTCCAGTAACCTTTTTAGCAGGTTTTAACAAGTGCTGAGATAACTATGGAGAGGCTTTACTGCCATTTTACTAGTTCCAGGGTTTAATCAAACCTGGGGAAGCTTGCAGAGGCATGGTAGAGGACTCCTTCACTGGGGATCTGGAGCACAGGAACAAGCAGCATGTGCAATGTTTGGTGTGTTTTAATTCAGGAAATTTTGCTCCCTTCCAAGGAAGAGAGAGAGCAGCAGCATTCCCAGGAACCCTGAGGCTGGCACAGCCCAACTGCTCCCAGGCAGCCAGCCCTGGTGCTTCTCTGTCCCCAGCACAGGAGCTGTCCTGGGCACAGGGCAGCCCCTCCAGGGAGCCAGGAGAGCAGCAGCTTTCAGACCCAGCTCAGAGCTGTGTCAGCTCTTGGGCAGGCTCTGGCCAGGACAGCTGGGTGCCACCACTTGTGTCCAGGCAGGAGCCTGGGTGGCAGAGCCAAAAGCTGGCATTGCTGCAGGAGGTGTCCAGGCCCTAAAGTGCTGCCCTGGGCACTTCCCTCCTCTGCTCATTCTGGCATGTGTGCCCAGAATTTTAGCCTGGACTCTGTGTTCGTCCAAGGCACAGTCACTGTGTACGTTGCATGAAGTCATGAAGGAGTCTGGTGCAGGGTGTTCAGCTGGGTGGCTGTGCTCATGGAATCCTGGAGTAGTTCTGGTTGGAAGAGACCTGTGAGATCGAGGCCACCACTGAACCATGGCCCTAAGACTCTGCATCTGTCATTTCTCTGTGGTCTCCTGCTGATCTGGAGAGCTCTTTGCAGCCATGAGTTTCGAGCTGGTGGTCACCCTGCTGCTGCTGGAGGGTGGAACCCTGTGTAGAATGTGTGGTGTGTGATGGTGAGAGGCAGCAGCACCCGCAGGCAGGGCTGAGGAGCTGGCTGGGACGCAGCCTTTGAGGGAGAGGCACTTCTGTGGGCTTCTTCCTGATACCCACAGCAATTTCTTCTTTCATAATTAGCAGAGAAAATTTTGATGGGGGAGGGTGTAACTGAATGCATTATGTTTGCTTGGGTTTTGTGACCGTGATGATCCCCACCAGAAATGTTCAGCTCGACCCAGGAGCTCCAGGCATAACCTTGGCTTCCAGTAACTGCTGGTGTCACATCATTTTAAAATAGAGCTGTAAATGCATGATGGAGAAATGAAAACATTACATATAGCAGCCAATACTTTTGGTAAGTGGTGTGTTGCAGTCCTGGCATAAACACATCCTATGTTTGTGACACAGTTCACAGTACAATGTCGATGATGACTGATGGAATTGAGTGTCAGCTCAGATGCTCCATCTCATGTGCTGCACAACTGCAGGAGTGCCAGGGCTCCCCTCGGGGGGAGCTGTGGGCAGAGGTTGAGGGCTGTGCTAAGAGCAGTGCTGGGCTCTCCAGCAGGTGGAAATGGTTGTGCAGGCTGCACAGTGCAGTGTGGAACCACAGCACCTGCCCCAGCCCCTCCACTGGAGGGCTGGGATGGTGAATGTCTCCACATCTGCTGCTGCTTTTCTAGCCCCTGAGCCTGCCAGCACTGAGGCTCCTCTGAGAGACTGTCCATGGTGCATCTCCTGGGTCAGCAATGCATCACCCAGCAGAGTCCTGGCTCACTGTCCTTTCCCTCAGTGGCACCTGGCTTGTGCAATGGGCTCACAGGTTCTCTGGTAGGGCTCCAGAAAGATACAGGTGAAGCAGTGCGTGAAGTCCAAACCAATGGGGAGTACTTCGCTGAAGGCTTGGCAAGACGTGGAGCTGCTCATTTTCTCTATGTTGGCTGAATAAGGGGCAAGAACTTCTTCCTGCCAGCAAGAGAGAGGAGGAAACACCCATGCCAAAGCCCGCAGGAGCATGAAGAAGAGCAGAAGTTTGGGTCCCTTGGAGGAAGGGTGAAAGGAGGGATAATTTTCCATATAGCCTTTCCACCAGCTCCAGGAAACCCAGAGCTAAAGTGAAGAGAGCAGAAGTCAGTGATGTCACGGAGCTGTTGGGTTCTGCACCCACCTCCTGGGGCTGGCAGCCTGCAGGGCTCAGATCCCTTGGGACCACTGGCCTCTGCCACCCTGACCTTCACCCCACCACTGCCACAAGAGCTGGAACAGCCTTTGGGACCCCATGTTCAATGGTGGGACTGATGCTTTGATGCGGTGAGGAGAAGGTGGAGTTTAATCAAAGACAGACATTGAAGAGCTTTCAAAGTGTTTGGACTTTTTAAAAAACATTCTAGAATTGATGCTGGCTCATTTTTGTCAGTTCCTCAGGCCATGCTTGTGTAAGCATTTCCTAAAGACTTTTTGGTTTCCTGCACTTAAGTGAAGGTAAAGTGGAGGAGTAGAAGACTTGCTCTCAGATTTTTTTGGACTGATAAAATGCTTTTAGCATAATTATAACAGAAATTGGGAAATGGTCCTAAAAGAGGTTGACGAATGTTAACACACTTGGAAATAAATTGCAAGTGAGGTTGTCCCAGACTTCAGAATGCCTGAAGTCTTCAGGAGATGGAATGCCAGTCTCAGTGGATTCCCCACGTAATTTGGTATCCTGAGCTGTGGCAATAATAAGTTTCCAAAGGCAGGGAGAAGAATGGATGTCTTGGCAAAAATAAACAGATAAATAAAAGCCCCGTCTTGTGTGTGTGCTGTGTCACAACATCTGAAAGGCTGAGGTCTTTTCTGCAAGATAAATGAATCCAGCCTAATGGAAATCATGATTTCAAATAGTGTCTCCATCAGGCTTAAAAGCAATTATTTCAGTTATTCTGTTCCTAACCATCATAATATAGCAGTTTTTAATGAGGGATTTGGATCAGATGAACTAAATTAGTTAGAAAATGAGCACAACTGTAAATGAAGGTCTCAGAAAGGACTTTGTTACACTGACTGGCTTTAGCATCTGTACTTATGAAGCGTTGGGTTGGCTGAGTTATGTTCTTGAATAGATGGGATGAAAAATCTCATACCAGTGGGAGTTAAAAGTGCAGTAGTTTTGCAGGTGTTGTGTTGCTTAGAGAATGAAATAATGCAATAATTAAAGCATTTCTTTGTATAATATTTATGCTAAATATTTTGTTTAGACATTTAATCTGGTGGTGTGATATTTACAGAATTATAGGTTACCTCATTAGAAATATGTATGCATATTTCTGGATATGCTATGCCATAATTATCTTGAACTTCTCATAGGAATGACATCAGCCCACTGGCAAAGCCCTGTGCTTTTAGCTGTGTTCCTATAGAGAGTGTTGAAGTGTTTCCCTGTCTTGTGCTGCCTTGGGGGGTCAGATGCAGGGTAAGTGGGATCACAGCACTTGGGGCACACCTGCCATGATTGGACTCACCAGGCCACTGCTAACTCCTAATCATGCTCCCACTTCATCAGTGTAATTTTCTTATATTTCTTGTTCAAGACAGTTATTAAGTAAATCTAAAATTAAATATTAAAATGTCATCGAAATGTTAATATAAACAGTAGGGGGAAAAAGACTGATTAGTCTAAAGTTTCCTTTCAGGTACTGAGGGTCCCTCGTGTTGCAGTTCCTGTTTGATGATGTGCAAATGGATGTTTAGGTGCTGTGGGCAGTGGTTGTAGGAATCACTGGCACCTTCAGAACTTCTAAGTGTGTGAAAGCCAGCTTGTGTCTCTCTGCTGTAGGGATTGATTGTTATTGTCCTCTCCACAAGGGAAATCTCAACCTTTACCATTCAGGTTACTGTAATTCTTCAGGAATTTCTTTTGTAAAGCCTTTTAGAGTGTAAATGTACTTGATGGCTTGAGAAACATAGTGTGCCCTGTCCACAGAATCCTGACAATTCTTCAGAAGATGTTGGTGAGTTATGTCACACTCCATTACCTCTGGAAGTCCTTTAGGGTTGTTTCTGGAGGAGGAAGAAGGGTCTTGAAGTAAACTCCTGAGCTGACAAATTAATTAGAAATCGGAAGATCAGCATCCTGTCCCAGGCCAGGGCACCATCCCATGTCACCCAGCACACACCAGCAAAGCCCTGTCAAGGACACTGCATGTGCAGGGTCCACCCTCATGCAAAGCAAACCATGACTGTCCTCTGTAGCTGGTGGCCTTGGCTTTTCTGTCTGTGGCTTTTGAATACGAGCACAAGGGGGTCAAAGAGAGGGGAGAGGAGTGAAGATGGTGGAATTGGCCCTGGTGAAGGAGCAGGGCACCAGTTTGCAGGTGTGGAGCTTTGGTCACAGGCCAGGAGGTTGGGGATTAGTAAACATGTTATGAAAGTGGCCTAATTATGACAAGCAGTTCTCCCCCTGGCTGGAACAATTGGACTAGAAAATTGTACTTGACTTTTCATTCTGAGACTATTAAATAGCAAAGGAAGAGAGAACAAAACACATCTTTTGTCACAGCTACTGTTTTTGCTTTGCTTTCAGTAGAGTGTCTTGCTCATGGCTGGAAAGTAGTTTAAAATTAATTTAGTTAATTGTATTTGATTTGTGACTTCTTTTTACCTTCTTTGTATTTCTGGCAGTGTGCAGGTGTATATGCTAAGGATAAAACAGCCTGCAAATTCTTTTAATACCCACCTGCTGCCTGCCCTTGATCATCAAACCCCTGGTCAGGGACAGGCTGGGGCCCTGGGCTACCCAGAGGGTGCCAGGCTCCTTTCCTACATGACACAGACTGGGGTTTGGTTTTGTTCCCTCTTTTGTCTTTCATGTATCCTACCCAAATATCACACTTCTTTGTTGTTGTTTTCCCCCACACATCTGTGATTCACTCGTGTTGATTCAGTCAGTGGGGAATGGATTGGAACCCAACCCTGGTTTTGGAGGCATAAAGGGCTCTTTGTGACACTCATCTCACTGAGCTCAGTTTGTGCAAATTTTTCAAATTAACATTTGTTCTTTGATAAACACTAATAAGGCTCAAGTGGAAATACAAATAATTACTATCTTAGGATGACTAGCCTACCATCTATTTTAGCTTTAATGTTTACTGCAATGAAGACATTCATGCCCAGGGAACACATTATTACGTTTATAAAAACAATAATAACCCTGAACACTGCATATATGTATTTGGGACTTAATTCCAATAACCCTTGGAACATCACATTTCCAATGGACTGTGCTGATTCCTGCTTTTTTTAATATTAGCCAAGTAAAGGGAGCAGTGAAACAGAAGATTTCATATAACAAAATTTATTTTTAATTCTGGAATAAGTGTATTGAAAAGCATACTTCTTCATATTTTAGACACCTCAAATGCATCTTCTTTTTACAAGATTAACCAAGTGAAGGGTCAGAGAGAATATTGTTTTGCAGCGTTTGTGAAAATAATGCTCGAGCAGAGAAGTGGAACATAATGTTATGGCTGGTTCAGCGTATTTATCCCTGGGAGTTGAGGATGTTCTAACTCCCAGAAGAGCCAAGTCAG
Source organism: Apus apus (assembly GCF_020740795.1). Taxonomy (NCBI): domain Eukaryota; kingdom Metazoa; phylum Chordata; class Aves; order Apodiformes; family Apodidae; genus Apus; species Apus apus. Next base: position 31,308,985 of record NC_067288.1, on the reverse strand, counting down.
TCCAGGAGCCAAGACTCAAGTCCTGATGAAGTGGGAGGAGGTACTCAGGGAGTCGATCGTGGAGCCTGGATGGTATTTCATGTCAAATGTCTGGATAATGGGACCTGCTTATCATGGTTACAGTGAATGGTGAGTGGGATCCACCATCTCACTGAGGTGCAAGTTGATGTATTTTTGGGATGCAAGTGCATGAACCAAAACCAACCACCGAACAAAACACAGGCATAAACCTTCAGACTTTCACTAAATATGTTTGAAATTCCTGTGATTCTTTCTGGGGCTGCAAAGGGGAGTGGAACAAGTGTAGCTTGTTAGCACTCCTTGTCGAGCTTTTCATATTCTTAGCTGGAAGATAATACAAGGTAATAGTACAAAGTAATATTGTTTTATAGTAGCAAATGATGTGCAGTATTTACTGCTGATCAAAGTTTTTGTTACCTAGGGTACAGTTTCTGTGCAAATGTTTGCTGTCTGTGGAGAGGACCTGGCACATAATTCATAAGTTGGAAGCAGGCACATTACAATATCCAAAGCACATCTGCTAGTGAAAAGTTTGACTGGGCGCAGCAGATCAATACAAATATATTCACTGGGGAATAAAGGATTCCTTTTTCTCTTTGAGAATACTCATTTAACTACATATGCATGCTGTTCAATAATACACACCCATACCTGCCTGCTGGCAGAAGCCAGAGCATTGCTTCTTCAGCTTGATCTGGAGAATCAGAACCTTCATCAGGAGCGAGGAGAAGCTCAGCAGGCTGGTGCTGGTGGTGTCAGCCCTCGGATAAAGGCACAGCAGCTTGTGCCTCTGGCAGTGCAGTCAGGAGATGATAATGAGCACCACTCATGAGCAGGGAAGGGCCTTTGGCAGTGCTGAAGTGTCATTGTGGCCGTTTTTAATGGGTGGTGCCTTTGCAGGGCTGCTGCAGCTCTTAGGCAGTACCCAGGGAAGGGTATGAGGAGCAGGGTGCTGCTGGTCTGCACCCTGTGCTGGGGGGAAGGCCTGGGAACTGGGGGGGATTTTCCTTCTTACAGCTTCACTTCTACAGGAAGGGATGTTTCCTGCATCCTTCTTCCTCTAAGAGTTGTGCTTGCACAGTTGTTCTTCTCCACTTGTTTGGTTTCAGTTTAGTGGCTTGTTTGTTTGGGGTTTATGTGTGTGGTTTTGGTTGTTTTGGCTTGTGGTGGCTTTTTGGTTGGTTTTTTTTTTGGTGGTGGTGTTTAGGTTTTTTTGTTGGGGCAGTTTGGTTGTTGTTTTTTTTTCCTCTGGTAACAGTGGATAATGCTGCAGCTTAAGAGTGATTTTCTGAAAATATTTACTGTTGCTGACCCCCTGCCCCCAGCAGACTGCTCCTCAGGTTTCCTGCCAAGCAAAGCTTTATGATAATGTAATTACAGGCCGGGTACTGGGGGAGCTGTACTTCTTAGCATTCATCTCTCTAACAAAAAGTAGATAGTTCCTGTAATGGTTCCAAAAACATTGTCACTAGCAAAGAAGTTCTTTAAATAGTACTCACTGAGTGAAGCTGCTAATTTGCATGACAGCTTGATTAAATGTAACCTGGTTCCACACTTAATTTATTTTGAAACTGTCCAACTTTTTCATTCCATCCCATTAATTTTAAATTAATAGACTAGCTTGATTAGATTACTTAAGAAAAAAGGTAATTTTTAAATCTTCATCTGTGTGAGTTCAAATCCATACCATGAAGTCATCTGGAAGAGGTTAGAAATGACAGAAATGTTTGCACCAGCACGGAGATCTCTTGAACCTGTGAGGCAAAATGAAATTAAGAATTAGGTCCATTAATGGTTGTCTTTAACTGCAGCAGAAGCTGGGTTGCAGATTTGGCTCCAGATTACCCAGTCTATTCCAGATTACCAAATCTACCCCTGAACACATGGATCCTGGGGGGAATGAACCTGAGAGGACACTTTAAGAGCAGATTTTACACGGAGGCTGAGGTGGGCTCCCTTGGCAGCAGAAGGGGATGTCCAGCCCTGGGAAGAGCTGTGGAGCTGGGCTTGACTTGCAGGTGAGGCTGCAAGGATGGAGTGTCCTTCCCTTGCCAGGGCAAGGCTTGTAGAGCAGTTACTAGAGTATTTCAGATTTCTTATGCAAGTGGATGCAACACTTCAGGTGACCTATCACCTGTTCCAAGAGGATGTTTTCATGAGTTTGGCTGTGAATGCTTCTCCTAGGGAAATATAATATTAGACCTAAAATGTAGTCTGAGCCCTGGTTAGAATTTTACTGTCATTATTAGTGCCCCAGCACAAGAACAAATAATTATTTGCTATAAATTATACTTTCAAAGTATTGGAAAAAATGGAACAGTTTCAGGTTGCACTAGAGCTGAGGATTCATGGACAGCACCAAATTCTTCCCTTTTGTTTCTTTACTTAGATCAATACTATAATTGTTTTGATTATTTATTGACTATATTAATGAATTTTAAAGACTTTTTTAAACTCTTACAGTAATATCTTGAAAATAATCTACATGTCATGGAAGGCTATAGTTTATTTTCCAAAGTAATTGTAGCAATTTGGAGTCTGAGTATTTATTTTCCTGTGTCTGACTAATTTCTGAGAACAGGGGAAGAGGCTTTTGAATCTTGTAACCAGCTGGTGGGTCAAACATGCAGAGACTGGGGCATGGCCATGGAACTGGAGGCTGAGCAGGAAGGAAGAACTGAAGCCAGTGGCTCCAGTTTCTCTGCATCCAGCTCCTGTCTGTAACTGCAGTTACAGATGTAGTTCAATTTTAAACATGCAGGACATTTGTGTTAACAGTAGTTGTGAACATACATGTATTTGTTCTCTTTGCAGAGATTCTACTGGGGATTTTTAGTTGCACCAAACACCTACTGTTTTTTTTCACACCTTCAAGGTGGGGATGATTTTTGTTTGGTTAGAATAAGTTGGTGAAGTCAAGTGCTGTTGTTGGCTTTGGTTTCTTTCTGTAATTCTGTCAGAAGCAGCAAAGTAACAACAAAATAGAGACCAGATGTGCTGTGAAATATGGTTGATATTCATGCTAATGTGTTAGATGCAATATTTTATCAGGGTGGATTCACCTTGCTTCACTGCTGGAGATTAATTACATTTCCTAGATGAGAACCCCAACCTACTGCTTTAGCTACTCTGGCAAGAACAAAGAGCAGGAAATGTGTCCAGAGGGTGATCTGGCTACTTGAAATCTGGCTCTGAATGTCTTGCCAATTGTAGGGATCATCTGTATCATTAAACCAAAATTCCTTGTAGCCCAGGAAAGTGGCCTCTGGGATTGTTGGTCTGAACAAGATGAACTGATCCTAAACCCATAACAACACTTTGGAGACAGCGGTATCCTCTGCAGTGGTGTGTGGCAGACATGGAAGATCTCAGATCCACTGAGTTACCTGGGCAAGTTGCTCCACACGTTCCATGGTAACGTGGCACCTGAACGTGCAGAGGCAGGAGTTTTACCCCAGCACAGTTTTGTTTTTATGACCTGCTGTCCAGCTTGGACAGCACCAGCTGCACTCTTCCTGAGATCTTCCTCATTCCTGAGCCTCTGTCCTCTTTTGGTTATTTTGTGGTTGCTGCTATTGTTCCTTTGGAAGGGCCTTGTTCCACTGCTGGGGGGGCAGTACTGGGAAGCCCCCCTGTTACTCCCTCATTCCCTGTAGCTCTGATCTTGAGAATGTGACTTGCTGTTCCCAAGAAGGTGTCACACAGATACACTTTCAGTTTGGACTTGCATCTTAGACTTGCAAACTAAAACCTCCATTCTATGTTCTGAAATCTTGCAGATACCTACCAAGGAGCTCAAGCATTGCATTTCTTTAAAAAATGTCATTCCTTGCTTTTCTGCCTGTCCCAGATTAAACGCCTTTCCAATCCAGCACCCTGCCTGTGCACCAGCAGCTGGGCTGTCTGGGACCTCTCTGGACTCTCCTCCCACCCTCACTCCAAACCTTCCTGATTCTTTCTACATAACATCTCTGAGAGATGAAAACTCCTCCTTGGGCTCTTTCATCTTGAAGAATGAATTATCTTTCCGTCTGATTTCAAGAAACACCATCTTGCACTGTGACATTTCTTCCCACCTCTGAGGCACATATTTTTTCAGACCCTGCTCTTGGTATCTGCTTCAGTTTCCTCTAGTTCCAGCTTCTCGGTCTCAGCGGGGATAATGTATCTGTCTGAACATTCAGGTTATCAGGTAGTAATAACCAGCCATGAAAATGAATGTCTTTAATTTGGCCACTGCCCTGGATGTGACAGTGACAAAGGCAGCTCATTGCCTGGGCTGAGGAGAGGAACACTCCAGCTTTCATTCCCAGCTCTGCCTGCCACGTTTACCATTAGGGGATGGAAAACAATGAAGACAGAGAGGAGAACATTTTACATTTGAATGAGGGGTCCAAGACATGTGACAATAAATATACTTCTGATAGGTAATTTATGTCCTAAATCACTTCCACTTTTGAATTTTAATAGTAGTTATGGATGAAAACCACCCGCATTCAATCAAGAAGGTGAGTGTTAAAGACAACACTATGGGCGTGCTAGTAAATAATTATCTGTGATAGATGTGCAGAAGCGAAGGAGAGAATTCAGCATTCACTAGGGCTGAATCCATCTTGAGTTAAAATTTAGTTTCCAAATTTATAAGTATATGTATGAATGGCTGAGTAGAGACTGCTGTTGAAGGTCGTGCCATATTTCATCAGAAAGCTAATTTTCCTGATGTATATAATAAGGTTTCACTTTGGTCTTTATGTAATGATTACTGGAGCATTTTAACATTCTATTGTGTAAAGAAATGGATGTAGGTAAATATTTTTCTTGCACTTGATGAAGCAAATACTGTTCTATGTATCTGAAAGCAGAAGATGCCACTGATCTGGGAGATGTTCGTGTCTATGCAACTGTTGCAATGAGTCAGATTTACTGGAGCCATGAGGCTGGTGGTGTGCTCTTGTCTCTGAAGGTGACCATCTGTGGGCCAGCAGCTCCTGGAGGCTCTGAAACTTGGAATGCTGCAGGGCTTGGCTGAGAAGATCACCAGCCCCTAGATGTCCTTCCCTAGTAGGACACAATCTCCGGTACTTCAGGGCAAAATCCAACGGATTCAAGTGGCTAACAAAACCAAGGGAAAGATTTTTTTGCTTTCTGTTCTGAGGAGGGAACAATTTCAAATCTATCCCAGGCTTGATCTGAAAGGCTCTGTGTGATAAGCTCTGCCTCTTACTGCTCTTTGATTTAGTGCTGTGAAAATTCCTGTTTCTCAAAAAAAAAAAAAGCAAAAGACAAGCTGCACGATCACAAAAGTGTGTTGAGAGGATTAAGATCTGGATAGAGAAATAGATCAATGTGGAATCAACACTGAGTGTGGGTGAGAAGGGTGTTTCTGGTGGGGCTCTTCAGTAGGGAGCAACGGGGGCATTTCTGTTTGTGTTTGCACTAATATTGGGAAATTTGATAGAAAACTGTTGAAGATAAAAGTTGAAATTGACACAGTGATGAGTGGAACAGGATATAATGAAGAGGGAAGCTGCTCAAAGGGACACCTCAATAGGCTGGATCCAGTCTGAAACTGGAGGTAACACTATGGCAAAACCCACACTAAGGGTCCAGAGGTGTGAGCACATCTGGAGTAACAGGGAACTAATGCCTTGCTGAGACAGGCAGTGAAGTGCACTGTAGGGTTCTGGGCATGTTTTCCAAAGATGCTGAAATAACAAATATGGCAGAAGAGAGGAAAACATTTTTATATGGAAAATAAAAAAAAAATATTTACAGGGGAGGTGCTTTAAGAAATCAGTCTAATTAGATTAGTGGAATAGAAACAGGCAGCCTCGTTGTGGTGAAGGATGTTTTTGTGTCAGAAAAGCACAGAAAATTCAGTCTTGGCAAAAAACTGTAATGAAAACTAATGACTAAAAGCTGAAAAAGAACAATTTCAAAATAAGTGCAAAGCAAGTGTTTTATAGGCAATTAACTACTGGAATCAGCTATAGAGAAATAGAGGACTCCTATTGTGGCTGTCCAGGAGATACATTGAGCCCTTTGTTGAGCTGAATAATGTCAGAAAGGTGGTTCTTCCCTTGGACATAGTTCAGGGAGATATTCCCTCTTACCCAGGCCAACGGGGTTGCAGTGCTGACTGAACCCCTCCTCACCAGCACGGTGGTGCAGCAGGCCCAGCACAGACCCCCTGTTTGCCCATTTGAAAACTTCCTGTATTTGAACCTTTTTTTCAAGGGGTACTGGGTGTCTCAGAGAAATTAATTTGGTTCTTCAAGATATGTTAAATTAACAATTGATGTTAAGAATCTAACTTTGTTAAAGACGTAAATAAAATCCTTTGTTTGTAGGGATGTGATTGAGAATATTTTAATGTAGGTGGAAAAAAATACATCCCAAGTTGGAGATGCTTGACCTTGGCCTTGTCTTAGTCACACCTGGGATGTGGGGTTGCAGAGTGTGACTGCTCTGATTCAAGCTGCCCCTGGAGCCAGCCTGGCAAACTAAAAGCATTTCTGTGCTTTCCCCCCCCCAGTTACTTAGCAAACAATTTGTTCATGTGTCCTCTGGTCATAAATCCATACATCTTTTCTATAAGTAAACAGTTCAATTTATCTGTAATAGCCAATTTTATCTTCAGGACTGTGGAAGGCAGTACTTCTTAGAACCAGTGGTTTCTGTCAGCAAAAAAAATGATGCCTTTGTATTCCCAAGCGATGGGATCATATTCCATGCTGGAACAGCTGGCAGTGTGGAGGCTTCCCTGCCCCCCAGGCACAGTGTTCCTGGAGGGGCTTGTATGAATTATTTCCCTGCCAGCTTTCAATCCTGTTAGCATATTCAAGTATTGCAAGTAAAAAAATAATGGTGTGTGGAGCAGTGGCTGCTGCCCTGGCTTTGTGTTCCTTTTGGGCTCTTTTTTAGCTCAGCCTCGGCTTTGTCACCTGCCTGGTAGGGACCACCAGGAGGGTGGCTGCTGCTGGGGGCCCAGCAGGCTAACTGGAGGGGACTGCAGTGGTGACAATGAGAGGAAGAGCAGCAGAGCAGATCAATATCCTTGAGAGCAGACTGGCTGTCCTTTGGGAATCTGTGCCTTGACAGTCCTGCCATCTTACAGCAAGATTAGGATACAGCTGATTGCTGTTGGGAATTGGCTTTAACTTCTGTAACTATCAAGGGTCAGACATATAGTTCATACAGTAAATGGCATGAGAGGTTCAAACCTGGACTGTTAGTCTGGCAGCAGTTTCAAGATGCCACAGTGAGGGTGTGTTTGTTCTTTTCCCCTGCAAGATGGAACATTTATAGGCTGGATGTGCTGCCGGGGTGGTGATGGTTGTGGAGGGGATGGTACAGCTGAGCTCTGAGGACAGGAATATGCTGATGTGAGATGGCATCTTCCTAGAGGAGCCTCTGGCCTGTGCCATCCCATGGGATGTGGGGACACCTGGCGACAGGTCTGGAGCAGGAGGAGTGCCCAGACCTGCAGATGGAGGGTGCAGGTCCCACCCTGGGTTCTGGAGCCAAGGGAAGCCCTGTGCTTGCTGCAGGCAGCAGCTTCCTCCTCTGCTCCTCTCCATCTCTTCAGTCTCAGAAGGAGCCTTTGGCTTCTGCAGGAGCTGGGGCTGGTTTTTTCCCCATTCCATGGAGTTACCTCTCCCGGTGCCCCTGCTCCCTTGGCACCCTCAGGCCCTGGCTGCTGCAGCCCTTCCTCACTGCGCCCCATGTGTGAGCTCCTTAGTCTGCAGAGCCCTCCCAAGGCCCAGGTGGGCAGAGGCTGCAGGGATGCGCATCCCTGCTGACTCCACAGGGAGGGATTCAGTGTCTGGGGGGCTGGCAGAGCTGTGGGTGAGGTTCTCTTGTTGCTGATCTGGCCTGATTAAAATGCTGGTCAAGAGGTGGTTTTCCCAGCTAGCAGATCCTTGCTGTGGAGATGAGCTGGCTGGGCTGATGGAGGGCAGATCCCTGCTCAGGCTGGTGCAGCGTGAGTCAGGGGAAATGAGCTTGAGGCTGATGTTCAGAGCTAAAAATATTGCTGGAAGTTTTGAGAAAGTTCCAGCTAATACACCAAGAGGCGTGCGATGGCAGTGATAAATCACCTCGTGGGATCCTGACGTGCCACACTGGGGAATTCTGAGGGTGATACAAGCCTGCCTGCTTAGCCATTCCCAGCATTACCCAGGTTTAATGAAGATATCCTATAATCTTGGGGATCCAATTTACTAACTGTCACTGTTAATGTAATGTCTCTAGAAGTAAAACTCCGGGTTTGACATTAACACGGACATAGACAGAATTCATTTCAGGTGAGCGTAAAAATTCAGTCCGTGAGGTACCTGGGGTTGTCACAGGTGAAAATATTTGCTAATGAAGTGTGTATTAGTCTTAGACAGGTAGAGAACTCCCTTAGTCTCTTAATTTACCTTGAATAATTCATTAGCTCGCACTCTTCACCCGTGACAGTCGTAGGTAAATCCCAGACTGGTGCTGCTAATTAAAGTTGCAAGATGAAGAGAAGCTACTAACGAGATGCTAGACAAGTCCTCCAACAATACAGAGGTAATTTTAAGTGCATAAAGTTTTATTGTTGGTTTTCACATGAGGGTAAGGAAATGCTGCAGAGTTTACACTTGTCGCAACAAGTAATGAGCGGTGCTTGTGAACATGGGGCTGCAGGAGGAGGAGCTGCCCCGGGAGCAGCAGGGACCTGTGGCACAGCACTGGGTCCTTAGGGATTGTTCAGCACATGGATATGAAAAATGCTGAATATTTCACAGTTGGCCTCTTTTTTTTTAAAAAAAAAAAAAAGAAGATAAACAGTGAATCTCTGTGGAGTTTATGGGTAAATGTGTTGCATAAATATGACCCATGTCTGCTTCATAAAGACAGGTCACCCACATGTGCTGTTGTCAAGTGGAACTGAGCATTGAGCTTAGGGAATGAAAACACGTAGGTACAGTTTTGGGTAGTAGAAATTAATTTTTCTTGTTGTTCCTTCTACAGTGTGAAATTTAGAAATTTCCAGCCAAAAGTTTTGTTGAAGAGCACAGGAGGTGGCATCTGTGTTGTTCCTGTTGTCTGGCTGGCTCAGTACACAAATACCTGATGTTGCAACACATTTAGATGACTTCTGTGTTAGGAATGAGATATCTAGAAATCTGTGTGGGGACATGGAGGAGGATCAAAACCCACTTTTAATGATTGCTCTCAATCTACAAAATAGTGCAAGCTACTCAGACAAAATAAAGTGTGTTAAAGCAGTTGATCTTGCTAAAGAAAATGTCTAACAGGAAAATCTGTGTAGCAGAGCATCACCAAAGATGGGAAAAGCATGTGTGTGGAGTGTCCAAAGGGGAAATACATAGATGTGTGCTGGCCCTGGGTGCAGCCAGGGCAGGGCAGCAGCTGAGTGGGGCAGGGTCTGCCAGGACCCTCTGCAGCCCCCTGGGGTTTGCTCAGTGCTGGGTGGCACTCAGGAAGGAACCTCCTGAGATCCATCTCCAGCAGCAAACCCTGCTGCAGGCGAGGCCAGCCCCTGTTCCCTCACCCCACACAGCCTGTGCTGCAGTGTTGGGGCTGGGGTGGGAGCCTGCCCAGCTCTAGGGAGCCAGCAGTGTGGGACAGCTTCCCTGCCAGCCCCCTGCAGCTGGGGGGGGTCTCTAGCTCCTGGTTTTGTCACCATCCAATACAGAGAGCCAAGTGTCAGGCTCCTCCCGTCGCTCGTGAATCTTGGAATTTGGAGAAGTTGAGCAGGTGATGTGTTTTCATCCTTTTTTCCTGTGTCGTGCCAGCAAAAGTAGACAGAATTATTTTGAGCTGAGCCTGTAGATGTGTTCCCTGAGGGTCCGAGGCAGCAGCTTTCCTTCAGTGGAACAGGGCTTGCTGATTGCTTCCAGGCAGCAGGGGATTTTGCACCAACTGAAAGTGCTTCTGACCAAAGCCAGTTGTGATCCATTTCTTGTCAGTATTCAAGCAGGCTCTGGTTTGATGCTTATATAGAGTGGGGGGACTATGGAGAATGTGTGTGCTCTCCTGAGAGTGCTTCTAGCTGCAGGTCATGGAGATGAAACACCACTATGTCTGTCCAAAAAACGATAGTATCCATTTCCCTACAGCAGAAGAACCAACAACACATCAAAAAAGGTGGACAAAAAACCCCAAACAACAAATTCAGGGTTTGATTAATATGCATTATTGCTCCAGTATTTCAGAGTGTTTTTACATGAGGGAGTAAAAGATGAGGTTTGTTTTCTGCTACAGTTTTTGCTACGCAGAAAGTGAAGACAGGAATGCAGTAAATTAAAGAGGAAAAGAGGAACGGTTTCATGCTGAACAGCGTCAGCAATGCAGGATACACTCGTGGTCTGCATCTCTGCTGTCTAGGAGTGCCAACCATCCACGCAGCTCTTACGTTTGACCTAGAAAACTAGGGGGGAAAAAAAAAGCTCCTGCTGTTCACAAAGATGGTGCACCATCTGACCAGTATACTTCCGATGAAGATTAAAGCGTTAAAAGCAATGAGCTAAATTTATCACTTTGGGGGCTGTTTGTGTGGTGTAGCTGTGGCAGGTTGTTGATCGACAGCAGGGATGTGCCCCACTGTTTGTTTATAAGGAGATCTCAGAGCTCAGTGAGACCAGAGACCAACTTTCTCTGTCAGGGAGATAAATCTGCTTTTCCTCCGGCCTCCTGCTGTCCTCCCACTTCCTCTGCAGAAATACTGACTTGAAGACATTCTGTGTCTTCCAGATTTAAATCAGTCACACTAGTTCTAACAGGAAGAGCAAAGAAAGCTCAATGGTGTATTTTTATGCCTATAAAGAAACTTAGAAAATTATGAAGTGCAGGTGTAACTATGAAATGGTCCCGAAAGCAAAGGGAGCCAGATTCCTGCTGGTCAGTGCAAAGGCTGAGCTGTGCAGAGCCCTGCCACTGCCCCGACTGCACAGCTAGGACAGCAGGTCCTTTGCCCTGGGACCAGTTTCTGTGCCTAAGGCCCAAAGTGGTGAAGAAGGAACCTTCCCTCAGATTCCCTTTGGCTCGATGTCTGAATTCCCTCTCAACAGAGAGATGTGGAAATGTTTAAATCCTGGAGTTGACAGCAATTTGTGCAGGGGATTTTTAGTGTCCTTGGATCCCCTAAAAGGTGCTGAAGTGTGTTCATTCCCTTCAATCTTACTCTGACTGTGGAGAGTTTGGAATGTGGCTTTGTGCTTCAGCAGTGACACTGTTCAAAGAGTCTTTGTACGTAAAGTGCTTCATACCAGGGAAGGGAGGGGTGGGAAAGGGTTAGAAGCAGGTGCTGTGCAAGGTTGAGAGCAGAGCTGCTAGAAGCAGACTTGGGATGGGTTCCCACCTACCCCTGCTCCTGCAGAGCCCCAGGACACCCCTTCCTATGCCCCCTCTGGGGTCCTGGCCATGGCTATGCTGAGCCAAGTGCCCAATTCTCTGTCCTGGGAGAGAAAGGCTTTGAGCTGAGACCCAGAGGAGAGCTTTAGCATGTCTTACTTGATGAGCTCAAAACACGGGGGAGTTAAGTGCAGTGGTGAAGGATTCTTCGTAGCATCCCCTTGATGCAAGCAGAATAACTATTAGTTTCTGCTCATTAATGAAGAGGTTGATGAAGTCCTGATGAATGAGGGATATTACTCTATTTCCAGCCTTGTTTTAATTCCTCTGGATCACTTATTTTCCAAAAGTAATATTTAGAAGATACATGAGCTGCTTGCCTTTTCACCCTACAGCCCTACTTTCCATTTAATGATGTCTCAGCTGCTGAACCCATGTTGATGTCTAGTGCCACTTCAGTTGCAGGGATGATGTTGTTAAGCAGTAATTGAGCCATGGTGCAGTGCCCTGGTCCTCTGTGGTGCAGCCTGGTGGTACAGACCAGCTTCAACCCTGCCCATGGCTTTGAAAAGTCAGTTTGGGACTTCCCAGGTGAAACGGTGCTGTCCCCTGGCAGACAGCTCAGGTACCAAGCTGGAGAAAGATCTTGTCCAAGAGGTTTTTGCTGGTGAAAGTGAGAAAACACCAGCATTGCACCTTTGTAATAAAGTACATTGAATTGTAAATGAAAAGCACGTAGTTGTGATTTAAAATGCAAGCAGCTCCTGCAAATCAATACTAACTATATAAAAAGAGTTCAAAATGATAATACAAATTAATCCTAGAGGGAAATATTCATCGTAGTCATGAGACACTGATTTCTGCCAGTCCCAGCTTGATTGCATTTACAGTTACATTTGTGGTACTCTTGATAAACCTGTGATTGGAGGATGACGCCCACATTTGAGCCAAGTACATCTGTGAAGGAGGCTTAAGACCATGAAATACAAAGGAAACCCCATGCCTTGCCTCTTTGGGACGGGTGTTTTCCTGGGCTGGTCCCAGCAGTGACTTGGTGCTGGAGCAGTGTGCCTCAGCTCATCCTTTCCTGCCCAGCACCTCCAGCTCCCCCACAGCTTTTAGCCTCCTTTGCCCTCACAATCCAAGAGCATCTGCTTTGCTTTCCCAGCAGCCTGTTAAAAAATAATCAATAGTTGGAGCAGTGGATGGGGAAGGACTTGGGTACAGAGCAGGGCTCCCCAGCCAGCATCCCCACTAGGGGAGGAGGTGAGAGAGGGGTTGGCATCCCAGAGGCCAGGGTCCTAGGGACATCTCATGCTCCACAGGGGTCCAGGCAGCCAGGAGAGCAGCTGCAGGAGCACTTTGGGCTGCCATCTCCAGAGCTGCACGGGCCGTTTGTCACCTGTATCCTGTGGTGGCAACTGTGCCTGGGGCTGATCTGACCTGAGACTTCATCAGTGGGAGGATCCCCTCCATGGGGCTCCTTGAGCTGCTGTGCAAGGAAGAGGGACAGCATGTAGGTTCCCTTTCCAGTAGAGCAGTAGATAGCAGTCAGGCAGTGTTTTGATGTGCAGGCAATTTTGGAGATGGTTTCTGCAGTCTGAAAGAAGCAGGGCTGCTTATTTTGTCAGCTGGTGGCATCAAGTTGTCCCCCATAGAAGCCTTTTAAACACTGAGCTATCATCCTTATTCTTCCTGGAGTACTGTGTGCAGCTCTGGAGCCCCCAGCATGAGAAGGATGTGGACCTGCTGGGGTGTGTCCAGAGGAGGACCATGAAAATGATCAGGGAGCTGGAGCACCTCTCTTATGAAGACAGGCTGAGAGAGCTGGGGTTGTTCAGCCTGAAGACTCCACGGGGACCTTAGAGCAACCTTCCAATACCTGAAAGAGGCCTATAAGAAGGCTGGGGAAGACCTGTTCACAGGGAATGTAATGATAGGACAAGGGGTAATGGTTTCAAGCTAGAGAAGGGTAGATTTAGGCTGGATATCAGGAAGAAGTTCTTTAATATGAGGGTGGTGGATCACTGGAACATGTTGCCTAGAGAGGTGGCTGGGGCCCCATCCCTGGAGACATTCCAGTTCAGGCTTGATGGTGCTCTGAGCAACCTGGTCTAGTGTGAGATGTCCCTGCTGATTGTAGGGGAGTTGGACTAGATGACCTTTAGAGGTCCCTTCTAACCCAAGACATTCTGTGATTCAATGATTGCCCCCGGCACAGACTGGTTTGGTTCATGGTCTGCTGCTCTCACACCTGAAAAGGATCAGATCTCTACCCCAGGCATCCTGAGAAGAAACAATTTGCTTTAATCTGAAATTACACGGTTTGGGAGCATGCTGCTCCCTTTCCATGGGCTGTGGCTCTCCTGGCTTCTCTGGTTACCTGGAAAAGGAGGATTCCCACTGATACTCATCCATTGAGGGCCCTTATTTTTGGCACATTCCTGCCCATGCAGGACATGTAGCTCATTATTAAACAAATAGCTGAACCTTAAGTAATCCAGGCTCCACTGCCAAACCTGTGCCCACTCCAGTACCTCAGCAAAATCCAACCTCTAGTGAATATTTTCTATCCCACTCTCAGCTTTGTTGCATCTGTCTCAATTACTTTAGCTTGCCTCTCTCTGCCATCTCCATCTGGACCTGTGCTGACGTGTTTTCATGTCTCTGTGTTGCTGGGGATCTTTTTCTTTCTTCTCAAGGTGTGTGGCTGTGGTAGGTCTTGGCTGCCCCCAGCACCTTGGCCCCTGGCTGGGGCACAGTGGGGTTCAGCGTCCAGGCAGGAGGAAAGGTAGGAAAGAGCTTTCTGTAGGTCAGTGCTGCTCATGGTTTGGAAAAGGTGAAGTCAGTGTCTTCTCCTTCTCTTTCTTCTGCTCTTTTTAATATAAGGATTTTTATTTTGTTGATGCATAGGTTATCTAAATATGAATAGGTTCCACATCAATCAGCACTGCCAGGACCACCAAATGAATATGAATGTTGTGCTCAGTGCTTTCTAAAAGAATGAATGTGTCTGAAATGTAAATCCGTGCTCAGCAGCCTCTCCTCGTGATTCCTTGAAGCCCAACTCTTTAGTTTCTTGGCTTTTTTGCGCATTAATCAATTATTTTGCTCTAGACTTCTGAATCAGTTTGCAAGCATTTCTGTTACCTGTGGCACTGTGTTAGTTTCCAGCGGGCGGGAACAATCGAGTCTTGCACCAAGCATGGAAGTCAGAAGTGAGAAGTCAGGGTGTGCTCCTCCAGCGAGCCCTGGGACCTACCCAGGCAGCCGCGTCTGTTCCGTGCCCAGGCTGGAAATGGCTCGTGGCAATTGCTCAGTGTTCTTCCTGTCATGTGTCCTGGTGTGCTGGGGGAAAGGATGGTGCACTCCTGAGGGTTTTAGAACCTGAAGTGAAGCAAGATCCAGCACCTTTCTGAGAGAAGGAGCCTTGGTGCTGCTGCCTGCCCAGAGACCTGCAGGCTGCTCTGCTGCAGCTCCCATTCTCGTTAAGAGAGCAAAATTAAAAGTTTCCTACAATTCCTAGTTCTAAAAATGGGGGGAAAAAAATTATCTTGAACCTAAAAACCTTTCCCCTGAATCACAGATACTGTGATTATTGCATCTTACATCTGAAATTATTTAGGTCAGGATTCTTGGCAAATGAAGCAGCTGACCTTTTATTAAAAGGGATGATTGATGTTAGTAATTAAAGCAAGACACACAAAACATAATACATCTTTAAAGCATCCCTGTATAGTTTGTCTTTTCTTGCCTTATTTGAAATCCTTTCCTGATTTTTTTGAGGTTGCTCCTCCGAGGCTTCTGAGCAGCTGATGTTTTACTGTTTGCTAAATTGAAAAAATAATTTCCTAACCTTAAACCATAAAAGTTCTCAGCTCTGTGGGCTTCTGAACAATGTGAGAGTTCCACTTTATTGCAGCTTTTTGTCATTTAAAGATTCCACCCCCCAGATGTTGTTGGAAAGAAAAGCAATCCCAGATTATCGTAATCAAGAGGTCCCAGAGCTGACAGCCTGGACTTCAAGCGCTGTAAACTGGTGTGTTTTGATTTCTCCTGGGCTGTCCCTTCTGCCCAGGACACAGCAGCTGTGCCAGGCACAGGGGCAATGCTGCAGAAATCCCTATTTTCAGCCAGAGAAAAAGAAACTGTGGCTGAACAAGCTGCGTGCAGCCTGGGACACGGCGCTGTACAGCTCACCCCAGAGCTTCAAGGATGTTTGCTCATTAGAGTTACAAAACTGTAATGTATTTTTAATCAAATCTGGAGTCTTTTGACTTCCACTTTCAAAAGATGGAAAGTCACTGGGATAATTTTATTTCTGCAGTATTTGTACGTTAACTTATTTTTCTCATTTAGTAACTGAACTTGTCATAGGTAAAACAAAGTATCATTGCTACACACTCATTTTACTGATTCTCAAATGGTTCTCACATTGTAAACCAAATACACTTAAATGTGTTTATGTTCATGAATTAATTCATTTCAATCCTAGGCTTATGGCAGTGTTATAAACTCAGTATTCTCTAAGGAAGATCTTCTCCCTTTCTCAAGTTTAGGCTGGTAAAATCTTGCTGCCATAGGAATCGAGGGGCAGGATTCTGACATCTGTTCTTTTAAGTAGTGGATGTCTTTGTAACTGTGATTAGAAACTTGTGGTCTTTCAGTCTTTAAAGAAAAGGGAAAATAAGTTTTTCCCTCCCCCTTGTCATCCTCACCATGAACACACAATGTGTGTGCAGCATACGACAAAAAATGCCAAACTTTTCCTGCCTTCTTCAAGAAAAACAAAGATAAAATGCCCCAGGGTTCCTGCAGACCAGCAATTTTCTCTGAATATGAAAGAACTGAGTACTTCTTTGTCTGAAGTTTCAGCTCTCCCTGCTGTGGGGTGGGGAGCTTTGCTGGCAGAGAGGAGGGGGGGTGGCTGGTGCTGTGCCTGGGCTGGAGGGCTTGGTGGCTTCCTGACACCCCTCGTGCCTCCACCCTGGGCAGGAACTGGTTTTGTGCCTGCTGCTGTGTCTGGTCAGCTCTGGGCTTGTTCAGTAGCCAGGGGCAGAGCCCCAGGTGTGACTCTGGCTTTTTAGGGCCCCTCTGTTCTGCCCTTCATAGTTGAAGGCTGGTCTCCAGTGGTGTCCTCCATTCTCTCTGTCTTCACTTGCCTCTAGAAATAAGTCTCATTGTTGTGGGCATTGATTTAGTCTGTATGAAGGGCAGGCAAGCTGGACTAGATGTCCTTCAGAGCACCCTTCCAACCTCAATTATTCAGTGGTCCCAATCCATGTAATTCTCTATTCCAGCAAACTCCAGAAAATGATTTAATTTTAGTTTCAGGCAGTAGATGCGTATCGAGCTGTTAGAAGCATGAATTCACATTCTGCCCTTGTGCTGATGTCCAAGCCTCGTGTCATCATGATCTGTATCATGTTCCATCAACTGAGATCAAAGGTAGTTGCTGCCCTTGGTGAAGTGTGAAAATTCATAGTGCTTTTCCCCAGAAATGCCCAGATGTTGTTGAGTGCTGTGCCTTGCTGGAAGAGGGCAGCAGGAGAGCTGGGGCACACGTCTCGCAGTTGCTGTCACTGGAAATGTGAAGCAAGTTAAGGACAGGAAGAAAAACTTTTCTTTTTTGTAACCACATTCAGAACAGGGGAGTAAATAATCGAGGAGACTGTGGAAGTGCAGCCAGGACAGGCTCTCAGAGCTGGCACATCTTTCCATGATCTGTCATGAGGTTTTTGGACAGGGAAGCAGGTCTGAGTGACTTCTAACAGTATTTCTGTGTTTTCACTCATTCTGTGCATGAACATGAGGACATGGTGAGCACCCAGTAGTGCCAGTGGCTGCCTGTAGATGAAGGCTGGTTTTCATTATCTTGGACTGATGGTCCTTACAGCCCTGATTCTCATGGACTTCCCTTTCTGTGCTCCTGCAGCAAGCAGCAGTGGCCAGAGTTTCAGGAATTTCAGGGTGCCTAAAGAGGAAGACAGATGCCTGAGCAACTTTGATGTCTTATTTCAGTGATGATTAAGTCAAATATTGCTGAGTAACCACTTCTTAAATTCCATGTTTGTCTTTAGGCACTTTTGGTGTCAATTTTAATCTTTCCACTAACAAATTCTACCTAGCAAAAATTTTCAGCACTGAGACTAGCTCTTCTCTTTCTTAAAATGTACTGATATTTGTTCTGGGTTTCCTTGCCACCTGGATTTTCCGTTAATTATTTAATAATTATGAATACATTAATAATATCCATAGAAATTATGATAATAAATGTTGGTAGTAGAAGGAAAAGGTTTGCCTTGTGTCAGAATTAAAGAGAATAGATTCAACAGGTCCTTGTCATTTAAACTCCAAAGCAGGTTTCTCTTGCATTCTGTAGCATTAGTGAACCAGTATGCCTGGCTTTGTCTTTCCTGGGATTGGTTTCTCAGGCATTACTGGACAGTCTGAAGCTTAGAGCACTTTTATTTAAGGTAGCAGCTTTTGACACCCACATAAACATTCAGCAGAGGTCTTGCCCAGGCTGAGGTGATAGCACTGAACAAGGAAGACTGGGTGAATAATGTTAGAGCAGACTTGAAGGCAGCTTGATACAGCTTCACTGATGTCAGTGAGGTGATGGCCACAGAGGTGCTTTAGAGAGAATAAGACATAAACAGAAAATAATTACATGGAAGCACCCACAAATTAAGTAAATTAAGTCAGTCCTGAGCTGGCTCTTGTACTCAACAGTGAAATTTATCAGTGAAGCACCACCAGATCTCTTGATAATCTTTTAATTTTTCTCCACTGAATGCAGAGAGAAGTTAAGAATATTTAGGTTCTGCATTAGTTTTCTGTTAAATCACTGCCTACCAGAGGGCACTGAGAAACGGTGGGCATTTTCCTGTGGGCAGCTCTCCACTCTGAACCACTGCTGTTCTCTTGGGCTGCTGCTCCTCCTCCCCCTCAGGGCAGCACCTCCCGGGCTGTGCATGTCCCTGCTGGATGGGGCACTGGAAGGACTCTCCATCAATGGCCCATTGGATGGGAATGCTGAGCTTTCCTGCCCTGCCAATTCACCTCCTTCCTGGGCAGAATTTGATCAGGAAAAGGAAATGTCATGTCTGATCGCAGCAGAAAGGCTGCACTGACTGTCACTTACCCAGCAGGTCAGAAACCAGTAGTAACTGTTAATTTGGGGTGACTTGCTGTACTTTTATAACCTCACAAACACACTAAGGAAACAAACCCGCCAATAAATGAGTGAGCACTGGCTTTTCTGCAGTGAAGGCCTCCCACAAGTATTTTGTGAGATCTTGCATTTTTCTTCATTATGTTTCCCCACTCGGGCACAAATGCTTGTGATGGAGGAGAGGAGGGAGGAGAGCAAGTGGCAGCAACACTGTTAATGAGACAACAGGTTTGCTTCTGTAACTCTGGTAGAAATGGCAGGGCTATGTCTTCTCTGTGATCACAGAGGTGTGGTGGGGCAGCTCCTACAACCCAGGTGCCACTACAGGGATCCTGCCCCTCCACCCATGCTGGTGGGGCCATCCCAGAGGGCTGGGTCCAGTTCCCCAGTACCCGGAGACGTGGACATACTGGAGAGAGCCAAGCATGATCAGTAGATTGCCCAGAGCCTTTCAGAGGATTGACATCATTTGGATCAGTTCTTCTCTGCTGATTGTCAGTCTTATTTTTCATACCTTCTACTTTGATACAGGTTTCCACTTATTGCCTAATAACTGTCAGATGTCAGAAAGAGTTTCTTTACCAAAAGAGTGGTTGGGCACTGGAACAGGCTGCCCAGGGAGGTGGTGGAGTCACCAACCCTGGAAGTATTTAAAAGAAATGTAGATATAGTGCTTAGTGACATGTTTAAGCACTGAAAGGTTGAATTAGGTTATGGCAGGGGGATTTAGGTTATGGTTGGACTTGATGATCTTCAGGGTCCCTTCCAACCAGGTTGATTCTGTGGCAACAAAGAAGTGTTATCTTCCTCCTCCTGCTGTGAGCTTGCTTTAGTTTTGGAGTTTGTAATTGGGCATCTTTGCATGATGTGAGACATTTTTTTCTCTTGACAACATTTGCTCTGCAGCTTTAGGCACATCTAGGTCTATCCTGGTTGAACTGGTGATGTTTTCAGACAGTAACCTCTGGACACCAGAGCTGGTTGCTTCCTGTGGCATCACTTACCCGATCAAGAGGAAGGGCAGAAATTCAGGATGTCATAACCCCTCAGTATTACCACAAGTTTAAAACTCTCTGAAGTGGAGTCGTATCAATGTACCTTACTGCTCTGGGGCTGTGACCCTCTGTAACCAGCAGTGGAGCTGAGGCTGCTGGAGATGTCTGTGGTCAGGGCTTGTTGGGATCAGGTGGAGGTGGCCTGGAAGCATGGAGAACAAGCCTCTGAGATGCAGGCTGCTGGTGCTAGAGACTGCGGGGACCTGTTGGAGCTGCCAAGCGTGGAAATTCAGGGTTACAAGTCACTCAGACCAACTTTCTGTAGGGGACTTTTTCTCAACTAACAAATCTTGTTCTATATTTTTAGAAGAAATGGGAATTTATTCTCAAAGACTGTTTTTTTTTAAAACCAAAATCCCTTCCCTTTTTTTCGGTGGGAAGGCATCTGAGAGAGCTGTACTTGAGCTTTCAATGCTTGGGAGAGCAAAGCTCCTGATTTGTGTGTCTGCCCAATGTCCTCCTTCATAGTTGCCCCACTGGAAGTGAAAGGAAGTCCCCAAACAGACCCTGTGCAGCATTCTGTGCAGAAGCTGTAGGAGCAGGAACTCCCTGACTGTCCCACTGGCACATGCACCCTTGTCTCAGTGAGGCAGGGACTGGTTTGTAGCTGGGGTGGCACCAGAGAAAGAGACATTCTGTGTCAAACCACACTTCTTGGATCTTGTATTGCAGGTGATGAAAGTCAAGTGATCGTCCCCACATCCAGAGACAATGTTGTGGATAAAGGACCTTTCAGGATCCTTCCTGACCTCCCTTCTTTTTGTTGCTGCCAGCATCACTGAGCATTTCCACAGGGTTATTTTCTTGCCCTTCTGGTTCATGCCATTGGGTATCTGGCTCCCAACCCGCCCAGGAGAGCAGCCGTGCTGTTGCCATCCAGCCTGGTGGCTCACAAAGCTGCTTCCTTGCTCCCACATGCACCTCAAATATGTGACAGCTTTGGAAGAAACAGAGTGGAGTGAGGCTGGGCAAGCAAGGCATTTCTCTCTCTCCTGTCTCAAAATCAATTTATTTTTTTTTTGTTTAAATTCCTCTCCCAGCTGAACACTTTAGGAAATTTGAGAGTGTTTTTGATATGGGATTCTAGTTATCACCAAATGGCCTGTTCCTTTAGCAGTAATATCACTCGGGCATCAGCACCTGCCTCTCCAGGCATGGTAGCAGGTGCTGGAGCTGGAGGCAGGAATGAAGCCCTGATGGGTTTGTACCCATCCCATTGCTCATCACAATGCTCAGCCACTGCCCTGAGCTCTGGGGCAGCTCTGAGCCCTGGGTCACGCTCCAGGAAGGGATAGTTTGTGTTTGGGAGGACTTGGAGCAGCTTTTGCTCAGAAAAAGCAAAGGCAGCTGATTTTTATTTAAAGATTTTAGTGTAAAACTCCCCTCCAATGACCACTGAGGGGCTGGCCCAAGGGTTCACTGCCATGCTGTGGGGCTCTGGTGGGCGCTGTGCGGGGGGGTTTGTCTCCCAGCTCCATGTGGATGAGCACAAATCCCTGAGCTGCAGCTCAGTTCAGGAATTGTGGCATCCCTGCACTTACCAGGTTGCTGTTAGGGTTATCCAGGTACAGCTGAACACTCTCCTGCACAGCCTTGGGACTTTGTCCACCCTCCTGAAAGCCCATAGTTGGATTCTGAAAGAATTCTGGTGTACACACAGGTAGCCAGAACGATTGCTCTTCATCAGGGTGAAACCTCATTCCTTCTCTGTTGCTTTTTCATGCTAATTTTTATAGCTTGCTTTGAGAAGAGTCAGTTATTTTATTCCTACTCCATTAAAAAATACAACAATAGTGCAAGCTAAATATTATTTTGGAAAATAAGGTGTGAGGAATTGACTGTGATTGTGAAAAAAACACTGTATTTTATTGGAAAAATAATATGTATGGATTGGTTCTGCTGTAAGGAGCAAGGGAGTCTTATTAAAGCAATCTAACCACATATACAAAAAGGACAAATGTTTGTTGAAATGCTGTAAAGAGGAACTGGGCTTAGATTGCCCATTGCTGGAAAATCTAATATTTAAGCTTAATCTAAGCTCTCTTTCTCTCTCTGAAAAGTGTTTGGTATTTCTTGGAAGTTTTATTGATCAAGGAGCTGTACTTAAAGTTGGCAGCCACCTGATCTGGTTTAACCAGGGGGTTTTGTCATTGACAGATGAAATGGGGAAGTTGGCCCTGGCCAGAGCCACCACGTCAGCCCCACGACAGGGTGTCCTTCACCTCTGCACTGGCTCCTGGTCATGCTGGCCTGGGGGATGAGCACAAGAAATGGCACCAATCAGCACAGTACACGTTGTTCTGTGGACAGCCAGGAATTCCTTCTGGTTTGCTGGCAAAGATGATATTTTTTCTTTTTGACAAAGACTTTGTTTGCTGTTAGTGCTGAGCAGCAGTGCCTGGGGGTTCCAGGGCAGGTTCTGGGGGCTCCCAAGGCAGGTCCTGGGTGTGCTAACCCCCTGTGGCTGGGCTGGCCGGGCACATTGCCCTGCAGTTGGGGTTCAGATGTGTTCATGAACCAGTCACGGCTCGTCTGGCAGTTTGCCTACAAAACAAGTTTCAAAAGGTAGTGTGTTTGCCAAGTGTCAATTATTAAAAGTAAAATCTGACTGTCTTTGGATTATTGACTAAGCCACTAATTACTTATTTAATTCCTCTTGAAATAATGTACTTTAAATGGTGGTTTGGATATATTCAATAAATTATTGTCCTTTATTGAAGGGTATTATTAATCTTCCATCACCATTTAAATATGAGGATTTGCAATGAGCCAGTCTTGGTGTTCAAATTTGTTTGCTTAGTTAAATCTTAAAGCAGGATTTTCTGTTGTGAATACCCAAGGTATATATTTATTAATATTTCTATAGTATGTGGCACTGAAGAACAAAACCTGATAGCTGCATGTCCTCCATGTGTCCTCCACAAACTCAAGACTCAGTATCATTTTGGAATTAAGTTGTTAGACATTCCAGAGAAAAAGAGAAAGTCAACCCTTGAGAGCATCAGATTTCAAGGATCTATGAAAGGAAAAAGGAGTGTGACAGTGAGGAGTCAAAGTTATTAAGCAGATATTACAGGAAATTAAGAGGCCCTCTTTGACAGAGGCCAGTGTCTGAAGTGTGACACAGATTGTCAGATGCAAGGGCTAAATCTGCCAGGCATTGATGATGGAATTAAGATACTGTCTGTCTGGAAGTGGAAGCACAATGTGGTGCTAAACCTGGATAGCTACAAGCTTAGATTTCCAATCCAAGGCTTGCATTGAATCCTTGTCAAATTCTACTCATTGTTTAGATTCGTCTTAGCATAGAGTATTTTGCCCTTTCAATCTAGAACTTCTGCTTCTGTCCTTGCTGTACTGATTAGACTATCCTTGACTATGCAAAATAAGGATGACCTGCCCCATCTGTCTGTATTGTACCTGGGTGAGAGACTTCAGCTGCTGATACAGAGGCCAGTCTTCCATTTAGAGCTGGTGTTAGATTGCCCCAAATGGGGAAGGATCCAGCCATGTGATAGCTGAAATACTGCACTTTGTCTGGGGGAAGTGCTTCTCCTCCTGCACAGCTTGTGCCTGTTTTAGTAGTTACTGATGTGCTGCATTTGAGGGATGGGACCTATGTGAGTTTGATGATGGCACTAAGATTATGATAATTACAACACAATGGCTTATTCCTTCAATCTAGCAGATAAAGATTTTTAAAGCAACACCAACTTCCTGGTCAGACCGTCGTGCTTCACGCAGAGTAACTTCATCATGTGTTTCCATGCAACCTGTTTTTAAAACTCGGATTCCTGAAGAAGATAAATCCTGCTATTGGTTTCATGTCAATACTCTGAACAAAACCCCTCCCACTGCAGACATGTGCAGGATGTGGGCGGAGTGGAGCCATCTTGTCTCAGAGCCAGTTTTCACTCTTCATCTTGACCAGGTTTTTGTGTTGTTCCTGTTTCCACATGCTCTGGTAAAAGTGAATGTAGAACTACTCAAAACTTGGGCGCTTTGCAAAAGTTCCCTGCATTTCTCATGAGGCTCAGATACAATGTATGTGCTTTGAAGTATTATATTTAACATCAGAAAAAGAAATTCTGGGCTGGGAAATTTGCAATGAACAAGTGGCTCACTCAAATAAGACCTAACATTTGCCTCATACAGTCTCAGAAAATTCTGTCCTTTTAATCCAGTTCCCTTTCTCTGCAATTACTTTTAGACATGGTTAGTGCAAAGATTTTCTATTCCAATCACTTAAACCACCATCATTAACTCAGAAAGCTCAGCCAGGATTCTTTTTTCATTATGCATTCCTTTAAAAAAAAAAAAAAATCAAATGGCTTTTTCTTCCCAAGTCAAAGTGTGTCAGTTACAAATTCATGGTATCTCTCCAGGTTGAAAGGCTTGTTCTTCCTGAGAGGTGTCAGGCTCACTGATGATGCAAATTAATATTGAAGGACAATAAATGAATTGACAGAGGAATTTTTGAAAAATCTCAGCCTCAGACACTCAGCTGTGGACTTTTAATGCCTTTAAAATGTGAATTGCAACGAGGCAAGGATTCAGACCATTGGTGTGTGAAGAGAACCAGCAGATCCAGCTGACAGGCTCGCAGGAGACAGACCCAAAGCATTTTAGATGCCACTTGGACACAGAAATACCTGCCCTACAAGAGTGGTACTTGGGCAGTGTAGTGTAAGAAATAAAATGTCAGTCCTTAGCTATTGCTTATTACACTTCCCAGCTACATTACTTGACAAATATGTCCCTCTAAGTGCCACGGCTCTGTATGTAGGATGGAGATGAAACAGACAACTGCTGGTTACCCAGGGCAGCCCAGCATTTTGAGCGTGGTTCTGTTCCCTAAATAATTTTTAGCATTGTGTTTTGTTTTTAACATTGCATTTTCACTTCTGTAGCTGAGTGGTTTCCTTTGCTGTGCTGAGATGAGATTGTGCCACAGCCTTCAGTTTTGCCCTTGACCTGCACGAGGATGCTCTGCTGTTTGGTCTCACAGCAGAGTGCTCCCACAGGAGCTGCCTTGGTCTGGGAAGGCAACCCATGAAATGGTTCCCCCATGTAAGATGCTGATGCATTATTGCTTCAAGAGTGTAATAAATATATAGGATGAATCAGGCTGCCTGTACCTGTGGGTTATAAATGTGACAGTGAGGGACTCTCCATGAGAACTCTAAGACAAGGCAGAAGGAGCCTCTTGTTACTGGTGGTTACTGTCTGTGCTGAACTGCTGAGCTCCTAATTAGACTGTCTGAAATGTCCTCCCAAGGCACGTGGCTGGCTGGAGACATTCCCTGGGGCTCCCAGGTTCCTGCACGGGATATCCTGCAGAAGGGGCTGGTGCTGGGGGTGCAGCCTGGTGGGCTGGGCTCTGGGGACCTGCACGGCTCCCTCTGTCACAGCACAGATTTCTTCAGCACCTCCAGCTGCCAGGTCTTCTTTCTGCCTGGCATAAAAAACTTTCAGACACCAACACTGTCAAATTGTAGGTTTGGTTTCACTTATCCAAGATGGATTTTTCTGAGTCCATAAGGGAAATTTATCACTGGAAATCTGTATTTATGATGATTGAAAGAAATGCTCAAGTGTCCCATCTTCAACAGCCTCTTTTTTTAATGTGTCTGTAACATGGGCTGATGCTGCACAGACAGATCTTGCCCCTGGCCACAGGCTGCTGTCTGAAGGTCATCAGCCAGAGTACAGATGGTGGTATTTGTGTCATGTCCAGACTGCTGGGCTGTGGGCTCAGTTTGGTGACAGTGCTAACATACCCTGCTGGATCTTTTACTGTTCTCTAAATGCTGGTAACTAAACCACCATAAGAGATTGTGTTTTACTACATTGCCTTCTGCATCACTTCAGAACTACAGTTTAGAGTCAAGGAGTGACATGGTCACCAGGCTGTCTCATTTGTCATAAGAAGGGAAGGGTTCCTCACCTGGCCTCGCCAGACCTTGTGTCACAAATAACGTGGGATCTTCTTAAACTCAGGGAATATTTCCTGCAGGACCCTGTAATCTCCCAGGCAGTGGTTGCTGGCTCTGCTTTGGTGCACACAAATCCAGGGATTTCCCACCACCTCCCTGCTGCTCCTGCCGTTGGGCCAGTCAGTGAAGGGTCTGTGTGCAAAGCATGGGCACGGTGAGGGGAGCAAAGTCAACACTTGCATTTCATAATTTGCTGTAGTTCACTCCTGGTATTAGGCTTGATTGTTCTTTGACTCCTTAACACAGAGATGCTTTAAAAAGACTGCTCTATATCCCTTACAAAGGTGGCTTTATCTTTCCTGCAAAGATGTCTCTCCAAACCCCATTCAGAGAGGCAGTTGTTGCAGTCTCTATGTTGATTCATCCCTTTTTTTTGAGGCGCTGTCTTTTTTTTATTGCTCCATTCACCCTTTTTTTTCTGTTGAAAATTTTTAATTATTACCTCAGTGTCACTTGGAAACACTGTAGTTGTCTGAGTATTGGTTATAAAGATTTACTTTTGTTGAGTCCTGTGGTACTTTACAGCTATAAAATGCAGGATTGTAGAACAGCACAGGAAAACTTGGGTTGAGTAATTTTTTGGAATCAATAAATGCATAGATGGCTGCAGCTGCCTTTGGAGGCTCCTTCCCAACCACATCCATCATTTATCCTGAGGCTCAGTCAGACACGCAGAGCCCTGGTATCTCAGCTCTGGTTGTGGGGACAGGACTGCTCTCGCTCACAGAAAATAAATTTATTGACATCTTAGTCTGCATTGATTAAAGCACAGCTTTACTTTGAGCAGGCGTTTGCCTGGATTTTAACAAGAAAATGCTCTGGATTGTGGCCTGAAAGCGTGTGGAGGTTTAGGGAAGTGCCAGCCCTGGGCACCCGGCAGGTTCCTAGGTCCAGTCAGTGCACTTGCAAGTTTTCAGTGAACTCCCACTGTACAGGGAGCCCCATAAATCATAAACAGGGAGCAGCAGGAAAGGCCCTGGTTGCTGAGGGGCTCCGTGGCTATTTGCATGTCCTTCCCAGAGCTCTGTGGGTACATTCTATGGGGGTGCACATTTCTCTTCTCCACTGATAATCCCTTGGCAAGAGGCCAGTTTTTACCCAGCATTACCTAGCAGCGTTCTGTTTAGTTTCCCCTGATATATTTTTAATGGCCTGGCTCTCAGCTTGCTCCTGGTCAATAACCCCTCTTCACTGCCGGTTAGCTGCCCTGAGCAACACCATGAATTAATTATAACGGGGGGGGAAAGGTCTTTTGAAATACAGTTTCTGTTTGTGCCTCTCAAGTCTCTTCAGTGAGACAAAATAAAGCAAAATCTAATGGGAAATAAAAACCTATCTCCCTGAGGGGAGTGCTTTGTGTCCTTGGAAGTTCAGCATAAATATGTAAACAATTAATCCCCAACGGTAAGAAATGAACAGAAGTAAAAATTATTATTGTTCCCAGGGAAATGTGTACAGCTCCTGCCCAGGCCTCAGACAAATGGTTGGTCTCCACAGCGTTTTTTGGGGTCCTTTTCTGAGCACTGTTAAGCTTTCAGAAGGTGAGAGCCTGAGCTTCATTCCCCTCTGCACTGGGCAGCCCCTTCAGATGACACTTACATTCTTCCTAAAGTGATGGCCTCATATTTCATTACGTATGCAAATCAGGTAATTACTCGGTGGGATGCAATGGCATGCACATTTTTGCATGGGTAATTCTGAAACTCTGCCTCAGGTGTCAAATGTTAATCTTTTTCCACACATGCCAATCATTTATTTTCATTCATTTTTTTCACCTCCAAATCCATGTGTGTCTTAACACGAGCAAGGAATTACACCCCTTGGAAATTCAGCATTGTATTAGAAGATAATTGCAATTTCCCATAGGAGGGAAGAATAGTTCTTTTTTATTTTTGATCCGTAGTTTCTTTTATAATAGGAGTAAGCTCGTAGGAGAATATTTGCAACAAAAAAAAAGGAAGCTTTGAGATGGATGAAATGCCTTGGGTTCCCCCTGGCCATTAATCAAGCTTGGCAGCCATTTATTGCTTCAAACAGTGCAAGGCAGTGGAGATAATCTGTTAAATATAATAAGTCCCTTCAATATAATGAAGTATAAATACTGGCATGGTGATGTAAAAGGTGTGGTTTATAGCAATGACATAGTAATCGTGTATTTCTAGTAACCAATGCTGCTAGGTCTTGAATTCCTGACAAGCTGAAATGGTTTATCATTTATGTGCAGATTTTACCCAAGAAACGTGTATCTTTTGGCTGCTAGTTAGCTAAAAGAAGAAGAAAAAAAAATAGAAAGGGAAAAAAACAAACAAAACAAACAACTTGGATGAAAGGAAAGTTGAAAACACAAATCTAGTGCTTCCCAGCTGCCTGGGCTCCTGCCCCAGGAGCAGCTAGCAGAGCAGCCTGGCTCACCTGCAGCTCTGGCCTTGCCTCTGCTGTGAGCTGGTGCCATATGGCAGCAGGGAGCTGCAAGATGTTCTGCAGCACGTGTGGGGCTGTGTGACAAACAGACCCACCTGGGCAGCTGACAGTGGGTGGCTTGCTGGGCTCTCCAGGTCCCTGCACACTTTCCCTTCCCACTGCAGGCTGCCCAGAGTCTTTTCATTGTCAACAAAAAAGACCTTTCTGGAACACACACCAGAATCTGGGGGTTTTTTTGCTAGAGCTTTGGATTTTTCTAGGGCACTTCCTTACCCTAAATATTTTTTCCTCTCTAGTCTCTGTTTACTGCTAGAGCCAATTAGTGGGATTTCAATCAGTGCTGAGCTCTTGGGCCCAGGTTTAATGATGCCTTTCTTTGAAGCCTGCCTTGTTATAGCTGAGACTCGGGCAACTGCTGTCGGCTGCCTGCTTAGGAGGCTACACAAATTGCTTTATCCAAGTGTCTCTTCTCTGTTGTGCTTTATTGGACATCTGAAGGGTCCTGCTTCTTCTCTGAGTCATTGGTGCAGAGGCTGGAGTCTTGGTGTTGGAGATCAGACCTGCAAGGGACAGCTCGTGTTGTTACTGGACAGGGATTATCCGTGACAGCAATTTAATCTACTTCTGAATGCTTGAAGTGCCCTGCACTTGCCAGTGTGACCCTCTGGTTCCTGAGAGCTTGGTGGGGAGGTCTGAGTGAGGTGGGCATGGCTGGGGTGGTGGGATGGAGAGCCCACCTTCAGCAGGAACCGGGACTCAGGGTTTGAGAAGAAGGCTCTCCTAGTTTCAGTGTGTACTCAGAGAAGTCAGGTTTGGAAGCCCCACTGATGTCCACCAGTGCTCCACAAGGGCCTCTTCTTCCTTTAGATATGCTAGCCTTAATGCCTCACTCCTGAGGTGATGCTGGGTTTTATTGGTAGTGGTTTTGGTCTGCTTCTCCTGATGTGTACATCTGTGGACA
This sequence comes from Apus apus, assembly GCF_020740795.1. Classification (NCBI taxonomy): domain Eukaryota; kingdom Metazoa; phylum Chordata; class Aves; order Apodiformes; family Apodidae; genus Apus; species Apus apus. The sequence continues at coordinate 31,280,005 of NC_067288.1, read as the reverse complement.
AGGCTGCTGGGGAAGGGTTGAGCACGGGGGGAGGGTCCCTGCTGCAGCCCTGGCTCTGCCTGAGGTGGTCCTGAGCTGCCAGCAGGTTCTTGGGGTCCCTGTTTGCAGCCCCACGCCCCTGGCCTGGTTATGCTGCTTTGTCTTGTGGCTCAAGCTTTTTCATATGATATTTAATTTGTATTGACTTCCAGGGCCCTGCTGGCTTCTGGGAGCAGCCTGACTGCCAGAGCAGAGCACTGGGGATGTGCTGTGGCTTCAGTGCTGAGAAACCCCTGCTCTGTCCTGGGACAACCTGGCACATTTAACACAAAACTTCCTTTAAATATTCATGATGTTACTAGTGACATTCAAATATGAGCAATAATGACTGGGCCAGGAAAACCCTGTGGCACAGGTGACGTGGACTTGCACTGAGCTAAGCTTGGAAGGGCAAGGTGTATCCCAGGTGGTGGGTCATCCCTTTGCAGTCACACACTGACAGCTGTTGAAAGGCTGGACAGAGTTGTGCAGGTTGCAGTTTAGTTTCACACGTGGCAATGCGGGTCCTGCCCTGAAGCTCAGTGTGTGAACTGATTTAATTTAAGATGAATATCACCCTCAGTGGGGACTGTAATGAACTTCCTGTTTCCTGACAACCTTGTGTTCAAGCTGCTTTTGTTGAACGTTGTTCTGGCTCCATGGCAAGATTCCCAGCAGTGCAGGAGAGCCTGGTACGAGGATCCACCAGCTTCTGAAGATGCCACCTGTTGCCTCCCCTTCCCCCAGGCCACAGATGGGGTCTGTGCATGGGGGGCTGGGGGTGGAGGGGCTCAGCACATCCCTCTTCCCCCTCACCCAATCCCTGTGCTCTGGATCTTTTGGATTTACTGTCAGTTCAGCTGGAGGAGCCGTGGGTGGGATGGTGCAGACTAGAGGGGTGTCCAGCAGCCGTGTCTTCACAGCAACATGCCCATGGCTTGCTTCTGGAAGGTTTAACGTGGCAATAAGCTCTCCTTCATATGTCATTAGGGTTTGTCTATGGTATAAGTTTTCATAACTCATTTTTTACTCATTATTTCACTGTCAAATATGTTGTTCCCTTCAAAACTTGGCAGTGGCCACTGGATGGAAGGGTGTGCATGATTCTGAAATGCTGGAGATAGAAAAGGTATTGGTTCCGGGTCCAGAAAATACATGGGAAACCTCAGAAATTATTTGTCTGAGAAATTAGTCATCATTGGGAATGGACAATATTTACAGTATCTCTAGTTTTATTTCACAGCTTCAGTGTAAATCCTGACTTGCACATGCATTTATTATTTACCTTTGTCACTGGAAACCTTGTCTCCCATTATTTATCACCTTTATTGTGTATGATTGTGTTTCGGCTTCAAATTACTTCTGGCAGATCTGCCTATTTCTTGGCACCTTTCTTTATTGCACTTTGTGCTCAGCAATTCATTTTTCCTGATCAAGTCAGTGTGTCAGACGTGCAGGTTTCCTGATTTATTTCTATGCTTCAATACTTTTTGTCTTGAGTATCCAGCTGTTCTCCAGCTGTTACTTTAGCATGTGTCTTACTTTTAACTGTACTGTAATAGCTCTACTCCAATTCATCTCCATAATCCAATGTGATTATGGTATGTGCTGCAGTCATCACTGGTAGCCTTTTTGCTCTCCTTTTTTGCTTTGAATATGTATGTAACCTATAGCAAACGACAAATATTGCTTGTGCTACTTAGTTGAGATATCAGAGAAAACCGACTTTAGCTCAGAGTTCAAAAGAAACAGTTCTTAAATACATAGCAAAGAGGGAGCAAAAGCTTTATGTCTGTCACAGAGGAAGCCCTGTTCATACGAGTATTAGTGCCTGGAGAGGTTAAACACCAGTTGTTTAAAAACATGCTAATTGTTGTAAGCATCATCTGATAAGGTTATTTAAGCACATGTACTTAATTTGAAGTATAATTTTAAATTTTGACTGTATGTTTTGTAAGTCATCCTAACTCATCCTGTGATACATTCACAGAAATTCTTCCTTACAAGGAAAGATGTTTTTCCCCTCTCAAAGTGGGTAATAATTCTGCTTACACCATTTCATACACAGTGAAATGCTGCCCAGTCTGTGCCTTCAGTGAAAATATAGCCCCAGACTTATATCTGATGCAATTTTTTTTGCTTATCTGATGAAAAGGCTAATTTAGTTTTACCCAGGGGCTTTCTGTTACTTTGTCCCCATGGTGCTGTTTGGTGTGGGGTGGGTATTTTTTAGGACAGTGGGCTTGCTTTAGGCAAAAAAGCAAACAACCTGGTTTACCATGAGGGTACTCGAGCAGCAGAACAAGCATCCTGGATTGCAGTAACTATTTAACCATTTTGCTATGGGGGTTAGATGACTGCATGAGGAAAGAAAGGTTTTATGTGAACAATTAATCTTCAGAAATCTTTCTGTTCCTGACAGTAGTGCAGCAGTCTTTAGCAAAAAAGGGTGAGGTTTCTCAGACAGGTTCAGGTCTTGCTGTGAGCTGTGGGTCTGCAGTGGTGGCTCTGGCTGGGCAGGCATCACTCCAGCTGTGGTTCTTCAGTTCTGTGCACTCCCATCCTGGTGATGGAGTTGGTGGGGAGCAAGGTGAGCTGAGCCTCAGCCAGCAGCTCAGCCCTTCTGCATGATGTCCTTGAAGCTTCACTTCAGTTTGGGCTCAAATGCTGATTTTATTGCGTTTTCTCGGAGGCAGTGAATGGTGATCATGTCCCTGATTGCTGTCCCTTTTTGCATGTCATGCAAACACTGTGTGTAACAAAGGTGTTTGTACAGACTGTCGTGTAACCTTCCCATCATTCTTTTAACATACTTTCTTTAGCATAGTTGCTCCTCACAGGTTTTATCTCTACAGGTAGCACCTGGGCAAGTGCTTATAGATCTCCTCTGCAGGGACTCTGTCCTGAGGATCTGATCCACAGAGCCTCTTGTCAGCAGAGTCAGAGCTCCCTCTGCTTGCTGACAATTTATGCACTGTGTTAATTGCATTTACACATGTAAGGGCATTCCATATAGAATATGTTTAGATCTGCATCTATTTTAAAGATGGTAACTCTGAATAAGAGTAAAAACAGTGAGGAACCAGGGGCCCTGTTGTCTCTGGAACTGGATGTGTAGGGGAAGGTTTCCAGTATTTGTGTTAAGCTTTCCAGTAAAATTGAAAAAATAGAGACAGTTTCTTACCTTCATCTACTTTGTGAATGAAGATTCATTTCTAGTTTGCAAAAAAGGAATGATCGAGTGAAATTAGTCGGTGGGCCAAATTCTAGTCTAATGTTAACTAATGACTGGTGATTTGATGCAATACATCAGCTCAGGGAACTCTTTGGAATTTCCCAAGCTTAGGGGCTTTTTTCTTTATCTCCAAGTATGAGAGGAGAATATCGTGCGGAAACAATCTTGTTGTGCCAGACTGGAACTGACTTGTGTATTAAATTTATCAGAGGATTCTTTCTTGTGCGTTAATTGCAGGCAGCCAGTCTGTCTGCAGGGCTGTCCCTGCGTGCAGGGCTGGGCTGTTCCCCCCCTCAGAAGGGGCTGAGCAGGGATCACGCTGGCAGTGGGGGCACAGCCCTGCCCTTTGGGAGGCCAGCCCTACAAAGGCTGGTTTTATGAATAAGCAGAAAGTTTTCTGCAAGGCGTGGGTCTGGACTCTGCTGCCCCTTTGCCAGCTGCCCAAACTGTGCAGCTGAGCATGCACAGGACACGGCCATTCGGTGACAAACCAAGTCCCATGGGGCCATCGGGGGGATGAGGCTTCCTCTAGGTTCCCCAGCTCTGGGATTTCCTTCTTGCCAGCACTCAGAGAGCACTGGGTTGCAAACCCCTTGGTGGGAGCTGGGGGTTCCTCCTGTCTGGAAACAGATGAAGTCTCATGTTCTGCTGGCTTTGCAGTGGTGTCTAAGAGCAGGTTTACTGCAAGCACAGCTCTGCTTCCACCTGGAGAGGAACTCTTTTGGAATTACTGCCATGCTGGGGTCTGTGCATGTGCTCTGCTGAGATTCTTCTCAGGAACTTGTCCATGTTTGAATGCTGAAGCACTTTTCTGGGGGTGTGTGACAGCTTCAGCAAGTTACTAAAAAAGTGCACCTGCGTTCACAATAACCAGCCAGAGTCTCTATTTTGAGGAAGATTATAGAAAATCCTCATAATTATATAGTTCTGTGCTTCCTAAGACTGTTTGAGGGTGGTAGCATCTCCAGAGATATAGGTCTGTAGAACACCAGGCATTCCCTGGGAGAAAACCCATGTCCCTTTTCTTTACAGGCAAAATCAAAAAACCCCAAAACATCACCAACAAAAAACACCACCAAAAAACCTCCAGCCAAGCAAAACAGAGGGAGAGAGAAAAGTATTGCTGGGGTGTTGGGTTGTTTTCAGGGCTCGGGGAGTGCTGCCCACATCCCCTCTCTGCCAGGGATGCTGGTTCCCTGTGGCTCCTCTCCAAGAGGATGAAGTGGATCTGCAGTGGGATGGGCTGTGTGAAACCAGGATCATCACAGTCCTTAAGTCACAGCATGGAGGTGTTCCGAGTGTTCTGTCCCACAGCACCTGGCACATCAGTTAAAGGGTGCCCCGGGGAGTTTGGAAGCAAAATTGCATCTAAATGTCAGCAAACTGTTGTCTCTGGGGTCAATCCCCTGGGCTTGCTGGGCTGAGGACTTTGTGTTCAGTGAGCAGGGAAAGAAACTGGAGTAAATGAATGAAATGCCACATGCACAAGGTAATTCAGAGTGAATTTGTGTTTTCTGGCTTAGGAAATACACAACTGTTGAGTTAAATGTATCCTTTATGTTTAGAATGCACAGTAAGTTTGTAAAATACCGTTGTACGGGTGTGTAAGAGATTTGTGTGATCTCAGGAGGCATTTTCCAGAATAGTTGAAATCAGCAGCCAAGGCACTGGGAGAACTGCAGGGAAACGCTGGGCAGTGTTGGGGGCAGTGCCTGCCTTTCCCATCGGGATTCAGGTCAGGACTCCACAAAGTGACAAACAGGGCACGGAGCTGGGGGGGCAGGAGAGGGGTGGCTGCAGCTCCACACAAATCCTGGAGTGCCAGTTTGTGTTTGTATTTATACAGGCTATTCATTGCTCTGTTTATAACCCAATTTACAAAATTGCCGTGGAGTGGTCAGCTTAATTAATCAGGTTACAGCTGCTCTGCACTGAGACTGAAAAGAGAGGGACGTTGGGGCAGAGGACAGGAGCAGACAGTGGTGTCCAGCTCTGGGTGTCCCGTGAGCAGGGGGTGCAGCCAGGGGAGGGGGCTGCCAGGCAGGCTCCCAGCACTGCCAGTTAACCTCCAAACGGGACAAGCATCCCAACTCATGGTCCATCCCAGTCAGAAACAGCACTCAGATCTGTGTAATAATTTAATACAGGAGTATTTGGGGTGAAATATTTCCTCTCCTTTTTTCCTCTGAATATTCAGAAATTAGTGGCGTGTGCTCTAGCTGAAGGGCTTTCCAGTGCTGCATCTGATTAACTTCCAGTAAACTGGCATTTGGGGAAATTCCTCTGGTCTTTGCTCTTCAGGACTCGTGGCTCAAGTGTGAATGCCCAGACTGAGGTGCCACCAGGGCTGTGTGTGTCCTGCACTGGTGGGGCAGCAGCTCCACCAAGTCCCAGGCCACTTTGCTGGGTGAAGACCAGGCAGATCAGCCTGTTCTGCTGGAGTTATTTTCAGGCAGTAATCACTGTGGGCTTCCTCCCTGCTGCAGCCTGGCCACCTGAGAGCTGCACTGCCCTCCTCTATCTCACTGCTGGTTTCTTCAGTCTGAAATGCTTCTGCATGCCAGTAGAAACAAGCTGTTGGCCCCTTGCCTTTGTGCTCAGACTGACACGTGTAATAGTAGAAAACATGATTCTCGTGGCAGTGCTGTTTAATTTCCAGCCACTCTGTTCTGACTCCTGCGTGTCACGCAGATGATTGTCCTCTGCTCTGGTGGGTTTACAAAGGTTGGCTCACCCAGGCTACCCTGGGCAGCCCTTCAGGGCAAAGCACAGCTCCTCCAAGAACTTCATATTTAACTGCTGAGGCCTTAAGTAAGAAAACTGTGTCATGAAATGCCACTGCCTGTGGCCTTTTTTTTTTTTTCAGCTATTGTGGCTCCCAAGTGGCCTTTCCCCTGCCATGGGAGGCTGCTGTCTTTCAAGGAGGGCTCTGAGACTTGCAGACACGGCAGGTCTGCAGGAGGACCAGGAGCATCCTGTGCGTGGTGCTGCCCTCCCGGCGCGGGGCCCCGGGGCACCCTTGGCTGGCAGGGACCTGGCCCGTGGCCAGGAAGGGTGTCTGCTGGGGGTTGTTCTGCTGCCCTTCCCTCGCTCGTCTCCTGGGCGCCTGGGGCCCTGTGCCCCCAGCGAGCTGTCAGGGGTTGCAGAGTTGGCTGTAGCTGCCGATGGAGCGCGTGGCAGATGTGGGCAGAGTGGGGCCTTCCAGCCAGATACACTCCAGTATCGGGTATGATGAGGAATAAAGAATAATAACCTGCCTCGGTAGAGCTGGTTTTAGGGTAAAAAGTCAAAATTTCAAAATCGTCAGGGCACAGAAGAGCAGAGCTAAGAGAAAAACGTGGTCTGTGCTCTCAGAGTTTCTGGCCATGGGCTTTGCAGACTTCTCTGGTCAGCTCCATGTTGGTTTGCTCAGCTCGTCCATAAGGCTGGTCCCTGCTCGGCTCCTCCAGGTGTGGGAGCCTGTGGTGCTGCTCACCAGGTGAAGAGACCAGTGTTCCTCAGTTTGGGAAAGGATGGGAGAGAATGTCATTACTCAGTTTAGAAAATACATGAGTCAGGAAACAATACAGTGCCTCCCTGTAAAAATCCCATGTTCAGTACTTGTAGAATTCAGAGAACTTGTTTCCTCTTGAGAAATAAGGAATGTATAACCTAGGGCAGTGCCACCTCAGGATTGTACTGCTGAAATTGCAGTAAAAAAATTGAAACAGAGTAGAAAACAAGCAGAAAGGAACTGCCATGAAGCCAACCCAGCCATGGGTTATGGGTCCACCTTCAGTGAATCTCCTCAATAGATCATCACTGCTTTTCTTTATCTTCCTTATCCTTTAGGCCCACTTTTCTGAGAGCAGAGGAATGTTTCAAGGAGAGACATTAACTGTTTGATATTTCTTAGATAAAAAGAGTTTTGGAAGGTAAAGTATCTTACATGCTTTTCCATTTTACAGTTATTTTTCAGTAAATTGCCTACATATTTTTAAGCTACTTTAAGCTCTCCAGTACCTCTACATGCCTTATGTAACATTCAGCCATATTTATTCAAATATATAGGCTTTGTGTTTGTGACCTTTTTGTAGTTCAGCTTCTTTTTCTGAAGATGAAAACAGCAGTCTCACTATGTGTCTAACTCCCGACTGGGTTGTGTTCTCTACTCCAGCCTGGTAGATCCATCCTGATGGCTTCTAGGATTTGGATTTCCACACTACTACACAGGTTAGGATGAACAGAGCAGAGATCATTTCTGGTTTTCCAGCTTTACAAGGGTTGTTAAACTCCCCTGGGACCAAAAGTTCAGGAGCTCCTGAGGAGTCACTGGCTTTGGGTGCCATGACATATTTTTCTCCTCTATTGTACAAATTATGGAGGGAATGGGCTTGAACAATGAAACCCCATGACAGCAAGTTGGAAAAGTTTATACAATCTGTTGGTTCCACAGAAATCAAGGCTTTGCTTGCAGAAAAGCAGTATATTCTGGATATGACTAGAGTGCCCTGACGGTGACATGGAGGCTGCACAAATACAGGGCTCAGTTACAGCACAATTTGTTGTTCTGGAGCTATAAACAGTCCTCCTGCCTGCACGCAGTGGTGATAAAAATATCAGTTATATATATATGTGTGTGTGTATTTAAAACGCTGTTGGAAGATAAATCTGCTGTGAGGAAGGCAAAGGAGGGCTGTGCTCCCCCATGCCTGGGCCATGGTGCAGGGCTGGTGTCCCCAGGCCCTGCCCAGCTGGCAGCACCAGGGCAGGACACTTCCCTCTGCCCCTCACAAAGTGTCTGATTTCTGACTGATTTGTTGGGAACATTAGAAAATATATGTATCAGTGGGTGAGGATTTTCTACCTATTTTTTAATTCAATAACAAAACCACCACTAAGAGCAGGCTCTGGAGCCCCTGCCTTAGAGAAGTGTCTCAGGATCTGATTTCAGCAGATTGTTTTCTGGGCAGTAAAGAACAGGTCCTGTGTCTGGCAGAGCTCACTTTTAAATGTAGTTTTGGGGAAAAGCGTTTGGCATCTTCTGCTGTGCACAGACCCGACCTGCTGTCCCTGCTTCCCCCCACCCTTGCTGAAAAGGTTGTCCTGCCTCTCCTCTGGCCTTGGTTGTTCTTCTGTTATTTGGTGCCTTTTTAATAAAGCGTGATTTCGTGTGCGTGGCGGTGCTGGTGTTTGCTGCAAAAATGTGAAGAATGTCATCAGTGTGCCACGTCCCAAAGCTTTCTGAGAAGAAAAATCCCATTTTTATGATAGTTTAATTGTTGGCAAACTGGTTGTTTGTGAAAAGGTAATTCAGCATCAAGAATGACTAATGGGAGCGAATTGCGGGGCTGAGCACAGCGCAGTTATTTACCATGGTTACCCCGGGAGGTGAAGGAAGGTACAATTATTTGGAGAGGTACTGTAGATCCTGTTTACTTTTTATTCTTTCTGCTTTTCAAATGCGCTTTCCCCCTATCTTTGTACAAACAAACAAAGCCCCCATTAGGCGTGTTTATGCAATTCTGGTGCAGTGTTTGTACATAAAAAGTTCTCTGCTGGCCCCAGGCTCTTGGGTGCTGGCTGGGTAGGACAGCCTTCCCGAGCCCTACAGGAACCTCTCCTGCTTCCATTCCCTGGGTTTGACTAGACTGAGGAAGACCCAGGTTCTGCCCTTTGCAGACGTTGGTTTCTCCAAAATGTGAATAGTTCAGTGGTGGAGGAGCCTTTAGGGGCTTTGGCTGGGGGGATGCTGTGAAACAGAGCAGCTACCGGGGAGGAATCACGTCTTAGCACGTTCCTACAAAGGAGAAAAAGGTTACAATGATTCAATTCTGAATTGCTTTTGTAGACAATGATATGTATTTTTGTTTGGACACTTTCTCAAAGCATTCAGAGGTTCAGAGTTCCCCAGCATCAGTTCTGGTGTGTTTTCAGGTCTCCCTTTTTGTGTCCATCTCTTCCACATAGAGCCTTATTTTCTTCTGGCCAGAGCAGCACATCTGCTCCCAGCCCCAGCCTGGTGGGAAGAGCCTGGCATTCCCAGGGCTGTGGCTGCCTCTCCTCCCCAGTCTCTCCCTCTGAAGGTGAAGGCTTCATAGATTTTAGCCTTCCTTGTCTTGCACCTTGATTAGTAGCCATGGGTATGGTCAGTCTCATCAAACATGCAGGAATAGAAGGATGTCAGTGCATAGAGCAGCTCGGTGGCAGAGAATCAGAGGAGCTGCTCTCCTTGCTGCCCCTTCTTGTTTGTCCTGAGCGTGTTATAATGAGTGGAACAGAGAAAAAGCAGATGAGTTTGTCAAGCAAATAAGAATATTAGATCCTGTCTCCTCCATCAACAGGAACTGGGTGGTTAAGCTGTAATTAAGTGCTGGATATTATCCCTTGGTTTTCCAGAAGTGCCTGGGCCATTCCTGTTACAAAACACTTTGAGACAGAATTAAGTAAAATAAATAGCATGGGTTGTGACTTTTGCTTCACTTTTATCTTTTAGAAGTTTTGCTTTAATATTTAACAATGTTTTAATATTTAATATAACTCCAGCTTTTATACAAGCTTGTTATCCTTGGCCTTCTGGTGTGGTGCTAGAGGCTGCCCAGCTAATGGGATTATTAAAATGCTGGATATGTTGTTGTGTGGTTAGTTAATGATAAACCTGTCTGCCAACAAAGCCAGTCAGACACTACCAGGTGTCTATCCAGCCACCCTCTGAAAAGTTTGGGCTTTTGACCAGGGTTGTGTAGCTTGTTAATTTATCTGTGCAGAAGAAAGGGATTATTTGTGGTGTTACAGCCCTGTGAACTCTGGCAGTTTGCTGGAGCCAGGGGGTGCAGTTCTGTGGGACCAAACCCTGCTCAGCGTAGGAGCAGCTGATCTCCAGCTGCTGGAGTTTGGGGTGGCAGACTTCTGGATGGAAGTAAGTGTGCATCCAAGACGTGGAGGTTGATGAGGACCCTCTGAGCTGTGTGTGCAGTGTCTTCTGCCAGGTTGTGTTCACACCAACAGGCTGGGTCTGGGAGGCCGTGGACTTTGTGGAGCTTTTTGTGAGCCCACAATTCCGACTCCTGCCGACTGCTTTTCTCCATCCTAGTGCCACAAGGATTTGCACGTCTGTGCAGACACAGGGAGGCAAAAAAAATTTAGATGAAAGCAGATAACAGAACTCAACCCAGATTTCACACAGGATCCATGCATTCCACAGACATTCTCCCATTTTCATGTGGTCACAGGATTGAATGTTTCCTCAGCTGTTGGAAAGACAATGCACTGGCAAGAAGCAGATCTTGGCACCCATCTGGTCTGCTGTTCTGCCAGCCATCCTGCAAGCCAAGCAGAACTGGGGCTATCCTCAGCCCCGTGGGCTGGAGCAGACCCAGGGAGGTGCTGGACACAAAGGGGGGGAGCTTGTTTTTTTTCTCCTTCCAGGATGTTTCTCTGCTACTTCCCCCAAGGGTGCTCATGAGGGTCTGTCCTGGCTGCTCCACTGACTCCCCCATCCCCTTTTTCTTCCTTTGTTCTCAGAAGTTGCAGGAGGAGAGTATGATCATCCCTTCTGAGATACTTCCTGAAACTGTGACCTTCAGAATTTAGTGTACTTTTTTTGTCCTATTATTTCATGTTTGGAGGAAGCAAAAGATAAGAGCCAAAGTGAACATATATTAAACAAGTATGTAGGGGCATGCTTCCCTATGTCCTGTCATGGAGCCTTCTAAGCAACTGCACAGGGAAATGTTCCCATTGGACATTGCCATCACAACCTGCTGGAATGGGATGTGAGTGGCTGAGCACAATTCTGCTTTGTACTGTGACAGAGCACAACGTTTGGAAGCGTGTGATGTCAAAGTCTTCATGCCTGATATGGTATATCAAAGACACATATTTCTCCTGGGCCAATCCATCTTTGATTTTTCCTGGCCTTGCTAAGAAGTTTTACTTTTTTCAGTTGGTTTATAGCTAGTTAGATTCATTCTTCCAAGTGGTGTTGGTCCTTACATTGAGTCATGAGCCATTTAAATGTCACTTCCTAGGAGAAACTCCGGGACCAATTTCCATCTGACATTTTTAGGCTTAACTCTTTTCAAATGGCTTAAGTATGTATTTTATTTCCCAGGTATGGAAAAGAGTGGTTTAAAATAACCACTGCAAACAGTGGTTATTTGAACTACAATTGAAAACAAAGCTAAGGAAAAAAAGAAAAGGTACTAGTTGCTGTTCCCTCTTTGTAAGTATTATGTGTTATGTTTATGAGATTTGAAAAATTCTTTAGGAATCTATCCAGTTTTTCTAGAATTGCCCAAATTCTGCATGTTTTACTGGTTTTAGTATAGATAAATGTTTCCTTGTGACAGTGGCACTAGTTGGTGACTCTCCTGTACCTTTGTGTCTGGCACCAGTGGCTCCACCCTGTTGTTCTCACCAGCCATTCACCCTCTTTGCTTCTTTCCCAAATACAAAAGTTTTCCTACTTGACTTGTAAAAAGCCATTCTTAAATCTTCCAGTCAATTAAATCCAGTAATTAAAAGAAGATAAAGATCAGTGAGTAAAGGCTGAGCTAATATATGCTTAATGCATTGTTATATCATGCTTTGTCAAACATACTAGTAATTGCTCATTTAATTTATTCATTTCAGCATTACTGATTTAAATATCTTTCTGGACTTTTTGGAGTCAGTTGTCATTTTTTAAATGTCTGCTGGTTGCATATCAAAATGTCAGTTTATTGTGCTCAATATGTTATCTCTGACTTCAGTTTCCTTAAAACCTCTAATTGATCTGACAGTTCTCACAAAAATTTACTCCTGATCTGAGAATTATTTCAATCTTAATATGAAAAGGCAGCTCTTTCTGCGTAGGGGTTTTATTTATGTGTCACCTTTGCATAATTGCAGTGTCGTGGGGACTCTTTCTCTCTCAGATACTTCACTTTTTCAAAGCATTGTCACAGCCTTTATAGTGAGGTCAAGTTGGGAAGTCCTCCACAGAACTTCTCCTGGCATGTCATATGAGGCCAGTTGCTTATTTTGCTTCATTATGTGTGAAGGAACACAAATCACCACCCTACAAAGCAACCTGGTATCCTCAACAGCTCCTGCTGCATCCAAAGAAGCTACTAAATCTCTAGGCTAGGTAAATTTGTCCCTGGGAGAGAGAAACAGAAGTTTCAGAAGCTGTAATTAAATATATAACTGGGGGAAAGATCTGCTTTGTGCTGAAAGAAGATTGTAGGCTGCTAAGCAAAGAGCTGTCTCAAATGCCAAATCTTATCCCACCTTCAAAAAATACCTAGCAACATCCTGGTCCACAACAAAAGACTTTACATAAAATGTTAAAACAATTATTCTTACAGGAGACAAAAAGAGGCTGACGTATTTGATAAAATGTCAGTTTCTTAAAGGTCTTCAGACAAATCGATTGCTGGAGACCAGCAAGTTCAATGTTAGGAGCCAATGAGGAGAGTTGTAACTGGAGTCAGTCTAAATTACATCTTTTCTCTTCAGGTTTCCATAAAAGGATTTGATTATAAACTTTCAGCAACAATTGAACAAGGGATTTTTTTGATGGTGAATGTTGGTGGTTTTTTCAAGACTTCTTTTCAAAGTACCAAACAAGTCCAGATAAACCAGTTGCCAATAAAGACACAGACCAGTAACAGGTTGGAAGAGTGTGAATTTTGCTCAGATGCCATATGCCTAGGCTGGTGGTCCTCTCTGGCTTTCATCAGAAAGGATTGGAGCTGGGCTGGCTTGTTTAGGCCATTTACTGATGAACTTGACTTTATTTATAGCTGGTAATGAAGGAGAGAAGCACTGGTCTAGGGCTAAAGATGCTATTTAAAACAACAACAACAAACAACAACAGCAGAAGTTTTATTTGGTAAATGTGTATGACGGAAAACCAAGAACATTCATGTTGAAAGTGGTCTGTGGTGGCCAGAGAAGTACTCGAAATGGGCTGAGCCTTGGGTTGTCCTGCTGAAGAGCATCATGTCTGGGGAGGACTGAGGGAGCAGGACCCCGTGTGGATCTGCAGGAGAGGGAATGGGCTGGCTCTGCACCCCTCAGCACCAGCACCTCCTGCTCCACGTGCTGGCAGAGGCCAAGGAACAGGAGGTGCCAGGAGGGAGGAGCAGGAGATACTGACCAAATGTTCCTCAGAACTGTGAGATTAGAGGAGGGCCTACGTGTTAATGAAGTTAAAAGGAAAAATTGTTTCTAATTTTACTATTTCTTGTACTTCATTTTTGTGTGATGTTAGGTTATGGATCAAGGCAAATCTCATCCACAATGCTAAGACTTTCTGTGAAATCCGATAGAGAAGTTAAGGTGTCACAGGCATATCTAGAACTAGATTGTGCCATGATTGCCTTTGGCTGGACTCCATTAACCTCAGCAATTTTGATTTTTTTCTTTGAAATTTTCCATTCATTTCTGAGCTTCCTGTCAGCAAGCACAGGCTTTTCAAAGAAGCAAACACCAAGAAGAGCTTAAGCACTATGACTACCAGTGGTGAGAGTAGTGTAACGGGATTCAGAAAAGCAGAGGACGGAGGTAAGAGAGGGGCAGAGATGGACAGAAGGACCTTCCTGGGCAGCAGGGCAGTGGGCTCTGCCCTCTGCTCCCCAGGCCAGTGCAGGGGCTCGGTGCCAGGGTGATGGCTCAGGCCAGCACAGAGCCTGGCCCTGTCAAGGTGACTGACACAGCTCTGAGTGCCGGGCTCTGGTTTCTCTCCCAGCGCAGCGTCCCCTGGGCCCGGGGCTCTGAGCAGTTGCTGCCGCCAGGTCACCCGCCCGGCAGCCCCTTTGGGATCCACCTCCCTGAGCTTTGCGGGGTGTGGCTGCTAATAGAGACGATTGATACACTCCCTCTGTACGCCGGTTTTGGGGTTTATGTCTTGGAGGTGGATCACAGCCAAGGTCACCCTCGCACTGTTCTTTCTGAGGGAATTTTTCTCTTTTACCACCGGTCGCCTTAACCTGTTCTGCTGTGAAGCCCAAGCGTGCTTCCTCTGTTGCTTTTTGGGGGTATAGGCATTAAACTGCCACTGGAAAAATAAGAACATTCAACCACCAACTTAGAAGTACGTGAACTTTGTTTGTTCTCTCATCTGCAAGCCCAATGTGTGTGTTATTTTTGCTCTAATTCTTGCTTCACTTCTCTTGAGGAAAAATTTAGGTACCACCAGAGCAGGTTGCTGCCAATTTTTGTGGCATTTAAACCAGCAAACAAGCAGGTGCAGAACCTTGCAGGAGCCATCACACTTGGCTCCGGGGTTAAATAAGCTGCGTGCAGCCTCTACAGATTTCTGGTAATTTTGCTAGTAGTCTTGGAAACTTAAGAGAGTCAGCTTTCCAGTACACAGGGATCCTTTCCTATTGCAGCCTTGTATTCCTGCTGAGCTCAGGCATTGCTGGATCTGAGCTAGGGGGGACTGTGTGAGCAAGATGCTTCTCTGCCATTGCACTTGCAGTGAATGGCAAATGGGGGATTTTCGCACTTCTTATTTCAGGGGCACATTTTACCAAGCAAGGCTGGTTTCTTAGAAAATGGGGTCCTGTGTCCTCTGCCCCTCTTTTTCCCACCCTCTGAAAGATTGTCATTTTTGTCCTGATGATTCTCCTCTCCCTCCTTTCCATGAGACTGGTCTGCTGGGAGCAGCCTGGAGCTGCCTATGTGCACTGAGTGTTTGGAAAGCCTGAGTTTGCAGCCAGATGCTGTCTGTCCAAAGGAGATGGTGAAGGCTGAGCTGCTCCTGCCTTTCTCAATTTGGAGACATTGATAGGATCTCTTTTCTTCTTTCCTTGGAGTTCTTCTCTTTTTTGAACCTCCCCTCCTACGGTAGGATTTGATGCAAATGGACCCGTGGGTTCAAAAGTATCAAGAGGGAGGGGCTGAGGGGAACTGCACAATTCCCTGCACCCCATTTTGTCAGGAAATGAGGTGAAAAGGATTCCTAGTCAGTTCATCTGAGCACTGTGAAAATAATCAGTTTCTATGGAAATTGGGAACGTTGAAGCTTTTCTCCTTTGAGGTTCAGAAAGCTGCTAGTTTGTGTTGCAAATCCTTCTGCATGCAGAATTATGCTCTTCCTTGGTCCACATCTGTGCACAGCAGGATTTGTGCCAGTTCATGGAGAGCAGGAAGGCAGCTCTGAGAGTCTCTGGGTTTGGCTTTTATCTGAAGCCAAGCCCTGCCAGCCTCCATTTCCATCCCTGGAAACAGAGAAAAAAATGGTTTATCGTTTGAAGGTGAAGCACCTGCAGAAAGATGCTTCTCTGAGAGATGAATTTGTGTTGGTGCAGGGGCATGTTGTGCCCTGACCTGTTGATGTGGTGCTTCAGCAGTCTGAGATGCTCTGCTGACCTGCACCACTTGCTGGTAATTTCTGCTCTTCTGGTTTGTTTACAGGTGTGGGATTTATGAGGCAGTTTGGCTTTAGTCCCTATAATGAATTGTAAAGTGATTATTTTATTTATTTATTAAATACATGAGGTTACTACTGATATTTAGCCAGGCAAGTGAAAGGACTGGAGGGTCTGTTTGAAGCCATTTTGGCAAGTTGCTGATTTGTATGTAATGAGAAATGTGCATTACTGGATTTTTTTTTACTCTTTTTTTTAATTATTCCATTACAAAACCAAGTTTTTATAGGATAAAGTTGTTTTTATGTAGGAAAAAATGAGCATGAGAGCAGTATCACAAGCTTAGTGATTGGTATAGATTAGAAGAAAAACAATAGGATGCAGAGTAGGAATTGAAACACTTGGCAGTTTTTATAAGAAAAAAATCAGTTTGTCTTATATCGGAGGTGGTAACATTTTTGAAAGTTCTGGAAGCAAGCACTTGCAAAGCAGGGAAGTGCCCAGTTCTTTTGGAGAAGCACAGCCATGACACCAGCGGCTGCAGGGGCAGGTTTGGGGGTGGGAAGGGCAGTCAGAGGTGCAGACCAAGGGCTGCTGGGAGGGAGATTTTTGTGGTTGGGTTAAGCCATCCAGTCCTGAGCAAATAAAACCTAATGCACTTTGGGTGGAATAGATGCACCCAGTGAATCACACCTTACATGCTTGCACGGAACAGATCATCCACAATCCGTGGGTGTAACTCCCCGTGCCAAGGAGCTGAAGAGGTTGCAAGTTTTTCAAGGTAGCAGCTGGCTCCTGGATCTTTCATCACCACAGAATACTTGTGGAATACATTCTCTGGTTTGAGTTTGCCAGGTTGGCCACATAGTGACTGCAATCTAGTGTTTCAGTTTAGATGACACTGAGAAATAAAAGATTTAATCTAAAGCAATATGAAAAATCACCTTTGCTTGCCCAGGCTGGTTGTTAGTCTGGTCAGCCAAATGCTTTCCTTCGGTGTTACAGGGGGTCAGATACTGCACTGGGTGGCTCAAACTACTTTTTAATCAGTTACTGTTGATGGAAACCATGTCTTTTTTTGTATTACGCTACAACAACAACAAAAAGCCGTGGGAGTGGTTAAAGGAGAGTTTGGATTCACTGTAGCAGTTTCTTCTGGAGTTCATAACCACAGCATTATGGGTAACTTCTCAGGGAGCAAAAACATCCCTGTGACCAGAGCCAATTATGAACAGGATCATCTTAAAATGTGTCTAAGTTCTTTCTTTTGTCTTTGTACTGCATTTAGATCTGATGGTTCAAAAATACTTGAGATTTCTTTCTCAAAAAAGCACAAGGCTTTTAGATGCTTTATACTGTTAGAAGATTCCTTTAGAAATGTCATTCTCACCTTCAAGAGGTACAATGAATTTCTCAATTTAGGGAATAATCCTCAAAACAGGAGGGAGGCAGGCTGAAAAAAAATAGAAGCTCACCATGAACTTGCATGAGTTTGTAAAGAAGCAAGTGGCTGATTTGATTTTACACCAAACATGCCTTTGGTCTCACACACAAAGGGACTGTTGTGGATGGGCAGAAGTCCTTGTGATGCTGACACTCTAGGCTTGAAAAGAAAAGTGGTGAAATATATCAGGTCCTGGTAGAGGTCTGGGTAGGAGACACTGGAAGCAGGCTTAGAGAAGTGCTGGTTGGAAAACAGGACTTTATATAGTATTGCTTTGGATATTAATTGATGACTGTTCTTTCCAGAAGAAAAAAAAAAAAAGAAACAACAGACACAGAGAAAAATAACCCCAAAACTAGTAAGTGAAATGGTGCCAAGGGAAACCAGATTCACCAATTTATAAGAATTTCCTCTGTTTATATGGGGGCTTTGCAGGCCAGCAGGGTGCTTTCCCTCTGCTCTGCCTACCAGTGGCTTTGATAGTCAACATCTTTACAGTGTGAAATTATAGACAATATTTTAGTTAAAGAATAATGAATTAGTGTTTATATTTGATCTCAGGAGTGAGGAAATGCCAATTAATGGACAGGGTTGTCAGTGTAATCCTCCCAGAACTGGAGCTTTGTTAGTTCCAAGCTGATGAGCACAGAAAGTGCATCCCTGCTGCTTTGTATTGTTTATTAGAATTAAATTTTTTGCTAATAATTGCAATTATTTATCACTGCTATTTACTTGTGCTGTGTAGAAATGCACGGACAGTTGACTAACTACTTCAAACCAGCAGCCAGAGGGAAAGTGCTGAGGGTGGCTGGGCTCCCCTTGCCAGCGATGGGCATGGGACACGAGGTGCCACCTGAGGGGCCCACTGCTGGAGCTGTGCCTGTCACTTGGAGCTGGCTGAGCCCCTCCTCATTTCAGAGTGTGGGGAAGAGGCAGGGTGGTGGCTGTTGGAGCTGGCACTGCTGCTGTCCCCAGCCTCCTCCTGCTCCCTGCACCAGGGAGCATCGGGGCTGATGTCGGCCACATCCTCACATGGGCCATGTACAGTTGTCAAACCACCGTGACACTGTCTGCTCTGCCAGGAGAGCTGGAAATACACACCAGTCCCTGGTACCCGACGTGCAGAAGAAACCCCAGAAGAAACCTGTTTGTGCCACGGTGGCAGAATCCAAGGCACTGCCCTCCGGGACTTCCTGGGAAGGAGAGTTCAGCTTCGGGCCTCTTGTTTCCATGCCTGGGGAATGTTTCAACTTTCTGGACTTTCTAAAACTTGCATGAATAATCTGAAAAGGCTGGCCAGTCTTTTTGAACTGTCTGGTAATGTCTCCCTGCCAAATTGCTGGCTAAGAGCACAACCAGCTGAAAGAAAAAGATGGAACTGCACCCTGATAATTTCAAAGAGGGTGATGATTGACCCGGCCCCTCCAGGTCCCGTTGGCAGCTGCCATCAACAGGCAGAGTCCTCAGCCTGCAAAGCTCACGTAAAGCTGGAGCTGCTGCGCTTGAAATCAAAGCTTTGCAGTGCTAGGAATGTCATTCTCAACTCCTCTTTTTGATATTTTCTTTAGGAAAAGAATTCCTTTCAAGCAGAAATGTTCCAGCGAACAAAAATGAAATGTCATCTTTTATATCTCTTAAAGCCTGATATTGTGAGGGTGGACTACGGGCAGGCCAGCCCTTTAGACCCAGAAACTTCCTGCACGTCAAGAATTTCGCCATGGAACATTGTACATTGTCTTCTGTAAATGTCACCCTTTGTGCACTCTTGCTGGACTGAAAGTGGAAATGCGAACACGCATGGAAATGCCTGCATATTAATATCCCATTTGATGTTCGTAGTAATTATAATCAGGATTAATTCACTCGGTCTGAGAGCAGATACTATGCACTGCGGGAATTCCAAATGATTGATTTCTGAGCATGAAAATAAATCGTAGCCATGTCGTGTTGCTGCAGGAAACCCAGCAAGGAGGGGCAGGTTTTGCTGAAAGGTGAGGAAGGACAGCTCGGCTCCCAGCGTCCGGAGGGCAGCTCCGCTCCCAGGGTGGGGACCACGTGTGCTTCCCGTGCTGCTTCCCAGCACAGGGTCCATCCTCCTCCTCCCACCCTTCACTGCTATTTGAAGCAGTTTGCACCTCTCTGTCTCTTCCCAGCTCTCCAGCCTCCTGGGACCTGCCTCCAGAACTGTCTCTGGCCCCGAGGCAGAGGGCAAAGAAGATGAAATGTGTGCAGGCTCCTCCTCAGCCAGGGCAGGAGCCTGGGAAAATGTTTTGGCTCTCCAGAAAATGCTCTTTTCCATTGGTTAAGTAGCAGAGATGGCACTCCCAGCTTGGATGCACAAACGGAGGTGTCTGTAGCAGGTTATAAGAACATTTTCACATCCAGTTGGCACTTTGGAAAGGAATCAGGAAAATGTTATGTGGCACAAAACTCTTCCTGCTTGAGTCATGGCTGACGGGATGCAACTTCACAGCTTTCCGTGAGTGTCTCGGGGGAAAAGAATGGATGAATATGAAATACAGCCATTACAAGAGAAATTTCAATTTTGCAAGGGCTAGAAAGCAGCATTAAGCTATAATTAAAAAGTTATTGGAAACTTCCACAAGGCTCCAGTTCAATTTAATTAATGCAGCTCTTCCTCCATCAGAAAGGCAGTAATCATTACAGTGGCATTGCCCAGGCTGCACAAATCTGGATCATACCTATTTGGACTGCTAGATGCAATTACAATTTTCCCATCTCCATCCTGCTTTTCTTAGCAGAAGTTACAGCTCTGCAAAGCTGAACTTTGGAGGGGGTTTGGGGTTGCTCGTTATTGCACAAGCCTAATGATGGCAAGGAAGGAAGTCTTACAGCATCATGCACAGAAATTGTTCTGCTTAAAGGCAGGAGACTGCACAGCTTGTGCTGGTCTGAATGGTAATAAAAAGAAGAAGAGCTGTTGAAGCCCAGAATTAAAAACCACTGTTGATTAGCTTCATCATTAGCAATCAGGGTGTGTTATTTTTCTGTCAGACCTCTTTCCACCACAGACTCTCAGAGGCTGTTTAAGAATTAGCAGAGTAAAAGGTGGAAGGATTTTGAAGGTCTGTGGACACTTGAAGTTGCACGTGCTGCTCAGGTTCACCTTTGGGCTGTGGCTCTCAAAGTGATCCTCAAGCAAACTTTGCAGTTCCTTAAGCTTGAGTAAACTAATGTTTCTGGAGGACTGGCTGAAGTTCTGGAGTGTTCCATGGGATAAACAGAAGGATCCTCCCTGCCTAACCAGCATTCCTGCTGGGCAATTGCCTGAGGCACAGCCAGCTCACGCCATGAAAAAGTCATTTTTAGTAGGAATTTTTATAGATATATATATATATATATATAAATAAACAAGGTAATTGTTTAGAAAATCAGACACAATATTGTGAGAATAAAAACACTAATAATAAATATAAACTTTTGTTACATTGAAATTGTCAATAAATCTGAGAGAATAAAGCTGTTGGGCTTCCTTCTGCATTTCTGTTTTCTTATAAACCCAGAAGACCACAACGTGTTTTCACCCTACAGCTTTCCCAGTTACAGAACTGGAAATGTAATGATAACTGATACATGGAGCAAAATGTATCTGTTGTGAGATGTTTACACAAGCAGTAGGTTTGCTGAATATCATGTTTCAGCTTTAACAACTTAAATTTTTAGCTTAGCACACGTCTCAGAGTCACGTCCTACTGCTAGAATTTATAAACGAAGATAACAGTATCCAATAGTCAATGTGTTTTAATTAAAAATGTTCACACAGGTAGCATTTCCTGCAGCTGTAACGTTGCTTTCCCTGTGCTGCTCCTTTGTTTTAAACCAGGTGCATGTAGAATGGAGCTCTCCTCTCTTTGGTGTAACATGGAGTCTCAGCAACCCAGGGCTGATACTTGCTGTCATTTTATCCCTGTCTAGGTTCTAAACTACAAGAAAAACACTTTTCAATTCAGCATGATTTTTCACATCTGGTAAAATAACCCTCACTGTATTTTTTTTTTCCCCAAATAAAACCCTGTCAACATCAGTATGTTGAAGTCTGTGCTAAATAGTTTTCAACATAATCAAGAAGAGATGTAAAACTTTTCAAAGTGCCACTCTGCCCAGCGTTGGGCTGTGGGGGAGGAGGAGCTGGAGGTGCTGCCTTTGCTTCTGGGACTGGCAAATGACATTTCCGAGATAAACGTAGGAGGATGGAAGTGCTGTGTGACTGATGATGAATGTTGTGTCAATAGTTGTACCCACGTCTTTGTGTTTAATAGGCTTTGATGGACTTTTCTTCCATTAATTTGTCTGATTGCTTTTCAAATCCATTTATGTGTTGGCTTCCACAACATCCTGTGGTAATGAGTTCCATACTTTAATTATACACTATGTGAAAAATACTTTATTTTCTTTGTTTTGCACCTACTGTCTAATTCTTTTCTGACAACCCTTTGTTCTTGCATTTTGAGAAGCAACAAATAATTGTTTTTGCACTTTTGCTGCCATACAGAATTTTCTATAGGTCTGCTATGCTGTCCTCTCTTCCCCAAAATGAATAGTGCTTTGTTTTATCTTCCTTTCAACAGAACCTCTTTCAATTCGTTAACCATTCTTGTCGCATTTTTCATACCTTTGCTAGGCCTTCTAAATCCTTTTTGAGATAGGACACTTGATATTCAAGCTGTGGCTCTCCTGGGGTTTTCTACTGGGGTAATGACAGTTTCCTCCTGCAGCCAACTTCAGCACCAGGCAGCAAAGCAGCAGTTTCCTGTTTGGTTTCCTTCAGGAGCTGGTGTTTCAGTGTTTCTGCCATGCACTTGATGAAGCTGGGAGACTTTTACTTGAATACCTAATTGTTTTTTTCAGAATGTAGAATCAGATGCTGCAGGGTGTGCCTGTCTCTCCTCTCTGGGTCTGTGCCCTTCAGCAGCATCCTTGTCCTGCTGCTGGGACATGTCCTGCTCCTCTGAGCCCAGTGGTCCCAGGTGATGTCCCCACAGTGGAATGGGTGCACCTGCTGATTTCCATACTGCTACATCTTCACTGCTCTCTTATCTTCCTGGGTTGTCTGATCAGGCCTGTTGATTAGAGTATCAATCTGGTGGAGATATTCTTGTTGGCTGAATTTAGGCATGTAACTCAATTGAACCTGTGTTTTAATAGAGGGTCCTGTAACCTGAGATGAACAAAACCAAAGTATGGAGGAGTATGGCCAACATGTGTGCAGCCTTCCCTTTCCCAGTCAGTGTTAACTGGATCTGCTGGGAAACACACAGGGAACTACAAGCAGTGCAGCAGAAATTTACTCCTTTCAGATGGCAAAGGAGTTAAGCTGAGGTCACCTAAAGCCCTGGGGTTTCTGCCAAAGCCCCGTGATGCTGAGGACTGTCCCTAACACTAGCAGGGTCAGCTCAGGGCTCTTAGCAAGTGCTAAGAGGTGAGAGATACCTCTTATTATGACTGATAAATGCTGAATTTATTATAATGAGATTCTTAATGACATAATTTTCTTCTTTCCCATCCCTGCTTAGGTAGAAAGTACTTTCCTGTCTATATTCTAGGGTTGCTGGGTGGAGTGGAAAACCCAAAATCTCAAAATGTGGGCTCTGAGGCTCCATATCAAGTTAAAATATTTCAGCATGATGAACTTCAGTCTGTCTTTCTATATTTCAAGAACTGTCAGCATTTCTCTATATTGTGAAACTAAGTTCCCCCTTTAATTTGGTGAACTTTCTTCATAACGGTCATTGTGAGGTTGGTTGCAGACTCTCATCAGTTGAGTGACTCACCAAGAAGGACACAATTATCTTAGGAAACCACAGAATTGGTTATTTTAACTCCGGGCTGTCTTTCATTAATTTGTTCTTATACCTGTTTTCTCCTTCTCACCTGATTGGTGTCCCCTGGGTTTGTGCACAGCCCCCCAGCTCCCCTCGTGTCGTTCCCTCGGGAGCCGGAGCCCCTCTCGGTTTCCCAGGGCTCGGGGGGGCTGCTGTGAGCAGAGAGCTCACTGGGGTCACTCCTCTTCCTAACTAGACACCTGCAAACACAAAGTTTATAAAAACTGACTCTAAATGAAGCAGATCTCTCCCTAAACGTTCCCAGAGCAATATGTGTTTGCCTCACGAAGATTAGAGGCCAAGTTGGCAGGTGATGGGGTTTTGCATCCAAGTGCCACAAGCTCCCCCCGCTGGGAGGCGCAGCCTGCTGAGCTCCTCGCAAAAGGGAATGGTTTGTGGTGGAAATGCTTGGGTTTGCCTGTGCACCTCATCAGCTCACCCTGCTATAATGCTGCCCCTTCTCCTGTTACCCAGTAGTGCCACGAGACCTGGCAAACGAGAGCCCCAGCTGCACAGAAGGTGCTGACAGCTGGAGCTGATAAGACCCTGCTGGCACCTGCACCACTGAGGAGCCTACTTGCTTTTGCCTCACTCCCTATTTTTATCTTCTGGTTTTCATTGTGCTTTTCATTCAAGTTAAACCTCAGACAGCAAACTCTGAGAGAGAAGAGGAGGCAGGACAGGGCAACAATACTTGGAAGTTCTTCTTCCCGTCCCTTCGTCTCACCCTGGTACAGAGGGGGTGGCAGACAAGCAGGTTGTTTCCAGCTCTCTGCCTTGAAATCTGTGGTTCCAAAAGGATCTTGAAATTGTTAAGCCTCATACAGTAAAAAATACTGAGTAAAGTAAAACCCATTCTACAACCTCATCACTATAGGGTAAAATCCTTTTGCCTTATACCTGCAGAGGGATGGGGCATCTTGAGTCACAGAATCACCAAGGCTGGAAAAGACCTTTAAGGTAATCAAGTCCAGCCTATGGCCTGACACCAACGCACTGGCTAGACCATGGCACAAAGTGCCACATCCAGCCTTTTCTTTCAAATGTTTCGAGTCTCTGTTTTAATCCTTTGCTACAGTTTGATCCTAACGAGATTAGAGACTTAAATGAGTCAGCGTTATGTTATTTAACATACAAGACAACTTCTGTAGCCATGGTTTCATTTGCTTGCCTTTTCCACAAGAAAGGGAGCTTTCTGTTCAATAGGGATTCATCTACTTGTCAGGAAATTCTGATAAAGCCTGAATCTTGTCTTGTTTGTATTAGTGTAAAACCAACATAAATCCATTAGCAGGGGTTTTGTGTTCTTGTGCCATTTTTTAGCACTGTTTGGTCTGTAATGAAGGCTGGGAAATTTTATTGAGTAGTATTGTATTGAGGAGGTTGGAACCAGGTGATCTTTAAGGTCCCTTCCAACCCAGAGCAGTCAGTGATTGATCGTTCAGGGGGTTATTACCCCAGTAGCTTGTCTGTTGTCACCTGAGGGGTTTAGATGCTGGTATCATTTCTCCAGACCATTAAGCAGAGTGCAGAGATGTGCTGAACTTTGGAAATTAACACAGTGCAAGCCTTGAGTACCCAACACAGATGAGGGTGGGAGTGAGGCTTTGGCTCGCTGATGGTCAGAGAAGCCTGCAGCGTCTCCTGCTGTGGGCTCTCTCTGGGAAGAGGTGGGAGCTGCCACCCAACACCAAGGTCCCATGCTCTGCCCTTCAGTGATTCTGGTGGTTTATGGTCCATGTAGGTAGGTTTAGCCCAGCGTTGAGAGGCAAGCAGGAACACACAGCAGGGAAGAATATAGTTTTCAGAAAGTGCAATTGGCTGGCAAGGGAAAGGTGTCAGTGTGTGAGCAGGGCCAGGAGGAGCAGCCAGCCCTGTGCCTCCAGGAGCCAGAGATGGGACCTGCTGCAGGGACAGCACTTTGCTCTTCATCTCTCCTCCTTCTGTGTTAATGGAATTGCCATTTTCACATCTAATGGCATATTTTTACAACCAGAAAAGCACTGCTGGTCGTTTCAGAGTAAAGTTATTTTGTTTTGCTATTGCAGAGAAGAAAAATGCTGCAGCCTCCTCCCTTCTGAATTGGAGATCAAGTCATAGGGAAATTGTCTTTTATATTGTTTGCAGCTGGTTACGTACGGTCTGTGCAGGGTAACAGAATGGCCTGTTTATCAGCTTGGGAAGCAGCAGCGAGAGCAGAGAGCACATTTATCTTGGACCAGCAAACTGAGGAAGCCATTTCATCCATACAGGAGAAGGTTTAAAACCGCTGTAGAAGATAGGTGAGCAATTATTGTCCAGTCCAGGCACAAGTGCTTCGTTCCATCAGATTATGTGAGACAAGCAGAGCCTGCCATGGGCTTGCAAGACCTTGTTAAGGACAAGGATAGTGCCTTTGCCAACACCTGAAGTACACACGGCTGGAAGCTGCAGAGCTCAGCTAGGGATGGTGCTGAGAAAAGCTGCAGCTGCTCTGCAGCCCCAGGCAAACCCAGGTCCCTGGGCTGGGACGTCCTCAGCCCCTGCACAGCTCCAGAGCACTTCTGGCTGACGTGGGAAGTCCCCCCTTGATTTGTGTTGTCTTGATCACCACGTTGTTAATACATTAATTTATTGAAAGGGAAAAATGTATTGTTTTCTCTGTTGGAGTAATCTCTGACAGTGGCTCCCCGTGGATGAAAAGGGATCATTAATTCACACTGGGGTGTTTCCTTAATATCCCAGGGAGCTGGAGCCCCCAGGTGCACTACCTGCAGCTGGAGCCTGCTCTAACAACTAGAAATACAGTTTCAGAGACGTTTGTAGTCTGGTCTGTAATGTAGTATCCACAGTCTGTACTGCAAGGGACTGTAAGGCCCAGACCAGGTGAAGGCAGAGAACAGGCAGGTTCCTGGTTAGGGGCTGGTGCTGATGAGGTGAGGTGGTCACTCTTAGCTCCTGAGACATTTTCAGCCAGGCTGGAAACAAACTCCAAACTCGTGTGCTACAGAGGCCACCCCAGCCCTGTTGGAGATTAACTTGGTTACCTAACCTATTGCAGTTGTTTGCAGAGCTACCTCATTTCTAGTATTCTGTTAGCATTAGAGAAAGAGAATAAATGTACATAAATAAAAGATTGCATTCAGGTAAAATGAAACCAGCAACTATTCTTTCCCAGTGGTCGATACCAATTACAAACTTACAGTCAAATGTTGCTGTTTTTCCATACAGAAACTATCTAAAATACCTATAAAATCTATTTCAATTCCAGCTCATTAATTATATTAATTCATTATAAAGCCTTTTAGTTAATTCACTTTATCCTTAAAGGCTCTTGACTTTACAATTTTAATTAAATTTCATCCCATAGACTACATCCATTAACACATTCCGTTGAAAGCTATTAATAATTCATTGTCTTTACCCATTTTACAATTAAAAGTGTTGCTGTAGTTTGTATCTCAAAAGCAAGCAGCTGCTTCTCCAAGCATCACTGAAAAGGCACTGAAAAACCTCCATCCTTACCTTAATGTTTCTTTTTGCTCCTTGTATTCTAATCCATGCTCCCAGAGCTGCCAGGGACCCAAGGCCAGTTTCCTGGTGGGAGGCAGCAGCCTTGACCTTGCTAATTCCTCCCATTACCATGAGCTGAAGAACATTGGGTGGAGCCATCAGCAGTCACGCAGCCCTGGCAGGCTCATGTTTTTTTCCAGGTAAATAATTTATTTAGACGATTACTTGGAAATTCTGCTTTTTTGCCTGAAACAGCAGTGACTGTTTTCAAACTCGATGCGTTCATGGGAAGCTCTGCTCTGTTTGGGATCCCTGTGTGCTGGGCAGGTCCTTACTTAGGGCTCTACTTGCATTATTAATATGGTTGTAACAACTGATGTATAAAGAGCAAGCTGAGAATATTTAGCACCATCACGGTTTAAAGGAGAGTTACAACATTTCAGCACCTGGTAGTGTTGTCAATGGCCAGCTCAGGACCTCCCAGTGAGGCAAATCTGTGCAGGCAACCAGAGCTCTTTGGGTGGGAAATTATTCCATGACATGAGTGTGTTGGACCACGATGACAGAGCCAAACACTGGTCTGGGTGATGGGAAACTGGGACAGAGGGTTGCATGGTTCTCAGATGTCCCTGGGAAAATATATTCAGGAAACGGAAACATTTCAAGGTGGTACTTTTCAAAGAAAGAGTCACTTTCTTGTCAGTTGTGATTATCTTGGGATGTAAAGAAATGTTGATGTCATGTTAGATTCACACGTTGCCTTAGGTTGCTGTGCTGAAAGCCTAAGAAGGTAATTGAATTCCAGCAGTGGCATCAATTTGATCAGTGCTCTAAATGGACATTCACATTAGCATCTTTCCTAACACAGAATAATTATAGCAGAAATTAGAGAGGAGATGCTGGCAAGTGTTTGCATCATGTATTCAGCCAGAAGGACACGGCCTTTCTAGTGCTCATGTTGTGCCTCGTGGCGTTGGGAAGGTTTGGTTTCCTACCAGCTTTGGGTCTCCATGTCACACCCTGGCTGTGAATGCCCAGCAGATCCCCACTGAGCAGCACCACTAGCTGGTGATGGAGCACTCTGCTGGTTTACACCACTGAGAATCTGTTTTCCTGCACTTCCTCTGCAGCTTTTCTTTCTGAGAAGCCATCAGAGCTCCATAAACTGTTTTCCTTCAAATACCTGCCTAGGTAACGCTTCTGTCATTGCAGTTCAGAATACAATCTCTGTCTTTTCTGTGCATGTAACTGCAGAGAAGGACCTACACTCTAATGTGGTGCTCCTGGCATGTGCTCAGGATTGCCCTGATCTGGGTCTCATTGATGCTGAGGACCATCTCAGGGATGAGCGGGTCTCCAACACTTCTGCATTCCTGTTCTGTGTTCCTGTCCCATGGGAGTGGGGTAAAACCAGCAGGTTTGGGTTAAAATTAGCAGGTTTGGGGTTGGGCAGCAGTGGTTGAACTGTGTCAGCAGAACATGTATGTTCTGCCCTTCCTCTCCATGGGCTTGGGGCATCTGTGATGGTTGAGGATGGCAGCTGTAGTGACAGCTCTCACAAGAGAATAATATGCTCAGACTCAGACTCACCCAGAACATGAAGAAGTCATCTCAATCACGGTCCAGTCTTATATTACATTGCAGTCAATATTGAGTAACCAGTAGTTTTGATTTGCATTGATGCTGGCAAATTCTTCAATGTTAGAGCAGTGAAAATACTGTTAAGCAGGTTAAGGTGTTTGCTTGTCCTGTAATACGGTGTTCAACAGCAAATAGGTGGTTGTGGTAGCAGCC
Source organism: Apus apus (assembly GCF_020740795.1). NCBI lineage: Eukaryota > Metazoa > Chordata > Aves > Apodiformes > Apodidae > Apus > Apus apus. Next base: position 31,251,838 of record NC_067288.1, on the reverse strand, counting down.
AAGCAAAGGTATTTGTTGTTTATCTCCAGCTGCCTCGTGCTTCCTGATGTTCTGCATTGTGCTCCAAACTGATAAACATTTATTTCTTAGTTATGTTGGCATTTGGGTATTATTATGCCTGCAGAATTTTAGGCTATTTTAGTTAGCTAACGCTCTTCCTTCTTTGCGGGGAGATACTTGGAGCTAAGGGATCTATTTGTACAGAAAGAAAATCATACAGCCAGAAAACTAAAAAGAGATCAGAATTCAGAACATCAACACTCCCTGTCCCAAAGTGCAGTCTTTGCTTCTTATGGTTATAGCAGTGGTAGCAGCTCTGGCAGGAAGTGGGTTCTGAGCCATGGAAAGGCTGGTGTCGGGTGGTTCTTGATGCAAGGAACAGTTACAAGTTATGACAACAATGACTTCTTTGTTTATTTTACTTTGTCTCGAGCTGATGATATTGGACAAGTCTGATTGACCTCACCTGCTTCTGAGAAATGCATTAATGCCATTAAAATCCATTGGCTGGCACCTCTCACTGCTGATTTGCAACAAAGAATATGAATAAAATTATGCCTTGAACTGGAGGAGTGAGGGTAGGAGGAAGTTGCTATAGGTCCCATGAGGGCAGCAGTGTCAGGGGATGGAATGTCACCAGCGTGCCCTGTTGGCAGAGGTGCTGAGCCTCGTTGTTGTTGTCCCTGGGCACTGCTGGAGTGGCCCTCAGCTCCTGTGACAACTACAGCAACTCCTGGGAAATAATGATCCCTACTTGTTTGAGCAAATAATTTGTTTGTCTTCCATGCTTGAGGTTTGAAAATACAGCTTACCTCTTCACAGCCTGCTAGTTTTCCTTTGTTAAGGAACCAAGGCTCTTTCAAGCTTTGCAAATGTTATTTTATTAGTGTCCCTAATGTATGTCTGATCTGAATATGAAAGTGGGCTGAAGGCTGTTCAGTCAAATATATGATCACAGGAGAACAGCAGCGCATCCTGTGCTGGTGCGGGTCTGTTCTGTAAGAGACGAGTAACTAAATCAGTGGCAATTTTATACTTAACCCTTCAGGAAATAATATTTCCCTGCCTTGGTGCTCTACTGCTCCGCTCAGCCTCTGTGCATCAGCTGGTTATTTCTGAGCATCATTGCAAACGTTGCACAGTTGCAACATTTTGCACATTGCAAATATTTTAGGGTGCAGAGCAAAACTGTGTGACTTTAGTCCAAGGTGGCCTGAGAGCACCTTGCTGTGGAAACCAGATGTTCAAAAGGACAATGTGAGAAAGGTTAGGGGCAGCGATGGAAAAATCTCTCCTGCTCTGAAAAAGGGGATTGCAGTTCAGCTCTCCCTGGATGTCCAATTGGAGGGAGTGTCCACTCAGGTGGGATACCCCCTCACTGCTGGTGTCTGTGCTCTCGTGGCAATGGGCACTGTTGTCCTGGAAGCTCCCCTTACCTGTTCACAGCACTAATTCCACAAACCCATTCCTTCTGACAAAACCAGGGAGCTCAGGTGCACAGGATGGTGCTGTGCAGGCTCCCTGCTCCACATCGTGTCCATGGGGACTGTGAGGGAGGTTCCTCCTCAGACTGTAGAGCATTTGCTGGAAGACGGGTTAAACTTCATGCTTTGGAGTTAATTCCATTTGCAGCAAAGCAGGGGTGAATTGTTTTACCAGAGCTCTCCAGTGGCAAACTGTTTCAGCAGCTCCAGCAGCAGCCAGGGTTGCTCAGCCTGATTGGCTGCCCTAGTGGCAGAGCCAGGTTAATTATGCTGGGATGCTAATGGATGCAGAAATCCCGGCTCACCTCTCAAGACATCAAAGTCCTTTCAAAGCAACGAGGTCGAGGTGGTCAGGTTTTATGTTAAGGGGGAGGGGGGGTGTAGGGGTGCTGGGACAGGTCTGTAATTGTCAGATTTAGCAAGTTAGCAACTTTCAGATGTTTCCTGATGGTGCTGAAGCCTTTCATGTGGCAGAGAACACCGTGCTGAGCAGAGCCACCACCAGGATGGAGGGCAGGGCAGCTCTAGAAACCTTCCAGATCAGGCTTTGCATCATTATGTGCAATTCCTGGTAACCTAGGGAAAATTATCTGAAAAGCTGTTCATTAGAAATTCAGTTTAAAAAACCCCATCTTGCTTGCATTGCTAATAAAATGTGCCCGTGAACTTCTTCCTGGGGTGTGTCTTTTATAGCTTAAAATATTTTGGTAGCTTCGTGGAACAGCTTGCTGAGAGGTGTTATTTTATGTCATAATATTCTGCTCAGAAGGAAGACTTGTTCCTAAGACTGAGTAAAGAACTTCCAATGTGCTGGTGATGAGAACTCACTTCAATTGTTTAATATTTTTATTTAAAATAAAATGGATCGTTATCATTTATTATCGTATCCAGGTGCTTAAGAGTCTTGAGTGTTCATTGGAAAATTGCCTGGCTATTAATTTTGAAATGTGTCTGAACAGGATTCCCCCATTGCCTTTGGCACACGTGCACACAGATCCCCCCCTGCAATTAGTGCTTTTGCTAATTGAGATTTGCAGGCAGGCTGTAAGAACGGAGATGTCTGTATTTAGATGTGCCCCTGTGGAAGGAGGAGCTGGTCTGAGAGGGGCTCTGGAGCTTCCCAGCAAACAGTTCAGAATCGCTTCCAGGAAGCCTGTGATGAAGGTTGTGGTGCTGCCCATGGCAGTGACCAGGGGACAGAGACCTCCTCAGAGTAGCTCTTGTCCTGCTCACACTGTCTCAGCTTCTTTCTTCCCAAAGTGGACGTGGTGACACTCGCCCCCTCTGCAAGCTGCTGAGCTCTCTGTATGGGAAACGCTGCTTTAGGTCACTGCTAAAACAGCAAGTGTGGTGAGAAGTGGTGCTGGTGCCCTGCTCTGCTGCCTTTTCGCTAAACTGGAGCTTGAGCTGCCTCCACTGCCCCTTCTAATGGAAAATCTTGCAGTGGGTTAAATCTTTTTGCTTCCATGGTTGTTTTTAAAATTTTCTGCTTCCCCTTCCTATGTTCCCTTTGCAAGCCAGTGGTTACCTGGTGAGCAGTACGAGGTATAGGAGCTGATCTTGAAGGAAGCTGTAGCAGCCCAGAGAACATCCCTTTTCAAGTACCACATTGCTGCTGAGCAGTGAGAGGCAGCCCTGCTGGACCCCTGCTTCCCATGAAATCCTGTCTGACATGGCCTGTTTTATCTTCATGATCCCTCTGCTGATCTTTCTCCGTGCTCCACAGCAGTGCTGCTGGTGGAGCATCACCTGCTGAGCTGCTGGAAGACCCCAAAAAGGGCCGTGGGTGTTTTCTGCCATCCCAGCACATTTCCTGCCTGCCCATCCCTGTGAGCACCCTGAGCAGAGCAGCTCCCAGGGCTGCTCCTTACCAGCAGGCAGGTTCCCTTGGGCTGGCAGAGCCTGCACCCACAGGCTGCCCACACCTGGGTGACCTTCAACTCTGAGGTTGTTTCTTCTCCCATTCTTCTCTGTAGCCCCTGAATTCTGATCAGCACCTGCTGAGCTGAGGTTGGTGTTTGCCAAGGTGGTGCAGATCACCTGAAGGAGATCTCTGATACAGCAGGAGAACTTGCTGGAAGAAAATTGCGTCTCTTCACCCTCTTTGTTTTCCTTTTCAAGGCCACTGTGTAGCAAGATGTGGGACACACCTTCCTTTTGTCTGTCTGCTTCTCATGGACTCAGGACAGAGTTATCACAGTTGCTATCCCAGATTGAGAGTTGAAATAACTGTAATAAATCCATCCCTACCAGATGCCCCTCACCCTCATTAAGGATGACTCTTCCTCAAAGGATCCCAGAGCCAAAGAGAACAATGAAATAGGAGGTTTCTTCTGTGCAGGTGTCCCACCATGGCAAACAGGGGTGCTGGTGGACCTTTCAGGAAGCCCTTCCTGAGGACATGCACCCAAAAAATGCAGCTTTGTGGGATCTTTTAGATCCCAGACCCTTTAGAAGTGAGCTTTTGGTTTTATAAAGTCTCCCTGGCCAGCAGTGAATTGGCATTCGTGGCTGGAAGGGTGGTGTAATGATGTAGTCTCTCTGCACATGGAGATAAGATAAGCACCAGCACAGCGAGCGAGGGAGCAGTGAACTGCCTCTCCAAGTGACAAGGTTATTGATGACTTCGAGCAAGTCCAGATGTCAAAGAAAAGCATCCAGTCTCTTGATTACTCAAACATGAAAAACATACCCCTGGCAGCTGCAGCCAGATACAATTCTGTAGTTACAGACTAACCTTAAATCAAGATCTCCATATTTATTCACATCATCCCCCCGGGGCCGAGCGCCCCAGCCAGCTGAGGTGTTCCTGGTTGGCTGGTGATGGGTGGTCTCTCCATTGCAGAGGAGACCAGATGTGGGAACAAACACGTGTTGTACAACCAGACCCCAGACTACTGCCAGCACAACCCACCCTGGAGAGGCCCTTTCTAAAACAGCTCACATGTGCATCTTTCTCTTGTTTGCAAGCAGATGCAGAGCTGTACCCCCTGCACGTTTGTCAAGCCTTCCCTGGGGCAGCCCGAGCTGCACCAGAGCTGTCTCCTCTGCCTTGTGCCCCCAGCCTGGCCCCGGGCTTTCCCTGCACCCTGTTTGCCAAAACTGACTTGCGTGACGTGCCTCTTTTTCTCCAAAACCCACTGTTGTTTTTTTTCCTTGCAGTGGAAACCTGTGCTAGTGTGTAGAAATAATTCCCCAGACAAGCTGTGTACAAGGAACAGCAGCTAGAAAGAATGCGGGGTTTTTGAGCTGAGAGATTGTCTGCTGGGTGCTGGCCATGTGGAGCCATGTCCAGAGGGCTAGGGAGCCCATCTGCAACACATCAGGGGCACTGTGGCTAATAAGGAATGCAGGATTTGGGAATCTTACCCACCTTCATTTTTAGCCTGGTATGAATTATTTCCGTGTCTCTGGGCTTCCCCCCCTCCCCTACAGATTTTGTTGGGTTTTGGTTTAGCTACCACCAAACCCCCAGTTTTATCACACATTTCCTCAGTCTTTTTTGTTATTTTTTCCTTTGCTGCATTAAGATGCAATTAGGTACTTTAGTTAATTACTAGTTACTAAATGTCAAAATGCATAATGTGTCTGAAATGTCCTCTGTTTTTCTCTGTCAAAATCATAAGTAGTGTAGGAAAAAAATGCAAGCTATTAAGGTTATGTCTTGTCAAGAATTTACCTAGAAAGCTATTTTTTTCTTGAAGGAACGTATATCCCACTTCTGGGCACAGTGGTATGATTCTAGGCATTTAAAATCTATGAACTGCTTCAATTCCGTATTCCTAGTTCTTGGGGAACTCTACATGTAGGACTTATTTACTCAGAATTATAAATTCACATTTGGTTTGGCAAGTACTTAGGGGCTAATAACGCTGGAAACATTTTTTACAGACTAATGTAACTGGACAGCAGCAAATGCCAAAAAGCATTAGGAAAATGGAAATCTGCTCTGTTCCACAGCTGAATTTACCCTTTTATAGACACTGAATGTGTTTGAATATTTTATTTCAAATCTGTGTGAGGTAGGGGGAAAAGGTTTAAATTAACAAATGACATAATGGCAGATGCAATAATGGCACACCTGGCTGAAATATGTTTTCTTCTAAAAAAAGGAGAGGGTTTTTCAGTTCATGTTGGAAGACTCTTGTCTTTTTATTTAACAGTACTGAAGTCACAGGATTTTTAGCACATTAAAGATGATTCTAAAATCAAATTATGGCAGATGTAAAGTCAGTGTTTGGGTGAGGGAATGCCTGAGCTGCTGCTTTACATGGGTATTGGATGGATGGGTCCTGCTGGGTCCTCCCAGCAGAGGGGCTGCTTGTGGGAAGGACCCAAAGCCTGGTGGGGAGGAAGGACCAGCTCCATGGGTTGGAGTTTGATGGCAACATGCAGGACTTTGGAAATGGGAGAATCGCCCTTTCTGGCAGTTTATTTACTTCCTACCAGCTGCAGCATCTGAGTCTCAGAGAGGCTGAAGGGTTGGCAACAGGTAGGTTTGGTTATTTTACTCTGTGTCTCTATAGGAGTTGTCCCTCATAGCAAGTCTGTTTAATTCTGAGGCTTAAACAAAAGTTGCAGGAATCCTTCAGAATTTGGCATTCCTCAGCTTTATCCATCTGAATTACTAGTTCATGAAAATTTTAATGAGCAACCTACCTAAAAACAAATTAAAAGCATGCAGGGAGTGCACTGTGCTTCATCCGGCTCCATTCAGCTGTACAGTATTTGCTAATTTTGATAACATTTGGCATCAGAAAATAATAAGAAAATGCAGTTTTGTTTATAGCTTCCTGTTATATCCAATAGGTAAATAAATTGTTGAAACTACAGTGAAATAGTAACATAAGAAAAAAAATACTGAAACTGTTCACAGATCTTGCAATCTGCCTCCTCCACGTGGCTTCCTCTCCACAAACGTGCCACCAGCACCGTTTCTGTCCTCTCTCTGTTTTCATGGTCTCTAACCACAAGGAGAAACCCTCCATGTGGGGTATGACCAATCTCTGGTCTGCAGGGACAGGCTTCAAGGCTGGTGTGGTGCTCCAGATCTGCAGCCCCTCCCTGGCTGTGAAGGGCTCAGAGGGTCCTGGGATCCCTTAAAATCCCCTGCAAAGCACTTGACCAGCACACTGCAGGCCAGGGTCAGCCCACCACGGGCTCCACCTCTTGTTCTGTTTCGTGTTCAGTCTTGACAGTGAGATATTGGCCAGTGAACTCCCACTGGAGGCCACATCTGGGCCACGTTTAGGAAGACAGTGACTCCATCAGAATGAAGGTCAGCCATGACATAAAGAGAACACAACTCAGTTTCTTCAATTTGGTAGGACTTTTCAGTCCTAGAAAGCATTATTTAATGAGACCAGCATGTGCTCTCTGTCATAGCAAGCAGGATTTAGTTCAAACAATCAGAAAATAAGAAAACAGACCAGCCCATTCTCCAGTCCTGGTGGCTCTCCCTGCTGTCCCTGCAGCTCTGGGCTCTGTCTTGTTTCCCTTCCAGGCTGGGTGTGCCCCCAGAGCCTGTCTGCAGTTTCTCTGCCCACCTTTCCTCCATTTCACTGGAGCTCTCACCTCTTCTTCCATGGTCTTTTTTCTATTTCCAAGCACTTCTTCTTCCTGTCTGCTTTATTTTCTCATTAAACCCATCTTGGCTGTCTCCAGTCTGACCCGGCGTGTTTGGTTGGTAGGGGACATTGCACTGAGCTGCTTTTCCTCTGCTTGAAGTACAAAAATATTGATATTTACAGAGCTTGTTGTAAAAATCAATATTGCACTAGGCAGAGCGGAGCAGAACAGCTGCTGTGCTGTAAAGCCAGCCCTGTCAGCCTCAAAAAAGGGGCAGGGTTTGGAGAAATGGGAAAAGAGGGAGCACAGGAGTGTTCCTGGAAGCACTTCCCTAGCGGGAGGTGGTTCCTGGAATCGCTTGTGGAGAGGTTGGTTGTGGGTAAAACCATCCTGCAAACACCATGGGGGGCTGATGGGACAGCACTGGTGCAGCTCCACTCAGGGCATATCCTTCTGGAATTGTGGATATTAACTGCCTGGTAATTCACACAGGAGCAAACGGTAGTAAATTAATCTGCTGATAGGTAAGGCAGGTAGTAGCTACGTCTTTGCTTCAGAGAGTAAAGCTTTTCATTTGGACTCTTGAAAGCAGGAGGATTGGCTTTTTCAGAGCATGCCTGGACCTCAGACTATCCATAGTCCAAATGCATTATCGGTAGTATCAACAGATAACACCAGCAGCTTGGAAACCACTGACTAAATTAATTCAAAGGGATTATTTGCCAAGCAGAGCCAGTCCATGACCAGGAGCTGGTGGCTGGTTCCTTGGGCAGTGCTGAGCTGCCTGCTTCCATGGGTGCAGAGTTTCCCTTCTGCACTTCCAAGTACCATGGGGATGCCAAAGAAACCAAATCGACCCACACCAAAGGAACTAGATTTTTCTGGTTGCACCCAGGCTGCCTTTTCAGCCTGGGCAAGTCCTCTCTGCCAGCGGTGCCTGGTCCAGCCAGGAGCGTCTGGGCCCCGCGCAGCTCAACACTCTCTAAACCAGACTATGTGTAATTAAGCACCTTAATGAGATGTAATATTGAGACTCAGATGATTTCACATAAGTTTGAAATATTAAAAAGCCTAAAAATTAATCTTGGGTGGGCCTTTTTTTGCCTCTAAGCAGCATTTCTTAAGCGATTTTTGGGTTCCAGGACTCTGTTTTCAAAAATGTTCTTTTTACATGCCAGAGGACAGGAGCCAGGAGTAAACCAACCCATGAACTGATACTAATGCACATTCCTCCTGAATTTCACAGCCTCATGAACCTTTTAGCTCTTAAAAGCCTTTGGAAACTTCTTCATCCTGGTTTTATCTGGCAAATTGTAGTCAATTGTATCTCATGAATTTCTATTTACTTCAGCACTAGCTTGCTGCCCACAAGTGTAATCACATTACCTGCCTTTCCTCTGGAATTTGAAAACTTTCTCCATAATTTCTCTTCCTGAGAAATGTTTTGATATTGTCAATAGAATATGTGTTATCACCTTTAAGCTTAGGTTTGGGCAAAACAATAAAGAAATTGCATTTCTTCCCCTTCTGTATTATTAATAATTATCTAATCTTCTCTCTTCTCTCGTAGCTTTCTCATTGTTTAATAAGGAAATTAGTTTAGGCTTTATTTCTAAATATAATTTCATAAAACTTAGGGACTCAATTCCAACGAGCCAGAGAAGGGTCCCTCTGGACATCAGGAAACATTTTAGCAGCTTCAGGGTGCCCGAGCACTGGCACAGGATGCCCAGGGGGGTGGTGGCCTCTCCACCTTTGGGGACATCCTGAAGCCCCCCTGACGCGGTCCTGGGCCACCAGCTCCAGGAATTGGACCAGATGAGCTTTGGAGGGCCCTGCCAGCCTCAACCAGCCTGTGGCTCTGAAAACTCTTTACAAGACTCTCAGCTGATGAGGTGACCAGCAGTGGGTGGGAGCAGGTCCCCTTAGTAGAAGTCAGTAGAGACCTGATCACTAATTCCAGTGGTGTTGATTTTTCCCACTTATTGTGACAAAAAGCTTCATGACAGGAGCTAAGAATGTACATGGACAGTAAATCATTTGTTTTTCATCCACATGGGAAAAGGTTAATTGTTGATGTGACATGCAGCTCCTTTCCCCATCCATATCCTAGAATTTCAAAGGGCAGTGAGAGCCTGGCCTCTGAGCAAAGCCTGAATAATTCCCAGGATTGCAGTAAATAACAAATCCAACCTTCAGGATTTCCTAAAGAAGTCTGTATTTCTCCACTTGAAGCTGCCTTAGGGAAGCTTAAACTAAGACATCATTTTTTCTTAATTTCTCTGAAATATCCGTGTTCAGAGATAGGTACTTCTTGCTTATTCAAGACACTTTTAATGAAAATTAGATGAAAGAGCTCTACCCACACTTTCCAGGCTACATTATGAAGGTATGATTTATATAGAACTGTTGCCTTAGGAGTCAAGACTTTGAAGTAATAGAAACTTTTTTTAGCATTTTACCTTTCTAGACACACCATAACTTTGTGGTTAGGCCTCATTAAAACAGGGGCCTCTCTGAGAAATTTCACTAGTTCCCTTGATTCATCTCTGTGAAATTTGTTTGCAACTGTAAAATATTTCCTGCAAATTCTACACACTTCAAAAAAAACCCTGAAATATTCACCAGTTCATGCTACCCTGTTCTGTGTGAAGCCTCCTCAACTGGGATTTTTAAATCCTGAAGCCAGGTGAATGTCTGAAGCCTGCTTAATTCCTCTCCGTCCGAGGGAAGCACTCGGTAGTTGGCACATTACTGTCAGGGAGCTCTGTCTTTGGTACTTAAAAGGGAGATTTGTTATGTCCTTAGCTACACTTCCAAAGCTGCATGGTGACAGTGGAGCCTGGCTGGCTCCGAGGGCAGCAGGAACTGTCTGCTCCATCCAGGAGTGCTGGGCTGGCAAAGGGCAAACGAGGTGAGCCCCCCAGGCTTGTGTCCAATGGATGGAGGAAGGACCGAGGTGAAGCTTCGCTTTTCTAGGTCAGGATTAAGATGAGGATTCTTGGTAGACTCCTGTGGCACTTCTGAAGCACATCATTGAAATAATAATTATGAATTCTAAATGTCCTTCAATTAAATAAAGAACAGTTAAAATGTAGACAATAGTTAAGTGGTATAAAAATCCTACTGTATGCTTGGAAATGGCTTCTCTGATGTGTTCATATTTTCTTTCTTCTATCTGCTGTATGATTGCTCTGTGGACACTGTGTACAGGTATGAGATGGAGCTGGCTTCTGCCTAATAACTGTAACTCCTTCATCCAGTGATTTCTGTTCAGTGGGCACTCAGTGCTATTGATGAAGGATTGCTTGGATTCCTGCAGCCCTAAGTACTGGCTGGGAATAGAGTCACGTTGAAACAGAGTTACAACTTCTGTTGCAGCAGGAATATTATGTTAGTATTAGTTATTAGTGTTATAAATAGGTTAGGTATGAGACATGATGGGGTCATCTACAGCAAAGGAATTTAGGAGAGTTTGGGTTGTTTTCTTTGTTTTCCCTTTTCTTCTGTTGGTCTTTGAGGGTTGAGAGAGAAGAGGGATGTTGGAAGAGCCACCTCTTTGTGTCCATCAACATGACCCTTTGGCCATTAGCCATGGCATCCTCTGGTACTTTCCTTGTGCATCACATGGGAATCCAGTAACAGAGCTTGAGAAAGGAAGGGCATTCAAATCATCACCTCTCCTGTTTCAGAAAACACGTGCTTAGAAGAAGGAATCTGGTAGGAAAACTGCAGAGAGCCAGCAGTGGGTGTTGAGTGTGGAGTGGAACTTTGGAGTAGGCTGTGGATGTGTGTCCCTCCAGCCTGGGAGGTGTCAGGTGGGCACAGGACTTGGCATGCACTGTGCACAAAGACTGGCAAGGTCCAGCTGGACAAGGGCCAGAGCACCCTGCCCCAGTGCTGCAATCAGTCAGCAGCTGAAACCGTGAGCTGGCAGAGTTCTCAGCAGAGAACTCCTGGAACCAGAGACTCCATCACTCCCTTTGGCATGAGAGGGCTTTTAATTTGTGAGGAAGGCAGGTAAATACTACTATTTTAATGGAAATGGGTGACAGGAGGAAATAAAGTTGTGTGACAGTTCAGGTAAAGAAGTGACATTTGTACGGTTTTATGCAGAGAAAAGTTTTTGATGTGCTGGTGCTATTTGAGAATTTGTGGAATTGCATTTTTAATTATTTGTCAAGGGCACCTAGAGTCTTGGAAATGTATTATTTTATGTTTTATAGGTTGAAATCTAAATAAATAAATGTGGTTGAGAGCTCAAATGACTGTCTGCACAGTGTGCAGCAGCAGTTAAAATGCTTTGGTGCATTAAAAGTATGGAATATATTAGAGCAGCATATTGAACAATGGTGCATCTCATCTGGAGCCACACACTCAATTTTGTTTGCCTACCCTGAGCTATAATTAAGATTGACAAGGTTATCCAGAGAGGAGCATAAATATTACAGGAATTTTAGTTATGTTGACATGACTGAAGAACTATAGGAAATTAAATTTCTGGACCACGAATAGGAACAAAATTAAGATAAGGCTACTTCAGAAAAATGTAGGGAATATTAGTGAAAACATACTTGGGCTGTGAGCTCTTCAGATGATTTTTGTGCAAGTTTGGTAGGGTCTTTGTCACGCTGGTTTGGTGGCTCCTGAGGAGCCACTCCAGTGTAGAGACCAGTGATGGAACTGGTGTCAACAGGGGTAAAAGATAGACTCATAGGATGGTTTGGGCTAGAAGGGACCTTAAAGCTCATCCAGTTCCAACCCCCTGCGTGGGCAGGGACACCTCCCACCAGCCCAGGCTGCTCCAAGCCCCATCCAACCTGCCCTTCAACACTGCCAGGGATGGGGCAGCCACAGCTTCCCTGGGCAGCCTGGGCCAGGGTCTCACCACCCTCACAGTGAAGAATTTCTTCCTTACGTCTCACCTAAATCTCCCCTTTTCCACTTTGAAGCCATTTCTCCTCCCATCCCTCCCTGCCCTTGTCCCAAGCCCCTCCCCAGCTTTCCTGGAGCCCCTTCAGGCACTGGAAGGTGCTCTAAGGTCTCCCTGGAGCCTTCTCTTCTCCAGGCTGAACACCCCAACTCTCCCAGCCTGTCTCCAGAGCAGAGCTGCTCCAGCCCCTCCATCATCTTTGCGGATATGAGTAGGTTGAAGGGCTGAATTTTTTTATTTGCTGCTTTCAAAGAGAAGAAAACGCATTTTCGTTGAAAATATTTCAATCATAAAGATTACAATTACGGACATGACTGCTTGGATGGTGGAGGTGTCTGCAGCTGCCTCCCTGCCTGCCTTGCTGACAAGGTGTGTGGCAGAGTGTGCCCTTGTCCCTCCAGCTGCAGCAACTCCAGTCTCTGCTCCTCTGTCCATCCCAGCAGCACAATCTGTTTGTTGTTGTTCTGTGTGTGTCCCTGCAGCTACACAGGGCTCCTAAGCCCTGCTTCTCAGATGGATGTGGGAATGTTGCTCCCCATGCCACTGCAGCTTTCCTTTTGCCCAGCTACTCCTGCAGTCCCTCTGGCTTCACTGATGCCTTTTTTTTTTTTTCAGTGTTTTTTTTAATTCCCATAGCCAGCATCACAGACTAAATCTTTCACTCCTGTTTTCCCCTGCGGCTTAACCACCTACATCCTATTTTAAGATCTATTTTCAGCTCACACTAGCAATTAACATGTGATATTGCAATAAGTCTGGGCAGCAAAATTATTGGGTCATTTCACTGAAGTGCCCATTATAGATAGATGTGCCATCAGGCATCTGTGGTGGGCTGCAAAGTCAGCCCTCCCTCATCCACTGGTACATGGGTAGCCAGAAACACACTTCTTTCTGCACACAGACACAATTTGTGTTACCAGTACTGGAAATAATTAAGCCAGATTCTTCCCTGCATGTAAACACGGGCTTTGCACTGGAGTTAATTTGAGCTGAGTATGTGTAACAGTTAAAAGTGAGGTCATTATTTTTTTTACAGTGATCTGCAAATATGTAATTTACGTGCAATTAGCTACATAAATTCTGTCTCTCACATTAACAGAACCAAGAGAAGCCAAACACACTCGCTGTTAAAGGCGGTGAGGATTCAGTTCTCCGCTCTTTTGTGACTGATGCCATCCCTTTCAATTGCTGATGTAAATGTTTGGAGCCAGACCATGGATTTGATTCCCACAATATGTGGGAATTGGACCCCTGGCAGCAGGGCAGGACCCCTGGAAGTGGGGCAGGACCCCTGGAAGTGGGACAGGACCCCTGGCAGCAGGGCAGGACCCCTGGAAGTGGGGCAGGACCCCTGGAAGTGGGGCAGGACCCTGGACAGCAGGGCAGGACCCCTGGAAGCGGGGCAGGACCCTGGACAGCAGCCTCCGCACTGCCCCTGGAGCAGCCGGGACAGCATCACTGCTCTCCCAAAGCCCAGGTCTGCTGCCTGTGCTTCAGCTTTGGGTCTCTGCCTCTTCATCCTGGTTTTTTCTTCAGCTCCTCCCCGTGCCTGACCCAGGGGCTGTGGGGAAATGGGACGGGCTGACGTCCGTGCCTAGAGCAGGCAAGCAAGTCAGAAACGTGCAGGAGAGCAGTCTCTTGGGCTAGCCAGATTTTGTAGAATAGTTGTTACCTTACTTAACAAATGAAAAAAAATGTAAATAGCTTTCTTGCAGGCAGCTCTGTATCATCACAGTGAAATTAATAAAGGTCTTGTCTAGCAGAACGCTGTCCTGAAATCTACAAAGCTGAATGCAAACAGATGTTGTACGTGGCAGTGACAAGTGGGCTTGGTCCATTTTCTTGATGTTTTATCCTTTTAAGCGAAGAAATGTACAGTGTTCAGGGTGTGAGTGCCTGTGCCTCAGTCCTGCAGGAGTTTAGGAGAACTGTGGCAGCTTTTGAGACAAGGTTGGTGTGGGGGTTGTGGTGGAAGAAAGAAAAGGAGCAGAAAAGGGGGATTTTCCCCAGGGATTGGGCCATGCCCTGCCCAGCACAGGTTAATGCTCCCAGGGGTGTCCAGATGCTCCGCAGCACCAGGGCAGCATCAGAGCATCTCCCCACTCTGCACACACTCCTGCTTCATCCGGCAGTAAGCTTCAGTTGTCTCTCCTATCTGATCAATCAGACTAAATTATTGATGTTTGCCTAGTTGTCTGAAAAAAAAGAAACTGTATCTTAACATTTTGTGATGAAGATGTGACTTTAAGAAATAGAAAAGAGGTTAATGCCTGTGTGTGTTCTTTATGGAGCTGGTTTTTCATTCTGCAGATATTGCTTAGGAGAGACAAGCTGATTAATCTCACTTGTACGTGGCTCTCAGAGATTAATAACCTCATTCTGATTCCTGCTATTTATGGCACAGTTCAAATGTTTGGGTTTTTTTAAATACTGAAAAGATGTAGAGCAAATGTCTTCCAACCACCCCACCTCTATGTTTAACTTCTATTCCACCAGCTCTTGGGATAGTTGCTTGAAAACACGTATTGATTCCTAGAGCACTCAGCAGCAGCACAAAGAGTGCATGGGCAGATGTGCTTTGCCTGGGGGGCCAGGTGGTTTTCCTTGGGTTTTTTATCCCATTGCCAGGGTCAGGTCTTTGACCCTAGCTTCTCTGTAGAAATGTTCCTGCTTGTAATATTCTGCTGATAAGATATTGCTGATGGTATATTGCTGATAATACATTACTGATAGTACATTGCTGATAACATATTGCTGGTAAGAGGATGAAGTCTTTGCTCCCACTCAGCACTTGTCTAAGCAAAATCATTAGCTTTGAGGGGAAGAGTTGTGGTGTGGGGCTCACGTTGGTGGTTCTCCCCTACCCATGGGTGCTTGGATTCAGCCACTCCTCACTGCCTCTGCCCGTCTGTCCTCTGCACACGGCTGCTGCCTTAATGAGAGCAACAAGGAAAAACCCAGAAATCTAAAAATGGCTGGAAGTGGGCGAGCAGCTGAGGCCTCTCCAAGATCTCTAGCAAGCAGCGTTGGAAGTGTTTGCCTGGGAGGGAACGGGGGAGGTGGCAGAGGGGTCAGAGGAAAAGGAGTTGGTTTTAATGGAGTCAATCTTCACAAATGGCATGGCGAGGTTCCAGCTGTAGTTTCAATTATTTCTGCCCAAAACATGGTCAGGCTTGGGGCTTGTTTGGTTGGTTTCCTCTCTTGCCCAGCACTCTGAGTGCAGCTTACCTCCGAGGGTCAAGCTGAATTCTTTCCAGTCCCATTTAATACAGGAGAGGTGGTGTGTTTTGCTCTGGCCAGGCTGCAGCCCCCTGGCACTCAGCAAACTCCTGCTCGTGCCTGGGGTGTCGCTCGCCCACCAGCTCTGGCTGGGCTTAGGGAACTGGGGAAGGAAACACATTTTTGCCATTAATTTAAATAAATACTGATACATAGGTGTGCTTGTATGTGTGGGATGAATTATTAAGCAAGGTAATGTTGCTGCACTATTATTATCCGAGCAGCATTCCCATTTCTCACGAGAGATGCTCAGTCCCAGTGGGAACAGACCAGGCAGGAGACAGCAGGCTTTGAGACACAAAGTCCTGGTCACAACCTGCTTGCTCTTCCCTTCCAGCCTGTCCTGGAGCTGCTGGCTGCTGCCTGGTGGGCTTGAAAAGCCCCAGGCCAAGCAGCTCAGAGCTTCCCTGGGCAGGACTGAGATGAAGCACAGCTCTAATCCCTCTTGGAGCAGGGGCCAGGGAGCTGTGCTGACCCTAATCCCTGTTGGAGCAGGGGCCAGGGAGCTGTGCCAGGGACCATGCAGTGTAGCTGGGGGCAGCTCCCTCCACCCATCCTGTAGTTGATCTGTCATTCAGGAACTGCCTTTCCCTCCCTCACAAGACATTCATCCTCAGTCTTTGTGCTTGGACTGTCACTGATTCCAGCCCTGGTTCCCACACCCTGCTGGAAGGGCACAGGGTCCCAAACTCCATTCCCAGGGAAACAGGTGTCACTTGCACAGGTAGGATATATGCCCAGTTGCTTGTCAATCCTTAAGACACTATTCCCTTAACTGTTGTTTATACTCAGCCATCCTCTGGCCAACAACTATTTTACTTGTCAAAACTGCATAATAAGATAATGTTTAGTCTGAAAACATACAGAGAAAAGTTTGCAGCTCTCCTGTCTAAATATGATTTTAGAGTGCATTGTGTGTTTCCCAGTGTGATTACCTCACTTGTTACTACACTCAGCATCTTAATATACCTCATACAGAGGTTACCAATAATTGATTTGTTTTGTAAAAGTCTGTTTTCTCTGATGTGAAATTGTTACCTGTCAAAAGATGTGATTCTAGCTTTCCACATCTTTTACAAGTAAAATGAACAGGCAGCATATTTTGAACATGAATAAGAAGGCTGGATATTTTTTTCAAAGGGAAAACATAAAGGGGCAAGAAAAAAGGAATTCCCACTAGTTGTTACTATTAAAAAGTGTGTTTGTAGGTGATGTGCTAAAGGAAACTGCTCAGGAGCAGTTCCTGGTTACACGGAAGTTGTGCAAGTGTTGTCAGGCCATATCAAACAGCTGTAGAGCAGGTGTGCAAGGTACAGTCATCTCTGGAGAGACTTTCTGACATGAGATGAAAACTGACACTTGTCACTGAGGCTCCCTCTCCCACAAAAGGATGGACCAGGTGGTCTTTTGTGGTCCCTTCCAACCTGGGCTGTTGGATGGTTCTAGGAAATGACTCCCAAGGACAGTATTTAAACTGGTTCAGGGCTAAGTGTTGAAGGGCAGGCTGGATGGGGCTTGGAGCAGCCTGGGCTGGTGGGAGGTGTCCCTGCCCATGCAGGGGGTTGGGACTGGATGATCTTTAAGGTCCCTTCCAGCCCAAACCAGGCTGTGATTCTGTGTTGGCAGAGAGGTGTCAGTCCAAGGCACATGGGCACCAGTGCAGTTCAGGTCGGGGGTGTCACTCTCCCCGCAGGCAAGATTGTTGTAGGTCTGGGGTGAAGTCCTGCCCTTGCTGCGGTTGTCTGAAGCCTAGGAAGTGCAGGAAGGAAGACTGCACCTTTTGTTTCTTAATGTAAGAATCCTCAGCAAGAATGAGGAGCAGACACCAGCTGGTCTGGGGGCTCGATCCGTGCCCGTGCTCCAGGACCGGCTCCGCAACCTCGGGGGGGACAGTGGGAGGTTTGAGCAGGAAAATCAGCATGACAGAATCAATGGCTGTGATGAAACTTCGTGGTGATGGGCCGTGTTCTTCAGGCTGGATTAGGGAGGCAGGGGTGTGCATGTCTGCTGTGAGCAGATAAAGAGCAGCAGTGAAGGGGAGGTGGTGGCTCTGCTGAGGGCTTGGCAACCTCGGCTGCCTCCTGGGAAAAGCTGAATTCCTCCAGTGAAACTTCTTTTCAGAAGGAGTGAATCAAGTGGAAATCCTGCATGAG
Source organism: Apus apus (assembly GCF_020740795.1). Classification (NCBI taxonomy): domain Eukaryota; kingdom Metazoa; phylum Chordata; class Aves; order Apodiformes; family Apodidae; genus Apus; species Apus apus. The sequence goes on along the minus strand of NC_067288.1, from coordinate 31,234,421 downwards.
AAACGAGAAAAGGTTTTGAAAGTGCTTTTAAAAATGTTCATGCTATTAGCAGTACAGGGACAAAAAATACCAGGTCCAGGCACAACATTTGAAGTTGCACCAAGAAGGATCTGTCACCTGCAGGATGCCTGAGGGTCCTTACCTGGGGTTATTCCATTCCATCACTCCTAAGTCCTCGAGGCCCCAGTGCCTTGGGCAGCACAGGAAGGTCCCCACTACATGGCAGCCCTGGGCATTGCTGGAGATGGGCAGAGCTTCCTCCTGGGAAGCTCCAGTGGGGACTGAGTGGATCTTTGCATCCATTGGAGTGTTGAACCCAGCCCAGCACCAGCAGGAGGGTTCCCTGAGTGGTGAGGCCGTTTCCCAGTGGACAGCTGGGTTTCTTGCTGCCTACCCCAGCACCATAAATACCCATGAGGGGGAGTTCTGGGGTGGCCCCCCGTGACCCCTCACAGCGATGGTGGGGTAGCCTGGAGCAGCTGCACCATGCCAGGATCTTCCCCTGGGGACATGTTTAATAGTATTATTAATAACGTGCTAGTAGTGGTACTATGGAGCAAGCAGCTGGGAGGTTCATCCAAAAGTCTGGCTCTTGCTGGCAACTGCACCCTGAGACATCTGTGCACCAGCTTCCTGTGTCTACAGCAGCCAGCACAGCTCCTGCCATCACCTTTTCTTCCTCTTTTAAATAAAGAGAAAGAGTCATACTTATTTCTCCTGAAGGATTCATTAGAGTGAAGGACTGCAACACAATTAAATTTGCCTTTTTTCCCCTATTTATTACTAATATTCCAGACAGTAGTATATCAGCAAACTAAATGTGCCAGGAGATAAGCACAGACAAAACCATGTATCAGCCCTAGTAGAAGTCATATGAATTGAGTTATTTAGTTATTAGTTTTTTGGGGGAATTCTATTTTCTGAAAGCTTTTGAGATTTTTTAAGTTTATTTTCATTCAGCAGAGGGACAAAGATGCCTACTCAAATATTTTCACAAAAATGGGATTGTTGTTGGAGTGGCCTTGTCTGCCAGCTGCACTTCCCTAAATGTATTACATACCTCTGTGCCATCTCCATTCTGCCTGGCAGGGAGCAGAGATCTCAGCCATAGATCATCCTGAGTCTGGAGAAGGAGCTAAACCTGGGTCAGAAATTGCAGAGGGGTGGGGGGCTGGGATGGGGCTGCTGCTCTGGGGCTGCTGCCAGGAGATGGCTTCTTTGCCCAAACGCCAACATACATTACAGAATGCCAGAATGTTTTCATTTGGATGTTCTCTTTTAATATGTTTTAACACATTTGCTTCCTTTCAAAAAGTAAAGGAGTCCTCAAATTCTTCCAAGCACGGAAGCACCAGCCCCTTGTACCCATCTGCTGACCTGGGCAGGGTGTGAGTTGGCAGCTCAGGGACCGAAGGGGAAGAATCCTGACATCCAAAGGCGCAGAGCCCTTGGTGGCATTGCCAAGGTGGGGGGATGGGGGCTCAGTGACCCCCAGGACACAGCTGTCCCAGAGACAGGCGAGACTGGGGGTGCAGGGGGTGCAGAGCACCTGAGGAGCCATTGCAGTGTGCTCTCAAGTTGCATCAACCTTCTTGATTTTTGCTTGATTTTTACTTGGTTTCTGCTTGGGCTTTTTCTGTGGCTTTTCCTTCTCTGGGATGTGAACAGTTACTCCTGTCTTTAGTGGGTAAAGAAAAGCAACTAAAACTAAAGTCCAACTACGTGGATGGGGCTCTAAGCAGCAGCTGCACTGGCAGAGACATTGGAGCTGATAGAATCGTGGAATCAATTTGGTTGGAAAAGACCTTTAAGATCATCAAGTCCCACTTGCACTGCCATCACCGTGCTCTGATCATGACCCAGCACTGCCAAGCCCATGAAATACCCTGCTCTGAAATACTTCTGCACAGGGAACAGGAGGCTGGACCGGTTGGCCTCTACTGTAACAGTGACAGAGGTCCTTCCCACAGGCAAGTGCAGCTGTGGTCTTTCTCCATCCATGTGTTCCTCCTCAGTGCTTACTGGTTTGTGCTGGGTCGCTGTGGGAGCAGGTGAGCTCTGAGAAATGAGGCTCATGGAGCTCCCCCAACACCATGGCTGCCACCTTTGCTCCTCTGCCTCATCTCTCCTGTCCTAGGAAGAGGGAGAAGCCCCAGAGACAACAATTTTCTGATGGTGGGATGCTTTTCCTTGAGAAACAATTCCCAAGTCTGTTTTCCTGTTGTGAATACTCCCACAGGGTGTCTTCTGCCAAGTGTGTGGGTCCCCATGGGTGCTGGTGTTTGGGTGGGACTTTGGTTTTCCTTGATTTTTCTTTGCTTTGTTTTCACCAAGCTATAAAATGTTTTGTATAGGAGGCTGGTTAAACTGCAGGCTAATAACTTAGTTGTCTTGGTTAGACGTGCAGGTACCTCAGTGACTGGTTATTTATTGATAAGCTTGCCATCTCTGCTATAAAAAGATCTGTAATGCCCCAATAATAGATGCGTTCATCACCACATCTCCTGTAATCACCACCGCTCCTGAGCTGCTATTTGGCACTCATTAGCTGAAACTCCCATTCACCTATAATTTATGAGAAGCATACAATTATGTGTTATCACTCCTTCAGGTGATTACTACACTGTATGTTTTTAAGATAATGGCATGAAACACACGGTGATGAATTACACCTCTCCAGGTAGCTTTGCATCTGTCATTAGCTCTAATATTTTACTTAAACCGACCTGGAGAGAGTTGCAGGGTTGGTGTTACCTCCTGGGAGCAGAGCCCCAGGTCAGGGCTGATCCAATAAAGGACACGACACAGCAGACAATTATCTCCTGCCTTCTCTGCCCTATCTACTCAGGGTGTAGATATTATTGTAAGGAAATCCTTAAAATCCAGCTTGGTTTCACTTGGAAAGAATGGTTTTTTTCATTAAGAGCCTTGTTAGTTAAAAAAGAAAAAAAGAAAAAAAAAAAAAGCAAAAGCAAAAGCAGCCTATTCAGGAAGAACACGTGAAACACAAAACCTGACTGTACTTCAGACATCTCCTGCAGCCTGTGTCTCAGGGTTCCTGGGGGAAGGAGAGGTGAAGGTGTCCCAGCTCCCTGTGGAGCAGCAGCACCCACGCCTGTGCCCAGGGATGTTTGTTTTCTCTCTGTGTTGGATGCATTTTTGCTGACCAGCTGGGGGTGGAGAGGGCCTCCTGGTGGCACTGGCTCTGCAGGCAGACACCCCAACATTTCCCAGAGTTAAGGGGGCAAGGCAGCAGCCAGCAGGGTCACTGCGTGGTCCCAGAGGCCACCCTGGCAGCAGAAGAGGGGCTGTAGTGTTGGGAGGGACAGCTGGAGCAGCCTAGGAAGCCTCCTCACAGGCAGATGGGCACCTCCCAGCCTTGCCAAGCTGCTGGTAACAGGATTTCTGGGCAGAATCACCCAACAGAGCACTGAGCTAGGGTGGGGTTTTTCCTACATTTTTCTTTTCTCACGTAGTTTAAGTGACTGGGGAACAGTGTTTGCCCTTTGTCTCCATCACACCTGCCTTATGATTTAGCATTCTGCTGCTCTGCTGCACTCTGGTGAGACCCCCTGCAGGGCTGGGTCCAGCTCTGGAGCCCCCAACACAAGAAAGACACGGAGCTGTTGGAGGGAGTCCAGAGAGATGATGGGAGGGCTGGAGCAGCTCTGCTCTGGAGACAGGCTGGGAGAGTTGGGGTGTTCAGCCTGGAGAAGAGAAGGCTCCAGGGAGACCTTAGAGCACCTTCCAGTGCCTGGAGGGGCTCCAGGAAAGCTGGGGAGGGGCTTGGGACAAGGGCAGGGAGGGATGGGATGAGGGGGAGCAATTTGAAGCTGGAAGAGGGGAGATTGAGATGACATCTTAGGAATAAATTCTTCGCTGTGAGGGTGGTGAGACCCTGGCCCAGGTTGCCCAGAGAAGCTGTGGCTGCCCCATCCCTGGCAGTGTTGAAGGGCAGGTTGGATGGGGCTTGGAGCAACCTGATCCCTCTGGGGACCTCCCATGGGGTCACCTGCTGACCCCAGGTCCCTCTCCTGGGTTGGGTGGGTATTTGCCGTCAGTCTGGCCATTCCCCAGTTCCCCCAGCCCAGGCTGGGGAGCTGCTCTCTCTGCTCCCTGGGCACCATTGCCCCTGCCCACCTCCCTCTCCTCAGCCGGGTGCTGCAGCAGGGCAGCCCCGTGGCCACCAGCCTGTGCTTGTCACCCGAGGAGGGTGTTGGGGTGGCTGTGGGGCATGAGGTCACCCCGGGCTCAGTGCTGCCCATCCCTGGCACAGCCTCCTGGTGCCCACCCTCAGTTTGTGGCCGGAGCTGGTTGTGCCTGTGAAGAAACCTTAGCTTCGCTGGTGCATTAAAGAGGGGTTGAACTTCTCTGAAATGAAAGCAATGCCGCCAATGAGCACCACATCAGTTTTCTTTCCCTGGTCTATTTCTGGGTGCTCAGATCCAGGAATAACATGCTGGGATGCTGGACACCTGGACAGCAGCAGGACGTTCTCATGGAGCTGCTGTTCTCTCATCCCCCGGGCACAATCCTTGGCCTCGCCAGGGTCTCGGAGCTTCTGTTGCTTTTTATCCCTTCAATTTGTGTTTCAGTGTCATGTGGCACAAAAAGAGGGGGGAAAGCACTGCCATCTGGGCTGGCTTCCACCCTCAGAGGCAACAGCTGACCTGTCCCTCTAAAATACACATGAATTTTCAAAGTCCCCTCAACCTTAAGAAAAGTGCAACATAGTAAAGACAAAACCATGCAGAGAATTATCTCCTTGCTTCTCTGCATTGGCCATTTCTTCTTCATCATTTCTGGAAGTCAGTGTTTCTGCATCAGAAATCTTTAGGAATTAAGAAACACCAAATGCAGCTGCCAGCCCCTTTTTAATGCTTCAAATAATATTGTTAGGCTGGGAGTTACTCTCTGAAATTGAAACCAGGACTCTCAGAATCAATAATATTGTGTGATGTTGTTTCTGAGCCTTCAAAGAGAAAATGTATGTGCTTCCCTAAAGTAATTAATTTATAACTAATTAATTCTTAGCTTTACATTACACTGTTTTGTTCATTTTAATAAGAAAATACTAATTATAAACAAAAACAAGAAATCAGGTTAGTGCACTTGTGACACTCATGGTCTCCGTCCTTGCCATAGAGAAAAGCCCCTTCTGTGTGGCAGGAGGGCAAGACACGAGGTGGCCATGGGTGTGACACTGAACATCACAGGCCAGGAAGGGCTGGATGGACTGGCAGGTGTTGGGGTTGAAACTCACACAGAGGAACATTCAAACAACATCAGCTGTGGAGCAAGTTGCATTTAAGATCTTGTAGAAGAAGAAACACTTTTGCTATTAATTACTAATTTTCAACCAATTTTCCATGGAAAATGTTTCAGATTTAAGGATTAGTCCATGTTTGATCTGCGGGCAGATCTGCTGGAATATCTGAAAGAATCTCAAGTCAGACCAGTTTATACAATCCAGAAGCTGGAGGTGGGAAGAGGAGATGTTCTGCTTTCTCTCCCAGGCATTTTGCCCTGCTTTCTCTCTGCCCTGCCCTTCGTTCCTTCCCAGGCTGGCAGGAACCTGCCCACTTGGTCATGGCCAGCTACAGAGCAGCCAATCTGATGGGTTCTCCTGGTTAATAACCTACACATCGATTCTCTGGAGCAGTGGAAGTGGCACAGGAGCAGAGCAGGGAGGTTAATTATGCTAATCACTCATGAAAATGCAGGTAGCACACATCCCCATTTATTTTGGGCAGTTTGCCAGATGAAAAGCTCATGCTGTGATCTGCTCCTTTGGAAAAGTCCACGGATCAGCAGATATTGAAATAATTCTCTTGGTTTCTCTCTAAGTTTGCAGGTCTCCAGCTCTGAGCTGCTATTTTAGAAAGCTATGAGTGCCAAGTATCCCAGAAAAGAGAGGGCAGTAGGTTTGGAAGGACATCTCCATTAAAGGGGGTAATTCCAAGTGAATTGATACGTGCTAAATGAAGTACTGCACTGCAGCCCCTGGGTAAAATGTCTCAGGTGTGACTGGCCTGGGTTGGAAGGGGAGGAGCAGCTGCAGAGGGACCAGTCTGCTCTGGCATCTCTTTCCCCATGCTTGGAAGGAGCCTGGCTTCAGAGACCCACCATCCTCTGTAGTGAAGACATGTGGCATTTTTTGACCCTGAAGATAAATGGCTCTGAGTGGGGCTGCAGAGGGGCAGGGTCTTCACAGGAGCCTCATCCCTGCTCAGCCAGGGCTGCTGCCCTTCTCTAGGCAGCAAGCCTTCTGAAAGGTAGATCTCACCAGGGAAGCTGTGGCTGCCCCATCCCTGGCAGTGTTGAAGGGCAGGTTGGATGGGGCTTGGAGCAACCTGGGCTGGTGGGAGGTGTCCCTGCCCATGCAGGGTGTGGGAAATAGATGGTGTCTAAGGTCTCTTCCAGGCCAAAGTATTGTGTGATTCTAAAGGTTTTAACATGCAGGGGAGATGGCAGGCAAAGCAAAGTTCCTGATTTTTCCCCTGCTTTGGCTGCCATGAGGCAGAGTTCTGGGGTTCAGGTTTCCAGCTGTGATTTAAAACAACCGCTCGTCTCCCGTTTGTCACAGCTCCTGCTGCTCCGCCTCTCCTGCAGATCTGTCCCGTTGGCCACACGCCGGTCTCCCTCTGCAGGAGAGTTTAACATTTACATGTGCCGTGAATAAATCGTGCTGCTTTTGGGGGGGGTCTCGAGCTTCAGGCACGGAGGCAGCTGGGGCTGAGTGCTCACCAGCCTGGTCACCAGCCATCGGTGCATCAGGTCCCAGAGCTCTGGGGCTGCTTTGGATTTGGTGCAGAACCCCCTGCTTTGAGCTGTAGTAGACACAAGAAAAATGGTTTTGTTGCAAGTAAAAGGGTCACCTATAATTGCACCAGAGGTGTTTTTATTGTTCAGAGAAGCTGCCTCAGTGTAACAGGTTTCAAGATGGTATTTGTAAGAGGCCAGGGAGAACCCAGAGGAGACGTTTGTCAGATCATCAGTAACAGGACTTTGCAGAAGTTCTGAGCAGGTGTCTCCTGTGGTTTTCTGGTTCTGGAGCTGGGATGTATCAGTTTATGTTCTGAGCTTCTGGGTGCTTTCGAGGCTGACCCCTGGCCCCCGTGTTTCTCTCCCCTTGCTGCTGAGCTCCAAGCCAACCCGAGAGCATTTGCACATGTTTTCTGTGTTTGGAGGAAGGCAGCTGCAACTCCGTGCCAAAGCCAGTTCCACTGGGAGAAAATGTGCTGTAGGAAGCAAGAACAACTCTGTGAATTGCTTCCCATCTGCCTGGTGAGCAGTCACCCCCTGCAGGGTGGTGCTGAGGGGTGGCTGGTGTCCCCTGTGGGTGCAGTCAGCTCCTCCAGCACCCAAAGCACCACGACAGCCAACTGCAGGAATGTGCAAGCCCAGTTCTTGCAGGTTTTCAGGGACAAGAAAAGCTTCCAGGGCTTTCTGGGAATGAGGGGGAACTGTTAACCCTGAAATGTGGCTGGTTTTATAGAGGGCTGCTGGTTTCACTGGTTACAGACCATCTCGGGATGCATCCTGCTCTGACCTGCACCCTGTGTGTTACCACCTGGGATGGGTGTTCTGAAGGACACATCCCATGGGTGTCACTGGGTTCTCTCAGAGGAGTGCTCTGGAGGATGCTGCAGCTGGGCAGTCTGATGGCACCTGGTGGCATTTCCCATGGCTTCTCATCCTCACCTCCTGTGGTCCCACCCGGGGAGAATGTGGAGCAGGGATGGATGAGGGGTGAGCACCATGTGGAGACCATGGGGCTGCTCAGGGGGTTGCAAGGGTCGCAGAGGTTGGATTTATAATTTTATAAGACAGTTGTAAATGTACCTATCCTTTTAGCTTTGCAGCCTGGGTCAAATGAGTAGTTGTGCAACAGGTGAGGACTTCTGTTCCTACCGGAATGAGGATTTTTTCCATTTAAGGTCCCACCCAAGTGCTATCCAGGTGTAACCCCAGCGAGTGGATTAAAGGCTGTCCCCAGGCAGGCCTTTGTCAAACATCCGTGTGATGTGGGGAACAGGGGGAGCATCCAGGGCAGGAGTGGAACAGGGGGAACACCGCTGGGATGTGCAGACCAGGGTAAAGCTCTCTGGGCATCCCTGTGCAGGTTGAGGGCAGCGAGGTGGGAGCTGCAAGCCTGGCTGTGCTACCAAGGCACTTGTAAGAAGAAACCACGTGCAATTTTAATTAAGCAGCCAAGAAGAACTGTTTTTTACAAAGATTAATAGGTCTGTGCTTTAATTATGGGGAAATAATAGAGCAGAGAGCTAGGGAAGTGGGAGGTATCAGAAAGAGAGGATTAAAAACTTTCAGGAAGCTGGGTGAGACTATATTTTTCTGTGCTTATAAATTTCAGAAGATCATCCCCGTTAATAATGGTTGGGAAAATAATAAATTACCTTCAGCCACACATGACAGCTAACATTGAAATCTATTTTTTATGCTTGTTGAGTAGAGAATTTCTGATTACAATCATCAGTTAAAAAATAAATTGTTCTTTTATCCAGTCTTCTAAATGTAAAAATGGAATAATTATCTCCTGAGTTCAGCTATAGTTTAATCAATACTTTTCCAAGCAAAGTAAAGGTAAAAGAGAAAAAGTTGCTTATTAGTTAATTATTATTATGCTTTCTTTAATTGTGCTACAGTGCTATTATTAGCTTAAAAAATATTGCTCCTCTGGGTAGGTTTTTAAAATTAAACTGCAGAAAATGCTGCTGTGGTGTGTAGGAAGTTCAAAAACCAACAAAATTTGAGGAAGGAGAGGGAAGGCCACTAGTATTTGCAGTTTCTACTGGTTGTCATCTTTCCAGTGACTTCTATCCCCTATGTTGCTGTGGGATGCTTTGTTGTGGGCATGTGTTAGACATCAGATTGGGTGGTAGGGACCATGGCTCCAGTAGCACCATCCCATGGGATCTGTGTGCTCTGGTCTGGAGCTGTGAGCTCCTCTGCCGTCGCTGTCACCTGGATTTATGGCACTAAGCATGAGGAGAAGTTGAAGAGGAGCTGGGCTCCTTGCTTGAGGAGCCTCAGGTGTGGCAGTGGAGGGCTGGCAGCTCTTCAGAGTGTTGCAGGACAGCAAAGCTCTGCTGAAACTCACCTCCGGGGTTCACTGAAACCTTCTGTGTGGGGTTTCAGTCCTAAGAGCCAACATGTTGCCAGATGCCTTCATGTTCATGCAGTGAAAATAATCCAGACTTATCACTCATTATCTGCAGCTTAAAGAATGACATTGAAACCCTGCTCTTGGTTAAATGAAATGCATCTGGGGGTCAAGTGGGGGGGAAAATACATTCTAGGGAGAAAGGCCAGTTGTGGTGGGGTGGTCTGAGGCCACACACCCTGGTGGGATCCCACAGGCTTGCCTGGGGTTGGTGGTTTGACTGCTCTCGGGGTTTATTCTTTGTGAACGTTTCTCCCTACACAACGGGTTGGTTTTGTCACTCAGCACATCCGTGGAAAGGTTGCTCTTTCATACAAAATTCTCAATGTATGGGGGAAAAAAAAAAAAGACCAACCCTTCATTTAAAGGGAATGAAAGAAATGGGAAGCCATTCGCAAAGAGGGATTCGTTTTGTAAAACATCATTTCTGAGGTCAATGATGTGATTGCTTCTTCCACGGTGTGAACACACACCTTCCTCGTTGCCTCTCGTGTGTGTGGTGGGACAGCCCAGCCCCTTGGCTGCTGCTGAAGGTGGAGGCTGATGTCCTGCCCAAAGGACATCAGCCAAATTCAGCAACAGTTTCCAGTCAGTTCAGCCTCACCGTGTCCGGGAACCTGCGTGGGTTTGAGCTGAGGAAGGAGTGCTGTGGGCTGCTGAAGGGGCTTCTCTGGGGTAAAATATTCAACCTGTTTTCAGAGAACCTTATTTGGAATATAATTTTTAGTTTGAAGCCAATGTTGTTTTATGATACAACATGGTTAGTCAGGGTTTGAACAAAAATCTGACGTACTTCCTCCTAGCTGCTGTTTTAGAAATACCTTGTGTGATTCTGTTTTCGTCAGACTTGAAAATCTCCCTGATCAAGAAAAATTCTGTTCCATTTGTAGTCCTGGGTTTTTAAGCTTCACAGAGCACTTGTGTACTGCATGTTTCTTGTGAATTAGTGGGGTTTAAAAGAAGGGATTGTGGCAGGATTTCGTCTGTGTCCATGGTTCCCAAGCACCCAGAAATTGCATTTGTTTGAGAAGGTTATTATAAGGAAATCCTTTTGTATCTGAAATAATTCAGCAAGAGGTCCCGTGCTCCTCTCCTCTGCCCTGCTGGGTCTCTCCTTCCCTCCACAGGAAAGCCATCCTGTCCCCAGGGCTGTGTTTGCAGGGGATGTTTTTGGGACAGCGTGCAGCTCACCTGCTTCACCCTGTGCCTGATGAGACTCCCACTTTGGTCTTTCATTAATAAGCAAAAATGTAATTTACTTTATTTTTTTATTGTAAGCAAGGCTGATTTTTTCAGACAGGCTGCAGAGAGATCAGGGAATTAGAGAGCTGGGTTCGTGTGCTGGAAGAGGAGGAGGCTGGATTTCTCTCTTGCAGGAAGAAGCTGTAGTGCTACCACTCTCTTGCATGTTTCTGTATGTGTATAAGCAATGAGGGAGTTCAGTAAAATGGTAAATGGTCCCTGACACAACAGGCTACCTTCAGAAATGCTGATTTATCCCTGACCATGTCCAGCTGCTGCAGAAGCACCAGCAGTAAAGAAAGGCCTTGTAGAGAAGGTCAGAGGCTCTGTGGTTTCTCTGCTTCTCCTCTGTCTCCTCTTCATCAGAATCAATCTGAAAATGTTCATGAGACTGAAAGTGGCTCCTTGTCTTCTCTGAGTGGGATCAGACCCCACCAACTCCTGCTGCAGGGATTCACAGGTATCACCCATGCTCTTGTCCTCAAAGTGTCTCTTCCCTGTGACATCCCAATTCTCTGCTCTATCAACTGTGATTTTGATGCTGTATCACATGCAGCTTCTCTCAGAACCCTTTCAGATTTCCTGTTGAGATCATTAATTAAATAGACATTTATATTCATGATCCATTTCTGAAGAAATTCAGCCTGATGCTTCTAGTTTCTTATTCCTGAAGGGAATGTCATTTTTCCCCGTTAACAATACTGCTGTGTGCTGAAGCCATGAAATCACCATTTTCTCCCACCCAAGTTTCCATAGTTGTGCTATTTTAATGTTTTATCAAAGAGATGAGATCTATTGCATTTTCTTCTTCTGTTGGATCTCCTTCATGTAAAAGACACTTTTATCAAAGGAAAATGTCCCATTAGTCTGCTGCACTCTGTTCCCTTCCTTCCGCTTTCAACGTCACACGAAAGCCTTGAATCCCACTGAGGGCAGGGTGCTTAGTCTAAAATTTGCCTCATTCACTCTCCCCATTTCCTTAATTGTTGAGAATATATTTATGATTTCCCAGCCATAGCAGCACTTTCAGACTGTTTAAAAAAAAAACACAAACCCCATGCTCCTGGATTTGCAGCTTCATTCTCCCAAGCACAAATCCATCAAGGTTTTCTTCTGCCCTTGGCTCCATTACCTGCTCTGCCTTTTTCCTTGTTCTGGATGTCACCTTCTTTCTGCGGACTCCAGAGGTGGAGTTGCTGAGCCATAGTTACATCTCCTTAACCTCACTGCAGACAGGCTCAGTCTTTTTCATCAGCTCATAGAAATAAGGTTCCTCCTGCATGCTGTCATTTTCCCTTTGTCACCTCATGTCTCAGCCACCAAGAAGGACTCTTGGTGCTGGCCATTCTGCCTGGGCACCCTTCTCCCCCTCCTGTTCCCAAGCTTTTTTCCCATCACCATTTATCATTTGCTCAGGTCTCACCTCCTTTCTCCAGTCCTCTTTTCACGACAAACATTTCCTTGTCCAGGGTAAGGTGGTACTTGGAGCATCTCTGATGTTGGTGTTCTCCTTGTATTCCCAGACTTCACTCGGTCCTGTGCTCTGCTGGTGTTTGCTGGTTTTCTTCCCATTGCTGTGTCCTTTCCTCTCTTGCTGCTCCTTCTTGCCTTTTCCTGGCTGCTCACAGAAATCCTTGTCCTGGCTGAAGCTCAGGAGAGCATCCCACTGCCACCTGGCCTGGGGATCTCTCTCAGTGCCCAATACTTCCAGCTTCTGACCCGTGTGTCCACAAAGCTTCAGCAGTTGGCCTTGATGCTGTTCCAAGGGCTGGTCAGGGCTGTTTCACAGTGTCCTTCGCTGTGTGTTCCTCCTCATCCCCATGTGCAAGTGAGCAACTTTAGATGGAAAGCTATTTTAGAGAGAAGTTATCTCTGTTCCCTAGCAGGCAACACAGCCTATGAAGGCCAGGAGCACACTGCAGTGCCTCAGCACCTTCAGAGAGGGTCAGACCCCTCTCAGGCCAGGGTGCCTTTGGTTTTGGTTGCGAATCTACAGAGGATACTTTCAACTAACACTGACCTTTAATACACTGTCCAGCTTTTGGTTGTACAGATGGTGAAATGGGCTACAAATTACATTTTGCAGGATCCCTTGTTCTTTGTATGCCTCCACAGCTGGGCTGCAGACAGGTTGCAGGACCCACACTGGTGCCTCCAGCTCCCAGTTCCCTCGCAGTCTCTGGCGCCATGTTCAAACCCCCAGGATATGGTGTAGAAATGCTCTCAGACTCTTCAGATATAGAGCATTTGTTCTCCAGCTGTACTATTTACTCATTGTAGAAGAACAAAGTCTTGACTTTATGGAGAAATATTTCTTAACTAAAATTTAGAAGGAAAAGAACCTGCCTGGAGTACATCTGCTTCTGATTGCAGGGGCGATGTTACTCACCAAGCTCCAGTTAAGGTGACTGTTACACCCCTAAGAGCACTACTTTCAGTTATTGTTCTAATAATAACTGTAAAAACCCCATAACTATGCTGTAATAAACAAATCACATTCATTTGAGTCCATATCGTACCAAAGATGTTTTTAAAAACACTTACAGAACTATGCTATTTCATGGTTGTTGCCAGCAGGGAAATCTATGTGAATTGAATGTATGTCTGCTTTAAATGCACTGTCCTGAACGTGATTAGCAATGACAAATCTAATAGCACTTTGAAAGGAAAAAAATGCTGGTTTGGATTCTAAGATGTCATTATCAGTTTTGCTGAAGAGGTTTATTGTGCCTCAGGAAAAGGGCAGTAACTGTGCACAGGCACACGCGGCTACTCCTGAGCCTTACGGCTGGGAAGAAGGGGCTGCTCCTGCAGAGCATTGAGTCCAGCTCAGAAGTAACTGGGGCTTCCTACCTGCTGCTCCACCCAGAAACCAGAAAGGAAGAACACAGCAGAAAAATAAATTTAATTTTGTTGTGTGTTTGTAATACAGGCTTTTGGTTCAATGATGATTTGTGAATTAACATGACTTATGTTTTGAGGTTCAACTCAACACATTACAGCTGTTTTCAGTCTGAAAATCAGTAGCAAGGTAATGTGTTTAAAAGTTCCAGTGGTTTTGTGCTTACGGTTTCACCTTCTTTCCCAGGTGTTACTTGGAAGATGGAGCTTCAAAAGGTGCCTGGCTCAACCGGTCCAGTATCATTTTTGCTGGCGGCGACAAGTGGTCGGTAGATCCCCGCGTTTCCATCGCCACCGCCAACAGGAGGGAGTACAGCCTGCAGATCCAGGACGTGGACGTGACGGACGACGGCCCCTACACCTGCTCGGTGCAGACTCAGCACACCCCCAGAACGATGCAGGTGCACCTAACTGTACAAGGTATGTGCCTGCGCCCACTGCCAGGCCTGGCTGCAGAAATCTGTGTGTGGAAGGGGAACTGCCAGCTAAGCACCCTGTGCAGCTTGATGGTCTCTTTTTCTTTCTTTTTTCTCGGGTGTCTGTAGCCATTGTACATATGCCTTTGACTGTGGGCCTCTGCAAAGGGATCATTAGCCCATTAGGGATAGGCTGAGGGAGCTGGGGTTGTTTAGCCTGGAGGAGACTCAGGGGGAACCTCCTCACCCTCTTCAACTACCTGAAGGGAGGTTGTGTTCAGGTGGGAACTGGGCTCTTTTCCAGGCAACTAGAAACAGGACAAGAAGGCACAGCCTGAAGCTGCTCCAGGGGAGGTTTAGGTTGAATATTAGGAAGCACTTCCTCATGGAGAGGGTGATTAGACATTGGGATGGGCTGCCCAGGGAGGTGGTGGAGACACCATCCCTGGAGGTGTTCAAGGAAAGGCTGGAGGTGGCACTTGGTGCCCTGGTCTGGCTGATGTGGTGGTGTTGGTCACAGGACGGACTTGATGATCTTCAAGGTCTTTTCCAGCCTTGGTGATTCTGAGATTCAGAAGGGTCTCGGGCTTGCCAGAACTGGGTTTAAATCCCCACTCCTCTGCTGACAGTTGAACAAGATATAAAAAATGTCAGAGGAAAACACCAGTCCAGCAGTCGAGGTGTAGCTGCTGGTGGTGGTGTTGGGCAGGGATCTGACAGGGGGTCGTGGCTCAGCGTGGTGGCTCTGCTGGTGTTCAGCCTGGTCCTCAGGCCAAGGTGTAGGTGCTGGGCTCACAGGAGCTTCACAGCCTTGGCACCAAGCCCTGCCAGAAACAGCCTTGTCTTAACTTCGAATAACTGCAGACAAAACAAGCTGATTTTGCATTAAAATCCATAGGTTTTGTTTCATTCAGGCCAGTTTTCTCAGAGAAAGATCCCAATATTATCCATAAGAACAAACGATTTATTCCCATGAGACAGTTCTCTGTTGTCTCTGGTGTCAGTTGTACACACGTGCAGACAATATTCATTGCATCGTTCCAGGCTGAGCAATTCTTAGTTCAGATTATCTTTGGAATAGTTAATGCCCTCGTGCAAAGGACTAAAAAAATAGTTGGTAATTAATTGCATGTATAAAACATATAAACAGAGCTTAAAAGTAATTAGACTAACTACCAGTATACTGAGAAATAATAAGGCAATAGTTAAAAATATGCATAATTATTAAGCGACTGCATTTATATCTTCAGAAATGCAAAGTATAACCTAAGGCTTTAACTTATTAATCTTCGGTGTAATCATCATTAACATTTTCTTTTGCATTTTTATGAGTAGTAAAGCAATGAGTGTAAACCAGAAGAATTCAAATGGCAGTCTCTTTGAATTCCTGTGGCACACCAAAATCCCCTGCAAAGGACGAGGATGAAATGCTTCTCAGACTAATTATTCTGAACCACTTCACCTTTAGACCCTGGTGGTTGGTAGGACTCTTTAGAGCGTCGCTTTGTGAGAGCCAAGTGTGTTTGTTGCATAAGGATCATTATTTTGTCAGTACTGCCATTTCTGCAACTTCTGTAAGAACCTCCCTCAGAGGCAGCAGGTGTGTGAGGACCTGTAGACATCCTGTGTGTGCGTGGGGGGAAGTTCATGGATTGCAGAAGCGTTTGGGAGCTGTTGGATTGGGAAGCTGGAGTGAAGAAGCTGTGACAGTACCAGCTGGTATTTCAATTGTATATATAGACAGTTACTCCCATATTATTTTATACATTTTATGTAGGAAGCAGGGACCAGCTCCATGAGGCACAGCCAGAACAAGTGAGCCATTGCTAAGATAAACTAAAAACCCCCACTATCCCTGTGGTTTCCTTTGTTGTTCCCTTGGCATTTAGCATGCCAGGGAAGCTGCTGAGCTCTCTGTAGAGAGGGGTCCTACATCCACGGGGCACAGAGTGGGACCAGCAGCACAGGAGGATGATCCGTCCCACCTGGGCCATGACTTTGGGCGTTTCTTTCCATTCCAGCTCCTATCTTTATGTACCTGTTATTATAGATATTAATTATCAGCTGTGCAGTGGACACCTGGTAGGTCAGAGTCACCAATGGTTCATCCCTCTCGGGTGGGATCCCACCCTGAATCCACAAAGGGTGGCTTGAAGGCAACTGAGACTGAGAAGGGAAGATGGAACAGCTAATTGGTGTGATGAGCTCATCCATCCTTTCCTGCTGAACAGGGTTCATAGGGGTAACATAAGAGCATTTTATGGAAGCAGTTTTGTTTCCTTTTTGTATTTTTCCTGGCTTTGTATTTCAGGATTAGAAACAACTCCTGCTCTTGGGGAGAGAGAAGTGAAGGGAAAAGCAGGTCTTTGGCCAAAGTGCAATCATTCAGGCAAAGGGCTGGGTTTCCCTTTACATTGTCAATCAATGATCAGCAGCACAGGAAATAATGGGAGAAAAAGAAAACGTAAAAGCAAAGCCCTGGCCTTTAACAATTCCCCTGCCCTGCTGGCTGTGTCCTGTGGAGAGATCCTGAAAGCAGATGTTGTCCTGCTGAGACAGCAGGGCTGGGAGGGCCGGGGTGTGCAGGCTGGCCCTGATTACAGCAGCAGAGACTTATGTCTGATCATAATCTCCCAAATAGGTTCAAACTCCAGATTGCAGAATGATTTACTGTGAAACTCCACTTTGAAAGCTGTGTAAATCCAGCTTTGATTTTTTTTTTTTATGTCTGTGTGAGGTCCCTCTACACACACAGATCCAGTAGCCGTCATTTTGAATACTCTCTTCTGCCATCAGGGATGAGGATTTCTGAACATGTTCATATGTTTCAAAGGATACCTGCCTACATTTTAATAGGTTAAAGATGCCCTAATTTCCATGAGTAAAATGCAGAAGGGTAAAGAGGCTGGACATTTCTGCCAGGCTCCCTGGCTAAGCTGATACCTGGCCCTGTTGTGTCCTTGGCAGTTACCATCTTCATCCTGCCCTCATCAGTCTCTGCTCAGTGCCCCAACAAGGACACCGAGTCACTTTTAGATCACTGCTACTTATTACCTAAGTACCAAGAAAATTAATCATAGAGTCATCAGATGGTTTGGGTTGGAAGGGACCTTAAAGATCATCGAGTTCCAACCCTCCTGCATGGGCAGGGACACAATCAAGATAATTAATAACAGAGGAAAAAGGCTGATGTGTCTTTAGCCCACACCTACATCAGTGAAAGAAAAGTCACATGAAAGAGAGGAAGAAGATCCAGTTCACTTTATTTCAGTGACCTTATTAAAAGGAAGTAAGATTTATGAATTAACTGAAACTTTAGGAGTTAGTAATCATCTCAGTCTTCCTCAGTGCCAGATGCTTGATCTGCAAAGTCATGAACCGCAGAGGATCTAAAGATCAGGTGTTTGTCACAGGGAAGGAAAAGCCCTCAGTCCCTCTTACCAGGCTGCGTTGCTCACAGTTGTTCTAGCAAGAGCTTGGGTCGCAATTTCTGCCATTCCTAATTGACATTGATTCTGTCTAAGTTTAAATTGCATCCTCTGAGCTGCGTTTCCCTTTTCCATTTACAAAAACATGTAGAAGTGTCTCCCCATGTCCTTCAGAATGAGCGTGGCCTTGGGCAGAGTGACAGTGCCGAGCCCGAAGTGCCTGGTTCTCTCCGTGTGTAGGGACACTGGTGACACTGGTGATGCTGCCAGGCAGGGAGAGAGAGGGTCAGTCAGGGGCCTCTTGTGACCCCTGGGAGATGGACGCCAGAGCAGGGTGTGCAACAGGACACCAAGGGAGGGCTGCCAGGCTGATGAGAGGAATAAATGCCCTGTCTGAAAGAGATGGGTTTGTTTAACACAGTGAAAGGAGGGCTTGGGGATAATTTTGGTGTTTATTACTTATAGAACCACAGACTGGTTTGGGTTGGAAGGGACCTAGTTCCCACCCCCTGCATGGGCAGGGACACCTCCCACCAGCCCAGGTTGCTCCAAGCCCCATCCAACCTGCCCTTCAACACTGCCAGGGATGGGGCAGCCACAGCTTCCCTGGGCAGCCGGGGCCAGGGTCTCACCACCCTCAGAGTGAAGAATTTCTTCCTAATATTCAGCATTTACACACTTGGTGGGCCCCAGGGAGGGAGAACAAGCTCCCAGGCTGAGGCGAACAGTGTCACAGGACGAAGTAGCTATATCTGAGCCACGAGTGGTTTAATGGGAGAGGAGGGGAAGGGGCTGGTCTCTGTCACCCAGGAGAGGGGCTCGGGGTCAGGATGGGGCTTTGTGCAGGGTCTGGTGGGACAGAGGTGACCACGAAGTCCATGAGTGAGGTGTGTGACTGTGGTCTTCCTAATGCTGGGATTAAGGATCTGACAGCTCTGCCAGTCTCCTTGAATGTGAAGGAGGAGCCTGGTGGTGCTCCCAGTGCTGGCAGATCCAGGACCCGCTGCCACAGCCTGGGTCTGGGGCTGATTTTCCAAGGCTGTATTTAGCTGGGTGTGATGGCTGCACAGCTCCAACAGGTCTGTGGTTTCAGCTCGGGGGTGTCAATAACAGCTGTCACTCCACTGCCACCCCCTGTCCCACCTGCCCCTGCATCCCCCTCTGCCCCTGTCCCTGCTTCCTGCTGCCTCGGTGCTTCCAGTCAGTGCCAAAGTGCTAACACCCGGGCATCGCTGGCACAGAAACTGCCACATTAATTACTTGACATGTTAATTTTGATTTCAGTCTGCCCTGGCAAATTTGCTCCTCCTCCCAGGACAGCCTCTGGGTGCTCAGTCCCCTCCTGCCTCTCCCCATCCTCCCTCTCTGCGCAGCCTGGCACGCTCTGAGTGGAGATGGCTCCTTACCCGTGGAAATGCCATTTATAGATTCACTCAGAAGCCACAACCTGTATTTTTTTTATTTAAACATGGATAATATTTCCAAAGTAATACTCAAGGCCCTTTTTCTGTTTAATAAACCTCCTTAATGTCCCCTAAATATTAATGTATTGATTTAGTCTGTGCAATGTTTGCAAAGTCTAATTTGTTTCCTCAATCAGGCCAAGAGGGACTTGCATTTGGAGCTAACGAGATAAATCTTAACCAAATTTATTTAAAGTGGGGCAAAATAAATATGCAAAAGACTTCTGAAATCATATAACAACTGCTTTCCAGCTAAAACTGGCGATCCATTACTCTTTTAAATTGCCAGCACTCGAGTAGGTTGTCAGTTTTCATTATAAAATTAACTCGCTAGTGCCAGCCACTCTTATCATCTTGTCCCTGCTCAGCACCAGAGGAAAAAGACTTAGGAAGATGGTTCTGGAGCTGGAGGTGGCTGAGGCAGATTTGCTTTGTGGTGCAGACACCCCAACCAACCACCCGCTCCAGCAAACAGCCTGCCTGGGATTGTCATTACCAAAGGGCTTAATGCATCTTTAATGACCTATCAGAAGGTTTTCTGCAGGATTTGGACTTTTTATCCATTCATCAAATTCCACCCACATTTGTACTGCTCCCAGCATTCTCATGAGCTGCAGGGGCTCTCTCTCTCTGAAATATGTATGAATGGCTTTTCCCCTTCTTAAAAGACTTAAATCATGGAAATGTTTGCTTTAGCAGGTGATGTCATTTACAAGGATGTAAATCAGGAGCATTTTCTCTGAAGCAGAGCAGGGCTGTTCTAGCCTGAAACTCATCATCCTGCAGAGCTTTGCAGCCGTGGTCGCCACGGAACTGCCATTAGGAGCCTGAAATTGCCATCCTCTGAAACCTGCTGGCGAAGGGTAATCTACACAAAATAATCATTTGCTCTCTGGTCCAAAATAGATGAATTCTGCTACGTTTGAATTAAGTTGAAGGAGTTGTTTTGTGACCTGTGAGAGTCTTGCACAAGGTGTGTCCAGCAGAGTCCACGGGGGCTTCCAGCAACTTCCTGCTTTGTGCAGCAGCACCAGAAGCAGGAGGAAAAAACAAGGGGCAGAGCAAAAAAAACCCCAACAATTTAGGTTAAAGAACATAATAAAGTAATGAAAAGGGAAAAAGTTTTATTATTAAGGTCTGAGCTCTGCATTTGTTAGGTGAGTTGGGTCTTTTATCCCCACCTCCACCAAGCTGGAGGTGCGTTGTGTGAAACCCAAAAGGCTTATGAAACTTTTAGATAGAAAAATTTAAAAAATGCTTTTGGAAAGAAAGCCAATTCAGAATGAGAATTTATGAGAGTGAGCCAGTGGCTGTGCCTGCTCTGTGTGCTGGGTCTCTTCTGGTTCTTACTGGTATTAAAACAAGTACAGGTCAGATATATTACTCTGCATTAGAATGATCTGAAGTGAATGCTGTGAACAAAAGCTGTTGGGCCAGCTTGTATTTTTTTCTCAGTGTTCCTTTTTAATTAAAGTGCAGATAGCCTCCACAGTCTTCCACATCTCAGCAAAAAGGCTTTTGTTTAGGACTTTACAACCAGGAATGCTTGACTTGAAAATGTGAAGATAATGTGATGGTTGGTACCCCTTGGGAGGGCTGTGGGCAGCCTCACCCGCTGTGTCTGTAGCTCTGCTGGCATCACCCCTCTGCACACGTGGGACAAGGGGCTGGGCATGAGCAGCGAGGAGCTGGTGACTCCACACCTCGTGTGTCTGGCCATGGTGTTGGAGCCATGGGAGCCCTTTGGCAAACCATCACCCGGAGCAGAACGTGGTGTGTGGCTGCACCGTGTAGCGCAAGGAGTTATCCCGCCTGCCAGACCTCCTTGGGCAGAGTCTGTCTTTATTGACTGCGCCTTTGGGAGGATTGCCTGTCTATGGAAATGCTGCTCTCGCAGAATCAATGGCAAAAATCTGGTGGTTTCACTCCAGAGCCAACATGGCTATAACTGAAGTGCTGCTTGTGCCCTTGCACCGCCTCTGGAGCACAATTGCCCCCTGAAAATGGAGTGGGGCAGGGCAGAGGTTGTAATTACAATTACTTTATCCAAATGCAGTTTCCTTTGAACAGATCCTCAAAAATGTTATTTTGTAATGGTAACAAACTGCAGGAGAATTATTTTATGGACACAAACTCTGGCTTATAACACTTTTAGGGGTTTGGCTGTGAATATGTGCGTGTTCTTCTGACTGCCTGTACTGGGGGGACTGTTCCTCACTCTCTGGAGACCTCTTCACTCTCCTCTTGGTTCAGTTGAGGGCAATTGGGCTGGCCTGGAAAAACTGAGATAGTCATTACTTTGTTATTCCTTGCCATCCTTTCCACCTGGAAGTGGTTTTGGAGCTCTGTACCCTGAGTAGGCTGTGTAACACTGAGCTGTCTGCTGCCTGTCACTGTGATCACTGTGATTACTGTGATTTATCTGATTTCTTTTTTCATTGGATTTCCAGTTATTTCAAATTCTGCACTGTTAGACTGTCAGTTGTCAGGAGAAAAAAAGGTATCCCATGTGTAAAAGCCTAATTCTTGCTTGGAGTGATACTAACAAAGACAGCTGAACAGCCTTGGAGGGCATTGGAGACCAATCTCTGCAACTTTTACTCAGTGTCATCTTTTTCATCACCCAGATTTGAAAGAGGATGTGAAAAAACACCCCACCTGATGCAGGGCAGGTCTAGAACATGCTGATTTTACCTTGCAAAAGTGTTTTAATCTAAATATTTAAAGAAATCTTTCTATGGAGGTGCATAACCACTGATTATCCTCAAATGAGGAAAATCCTTATTTTCTGTTTCACTGAGATTGAGGAGAAAACACTGCAAAAGTATTTTAGGGTCAAAACTTTGGCACAGTAAGTTTTTTAGTAAATTCCTCCTCACAAGATTCTAATTAAGGCAACTAAAGTATGCCAGACCAGGAATCCTGTTCGTTGCAACCAATGAGAAAACAGATCCATGCATGGAAACCATTTCTATAGAATCAGGAGGGACAGAAACTGGGGAGCAGAGCAAAAGGACACAGGAAGGGTTGGGCAGAGGGTCTGGACTGGAGCAGAGCAGCCAGCTGTGCCTCCCTGCCAAGGGTCAGTGTCTTGTTCTGAGCCCCATTAAATCTAACAACACCTGGCACACTAAATGTCCCAGCTGAAATCCCGTGATCTGATAAAAACCTTTTGTCAAGTCCAGTTACTGTTTAAGAAGTGAGAGGAATGGAAGGAGCAGTGAATTCCCAGTTTCCCAGGGGGCAGGACTCTCCCCACACACCCCTGCTGTGGTGGTGCTGCCAGAGGCCTTGGCAGGTCCCTGGCAGCTCCAGAACCAGACACTTGAAGCAATAGATCCCTAATTCCAGGCTGCAGGGTGCCAGCGAGACGCGGTGTCACTATCTGTGCAACTGGATGGCCCCTCAACAGCATTATAGATGCTTCAGTGGGAATTTCCCTGCCTGATTTTGAACATAAAACATCTAGTAATTAAAAATTCCCTTTTAAGGCAGCTCCTTTACACGTGGGAATAATTTCTGAGGGGAAAAATGGAGGCACACCTTTTGTGAACTTCTTCAAACTAGGGAGCAGAGCATCACGGCAGCTCCAGGACAGAACTGGCTCTGGTTTTTGTGGTGTGACATGAGCTTGCTGGGTTAACTGGGAAGGCTTGGAGATCTGCAGATTCCTTTGCTACAATAATGAAATTCCAGATCACTTTTAAACTCCTTAACCAGCTCTGTTGCAGGTTAAGTGACTGTAATTATAAGCACTGGAAATCTTGTTCCAAGTATCAGTGCAGGCAACTATCAGTATATGAATATAATCAAAATAATTATATAAAATATAGTTTCATATAAAATACAAGGTAGGTTTAGGTTGGACATTAGGAAGAAGTTCTTTAATATGAGGGTGGTGGATCCCTGGAGCAGGTTGCTTAGAGAGGTGGTGGGGACCCCATTCCTGGAGACATTCCAGTTCAGGCTTGATGGGGCTCTGAGCAACCTGTTCGAGTGTGAGATGTCCCTGCTGATTGTAGGGAGGTTGGACTAGATGACTTTTAGAGGTCCCTTCCAACCCAAGACATTCTAAGAAAATATTTGTAACAATTCACCTTTAGAAAATATTGAAAAATAAGTGCATGTTTGCAGAAACCCATTGTTTTGTTGAAATGGCAGGTAGAACGAGAAGGATGTCCTGCAAGGTGAGAGTGAGCCAGCCTGGCTTCACTGCTGGTTTTGCTTCTGCATCTCAGTCCAGCTGTTGTGACCTGGTTTCCTGGTGTGGGGATCAGGAAATGGGACGAGGCCTGGGAAGGATAATGCCATTTTAAAAATAAAGCAGCTGGCAATAGTTTCTGCTCTGGAAACACTGCTGAGCCAAACTGGGGCATGTTGAAATGGTTCTTAAAGAGAAATTGAGAATTAATAGAGAAAAAAAGCATTTCTGCTCCACGTCCAATGTCATTATAAATACTTGGTGACAGCTAATGCAAACAATTTTATTTTTTATAATATTAGCAGGCACTTGATGGGCATTTTTTATTAACATAAAAAGCATTTTAAATGAGCAAGCAGGATCAAGGGGACATATTCCTGGTTACTGTCTAAGTATGCATCTTCATTCACAGTATGACCTTTGTCACTGAATATGCCCCAGGATGAAGCACAAAGCACAGGTGATCAAAAAGCTACACAGAGAAGTAAATGAAGTAAAATTAAATGAGGAGGAAAATGTAAATAACATTCCCCCTGTGTCTTTCTACAAGTAAGAAGTGGCTACGTGTCATAATGAAATATAAAATATCATTAATGCAAAGAAAGCCCTTTTTCTTGGTTTTGGTTTAGATGCTTTGTTACTCATTTTTCTGTGTCAGCCTCTTCCCACACATTTTTTTTTCTTTGAAGAAGCATCAGCTGCAGGAGGGAAAGTAGGCCAAGCTCCAGCAGCCACCGAGCTGGGTTCTGAGCAGTGATGAGCAGCACACTTTGGAGGACTTTGACAGAAGACTTGCAATAAAAGGAGCCATGTGCTTCGTGCTGCATTTCTGTGTGTGATGCTGGAGAAGCTGATAGCAGAGGGAATTAATTTTGTCTTTTATTTCCTTAGATGATGTGTGTTACTTACATCTGCATTACATGCTGCTGCTTTGCTGTCAGGCATAGTCTGCTCTGCAGGAATGAAGTGAGCTGGTGCCCCTGCTTTTAAATTAATGATGTCCTTGAGGGCTGGTGTTACTGCCCAGGACAGTGCAAGGGGTGTGGTTTATCTCCTCTGTAGCTAGGGCTGCTCTGGCAGAGGCTGCTGTGTGCCCTGGTTGTGCCAGGCTCTGCCATAAAGCTGACCAGACTGCAGAGGGGCAGAGGTGCCACCTCCAGGGACCAGGGCATTGATAACAACCCTTGGGCAGGAAAGGGGGAAAAGATCTCATGAGGAAAACCAGATAAAGTTGTGAAATGCTTGAACGTGATGTACTTCAAGTACTGAAGACTTGTCAGAGTCTAAGATGAGGAGATCCCTTTGCCTCTGGAGCAGCCAGAGGTTGTGCTGGAAAACATGCAGCAGCTGCCTGGAAATACACAGGCTCCCAGTCCCACCTCCTTTATAGTTCACCAGCCAAGTCAATACAACACAGACACAAACTATTCAATCACAGAATCCTAGAATGCCAGGTTGGAAGGGACCTCAAGGATCATCTGGTCCAACCTTTCTCAGTAATAATATTGTTGATATGGGGTGGCTCAGCACCCTGTCCAGCTGAGACTTAAAACTGTCCCATGTGGGGGAATCTACCACTTCCCTTGGGAGACTATTCCAATGTAGGACTGTCCTCGTGGTGAAAAATGTACCTCTTGTGTCCAGTTGGAATCTCCCCAGGAGCAGCTTGTGCCCATCACCCCTTGTCTTCTCCGTGTGACTCCTTGTAAACAGGGAGTCTCCATCTTCTTGGTAGTCACCCTTCAAGTACTGGTACCTGATACTGTACCAGTCCCAGATGGAACCTCCTTTCCTTTCCCACCAGTGGCACCATCTCTAGGTATTCATGGAGGAATGCATCTGCAAGAGGATCAGCCTTGAAATAAATCTGAGTATTCACTGTACCCTCCCTCTAATGGGTGATTCCCATTCATAATGAGGCCCATTCGATAAAAATAATTGCCTGTGCTACTGAGCAGCTGACAGAGAGGCCAGTCCATGGGCAAGGAGCTTCCTGGGTCTGGTGAAATGAAAAACCAGAGCTGTGCTTTAGCTCTGTGAGTCCCCCCTCCCATCTACGGAGATGTGATTCTGCCCTTTGTTTTCCTTGAAGGAACATCTTGCGTTTGTGTGCTGGGAACTTGCAGGGGAGAAATATTTTGTTCTGTGAGTTGTGCTGGATTCATGGTTAAGGGAGAATTACCAGGAATGAGCAAGCGTGGAGACGGATTTATTAAAGCATCTCCTCTCATATACTGTCTTCTTTTGGGAATCCTCTACAGCTTAATTTTGATTTTATAGCTTAGGAGAAGGTAAGAGAGGATGATGACAATATCTGATCTTCACAAGCAGCCAAATCCACCCATTGGAAAGAGCAAAACTAGATGCATATTTTTAAAAAGAACTCACAGTGCTAATTCAGGAAAAATTCTGGGAAGGGCTGCAAGCAAATGACAAGTGATGTCTCAGATTCATGCTGTAATAGGGAATTGTAAGACATTTGAGAGAAAGCTTTAAAGGATCTGGATTAAATGTTTCCTGCCTGGAAAATCTCCATTTGAAAAAAACAAAAAAAAAGGCTTCTGTGAGCATAGAGGAGCAGCAGTGACACAAACAGGGAATTCCTGCTGGGAAGTGCCCCATGGCTGGGACATGTCTCCATGTGTAGGTGACACGGGAGCCCTTAGCTGGGCAACACTGACCAGAACATCCCATTTCCAGGGGCTGACCTGCTGCAATCCAATGGCTGCAAATTCCATCTGGAAATTGCCCACGTGTGGTATATGAAGCGATAATTCCAACCTCATTAACAAGCTGTAAAAAGCACTTCAGTGGTGACTGAAAGTGTGATTTCAGTGGAAATGCCTTAGCAGAAAGAACAAAGCAAAATTATTTTTAATATTAGCATCTGTTAATCTTGGATTTCATTACCTCCCAGCCAGTGGGCATGAGCAGACCAAGCCTACAAGGTGGGACACGTTGGTAGGAGCCAGTGGTCTTCAGTAAGCAGATTGATCAGTGGTTTATTAACATCACCAGGCGAGATGCAATTAGCCCTTGTTTTGTAAGTAAAAGTGACAAAATCCGTCACCCAAGTGCTTTTCATTTTGCTGATGATGCTTTAAGCAGCCCTTGGAGCCCTCCCTCTCCACTTTTAGAAAAACACAACATTTATGGGAGAGGGTGGTCCACATGATCCTTCTCTTCCCTATTTGATGATTGCAGTGATGTTTTAGATTTTTAGGTTACGTTAAGTATGAAAATATTTCGGGGTTTGCTGCCAGGAGATGAGGTTATGACAAAGACCAGTGTGTCTCAGTCTTCATCCAGTGCAAGGTGCTGAGTCCAGCCTGCAGAGACATAAACCACCTGGCACTAGGAACCAAGTGAACCCATCTCAGCAGAGCAGCTCCAACGTGCCCATCCCCAGCAGAGCTGCAGACTCACAGGATACACTAAACCAGAGCAGTGTTTGGAGCAAACAGTAAATGGAAGCCCCCTTTCAGGCAATTAGCAAAATCACAGCATCCTCTGAAGCAGACAGGCAGGAAAATGCTGCTCTTGCACTGATTTTCCAAATGCTGTATTTTACAACTTTCCTGAGTGCCTGAGGCATTGTTCTGGGGGCAGCAGGACTGGGATCTCACATGGCAGTGGGGTTCCTGGGGGGTGGTGGGGTGGGTTCTTCTATGAACTACTCATCCAGCTCCACAAGCGTGTTTGCAGTAACTGGTGAGGAAGGAGAGGTATTAAAATAACCCTCACTTCTGAGGGAGGGGGCATTGCAGCCAGATGCCTGTTGGATTTGCACCTTGCATCCCGTGAGGAGTGATGGTGGCCAGTGGAAATGACCATGGGGAGGGGGGCAGAACTGCCAGCCAGGAATAAAGGGGGGAAAGGCAGAAGGATAAAGCCGTGGGATTCATCCAGATCCAAAGAATTATAGCAGTTGTTTTGTTCAGTGATACTTAGTGCCATTTAAAATACCCAGCAAAACACCTGGTTACCAAGTAAAAAAATCAAAGAGTGTCTTTTTTTGTTAAGTCGTGGCTGACACGTTCATCCCTCAACACTCCAGTAGAATGTTTTAATTGTAGAGGATTTCTTGGCACATTTATGTTCTCATCATGCAATGCTCAGGATGGGAATATACCCAGGTGTGAGCAGGAGCAGCTGAGGGAGCTGGGGGTGTCCAGCCTGGAGACAAGGAGGTGAGACCTGCTGGCTCTGCACCTGCCTGAGAGGAGGTTGGAGCCAGGGGGGTCGGGCTCTGCTCCCCAGGAACAAGGGATGGGACAAGAGGAAATGGGCTCCAGTTGTGCCAGGGGAGGTTGAGATTGGATCTTGGGAACAGCCTGGCCCAGGCTGCCCAGGGCAGAGGTGGAGTCCTCATCTCTGGAAGGATTTCCAAGCCCTGGAGATGTGGTGCTGGGGGACATGGGGCAGTGGTGGCCTTGGCAGGGCTGGGGGAACGGTTGGACTGGAAGATATTTAAGGTCTTTTCCAACCAAATCTATTCCAAGATTCAATTTTTTCTTCCTTTATCCTGAGTGACTAAGCTATGTTGTTCCCTTCCAAGAACAAGTGGTGTAGCGGTAGCTGTTCATTTGTAGGAGCAAACTTCTCACAGGAGTGTTGTGAGGAGTTTCCTCAGAGGAACCACACAGTGAGAACTGCATGGCTGAAAGGACTGGGGCTGCATTCCTACCATATTGTAATTTATGAAGCAGTAATAAGGATAACAAATGGTGCAAGATCTTTTGCACCATACAAGAAAACTCTAGCAAAACGAGAACCGTATAGCATTGATTCTTAATGCAATCCTGTAATATGACTCTAACTTCTCTTACACCTACTTATCACAGATCTTTAATCCCTAGCTATTCAGAGAAAAGCTGAGGATTTCTCATAACAGAAGAGCCTGGCCCCATGGGTACGTTTTGAAAACTGTGCTCAAGGAAATGCACATGCAAAATCTGTTCCTTGACTACATTTTTTGGCATTCTTTTTTTTTTTTTTCTTCCATGTGCTATTTTGAACGTTTATCCCTTTGGGTTAATATGTTCATTTAAAAGGAAAAAATTAAACAAGAGACTCACAAGAGAGATGTGAACTTGAACATGAGTGCCCAGATTTGAATAGATAAAAAGGCCCTTCAGGAGCTGGATAAAATGAGCACACTCATAAGCCTCTGATTGTTAAACCTGCCTCAAGGCCAACAGTGCTGAAACATTACAGTCAGACTAAATAAATAGTTAAATTTTTGCTTACTTGTAAAGCTTTGTAATATTAAGGGCTAAAGTGTAGAATTTTAAGATAGTTACCATATTGCCCTCAGCAGATTACTCGTTTTGTTGTCTTCAGGATTCAGAAACATTCTTATTCTATTTAGGCTGAAAGTTTAATCATCCCCACTATGAATTTAAAATATGATATTATTTCTCCTTCTATCATCTGTGAGAGAAAACTGGAAAATGTCCCTAATAGCTGGCAGATTTGCTTTGTTATGTAAAACAGACCCTTGGAAAAAAAAAAAAAAAAAAAAATTATAATTAACACAACAGCTCCATTATGCAACAAAAGGGGTGTTTTATTGAAAAAGAAATCTTCCTGTTTGAAATACTTCAAAGGAAAGACATTGTTTTGCTTTCCTAGTGAATTGCATGTAGTTAGCACACTGCAATATTTAGCCCACAGGTATTCCAAGCTGTCTCCAGGTGACAGGAGCCAGTGATGCCCCCTGAGCAGCAGCTGCCCTCGGCCCCTTCCTCTGCCTCTTCCCAGGTGACCACCTCTCTGGGAGTTACACCCTTTGTTGCAGACCCTTCTGCATCCCTAGCATGCAAACACTGCATCAAAGAGTGGGGCTCTTGTTGCTCTCAGGGGTCTATGCTGGCTGTCAGCCTGGGGGGACCCAGGTGTCCAACTGGACCAGTCTGTCCCAGTAAGACAGACTTTAAATATGAGACCTGAGCAGCTGATTGTCTGTATTGTGAAACAGGTTGAACAGGACTGAGGAGGAGGCTCAGTTCCTAAATATTAATATTTAACCACAGACCCTGAAATGATCCACAGGAGCAGATACTCAGAATAATTCTTCAGAAGTCAGTGCCTTGTGCTTCAGCTTCTCAGCTGCCCTTTTCTAGGCAGCCTCTTTTCAAGCTGGACAGGATTCTGTGCCCTGGAAAAGAAAGACGGAGGGTGTTAGATTGAACAGACCACTCCTCTTTCCCCAAGGAAATTTTATTTACTTTCATTTCAATCGCCAAAACCAAAACTTTCCCTTCTCAGTTCTATGAGAGCTGATTTTTTTTTTCCCCAAACTTAGGAATTCAGCTACTTGTTAAAAAAAGTCGTTATTCATCCAGACTGACCATATGAGTTCCCAGACCTATAACTCAATGTCCAAGTAGGTTTGAAGTGAGATAAAAAGTGACCACAGCATAAATTCTGAGCCTGCTTTGTGTACTGATGTTGCATATTTTCAACAAAAATTTACAGAAACCTCAAATTAAAGCAGTAAATATCTAATAGCAGTAAATAAACATCCAGTCTAACACTGTGGTAAAATTTTCGGCGCGGTTCCTTGGCTACATCTGAGGTATTGGAAGGCACAGAATTTGTGAGCCCAAAATGAACAACCACACAGGTGGACCCAGGTTGCAGCTCTGTGTTTACCCACAGATGTGCCTGGTTTATGGGAGTGATGCCCTGAAGCAGGGAGGAGTCTTTGCACATGTATGGCTGATGCCAGCAGGCAGGTGCAAAAGTATGGAAAAGAAAGCTGGGGAGGGACTTTTGACAAGGTCTTGTAGTGAGAGGACAAGGGGGAATGGATTAAAACTGGTAGAGGGGAGATTTAGGTGAGACATGAGGAAGAAATTCTGAGCTGTGAGGGTGGTGAGACCCTGGCCCAGGTTGCCCAGGGAAGCTGTGGCTGCCCCATCCCTGGAAGTGTTGAAGGGCAGGTTGGATGGGGCTGGGAGCAGCCTGGGCTGGTGGGAGGTGTCCCTGCCTATGCAGGGGGGTTGGAACTAGATGATCTTTAAGGTTCATAAAATCATAAAATCATTAAGGTTGGAAGGGACCTTGGTTTGTTCCAATCCAAACCAGTCTGTGATTCTATGATACTTTGAATGGATGTGATCCTTGTGGTACTTTTGCACAGCAGGACAAGTTTGATTTATTCATTGTTGTTGGAGTCCCTCATAATCAGTGAAATTTATAGGGACAAGTGTGTAGAATCCTTTTACATTTTTCATTTTTATTGATTTCTGTAAGCAGAGACACTCAGGATGGTAATTGTGTGTTGTAACACAGTGTATCTGTCACTGTAACAGTGGAAACAGAAATTGCATCCATTGCTGTGGTTCCTTGGCTGAAATGATGCTACAATTTCCACTTGGACCTTTCCTAGACACATTAAATACCATCCCAGAGAGCTGGCATTCACTTGGCACTTGGATACTCCCTGGCCCAGAGATGGCACTTGAGGCAATGCTGTAGGACTTTGCTTTAAAACATAATCAATTGAATTATAAGGACAGGGCTCTCCTGGAAGTGCAGTTTCTGTTAGTGAAGAGGCATAGAGTGATCCTGTCATCATCTCCAGGTTATGCTGAGCTGAGCACGTCGATACAGCAGAAAAACTCCCCTTGTTTTCCTCAGAAGGAATCTCCTTCTTCTTGTGGGTAACACAGCAGAGGGCAGGAGGCTCGTCACAGGAACACCTGAGAGCCACAGACATAGCTGGAGCAGCTCTGCAACTG
Organism: Apus apus; assembly: GCF_020740795.1. Classification (NCBI taxonomy): domain Eukaryota; kingdom Metazoa; phylum Chordata; class Aves; order Apodiformes; family Apodidae; genus Apus; species Apus apus. The sequence goes on along the minus strand of NC_067288.1, from coordinate 31,203,838 downwards.
TCTCAGAGAGACAACCTCACCTCCCCATGTAGGCTGAACAAACCCAGGGTCTGGCCAAAGCCTTGCAGGTCGTTTGGAGATGGAACAGTTCTGGCTAAAGGGTCAAACCACTGCTTTGTGCTGACATTGCTCCAGAAGCCGCACCAAAATAACATCGAAGTTGCAAAGTTAGGAACCTGGGGCAATTTTTTAATTCCTTTTTTGTGTGTAAATGTGCAAGAAGACTTAAAACCCACGGCAAGAGCCCACTGTGGGCAGGGGCACCTGCTCCAGAGCAGCCGGGCACTGACATGCTGTGGGAAGATGCTGCCTGTGCTGTCTCTGCTCAGGGGTCCAGAACAGTTGGGCAGGTAGCAGTTTGGGTTTGATTTGGTGTTAACTGCCTGTAAAATGTGAATATTAATAATGCCATTAATCCCCATTAATGCTGATGCTGCCCATGTCACTGGAGCTGGGAGATGAAATCGTGCCGCTCGCAACGTCTTCGTGCCACGGGGGCAGCTCTGCAGAAACTCCAGAGAAGAGATTAACAACGTGGAAAGCAATTCCAAGTTTAGCATTAGATAATCATCACTAATTTCTAGGCCACGTTGTGAGAACAAAAATAAATACTGAAAAAAAATGCAGAGTCACAGGCTTAATGCAGGGAACAAGCCTTTCCCCCTTCGCCTGGAGTCAGTCCCTTCCGAACTCGCTCCGTGTGTGTTTGCAGAGGCTGCCACCAGAGAACCCCTTTCCTGAGTGAGAACAGCCTGTGCTTGGATAACAAGAGGCATTCCCTGGTGTGCAGAAGCACAGGGTGAGTCCGGATGGTGTTTGTGATCAAACCTGTCCCAGGGCTGCAGGAGGGAGCGTGTGAGCTGAGCGTGATGCTGGGGCTGGGCACGGGGCACCTGGGGGAACTCCCCTGGTGGGCCCCAACCTTCTGCTCCCCCTCCTACAGTGAAGCCATCTCAGAGCCCTGACAAATTGTCTGGGAAAACTGAGGGGAGATCAAACCTGGCATTTAATTTTTAAAAAGCAGCCAAAAGAAGACACCAGAAAATATTAAAAAAAAAAAAAGCTTAACTTTTGCCCTGAAAAAATCCTGGAATTAACATGTTAAAAAATGGGAAGCTCATAAACAATCAAATGGCATGAGATGAAAAACGAGCAGCATTAATTTTTCAAGCAGGCATTATGAAAGACCAGGCTGATTTCCTTCTTGGAGAAGGGAACTCGCCTCCCGGGAAAGGTCAGGCAGCAGATGGGGACTGCGTGGTGACGTGAGAGTGAAGCTGACACAGGCAGCCCTGGCTCTCCTTCCCAGGCACTGCAGAGAGCCCAGCTCCACCTGCTGCAGGTGGGGGCAGAGCTTGCTAAAAACAACGGGGAAGGAATGATTGTCAGTAATTCACCCTCCGTGTTGAGTGGGCCTGTTGTGACTCCAGAAGGGTTTCCTGTGGATTTCAGTAGGTGGAACACTAGAGAATGCAGCTGTGGAATTCACAGGTGACATCCGAGTGCAAGTACTGGAGACAGCAGGCTTTGAATTCAAAAGGATGGGTTTCACAAATGGTCTGGAATCAACCACCTGGAGTTCAGTAAGGACAGTGCAAGGCAGCGGTGGTGGGGAGAAACCAGATACACCCAGGAGCGAAAACCCCCTGGGCAGCTGTGCTTCAGGAGAGTTCCAGGGGGCCGTGCAGGAGCTCTGAGACGACCCCAGAAATCCCACGGGGAAAGGGCAGGTGTCATCTGAGATGAGGTGCTTGGAATTGCCTGAACTGGAAACAGTTTGTACCTGCTCTGTGTATCTGTCCCTGATGGAGTCCTACCTGGAATGGGATGACTAATCAGGGGAAGAATAATTTTTTTTAAAGTTCTAGACTTTAGACATAGGAAGTTCAAAGGAATATGAAAACGAAATGCATAAAAATAATAATAGTAGGAAATACAAGACCCAAGAAAACTGTGAAGGGTTTCATGCCTGTAGACAGGGAATTCTAGCAGGGTGAAACACATTTTCAAATATTTGTTGTAACAGTTGCTACAAAGGGGACACAGTGGGCAGGACAAGTGTTCAAGAAAACCTCCCAGCAAGGAGGTTCAGAGCAGGGGAGAATCTCCAGTCCTGTGGGCAGGGAAGACCAAGCAGGTGGCCTGGGGAGATGTTTGCCATGAGCTGCCCAGGCAGGGTGAGACCAGCACCCACCAGAGCTGTGTGAGATGCTCTTGGTCTTCTATTGGAGCAAAGGATGGGAGTCACTGATGGATTCTCCTCCTCTCAGAGGAGGGCAGGATGCTGCTGTCCCAGCAGGTGGCCATGGGTGAGATCAGACTGCACGTTCACGTCATCATGGGCCAGAGTGGCACGTCCTGAGGAGTGAAGGACAGGGAATTGCTGTGCAGACAAGAGCAAGACACTCAAAATGCAAAGTAAGCAGAGCCATATGGTTGGGATTCAAGGAAGGGGAGGGATGGGGACAGAGAGCTGTCAGGGGAAATGATTTAATAACTGTGTTGGGAATACAGAGTAAATCTGTCATCCAGCCTTGCTGGAGAGAAATCCAACCAGCAAAGTTCTGCAAAAGAAAAAATGCAGAGTTACAGGGAAGCATCTTGAACCACTACAGACCTTTTATAGAGTTCATACATTAGCAGGAGTTGCAACAGGTATGTTATTGTTCACCAGCCAAACCTCCAAATGCCCACATTCTGGCTGCAGGGATTGCTGATGCTGGTTACCTCTCCTTTTCTATTCCAGAGGGATTTTTTTCTTGGTCTTTTATATGTTGCAGAAAATATTTCAGTGGAAAGCTCTCTGCTCGCTTATGGTTTAATTCATGTTATAAAATCTCTGCCTACCGAAGTCCAGCATTTTACCTGTTTCTCACTCCTCTGCCTCCTTTGTTTCTGTTCACATAGAGGTTTGTGCTGGTGCAGCAGCACCTGCAGCATCTCCCTGAGCACAGACAGTGCCAGAGACGGGCAATGCAGGTTGACTCTGGATTGTTCCATCACATCACTTCTCTGGCTTGACCAAACCATGATTTTCTCTCTGTTGATTTTGAATTGAACCTTGTGGCTTATTGTCTGAAAAGAAGAGAGGAACTGTGGGGGTTTAGGGCACAATGTGGGTACGTCCTCACACAATGCCTAGCAAGTTATTGACATCTTCTGGGGAAATCAGGACAGTGAAGCCTGTGGGAATGGCATAGGAAGAAGGAAAGGATTTAGAGTATTTTGTCTTTTAGAGGGACTAGGAAACAGGCTGCATGCAGGGTGCCATGTGGAGCCACCCCACCTTGCCCAGGAGTTCCAGGGAAGTTACAGGGGGAGGAGATCCATACTCAGATCTAGTTGTATGGTTTGGCTCTTGTGGTGTCCTGCTCGCTCAGAGCCTGTTTCATCTCAGTGAGCTTGTCAGAAACGTCCCACAGACCAGGAGATTTTTTAAGCATTGTGTTTTATGCAGATGTATTCAGGCTGTGGTTTAACTGACAATTGTTTGTCCTGTTCCACCCAGTTGTTCCTTTCTTACCCTGTGTAATCAACTCTCTTCTTGTCTTTTCTTAATGATTATTCCTCTGACATGCTGGCATATAAAGCTAATACAGGGGAGTCATGTTTTAACTAGATAGAGTGTTGGATTACTTTTACCTTTGATCATGTCCCTATTTTTAATCTTTCTTCTTTTTTGGGGTACCTATTTTCTGTAACAATAGGCCATTAAAATGGCAGTACATTCCAGCCGTGGGTATACTAAATGTTTGAATGCACTGAATTGCAAAGGATTTTCAATAATAACCTTTGTGTTGAACTTTTAGTTACATATTTTAATGAATCAGAATAACTTCATTAATCAAAGAATACCTGCTGCTGCAGGTGAAACTTCTGCACTGATTGTCTGAGATAATGCTTCCCAGAATCCCTCTCCAGGTCATATTTAGTTCTGCCACAGAAGCTGTTTCAGAGCATGAGATGAGTCCCCAGTGCTGGACAGAGGGGTGGGGGTGCTGGGATGCGGGGGAGAACTTCAAGCAGAGAATAATCCCTCTTAGAATCAAAAGGAGAAGTAAACCTGATATAATTTCCTGAGGAAATAATTAAATAAATCACACAGGGAGTGGTCTATAAGATACCCAGGAAGAACCCCTGATTTTTCGGAGTTCTTTCGTATCAGTGTGTGCTAAATTAGCTTAAACAATGCAACTAGAATAGGATATTGTCTGTGGCTCAGACCTGTCACTAGGCAGCAATCAGTCACCAGCTGGGAACATTCTTTTTTAGCCAGTAGGTTATTACCTTTTTTAAAAAAAAAACTTTATTTTTGGTGTATTTACATGATTAAATCCTTAGCAGAGTCTGAGTGAAGAGCATTGGTTCCTGAAAGGAGCTTCTGATCCATCTGGGAGCTCCTTTGGGCTGTAGGGAAAGCAGAGAGTGAGGGCAGGAGGTGACAGTCTGGGTGCTCCAGGGACGTTCCACTGGGACAGTTCACCTTCCCTTCAGGAAAAAAGGACCACAAAGGCATCATCCCACAGACACAAACCTCATCCCCGTTTGCACAGCAAGAATTTCCAGACGAAATAATTATTTTTCTGTCCATATTCTTTACAGGACAGGAGGCTTTCCAGCCTCAGAGAGAATCCCTCCTCCAGAATAAAAACTGCAGTCCTTGTTTCGTAGGAGGGAATCTCTCGGAAGCTGGAAAGCCTCCTGCCCTGTCCTGTCTGCACCCACACGAGACATGTGTTTATGGGATGTGACAGCTGTGAGGACTTTATGGCTGGCAGAAACATGTTCTTCTCATTTCCTTTTATTTCAGTTTTTGAGAAAGACTTCACAGCAGATCATTGCATCCCAGTCCTATGAGTAGCAGGAATGAGTAAGAGTGTTTTTGTAAATCAGATTATTTGCTTTACGTTGTAACCAGTTGCAGTTGGGCTTAATAAAGTTAAGAAGAATAATGAGACAGTCAAGAAGAAAGTACCTAATTACTCCTAGTTTGAGAAGTGCAGCTGGAATTGTGAGCATTTAACCAACCTTTGGAAGGGGCTGAATGGGGCAGGGAGCTGAGGGCTGGAGGCAGCCCCTGGCACCTCTGCTGAGCTGCTCCAGCTGGATGGAATGGGGCTTGTCCTGCAGGAGGGGTGGCCAGTGGTTCTGCAGCAGGATTAGGGTGGGATCACTCATCCTCACTATTCCCTTTGCTGGAACCCAACGACCTATCAAAGGGGAAAAAAGCTGTTTGAGGACCTGGTGATGCCAGTGCTCCTGGGGACAGCTTTCCTTAAGGGGAAAAGATGCAAAGCTTTGAGAGAAAAATAAAATATTGGCAGATTTTTGGTCCAGTAAGGTTTTCTGATTTAAAACGAGATTTTTGCAAATCAATTAATAGAAATGGGGATTTTATTTTCTACATTTCTTCTGCTTTACAAAGCATCAAACTGCTGATAACAAATCCATCTCGAGGCAGAGAATATAGCTTTTCTCTTTCTGTACTTTCTCAGTGGTAAATTGAGTACAGTAATGAAAAAATGTAGGAGAGTGATGAAAGGGCTGCAGAGAGAACAAGTGCTCGTCCTTTCCCTTCTCTCTGCATTTACCAAGTGAACAATATGAGTCACAGAAAATAGGGAAAATCCATGGCATCAGAAATTGAAGAATGATTATCTGCCCAGAATCTGCTTCTTCATTGATGGAGAAATGGTTGCATGACAAAATAACTGTGAGTAAGAGATGAAGATCCTTCGATTTGCTCAGGAAAAAGAAAGCTGTCATGTTTGCCTTTCAAAGAACCTTGAGCATCAGGAGCAGCCTTGCCCACCAGAGCGTGTCCTTCCCACCTGGCACAGCCGGCGCTGGTTGGGGGTGAAGCTCTGGGGCACCTGCCCCCCCTCCTGCCCTAAGTCTGGGGCTTGGGCCAACGTGCTTCTTCCAGAAGCATCATGCACGTCTCCATCCTCCTTGGAGAAGTGGTGGGTTGCTTCCACTCTGGGGCCAGCCTCCCTCATATATCCATTCTTTAGCTGAGAAGTTTTACGTTTGGTCTTTGAAGAACACGGTGGGGACAAAAGCATCGGAGGTGTTCACAGCACAGTGTGAAGTGGCCCCTGAAAATCACCATTAGTATTTAATAACAGAAATCCAGCCTAAATTTCTAGTAAACTTTCTACATTTTACTGAAATATTTATGAAAAAAAACATTCAATGTAGATAGTTCTTAGTTAAATGTTGGGATGTTCTAAGTGCAAATCCATGACAGTGATACAGCTGATACCTAGTTACTGAGATTTCCTTACTCTTTTATGCTGAAAAATTTTAGTAAGAAAAATAAAAAAAAGCCTTTTGTAATGGCTTCCATGTCTTGAGGAGCACGTGGCCAAAAGCCACCATGTAGTTTTGGGTTAGTGGTGCAGAGAAAATTCCTTCCTTTGATGATCAGTAGCAAAACTCCCACCGACCTCAGCCAGCCTCTCCAAACTAAAGTTCTCTTTACGTTCAATTCCTGTTCTCAAGCCACGATGCATTCTAAGTTGGTTTTGATGAAGCTGAATGAATTTACTTATTTGAGATATTGCTGCTGAAGAATAACTATTTTAGTGTGATGTCCCAGGGCCCCAGGACTGCTGGGCACCCTGCCATCCTCAGCAGCTCGGCGGGTGACGGGGCAGGAGGAGGGACAGCACCCATGTGGGTGCTGCCTCTGCCACCACTGCCAGCTTCCCAAGCCTCTCATGGCTGCAGGAACCTTTCCTGAGGATCAAGCAGAGCATTGCCCTGGTGCCACTGCACAAGCAGAGCAGGGAAAGGCCAGTACTGCTGTGCCAAAACAATTGATTTGGGAAAAATGTGGTAGATGTGACTCCAGCTGTGTCTGCTTCCAGGAAACCTTCCTGCCCTGGAGAAGAGAAGGCTCCAGGGAGACCTCAGAGTGGTCTTCCAGTATCTGAAGGGGCTCCAGAAAAGCTGGGGAGGGACCTTTGACAAGGGTTTGTAGTGAGATACAAGGGGGAATGGATTAAACCTGGAAGAGGGGAGAATTAGGTGAGACATTAGGAAGAAATTCTTGGCTGTGAGGGTGGTGAGACCCTGGCCCAGGCTGCCCAGGGAAGCTGTGGCTGCCCCATCCCTGGCAGTGTTGAAGGGCAGGTTGGATGGGGCTTGGAGCAGCCTGGGCTGGTGGGAGGTGTCCCTGCCCATGGCAGGGGGGTTGGAACTAGATGATCTTTAAGGTCCCTTCCAACCCAAACCAGTCTGTGATTCTATGATATGACTCTATGACTGCAGGACACTGCTGATGGAAGCACAATGGGTACAACAGATGGAATTCTTAGTTATACATTTTTTATTTGATCCTTCCAGCTCTGCCCTGCCACGTTCCTGTGGCAACGTGGGTCTTTATTCTGTCATTTAAGTCTGATTTTTTTATCACCTATAATGCGTGATAATAAATTTCTAGTTAAAACATAAAGGATGTTACATTAGTTTGTACGAATTATGGCTGTCCTGCTAATGACAGGTACAGAGGAGAAGAGATTAATGAAAAACTTGCAAAAGCCTCACTTTTATGAGGTGTTCCTCACGTGTTAGCGTTGACAGGAACTGGCAGTAAATGATGGCTCAAGATCGAGCCATTTTTCTTCACAGCCCACCCCTCATTTATTTCCTCAGAAGCAGAGTGCCAAGGTGTCCCCTGCCTGCCAGGCAAAGTGTGCTTAATAAGCGGGAGGTGGGACCTTTGGGCGATGCTCTTCAATCACGCTGCTGGTAAGGAACTAATCATGTAAATGCAGAAAGGAAAAAAAACCTCTTCCGAGATTTCCCAGTTGGTGACTGATTGCCACGCAAATGAGGGTTTGTGCCACACCAGCACAGGCTGCTCTCTGCCTCTGTGGACTATTGACTGGTTTCAAAACTGTGTTAACTATGCTCTAAAACTCACCCATGTGGTGGGGGTGTTTCACAACTCACTGAGTGTTGAGCTCACGTTTGTATTTTATTTTGTGAAGCATGAAGAGCTCTGTGGGTTACCTCTGTGCAGTGTTTGATTTCAAAGAGGGGGCTTCAGCTGGACAAACAATGATGCTACCTGGGGAGTCACCTGCCTGGTTACCTGCATTTTTGTGCCTTCATAGGTGGTTAAATTGACCAGTGTGGGTGCCAGGAGGGAGGCTGGAGCTTGGCCTTTCCATGTTATTTCTTCCAGAGAAGAGCTGCGCAGAGAAGAATATAATCATATTTCTTGTGTGGCAGCCCTAATGCCTTCTGAGAAAGAAAAAAAAACCAAAACAAACAAGTATATGAAAGTGGAGCAAGGAGGGTTTTCTTAAGTGCTGACAAATTATTTCACAACTCTAAAAAGCAGAGTTATCTCTTTTTGTGCTAGATACTAGGGTGCAATATGTTCAGCTACAAAAAATTTTTTGTTGGAAAAAATGTTTTTTGTGATGTTTGCTGTTGCTTTTTTCTTGTGAAAGGAGGTGCTTTAGATGAGGCACCCAGGGGAGCGGAGGGGCTCAAAGGTGGTCACAGGCCTGAGGATTAAATTGGTGCCCGTGTTTGCCAGAGAGATGGGGGATTTATGTAGATCGAAACAATTTAAAAACCTTGACAAAACAGAGGGTGTTTTAAAACAGTGAGATTGTTTCCTGCTTCTTGGGGCATCTGGAAGATGCTGGTTTGGGATAACTTGGGAATGCTGCAACGTAACAGAAGGACGTTTATTCCCTGTCAGTAATCCAAGCAAAGCCCAGCTCCCAAGGGGATTCTTTGCCCCCACTCCTGGGTTTGGTTGGGATCCCCAGTATATGGCATGGGTTCACGTTTAGTTCAAACATATTCCCTGTTCACACTCCAACCTGGGATTATGTTATTATTATTTTTTTTTCCATAAAAACTTCCCTTTTACTAACTTTTTTTCCTCTTACCCACCTCCCCCCCCCCTTGGAGTGTTGTGGTTGTGTCTGGTTATTCTGTCACAAGTTGCTCCATCCTTCTGACTATAATGGGCAGAGTAAGAGAAGGAAAGAATAGGAAATTAGGGGGGGTTTGTACAAGAAATCTTCATGCAAGGGCATATTCTAAAATTTATGAAAACTTCAGGAAAACAGAACCACTAGCCGAGTGGAAGTGTTTCCAGATGCCGGGGTGCAATGATTCCAAACTGAGACATCATATAGATTCCCAATTAGTGGCAAATGGAGTTCATCCCTGGTTTTAATAACCCTCATCAGCACATTTTAATTTTTCTATGCATTTGTCATAAAGACTAATTATTATGTCCAAGCCATAAAGAGAAGAACAATAACCTAGTTCTTATGTCATGTCAGTGATTTCTAGACAGGATGCAAGTTGCTGGATCAATCTGCAGAGCAGGAAAGTGGAGCCACCAGCTCCTCTGCCTGCAGAGCTCTCAGGGTCTGGCTGCATTTTGTGCAGTGGCTGCAGCAGCCACCGGGGTCAGGAAGGTCCCAGCCCTGCTCTTCTGCAGTGCAGGGCTCAGAGGTGCAGCTGTGTCCCCAGGGATGGGCAGCACCGTGTCTGCTGGGAGAGGCCCCAGGTGGAGGGACCTCAGGGAACGGGTCTTGCAGCAGCCAGGTCTGTCCCCTGCTCCCACCACCTGGGGAGCCCAGCCAGGCACCTGCTGCCCTCACCCTGGGGGATGGATTGCTGGAGATCCTCCACCCGTGTCAGACCTGATGAGGTTTCGTCTCTGATAAACACCTGAAAAAGAAACTCCATCACATATTTCACAGCTAAACTTTGTTTGGTTTCGTTTGGGTTTTTGTTGTTGTTGTTTTGGGGTTTTTTTGTTTGTTTGTTGTGGGGTTTTGTTCTTGTTGTTGTTTTATTTTAGAAGGTAAACATACAGAAAATATTACTAAATCTATCTATGTATGGGGGGAATGGTATATGCAAAGATGGGGTCTAGGAAGATCTGGAGATGGTGCCAGTGCCCTCCCCAAGGGGTGGTGTGTGCTGGTGGGCGGAGGAGCGTGGTGTCCCCACCACCTTCTGCTGAGGATGCTCTGCCCTAGTCTCACGCTGCTGGGGGGCAGGAAGGGGTGGGGGGCTTCAGAGCCTTATGGGATTCCTCAGGTTGGTGGGATCAGAGGGTCCCAAATGCCAGAGAGGACCATCCAATCAGGAAATTAAAGCACAGGGAGCCTGAGAAGATCATGTTCCCCTGCTCTTCTGAGCTCTTTTTTAGACGTTGGCTGCGAGTGCAGCTCAGCTGGTGTTTCCTGAGTACCCACAGTAACAAATCACACTGAAAAGCTGGTTTTGTTACCACCGAGGAGTCCCCAGGGCTTCACCAGCTGGGTTGTGTGACAGGAACCATCCCCCTGATGACCCACAGCAAGGGCTGGGTGGCTCAGAGCAGCGTCAGGGCAGCAGGATGGGGGCAAGAGCAAAGAACACTTTGGGGGCCAAAACCCACTCTGAGCAGGTTTCTGCAGTTCCCAGCTGGTTTTGTGAAGATCACTGCGGGGTCCTTCCTGGTGGCAGATGCCAAGTGCCTCCATCTCGTTTGCCTTGCAGGCTGTGAGGTTTGGAGGGTGGGTTGTTGTCGCTGACAAGCTGGTTTGGAGCTGGTGGATGGGCTCCAAGGAATTGTGCTTCAGTGGCATCAGGGTGGAATAAAATGATGATTGTTATGGTTAATGTTACCGTGGTTATTGCGCGCTTGGCTTTCCAGCTGCTAGCTAGCAGGGCTCCTCTGAACTCCATCCTCATGCCATTTGTTCTAATTGCTTTTGGAAACAGAAACAAAATTGATTTCTCTCTGTTATAAGCAGCCTAGGGGAAAAGGAACACGTCGCTGTGTCCCTCGTGCCACACTCTGTTGGTGGCACTTCCAGCCAGGAGGATGCATTGCTTTGATGCTGTCATGGGTAGGAGCTCTGCTAAATATTTCTGTGCAAACCAAATAGGTCAGTGACTTTTTAAAGCATGTTCCCTGCGTTTTTCTCTCCTCTAATGTTGACACATTGCTTATTAAAGCAGACTATGAGAACTATTCTCAGTGAAGTAGTGGAGAAAGGAAATAATGGAAAATGCTGATGTTTTCCTGGTTCTTTACAGCAACCTTGCAGGGAATGGAAAACTGTGTAAGGTTGGATTTGCACACCAGGATCCTGCTGGAACACAGGGGATGTCACATTGCCTGCACAACTACCTGGCAGGTTAAGTTACTGTTTGCTCCTTCGTGTTCCTCTTTCTGCTCTGTATTTTTCTCTCAATTAATTAAAATGTAAGCAAGCAGTGCAACAGGCTGCTTTCTGGACACAAAATGCAGCTTCACTGAAATATAAATCTTTTTCCAGAATGTTTAGCAATGTTTCCTCTGCATCCCTTTAATCCATATCCTGCATCAATGTTTAGTCACTGCTGTATTTAATTTTTTTCCTGACCTTCAAGGGTTTCCAAGTGGGATGGGTGAAAGGCAGTTGCTGTTGAAATGGAGAGCAGCTCTGCCATGGATTTAATCTGCACTCCAGGCTCAGCACAGCAGATATTAAAAGCTAAATCCTCTCATAGATCAGAGTCTGTAGAGATATCATAAGAACTATTAGTATGCAAAATAAACATTGTAATTCTTATTCAATAATAACTTTCCATTGTGATTACGCATATATATTCTAGTCATAATGAATAAATTCCACAGATTTTAATGATTTGAATGTAATGATCCCTATCAGTCAGTAAATAGCAAAAAATTAGCAGCATACAGATATCCCAGAAATCATTCTTTGTCTCAAACTGTGAGGTTCCAGAAATACTCTAGAAGCAACTTTCTATCATGGGAAAGAAGATCTTCCTATGAAATATTTTCTAAACATAGAATCTACAATTTTTCATGAGTACTAGATCACATTGTACCATTTCTGCAATTTTACAGAATTGTGCTTTGCAGCAGGACTGCACTTCACTGTGTTTACTTGCGTGTTACCTCAGTCAGTCTATGGCTTGTATTCACTTATTTTCTAATTCTGTTTTGGAAATGCATCAGTGATGCATTTGTCATTGTAATCAGCCTTGCAGATGTCTTCTGCTGGAGTTTATTTCATTTCTCTGACATAAAACTTAAAGAAGAGCCTAGTCAATTAGAAGATCATAGATTCATAGCATGGTTTGGCTTGGAAGGGACCTCAAAGATGATCCAGTTCCAACCCCCTGCATGGGCAGGGACACCTCCCACCAGCCCAGGCTGCTCCAAGCCCCATCCAACCTGCCCTTCAACACTGCCAGGGATGGGGCAGCCACAGCTTCCCTGGGCAACCTGGGCAGGGTCTCACCACCCTCATAGTGAAGAATTTCCTCTTAAAGTCTCATCTCAATCTCCCCTCTTCCAGTTTTAATCACCGGTTTAAAAGTTAGGGAAGGGGCAGATGGAAATGGAGACAGGAATATCACAGCTGCCCTAGGAGATCTGGCCAGTCTCATCTTGTGCCTACAGCAACAACCTGTATGGGTGGCATCCCACAACTCCCCCACAACCATCCCTAGAAGACACCCCTTGTCCATGTGCAACAGCCCAAGTGTGCCTGAATCTGGGATCTCTGGGAAGGAGCAGGATTTGTTATTTGCAGGAGCCAGTTCCTCCTGTGTGCGGGAGCAAGCTGAGAGCTGCTGTGTCTTGTCTGTGGTGCAGGGCCCAGGTGCTCCTGGGGGAGGGTTTCACAGCCTGAGATGTGTCCAGCTTGGAGACATCTCTGTGTCTGGTGGACAGGGAGAAATGCAGAAGTGACCGCACAGATGGATTGGTCTGCACATTATTTCCAGTTCAAAAGAAAGGGTCAGTTAAGCTGCTGAAAGCAGCATCTTCTCTCCTCCCCCTGCTGTGTTTATTGCTTAATTATGAAATCATAATTAGGAGAAAGAACCAGATTATCATTGCAGAGTGAGGTGGGGAGGGCAGCCCAGCATTTGGTTAAAGGACTTAGTGGCACTGGGGATTCTGGAGAAGAGACTGTATAACACTGCCCTCCCAGCTGAAGAGGCACTCTCTGTTGAGTAGCCAGGACAGGAGGGATCACCCAGGGCTGTATGAGCACAAGAGAGATCCCTGCAGCACCTGGGCGGGATGGAGCAGGTGATTCTATGATTCCTGGGATTCCGTGTGGGAGAGCTGTGCAGCAAAGCCATCCTCACCCAGTGTCCCCTGCCCCTCTTGTCCCTCCACAGCGGGCACGGCAGGAGCTGCAGGGAGAACAGTCTGGGGGGTGAGCACTGCACAGGGAAAGAAGCAATAAAGCTGAGATAAAACAGCAAGTTTACAGCTCTTGCCTGATTCCACTGCTCACATTTCAGCATGGTTCTGGTATTGCTCTAAGGAGAGGAACAAACATTATTTAGGAAGCCTTACAGAAATGAAGCTTGTGGTGCTCAAATATTCTGCAGAGAAAGATGGAGAGCTGTGTTATCACATTGTAGGGCTCTTAGTCATAGAAAAGGTAATTGATAGCAAGGGGGGTGTTGGGTCTTGCAGACAAAAACATAAGAAGATCTGATTTCTGAAAGCTGAGCTCAGTGGAATGTAATTTTAAACAAAGATGCTATTTCCTGGCAGCGAGGGGGTATTAATCGCTGAAAGTGCTCACCAGGCATGGCAGTGCGAGCATCACCTGGAATTGCCAGGATAAGACTAGACAGCTTTCTAAAACACACACTAAACACGCTGGGAAAGCTTGCAGAGCCTGTGAGTTCAGACTAGATTATCCATGGAGCCCCTCTGGCCACAAATCCCACAAATGTGCTAATACGGCTGAATTTTGTTCATATCGAATTGTGTGCTCTGTCACCACAGCTTCAGTGCAGGATGTTTTCAGATTGTTTGCCATTAGAACATACACTTTCATCAAAATTAAAGTATTTGACAACACAGCATAGATTTGGGGTTTGAATGTGGCAGCAAAGCCTTCCACAAAGGCAGGACTGGCAGCCACAGGCTGTCCTAAAAGGAGGGGGAGAGGGAAGGAGCTGGAGCTGCAGGAGGAAATCCAGGGCTGGGAGCCTGAGTATGAGGGGGAAAATGCTGCTTTTTGTGGCCACTTGAAAAGGAGGGGAGTGGACCATAGTGCAGGCTTAAAAGAAATCCCAGCTCCAGAAGCAAATGTAGTTTGGTCTTCTCTGTGGGGAGATGGGCTCTCTGAAGCCACACAGAGTAAATGTGATGGGCACCGTTATTTTTAAAAGTTCAAGAAAAAAAAAAATTAATCTTCCTTTCAAACAGTCATGAGGAAGCTCACCCTTCTCTTAAACAAGAGTATCCATCAGTAGCAGTTTCCTGGGAACTTGGTAACTTCCTGCTGTTCACAAAATCGAGGCACTTGCTGCTTTCTTATTTGTAGCATTTTGAATCCATGGGTGAACTTCTGCAAAGCTGACAGAAAAGGCTGTGGTTGCACCTAAAGGAGGTTTTGGCGCAGTTGTGGTGCAACAACCACCTGTGTTGGCTCCCTCCTGGCAGGGGGTATCCCAGCTCTCCCCACCAGCCGTGCTCTGCAGGACTGCACCCACTCCCCAGCTTTGCCTCACAACCTTCTCCTTCTTTCATTCCAGTTTCTCCCAAGATATTTCGTATCTCGAGTGACATCGTGGTGAACGAAGGGAGCAACGTGACCCTGGTGTGCCTGGCCACGGGGAAGCCCGAGCCCTCCATCTCCTGGAGACACATCTCTCCCTCTGGTAAGCACAACCATCCTGCTCCTGGAGCTCCTCCAGCCTCCCACCGGGAGCAACCTTGGAGCTTCCAGCTCTCACGAGTGTGACAGCATCACTTTCCTATTGCCTTGAAAAGTGTGTGCCCAGCTAGACTTTTAGGAAATGAAACCTTCTTCAGGTTTCAGCTGAGCTCAGGGAAAGCTCCAATGTTAGTGTAACACAGGGGTGTAGAAATAAAGGTGCCCTGCATATGAAGAGATTTTTAATCAAACAACTTTATCAAACAACTCTGATTAAAACCAAAACAAGGAGATCACCAAGAAAACAAGCGCTCTCTAGAGGCAGGCGTGGAAGTTTAAAACATGAATACATCATGCAATAGATTGAATTTAATGGAACTGCCACTGAACCATTACTCCGTGATACAGCGTAGTTTATTAAAATGCTTTAATGGAACAAATTAAATGTATGAAAAACTGCAAACAAAATGGCATATAAAAGCATATTTTCTATTTAATATTTCCATTTATTCTTCATTACATATTAAGGGAAAGCTTTTAGCTAGCACTACAGTGGGTGACTGGCAGAGCCACCTGGTCTTGGGCTGGCTCTTTTGCAGGGCTCTGCACTGATTTTGCAGCAAAGGTTTTTCTGGCTGTGCAGATCTCTCTGGCTGTGCAGATCTCTCTGGCTGTGCAGATCTCTCTGGCTGTGCAGATCTTTCTGGTTGTGAAGATCTTTTTGGCTGTGCAGATCTTTCTGTTTGTTCACACAACCCTTATGAAACCCAGGTAACTGCAGGGAAGAACAGTCTCATGGACCTTACTGCAGTGTCTCATAATCCTGAGTAACAGTTTGCTTTACGAAGAAAGATCTGAAAAAAAAACCACCCCACTTTTGACCTTTAAGCCAATGACAATGAATTCTGCTGTAAGTGCCCATCAAGGGACTAGGGAAAAAAATACGTTGTCACAAAAAATGGATTTTAACTAAATGTCATATAAAATTTTATTGGAAACCGTGGTGATACTTCAGAGTAATCGCTTAAAGTGTTAGACTGTCTACAGAAAGGAGCTGTTACAGGTTTCCTGGAGAGGAAAAAAGCGTAGAAGTGCTCTCAAGCTGGAGAAGGGGACTGAGGGGGGGCTGGATCCTCCTTGTCTTGAATTCAGACAAAATTAGTGCACGGCATCACAAGGGCTTCCAGTGAACTTGCTAATTCTGTATCTTGACCAGAGGACTGAGGATGAGGACTGAGAGGAAAGGTGTGATCCTCCAGCTGTTACATTTACCCTGACGAGAGCTGAAAATGGAATGTGAGGAGCAGACTAACCGTGGGTAGGGTCCAACAGTGTCCTATGTCCTGTGTCCTGTCACCGAACACTACTGAACAGACTGGCTCCATCCTCCTTGACTCCACCCTTAGATATTTATAGACATTTATAAGGTCTCCCCTCAGCCTTCTCTTCTCCAGGCTGAGCAGTCCCAGCTCTCTCAGACTTTCCTTCTCAGGGAGATGCTCCAATCTGCCAACCATCTTTGTTGCCCTCCCCTGGACTCTTTCCAGCAGTTCCCTGTCTCTTTTGAACTGGGAAGCCCAGAACTGGTCTCAGTTCTCCAGAGGTGGCTTCACCAGGGCAGAGTAGAAGGCGAGGATGACCTCCCTCAACCTCCTGGCCACACTGTTCCCTGTGCACCCCAGGATTCCATTGGCCTTCTTGGCTACAAGGGCACATTGCTGGCTCATGGATCATTTACTGTCTACCAGGACTCCCAGGTCCTTTTTCTCAGAACTGTTTTCCAGCAGGTCCACCCCCAACGTAGTCACTGAGGAGAAGGGCTCCGGAGGGGATGATCGAGCTGGGGGACCCTTGCTGCAGTGGCAAAAGAAGCAGCAAAAGCACAAGGAGAGAGAGGGGACCCCTGACCCCCAGAGCGGCTCCTGAGGAGCGGCGGCTCCGGCGGGGAGTGAGCGGGAGAGACCCGAGAGAGCGGGAGAGACCCCTGAGAGAGCGGGAGATCCTTGAGAGTGGGAGAGACCCCTGAGAGAGCGGGAGAGATCCTTGAGTGGGAGAGACCCCTGAGAGAGCGGGAGAGACCCCTGAGGGAGCTGGAGAGATCCTTGGGAGTGGGAGAGACCCCTGAGGGAGCTGGAGAGACCCCTGAGGGAGAGACCCCTGAGAGAGCGGGAGATTCTTGAGAGTGGGAGAGACCCTGAGGAACTGGGAGAGACCCCCGAGAGAGCTGGAGAGACCCCTGAGTGCACGGGAGAGCATCACCTTCTCAGAAGAAAACCCAGCTCTGGTTCCATATTTAACTGGAATTTCCTGTGTCTCAGCCCCCTGTCCTGTCCCCAGCACCTCTGAGGGGATCCTCGCTTCCTCTCCTTCACTCCCCCATCAGGCAGGGGGCTGCAGTGTCCCCAGACCCTCTCAGAGGGGTGAGCCCCACCACGGGCACCGTGCAGCACTGGGACCTGGCCAGGGACCCCCATCAGTGCTGGACAGTGCTGTCCCCAGGAGGGGGAAAAGTAACAAGTCCAAGTAACTCTTGGCTCAAAAATCTTGTAAAATGGGATGGAAAAAAAACAAACCCAGAATGTGCAGCACGTGTCCTGTGCACCAGCTCACCAAACAGAAGGACCTTTTCCCTGTCAGGAACCCTACCTGTGAGGTGCTCGGGTGGGTGTTCTGCTGTGCAGACAGACACAAACCACACTCCAATCCAATGAAATATCAGTCTGGCAAAGCAGAAGCCTGGCTTTATTAGCAAACAAAATGCAAGAGAGTTGAAAACTCCAGATTTCTGTAACAATTTATATGCTATCTGTAGCAAATTACCTTTATCTAAACATAAGCTTCATCTGCACTTTATAATTCCTACCAGCTTTCTCCTGTAATTCCCAGTGGCACTAATGAGCCTTACATGCAAGCCTCACATCTAGGATACAACACCAAATTATATTAATGACTCATATTTAGAATATTCTGAAATTGTTTGTCAAAGCTGCTACTAAAAGATAAGAAACAAATCTCTGAATACAAATGATTCAATGTAGACTAATTCCAAAATATTATTGTGCCCTGCATCGATGCAGCTTTTCCTTGGATAAGGTTGGATTCAGATTTTTTGAACAAGAGGGAAAATGAACCTTGCGTAGGAATTTATTTAGAGGTGATTTTTAACTTAGTACATAAATTAGTGGCCTGGAATCTTTATTGTGCACATTTAACTTGCAGTCATTATGTAAATGCTTTCATTATATAAATATTCATTATACAAACCCATTATGTAAATCCACAAAACCTACCCATCCAGCAGAACACCATGAGAAACACGGGGCTGTGGTTTGTAATCTGAAAATCTTGTATTGTTGAAATGTCATCTGAATAAATTGCAGGTATTACTTATTTTGTGCTGACATTTAAGAGCAAAGTGCAGCATTGATAGTTTAAGAATGAAGCCAGAATTTTAAAGAATTCAGGTCTGCCTGCAACGTAACTCCAGCCTCTAACACTGGTGTTGCATGGCCGGGTTTGAAAAGCTGCCTGGGATCACAGCCAGTGGGAAAGACAAAAAGAAGAAGGAAAAAAGAAAAATATTAAGACATAGGAACCTCCTGTTTTATCTGTGTTTCTGTGTGGCAGTGTTTGCTGAGCCCTCTGGCTGGGCTTGTTCATATGGAGCAGTCTCCCCTCTGCCTGGATCCTCAGCATCGCCCTGGTAAATTCTAGGTTCATGTTTTCCAGTTCTTCCCTGCTCCCTTGCTCTTTTCTCACAGCTTCATTCCCCACTGCCTCCAGTCTAGTTTCCAGTTATTCTCCTAAAACACGAGCGTAACCTGTATGTCTGTTTGTGGGCATCTGAGGGGGCAGACCTACAGAAACTATGAGTTTAGCTGAATGAAGACAGATTTTCCCATGGCGAGTGGAAAGGCAAACCCCTGGCACCAGGACACTCTTCTTCTCTCCTTCCTGTTTCCAGAGAGTAGTCATGCTGAAGCATTTAAAAATATAATAATAATTAAAAAAACCCAAACCAACAAACCCAAACAAACAGAACAAAAGAAACAAACAAAAGACAAACAAAAAACAAACAACCTCCCCCCCAAAAAAACCCCACAAACACAACACAAAAAACCCCCACAAACAAACAAAAAACCCACTCAAAACCTGGAAGAACTGTTTAGCACATGCAAAATAACAGGCTTGTTTCACCGAGGCAAAAGCCAACCCAATCCAATGATGGGACCAAAGGCACCGCAGGTCCCTGAGCGGGGCAGTGCCAGCTCTGCCAGACCCTTCCAGAAAGGTGACACTGGGGAGTGGGGGGGAAGAAAAGAGGATTTAAAAAAACTGCCAGCTAAATGCTAAGAAACAAACCAAGCCTGATACCAGCTCAACTAATGTCAAGTGTTTTGTTCCACCTGCACTTCTGCTAGAGAGCCGCCGTCTTTCACGTGTTATCGGCACGTGACAGAAATAAGAAGTGTTTTGTAGAAGATCAGGTACCCTGAGCCTGGATTTTCAGGCTGAAGGTACTAAACTGACACAAATTATTATCCGATTTCAAGGGCTTTGTGTGTGTACAAAGTGTGAGCTTGTCTTCTAAAATGATCCATCTCTTGCTTCAAAATACTTCTAGAACTAAAAGTTTTAGGAACAAAGGATTCTGACCACTTTATTTTGTCGTGCTAAATTCTAAAAATCTAGCAGATATCATTGCTGGTGAGGGTTATTTCACACCACTGCTCCTCTAATGGATTTGCAATTGTGCATGATATCATTTTTTACCTCCCTCATCCACCCTCTGCTTGGCCATCCTCTGCATAGTGAAGCTTCTTCCAACACTGATCAAGTCCTGTGAAGGACTGTGCCATCCACCCATGTTTTCCCAGCTTCATAACTGAAGGCCCAGCTAGCAGGTCCTTCAAACCACCTGGAAGTGCTGTCATCTAAAAAGCCCTCTTTTGCTCCCACTGCTTTGTTCTGGGGAGCTTAAAATCGGTGATGATGGGTTGATGGGTCTGGGTTTGTGGTGCCTGGAGTGGCTGTTCCTTCTCTCCCACTCTGAGTGATCCCACCTCACTTCCCCAGGCACTTGGTAGAGCCCTGCTGGTAGCGATGGGTTTTCTCAAGGTGGAGCTCTCCTGTGGTCAAGGTCCTCAGAGACAAATCTCTGAGGCTGGAGCTGGTGATGTGCTGCCAGGCTGGAGGGGACTGAGCTCCTGCCCTCTCCAGCGGCAGCGTTCCGAGCTCAGTGCCTCCCAGCCACCCTCCTCAATGGAGACAGATTTATGGCTGCATTACACCGAAAGCGAAGCTCCTTCCCTTTAGGTGTCTAAGAAGCAGAATGTAAAATAATTCAGTGCTTTAACCTGATCAGCAGTGACAGTGATGTGCCTCCCTTATGCCATCATCACTCATCTCGCAGGCAACAGCTTCATCCCGGCGCCCGCGCCGTGCTCCTTCTGCAGGAGAAGCGTTACCGAGCTGAGCTGGAACATCTGTTCCTTGCAACCCAGCTGGAAGTGCTTGGAGATGAGCCAGGAAACCTTCAGAGATGGGGCAGGGACAAGCAGCAGCGACGGGCCAAGATTGCCCATGACTGGAGAGGTTTCACGTGTGCAGTGGAGTGGAGGGACAAGAGGGGAGTCCTGCGTGCTGCAGTTGGCTCCTCTTCCACTGCACTTAGCCCCTGGCATCTGCCAACTATGTCTGCCCCAGGGAAGGACAGGGAAGTACTCACAGCTGTCTTGAGCCACCAGAGAAACCTGCCAGTTGCCTGTTGGCTGGGCTGTGCATGTTGGCACCGTCTGGTCTCAGGAGCAACGCCTTCAATGCCAGCACGTTGCACTGGCAAAGATAACAATTTAAGGCTCAGATGCCTTTGGGGTTTACAAAGCTTTTGTGTCCTGCTCCTGGACTGGGTTTACAGAGAACACCTATTCTTCTTTGTGTCCAGTTCTGGGCTCCCCAGTTCAAGAGGGACAGGGATCTACTTGAGAGAGTCCAACAGAGGCTACAAGGATGATGAAGGGACTGGAACATCTGTCTGATGAGGAAAGGCTGAGAGACCTGGGGCTTTTCAGTCTAGAGAGGAGAAGATTGAGGGAGGATCTAATTAATGTCTATCAATATATGAGGGCATCAAGAAGGCAGAGACAAGCTCTTGTCACTTGTGCCTTGTGATCGGATGAGGGGCAATGGATTCAAACTCGAGCACAGGAAGTTCCACCTCAACATGAGGAAGAGCTTCTTTCCTGTGAGGGTGACAGAGCCCTGGGACAGGCTGCCCAGAGAGGTTGTGGAGTCTCCTCTGGAGACTTTCAAGACCTGTCCAGTTGCCTTTCTGAGTGATCTGCCCTAGGTGTTTGTTTGGTGGGGGTTTTTGTGCGGTTTTTTGTGTGTTTATTTGGTTGGTTGGTTTTTTCCCTGCTCTGGCAGAGGGATTAGACTCGATGATCTTCAGAGGTCGCTTCTAACCCCTGACATTCTGTGATTCTCTCATTCTGCCTGACATGAGCTCCTCATCCTGTGCCCAGTGCCCAGCTCAGGGCTGGCAGCTCCACCTGGCAGCACTTTACACCAACCCCATTGCTTTGTGGTTCTTATTGCACAGAGATGCCTGCTGCTCCCAACTGGTTGGGACCTCCAGGGGTGGGGAATCTGGGGACACAGGGGGCTTGGGCTCTTTCCTCAGCACTTACACAAGACCAGCAATGTGCAAGGGACAGTGAAATGTCACACTGATGGACATACAGATGGATTGGTCAATGCTACGACCGTTTGGGGACTTGAAGTTTGGTGATTAATATTTTATATGAGTTTAATGGCCTGGCTCGTGATCCTGAAGGGAAGTTTTTCAGTTGGAGAAGGCATCTCTTGCCACTAAATCAGTGGTTCTCTGGTATGAGCACAGATCTGGCAGCTTCCCAAGGACTCGAAGGGAATGGCAGGGAGCTCCAGGTGGAGTAAATGAGGGGAGTAATTAACAGTTCAAAGCCAGCAGTGCAAACATGGGCACTCAGTGAAAACTACTGCTCTTGTGGTTCTTTCCTTTGCATAAACAAAAAATAAGGCACTTCCAAACTCACACCTCTGCCATACAAAAGACAGTGTCTTCTGGTGATGGGACCTGGAGCCTTTTTGTTTTTTTAATTATACTTGTAAGTACCAGCCGTGGGAAACTCCATATTAGGAGCCAATTAAGTGACATCCAGCATCACGCTCTGTTGCTCCAGGGTTCAGTGACATTCCAGTGTCTGGTCACGGAGGTTCTGAGGAAGATTCCTCAGAAAAATATCATTTTTATCAGGGCCACTCCCCAAGTTCGAGCATCCCTTCAGGAAACAGTGGAGGTATTCCTGGAAATCCTCATGTCTTTGTAAAATCCTTAAACAGGCTGAAAAAACCCCACATCACTGTTCAAATACAGTTGTCAGGAGAACAATATTTAAGCTAAGGGGGTCAAATAATTGGGTCTTTTTGAAGGAGCTGAGAAAGGAGAGGAAGATCACAGCCTTAGCAAAGCAGGGAGGTTCCAGCTGAAGCCATGCAGAAGCATTGCTCAGAAGGAAGGATTCATTTTGTGGCCATTTTAGAACAAACGGAGATTATTTCTTTCTTTTCAATAAAAGTAGATTAACTCATTAATAACTCATAAAATGTGATGAAAATTAGAATTTTAAAACATGCTTAGTTTATTCCCTCAGATATTAGTTCATTTTTATTTGAGAAGTACTGCACTTTTGAGTGAGCAGTTTATGAATCACAGGAGATATTTCAGTGAAGCAGAATATTTCATGTTCAAAACCAAATCAAGCCACTGTAGATTTTCCCCTTGCTCCTCTTCCTTTGGTGCAGGGTCCCTCATGGCTCTTTTGGGAGACACTGATCTTTTGAACAGAACATGGAAACTTTGGGGCTTGCACCGCTTTTTGAGGGGAAAGTAACAGATAATCTCTAAAGTGCAACAAGATGCTCCTCTTTTCCATTTTTTATTCTGGGGACATCCCCTCCAGGAGGCAGAGAGATGGAAAAGCTGTCACCACAGGTCCTTACCCCTGGGGGCACCTGCCCCATCTGGGTTCCTACCCCCCCAGCCCTGGGGCTCCTGCCCCCTCCAGCTGATGGACAGACCCACCAAATCTCTTCCAAGAGCTGCTGCTGACCTGGGGCTTTATTGGAAATAATGATCCCCTTCCCAAGAGCCCAACCCCCACATGAAGTGCTATGAATTATAGATCAGCTCAAGTGAGGTTTAGTCGTGTAGCTTCCTTATGAAAAAGATCATTGCCCTGCCTGTCCCTACACACTTTTAATTCCTTTGTTTTGCAGAGAAGGGTTTTTGAGGCTCTTTTCAGACCAAAGATACGGCTGCTTAGCTCTCTGCCACAGGAGAGCCAGTGCCTGGGTGCAAGGTATCTCCTGAAACCCCCTGTCCTGCTGAAGGGTGCCTGGCACGTCAGGGTGCAGAGGGATGATGTCCCTGCCATGGGCTGTGGTTGTGCTCAGAGCAATGATCCCAGGGAAAAAACTGACTGTGCCAGAACCTCTGCCTTCTGCAGGTAGCACTGAGTTTGGAACAGAACCACAGAGTGCTCTGATATACATGAAATGACATATCCAGAGACACACCATGCAGACATCAAAGCAACCTACTATCTCGAGTGCTTTTTCTGATTCCAAAGTAACATCAGGTTGACCGTGTCTTCTCCACCAGGTGCCCAAATGGAGCTGGCTCTCCGTTGTGCTAACCCTCAGCTGCTAAGGCAGACAGGTCAGTCCATGTTCTGGAACGTGAGCTGACCACGTGCTCCCTGGCATGGAGGCTGCAAAGAGAGAATTCAGACTTGCTCCACACCTTTGTAACTCCATGAATCTCCAGCACCTCGTGCAGCCTGGCAGAGGTTCTGCACAGAGACAGAAACTGGTGTCACTTCGGAGAATGAGAAAAACTGTGACAACTTCTCTTGCAGGACCAATCTCTAACCTTTACAAACAACCTCTTGCTAAATGGCTGAGACTCACATTGTTCACACCATGAGCATGCACAGCCAGCTCCCCAAACGCTTCTCTGTACCTATATATTTCACGTATAAATGTGACCCTGTTTGTCTCCACCTCTGAAACGTTCAACTTTGTCACTCTCTGTTCACATCTCTCTTCCTTTATCAGCTTATCTTTCTTACAAAATTGCTCTACCCGCTTCTCTTGTTCCTTGTTGTCAGCTGGGAGATCTCCACCAGCCCTCAATTTATCTGTCAGTTTGGGATTATTTTTTTTCTTTACATTTTATCTGATTTTTCTCTTCAGACATGGAGCAGGGCTTCTCTGAAGCTAAATGGCCTTCAGCACTCAGTGTTTAAGTGGTCCCTGATGTGATAGGGCTGTTCTTCTAATAGACAGTGAGCTACTCAGATTACCTGCAGGTCCTCGGAGAGGACTATCCAATTACAGCATTTGCTGTAACTTTAAACCCAGAATCCATAACGAGTAGTAGAAATGGCTTCAGATCATTTTTCTGGGTGAATCCAATACTTCAGATTTTAGATTGTTCTCAGCATTTCACAGCAACTCATCTCCAGGAAAGAAAAGTGCCTCCTTGCACCCTTGATCCTGTACCTCCACCCAGCCTCTCAGGTCAAGAAGGACCTTACAGGTTGCCTAGAGAGGTGGCTGGGGCCCCATCCCTGGAGACATTCAAGGTCAGGCTTGATGAGGCTCTGAGCAATCTTTTCTAGTGTGAGATGTCCCTGCGGATTGTAGGGGGGTTGGACTAGATGACCTTTAGAGGTCCCTTCCAACCCAAGACATTCTGTGATTCTATCTCCACACCTTCTCCCTTTTGGGAGTCAGTTCCCTTTGCTCTGCACGGTCTCTCGTGCTTCATGGGAATGCCCTGAGCCCAGGATGAAGGGGAGCTGGCATCAGCTCAGCCTCCTGCTCTCCACACTCCCAGCCCTACAAGGGTCTTCACCCTCTGCTGGAGGATGGGACATCAAAGATTGGCTCAAAAAAGCCAGTCCTGGGCACTGAACAGATCTTACAGTTCATAAAACAGGGCTATATTGTAGTTACTTAATAACATAATGAATAGGGGAAAAAAATGTGCCTCTTGGCTCAGATGAGGTCCTCAGAGTTTTTTGGAGCTACCCTGGACTTGCAGCAGATTTTTCTTCTTCCTAACTCATGTTTAACACCAGGGGAGGAAAATGCTGCCCTTGCAGAACTCATCCATCCAGGCCTTGGAGAAGGGGCCCATATGGCAACGTGTACGTGTGCTGCACCTGGTGCCAGAGACCATATGTGTGGTGGAGAAAACACAGCTTTAATTGTGTAGTCTCCTGGGGAATAACAAGTATGATGGTGATCAGCCATCCTGTCACGTGGCAGCCCCAGAAACTGGCATTCCAGCTCAGTCACACCGTGTTCCCCTTCCTGGCGGGAGAGCCTGCTCTTACCCCCTCGGATACCCAGGACAGATTGCTTACTCATCACTATGTGGATCAGCACGTCTAGTTAAGAGACCTTCCAGCCCGTCAGGAATGGCCTTGGGCATGAGGCACTCTCATGTGTGTGTTTCTTTTACTTCAGCTTTTTTTTACTTCAGCTTTTTCTTTTTGCCTTTTTTCCCTTCCTTGATCAAAGATCTTGGCCGACACAACCTCAGGCTGACGGTCTAACAAATCTTCCTGATTTATTTTGCTCAGATACCAAGTCTGGTAAGTCTTTTGGCTCCATGGGCAGGCAAGCCAGCCAGCCATGCTCCTGACATCTTGGTAAGCCCATGAAATGCACCTGGTCTGCACCTGGTGGTTACCAGGGCTGTAAGACATCACGAAAAAAACAGTGAGAAAACTGAATTGTCTCCTGAAACTCGTCTTCATTCACCAGTGTCTTCATACACAATTTATTCTCCAGATGCTTAGGAATATCCTTTTATGAGCTGGATGTGTGTGCAAGGGAACAGAAATACACGTTCTCCTGCGTGTGTCTGTCACGTAACACAACTAAAGTTCTCCCACACAGCCAAGGGAAATCTCTACAGCTAAAAACAAGCTGGAGAAGATGAAACACTGTGCAGAGAAATAGGAAAGGTGAAACGTGGTATCAATGTCTTCCCTAAGAAAAATATTTATCTCTGATATTTACTAAAAGCTTTCTTACATGAGCTGGATGCAAAATTACTGGGGACATGAAGGTTTGAAAATTCCGTAATTTTAATATTTCCCAGTGTGTATGAGCTGCATGACATACGTGGGGCTTACAGCACGATACATGTGCACAAGTTCCTTGCAGCATAAATGAGGTTACTAGCTCAGCACAAGGCCCTGTAAACACATGGAGGTGCTGGTGGGCACTGGGGGTGTCCAGCCTGGAGCAAAGGAGGCTGAGAGGAGACCTGCTGGCTCTGCAGCTGCCTGAGAGGAGGTTGGAGTGAGATGGGTTAGTCTCTTCTCCCAAGGAACAAGTGACAGAACAAAAGGAAATGGCCTCAAGTTGTGCCAGGGGATTGGATTGGACATTGGGAACAATTCTTTCCTGGAAAGGGTTGTCAGACCCTGGCCTGGGCTGCCCAGGGCAGGGGTGGAGTCCCCATCCTTGGAGGAATCTCCAAGCCCTGGAGATGTGGTGCTGAGGGACACGGGGCAGTGGTGGCCTGGGCAGGGCTGAGGAAACAGTTGGACTGGATGATCTTATAGGTCTTTTCCAACAAAATGATTGCATAATTCTGTAATTCACTCCCAGGACTCAGTGTACAGTGTGTTGGTGCATGCCAGTATCCAGTGCTGACCCTGCAGAGCATCACGACCTCAGAATGCAATAGAAATGTTTAAACTGACAATCAGGAGAATTTTGCATTTTATATAATTTTATTGGTATTAGAAGGAAAACAAGTCTTTTTGGAAGGCTCCTGTGCAGGCAGTCACTCCATGCAGGCAGGGGCTTTGCACCTTCACTGCTGTTCAAAGCAAGAGTAAATGCACTTTTCCTAGAAATGGTTCCAACCTGGCCCAAGGGGGGCAGGACAACAGCCACAACATGAACAGGAACAGCTGCTTTGTTTGTGGAAGGGGCTGGGGTTTTTTTTCAGAATTTATTTCTACAAACAGCATGGAAGAGGAAAAAAATAATTCTCATGCAATTTCTCCTATCCCATAAATTATTTCATTGCATTTCAGGACTGCTCAGTTGAATTCACAATAATTTTCCAGTTGCAGTCTTATCGCTGTGCTTCCCCCAGCCAGTGTTACTTGGGCTCTGCCCTGTGACAGGCTGGTGCATTGTGCTCGTTAATGAGTGTTGCCTTGCTAAGAGATGCTCTGTGATAATTGATGGTTTGAACCTTGCACACTTCAAAGCATTAATCCGTGAACTGATAAGCAAATGAAATTCACTGCTGTGATGGGCATGGTCATAATATTTCTACTTTGCTCTCCCTACCAGTTCAGATTTTTGTAATTGCTCTGTAAGTTGCAAAGTTATTAACAGTTGATTAAAAGCTTGTCTGTCTGGGAAAACACTTCAGCAAGTCTTTTTAACCTTCTGGCCTATAATTGCCAGCATCTGTAATCATGACCACTTTGATATATTGGTTTAAGATAAAAATGATGTTTTGGTTCATTATGTGGTGAACACCTTGTGAGGAACCTGAAACAATTAATGTGCTGCCCACCTTCAGCTGCTCAAGGGACATGGGCAGATGCACTTGGACCAGGCAGTGTTTTTTCTCCAAAGGGTATCAAAGTGCTGACTTTGCCCCCTTGGTTGGGAGGTGCTGGGACCTAGCAAAGTCCAGAAGTGTCTGTGTGTGCTGTGACTCTAGGGCACGGGGGCATAAATTAGCTTTTGAGTCAAAGAACTGTTCTTGCTTCTAAAATCTTTGATGGTTTCAGATACCACATACCAAGGAGTTACTTATTTCAGTCTGGTCTTTGTCTTGCTGTGCATTGGACAGGTCTCTCTGTGGTTTGAGTAGTGCTCACAGGGGCTGCCCGTGTTCCTGTGGAACGAGGCCAGTGCTGGGGAGCTCAGTGGTTGGGTTTGGGTGCTTTGGGAGAGGAGAGCTACTGTTTCATTTTCAGTTAATATGAGGAAATCTTCACTTGGGCACAACACGTAAGCACTGTGGTGTGGTGAGCAACCCTGAAAGGGCTTTTTTTCCTGGAGGTAGGAGGTGGGATGAGCCACCAGTCTGCACCTGCAGGCACCCATTAGAGGTGGTCAGCCAGTGGTTCCCTCCAGGACAGGTCTGGCTTTGGGGACCCTCAGGGTGCAGGGGGGGGAAGCTGAGCCCTCCAGCTGATGAGGGTTATAATCTGTATCTATACAGCTGGTTGAAATATAGCTACAAGGTCAAATGGTCATTGAAAAGCAGAAACACCTGTGATGGGAGGCTGATGCTGGGATCACCCCCACCAGCAGTGATGATGAATCTAGGGCTGGGCGTTGTCCCTTTAAGTTGCTCCAATCACTGGCTTTGCTTCTGATTACTGGGGGGGTGGAGGTCTCAGCTCAGGTGCCAACCATGAGCCCTAATGGCTGCTGAAACTCTTTAAGGCAAGGCTTGACTTGAGGGCCATGCTCTCCATTAGCACGTTGTTCTTAGAGGTGGGCAGGCTGCTGAGCTCCATGGTGAGGCACAGTCAGGAGGGGGCCCTTGGCCAGCCCCAGGAGCTCAGGGTGGGTTTTCAGCCTTGCTTGGATCTGGGGTTTGTGAGGAAAAGCCCCAGGGGCTGCCTGGCACCCCTTGTGCCTGGCAAAACCCTGCAGCTGCTGCTCAGATCTTGGTGAAGCTCTAGGTATTCTGTGCTCAGCTTCCAGTAATTTCTTTCTCTGACTGTTTCGTTTCAGCCAAGCCCTTTGAGAGTGGGCAGTACCTGGACATCTATGGCATCACCAGAGACCAGGCTGGGGAGTACGAGTGCTGCGCAGAAAACGATGTCTCGGTCCCAGACGTGAGAAAAGTCAAAGTCACAGTGAACTGTAAGTCGTGTTGGCTTTTAATCTCAAGGTCCCAGGGCTGTGGCTGAGGAGGCTAGAGCAGAGAGCTGCTATGCTGTGGTGTGCTGGGGTTTTGTGTTGCAGCAGCAAAGTGACCTGAGCCTTTTGATGTCTGAGCCGGTCTCACCAAAGGTGAGGAGAGGAAGGCTCAGCCCCCGGGCTGCCTGCGGTGGGGCTGGTGCTGTCCCTGCCCGGGGGGCTGGGGCTCCAGCTTTGGAGCCATTTTTGAGTAATTGAGTAACTTCTGAGGGCTGCTGTGACTGTCAGGCTGGGGTGTTTCTGATGTGACTTGCTGCAGCTGAGAAGTGCCACGGAGAGATGAAGTCCTATTTGGGTGGCTGGCTGGTGATGGGTCTTTGTGAGACTTGAAGTGCTCCCAGGAGAGGCAGTGAGGTGTTCCCCCTGCCTGCTGTGAGCTCAGGGGATTTTATCACTGTGGAGGTGACTGGGAGCTGAATTTTGTTTAGCACCTGGTATGACGTGAACCAGTCAGAACAGTGGTTGTCTGCACTCCAGTTTGTTGAAAAAAAAGAAAATTGGAATAATTGCTCTCCTTCACTCTGACTGTGAATTTTGTTAGGCTAAGTGCAATCGCCCAGCTTGTAATTTGTAACAGGTTTTGGTTTGAAAATTGCTGTGGCAGCTTTATTGACCAGAGGTTTTTGAGATCTCAGTCTGTCTCTCCTTCCCAGCCTGTGTCCCTGTGGATGTGCTGTGGGCAGCACAGCCCCCGAGTGCTGCAGTGCCCCTGGAAACTAGCAGCTATGTGGGAGGATACAAACCCTTGTGGAACAAGTGACCATTATTTTTTGCATGGTCTGTTGTTACTGAAAGGTTGCCTGTAGGAGAAGCTGTGCAGGTACTTGCCTGGATGTGCCCTGGGTGTGTTGGGGTGACTCCTCTCACACAAGCTGTGCTCAGGTGCTTTGTGTAGCTGGGGAAATAATTGCAATAGGGAGCAGGAGGGATGGGGAGGGCAAGGGTGCTCAGGTGAGTTTTAGCCAAACAAATATTGCGTGTGTGTTATCTTGTAGCAAAGGGTGAAACTTGCTGTCTGGAGGGCTTTCCAAGTGTTCACAGAAAGAGAAATGTTGGTGAGCCTGCTCAGGGCTTGTTCTGGTGTTTGGGGTTTGGTTTTTTTTATTAAAAAAAAAGACCATGGAGGTGGTAAAATCGTGCAGTCTCTCCTGTGAGTTATTCCTGGGGAGATTCTGATTAGACATGAGGGAAATCTTTCACAATGAGAGCAGGCATCCATTGGAATGATCACCTCGGGGAAGCTGGTGGATCCCCCAGCATGGGATTCTTTTAAGATTCAGCTGGGCAGGGTGCTGGGCCAGCTTATTTAGACTGTGCTTTTGCCAAGAATGGTTGGCCCAGATGATCCTTAAGGCCCCTTCCAACCTGGGGTTCTATGACTGCTAAATCAACCAACAAGCTGAATAAAGTGCCCAAGCTGGAAGTGTCCTTGGCCATAGTGTGGGTGCACATGGCATTATGCCAGATTTGGGCAAACTTCTAAGTCTGCACTGAGGACGTGCAGAGTATTTTATTTTATTTTTAAAAAACTATGTCTTAAAACTAGAGGAAAAGGGGGGGGGGGGTGTGAGGGGGGATAAAACTGAAGCAATGTAAAACTAGGATCTGGATACAGCATGAACAGTTTGTACACATTGATGATTAGTCGTAGTCAGCTAATTGCTGCTGGATTGGTACATTGTCCCCTGGCCAGATAAGCACTCAGAACATCTGCTCCCTGCTGCTGATGCTCATCCCTTCTGACCAGGGAGAAAAACAGATCGTGGCATTCAGGAGAGGGTCAAGATGGAGCTGGCTGCTGCTGCTGGGGGCATGGTCACTTCCCAGCACCCTGGCATGGGCAGCCCCGTTCAGAAAGGGCTGTTGTGTGTGACCAAACCAGCAGAATTCTGCCCATTTGCTGCCTGCTGAGCTGGCCTGGCAGGGCACCTTTCCCTCAACCAAAGCTTAATATTTCACTTAGGAGAGCTGTTTTGCTTGTCACTATTCACAAGAAATCTCTATCAAATCTATTTTAAAGTTTGAATTCTGGAAAGCTCTTAACAAGAGAAATACAGAAGAAGAGAGGATGTTGTCGGGGCTGGGTAGAGTTTCCTTAGTTGAATGTTCTTTGGTCCTGTGTATTTGTCTAATGAGGACTAATGAGGAGCAAGGCTTTCTCCCTCCAACCCCCTCCTTCAAAAAAATAAAATCTCATTTCTTTATTTCCTGTGGCTTCCAAGCCTATTTAGCCCTGCTGCTAGGGCCCTGCTCTCAGCTCAGCACCAGCTCCACACCTCCCACTGCTCCTCTCCCACCCTGGCACTACTCAGCGCTGCTCCTTTTGGTGCAGGATGTTGTGCAGGTTTCTCCTCCATGTGGTTCATTCCACCTCCTTGTGATTCAGTCCCTTGGCAAGTGTCAGGGAAGCAGTGACCAACAGACCAAACCCTCTCCTTCAGCCCCACCGGGGTCTTCTCACTTGCCCAGATGCCCTCCCCTTGCCCACCTGCTGTGCTTGCAGAAAATACTCATGGCAGTAACATCTGCAGCTTGTGCTTCCCCTCCTGCCCCCGTGTCCAGCCGTGTGCTGCAGGAGCATCTCCTCATCCTGAGGCTGAGGAATCCCTGATCCATATCTGTGTCCCTCCGCCCTGACCCATGCAGCATTGCTGGGATGCCCAGCACACAGAACTCTGGGCCTGGCACTGCTGCTCCCTCTGCTGCAAGGGATGTTCTGCACTGCACAATAAACCTAGGGCTCTTTGTGCCCTGTTAATAGGACTCATCAGTGAGCCCTGAGCAGTTACAGTGGCCATCAGCATCGTTCTGAACATGGAGATTCATCACCTGCAGCAGCTGCTCAGCCACCCAAGCATGTACAAGAAAATTACCAGGTTTAAATTACTTTCTGAATTCCAAGTTTCTTGGCTGGGCAACTTCCAGCCATACATAAACAACCAGCTCCCTTATAGTACATAAATTATAACTCTAATGCCTTTGCTGGGGTGTTGTTTTTTTTCTATATACTGCTTCTTATTGCATAATCTACATTTTCTGCAAAATTTGTTTGTCCCCCATCATTTGCCTTTTAATAATGGTGGCCTGAGAATCCATGGTGTGTTTGTCTGCCTTACTTTGAGGTGGGGGGGCAAAGAAATAAGTGCTGCTCATTTATGAAGGAATGCCCTCCCAGATCAAGTTAAAACAGATAGGTTGTAATCCTATTTCACTTCACAAGGAAATCTTATGAGGATTTTCCATTACATTTCATAAAGCAAATACTGGTTTCCAGATGATTATATTGAACCCCACTTGGAATGAGCTAGTCTGGATTAGCAAGGCTTTAATCTCTGGTCTGAGGCTGTGCCTGTGGAGCTGCAGCTTCGTGGCTCCTCTGCTGCCTTGGTGCTATGCTTCACCACACTAGGGCAGTTCTAAAGTGTGAGGATCTGCTGAAGTGCTGAGATGATGAGGAGTCTGATGTGTGAAACTGGCATTGATTTAATTCATGTGTAACCATCAGCTACTGAAATAAATAACAATGTGGACTGCTAAAGCAGAGCTTGTGCTGCTGGATTCCTGCTTCAAATGAATTACAGGAAGGGTCTGGTTTTCTGTAGTTGCATCTCCAGCAGTTCTGGTAAAGCTGGAACTTGCAGACTTTAGTGGATTAAGATCTGGTGGCTTTGGAGAGGAACAAAGCCATTCAGTTGAAATTAAAAGACAATTTAACGTCAGCCTTTGTGAGCCCTCTCGTGCTGCAAATTGAAAGCCAGATTTGTGTGCACTTACTGGGGAGCACTGGGGGGGTTGGTGGCTTTGGCTGTCCTGGGCCCTTCATGGGAACAGGGACAGGACCTCGTTCCTGAGCCAGGACTCCCAAGTTGTTTCTGGCTCATGCTGCCTGGAAGGAAGCAATGCCTGGTGCAGCTGGGGCTCAGCCTGCAGCAGCTCTCCTGCCTCCAGAGGAGAAGGCTGCTCTGCTGGGTTTTATGGACAGGAAATAAAACATAAAGATAAATCAATATTCTAGGTAGCAAGCCACGCCTGCCTGCAACTGTGCGTCTGTTCACTGGTGTTTTCCTTTAGATCTTGAAAATACTGAAAAAGGAAAATGCAAGTCAGACTACATGCCAACCTATAAAAGCAGCACTGAGCAGTGTCCTGCCCCTGCATCAGCACTGCCAGCAGATGTTTCCCTGCTCCCTCCCCCTGGCGTCTCCAGCCATGGCAGCTCCATGGGTCAGTGTGCTCCATCACAGACCTTCACTGAGCGTTTTCAGTGTCCAACATGGACCTTGCTGGCAGAGTTACAACCCTGTTCTTCACCTGTCCTCTGAGGAACAGAAGACAGATTGCTCTCGTCTTTCCAGCTCTGTGAAGGCAGTGGAGTACTGCTCCTCACATCTGCCTCCTGCTTCATCTCGTCTCTAATTCTTGGGTCATGTTTTCTAAGGAACTGACTAAATGTTTCTTTTTTGTAGATCACCTGGTGCTAGGGAAGGGCTTTCTTGAACAAGGTGTTTAGAACTTGAGCTGGCATTCCAGGTGAGGTGTTGCATGGCCAAGGGTGTGGAAAGCTTATTTTTGATGGGTGTCTGCATGTCTGACGAGGGCACTCACCTTCCTGTGGCAGCAGGACACTTCAGGGAGTCTGAGTCCTGTAGAATGGCAGCCTCATCTCCTCACTGCATTCATCCAGCTGACAAACCCGAAGTGTTGAACTCATTCCTCTTTGGTGTTGGCCAGTTTTCAGGCCACTTCTTCAATTTATCAGGGTGGCTTCAGTGTTCTTGTATTTGATACTGGTGGTAATGAAAACCCCCATCAGTTGCAGGCCCAGGACTGATGTCCAGCTGAGCAGACAGGACAGCAGACCCATGAGCATGACCTTCTAGGCAATGTATGCACATATGAAGGTCCACGGAGATGGGAGGGCTGGAGCAGCTCTGCTCTGGAGCCAGGCTGGGAGAGTTGGGGTGCTCAGCCTGGAGAAGAGAAGGCTCCAGGGAGACCTTAGAGCACCTTCCAGTGCCTGAAGGGGCTCCAGGAAAGCTGGGGAGGGGCTTGGGACAAGGGCAGGGAGGGATGGGATGAAGGGGAGCAATTTGAAGCTGGAAGAGGGGAGATTGAGATGAGACATTAGGAAAAAATTCTGTGCTGTGAGGCTGGTGAGACCCTGGCCCAGGTTGCCCAGGGAAGCTGTGGCTGCCCCATCCCTGGCAGTGTTGAAGGGCAGGTTGGATGGGGCTTGGAGCAGCCTGGGCTGGTGGGAGGTGTCCCTGACCATGCAGGGGGTGGGACTGCATGAGCTTTAAGGTGCCCCCAGCCCATTCTATGAGGACAATGCTTAGCCAAGCCCAGCTTGCTCTCCTGCCTGGGAGATGTGGTCACACTCTTGCTCAGTTGGGCTGTGACATCCACTGCTGCTCCCTGTGGGGACTGGTGACCCAACACAACCTGTTCTTAATAAACATGTTGGCAACTGCTCATCTTCTTGTTATTTTCCAGGTGCTTTCACATCTTTGATTGCTTGAACAGTATTTTTATGGGAGTTGGAGGCAATGGACTGGCCTGTAATTCCCTGGCTCCTGTTGCTCTCTGAGCAGGGTTTGTGGTTGGACTTGCCCCACCCCTCAGCAATAACGTTGTAGCTCTGAGTTTGCTTCATCCACCTCTTGAATGTATTTTTTAAAAATAGACAAACTGATCATATACTTTTAGATTTATATCAGTTTGGTTTATTCATGTACTTGCTGCATTATTCTTTCCCTTTCCTAACCTGAAATATAAACTGAATAAGTCTGGTCATTTAATTGGTTGTATTCTGTGTTTGGGTTGATTCTGTTTCTTTTACCCCTTCCTCAATCTGCATGTGTTCTTCACCAAATCGTCAAGGTTTGTTTGTTTGGGGTTTTTTCTCCTCTCCTCTCAGATTTCCCTGCCTCTGGCCCATCCTCAGGTCCCAGCCCAGTCCTGCTATGGTTTGCAGCTGGAGCAGCGCTGGTCCGGTGGGAATGGGCTTTCTGGGAGCAGCAAAGCAGTTCCTGAGGTGTCTGGATGGACCATGAGCCTCTTCCAGCTCATCCTTCCTGGTCTCACATGTTTCATGCTGTAGATTTTTTTTCTAGCAGGAAGGTGTGAGTTTGGTGTGTGAATTTCAAGCAGGGTGTGTTTCACGTGGACGGGTCAGGGTGTTGGCAGAGCAGCTTCGCTCATTAGTGTTTCTTACAAGCCTGCCTTACTGTTGCCATGGTGCTTTGCATAATGTTATGCATAATATTCTGATTTCACTTTGAAATCAGATGTACTGTACAAGCCACTCTAGCCTAGTTGTATCTGCAACCTTAAACCAGCTGGGGAAAAGCATTGCAGGACCTGAGTGTGTTGGGGCTCCTAATGCCTGGGCGTGTTGCTGGGACTTCCCTGTCCCAGGGAGTGCCCAGCTATGAACTGCTGCTGACCCAAGGAAAACTCTTCCTTGGCAAGGCTTTGTATTTTGGATTCAACAAGGAAAATTATCCTCTAGGAAGGTGAATGCTTTATTAAATAAAAAGGCAACACCCAAATAGTTTCTGAGGGTCTGAGTCCTCTACTTCGGAGCAGAGAGTAAAATTATTCAGAGCAATGTGCAGTGTCAGTTTCCATGTTCTTGCAGTATATGAGAGAGGAGGAGGGGGCTTCTGTTTAAGCATAAATACATATCTCTGATTCTTAGTCTTTAATAGCTAAAGATGCACAGCTTCATATTTATAACCCTGACTAACTTGAGGCTTCTGGTCAGCATTGGATTTAGCAGAGCAGGGATAATTTGGTTGGAGAAAGTCGGTCTGCATAAGTGTATCTTTTTTTTTTCTTAAAACAACACAGACAATGCACTGAGCAGTGGCACGTGTTTGTGTGCATCTTTGTTTTTGCAATATTGTCTGTCAGCCAGCTGGGAGGGAACAGCCTTCTTGTCTGTTGTACCAGAAGCTTTTGACAGGGACTGCAGACAAGGCTGTTGCATCTCACAGCCTTAAGGGAGCCGAACCTCAATCACAAATGTTTCCTCTCAGTGAGGACTCATCCATCCAATGACAAAGTTGTTTTTTCCGTCAAATAAGCTGAACCCAGTTCTCTGAAAGAACAAACTGTGGAGGAGAAGGTACTGCTTTTCTTTAGGGTGTCATTTATACCTGGTAGATTGGGTCCCATCAAATCTTCAGAGCTGGAGCCACACAAGATGAAATCGTCTGCTCACATTTGACTGTGAAACAGAAAGACCTTCCCCTGGCATTGCAGTGGTTGATGTTTTCCATCTGGTGGAAATTCCCCCGTGTAAAGCCAGGAGAACTGTAGGTTGGTCTCTTTTTAATGATGAATTTTCTGCTGTCCTCTAAAATGAAGCTTTTGATCCTGTACAGGGTCATCAGAGTTGGGGTTTTCTCACTTTTTGGGGTTTTGTTGTTATATTTGGTCAACATTGGGACTAAAATCATCTTTCCCTAATTCTCATCACCGAGATCCTGTGTATGAGTTACATGATGTTCTGTCTCACAGTAGCACTTAATGAAAAACAACTTCCATCTTCAATAAAAAATGATCATATTTTTAAAACCACCTTAACTGGTGGGGTGGGGAAATAAAATCACTGATTTGAGGAAATTACCTATCTCCTCACTACTGGAGAAAGAAGCTTCTTATGAAAGTAATGTTTGTCTTTTTATGTCCTTTCAGGTATTTATGTTAACATCCCAAAAGTCAGATTAAAACAATATAGTTGAAGTTTCTGGCTAGGTGCAATTTGGCTCCTAAATGAGCATTGATTTCTTTCTGCAGTGTAATAGTTTGCTGTTGGGGCCTGGGCAGCCCTGCAGGTCTCTGAAGAAATGTTGCTCATGTTGGTGTGAGAAAACTGATTATGCTGCTTTCTCATGTAGGTGGCATTCTGCTGCCACAGCACATCAGCAGGGCTTTGGCAACATGAAATGAGCTCTTGTGTCTGAAGAAGCTGGACTATTAGTGCTCAAGATATCCTTCCAACAGATGAGTACGTTTTTCAGCTTCTTAAAGAAAAAATTCTGCCAAACTCTGCCCAGTTGACATTTTCATATTTTTTTCCCCAAGTGTTTTTTGGGCTGTTTTGAGGGTGTGGAGAGTTACACTCTGTGTTTGCCAGTGGGGTTGTGCAGGTGTGTGAGAAGAGCAGCCTGGGCACTGGGCTGCCTCTTCTCTCCATAAAGGTCTTGGGTTGATCAGGGGCACATGAAGCTGCAGGACAAGGACAGGGACACAACTTGGTTTCTCCAGGGAAGGAGGAGAAGCTGCTCCAGTGTAACACCAGCATTGCTGTCGTAACAGCCCAGCTTTTGGCTGCAAAGGCAAACTAAGAGTTTAAGATGCCAAAAACCAGCTCAGGTTCTCACTTCACTGCCTGAAGGGTATCTCCAACACCAGTCTGTGAACCACACTGAAGAGTCAGAGCTATTAACACACGTGCAAACAAATCCTTGTTGCAGTGCTGTTGTCTTGGGGAGCAGTGTGTCTGACCTAGCTATTAAAAGATTGTTTCTATTATTCAAATGTGGAATTTAATATTTCAGAAGCTTGTGGGTGCTGATTATTTGTCATTGCTGCAGTGGTTAATTCTGAGGACTGCCATGATTACCCCTTTGACAGTAATCTGTTCCTTGTCCCCAGGAAAACAAGTCCTTGAAATAAAGATAACTGTACTAATTTGCACGTATTTACACTTGCCAGTAGTTACAGGTCCATGTATTGTGTAATTATGGGGTAGCAGTAAATGCTGTTCATTATGTTTATGCATCTCTGGGAGACTGTGCTGTAACAAATAAGAGCATCCATGACATTCTCCTGATAATGACAGGAAATGTCCTTGTGTTGGTGCAAAGGAACCACCTAAAGGCTCAGGCTCCTGTTGGTGAGAGTGTGGGGACCTGCTCATGAGTTAGTGGACCAAAAATATTAATGAAGGGTTTGGTTTTTTTATAGCTATTGTGTACTTTGCCACTTGTGCTGTCATTTTATGGTAAAATCAAGGTTACAGGAAGCTTCTAGACACTGTGCTCTGGGAAGCTGCCTTCCTTGCAGCTCTCTCCTGGCATCAGCAGACCCCCCTTGGAGGGACTGGGGTCCCTGTCATCCTAAGAGGAGCTAGAATTTGCCATCCACAGGTGGATGTTAACCCCTGCAAACCTGATGGGATGCAAGGTAAGGGAGTGAGGAGAAGCCCTCCTGGGCAGGAAGTCCTGCCTGGAGCCAGAGCACTCTCCTCACCGAGCCCCTGCCAGCACCTCAGCCTCCAGGTGATCCCACTTTAAACAGCAGCTCAGCACAGGGCAATTGAAGGCTTAATAGAAAATGACTCCTCTCTAAAGAGCTGCTGCATCTCAAGAAGCAATTTGAAGTATACAGCAGGCTGTGCTAGACTCCAAACTAGAGCCAAAATTAATGGAGAGCTCTTCAGCTTCCAGGAGCTTTCACTTGCCCAGATTGCTCTTCAGCAAAAACAATTACTTAAAATATTTCTCGTGATAGTCAACATGTTGTAAAGCAGTATTTCTCCTGGTAATTGTGGTCTTCCTTGTGGTGCTGGTCTCGGACTTGGTGTTCCCTCTCCCTTGCAAGCCTTTGAGGTGACAGCCTACAGGGGTTTTGAGTGTGGCTGGTGACACCAACGGGGCTCATGAACAGACAGGATTGAACATGGTGTCAGTCTTGCAAAACTCTCCCTCCCCTGATTTCATTTTATTATTTTTTTTTTCCCCAGCAGCAGTCGTTGCTGCTCTGAAATGGTTCTGCAGCAACAACCCCTTCTGTGGGAGTGCTGGGGTAGGGCTGCAGCGCCCTGCAGCGAGGGCCCCCTTGGCTCCTGCGCTGGGCGTTTCAACCCGGCATCCTGTCCTGGGTAAGACTGGGATGAGATTGTTACAACTTGTCTGTCCCCTGGTGGGATTGCTAAATTAGGTTTTAATAGCTTCTGCAATTTGGCTGGTGTTAGCAAGTGTGTGGTGTCAGCACGAGATCTGAGCCAGGGGAGCTCTGAGAAGTCGTATTTCTGCTTTTCTGCTTGAAAACAAAGCAGAGCTGTTGACACAAAGGAGAGAAGAAATGGCCAGCATCATTCTTCAGGCACTGTAAGTCATAAAGCTGGTCCTTCTTACATTTTCTGCCTCTCCTCAAATAAAAACTAACTATTCTGAGGCTGATGTGACCTTTTTTGGAGTTGTGGAGCAACTTGGGAGCCGGGGCTGCCTAAAGGGCACAGCTGCACTTGGTGCTGCTGCTGCCAGAAGACAAGAAACATTACAGGCCATGTGGCTGCAGTTTGCTTTGATACCTGTTGGTCACTGTGCACAAAAAGTGTGATGGTCATTTCTAGACTGAATTTTCATTCACAAATCCAGAAAACTTCCCTTCAAAGTGCACCATCTCCAGCATTTTGTGAACAAAACTGTTTCATATCAAATGTATCAAAATTCAGGTGCTCCCTGCTTCTGCACCTGGCGTTACTAATGGCAAGAGAATTTGGAGAAAAAGAGCAAATCAGGGATTATCATTCAATGCAGCAATTAAATGTTTCAGTGGGGAGGTCCCAGACTTCTCATGTAAAGGCAGGTCTGCATCCCAGTGCTGGCTTGTGATGATCTGTTTTCTCTTCTTGAGGACTATGTGACATTCTTGGGAAATGAGCAGTTGTAACAAGAATATTAAATGATCGTTGGGGAAAAACTGCCAAGCCCTGGATGTTCCTGGTGTTTGTAAATGACTCTCATTTTTGGGCTTTGGTTTTCCTCAGTGCAGCACCTTGTGTGCTTTGTTTTAAGCACTGATCTCTGAATGGAAGGTGACATCCGCTGTGCCTGGTTCATTGCCTTTTATCAGTTGAAATGGCACAAGGCTGAGGAGGAAGTTACTTTATATGGGGCAATCTTACAAATAAATACAGATGGGGAGAAAGAGATGAGACCCTTGAGAGACATTTGCTGTAGTGCCATTCCTTCTCTGCCTCAGCCAGCTGGTGTTTGGTGGCACAGGAGCTCAACTAGGATGCTCCAGGCACCAGCAGTGGCTGTGCCCAGGCTGGGGGGCTTGCACAGGGATTTTGGGCATGGCACAAAGGCCAAGGCAGTGCTCCCTGTCCTGTGGAGCTGCCAGTCAAAAGCAGTGACACAGGTGGAGTGTGTAAGAGAAAAGTAAAAGGTGACTCAAAGCAAGCAGGTTCCTTTACGAGTTGTTGTGGTTGTGTCTTTTCCTGCAGATCCCCTCCTTGGATCTAGCTGGAGGTCTGGGAAGTCCCTGTCTGAGTTGCCTGGAATTAAATTGCTGTAATTTTATTTCTAAACTTTGTTTTCAATTAGACAAACTTTTCCTGAGAGCCTTTGAAAGCAACTGTAGCTGGGAAACCCACCTGGGCCTGCCTGTGTGTGCCTGTCACCCAGCAGTGCCAATTGTCCCGTTTCCATCAGCTTACAGCTGCTGTGGATTGCTGGGGAGGGGGAGACACCAAAAAACCCTTTATGTAAACTTCACTCCTTTTTAATATAGAGCAATAGCTTGTAGACCTTCTCTGGCTCTTTCTCATTCTTCATGAGATACATATGTATATCAGCTCTAACACACTGTCAGCGAACAGTGGTTTTCAATCAAAAAGACTGTCAGTAAAGCTGATTCACTAACAAGAAAGCTGTCAAGCTGTGACAGCTGCTGTCTTTGCAACCCCAAACAATCTGTTCAGTGCTAACTCTGACTTATGCTTCCATTTATTATACAGTAGTAATGAGTTCTGTCCTTAGAAATATCATTTTGGTGAGTACACCTTAGCTGCTTTGTTATGGATGTAGAATATATCAACTGGGATTCAAGGTGTACGAGAAGTTTTCTGGCAAAAAAAGTTCTACTTCTGCCTTTTGAATTATTTTTTCAAATTCCACATTCAGTTTCAGTACTTACCTCATTTTTGTAGTTGAGCATAAGCCTGGAGATTTCATTACTACTGTAAGCTGAGAAGAGTGTAAATTATTTTTTCCCATTGTGTTGAAAAATGACATCTAACCTTAAACACAACAGTAGTAGCTGCAGAAATGAGTCAAGGAATTTGCCATTATAGGTGCTGTTCTGATGCTTAATGATCCCAGGAGCTCAGAAATCACAAAATTTGAACCCAGGGGAGGAGCAGAGCAGTCAGGCTGATGCTGCAGATGCAGGGGATGGTGTTCCAATTGTCAGCCTTTTCTTTGAAAATGAAGAAGAGAGAGCACCTTGATAGTCTCCTTAAGCAATCTCTTCCAGCAGTAGCTTAGCAGACCCAAAGCTCTCATGCTGCAGTTTTGATTGATTATTGCTTGCCTGGCCCATAAAGGCACCAGGGAAGAGCTGATTCCTTTTTCCTTCTGTCTTGCATATCCCATGAAGCAACATATCCCTAGGAAATGGTCTTTTCCAGCTCCACTAGTCCCAATTCCTTCTGCTTTTCTCGACTCTTGGTACTTCAGCTGAGACCACACCAGTGCCCCCTAAAGCAGGTGGTTCACACTAGGTAGTGTGTCTGTTGAGCATCTCAGGGGACAGGACACACACATGACACTGGCCTCTCTTCCCAGCACTGCACGTCACCAGGTGCCTCCTCCTGCTCTTCTGCTCCACCATCCCAGTAGAAGGGAAGGTTGGTCATGAGGACTCTGTACCAAGAGCAGACAAAGCTTAACCTAGAGTTGGTAGAAAACAGTCTTCTATAAGCTAATGAGTGTCTCAAGTCATCAGAGGAGGAAAACAAACTTCCTCAAAGATCTCC
This sequence comes from Apus apus, assembly GCF_020740795.1. Taxonomy (NCBI): domain Eukaryota; kingdom Metazoa; phylum Chordata; class Aves; order Apodiformes; family Apodidae; genus Apus; species Apus apus. Next base: position 31,162,357 of record NC_067288.1, on the reverse strand, counting down.
AAAAAGCCAGTGCTGCAGAAACTGTCATTTCTGAGCCCTTAGAATGTGTGGGCAAGGTCCTGCTGTTCAGAGGGAGCTGGCAATTGCCTGGCATGTCTCCAGTCCCCAGACACATGCTGGAACTGGAACAAAACATGTTTGTACCTGGGAGATAACCTGAGGAGGGTAACAGCTACCACGGATCCATCAACAACAAATCATGTTGTCTCACTAATTCCCATTTGTTGCCAGGGAAGGCAGAAGATGTCATGTGTTGACATTCATAAGCTTTTGACGTGTGGCACTTACAAGTGCAAGTGGGAGTAACATGGGTGGAAAAACATGTCTGTGGTGAGGATGCAACCTTGCTTAGAAAATGGTCCTCAGAAAGCTCCTTGCCAGGCCAAGGCCTGTGGGTCCCTGGCTTTGCTCTGGTCCAGTGTTGGGGTTTTGGAGTAGTGATCAGTTTTGGGTGGGGGGACAGATGCCACCAAGGAGTGCTGCCGTGGCCTGGGCATGGCATGGGGGGCCCTGAGCAGCAGGGTCACTTTGTTCTTTCACCCTGCTGGTGTATGTATGGCCTGGTCCCTCCCCCCTTGCTGTCTTCTGCCTGCCCATCTGCTTCCCTGCTTTGGCTTCCTGGCTGTGCCCAGAACTCCAGCAGGTCCCTCGCTGCCTTCCTGACCTGCGCAGAGTTTTTCCAGTTTTGTTCCAAAGTTCTTTCCTTGGAAAACTACCAGCCTCCTTTAGTTCACTTTTTCCTCAGCTTTGCTGCCAAAAGATCTACTTAGTAATTCCTGGAATTTGTTGAAGTCCGTTGCTTTCATCTTCCTTAGAGGGAGAGAAATAGCACAGCAAATGCACTCGTGTTTGTTTGCACCCAGGCTCCCGGCCAACTCTTCCTTCTGCGTTGGCACCAGACACAGGAAAGCTTCCCCTTTCCTCCTCCTCGTTCCTTAGTGCCACCCTGGGGTGCTGATACTCATTTCCCCCCCCCCCACCTCTACCCCCACACCTGAATAAGTCGCTGCTAGAGGAGCTGCAGCGTCAGGACGTGCTGGGGGTGCAGAAGCTTTGCCAGGAGGAGCTGCCAAGGGAGGGAGGTTTGCTGGGGGCTGCTGGCTGTGGTGGGATCCAGACAGACATGGCAGCCCACCATCCTCCTTCCCCCCACATCCCACCATGCTGCTGGCCCTGTCCCACATGGAGACATCTCCTTCCCAAGCTGGCTCCAGAGATGTACGTGTGCTCCTGCACACGGAGCATGGCCACGCTCAACAGCAAGCTGGTGTGCTGTCAGCTTATCTTCCTCTGCCTCACCTGAGGAGACCTGCACTGCCCTTCAGCACAAAGCCCCCGGGGTGACCTACAGCCAAGCAACATGCTTGGCTCCTGCTACATCAGGACCCAGAAGCTGTTCTCTCTGGGCTCCGTAGAGACCACAAGGACAGTTTTAAACCCTCCTCTAATAGATCCACTTCTTATATTTCAAAATAGCCCACCAGCAGTTGTGCTGGATCCTGCCCATCCCATATTTTATGCCATGAGACATCAATGTCTGTTCTTGGGACTCAGGTAATTGCAGATTCTTGGCTGCTCTTTGCTAGCAACTTTTCCCTTGGATTACAGCAGGAAAAGCAAGAGCATATGAAAAGAGGGATTACATGACAAGAGCTGTCTTTGTTATTCTGGTGCTCTTTCAAGTTGTGAGGGGTTTTAACTTTTTTTTTGTTTTGAAAACTGTGAAATTCTCTTTCATTGCAGATCTTTCAAAGCCCACTGAAGTCCACAGAAAGACTTTGACTTCAGTTAAATTTCAATCAAGCTGCACTGGCCTATGAAAGATTAAAACCAACTCCACTGTATCAAACAATGCCAAACGCTGAACATTTATATCCTTATTTCTGTTCTGTGCATCTGTTCCTTCCAAGTTACCAAGCCTTGTATGCAAAGGCAGGGTTTGTCTCAGGTTTGTTCATCCTGGTTTCAGTGATGCCCATGGAAGGGGTGAGCACAATTCCCCTGCCAAAGGCAGTGATGAGCTGCTCCTGGCCTGGCTCTCCTCCCCCAGCTCTGATAATGGGTGTGATCAGCTCCCCAGCCAGTTTTTCTTCATACTGTGAATTCCAGTGCAGTGGCAGGATCTGTTCTATCGTACAGGACGTGGCAAGTTACAAAGTGTTGGGTTGTTCCATGGCTGGGTGTGTGGAAGCATCCCTCTCTGAGAGGCAGGGCTGCTTCTGTCCAGGTCTGCAGCCAAAGGGGCTTGATGTGACACACAGATCCTTGTGGGGTGCCCCAGGGAGGGGAAGCCTGGGGTGCCTGATGTGAGGGCTGGTGCTGGAGCCTGCCCACAAGTGCCAGCCCATGGGCACTGGCACCTGCAGCATGAGCTGCTTGAGAGGAGGGTTCGTGTTCCCAGGCCAGAGCAACTCCTTTATCAGGGATGAAGGAAGCTCTGCAGGGTATTGTTAAGAGAATATAGTCAGAAAGATGCTTTCTTGGGAAATGGGTGGATGAAACAGACAAAGCTGTAAGGTAACACCAGCAAACCAAAGCTGCCTCCTGACTGCCCTTGTCTTACTCCTGAATGGTCTTTGTTAGGTGTCAAGTTGCTTCTTTTCTTTCCTGTTACTCAAATACTTGTAAAGGAATTGTTAAGAATTCCTGCCTCCTGGCCCCTTATTTAGTAGTATTTTGTGGTGCTGATTTATTTTGTTTTTTCCCCTTCTCCCACATAACAATTACTTGTGGATTTGAGGCTTTCCTCTCAGCACTGGGAGGTTTCATATTCCAGAACACTCGGTGGGTGCCCAGCAGCCAGGGGTGGTGGTCTCTGTTACAGCACAATCCAGTGGGTGTCACTGAGGGAGATGCAAGTGTCAGGAAATTCAGATGCACCCTGTGATGTCCTGGTTTACACGCAGGGAATGCTGAGAATCCACTCAGTTTCTGACAGCTGGTGCAAAGTGTTCACATCGTTGGCTAATCAATCAACATTTAAAGTAAACTGTAATGGTTTGTAAAGGTGAATCAATCCCAAACAGGAAAGGGAAAGTACAAGAGAGATGCTGGATTGCATCTAGAAATGCAGGAGCTGAGCTAAATTCTCACAGAGTCCTTGCATGTCTGCATGTAAATTTATGTACACGAACCCATCAACATCCCACTGAATTCAGAGGGTTTTGATAAGTTGTCAAGAAGAGATGGGGGGGGGAAGTAAGCTCATTAGTTGTTTAGCCCAGTGGTTGTTGAGGGCACATCTCTTAAATAGCACTGGAGAAGTTTCTGATAGGAAGGGGTGGTTATTAAACCACTCTGTTAGTTTGGGAATTGGTAGGGTTGCTGCTCTGAATAAGTTAGAAAAATTAAATAAACTGGGCTGTTGGAAGAGCATCTCACTTACATAAAGTACAAGTAACTGTTTCACTTGTGAAGACTTGTTGCTTTATTGGTAAAACTCTGTGTGTGTATATAAATAGATGAATATATTTGAATATTCTTGGTATCATTTTCTGAAGCAGAAAAAGGATCTTGGAAAACCTGTTCTCTTACCTGAAAAGTCTTTATCTCAACACCCTGGAGAGCAGTTTCACCAACAAAAGGCTATGTGAGGATGCCAAATGAAAATCTGATGAAAACTGGGAGAATAAAAGACTTTTTTGACATTTACAATTAATGCTGCAAAAATGTTAGCTTAATCAGACAATATGGTTAATCACAAAGGTGAAATTGGAAGTTGCCAGCCCTGAATGCTAGTGTAAAAGTTAATAAATTCAGCTCATAATTATTATGCACATGCTAGTTATAATAATTTACTACCCATACCAAATCTTTATAAGCATTGTAATTAAATATAAAATGCACATTAGAATTATAATGAGTAATTAGGGCAACATAACTAATATGCATGAAAGTCCCGAAGCTCATTAAAATGTTAGAAGAGGGAGCCTGTCCTAGCTGGAGGGCTTGGTGCTGGTGCCTGCCCCAGTGCCAGCCTGCTGCCCACTTGGTTTGAATCTAGACTAGATCTTAGGAAGAATTTTTCTGTGCTGTGAGGGTGGGGAGACCCTGGCCCAGGTTGCCCAGGGAAGCTGTGGCTGCCCCATCCCTGGCAGTGTTGAAGGGCAGGTTGGATGGGGCTTGGAGCAGCCTGGGCTGGTGGGAGGTGTCCCTGCCCATGCAGGGGGTGGGATTGGATGAGGTTTAAGATCCCTCCACACACAAACCATTCTGACTCCCAAGAAATGAGACCAAACCCTGCAGCAAGGAGCCCTGGCACCTTGCAAGGTATCTGGTCCCCCCTGCTCAGTGCTCCTCCTGTCATGTCCCTCTGGCAGGGATACATAAATGTGTTCAGTGGGGATGGTCAATAGGTACTTTGGATCAAGAGCAGCTTCACCTCCTGAGTTGCTTCATGCAGGGACAGAGACAAAAGGGCTTTAGTAAAACCCGTTAAGCTGAGTCTCTGAGCACCCACTGGAAAGAGCCTTTCCCAGCAAAGCACTTACACAGGTTTCAGAAATTGATATTAAGTAAGTTCCAGTAATTTATTTTCAAGTCAGAAATGAAGCATTTATTTTAAGTGCTGTGCTCCACAGGGATGCACTGTGGGAGAGGATTGAACAAGGATCCACCGCAGGGAGAGTAAACCTACAAATATGAGTCAGAAAAGCCCAGTACTGCTGACAGAGATATGTAATCATATTTTTTCTCTGTTATTTTATGTAACTGTTATTTAGGATATATAAAAATGACAGATACGTTGAAAATTGTTAGTCTTACACCAGGTTTTCTTGTTAGCATCACTGTTATATTTTACTGCAGCATCTTCTGTCAGACCATGAGCTCTTCTATCAGATCTCCCTGGTGGGAGCTCCCTGCCCCTCCTCTGGCAGGCGCTGCCAGGGACAGGGTTTCACTCTCTGCTGATGCTCTGTGCCTCGGAGACCAGCTGTTATTTTCTTGCTCACTTCTGTGGTGGTTGTAACTATTACACAACAGGGGCTCAGCACTCCCCCCACAGCACGTCCGTGCACTGCCACGCCGCTGGAATCTCTTCCTGTGGAACCTGGGGAGGGGAGAGGCTGGTGGTGGAGGAGGCTTTGCTGGAGCCCTGCCTTCCCCTCAGCCTCCAGCCCTTGTGTCTTGAACCTTAAACCAAAATTCTTCTTGCGGTTTTTTTCCAGCTGTAACTACTTTGCTTAAAATTTATTAAAGCTTCTCTCTCATTTTACCTTTTTTAATGTTCATCAGGCCTTTAAGCTTGTGTCCATCTGTATTTATCCCTTGCTTTTACTGCCCACTCAGGACTTCTGCATCTCTGATCCATCAGCTGCACAGAGCAGGGCTGCATCGCTAATGGCAGGGAACGATTTTCTGTAACAGCCTAAGTCATCATTATTACACTCCTGAATGAAAACATTTTCCTCAATGGCCAATATTTATCTGTGCTATCGATCCCCTGGCAGCAGCCACCTGCTGCTGGGGCAGGTGACACCTGGGAGGTCCCTGCTGCACCACGGCTCCTCATGGCCTGGCAGGGAGCCTGTCATGGCTCTGGGAGGGCACCTGCTGGCTATTGGGATTGAGCAGGCTTTTATCCTAGAGTCATGGACTGGTTTGGGTTGGGGGGACCTTAAAGCTCATGCAGTCCCACCCCCTGCATGGGCAGGGACACCTCCCAGCAGCCCAGGCTGCTCCAAGCCCCATCCAACCTGCCCTTCAACACTGCCAGGGATGGGGCAGCCACAGCTTCCCTGGGCAGCCTGGGCCAGGCTCTCCCCACCCTCACAGCCCAGAATTTCTCCCTCACATCTCATCTCCATCTCTCTCTTCCAGCTGGAAACCCTTCCTCCTCATGCCATCCCTCCCTGCCCTTGTCCCAAGCCCCTCCCCAGCTTTCCTGGAGCCCCTTCAGGCACTGGAAGCTGCTCTCAGGTCTCCCTGGAGCCTTCTCTTCTCCAGGCTGAGCTGAGCTGACCCCAACTCTCTCAGCCTGTCTTCATCCCCCCCAGTAGTGTAAGAGGGTCAGAGCCCCTGGTCCCTGCGTGGGAGAGGAGCAAGCTGGAAGCCCCCAGGGCTGTTCCTAACACCCCGTGACAGGGTGTCAGCAGCAGGTTGGCAATTTTCTTGGCAAAACAAAAGGAAGCAAAGGAAGCTGTAAGGAGCTGCAGGAGGCTCTAGTGAGATGGAGCTGGTCAGTGCTGTGGAATGTCCCATCACAGGGGGAGGAACCATCACCCCACCTGTTTCAAGAATTTTCCAAATTCTTGGGGTTCTACCTGGGAGTAAAAATCATGTCATTTTCTGTATGTTTATTCTAACCCCTCCCAAACACCTGCTCACCAGCCCTGGCTGGAGGGGGATGTTGTTACCCTCCACCCTCCCTCCTCCTGGGGGCTCTGGCTGATCTTACACGTCCCAGCTGTGCTGGGCAGCTTGGGTTTTGGGGAGGTTCTTCACCAAACAAACAGCCTGTGTTGGGGAACTGTTGGCAGAATTGGATTGAAGCTTGGGAGCACTTGTTAACATAATACATGAGCCGGGTGACATGTGTTCAGATCAATATACTATTATTTCTGATTGCTATAAAATATTTAAAATAGCTGACAAGCCCTGTAGCTCCAGCAGCACAGGAATGCTGCCTGGCTGACAGCAATGAGATCAACTCAAAATGTCGTCTTAAAAACAACTCTTTGCAGGCTACATGAAAAAAAACACAAACATTTTAAAAATATTTGAAATATTGGAGACGCAAACGTCTCTTCGTGTTTTTCTCCTCCCTTTCCAAAGCAAAGCTTGGCAGGCAGCAGTGGGTATTTCAGTGTGTAATTGCATCTGGAGTTGCTCAGTCTTCCACACCAATGGGAGCAGGAGGGGCTGAGGGGTTTTTGGCTCAGCACGTTCCTCATCAGAGCACCAGGAATGAGCCTCCGTTGTTCCTCGTGGTGCTAAAAACAAGCAAATAACCCCACCATGACAAATCCAAGGGAACAGTGACTCTGAGCTCTCCTTGGTTTGGGTCTTCAGGCTGGTGTGAGCCAGGGATTTCCTACAGCACAATATTGATTTTATTCTTAACAAGCAGAGGATGAAAGGGAGATCTAAGAGAACTTTCAGAAGTTTTCCGGTCTTTTCCATACAAAACACTGGAAAGTATTTTCCATGTCTTCATGGGACAGCAAAGCCTGGAACTCTGATTTGTGGCAAGGATCAAGCTGGCAGCCCCCTCCCAGCTTCACTGGGAACGTGGTGCCTGGGGCATCTGCCTGAAAAGGCATCATGTTCTTCTGCATTTCCACGATTATTATTGTTATTATTATTATCCACGAGCTTTGCTGTGCCCCGAGTAGCCACTGCTGCTGGAGCAGAGGCAAAAGGCAACCAGTTCACAACCTTTCATGTGATTGGTTTAAAGTTTTAAAAATAGCTTTATTTTTAGATTATTAATTTTAATAGTAGTTTAAATATTTATTTTAATTATTCTTCATTTAAAAATAACATTTAAAGTTATTTTTTAAGAGTCTTGGCTGCACAGACTGCTTTGTTTCCCAGGAAGGAGTGAGCTTTCTTGGTTCCTGGTATTTTTAAAGAGGAACAAAAAAATGTGCCTCCCCCCCTGCGCAGATGGTGGAGAATTCATGCTAATTGGTTCCACCTTTATGAGCCACCTGAAATGTCAATGTTACCTGTTGAAAGTCAATGGCTTTCTGGCTTGGTTTGGTGTAACCCCTGGGAAGAGGGAGCTGCAGGCAGAGGGTGTGTTGGCCAGTGGTGGGAAGTGGCTGCCTGGTGGGTGAGGAGGCAGCAGGTCTGTGTATAATCCACTCAAAACATTCTCCTGAGGTTTTGTCAAAGATGGAGATTTGTGGGGAGTGCCCATGTGCCCTGGCCCCAGGGCTCAGGGGAATGGGGTTGTCCCCACCAGGGCATCTTCCCTGGCACCCTTCCTCTCTCAAACCTTTCTGTAGTATTTTCCCTTCCAGGTGGAGCTGGAGTGACTCTGGTTCTACAGACCTTGTGGTGACTGGGGCAAAATTCTCTTGCTTCACTTTTAAAAGTCTGGACTAGAGAAAATTCAGAGCACAGGCTCAGCGAGGGGTGGTTGCACCTTGGGAGGAGGGTAGCTTTTGGGATGGAGGTGTGTTTTGGTATTATAATAAGATGATAATGAGCCAAGTTCACCTGAAGGACAGTATTTGGTCAAAAGGCAACAGATGGTTGGCCCTGGGTGCCAGACATGCAGCTGATTTGTTTCACAGGACCTTTGAATCCCATTGTTGCCACAGAGCATGGTCATGGGGTCTCCACTCAGCTCCACCCTCCGTGCCTTTTCTCTTGGAGTCAGGACACCCGGTTCCCCTGGTGTTGCCACCATCTGGGCTTGCCTGAGGAGCTGCCATGGTGCAAGCTAGTTGCACAGGAGCTGCTTCAATGCTCTGCCTTTCCTTATAACATGAACATCAGTTTCGTTCCTAGGTCACCTCCAGCAATTATGCCACAGGGCTGGGACAGCTGGATCCCTGCAGATGTCCTGCACATCTGGGAGTGCATCCATGGGTGGGGATGGGGAGGGCTGGGGCTGAGAGGTGACCATGGAGAACCCATCTCTTGCTCTGATTGTTCGTCTGATGTGTCCTTAGTCAGGCTGGTTCCCATGGAAAATGATGGTCCCTTGGCATGGAGCACGGAGCAAGGGGTGGGATGGTGAGGGAGGCAGACAGGAGCTATTTTACTTGTACATAAACACCTTAAAGCAACATCTGGTAAAACTGCTTAGGATGAAACAAACAGATTTTTATTTACAAGTTCTGCGGTTTGGTTTTTATAGCGTTTTTTATGATGCACATATTTTCTGTTTCTAAACGTTAACTTGTAGAAGGAATTCCAAGGAGAAGACGGTGGTTGTTCAGCCTTCCCTTTGATAATCTCTTCCCAGAGGAATCTGTTGAGGTTTCTTTTCAGCTGGCAGTTGCCTCGGGCTGGCAAGTGGAAAAACTGACGATGGATTTTTATCCATATTTGTATCTATAGTTTTAAGCTTAAAATGTTGATTGCTAACTATAATGTGGACTGTTTACAAAGACAATATGAATCCAGTGAAACAGCTCTATATCCAGTGCAGTACTGGCAAAGTCCTGGTGTTAAGGGGTATTTATGGGTGGCTGGTAACCATGAAGGTAAGTTCGCTCTTTCAATGTGCAAAACAAGATCTCAAAGGCCACCTCAGCCTGTGGCTTCGTGGGGCGCTGGCAGAAGACACGGTGCAGAAGATCCGTGGTGGTGCTGGCCAGGTCCCCTTTGTGCTGGAGCTTGCACCCTGGGTGCTGCCATCCCCCTCCTCACCTGGGGGATCTCCTGGGGGAGACTGTGGCATCTCAGGCCCCAGGGTTGGGCCTTCCTGTGCTTTTTACTGGTTTCCAGGTTTCAAATAGGTCACTAACACCACGAGTTATGCTTTATGTTGAGTCGCTGAGCTGGAAATGCAGCTTTCTTCAGTATGGGATTGATGCTGCTTCATGTCTCAGTGAGGTTTTTCCACCAGGCACACAGGACAGACATGTCAGAGCCTGCCTGTGGGGTAGCTTTTGCACTGCTGGATGACAAGGTGGCTGAATGTGAATGAAGCTGGAAGCGGCGCTCCAGGCTGAGCGTCCCACGGAGCGCGCTGAAGGGAAGCGGCGATGAACAGGCTGCCTGTCCAGATGCAAATATCCATTACTCTACAATTCTTTTTTTTCAGTTGCCCCCACAATTCAGGAACTTAAGTCCAGCGGTGTGGTGCTTGGAGGGAACGGACTGATACGGTGCGAAGGTGCAGGAGTTCCTGCCCCGGTCTTTGAGTGGTACAAAGGAGAGAGGAAGTAAGTATAGAATCATGGAATCATTTTGGTTGGAAAAGACCCTTAAGATCATCCAGTCCAACCATTAACCCAACTCTACCGAGTCTGGTGCTCAACCATGTCCCTTAAAGTAGCCAGTGCTCGCTGGGGATCAGTGGGAGAAGGACCTGGAAGCCCAGCAGCCCCCCAGGAATTGAAGCCAGGCTTTACCCCACGGCTGCTGGGGTGTGGGTGACCCACAGCCCTCAGCGTGGCCCTTGGGGGAGTTCCTCAGCTTCCTCGTGGTCACAGGTTCTATGCTGAAATACAAGGTGTAATCAGGCTGGGCTGAGAGAGTGAGCATGCCAGTAATGAGCCTGAGGTTTAGTAATTACAGCCTTTTAAGTATAATAGCCAGAAAGGCTCTAGCAAGCCTACTAAAAGGATTTTTTATCTTTTTTTTTTTTTTTATTAATCTTCATAGGTTTCCTGCTGAGGGTTTTGGGGGTGAGAAGGTTGGTTTGTGACTTTCAACCAAACCTGAATGTGTGGGAATTCTCACCCAGTTGTGGTGTCAGTGGTCTGGACCACAGGTGTACAGTCCCCAGCAGGGCTGCTGCACCCCAGAGGGGCTCAGCCCCAGACTCCTCCTGTGTGTTGGGGTGGTTTGCAGTCAGCTGCACTCTCAGGCCATTGGTGCCATGTAGTGATACAGGCACCTCCACAGAGTCCTCTCCATTTTAAAAAGCAGCTCATTGAACAGGTAGATTTGTTGGTTTGTTGTTTTTTTCTTGATGGGAAATTTTGTTTTACAGCTCTTAGCTTACCTAGGAGCTTGGTGCTGAGAAGTTTACATATTAGTGCAGAAGCAAGTGGGTGTTTTCCCTTCTCCCTGCCCACGTGCACCTTCGGGCTCCTGGAATTTCCTGGCTTCTGAGTGCTGAGTTTCTCAGCTTGAACATCCCATTAAACCTGGGAGCTGACAGGAGAATATTAATGACCATTTTTCACAGAAAGCCATCTGTCAGCTCGTTCCTCCTTGGCCAGCTGCTCCCCTTTAGGAGCATTAGCTGCTCATCTTCCTCCCTGAGTTTTCAGAGCGGCTGTAACTATTGCACTCTGCCCATACCCTGAAGCATTCCTGAAACAACCTCATCCATCTTTACTCCATATAACAGTAAATGGGTTTATTCTGTTGGCAAAATCCATCTGCATCCTGTTTCCAAAGATGCATGTGATGTTGTACACATGTCTGGGGGGAGTTGCAGCAGAAACATGTTTTACCTGGGAAGTACTGGGGGGCAGGTTTTAGCATTCTGCCTTCTATCAGCCATTTCCAGCAGGATAATCACTTTTCTATTCATAACATCGACCAATTCCTTTCTTCATGAGTGTGTTCAGGGCCGCAGCAGCAGCAGGAAATACTAAGTGGAGCATTTCAGGACACCAAAGTTGTGCCTTCAGTGCTCTGGTTCAGTTGGCAGCCCCTGCAGCTTGCTATCATCAGCTAGGATGGGCTGTCCCATTCTGGTACTGCTGAAATATTGTGTTAAACCTAATGGCCCCTCCCTTTTTGTCAAGCTGTAGTTGGCAGGTATGTGGGACACACGACTGCAAAGGTGCTGGAAGTCTCTGAACCTCCACCACTTGCAGGAAAGAGGAACATGCATGCACCTTGGTTTTGCCCCCAGTGTCTTCATTCCCTCTGGCTGCTGGAAACCCAGCACAGAGTGAGCCTTGGACACTCAGTCGTCGTTTTAGTGCAGAACTGTGAGCAGTCAGCTCCCACAGGTGGCTCAGAGGGCATGCACATTATCCTGCAGATAATCTGCAGGTATGCTGTGCTGCAAGGCTGCATTTCTGTACGGGCTGTGCACAGCCTGCTGTATTTTCTGCTAATGGAATAGAGAGAATCCTATTTTCATCAGTTAGTGTTGGATTGGAACTTTTTTTTTTAATGAAGCTGGATGAATCACTGAATAAATGAACAGTGGGAGTTAGATTGGAAGCCCCAAGGATATGTTCAGTGTCTGAAACAAGCCCTTTGGGTCTGTAAACTGCATTGTTACTACTTTTATGAATGTAAATCCCAACCCACAGTTTCCTGACTCCAGGGACCAGCTCATCGCAAAATAGCCCTTAAAACTAAACATGAAAGCAGGCCCAGACTGCACCCAGCTAAGACTCCTGGTCTTCAAGACAATTGCAGGATTCATTCTCCCTAATGACCAAACTCCCGAGAGCTGCTGCTGCTGGGGAACCTTTCTGTGGGTGCTGCCACACAAACCTGCTTTGCAGTGTTGGTCCCTGGCCAAGGGCACAGCGAGGAGCCCAGAGCCCCCATCCCTGTGGGGCTGCAGGGTTCTGGGGCAGGGACTGGCAGGCTGAGCCCCCAAAATCCCTTTGTGGCTGAGGGGGGGAGCAGCAGAGCATCCCAGACAGGCTTCAGGGCATTTAGCAGCTTGTCTGCCCAAGCAGTGGCTTGTGCCCCTGGGGAGCTGTCAGGGGGCTGCAGAGAGCCCAGGGTGAGCTGGGAGGGGACTGGGAATTTTTGAGTTAAGTTAGTAAAAGCATCTTAAAATTACAAAAGTGCATAGCTTCCTGAAACTGTTGGGGGGCTCCCTGCAGAGAGGAGGATGGCTTCGCTGTGCTGAGTCCCCGTTGCCAAAACTCCCAACAGCTCAAGTGTGTGGTGGTGTTGGTTGTGCAGAAATCAGACCCCAGCCGTTGAGCAGCCACGGGCGTGAAGCCCAGAAGTCACTTATTTAAAAACATTCATTCCCTCAGCCTTGACAAGGCAAACAAGACTTACATTTGAAACAACAAAGCCCGTGATAATGGCTTAATACGTTACAATGAGAGGAAGGTGTTCCACCTGGCAGCACAGGGAGGAGCCCCTCGGGGCTGGCGCTGATGCCAGATCCGCTTTGGCTGTGCAGGCACAACCTCCTGGATAAAAACGAGATCTCTCTGCCCAGTACAGGCAGTGGTACATAGCAGTGAGGTGAGGAGATGTGCAGAATGGCTGCACACAGCTTGGAATGCTGTCCCAGCCGGAGGGGGGACCCAGTGACACCCAGAGAGATGAGGAAGGCTGGGCTGGCTCTGTGAGCTGGGCAAAGCCACCCCTGGTGGTGCTGGTTCACCTGCAAGTATCTGGTTCTTACAGCTGCACATAGCATAAACTCTGCAGTTCTGAGGGTTTCCGAGTGGTGCCTGCTCCTCGGGCTGTTAATAACGTGGGTCATTCCTATGCACATCTCTCCTGTTCCATTTAAACCACCTGCAGCTCTGGCCCCAGTGTCAGCCCCTTCCCAGCAGAGACACAGAGGGAAGGTGATGTTGTCTTTGCTGCTGCTGGGCTGTCAGGGACGTGGAGGTGGCAGAAATCCCAAAACCTGGACAAAAACAAAATCAGTTAAACCTTGCAGAGATAAAACAGAGATGCTGTATTCCTAAAGTGCAGTTATGGGTCAAAAGGATGGAGGTGGCTTGGGAACAGCTGGTAGGAATAAGGTGGAAGTGGAGCTACTGCTCCAGTAGCCTGAGGTCCCCTGGGAGAGGGAACAGGGTTTCAGATCCCAAAAGGCAGCAGGAGGGGAGGGTGGCCATGGCTCATGCCTTCCTGCTGGTGAAGGGGCATCCTGAGGAGAGCCCTGGCTTGGGGCTGGAGCAGGGAGCACAGCTGCCACCCCATCACCCAGCTCACCCTGGTGCCCCACCGCCAGCCACCACACACTGGCACGGGAACATCACAGCAGGGTGGGCTGGGGAGGGGAAGGGGCTCCTGGGATTCTCTGCAGGGAGGAGGAGGAACAGACAGGGGCAGTTTTAGAAGAAGGTCCATGTGCAGCAGCAAAGGCTGCAGGACAAACCACTGCTCATCACAAGTCCAGATTCAAGAGGAATTGTCAAACTGTGGTGCTCATCCCAGCCAGGCATTTCAATCCCTGTTCTTAATCTTTCTCACAAGGCCATGTGTGTGCATGGGAGGCACCGTGTCCTCTCCCCCGGCCCTTACAGCAACACAAACTGCACAGGGAGGAGAAACCCAGTATGTGCAGCAGCAGGTTGTGATTAGATGGGAACAGAGACACTGGAACCACGAGAAGTATTCAGCCCCCAGTGTGCGGGAGTGTGACTAATGATAGACTTGGAATGTTAAATGGATGCTGAAAGATTGCATTCATCCCCAGGATAGATGATTACATCTTTCAATATATCCAACAAAAATCATATATTTAATCCAGAACTCTGCCCTTTAAGGGAAATGCAAGGAATTGGGAGTGATCAGCCAGTATTTTAATAACACGGTTACTATCAGGCTGTTTGATCAGCCGTGGTTTGCCCACGTTTAGCTGGGGCAGCTTCCCCAGCACAGCAGTGATGTTTCTGCCGTGCTCTTGGAAGCAGCAGCAGCTGCAGCCCTGCACAGGTCCTGTGGAATTTGGGGTGGGAAGCTCAGAGCCAGGCTCAGCTCTGCCCTGCACTTCATTCCCTGGTTTCTGTCCAGGTTGCTGCCTGGGACGCAGTGCTGCTGCAGAGCTGCTTTCCTAATGGCAGCTCTAATGTGTAGCTCCAGAGGCTCTAAAATAAGCTGTGGTCACAATCCTGCACACTGGCATTTCTGGCTCCCTAGTCCTGACCTCCCACCATCTCCAGGGATTCAGGACACTAGCCACCCCACAGCCTGGAAAAACACACTGACAGATGAGTGCTTTTCTGCCCCAGACAGGGTATGCACGTTTGTAGTTGGGTTTGCCCACCTGAGCTGTCCCCGAGGGAGCTGGTGTCCTCTCCCACCCAGGCAGGGCTGTGGAGCTGGAGGACACGGAGGCAGAGCCTGTTCCCACCAGGCCCCCAGTGCTGCCCAGGGCCTCTCCCAGCTGCTGCTCCCAGAGTTTTGCCTGGCAGGCACCCCGGGCAGCTGCAAACAGCTGAGTGTGCTGCCTGCTGTGTCTGCAACTAAACAAAACAACACCAAAAAAAAGAGAAAAGAAAGGAAATTCTTGCTTGGGGTAGATGAGTTACAGAAATTTTCTTTTTGCTTTCTAGACTGATCAATGGTCAACAAGGAATTACTATTAAAAATTATAGCACAAGATCACTTCTTACTGTTACCAATGTGACAGAAGAGCATTTTGGCAACTATACATGTGTCGCTGCCAACAAGCTAGGGACGACCAATGCCAGCCTGCCTCTCAACCGTAAGTAGCCTGGACATGTGGCAAATGTTCCTGGTTGTTTGTTTCCACATACATGGATTCAAAAGCCAAGAAAAAATGAAAGTAGTTCTCTTTTTCCCCCCCCTGGTTTCTTCACAAGGCAGATAAATACCACTGCGCCCCTTAGCACTGGGCAATAATGTTGGTTGTTCTGTGCTGCGGAGGGTTTCTGGTCTGAAAGTGATGATGCTTTTTGAGGGGGGATCAGTGAGTTCTGAATCTACAAAAAAGCCCCACAACTGGAGCTGCTGTGGTGGTGCAGAGGCAGCAGGTAGCTCAGCGTGTGGGTCCTCTGGACACAGCGGTCGCGGGGGACTTGAGGTCTAATCTGTTGGCAAAGACAGTGAGGGTGGTCATAGGCAAAGCAAAGCATTCTGATTTTTAGCACGAACGTTGCCTAAAATGGTTCTCAGATGTCCTGCCTGCAAGATATTTTTATCTGTGAGTGTGTAGTATTTCACGTTTGTTGAATATCTGACCATCTGTCAGTGGCATCCAGAGATGTTTGCAGTTGAACTTTGATGCTAATCTGTTCAAATAGTGATAAAGCTGAAAGACCAAGCTTAGAATATATCCTAAACACTTTTCTCTACAAAAAGATATTCCTCATGGGGTGGAAATGCAGATTTTCAGTTGCTTAAGTCCTAGTGTTATTGGCTTCTAGACATGAAACTTCCTTCTGAGTGTCCTTCCTACGTGATACGTGTTATCAGGATATTCTAAATTACTGCAGAAGAGACGTAAGAAGCAGAAAATTGCATGAAGCCTTTGCTGCCATTTTACTTAGTATTTGAGAAACCATTAACAAAGTGGAAACAACGTTACACTGACTTTAGACAGCAAATACAAGAAGTGAAAACAAAGGAATATTATTCCATAAGCAGGTAGCATTTGGGGTATTTGTGATTCAGCAAAGGTAAACTGAAGGTTTGGTTTCGTTTTGAACAGAGAGGGCTGAATCCATCCCCTAGTTGCTGCCAGGGTTTTATCAGTTTTCAGTTGCTGAGGTACTATGTAGCTACCCTTTAGTAGCACCTGGAGATGCAGAGGTTAAAAATATTCTATAAGTACTAAGCATATTAGTGTAAATTATAAAAACAGGTGTTCCCCATCATGAAAGAGATGGGATGTGTGAAGCAGAGTGTGAGAGAAAATTGTGCAATCTGGGTCTGATCCTGACCTTATGGAATGGAGTATGGGGGGGGGTTAGCTCAGAGGTTGGTCTGAAACACCAAGATGAAATGACTCATTTTACAGGATGATTTTTTAAAATATACTCAAAACAAGGAGAGGTCTCTGAAAGGTGGTGATCCAGGTTTCAGTTGGGAACAAAGATCATTTGATCTAGTTTTTTCCTTGCTCATAGTTTGCATGAATGGGATCTAGAAAGAGCATCAACTTAAAAAAAAAAAAAAAGGTATAAAAAATAATCACAGTGTTGCAACTTATTAAGCAGGGACTCCTTAATCCTTCAGAGAGAATCTCCTCCTGTGAAACCCTCCTCACATTTGATTTTGTTGGCAAGGAGAGCAGAACATACGTGCTGGTTCAGGTGCCTGTGGGGGAAGTGTGAGCACTTACTGGTTGGTTGAACATTTGATAATCAAATAGAGGGTTAAGTACAACTTTACCATCGTGTTGTTGACAAATGCTGAGACTTAGACATTGGTGTCTTATTCGGGAGTGCATTTTAAACCCCTGATGGCATTGGGGCAGTGCCATGTGAGGCGTGGGGTGGCTGGAACAGCACCAGCAGTGCAGCCCCGGGTCCTGTAAAAGGTTTAAAGCAGGGTTAGGAAATGTGTCTTTTCTTTCTTTGCACATCCCTGTGTAATACACAACAGGCTTCATAGCTGTGCACAGCTGGGAACCTTTCCTGGACACAGAGCTCATCATATTCTGTGTTGGTGGTGTCTGTAGTCTGATACTCCAGGACACCAGAAAAAGAATTGTTTCTTCTGTTATCAAAAGGGCTCTGGCTTTCAGTGATCCATAAATGCCCCTGTGAGCTAACAGACAGTCATGAAGCAGGTAAAGGGATGTCAGGACAAGGCATCAGCTGCTTTGGTGTGGCTGCAGCTTGGCCTGAGCAAAGGAGAGGGTGCATGGATGGAGCTGCACCTGAGGCTGCCCCTGGAGTGGATGGGGCAGGAGGAGAACTTCTCTGGGGACAGCTGCTCCCCCATGGCCAGCAGAAGCTTACCCAGAGCCCCTTCTCTCCCAGGGACAGATGGTCAGGTCAGTTTGCAGAACACCCTCATGTCTGGGGAGCTATGAGCTGCCCAGATCCCACAAACATAACCAAATGTATTGTGCCCCCAACTGAAGACTTGTTGGCCATGTCCAAGATCCAGCTGTTAATAATCAATTCAGCAGCTGTAAAACAGAAAGCCTGAGCCTTGCAGCAAAAATACAGAGAGGCAGTGGTTGCAATAAATTAATAATGAATGGCAAATTGCTAATGAGTCATGGCTAAGTCCTCTGTGCCATCCACATGCCTTGCTTTTGTGGGTGAGCCTGTGAAGGACGAGATCCTCCTCGAGCATGAGGAGTGCTTGTTGGACAGTCCCATCCTGCCATCTATGGGCCCAGCTGCTCAGACGCTGAGCACAGCCCACCTGGCTTGTCCTGGTACTTAAGAAGAATGTGGTGCTTTCCTGGAAACAAAGCATGGATTTGCTGATTCATGAGATGCAGGGGCTGAGGTGTGAGAGTGTGCCCAGGGCTAGAGCTTCCACCTACAGTGGGACGGAGCCAGCAGGGAATGGAAAAGCCCTTTTCTAATTAAGGAGATTTTGCTTTTTAAATTAGTGCAATCGTAATTCAAGACAAAAAGCATTTTCCTACAACAAAATCTGCCAGGCCATGGTGAGGGGAGGGAGTTGTCATTAACCATTGGCACCAAAGTGGGTTCATTCAAGAGGTTTTCTCAAGCAGCCAAAACCAAGATGGTCTCTAGTGCTGCTAAAGCAGCAACGTCCTTGTGGGGATGTTCTCTGTCCTTGTTCTCTCTGGCCAGGAGCTGTGGTTGGTAGTGGATTTGTTACTTTCTCTTATCAAAGCTGAGCCGTGGCAGAAGGTTTTTGCTGCCTTTCATCAATGAGGATGAAGGTGGAGCCATTGCTCAGCCCCTGCTCCCTGCAGCAGGACGTGGGGTGAGATGTGGCCACCACAAGGGCTTGAGGAGCTGCTGGAGATCCTGGGCCAGGCACAGGGCTCAGCTCTGCCCTGTGGCTCTGAGGTCCAGGCTGTGCCAGGCAGATCCTAGGGTGCACGTACCCTGGGGGGCCAGGGGCACAAGGCCAGCCCCCCAGCATGCAAGGCTGTCCTCACCTCTGCTCTGTTGGTGCACTTGGTA
The DNA here is from genome assembly GCF_020740795.1 of Apus apus. Lineage (NCBI taxonomy): Eukaryota > Metazoa > Chordata > Aves > Apodiformes > Apodidae > Apus > Apus apus. Next base: position 31,143,971 of record NC_067288.1, on the reverse strand, counting down.
AATCAGGGCAGGAGACTGAGGGGTTGTGGAAATGCTGCATTTGTCATCAGCACCTGGGTTGAGTTACACATCTGTAGAAACTGAAAACCCACTGAAGGGACTGTTTGTGGAGGCTTTATGCCCTCTGCTACGTGTGTGATCTCTGGGTGTCCCTGAAGAGGTGTCACCCACAGAAGTCTGGGCTGGTGTGTGCCACCCCCTCACAGAGGCTGGAAATAATCATCAGGTCTCCAGGGTTTGCGTGTGTGTTTGTTCTCCAGCAAAGGTATTATTTTTATTTTCTAAAAAGCACCTCTTATACATTCCCTGGTATTTTTAGGAATGCTCTAAATAACCTGTCTAGTAAGTGGAACCTTTCCTGCCATATAGAGGAAGCATCCCTGTCCCTTCCTAGCAGCTGTCAAAGAAATTGTTCCTTTTTGTGGCTGGTGATGGGATCCACAGGTGTGAGTGTCGTGCAGGTTTGTGCAGAAGTCTCAGATATATTGTCAGCAATTATGCAAAACCATAAATAATCACAAAGAGATGCAGAAAAGGTCAGCAGTGACATTTGGAAAGAGAAGGAGCATGGCAAGGTGTGTGAGGGCTGTGGTAGTATTTTCTGTGCTAATTTAATTGCTGCAGCTAAACAGAACTACTTTATTGAATAAGCATCCAACTGTGAACTTATGGTTAGTGCAACATGCTTATAATCTTGTCTCCAACATTCCTACATGCCAGGAAGCACCAGACCGTGCCCTCGATTTGTGTGTGTTGATTGCTTTGTGTCCTGGGTCCTACCTAAAGATTCCCAATTAAGCTGCTACATTCTATATTTTTAATACATTGGGTTTCATGTCTGAAATGAAAAAAAAAAAAAAAAAGAAAAAAATTCATTCATATTCTTCCAAAAATTTAAATGAACTCATTGTAAATTGCACATAACTGAACAATATGTGTGTTCCTCAGTGGCACTATGTGCAGGTGGTGCAGTGTTGGCTACATCTGCTGGGACATCAAAGCCCCAGAGGTGCTGAAGGTGTCTGCACGGGGGTGCAATGGCCTTGCTGGGACATTCTCTCTACGTATGGGGACAGGCAGCCACTTTCCATGGTCGTTTCCTGCTGTGCCAAGTCACAAAATTCAAAGGAAACCTAGGGCTGAAGGAGACCAGAGGTGGAGGGCAGGCTCCTGATGCCAGTCGTTGCTCCTGGCAGCTGCTGGGCCTGGTCCCCTCAGTCCCTGGTGACCTGCCATGGTCAGGGTGTAGCCTTGGTCCCTTCCTGCAGCAGCACCTTCCTTTGTGTTCAACCCAACATTTCCTCCCTGCAGCTGCAGCCTCTTTCCACCTACCAGTCACCAGGGGCTGAAGAGAGAGCAGGGCTTGTCAGGAGCAAGAAGAAACAAGATGTGGGCAGCTGCAGGTCATCCTCACTGTCCACACCTCAGTTTTTAGGCACCACGCGAGGGCTGCTCGGGTCATCTGCTGCTCCCCTTAGTGTCATCCTCAAACTCAGCAGTTCCATTTCACTGAGAAATGGTATTTCCGTGGGTCTGGGTGTGTGACAGGATTCTGCTGAGTTTTAGCTCAATAGCTCTGCCTGACCTACCAAGTCTGACGTTTCTAGGAAGAAATGTGCTCTCCAGGGACACGCCCTCTGTGGCCACGGCTCCAGCTCTCGGAAAATTAACTAAGAAAGATTTTTTACTATTTTATTTCTCAAATACTGCCCTGAAAAGCAAATCAGACTTAAATGTGCACAGTTCTGTGTTCTGTCTCAGCCAGGCAGGCTGGTCTGCACCCAAAAAATCCCAACTATCTAGGTACATTAACATGCATCTAAAATTTCAAGTGAAAATTCCTGTACCCAGTAGGAGCCTATTCAAGGGCTGCTGCAGCCAAGCAGAAGACATTTGCTGATTTAAGAAGGCTTGTATCAACCCAAAAGCCTCCTGTAGCCATCCCCGTGCAGAGAACTGGAACCATGGACCTAATTTTTCACTGGAGATGGCCTGTCCTGCCCCCAGCAGCAGCCATTGCCCAGACCTGCTCATCCAGCTCCTGCTGGGCATGCAGGGAAGGTCTCCCTCCACTCCTCAGGAGGGGTGAGGGACAGGGAGCAGGTTTGAAATCCATTCAGGGAAAGTCCAAACCATTTGTAAAGGAGTGGTCACATGCCTAAGCCAACATGCTTACTTAAGGCTTCTGACCTGCTGCAAGGGACCTCCAGGTCCACACCTGTAGGGTTACATGGGACAAGCCAAGTCAAACCTGCGTGTCATGCATTGTCCCATCTGGAAGCTTGTAACATCCATCCATGGTGGGCCTCTCTGTTGCAGACTGAAGGTGATTTTGCTTTTTTTCCCCCCCTGCATGCTTTGTCTTCTGGTGTAAGTCCTCAGCTTTGTTTGCCATGTCCAAGTTGGCCTGATAGGACCAGCTGCTACAGGAGAGGTGATCCAACATGGAAAGGACCTGTCCTGGGGATGGAGACTGGGATGGGCACCAGCTCCTGATCAGCATGTTGAAACTTGGAGAATGAGAGACGCAGGGTTATCAATCTGGGGGTTGGCTCCTCAGGAGCCTTTCTCAGAGGTGTGTCCATCCAGGGCATTTCACTGCAGTGATGATGTTCAGAATAGGGGAAATGGCCAAATCCTCCATTCATGTGAGTCGTGGTAACTCTGTCAGATGTTGGGTCTGAGCTCCTCCCCTGGGGATGCCAACTGCTGCCCCAGGTAACCATCGCTGAGAGTGAGGGAGAAATTGTCTCTAAATCCATTTTCCAGCTTGAGCTGAATTATCTGACAATGTGTGACTGAGATGGGACGAGGTAGAAACAACCCTCCTGAGCAAGCCCATAACCTGTGTTTCTCCTTGACCTTTACAAGAAACTTCAAAAGCCTGAAAGAGTGTCTGTGTTGGAGGGGAAAACCAGACAAAAACCTGGTGATCTTGGCTGTGGGTCCTTGCTGGTTCCCTTGATGTTTTGTTACCTTGGTGTTTGTATCTCCCAATTGTGCAATAACAACCGTAGCTAACAACATTTAGACACGTATTCTTGCTGCACTGGATAAATCAGGGAGGTTGAAGCATGTCTAAATGTTCATCTTAGGTATCAGTTAATTAGGATGATTAAAATGTCCCAAGGTCATCAGTGCTGCTGATGGCCCCAGCTGCCCGTGCTCCAAGCAGGGTGAGCAGCAACTCTGGTCAGGGCTGCTCTTGATCTTGGGTTTCTTTTCAAGGGGTAGAAAACCTTGAAGTCAAAGAACTTTTCAGAAAAGTTGAAAATGCAGAGAATGCCACACGTAACAAACAGGATGGAAACTGGAAGTGCTATAATGTAATTAAAGAAATGAATTTTACAGCTCAGCCTGGAACACGGATTTCAGCCTTGGCATCAAAAATTTTGCAGAGTGGAGGAGAAGGTTTATAAAGGGGTGTTAGGAAAAAAAGGAGGAAGAAATTCCCATGTGAAGAGATGAATGTTGCTGGCTACGTATCTTCTAAAGGAAAAGAGGCTTATTGAAATATTGGCTAGTCCAGAGAAGGTGCATTAGGAAATTTTCTCATAAAATGAGCCCAAGAGAGCTTTCACTTACACTAATCAGTGGCAAATTTTGACCTTCATGCAAAGCACTTTGTTAAAATATTATTAAGGGTAGAACCTATTTTCATAGCAAGTTGTTGAGACCAAAGTTGATAGGGCTTTAAAAAGGAGTCAGCTATTGATCAAGGATAGCAAGAGTATTCATGGAAGTCATGGGACAGATTTGTAAACCCAAGATTTCAGTATTTAAACCCCATTAAGAATATCCCACTGGCAGAGGTGGGGGCTGTGGCAGCATTCCCAGCCCCATGCCTAGGGTCTCATGGCCAATGTTGGTGTCCATCATGGTGTCCCCAAACCAGGAAGACAGTCCAACAAGTGGGTCAATGCCATGACTGAGATGATTTACCAAATAAATTCTAGGTTATTTTAACAAAAGCATTTGCCTGAAACCAAATGCTGTTTATCTGAAATGTGTCTATGCTTCCACAGTGTCAAGTGTCCTCTAATTTAGAGATTACTAAAAAAGAATTGAGCTAGAGATGGTCTGCACAGCTTCTATTTACATTTTCTTGGGAGCTGCTACATGTTCTGAAGCATCTGAACAGTTTGTGAACAGAAGAAAATTAGAAAAAAAAAAAAAAAAGCCTTTTTTTTTTTTCTTTTCTGCAAAAAACAGCCAAAAATAGACGCAGAGATGAAAAAGTGAGAGAAGTGAGAGCTTTTCCAGTGAGCCCACAGCGTAAACACTCATTAACCTCCTTACTGAATCACACAAGTAACAAAATGCTGAGGTATTTCAATAAGCATCTAAACCAGAGAACTCAATTAATGTTATCCTTAATCGCACCTGCAGGTTCATATGTTGAGGTTTTGACTGGATTTTAAATAACAAATTGAGTACGAAAGCTTGTTCTTCGTGGGGTGTTTCCAAAGCTCAGGTGAAAAACATGGGCATTTGATACTTGGATGTTGCCTGCAAGATTAGAAATACTTAGTAAAGAGAGCTATAATTAATTTTTCAGTAATGTACTTTTTTTCCAAACACTTTCCCACCAGTAACAAAGCTGATACCATGACTTTAAGACCTCCTGCTATGAAGCACCTACAACAGTGACCTGAGTTCTGCTGGGTGACCAGGTGCTGTTACGGCTCTAAACCTTTTCTTACACACTGGCCTGTAAAAACACATTCAGATTTTTCAAATCTGCAATATTTAGACTTCACAAACGTCTCTTTACAGATAAAACACAAAACTGAGAATATTTAAATTCTCTTAATTTACTCAGTTAAAACATTATTCTGAGAAAAAGAAAAAAAAGAATGTTTACATTCCTAGGGATGTGAAGGAGAAAGCAACAAGTCCCATGAAGTACCTACAGCATAAACTCGGGCACACTAGAGTACAGCAGCAATGTACAGCTTTTATTTATTTACCCAATAAAATGGGACATCTGGCACCAGCCCCTTTGCTGCTGCTGTTGCTGAGGTTTCCACCATGCCATAAGAAAATGTCTGTCAGGCTGGAGAAACTTTCTTTGGGGTAAGGATCTAACAACGTTTTCTCTAAATCAAGAGAGACTTTCATGTTTTTAGAGCTATCATTCTGCAGCTGAAGGTGGTTCTAGACATTTCATCATCTTCTTCATTTTTATTAATCTAGACTTGAGTTTACAAAAATAGCCTCCTGCTCATCTCAGAGCAGTGTGTTGTATAAAGTGAGGCTGGTTTAGGATAATACTTTTCCTTAGTGACTAAGTCGTTGACATTTTGAAGAAAAATAGCACTTTGCAGAATAACAAAATGCTTTCCCTGAATTCAGATTTCTAAATTAGGATGTGATGGGAGAAGGAGATTGACATTTCTCAGGGAGGTTCTGCAGCCAGACCCATTCTGTTTGCAAACCAGAGACTTGCTCCTGACCTTGCAGCACCGGTCCGAGCCAGAAGGTCCCCTGGGCTGTGTCAATGCTGCTCCTCAGCTGGGAGGGAGCAGATCATCATGTCCAGGACATGCAAGTGTCAACAAAAGTCAGGAAGGTTGCTCAGCTCTTCCTGGTCTTTGTCAACAGCAGGTATAAAAAAAATACCCTAGAAACTTGCATCACTTTGAATAGAATTTCCCATCCAAGGTCTGAAACCATAGTTCCCTGATGGTTTCATTTTAATTCTTTAATTTTTGCTCAGTTAGCCCAGGGTTTTGGACCTGGCTCTGGGCTGTGATGCTGTATGTGATGACAGTGAGAGGAACCTGCCCCTGAACAACTGCTGGTGTGACACCAGCCAGCAGGGCCAGGGCTGGGAAGGGCTGTTCCTAAGTGTCCATCTCTGCAATAAAGTGCCCCGTGGGAAAGTGCCTGGGCAGGTAGCACATGGGAATGACTGTCTCACACAAAGGCTGAGGGAGGGTTTCCAAGCCCTGGAACAGCTGGCTCCTGCAGCTGTGTCACCAGGGAGCAGTGGGGCAACAACCAGAATGACTTTGCCAGGGAAGCTGAGTGAGGTTATCAAAGGGATTTGTCCTCAGTGCTGCAGAAATGAACCAAACGCCTCAGGTCTGCTCCCTACCAGGAAAGTCAGACCAGCAGACACAGCTCTGCTGTTCAATTCCCTTTCCACCCTCTCAGTGAACAACTTCCTGCCAAGCTAAACAAAACCTGGTTTTACTCGGAGATTTAGGGCTGGTTGGAGTTTATTTTCCTGTTCAGTAAGTGGGGTATGTGGTTGGCATTGACAAAAACAACTTGACTGGGTCTGACCCTGCCTAGTGCCCTCTTTTAGCTGCTCAGATTTCTAGATTTCTTTCAGGTGATTTTTATTGCTCTGCATTTGAGAAAACAAGTCCTATTTGTGTTCCTGCAGAGGAAGATTTCTTTCATGCTCAGTGCATGAGGAGCAGCCAGGGGGTCGTGCATGTTCCTACAGTGGTGAGAGGATGTGCAGAGAGGGTTGGTATTGGCACCCTCGGATTAGGTGGGTTTGGTACCCAAAAGACATCTCTATTTCCAGAAACAATATGCTTGGTTCTTGTGTGCTAATAGTATGTTTATGATGTGCTAATGGTTGTTCAGCTGTGAAGCAAGACTCTGAGCTGCAGCACGACACTTAACGAGTTGTGCTGGTTCTGCATTAGAAGGGGCAGCAGAAAGAGCAGCTTGGCCTTGACCTTAGGGACACGTCCTGGGGACATGACATGTCTTAGGGACATGGTTTGGTGGTGGCCTTGGCAGTGCTGGGTTAGTGGTTGGACTTGACAATCTTAAAGGTCTTTTCCAACCAAAACAATCTGATGACTGACTGACCTTGGCAGGGACTTGTCTTTGGGTTGGGTGTCATCTCCTGGAGCAGGACCCTGATACGTAAGTAATAGGTAACCTAATAGTTTACATTTCACTGCCTTGACCAGGACAAAGCTATTGGGTTTGACAACAGCTCTCACAGCCAGATGTAACTCAGTCCCTCGTGGAAGTCAGTAAGTGACTCCTTTGAGAAGCACACGTTGGTTGTTTCAAGCCCTCGATGTGTGCTTGGAGGCCCTGCTGTCCTGTGGGCTCTGCAGCAGGTGTCTGTCCCTTGCTCCCAGGCAAGAAATGCCTCTCCTCCCCCTGAGGGTTTGCACAGGGACTTGTTCCATGCCTTGGCCAGGCACTGTTCATCTCCTGCCTGGTTTCCAACACACATCTGTACCAAAGGAAAAGGGTTGTACCTCTCTACGACTCCTTTGTAACAGAATAATCCACATTACAGTTCACCATTGTGTTCCTCTTTTTTTTTTTTTTCTCTGATTTGTGGCATTTTGTGTCTCTCTTTCTCTTGGAAAGTTTGAAGTCAAACCCTGTAATGTGCTCTGCCTTACACTCTGGATAGAGACGTGCAGCCATGACTCCAGCTTAATTAAGTCTCCTTTTACAGAAATTGTAGATGTTTTATGAATTTCATCATGGCATTGGCACATCTCACTATGTAATTTATAGAGATTTCTAATGATTCATTTGATAGACACTGTCTGTGGATTTCAGTTCATCAGGGATCAGCAGAACTATAATTACATGGTAATTATTAAATAACTTATTCACAAATTGCTGTGCCAGTGAAAGCAAATATCAGAGCAGCTGAAGAGCATCTCGTTCAAGGCGTGTGTCATCTATACCTACCAGGGCTGCAGGGAGGGGGGTGCTTACTCCCAGCACAGTAGTGATCTGTACATCAGGAAAGAATGTCATAAAAATGAAAATGAGAGTTTTCTTCTGGGAAGAGTTGTCTGTGCCTGTGTTCCCAGAGCTTGAAGGATAAGACTTTCAGCTGGGAAAGCTTCCAGGAGGTTAACCTGGAGGTGGCTGGGGAGGAACCCTGGTTCCCCCTGGGCAGGGCAGCATCTCAGTGAGCTGACCCAGGGTGTCCTGGACCCTGAATGCACAGGTACCAGCTATTGGCCTGGGTAGCCTGGAGAAGAGAAGGCTCCAGGGAGACCTGAGAGCACTTTCCAGTACCCAAAGGGGCTTCAGGAATGCTGGGGAGGGACTTTAGACAAGGGCAGGGAGGGATGGGAGCAGGGGAACTGTTTCAAGCTGAAAGAGGGGAGATTGAGATGAGATCTTAGGAAGAAGGGTGGTGAGACACTGGATCAGGTTGCCCAGGGAAGTTGTGGCTGCCCCATCCCTAGAACTGTTGAACCCAGGTTGGATGGGGCTTATTTCCAGGAGGCTGAAGGTGTCTGGGTGGTGCCCTCCAGCCTCAGGTGGGAGTGACACGCTGCAGAGGGAGGGGGTCAGTGCATGGGGCAGAGGACAGCACCTGCCAGGAGATTCCCCTGCTCCCAGGCCCCCATTTTGGAGCTGGGCATAAGCAGAAGTGGAAGAAAATGAAGAAACCTGCCCTTTATCATGAACCTGGCCAAAACTTTTGTTTCAAAAGGCCCAGCAGTGTCAGGCCCAGGCTGTACAGGCAGGGGGAGGCAGTGCTGGGGCACACCTCTTGTTCCACCTCAGATGTCTATTTTGCCTTATTTACTTGCAGAAATACAGCAACAGTTGTGCAGATTTGAAGAATGACCTCTGAGAACAAGAATATCATTATTGGGAGTCAGAGCAATGCTAATCATATGTTTCTGAACAGCAAAAATGCCAGCAGACTTCTAGAGCTGCATTATTCATGAGCTTCTTGTTTATACATTGGAATGAAAGACCAAGCTAGAAGGATGCAGGCTCCTTCCTCTCTTTCCTTCATTTTGTTTTGCTCCCAACAGCTGTAAGAGTCAGTAAAGCAGCAGTTTTCTCTGGAAAAATCTGAGATAGGAAAGAAGGACTAATGAGCAAGTAGTGTTCATCTGTTATAATGTTATAAGTTGAACAACTAAATAAACCCATGGTATTTCATGTGCCTTCTGAGATGTCAACATGATTATAATGTTCTTGGGACACAGGAAAGTTTCTCTGTTTGCTGCACCCTGGTTTTGTTGCCACAGGCTTGGCCAGCATGTGGGGCAGCTCATTAGCAGCATCATTAGCACTTGGAGATCAGTGGAAGTTCTGGCTCAGGGCAGGGTGTCTGTTTTTTCTGTGTCTTGGTCCGTTCTGCTGTTCCATGGTGCAGAGCTGGTCTATACCCTTGGTTTAGAAGAGCCAGATGTTGGGAAGGGTTCACTAGGCATTTAGAGAAATGCTTTCAGAAAACTCTGATAATGTTCTTGCTCCTCTTCCATGAAACAAGCTACTCCTTTTCCTCCATTCCTTTTATTTAAAACCTGTCATTTACTTTAAGGCTTTTTCTGTTGTGAGAATCTCCAAGGCTGGTTCCTACACCCCAGCTGATCATCCCTGGACATTTGGGTGGTTTATGACCTGGGCCATAAACACAGGCCCTCAGTGCAGGGTGCAAATTGGTTGTGCTTTTTATTGTCTTTTATTTTTGGTGATACCAAAGAGTGTTTTGTAACAGGATGCACAGCCTTGAGAGGAGTGCTCTTTGATTTGCCCTCAGATCAGCCCTACTGCTGGGTTTTCTCAGCACACAAAAGTGCTGGTGGAACTTGTCTTTGTCTGCAAGACAGCAACAGGTTTCTCTCAGCTGGAAACTGGGAGCCTTCAAAATCCTTTTCTGCATCTTGAAGGGGCCTGAGTCTCTTTGGGAAAACAAAACAAAACAAAACCAAGTGATAGGACCTTAAACTAGTGGGTGGATTTTTGTGATACTCAGGAAGTAAAATGCCACATGGATGGGGTTGTTTGCCAGAAGCTCTTTGCTCAGCATGAACATCCCTGATTTATTCATTTCCTCAGAGCACTCCCATGAAAAGTGCAGCCTTGGGCATAGACCAGTGTGTTAGGGTGGGAATTGTTGTGATAGTGGGGACAGAACTGCCTGCTCCTACTGCCAAGAATGCATGCCCTTTATTTTAAATATTATTTTGAATGTTTGTAATGGAAATATATTTTTTGCTTGTTAGTATTTTACACACACACACCCCCCAGTAAAATTCCATTTAATTTTTTTTTCTCCACACTATGAAGTAGTTAATCCTACATAAAAGAAGAATATTCATTCTAGAACTTATTAATAATTAGATATATAAATAAGTAAACTTTAGAATACTCCAGAATTAAAACTGTTATTTTAGTACCTTTCTTTGATTTTTCCCTAAGAAAATAAAATCCTTTTGAATACTTTTGAATTTTTAGATAAGAGTTTGCATCCATCCCATCACTCCTTGTCTGTCAGCCAAGAACACATGCAGTGCCCAGCCCTGGCACTTCACAGAAATGGATTTCAGTGAGAGCTCTTAAAACATGACTTTCATTGGCTTTCTTTCACAAGAATACACTCTAAAGTCTCATTAAGATGGTTTTCTACAGGCTTAAAAATATTTGAATAGTTGCTGGAGAACTCTTGCTCTCAAGCAGACCCAAACTCCTGCAGTGAGGGTTGCAAAGGATGGAGGGAATAAACTACAACTCAGGTGTCAAACTCAAGGTTAATAATTCCTTATTTTTTGTATTTTCTCCTAGACACTGAGCTACTAAATACTTCTCCTCCTGTAAACAAGCCATTACTAGGCAACTCAGGTGTAATAACTCAAACCTGTAGAAGAGCTCAAATTGTAATTGCAAAGTATTAATGGTGAGTTGAAGACACAGAATAAGTGGAATTCATGTCTCTGCCCAATCCACTTTCACTTTCCAGCAAAAAGAGCCATTATTAAATATGTTTTTCCTTTTACCATTTTACTCAGACACCCTCTGGCTTACCTAGGGTTAAGACCTTCCTTTCAAAATAAATAATTAAGATTTAACAAAGCTGATAAAGCCCAGCAGAGATTATACTAAATAAGCCTGGTTACTTGTCAAAGGTCATAAATGAAAATAGTTAGGAGGATTATTTTTTTTTTTTTTAGTTTATGTGCTTGTATGTAATTGCCAGTTGTATTTTGGACCAGCCATTGATTTTTCCACTACTGTTACATGTACAATATACCATTAATTCCTCCAATAATAAAAAAATTGTACTGGTGCAGGCTGAAGTGACACAAGTGTTTTGTCTTCTCCTGCTGCAAAACACTCTCCTTAGGATCTGCCAGGCTGCCAGTCTGGTAGCACCATGTTTTGACATCTTCTCAGAGCTAGAAATTGCCCGCTCATTAGAGATGTTACTGATCTTGAGTAAGCACCTGCCCCTAACCTATTAAACCCCCCCCCCATCATTAAGCTCTGCTTCCTCTTGCCCAGTGTCTGTAAATTCTGTTCCACAAAAATATCTAATTACACCTTTTCAAGTAATTTACATTTGTCTTAAGAAAACTGATGGGATTTTTAACCTCATAGAAATAGGGAAACTGTTGAGAATGTTGATGATTAATATCTAGACAGCAAAATACCAGAAAAAAGAACACAACAGAACCATGTTAGACAGAAGAGCAGAGAGCACGTGCTGCTGCTGGGGACTGCTCCGTGCAGTGCCTTCTGTGTCTTGGCTGTGGGTCTGACTGCTCACTCTTCCTGAAAGAAAATATTATTGAGCAGGATGGATTTCTATGCTTTTGTGTGTGTCATATCCTGAAACAAGATTTCCAGAAATGTAAGTTTTTAGCTGAAGGCAACCTGACTTTGTTCCAGGAGTCATTTCACCCTCGGGGTTAAAATACCTGAAGGGATGGGGAGAAGAGGTGGGCTGCATGCTGCTGGGGCTGGGCTGGTTTTCTGCAGGCAACAGACTGAAGCAGCTTTTTCTTTCTTCTGCTGAGTTTCTTCTGTTCTTTTGGGGAAGAAAAAGGTCGGGTTATGCTGTTAAGGCACTGGGAGTGGGGGGATGCTGGGGTCGGTGAGTCCAATCCCCTTGTGCCACAGGCTGCTCCGTCCTGTAATCCCTTCCATAACCTGATGGAGTTTCCTCCTCCTCGGAGGTGGTTTTCCTTCTCAGAGGCTGTTAAGAGGAGGGCAGCAAGGCTGCACAGGCTGCAGCCCCACAGCTGAGCCCTTGCTGAGGGACCCATGTGTCCCTGCAAACAGGGGCTGATAATCACTCGGTTCCTCATTCATATACCAGGGAAGGTCCTAGGCAAATAATTACAAGTAATTGGCCTCTGCTAAACTAATAGGCAGTTTTTATTTACTTACTCATTTTTACCTGCCTATATCCTTTAACAGCTCCTTCAACCTCATGCTTTTCCAAAGCCCTGAATGCCATGAAGTTGCAGTTGTGTGTCCCTACCCCCCTGGAACATGTCTCCAACTCCCAGTCCTGCAGTACCTGCTCTCCTCCCCTCCCTGTCAATTTACTGTTGTTTTGATAATTTTATGTGCAAATGTGTTTAAATCCCTCTGACCTGAGTACCCTGAGCTGACTGAATTTTGCTTTAGCTCTGGTCTAGCAATTTCCATGGCCATTTTGTTCCCGGGAATGCCTTCTTGTATGCTTAGGCTAAAACCGAAGCAAAAGATTATTTTTAGCTCCATGTTTAATTTTTCTACCCTACCTTTGTGAACAGAGGGGCTCTCGTTGTTCTTAAGGCACCTACAGGGCTAAGGAGTGTTCTGCAGCCCTGTGCTGTGGTTCCCTTTCCAGGGTGTGTTCCACTGGGCACTGGGGCAGCTCCCAATTCATCCCTGCTCCACTGGGGCAGCTCCCAATTCATCCCTGCTCCACTGGGGTTTCCAGAAGCAGCTTTTTTTATGGTCAAATCTCTTTGTTCCTTGTGGTTTTCCTTCTCGTGCTGTGTAGCCTTTCATGGGGTGGTTTCCCATTTTGTGAAGAGATTTTCTCTGCAAGCTTTTTTCTGGCTGGGATCAGAAAGGAACTCCAAGAGACCATCTCTTCCCTTTTGGTAAAAGGCAACATTAAATGTTCTTGACATTAAGCTGCACCTCCTCATCCCAGCTCTCTTTAGTAGCTTATATTCTCCCCAGAGTTCTCTTTTGAGGATCACAGCTGTAGTTGCAACTCGGGGGGGTTTATCCTTGTGCTTTATTTAAAGGCACTCAGCTGGGTTGTTTCCAGCAGTTGCCCCTCAGGTCTCCTCACCACCACGAACCAAAACTGGCTGTAAAAGGACACTGTGGCTTCTTTCTCCCCGTGGTAGTGTGACCCAGACACTGCCCTCCTGGCCCCACACCTCCCTTCCTTCCCCTGCACCAGGCTGGGCTGTTACACTGGCACCTGCAGCTGCATTTCTCTGTCTGGAACTGCTCTAGTTGTCTTTATCAAAATCTGACTTTGCAGAGAAAAATGTTTCTTTTTGTTGTCCCAAGAAGACTTTTCTCCACTCTTCTCAAAAGTACTGTTAGCCCAGGCAGTGTATTTACCTGTGCTGTCATCTCCTGCTCCTCTGCACCCCATCCCAACGCCCCATAGGACCCAGCACCCTTCCCTGTCCCACCCTTGCTCCAGCCCCAGCTGCTCCTCAGAGCTGTGCTGCCCCTGGTGACACTGGCTCCTTCCAGGGCTCTGCACTGCTTCCAGGAATTCTGTTATTCCTCCCCAGCCACGTTCAGTGTCCAGCTGTGACTCGTACACCCCTTCTCCCACAGCTGGTGGCCGTTCTCAGCACTATTTGTGCTTCTTCCACACATTTTTTCCGTGTGATTTGCTGTTCTCTCTGCATTTATGTGTTTTCTTTCTCCTCCTGCACAGTTGCAAAGATCTCTTGACCTTCCCCCTTTTTCTTCCTAAAGCTGCCATGGTCAGGGATGCAGCCCCCACCCCTGGGGGTGGCTGTGACTGGTCCTTGGGTGAAGCAACCCTGCTCCAAAAGCAGCTTCATGACTTCCACACGTTTGCAGGGCATGGCAGCACTCAGAAATGACAGGACAGGGCTTTCTAACTCCAGACTTGCTTGTCCCACACCATCGCTGGGAGGTTCTGCTTTCTATGGGGACATCTCTGGCAGCATCCCCAGGCACTCCCCCTGTGGTGGGTAGGGTGTTGGTAAAGAGAGCTGAACCTTAACAGGCAGTAAAAGGGATGTTTGAACATGTTAGAAAACATTAAACTGTACCTCTCATTAACTTTTCCCAAAGAATGCTACTCTGCTTTGGCTCAATCTGTTCTGGCCTGTTTTCCCAGCACAGTCTGGGTATCGTGTTTTTCTATTGTATTTCTATGTTGTTTTTTTTCCATCCTTGAAAATTTAAGCAGTCCTGATACAGAAGGATTGTGGTCCCAGGAAAATGAAGGACAGATAATACCACTCTTTCCTGCACATCCCTGCCTCCCAGTCTTACTAAGAAGTCATTAATATATTTTAATTTTAATGAAGCAGCCTAGCATGCTTATAGAAAAACCAGCTGGTTTTGTTTTCTCTCTATAGACCTGAACAATGTAATGAATAAAGATTTGCAAAGAGTTTTAGAACTCAAAACTAGACATATATCCCCCTCTCTGAATCCTTGATCTCGTAATGTATGTAAAAAATGAGATTTTTGCAGGAATAATACATGATATTACTACCTTTACTCCCAGGCTCAGTGATGCTACGAATATGTGACTTTATGCTACCTTAAGCACCCACAATTAAGTCTAGAGCCAACATTTCCAAAAGAGGCATAGTCCTAGTAAAATCCCAGCTGGTTTGGGTATGGTATTTTGCCTTTTAATGAAAGATTGTACTCGTTGAGTATGATAATTTACTTGATTGTTGCAAAGAATGGTTTTATTCTGCAGCAAGAGGAACCTTTTCCTTTATAGGAAGCCATAGCAACAGGAGGGACTGACTCCTAAACTCGCAAGAAAATGATCCTGTTCTTTTAGGGCAGCCAGAAAAACAACTTTTGTCTTCATTATACAATGCATTTGAAGCAAAGGAGATAATTACACAAGAGAAGCAGGATGTAATTTCTCAGAACATAAAGATTTTGAAGAAATTAAAGACACCTCCAAGAGACCTGCAAGGCTGCCCAGCCAGGGGCTCGACCCCAGCTGGTTGCCCACGCAATGAAGCTTCAGCCAGGACCTTCACTGTGCCTCTCTCTTGAGAAAGCAGAATTGATGTCTTAAGCAGAGTGATTCAAACCCCACTAACACATTGCTATGGCTATTGCAGTTTCCTAATCTATGCCACTGTGACAAAGCCCTTGCTTTTAAAAAAGATTCAGTAATGCTGAAACCAATTTAGTTCATCAGTCTTCATTGTATGATTGTTATTTCTCTGGCTCTCTCCCATTTTGCTTTAAGTCTTTGAAATGCACTGGGAAAAACTCCACTTTGCACCGCAGTCAGTTAAGCAGAAACCTTCTTGTGGAACCCAACAAACCCCAGCTGAATCCTCTACCATCATTTGTGTCCTTCGCCCGCTTTGCTTCAGCCTTGCTGGAATCAGCCAGTTCCTGCAGCCCAGCTCCATGTGCAGGATGTCCCCTGGGATGCTCCCAGCTGGAGCACCCTCCTCTTCATCTTCTGCCCCTTGCAGGACATCTGGGCAGATGTCCAGACCCACCTGTTGCTCTCCCTCCTTCCATTGCTGCACACATCAACTGCCCCTCTGCAGGGGCAGGAAACCTCAACCAGACTTTAAACACTTTTTATGTTAAAGACTGATCAAGAGGTCACTGACCTTCATGGGCTTCCAATTTCAAATAGACTTGTAATGCTGGAGTGGAACAGCTGAAATTCCACTTGATTTCAAAAACATGATTGGATTTACCAGTGACAGTGATGAATTTGTCAAGATGTCAAATAAATATTTTTAAGACTGGAAACATTCATCTGTATTAGCAGAATTCTTAGCGCCTGTCACTTGGTAAAGAAACTTCATGATTTTTTGTGTGGGAAGATATTTGTCTGTTATTTCACTTAGAATCACTTCTGCATCCCATTAACCTGAAAAGTAACTGTAGGGGGAAGAATGCAGAATTGGATGTGAGTGTTGAGTGTGCTCAGCTCTTACCTGTGCCCCCATTGTTGTCAACTCACTTGCATTTTTTTCCATTAATTTCTTGTTATAGTCAAGATATGGTCAATGGTCTTTTGAGCTTGGTAATTTTGTTAAATCTTTTATTAAGAGTATTGAATTGCTGCATTGAGAAGGTAGCTTGCTTCTGTGCAAGATTGATTGGGACTGGTATTTCATTTTGCATAGGACTATTCAGAGCTAATAAAAAGGCACAGAATAATGAATTTTACAGTAAAATTATAATGAAAAGCCACAGGTGTTTTTTTCATCAGACTGAATGCTGGAGAATTGTGCTCTTCTCTTAACTTTTCCTGTTGTTTGTATTGGTTGCCCCAGGTGAAGTAAACATCCTCAAAACACATTTGATGTTTTTGATACATGTGAAAGACTTCAATAATTAAAAAGACATTTCTAAAAGTTCACTAAAGCACAAAGCTATTTCTTAAATCCATTCTTTGTCCAAAATTGTTACTTTGACTTATATTCATCAAAAGAAATTACCTTCAATGAAATGGGCAAAACCCCCTTTGTCCTAGGCAGGTTTCAGCAATTCCCAGGAGAAAAGTTTTTGAGCTTGAGAACTCCAAGGGTGGCTCTGCACCAGTAGGTGCATGTTTGGAGTGTGGTGGTCCCAATGTCATTTACTGGTGACATGGGAATGAGGTAGCTGGGGAAAGACAGACCCTGGTGTGTGGTGCACGGGGGTCTGGTCCCCTGCAGGTTTGTCACCAGCCCACAAAGGCCAACCCCATCTTTAAATAAAATTGTCGTGTCTGTTGCATGACTGTTTGCTGTCTCATTCTGTATTTGTCTTCCATGTGTGATTAACTCCCAAATGTTCTTTTTTTTTTCCTTTTCCCTTTTTGTAGAAATTATTGAGCCTACTACCTCTAGTGCTGTCTCAAGCCCAGGTCAGTATCCACATACATTCACAAAGTATGTTTGGGTACTTCTCTCAGGGACTCATACCTGACGCGTGGCCATGTCAGTGACCAGAATGGAGAGGGGCAGCTTGGTGTGGTAGTGCTGGACTGTCCCCTTCCTGTCTTTGTGCATTCATTGCTTTGTCTTCCCCTTCAGGCTTTATGTCTTGTCCTCTTTCTGAACTTCCCCTTCTGAGAGACCCTCTCCCTGCATCTCTCTCTCTCCTGCTCATTCTCTGCCCCAGGGTGATGGGCCGCGTGGTGGGATGGCTGTGTCTTTTCTTCCTGATGACCTGACTCTTCTCTGGTGTTGCTGTAAACATGAACGTTGGTTTGAGGCTTACAAATGTCTTGCTGTCTCATCACTGACAGACCCTAGGATGGATCTCAGACTCCATTGTGAGGTCCTTCTCATTTCAGGGTGCAAGAAGGTGTTCCTGCAGAGCTGAAAAGCCTGCCTTCCTGCTTGGCAGGTGGTAAGAGGTCTTGGCCATTCGTGGCAATTCCCTATTTTCTTGGGGGTTTTCTGTTGCTGCAGGACACTCTCAGTGGAGCTATTGAACAGAGGCTGCCCTGCCCAGGGTTGCTAGAAGATGGCATTGGGACAGCCTGTGTCAATAGGCCAGGTTGGATGGGACTTGGAGCAACCTGGTCTAGTGGAAGATGTCCCTGCCCGTGGCAGGGGGGAGGTTGGGATCCAACCCAAACCATTCAATGATTCTTTGACTGAATATGCCCAACCACCCTTTGGAAGGGGCAAGTGGTGAGCCCCACATGCCCTGCTCTAGCTCCTAAACACCTTCCCTGAAGTGCAGCCACAGCATCAGACCCAGCAGGTTGATATTCTTTCCAGGTGCAGTATGTGATAAGATGTGCAGTGCTCAAGTGTCTTCCAAGGAGGAGCCTTGGTAGTGTTATTGGGATCATCGGTGAGACAAAGACAAGTAGAATTTTCCTCTAGCAAAATCTACACATGAAGTAAACTTTTATATCGCAATTAAGATTAAAAAATTAGAGCCTGTGCCAGCAAGCCACAGTGATTGAGTTATCTACTCCCCAGCTGAAAATGCAGATTAACCAGAGTGTTACAAAAGGAAACCTCAGCAGCAGATGATCCGCCCACCTTAGCACTTACAGGAGCAGAAAGACAAGTGCATAAATCTTCAGTTCTTTTAATTAAAGGGCTTAGGAAAGGTGTCCTCTGTGGAGAGGCTCTCTGGCTGCCTGCTTTCCTGAGCATCCTTCTCCAGCACCCTGCTCTCCCAAGCACTCTGTCTGTCATGGGCACAGAATCTACCACCTTTGCAGGGCAAACCTGCTCCTGAAAGCAACTGAGCAGCTTCTTCTTGGCCACTGCTCCTCACAGACCACAGCAGGAGCAGGAGGGGTGAACTTCACCTGCACAAAGCTGATAGTGTTTGTAATACTAGTTCCTGTCCTTGTGATTTTTCACAGCTGCTTTGGATTACCAAGCAGCTGAAAATAAGCTAAGACGTTATTTGTGTAGCTAAGAGAAGCCAGGAAGAAGAAAAGAGCCACAGATGCAAAGCAGTGATAGGAGAACCTCATTCTGCGTGGTGTTTCACACGGGGGTTTGTAATGGGTGGGAAAGTCCCCGTAGCCTGATGCTGTTCCAAGCTCTGTTCAAGTAACGATGGTTTATAGTAGGAATGGACTCCAGTGACATTTTGGGTTTTAATCTCCACGGGTAGGCACTACAACTTGGGAGCACAGCCTCTTCTCACTTCAAAAAACCTGACATTCAAGTATTACAGCTTCAAGATGTGCTAAACTTCTTGCTGCCTGTGGAAATTTATGACGAATGAGCAAAATTGTACATATTTTTGGGGAGCAGGATAGAAATGGGAGAATGGAAATTAATAGTGTCCTTTTATAATGATCCCTGCCTTAATTCTGAGAGCACAATGTTAAACAGAGAGGTCATTTTCCAAAGTACAGGTTGAAATTGAGAACATTAAAACTTTGGAACACAGAGGAAAAAAATTAGAAGCTCAATTTGCAATAGATGAAACTACATGAGCTAATCTAACTTTAAACGACTGAGGAAAGGACTATGAGGTCAGTTTGGAAATGAAAAACAACATCTGTTCCCCTGAGAGACAACAGGAAAGGTTCTTTTTAAAGAAAAGCTCTCAAAATGGATTAAAATTTAAGACCAAGTCCTTCCTTCTGGAAATCAGCACTGGTGTCAGCAGTGGCACTGCCAGTGAAATATTCTGTTTGACTTCATCAAATAATGCTGTGCTTATCCCTCCCGTGGTCTAATCTAGCCTGGTTAACAGCTGGATGGTCCCATCCCTAGTGATGCACAGGCAACTAAACAGTTCCCTGAGTGTCAGAAACCAAATCCCTCGTGTACTGCAGCACCAGCAGAGGACACCTTGGGCTAGGGTGGGAGATGCAGGAGAAAACCCAGGTTATTTGTCTGCAGCTGCTCGTGGCAGTGAAATCAGACCTGTCCCTTTGTTTAAAGGCAGCCCCACAGATCTTGGCCAGCAGCTCCCCTCAGACCTTTGTCCACCCTGCTGTCCCTCACGCAGTAACAAGATCAAAAAAGATGGATTATCCTGTAGAAAGCCATTTTTTATCACATCTTGCATCAGTCAGAACACAGAGCATCAGCCTCCTTCTCACTTAATCTAGGCTTTGCAGCTAATTGGCTAATTACTGCCAGCATTTACACTTCCCTTCACTGCAGCTTCAGTGGATGTTTTCCTGGAGATGTGTCATGGTTTTCACCAATAACCAGGTGACAGCTGCTCTCTGTTATTCCCCCACTAGCCTCCCAGGGGAAGATAAAAAGAGAATAAGGGAGAGAGACTTGGAGGTTGGGGAAAAAAAAAAACCTAGAAAAATTTCATTAAATAGTAACAGTGATGATGAAAATTTACAAATACCTGCCAATATGTAGATATGGAACCCAGGCTCCTCAGCGGGCAGTTACTTCCCCACCAGAAAGCCCCAGCTGGCCTGGGCAGCAGATGGAGGTGCCCGAGGCCAGGCTGCTGCTGCCAGCCCCGCGGGGCAGCCAAGGCGGTGCTGCCTGGGGAGGCAGGAGGTGACCAGCAATGCTGGCACCCAGAGGAAACCGAGCAGAGGGAGCCAGACCAAGCATCCAGAGCCCAGCCAGGGAGGTCCCAGGGGCCCCTGAGGAGCCCTTTTATACCCACCCCGGGGGCAGGAGCGCCGTGATTGGCCCGTGGGGACGTGACCCTCCCCTCGGGCACGGCTCAGGTGTGGCTGCAGGCAGCGTTTATCCTCTCCAACCATGGCAAGAGGGCTTTGGTGCTGCAAGGAGTCAGCTCCTCTGATAAGGAGCCACAGGCTGCAGGAGAACCCCAGGCTGAGGCAACGTTTGATGGCAGAGACAGGAGGGAGAGCTGCTGGGCCAGGGCCTTGTAAATCCAGGTAAACGACTGATGGGGCACTCAACAGTGTCCTTGCTGGGGGAGTTTCCCAAGGTCTTTCTTAAAGTTAAGAAACAAAGATTCTTTAGTAATCCCGAAGGTCTCCAAACCACCTTTTGTTAAGATTTTAGTACTTTTTTAATATTTATTTTTAGTATATTTAAGATTTTTGAACAGGCTGCCCAGGGAGGTGGTGGAGTCACCATCCCTGGAAGTATTTAAAAGAAATGTAGATGTAGTGCTTAGGGACATGATTTAAGCACTGGACAGTAAGTTAGGCTATGGTAGGGGGAGTTAGGTTGTGGTTGGATTTGATGATCTTCAACCAGGATGATTCTATTATTGTTCTATTAGTACAACTCTGAATACTGGTTAATTACACTGTTCTTGGAATGTCTTCAACAATTCTTTCTTTATAGTGTGTACAGGTGTATGGATATGAATTCTTGTGGCTGGAAGGGGTAGTGTAAAGGGAAAATGTCACTGCTGTCTTAAGATACTTAGCCCTGGAGTTGTTACTGCCTCTGAGTCCTACAGGTCACTGCTCTTAGCAGCCACCTACTTCCTCAGGGTCGCTTAAGCCCAAGGTCACCAAGGAATAATATCAGTAACTTCTGTATAAGCAGGTGAAGTGCTGCACTGTGGTGATGAGGTTCCAATGTTTTCTACTCTGTGTGCAAACCAGCAGCTTTGAAAGGGGTGCTTACAAAAGGCCTTTTCTCTTGCCCATTTTCATCCTCACATTCAGTATAATTACTCTAATCAACTGGTTTGACCTTCTATTGTTAAAAGTTATTTAGAAGATGCATGTGTAGAATTTCAGCACAGATGTCTTGTGACATTTTCTAGATGTTCATAAGCCATGTGACTGCATATCTTACCTACCCAAAACATTGTGGTTAAAACAATAAATGATCCTTAAGGATTCCTCACCGTTACAAACAACAGGTGACAAACTGTTTAAACCATTTACAATGAATGCAAACCCAAGCCTGTTGCTGAGAGCCATGGAGATACCCTTGTGCTTTCCTCTGCTGGAGCCCCTGCTTACCCTGGGGAGTTTGCTCCCTCAATTTTAAGTGACAATGCTTACAGCATGTAGAATTAGCTGCAAAAGTTAAAAAACGGGGGCCACAGTTGGTATCTGTTTTGTCAGCCACTGCCAGGAGTTGTAGTTACTTTAAATCTTTCATCCTTCAGTGTAATTAGTTCACAGGTGGTGTCTTGAAATGCCTTTGAAGATGCTGCTGAATGCTTAACTCTGGCTAAATAAGTAGCTGTGACATGTCAGAGAGAATAATTGAGGAATCTTCTTTAATTAATGATTCCACATGTTATCAGGCACTTTTATAAAAATTGAAGTTGGGGAAGGTGGGACTTCCACTTATTTAATTTTCTCAGGAACAAAAGCATATGTTTAAATGAGCACTCCAGGCAGGTTGGACAACTCCTTGAACTTCAGTGACTTCTCCCTAATGTGCTTTCCTGCATACCTTGTGGAATGTCCGGAATACCAAATAATACCCGGGATCAAGCAGGAACTGTGTGTTTGGCAGGGAACCTGGCAGCTCCCCCCACTTGTTATGTGCTTATGCAATTTCAATTCCCATTTTAATCAAGAAATGATTTGCATAAGGAAAATCCACAGGGTTGGGCTCTGAATCTCAGAATGTATGGCATTATTTCCTGCTATGAATTTTGTCTTTATATGATGGAAACACTTTTTCTGCCTTGAGCTAGACAGGAGCATGTGGGCAGGAGATAAATGGGTACAGAAAAGACTGGAGTAGAGATGAACCCTGAGGCACCAGAGGATGATCAGCCTTGAGGAACAGCTGGTTGTTCATCAGCCAACACTCAAAATATTCTTTTCTTTCTCTGGTTTGTGGAATTTATTCTAAAAAAACCTAAACAAGTATGAAAAGGTGATCAAGATCCAGGATAACAGATCCTGGATCACTGCAGGTTTAACTTCTGAAATGCATTAGAAAGAGATGTCTGCTTGTTCAAAGAACTTTTGACTCCTGACTCTTCCTCCCAAATAATCCCAGCACAAGTAAGAAGGCAGAGTCTCACTCTCCAACACCCAGCAGAAGAACACCAGAGGTTCTTCTGTCCCAGCTGGCAGACTTAAAAGCATGTACAAGGTTACTAAGTCTTGCAATGAGTAGGTAAGCATCAAGCAGCTAAGCAGTCTCTAAAGAAAGATCAAGAGACCAATCTTATTAATTATTTTGCAGCTTTATGTTCATAACTTATTATGGACATTCCTGTTGCATTTCAGAACTCCAGGCAGATGAGAAATCCCAGTATAGTTGTCTCTGCCAGAAAAAAAAAATAAAATTAAAAATAAATGAGCTTGTCTATTGACCCAGGACCAGCTGCACACTCTACCCAGTGGCAACGTGCTGCTGGGGGGACACAGCCCAGCAAGGCAGGCGCTCAGCCCAGGACCCCTTAGAACTGCACACCAGCTGCACCAGGGGAAATAACTGCCTTTAAAGGATTAATTCAGCTGCTCTTGCAAACAAGTGAACTTTACATCTGTGAATCAGTCTGTGAAAGCTGCATCCTCCAGGTAAAATCTGTGGAATTAGGTAAATGTTCCTGTTTAAGTAGAATGTGTGTTTCAGATAACTCAGTGTGTGCTAGGTGATATTCTGCAATGTTTAACTACTGCATCATTTCAGAAGACTGTTTGAACACAGTAGATCATATTATTCACCCCTTGCTGAATAGATGCATCATTTAATATCAAAAGAGCTACTTTCTATCTGCTGAAAAATCGGATTAGAAGTAGGTAATTTTTAGTTCATTGATTCCTACTCTCTATACCAGTATATAAACTACAAGATTTTTTTTTATTATTTTTTTTTTATTATTGCTTACATGCCTTCTGTCATGGGGGATTTCAATATTAATGAGCATTTCCACAAACATGAGAAGCCCACTTAAGAGGAGAAGCTGTTCTGACACTCACTGATTTGTGTAGCCACCAAAACCCAGGGTTTCACCGAGAGAAATGAGAATGCTGAAATATTTCAGGATAAAATACCTTAAGCAGTGTGCTGAGATTTTGCACTGTCACCTCCCTTGAGACATGCCAGGAGAGCAGTGCAGGGACACCTGTAGTACAACAATTCCAGTAGTGTATGGAAAGGGTAGAGGCTGTGGCAGAGATGCTGAGCTTACTGCTCAGAGCTGTCACTGCTTTGGTGTTGACCCCTTCTCCCACCCCAGTGTTCTGGTGCTGTGCCCAGCAGCCTGACCCAGGGCTCCACCACATTCCTGGGGGATGCTGCCCACCATTCCAGACCCCCAAGGGATCTGGGTCATTTGGGCTGGTGGTTTATCATCACTCAAATGAATTCATGGAATTGTAGATGGCATCAGCATTTGTCGTGTTGGTGTGTGGGAACCAGCACACCTCTGAGATCATAGAGTATGCTGAGTTGGAAGGGACCCATCAGGATCATCAAGTCCAACTCCCGTCCCTGTGCAGGGCACCCCACTAATCACCCCATGTGCCTGAGAGCATCATCCAAATGCTTCTTGAACTCAGGCAGGCTCGATGCTGTGACCACTTCCGTGGAGCACCTGTTCCAGTGCTCAGCCACTGTCTTTGTGGAAAACTTTTTCCTGACATCCAACCTAAACCTCCCCTGATGCAGCTTCCTGCTGGCCTCGTGCCTCTGAAAGGGCAAGAGAAATCCACAGTGCAAAGGTGCCAGCATGCAGCACTGCCTGGTGTGGCAAGGCTGCTCTAAAAGACTTGTGTATAAGGACATGTTCTGATGGAGAGAAGAGAAGCAGGAGATTCCAGAGTGTGATTCATTAGCAGAAAGAGAGCAGTCTTTGTTTTTATTTATCACATAAGGAAATGTTTTATGTGAAGGTTTTATCAGCCAGAACTGGCTGACTGCAGTAATTCTTACAGGAATAAATATGCATATATCCATCTAGATGAGCTTTGTAACCATGTGCAGAAATTGAAAATGTACATAGAACTACGTAGCTGTAACTTCAGGGAGGGTCCCAACTCTGCACAGCATGTAAAAGAGCCTACAGCTACAGCTGGTTGGAAAGGATCTGACAAAACTTGGGTTGTTAAGGCTTGGGGGGAATAGAGGACTTGTCAGAAACTGCCTATTTGAAATCTCCATGAAAATGTCAGTTTTAAAGAAATTCAAATAAAAGCCTGTTGAGTTTTGAGTGGGAAAAAAAATACTGGCTCCTTTCCAGGCTACCCATCTCATTCCAGGCATCACTTCTTTTCTTGTCTTTTCACTGTCTGAATTTCTCACCAAATGGAAATTTCAGTTTCTTGCCAGCTGCATCAAGAGTATCTGTGTAGCATGGGCATCTTGATGCAGTTGCCAGCATCATCCCTCCAGCAGCACCCAGAGCCAACACAGGCTCAGCCATTCCCTTAGTCTGACTCTAATGTCTACAGGTGTATCTTTGCATCTTTATCTTTCCTTACTAAGCACAGGGCTCAGTCTGCCAAACTGGCTTTTGAACTGGTTTTGGTCCTTCTTTGCACTCTCCAGATGAGAGCCTGAGCATCCCATCAGGTGTGCAGTAACAACTGTAGCATGTGGATTTCTTCCAGTAGTCTCTTCTGGGTTAGAGAGAACTGAACAGCAATTCATCGGTAAAAACATGATAGTTGGGCCAAGCCCATGTCCTTCAAGGAGCATAGTCATAAAAGGTTTACACAGCAGCTCTGAAGAGTTAAATACTGTTTAACATGAGTTGTTTCTGCTCCCAGGAGTAGTGCTGTCTTGGGCTTAGCCTGCTTTTGTGCAGGACTGCACAGCTGTTGAAGGCAGACCTTCCTCAGACCAGGAAATGCTTTTGAAGGCACAAAGACATGGGTGAGCAGTCCCTGAACATTCAACGTGGCTAAAGCAGACCATGAGCAGACAGAGGCTGTGCACTCGTGGAGCTGAGAGTGATGAGTAAAACAAAGCTGGTTTGGTCAGAGCAGGACCAGAGCTCCATGTCTAGGCTACATGTTTTGTAGTATAGACTCAAGGCTCTTGCACAGTGTCCTCCTGCACCATGACCTTTGCTTCCATCCAGGCCCAGCTGCTCATGAGAATTTATGACCAGAATATCAACATTTAAAAACAAACAATTGCTTGTTGAGAAGATAGGACAGTCCTCAGTGTGTGAGGCAGCACCAGATGTTTGTAGCTCTGAGCAGCAAGGCTTCATATGAACCTCCCACCTACCCAGGAGACAATACATAGGTAGAAGGAAACGTGAAGAACTCAGGCCCAACTTACCATGTGCTAATCCAGTAAGGTTCATGAGGAAAATTCACTTGGTAGTTGTTCCTGTGCTTTGGCACCTGTTCCTGTACATGATTTCCATGAAGTCCAGATTTTAACTGAGCCTCAGAATTTTACAGTGCCACAAAAAACTGCAGAGCCACCTGGTTAAAGTTTTAAAGATGGTTTTCATTAAGATGAAAGTTTTGCAAAATCTTTTGCCATTTTTCAGCTGCTGAGTCAGACGTTTTCATAAGAAAAAGCCTTTGGTATTGGGCAGAGGACTAAGCCAATGGAGGGGTGGCAGCCTGGGCCCTCCCACCCACTCACCTCCATATTGCACCACATTGGGATGGGATATGCCGGGTGATGCTGGGATATTTGGTCCTTCCTGTTGTTCCAAACACTGAGATGAAATGATTGACCTTGACATCTTTTGTACATCCTTCTCATTTTCAAGGAACCTGCCTCAGCTTGCAGTTCTCTCCTGACCATATCCCACAGGGGCAGGGATGCATCACTTTGACTTTGGAAAAAAAAAAACCCAAACAACAACCTGGTCTAACTTATCCTTCTTAATATCTCTGATTGCAGCAGCAATGATTGCCTACCATTCAGCCTCCTGATTCAACAAGCACAGTATATAAAACAGCACTGAATGAGTTTTCTGCCAAACTGAGGCAATTCAGGGAGCAACTGGGTTCTGAAAGCTCAAGAGCGTGTTCACTTGAATGAACGTGGTATGGATTTTATAATAGGAAAACAGCCAGTAATTTGAATAGTCTGCAGTAAATTGTCACAGCAAAGTACTCTGGTTATAGAGACCTTGCAGGAGTAAGCAGTGCCTGTGATGCTGTTTGTGAGGTTTCCATTCCTCCAGTTTCCTGCCCTCCCCATAACATACAGTCCCATTTTGGGATTCATTTCAAAATGAAGGAGCCACATTTTACCAAGGGGTAGAAATCCTCAGCCTGTCAAATGCAGATTGTCACTATCCAGGGCTCATCCTGTGATTCTAAAAGGTCCTTTTGTAGAAACGAGAAGGATTTAGTAGTTAAGGGTTATGGACAGTACAAACTAGGAAAAAAATCAGTTGGTTTTGGAGCAAAATGTATCTTTCTCCTGCATGTCTCAAAGGCTATTGGAGGCAGTTGTAAAGCATCTGAGGCCACCTCTGTCTCCCCAGAAGCACAGGTCTTTGGACAGGCCTGATGTGGGGGATACCCTCAACACAAAACACCTTGAATTCCCAGTGAGGTTTGAAAAAGGGGAATGTGAAAAGCTGCCACACTTCACCTACTCACCACCTGGCCTTCCTGCACGTATTGCTTAGAACATACACCCATGGAAGTGAGCTCCTTTTCCAGCAGCACATGTCCTTCCAGCCATGTCACATCTCCTCCTCCTATTGGTACCTGGTCCTCCCACAGCAAGGGCACAGGGACACCAACCCTCTGCAGGGCAGGTGGTGATCTGGAGGTGCAGCAACTGGAAAAGCCACCCTGAGGACAACACACCCCACACACACTCCCCTACCATGAATCAACATTAATTGTGATGGTGCCTGTGCCTCCCACAGAGGCACCAGTGCTCTCATATTTTTTATTTCTGCTGCCTGCACCAAACTGTTACACTAATTGGTATTTTTCAAAGCCGTGAGTCTTAACAGGAGTTTCATGCCTAAAGCTCCCAGTCGGCTCTGAAAAGTCTCCACTGATGTGGGGTTGTTCCCTCTTCTGCGTAATAACATATGCAAAGCTGAGTCATAATGTCTCCAAAATCCTCAGGATTAAGCAGAAAAGCAGGTGGGGAAGGCTGGTGCACGACAGCCTCCTGATGCACAGTCCTCCACTGGCAGCAAAAGCTACAGAGCACTGGGTGGGGAGGGTCAGGGCTCTGCCAGGGGGCTCCCCCAGCCCCGCAGGTTGAGGAACCCTTCAGGAGAAAGGCCCCCAAAAACATCACCATAGGGAACAGGGGAGAGAGAGAAACTGCCTGGTGTGTTGTATTAAGCATGACGATACTCTTGCTTAAAGGGTGGAAATCTGGAAGTACTTGGGAAAAAGAAAATCCACACATTAGTGAAAATTACAAATACTTGACTAGATTAGACGAGCTTGCTGTATTTTCTGTGGCTGGAGTTTACCTGGCATTCATTAAGCTCTCTTAGCTCCCAAATGCTGGCCCCCAGAATTAAAGCAACAGCTTTAGAGGAACAGCTTGTGCCCCTGCACAAGAGGCCTCTGCCTCAAAGGATTAAACCTCTCACAGATAGCAGAGGATGTACATGAACTTCATATGCTTACATCAGTGTTGTATGACATGCACATAAATTCATTGAAATGAGGACTCTACAGCCAGCCTCACAGAAAGGAAGGTAAGAGTTATACAGTCACCAAAAGAAATTAAAATAAAACATCAATTCTAGAGTCAGTTGAGAGATTTACACGGTTTATAAGCTTCACTTTCTCCTGAAATCAAAGCCTTGCAAGTAAGGATAACTGCAGGCACAGGGAAGATGCTTGGGTAGCTGGGTGAGAACAGCTACAGGTGTTATTTCTGCGAGGAAAAGGAAGAAGTTGTTGGAAGGAAACAACCTGTTTTGCTAAGAGCAGCTGGGATTTGTTGTACTCAGAAAGTGAAGTATGTTCACGAGGCAAGGAAGGAGCTGGACTTGGGTCAGCTGGGCAGGAGGCACTCACTGCCCGGCACCCTCAGCCCCTCACCTTCCCCTGGGCCACCCCCTCCGAGAGACACATGGCTTCGCTGCAGGATGACAAACTGTGTGTTCACAGTGAGAAATCATTTCATTAACATTTACAAGTGGCTGAATACTGTTTGACCCCCAGGGAGGCAGTTCCCAGGAATCAGTTCTGGAGGAGGCACTGGGCTTTCCAGCAAATCGATAGCTCACTGCACTGCCTGGGCAGTCCCTGCTTTCCTTACCTGTGAGAGCCCTTCTGCTGCCTGCTGCACAGTCCAGCTCAGAAAAGATCTCAATCAAGTTGAAAAGTGGTAACAATTTTACTCAGACAGTGTTTGAACACTCTCAGGTCTCATGAATAGTTAATGTCACGTCAAGTGTTCAAGAAAAACGCTCTTGTATCTTAAGAGCAAATAGCTCAGATTTTGATGAGTTATGTTTTTTCACTGCATACACAGGCCAGTGGAAATTGCAATCATCTTTCATGAAAAGGCTCAGCAGGTTTTATTATAGGAAAGTAAGGGTGGCCATTGCATTTACTAACTAATGCAGTAAATGTAAAATTGCCTGGGTAACACACTTTTTATTTATGCTGCTGAGCACATAATGTGCTGGTGGCTTCATAAAAATATATATTAGGGAATTTCACATGCCAGCAAGCTGTAGATCTCTTTTATGTATGTGACTTATCAGTGTCCTCTGGTGAAGACGTGCTCTGTTACGAAGAGCAAGATGAAGCAGTATTGACACACCAGACAGACTCAGGAGGTCAGCCCAGTCTAACTCAAGGTGGCACCAACACCTTAACTCTTCTGGCCATGATAAATGGTTCCACTTGGTTATTTATTTCATCCATCACCTTATTATCATAAAAGTGCTACTGATGATTAATTGATTGGCTATTAGGATGGTTCAGACTTCCATGGATTCCTTTTTTTTAGCATACCCATGAAACCTGAGCAGTACATTCACCCTGCAGAAAAATGACTAAAAAAAATCAGCAGAATAACTGAATAAACCCCACAGCTTTAGACATCATCTGACAACCACCTCACTGAAAGATTTGTTCAAAGGTTGTCAGCTCCTCCAGCAAAAAAGTTCCTTTTTCAGACACATTCACCCAAGAAAAGGCAAGAAATCATGTACTAACCTGCTTAACCCAATATCCTTTGTCAAGATCAGAAGAATGATGTTGAAACTGTCCAGAAACTGTAAAGTTCAGTGTAAAAAATGATAATTCACAATGCTATATGACATCGCCTCAGTGTAGCAGAACCAACAAAATCTTCATGATATATGAGAACTATCAAAGGTTGCCAATGAACACATAGAATAAATACGCTGCTTAATTCAAGAGCTTATTTACAATGTCACACTCCATTTTGGGGAAAAAGATTCTGACAATCAATCATTTAAAATATAGAAAGAATGCTTTATAAAAGGTCAGAAGTACAAATATTTTACATATTAGCTACTAATAAATACATTTCCTCTAGAAGTTAGAAGGATCAGCAAATGCCTTCAAAGCTATTTACAATTTTTCAGCACAAGACCCAGCCTCTAATTGCCAATGTAATTTGTAAATAATTGTCAAGTATGCAGATGAGCCAAAAATTCTGTCAAATTAAAGTAATTAGCTCCCAAGTCAAATTTTTCTGTCTCATTAAAATGCTTTTCCTTTTCTCAAATGTGACACTTACAAATGAGGGCAATATTGTCAGAGAAGCAGTTATTGTAGGCTGCCAAAATTATGTGCCTAAGCACCCGGCAGCACACGCCACACACATTACTTCCAAAACAACAGTTTCCCACAGTGTCTCAGCAATTGACTCTATAACTCCTCAGTTTTGCTACAGCCTCATCCTTTGGAATTGGGAAAATTCAAACCTGAAGCCCTGCAGGTGACTCAAGAGCTACACCTGAGCAAGGTTATCTCTCATGGAGAGCCATGTGCTTGGCTCTACTTGGTTCTTCTTCTCTGAAGAACCTTTCCAGGCTGTGTGCTTTGAGATACAGGTGGGATTTGGGTCTCCCAAGTTACACACAACTTTATTTACATTACTCTACAGCTACCTGAAAGGAGGTGGGTGTTGGCCTCTTCTCCCAGGTAAATTATAGGACCAGAGAAAATGGCCTGAAGTTGAGCCAAGGAAGGTTTAGACTGGATATTAAGAAGAGTTTCTATACTGAAAGAGTGGTCAGACACTGGAACAGCTGCCCAGGGAGGTGGTGGAGTCACCATCCTTAGAGGTGTCCAAGAAATGTGTAGATGTGGCACTTCAGGGCATGCTCTAGTGGCCGAGGCTGTGGGGGTTTTTGGTGGAGTGTATGTGGTTGTTTGTGTTTGGTTGGTTGATATTTTTCGTGCTGATGGTTGGACTCTGTGATCTTGGAGGTCCTTTCCAACCATGACTAACCTGTGATTCTCTGATACTACAAGACAGGGATGGGGGAATGGGGTGGGTGACTGGCTTACTTGCCCCACTGCTTTCCCTAGAGCTTTTCTAGCCTCTGTCCTCTTTGAAGCTGTGTTTACCATGGCCAGCAGAAGACCATGACCCATTCTGCTAATCCCCTTTGCCGTTAGCACGTGCCATGCCAAAGAAATACAAAGTTCTCTTGTACCTGAGGGCTCCAGCTCTGGACCATGATGCAGCATCTCCCCACAGCCACCTAACGAGCACATCTGACAGCTGAGCTCATGATGTTCTACAAAGCCTTTCCTGTCAGGGCTGGAATATGCTGATCTGGGCAACAAGCAGCACTCCTGTAAGCAGGGCTGAGGATAAGCTGCATTTCCTGGCTTTGCTGGCTGCACTGGTGTCAGTAACTTATTTTCCTGCTGGTAGCTACTAGGATGCTGTGTGCTGTGCTATTGTTTGCACAGCTCTGCAGCCAGGCACTGCCTGTCTCAGGTTAAGCATCAGTAGTTCTGAAATCTGGTGGAGAAAATGTTCAGTTGTGCCCAGTGCTCAGTTGTAGGAGCTAATGGAGGAGTCAGTCAGTTCAGCAGGGTTCAGAGGCCTGTAGAAATGTCTTGTTAGTGCAACTTGGGGTATGTTCTCTGGGCTGTCTCCTGTGTCTGGCAGTACCATCTGTGGGTGGAGGGGCTGGTTACATGAGCTGCCCAGCGAGCTGAGCCTGCTCCCTCCTGCAGCACCACAGGACCTGTCAGCTGCCTTACACAGACAGGATCATTTTCATTTCAGTACTATGCAATTGTGTGCCAGCCTTCTAAGCTCAGTACTAATGGAAGCATCTGCAATCAGGCTGGAGTTTGGGGTTCTCAAAGGGGGGGCTGGTTTTGGTTTGCTTTTGCCTGGAGGTGCTCACAGGCAGATGGCATTTCTGATGCCACCCTCGTAGCTTTGTCTGTGTCACTGAGCAGAGGACACAGCAGTATGATAACAACCTTTGACTTTGCTGGGAATTTTGAGTTGGAATTTTCACCATTTAATGAACTATTTGAATTAAATAAGCATTATTTTTCTAAGGAAGTCCTAGCTAGTGCTTCTAGCTCATTAATACCTAGCAGTAGCTCATAGAACTCTGACTATCAAGCCATGCTAGGTGTGCCTTTATTCAGCTTTTCTCCTCTCTACTCCAAAAAGGATTCCAGAAAGCACTCTTTGCTTGGCCTTTGGGCTGAGTAATAACTTCAATTTGAAGGCAAAATGATTTGAGTTTCTGAAGATAACTTTATGAAACAGATTATTGCTGCAATAAAACATGGAACCACATTCCAAAAAATCTTTACCTTTTTTTTTTTTTTTTTTTTTAATAATCCTTGGGTATATTATTTTTAGCACTTCTAAAGAAGGAGAGGAAGAGTTGCCAAACTCCAGGAAAATGTAGCTCAGGTTTTATTTCAAGCCCTGGAAACAACAGTGCCCTTTAACTTACTAATAGCTCTAATGTGGGAACATTGGTGATAATTACACAGCCCTTCAAGGTCTGATCCCACAAAGAAATGGGTTAAAACTGCAAGTTTATGTAAAGTGTTTGAATCTGTTGTTGTGCCTATTATGCAAAGAGAAAGAGGAAGCAGAGCCTGAGATGGTGCTTTGTCTAACAAAGTGAAACCACACACAGGTGGTGCGGAAAGAGGGCAGGGAGATCCAGGGGGAGACAGAGCTCACCCAAAGATAAATTGATCCTGGGAACAAGAAAATTCCTGCCTACAGTGCAGCTGTAGAGAAACCTGGCACTGACTGCTCCCAGTGCAAGACAAGTAGCTGCTTTTAAGATAGATCTTAAAATATTGATGAGGGAAGTCACAAGACAGGGTTCAGCAGCAGAGCTGGGTTTGATAAGCCAAGAGGCAAATGTTAATTTTAGGTTCCACAGCTGTGCTGTTTTTTCTATGGGAATTAAAGATGTGTGTAAAGCTTTCTGTGCAGTTTGCACACCATGGGCATGTCCATGAGCCGTCGGAAGGAACTGAGAGCCAGTTTCTAGGAGAGGGAAATGAGCTGCAGCCCGGGTTGTGGGCTCACAGTGAAGAATTCGCTCCTTGTGTCTCACCTAAATCTCCCCTCTCCCAGTTTTAATCCATTACCCCTCGTCCTCTCACTACAAGCCATTGTAAAAAGTTCCCGCCAGCTTTCCTGGAGCCCCTTCAGGCACTGGAAGGCTATCTAAAGAGGAGAGCGTGCCTGCCCTGGCTCAGCACTGTGTTTCTCTGGTTCTACGGTAGCCAGAGACTGGCTGGCAGAAACCACTTGACAGGCAGCACCATGGGGGAATCTAGCATTGGGTTCTCTCCAAAGCAGGTGCTGGTGCTAGGGGTGCTATTAAGGGTTTCTCCAGATCACCTTTGTCCATTTTTTATGCAGTACCTGAATCCACTGTCAACACAGCAATGCAGGCTCACAAAACAGGCACCTGACTGACCCCCAAGGACAGCAGCAAGTCCATAGAACCAGGCTGAGCAATAACTACAGGGGCTTTTAGGTGCCACCTTGTGATAATTGCCTGTAAATGGAGACTCTTCCATGGGCAGCCTTATGCTAGAATTCAAACTGCAACTTTGGAAACAAATCACACCTTGGTAATAAAGTTCTAACAATACCTTTTTGCTGGGCAAACAGCAGCAGTACAAAGTGCTTGCATTCAAATTTATTCAAATGCAGTACCTTGAGTTATAGCCTGGGTTTTAACAACTCCAGGGTGTACATCTGCTGAATAGGAAATGCTAACAGCTTCTGCAGGTCTCTAACTAGCTGCTGAACTCTTTCAAAAAAAAAAAAAAAGCATTGACACTGAGCACCACAGCAATCCCTTCCCACATGAAATAAAAGCATCCAAACCCAAGGTTTTTGATTTATCAGGATCTTGTGCCTAAGTATAAGATATCCTATGCACTTCCCTTCTTGGAGAGGGGTTTTTTTTTCTGACCTCTTAAGCACTCTTCAACAACAGCATCCATTTACTTAGAATTAAAAGGTTATCTTACCCTCCCACAATTAATTTAGCCAAATTTTGCCAATCCACCTGTAACTTTACATATGTTCAAATTATCATTATTTTTTTAGAAGTATAAATTAGCTGGAAAATGTACTCAGCATTCATAAGTTTTAAGAATTAGAGATGTGTCTTTCTTTAAAATAACAGCCCTTTTTTTCCATTAGATGTTTTGCTGTGAACAATAACAATCAGATTGAAACCTGAATTTCTGTGAGAAGAGTCAATGACAATGTGGAAAATAAGACAATAGATTTTGGAAGCTGACAGGAAGGAGGGACAAGCTTTAGAAGAAACCTACAATTTTAGGGTTCCATTTGTGAGCACATCTTTCGACAGGGGGTTGTTCATCAGAGAGAGGCTGCTGGGAGGTGGTTGACCCAGGCAGGTCTCAGGGCAATGAAACTGAGGAATAGCAAACAGGAGACAACAACCACCATAAAGGTGATGTGGCTCAATGACCCCTGGCACCATCACTGCCCCTGAGCACAGCTGCTCCTTCCTGCTGCCCACCAGCACTCCTCCAGCCCAGGACCACCTTTCCAGACACAGCTATTTACTGCAACTGGGGAGACCCTGGCCCAGGCTGCCCAGGGAAGCTGTGGCTGCCCCATCCCTGGCAGTATTGAAGGGCAGGTTGGATGGGGCTTGGAACAGCCTGGGCTGGTGGGACCAGGGGTTTGGAAGCAGATGATCTTGAAAGTCCCTTCCAACCCAAACCAGTCTGGGATTCCATGCTAACTCTGCTGAATTCGTGGCCTAGACATTTAACTGCCTCCCCTGCAGACACACTCCCTAGGAAAGCAGCTCTTCTGTTTGGGAAATAACATCTCCCTCATAAGTCAGCCTAACGGGTGGAGGTGCTTCCATATCCCTACCATCCATACTGTGATGCCTGCACTAAGTGCTTCTGAGAAGTTGCTGACTTTGGAAAGGCTTTGTTCCAGAGAGTTATTGAGAACAGAAATTAAGACACTGAAGAACCTTTTGCACATCGTTAACAACCTCCATCAGTTCTGCTCTTGCTTTTTCTAGAAGCTTAATGAAATGCAGCTGTTTAGTGTTCACTGAGTAGATCTGGTCTGAACAACTGCAAAATGTGCCTGGCATGCCCCATCACATTAATAAGCAAGCAAAAATCATCTTGCTTAATATTTACATTACCTGGTATATTTTTAGCTGGTTTTAAATTAGTACTTTGCTGTTTACAATATTTAGCAGGAGTTATTTGTTGGTGTGTG
Organism: Apus apus; assembly: GCF_020740795.1. Classification (NCBI taxonomy): domain Eukaryota; kingdom Metazoa; phylum Chordata; class Aves; order Apodiformes; family Apodidae; genus Apus; species Apus apus. The sequence continues at coordinate 31,109,025 of NC_067288.1, read as the reverse complement.
AGTGGGTGCCTGTTGCAGAGGGCAAGGAGGGAAACGTGTCCCTTCTGCCTCCTTGGGCATGTATTTCCACAGCCAGGGAACCCCAGTTACCAGGCAAAGAACCCCACAATCATGAAAGCACAATGATGGGATGCTGGGTTAGTTACCATGTTTTGATTGCTTGACTTTCTTTTTAGTCCTGTAAATTTCACATTTTATGTTTTAACTCAGCCATAATCAGTGTAAAGAGCCAGTTTCTAATTAGATACCGAGCACATCTCAACTGGGGGCTTTATGACTGACACAGGAAATGCTTCTTTTTTATTTTCTGTGCATACACAGAGAAACACAAACACACCCTGGGATGATACTTCACGTTCAGACATTGCTGGTGGCATCTCTCTCAAGTATTTAAAATGTAAGCTTTAATATTTTAGTGCAACAAATAGTAGGGTTCTGCTTCTACAGTTCTAGCAATAATCATTCTCTGCATTCCTATTGTAAGACTCAAAAAATGCTGCATTATTGATCTGAATTAGAAATGAGAAATGAGCTCAGCGTGAGCCCTGCACCTCCCCACAGCCCTGTGTGTGTGCTGGTGCACGGGACCTGACAACACCCCTCTGACCAGACCCATCCACCTGTGGGGCTCATCTTTCCAGTCCTCCTGCCAACACTCATGTTTCAGAGACTGACAAAAGCACTCTCTAAGAACCCCTGTGTTTGGGGCTATATCCACTGGAGCCCTCTCTTAGAATAAGCTGAAGAAGTTGCATAAACCCATCCCAGCAGAGTTAGCTCACGGACACATTTTCCAATGTTCCCTGCCTCCCTCCTTTCTCAAGGATTTTCAGGTATCTTTGTCTCAGGAGTGCTGGGCAACTCTTGGCTAGAAAATATCCAAAAGCAAAATTCTACCCAAAATTCCACCCAGGTGACCAACAGGCTGGCTGCACAGCCACGAGCAGAGCAGAGCAAAGCTTGGCTGGTCCTTGTGCTGACCTACCTGCTGTAGGTGCTGCTGATGCAGGTGGTGTCCCCAGCACGCTCCTCCCTTCTTCCCAGCAGAATCCTTGTCCTTGTGTTTTCGTGAGCAAGGACTGGGGAGACAAATGAGCACAGTGAGCAGGTGAGGACACAGCCAGGGGTGCTGAGCCACCTCATCCAACATTTTGCCCTACTCAGTAAAAATGTTTCTCAGTGTCCCAGCAACCATCACATTAAACCTGTTTCACTCTTCCACAAGCCAGGCAGCACAGTTCTGTGCTGACTTCTTCGCTTTCCTCACTGGGAAAAGCAAACCCTTTTGTCCATACCTCATTTATAAAATCGTCTCTTGCAAACATATGCCTTTATTTCAAGTGTAAGCACTTCAAATGTGCTCTGGGAATGCCGGCCGGGGCAGCGCTGTACGTGTTTCTCTCATTAAAAGGAATTCCAGTGATTCATACCAGTAACAGAGGAACATCAGCCCAGAGAGGACCTTCCGTGTCACCACAGCCAGCTCCCAGCTACCACAGACACAGTCCAAATGCTTTTCAACATGACTTAAATTATCAGCATTTTCCAGGTGTGATTGTCATGGTCAAAGCTCCGTTTAATGAAAGTCCCCACCTGGCACACACTTCAAAGGGGCCTCCCTGTTCAGATTTCTCTGTGTAACATCACTGGGACATTTTCCAGCACTCTGAATTTCCAGTCTGGGACACTTGGCCTTGAGGGTGATTGCATTTCATAAGACTAAACAAATGGGTGTCTTCACTGCCTGATTTTTGCACACAATTTTGAGGCTTTGTTCTGCCAAGGTCACGTTCTCTACAATCCTGCCTGTGAGGTTTCTCTTCTGGACAGACCTTCCTGTGGCCACCACCCTGGTGAGCCCATCCCAGTGCTCTCCAAGCAGATCACCTCCCCTGGCACAAGCCACTGCTCCCTAATTCAGTCTCTTACAGACTGTCAACCTGCTCCTCCAGAGCTGTAAATCCTCAGCTAACTTCAAGTGTAACAATATTTAGAGATGTTATCTGTAGGACCCACCTGAGCCTTCAGAGTCCCGTTACCTTGCAATCTTTCCTTTTAATATATCATTTTTGACAGCCCAGTCTTTTTCATCTTTTTTTTTTTCTTACTGCTTTGACCTTGAGTTAGTCTATTCCTTCCTTCTCTGTATATTTTAAATGTTGCAAAAAACCTATTTATTAAGTCTTTCCTATAATAAATCATTAACCTGAATATAGTTAAATGAAATGCTTATTAACATCTCTCTACATAATCCACTTAACAAAATTAGTCTTGCTTATTCAGACAACCTAAAGAGGTCCATGCTTTTGTCTACAAGGCATCAGCATTAAAGCTTATAATTATTTCTGGCTAATGCAGGCCTTGGTGTTAGGAAATGCTGGTTTGCACATTTGAGCATAGCACTGTTCCTAATCTCTTGTATTAATTAGAGATAGTGATACAATATTACTTTGTTCCTTTCTATTCACCACCAGGAGAGATGTCTGAATATAATCCGATCTGTGCTGAGAGCGTGCTGAAATGTTTTCACAACTGCTAACTGTTGTAAAACATTAGGATTATGTAGCATAACCACTAATTAGAAAAAAAGGAGAGCTTGATAAGAGTCTGTGGACTTCAGAGGCACCTATGGGGACCTTGGCCAGCAGTTGTGCTCCAACAGTGGTGGAAGACACGGCAGCACTGACCCTAGCAGGGCTTTCTCCTTCAGCCGGGCTGAGACACCATGGAAACGGTGCAGTATCATGGAACCATAGACAGGGCTGTGTGGGACCTTAAAGCTCATCTACTTCCCACCCCTTGCAGGGACACCTCCCACTAGGCCACATTGCTCCAAGCCCCATCCAACCTGCTCTTCAATGCTTTCAGGGATGGGGCAGTGACAGCTTTTCTGGACAATCTGTTCCAGTGTCTCAGCACCCTCAGAGCACAGAATTTCTTCCTGTCTAACCTTAATCTCCCCTCTTTCAGTTTAAAGCCATTGCCCCTCATCCCATCCCTCCATGCCTTTGTCCAAAGTCCCTCCCCAGCTTTCCTGGAGCCCCTTCAGGCACTGGAAGCTGCTCTAAGGTCTCCCTGGAGCCTTCTCTTCTCCAGGCTGAACACCCCAACTCTCCCAGCCTGTCTCCAGAGCAGAGCTGCTCCAGCAAATGAGCACACAAAATCCATTTCTGTCACCTACTGCTGTATGTTGAGGGCTGCCCTGGCCAGGCAGATCATGGCTACAAATCCCAAGGAGCATGGGACTTCCCACCAAGCTCTCTGGGGGAAGAACTGTCTTCTTGGTGAGGGCATGTGCAGGGACCCACCAAGCCTTTGCAGCTCTCCTGTGACCTGCCATGCACAGCTCAGCTCAACACCCCTGCCTCTCCAGCCCAGGCACCACAGACAAGGAGGCTCTGCCCACAGTTTCACCCCATTTCCTCTGCTCAGCCATGGGTGGTGCCCAGTGCCTGGAGTTCAACACGTTACCACCCAAACGTGGCTGCTGGGGCCATCAGCACTAGGAACGCTGCTCCCAGGTGTGGGGCTTCACTTCCCCATTAGCAAGAAAGGAAATTATTATCCCTTAGTGACTGAAGCTGATCTGTTTTAACATCACTGCATCTTCCTTTATATTTCAATCATCAGACTTTTTTATCAAGCTCATTATAATCTTCTTCTAGATGGAAATTCACTGTTGTTTAAGGTACCACTACACAGCTCTGAACTGAATTTGCACCACTGGATCAGCACAAGAGGAGCCAAACAATTTGACCTTGGTCCCCATCTCAGATATTTACCAAGACATTGTTCTGGGCAGGAACCTTTAGCCAGATAAATACCTCTCAGTGGGCCAGCCCCTGTTCTCCATACCCCCTCTCTGTACCAAAACCTTCACACACTGTAAAATCAGTTCTGAACAGACTGCTCCATTAGGATGGGTACCATGGGGATTATGGAAATGCCCAGGATAGCTCCAGATGTAATCAGGGAGTCAGGTAATTCATGCTTTTCATTAATACCTAATCAGACAAACCTCCACCATTATCTCACTCTACAAATATTAAGCCTGCAAGTGTGTGTGTGTCTGTCTAAAACAGTATGCAATGCTAAGGACTTGGCAGGGGGAAAAGCAGCTGTGACTTCGATGCTATTTTCAAACACTTAAACCTTTTCATTCATTCCTAAACTAAGGTTTTTAGTCTGACATTGCAAGTCTTCAAAACAAACCTTATGAAAATCAACAATAATAAAATTACCTTGTCTAGCATTACACAGCAATGAGAACGAAAGCAAGGACTACTTAGTACTTATAAAAAAATAACTATTCATTCAAGATTAATGACTAAGCAGCCCATACTAAGAATCTAAAAGTTTGTTTACTTTTTAAAGTTTGTGAAACCACTAACTAGCTACAGAATTTTATTAATATTTGAGAAGAAAATTTTCTTTTGCCAGCAAAGCAAGCAGGCAGCCACAGGAAAAACAATTAGAATATGGACATGAAAAAGAGAAGGACTGCAGAAGCTTGTTAATTTTTAAGAATTTTTAAGAGCCAAGCATGACATTTTGAATTGCCTGCCATGCAGCAGCCTTACCGTGACGTTGTAATTGATGCAACCCATTTGCCACTAGCAGCAGGAGAGGGACATCTGCTTATAAATTCACTTTGGAGGCTAGAAACACTTGGAGATTTCCAGAAGTCAAATGAAAGTCAAGTTCCATCATGATCCAGCAGGGCTCTCCCAATCAGTAAGTCTCCATCCATCACACCTGGTGTTCCCCAGCTGAACGCACCGGCAGCGCCTGCCCAGCTGCCCAAAGGGTGCTCAAATTGGGGCTGCTAATTATAAAAGGAGACTCAGAGCAAGCTGAAGAGCAGTCAGGCTTTTTCCACCAACAGCTAAAGGAAAGGCTTGAAGCAGCTCGCCCCGATGTGCCTGCCAGTCCTGTGGTGCACACAGCAAATATTTCCCAGCTACCGGTTCCAGTTTGAATTGAAGTAGCTCGGCTTTTTACACCTGCAGCATACAGTTCCAAAATGCACTTTAAAGCCAGTATCTGGGCAGTTTGCTGGTTGTCATGCCGTGGGTTTGGGGACATTTCCACAAGGAGAGCCATGTCTCTGTTCAAGGGACCCTTGGGGCATGTGGAGCTCCAGGTTTACATTGGGTTTCTGTAGCCAGCATCTCTGCAGGGTGTCAGCAAGGGGGACGAAGCCAGCAGGGACCACACAGCAGAGCCAGTGCCAGCAGGATCACACCAGTTCATCCTCTTGAAAGGAATCTGAGGAGAGGAACAGGTATTAGAGGGGCTGGAGAATAATTCTACATTCCTGCTCAAGCTCGTTCAGAGCCTCAGTCGCAGTGACCCTGGAAGCCACGCAGCACAGCTGGATTTCATTCTTTAGTGTAAGGCCAAAGACAGCTTTAAAGGAACTCAGAGACATTATTTAATGATTCTTTTGAACTGAAATCTTGTTTTTCAGGCTCAGCCATAGTGTCGACACCCTGGCTCCTCAGTGGGGGGAGGTGTGGGATGGAGGGGGCTGAATGGGGCTAATACATTGCCCATGGATGGCAAAACCAGCCCCTGTTCCCCCGAGACATCCCTGCACCACGTGAGCTCAGCCCTCGGGGCACTTTATTCAAACCCAGCAGAGTCCAGTCCCTTAAGGCAGATTTGCTTCTCCTTCAGGTTTCTTTCACATCAAATTCTTCTGGCTAGCCAGCTTTGGGAACCATAATTCTTCCTGTTATCTACCCAAGTCTATGTATTTCCCCCCATTAATTCACCTAGTGCCTTTGTGCTGAAACAATCCAGATATGATTTAATAAGCTTTAGAAAGATAGTACTGGTTCGTGCACAGGAAATCAGATTTACATAATTTTCCACTCGCATTTATAGCCACCATAGTTCAAATTATCTTTACGTTGGGGAAACTCTTTTAATAAGATAAAATGAAATACCACCTACGCTGTGCTTCAGCTGGTGAGCCTGGGTTTGTAACAAATTAAATGTTGATTTGTCATACTGACTTATCACAGAAACTTCCTTTTTAATGAGAAGAGAGCGCCCTGTCCTGCAGTTAGTCATGGTTATAAGTCACCAAACTAAGCTTCAAAATCAAGCTTCATCTTGTAATTTATTTATTTTTTTATTACCTTAACCTTTCTGCAGGGGGGGGGGAAAATGAATTATTTTTTATTTTATCCCATACTCTGTGCCTGATAAAACAGCCTATGTTGCAAATGGACCTGGTAGCACATAGTTCAGCTTTCTGTATAGACAGCAAAGCAATGTTTACATTTCAGTGTTTAGACTGAACAAGACTTGAAATTCAAGACCAGAAATTTGCATCCTGCAAAATCACTCCCCCTCCTGGCCAGGTCCTGCTGCCCTCTCTGGGCTCCAACCTGCCACACCATGCATCCCTCCAGGCCCTTGGCAGCACAGCTGTGCCTGCCATCAGGGGTGCTTTTTTTCTCCTCCTCTGGCCAAAGGGGAAGCACATGGGATCTGGTGACCCCTTACTCAGAAGCTCTGCATGCACCTGTGTCTCACTGCCAGAGGTGGCCTGGGCTCTGGGCTAGGGCAGCTGTGCTGTCAGAGGTGGCTCACTGCTGGGCAAGGAGGTGGGACAGGCTTTGACTTGGCCCCAGGGAAACTGTCTCCTGCACCATTAGTACCAGTGCTGTGTAGCCCTCTTCCATGTAACTGCAGAGTAGAGCTGTTGGCCAAGGTCTCCTCTTCAGACCATCTCTTGATGTTCTTGGTCCAGGTAGCCCAGTGCCTTGAGGAGCACCTCAGGACAGCAATGTAAGGGGTCAAAAGGAGAGATCCTGCAGAAGAGGCAGGATCCTCCCTGGGGGATCCAACCCCCCACCACCAACCCTGGGCTCTGAGGTGACCTCTCCCCTCTCTTCATACATGGCTCACATGTTTTTCAAAGTCAACACATCAGTGGTTTCTCTCTTTTGCAGCCAAGCCTTTGGGTTGAGCATCCCCAGCTCAATCAAAATCAGTCATTGGGAATGAGCTTGGAAATTTCTGTACCCCTCCTACACCTCTGTCTTCTACAGGGAAAAGTAGCACCAGAACGTGGGCACCAAGCTGGCTCAGTTTTGCTCAGCATCCACCAGCCAATCTCCATCCATGTTTCTGGCAGACATTGGGTCAGTCTAGTCAAAATAGGCAAATTTGGCAACTTGTGTCTCAATCAAGTACCACTGACATAAGCAAGGCCTGCTCAGTGCTTATTGAGCAGCTGCACATCCCCGTGGCATCACCTGAAGCTTTGGCTCAGTGCAGGCTGAGGTGACAGATCATTCCTTTCTCCTGCCCGGGGCTTTTCCAGACCAAAATCATCTTTTTCTGCCCAGGTCAGTTCCTGGGCTGCAGGAGAACCAGTGGATGCTCAGAACTGCTGCAAATTATTGTCTCCACGCTTGTTTCTCCACACTGATTTCTTACATTTTAACTCTTCTTTTGCATACCCTTCCTGTAATAGTTACTTAGTGATTTGAGACAGGCTTTGTATTAAAGCCAGTAAATACAATTTCTTCAAAGAGAAAATAAATATCAGCTTCTTTGTCCAAGCAAAATTTTCAGACTTTGGCTTCTAAAGTCAAGCAGCAAATGAGTTGTTTTCTAACAGGTCTAAATATATTCACCTCTCATTGATCTTAGTGGAGATCTTAATGCTCAGCAACTTAAAACCAGATAAATTATTCAGATGTTTAAGCATGAAGTGCTCATCTGATGTCCAGAGCTGCCAGGCTGAGCTGCTTGCTGCAGGGATGACTTCTCCTCCTTACAACAACAGCCAATGCCCACTGAGCGCTGCAGCCCGAGGGCTGGGCTACCCTGCCAGCATTTCCTCTGCTTCTCAAGAGAACATTTCTGCTGCCCTAGTCATTATCTTAGGAGCACTAATGAAAACAAAGAAGTTGGGAATGTTGAAATTTTCACTTAACCCCTTTTTCTTCTCTTTGCAGCTCCCAGTACGGCCCAGTACGGGATCACCGGTGACGCCGAAGTCCTCTTCTCCTGCTGGTACCTTGTGTTGACACTGTCCTCCCTCACCAGCATATTCTACCTGAAGAACATCATTCTGCACTAAGTGTAAAGACCCATAAAAGGCTTTTAAGGATTCTCTGAAAGTGCTGATGACTGGATCCAATCTGGTAGAGTTTGTTAAAAGCAGCGTGGGATATAATCAGCAGTGCTGACACGGGGATGATCGCCTTCTGTAGAATTGCTCATTATGTAAATACTTTAATTCTACTCCTTTTTTTTGATTAGCTGCATTACCTTGTGAAGCAGTACACATTGTCCTTTTTTAAGACGTGAAAGCTCTGAAATTACTTTTAGAGGATATTAATTGTGATTTCATGTTTGTAATCTACAAGTTTTCAAAAGCATTCAGTCATGGCCTGCCGAGTCGCAGGCCGGAGTTTACAAAAAAAAAAAAAGAAATATTGCAGTAAAAATGTGCTTCTTTAAGGCTGCAATACAAACATTCAGTTCCCTTCTTCAAGAGCATTCTCTCCACATTTACACAGAAACATTTTTTTCTTTTTTGATATAAAAAAATATCAAATACTATTGCCTTCAAAATATTTCTTCAGAATATTACACATATCTAGATTTTCTTCTAGCATGATATTCAGGTTTCAAGAATGAGCCTTGTATTATAACTGCATTGTGCAGTCCTGCTTTCCCTTTCCTTTCCTTTCTCCTGCCAAGTCAGCATGGGTGTGCCTTCATAAACCACGACTTTCCTCTTCCTCTCCAACCATTCTGGAATGTGTTTTGGGAAATGCTAACGCATCCTTTTGAGCATAAGAAATCTCTAGTTGAGGATAAAGGTGCTACTGGCTAAAAGGAAAAACCTCCTCTCTCATCTCCAGGGGGTCATCAAACTGCTTCAGACTTAATGTTTTTAGGCAATCAGTCAAGGAAAGCACCAACTCCTTCTTGTGTTTTCCATCTACCACCACTAACCAGTAGCTGATCTCTGTCAGAACTAGTTTTCCCATTGCAAAACAGAACACAAATTATTTTGAGACATCTTTTGAATGTAGGAATGTTTTCCTTAGTCATCCTAAATCCAAATTCCTAAATGGCTGTAAATGTGAGAAGCTCAATAGTCCCTTTTGTATTACTGGCAAAAACTATGTGAATTGGTATTTTTCTTGCACTTAATTTTGTACTGGTTTGGCTAATTTAGCAATGATAAAGGATGCTTTTAAATATTAGATACCTGAAAATACATGAGATATCAAGCAGAATTTTATATATATACATATATATATAAAATACATATCTATATTAAAACGAGGTTGCTCCAATGACTGCACTGAGGTGCCTGTTGCTGTCCGTGGTAGAATCCTCTTTACAGACAGGACATCAACTCCCGCTGCACTAACACTGTCCAACCCTTTTGCCACCACAGCCAGTCCCCAGACACCATTCCCTTCTCCTGCAGTCCATCAGGACAGCTCCCGTTTCACTCAGTGGAGGATCAGGTGTCTCAGTAGCACAGGACACTGCTGACTTTCTTATTTAAAAGAGCTCAGAGCAGCATTAAGGCAAAACATTGCTCACAGTTTACCACTGATTTACAAACACCTTCTGTGTAAACTGCTTGGGCACGACTGTGGCCAACAGCCCTTGAGTGCCAGATGCCCTGGGGACCCAAGTAGATCTTGACTTCCCTACAAAACAACTCCTGGTGACAAGAATAAGAAGCCCATCACGGATGTTCCCATCCCTGTGGCTTGGACACGAGCTGCAGTAGGTGAGACCATTCTTACAGTGCAGCCCAGGGTTTGTAACAGCACCAGAGCAGCACTGCGTGTCCTCAGAGCTTTCCAGGTCACTCATGGACACCCCAGGATTTGGAAAAGCAGGTGCTGAGCTCCCCTGGGCTCAACAGACACTCTCCCATCCTAACATGTAGTCAGGACGTGCAGTGGATCTGGGGTAGCTACTGGTAAAGGGTGTAAACAGAACTACCTTGACTCCAAACCATGACAACAACATTTCCTGGGTCACTCTGCGTCTGGTCAGTGATGGATCCTACAATTTCTACCTGATCATTTACAGCTCAGCAGTTACTATTTTCAGAAGCGTGGCATATTTTTTTTAAACCTTGAATAACATGACAAAATTCATTCTTTAAGGAAATAGTATAAACCCAACTCAAATGATACTATTCACAGTCCCAATATTCTGCTCTCTCTTGTATTGCAGCTTTAAAGTGCTATATTTTCAAATCCATTGGCTAGAAACAGTGGTGCTGCAGAAAGTATTGAGCCAGTGCAGGTTTCTGAGCACAGGATACACACGGCCCAACTCAGCTGCCTCGTCTCAAATAAAATTGAGAGCTGTTTCTATACTGTGACTGGATCAAATTCTGTATTTTGATGATATATTTCATTGCAGTGGTTCCTGATATCTGGAACCTGGTATTTCCAGCAACAGAATAGAACAAACAGCAGCTTTATTAACTACAGGGAAAAAAAAAAAAAAAGTATTGACTGTTGGCTTTCCTACCAGGCAGAGCCACAGGAAAACACAGGCAAGATATTCAGTCCTATCACTGAATTTTCACTTAAATCTGGGGGGACATAATTATCCATAGGATGCTAGAACGACAGGTTGGAAGGCACCTCAAGGATCATCCTGTCCAACCTTTCAATCTGAATTGTAGATTCCAAAAAGAAACAAAACAAAGCCCCCAGACCCTTCCAGGTGCCAATGGTGTTTCTTAGCTGAAGTAGGTGCTTGCCCTTGGTCAGGCCTGGGTGTTGAGTGTGGAGGGAGTGTGTGTTTGTGTGCAGGGCTTGGTGGGACAGGATGGTCCACAGTGCCCAGGGGGGTTGCAGCTCAGCTCAGCCCTCTGCCCCCCAGAGATGCAGCTGCACGTAGCTTCATGCACCCATCAGTTCAACAGGCATAGGACAGAGAGCCAAATGACCTTAATTTTTGCAGGATTGGAGCTGTAGGTGGTGTTGATCAAATAAAGAAACGTGGTTCTTGGTGAATCTGTTCCATGTGGTAAACTGGGAATTGTACAGATTGGGACTTAACTGGGACATGCTTCCAAAAGGGGTGGTGCAGACTGCTGCAAATTGAGCACAGCATCTTATAAAATCCACTGCCCTTTAATCTGTGGGTGTGTTTGCTTTAGGCAGCTGCTGGAAGGTATGTTCTGTGCTTCTGCAAAGGATTAACCCATACTGTTCATATCTGTCGGGCAAATATTATTATATTTATTCCCACCTTTCAAACGTGACAAATAAATGGCTTAGCTCCAAGCAGTACAACTGAATATTTATATCCAGACTGTTGTCCCCCCTGGAGCCCCTAGAGTCTGTAACACCCAAGCTCCTCCCTGTGCCATAACTCAGGTCTGCCGTGGCCCCAGTGCCACACACAGGGGCAGCCCTGCTCTGATCACACAGTTACTGCTCCTGGTATTTTACTAATACTGAATTAAGGGATGTCTCACAACCTCTTGCACAAATGCAGTTTCTCAAGGGTTTAAAACTTGGCAGGAAATGTATCCTTCATAGCTAGACAGTTTTTTAAAAACTTTTCAATATATATATATTTTTAAATTTTTTTTTTAGAAACTCTGCTGTTTTTAAGATACAGGAGTGTTAAAAACCATCACCAGTAAAAGCTGCTTATTTGCACATTTTCAGAGCTGGCATTCTAGACAAACAATGAGAAATGTGATGCCTACCAAAATCTTTGCTTAACCCACGTAGCTGTGTTATGAAGGGTGTCTGTACCAAAGTAAGTATTTACACGGATAAACAAGATGCCTTAAAGACTAAATATGCATTTACTTCTAGGGCTGGGTTAGGCTTGTGCCCAGCCTGGAGGTAAATAACCCATATTGCATAGCCTGACATGGAGGGGTTTGTTTCTTTGAAGAAAGAAAAAAAAAAAAAAAAAGAAAAAAGGGATATTAAAAAAATAATAAAAAAAGAAAAAAAGGCATTTCTTTTAAAAGAATCTTAAATAATTTAAAAATTCTTGCATAAATTGACACACATGAGGAAGTTTAGGAAAAGGGTAAATTTTAGCCTGACACCTCAGCCCTGGCAACGCGTCGCCTCACTGGCAGGGCCTGCCGGGGGTCTGAGGGTGTCACGGTGCTGCCAAGGGCTCCTCCTGTCCCCACTCCGTCCCCCTCCCTGTCCCCATCCCTCTCCCCTTGCCTGGTCCCTTCCCGGGTGCCCTGAGGCAGGGCAGAGCCAGGTGCCTGGGTCCCCCAGCCCAGCGGCGCTGCAGGGAGGCTGCACATCCCCAGCCCTCTGGCCAGGCTGCAGCTTGCAACACAGAACTCTAGCTTAAAAAAGAAAACAAAACAAAAAAAAACAACAAATTACACAACAAACCTTAAAAATCAGGAATTAAAATTTCTCCATTCAGCCTTAATATTGAGGGTAGAGAAATCAATGTTGACACGGAAGGGGGTGTTGCCTGTGGATGTGACCAGCCCTAGGCAGGGCAGGGATGCTGCCCACACGCTGCCGGGTTTGGTTCTTTTTTCCATTCCTCTCTGTGAGCACTGAGGGCAAGAGAGGGAACTTATTCTGGGATCAGAAAAGTCCCTAAGTGGAAAGGGCCAAATCAAGGCAGTGGCACAAAGGGCTGAGGATAGTTTGGAAAGGATTCTCTATACAGCCTGCTCCAAAGTCTAGTCTCAGGAAGGGTGGGGAGGTTTTTACCAGGGCACCTTCAGTGCTGAGCCCGTCCCTGTTGCTCCTGTCACTCTCTGGTCCCTTTATGCCTAATTCATGAAGAGCTCGAAGGTCCCTTTATATTAGAAAATCTGCCTGTTAAAAACCGCAGAGATCAGCACAGCTGCCACCTCCCATAAACTTTGCTTTCAGTCATTCATATTTTAAGGCACATTAAGCTTTTCTGTCGCTTGGTGGGGTGTAAATTGTATCACAGGACAAGCTGTGGGGCCAGATTCCCACCCTGCTCCATCCGTGTCTCTAACCGAGTTGTGGCAAGCTGGCCAGGTGCCTGCAGGGAGGCAGTGGCTTGCAGCACCCTGGTCAGCACCCGCACCGGACATCTCTGCAACTCCGCGCTGCCGGAATTACCCCGAGTCTGCTTTAATCTATGCCTTTCTTTCGTGGCACCAGCCATCCCGCGGGTGGGAGGAAGTCAGGGCGATTTCTCCTTTGCTCTCGCTCAGTCTCAGTTCTCCCACACGATGCCCTTTGAACCCCCCCGCAAGCAGCAATGAGCAACAGCCAGGCTGAAAGTCATTTTCCTTGCAGTCCCTTTCACCGCCTCAGCCCCGGGGCAGCCGGACAGCAGGAAAAGCTTGGCCCACATTGGCAGAATAAATGACATTTCTGCAGCCAGAGTGTAAAGCCAGGGGAGGAGGAGAGGTGCTGCTCCAGCCACTACAGCCACAGGAGTTTCCCCTTTCAGCTTCCAAATATGAAACTGCTCATAATTCCTCCCCTACACTTTTTTTTTTTTAACGCTGCTAGATTAAAAAAAAAAAAGCCTGTGATGATGAAAAATATTGTATCTGGTACCTAGAGGGTAAAATCTGTTCTCTCCTAACACATATCCATCCTACTCTGCATTATTTTCCAGCCAAAATCAAAGCACAGTTTGCAGATGGCACGATGCGGTTTGTGTGCAGTAACATCAGCTTTGCCACTTCTCAAACCCATCAGGGTCAGAAGCCCAGAGCTCCCATTAACCCCAACGGCAGCAACTTCAGCTGAACCCCCAGGGAGAGGAAACCTGAAAGATGGGACTGAGCAGCAGCAGCAGCAGCCCCGTGTCTAGCAGCGAGATGGCAGGGCCATTTCTTCCCTGCCTTCTTTATTTTTCCCTCTTGTCTGAAAATAGAATTTCCTCTTCTGCAGGGCGGATAATCGCGGCTGGGGGCGCGGCTGCTCAGGTGTGCTTAAGGTGTCGGAGGTGTCACTGCAGGGAGCGGTGCTTGCGAGGCAGAGGGTCCCGGGGAGGAGCAGAGGGGTGGGCAGCTCCCACTGCAGCTCCGGAGGCAGCTCCGGAGGCAGCCAGGGCTCGGCGGGAGCCACAGGAGGTCGCACGGCTCATTAGGCTGCAAAAGCTTTAAAATGTTCAAGGACTTGGTTTTCTCCTCTCATTTAAGCGAATTGCTAAAAGCGCTGGGTTGCTCTTCCACGGAACTTTGAATTCACTGTTTTCCTCATTAACCTTGACCTTTTTACATTTGTTACAATAAGGAAATAAAACAAGCTAACTTTGGAGCAAGCTACTGGAAATTGACTCCCTCCAAGCTTTTGAAATTAGACAGCCTGGGAGTAGGGGCCAGGGGAACAGCAGATCTCATTTGCTGCTGTTTTCTCTATAAAGAAGATGTAATGCTTGTTTGCCTAAAATTAAGGATCATGAGTCCCTATGAATAATTTTTAAACTGCGTTTAGCAAGCTGGGTGTACTGATCCTTCCTTCCTACGTGTTTATTAGGAACAGGAAGATGGGAAGGGACATCTTCCCATGAGCTGCTCCCCAGAGCCTCAGCTGCTTTGCTGGGGGCAGGCTCAGGTTCCCGTAGTGCTCCCGGTGAGCTGGAAAATAAGCTGTCGAGGCATCCATGTGGAGTCAGAGGCCATTCCGAACTAAATTAAACAACGTGCTTGACACTGGCTTTGGAATTTTACTTCTGGGATATTTTGCATCCATCTTTTGAAACTGCTGCAGACACAGCCTTGTGCTTTAGCCATTGGTGAGCAACAACCCAATTCAGGAAAGTGGTAATTCCACCCCTCCTCCTTCTCCACCCCTCCTCCTTCTCCATACCTCCTCCTGGTGCCCGTGGAAGAGTGAACAAGCAGCGTCCTGCTCTGCTACTTGTGCATCTTCTAATTCTGTCAGGGTTTTTTCCCCTCACATTCATGTAATTGCAAGGCTGCCCAGTGATGCTCTTCCAGCTGTGCTGTCTCAGGGGAGGAGATGCTCAGCACTCGGTGTTGGGCTCTGGCGTTGGCAGAGGGCTGCTCTCCTCAGGCATCAGCACCCACTTGGCACCATCTCCCCTCCCTGGGGCTGGCACACTGCTGGCCCCAACTCCTAGTCCCTTTCTTTTTGTTCACATCTCTTGGTGCCCTTCTTCTTGTTCCCATCTCTTGGTCCCCTCTCTCCCCAGTCACAGGAAAGAGGAAGGCAAGGGAGCAGAAGAAGGAGGGTGCAGCTCTCAGACTGAGCTCCTAACCCATAAAATGAACCTTCAAAGAAGCATGAAATGGCCAGCTAAAAAGACAAAGGCAGGGTGTTACACCTTGTGCCCTGAGGGCTGAGCTCCCACCTTCTTCTCTAACAGGGCTCTGATTTCAACTTGAACAAACCTGAAAGCTCCTTGGTGTTTTTTCCAACTCAACAAAACTTTCCTCCCCAAGCTGGACACATCTGTGCCATGGGGCACAGTGGTGGAGTCTTTCCATCCAGGAAAGGCTTATGTAGATGCAGCAGAGCAGAGCTGCCCGAGTGCTGCTTTGCCTTCCTTGGTGATGAGACACGTAGTGGAAAAGATCCCTGAGATTTTAGAGCAGATTCATTTTTGTCATGGGAGCTTCAGTAAGTGTCTCGGTCTTTGTTTCAGTGCCTTAAGCGCCTTTTCACAAAAGGCCACAATGTAAGAGAGTACATCTAAGGAATTCATTTCCCCAAGTTAATCACTCTTAGTTCTGGGCTCCCAGCGCAGTCACTCCCACGTCAGCTGTGCCAGCAGCTCCTCGGGAGCCAGAGGGCAGCAGTGGCAGCCAAGGGGCTCCAAGCAGTGCTCCCCGTGGGGTGCTGCTCTCCAGAAGATTTTAGTTAAGACGCTTAGTTCTTCTGAAAAAGATTCAGCTAAGAGCTTTGACCTTATATTTGAACACAGAATTAGCTCTCCGGTAAAGGCTAATGAAGAGCAGAAGGGAGTAGAGAATTTTTGACTGAAATACTTCTGAAATGGGTTGAAACAAGCGCAGGTCTCTGGTCTCCAGGGCTGTGAGCCTGACCCTGATCCTCCATGGCAGGGCTGCTTCTGGTGTTCTTGGTGGCTGGAAGGGCGGGGGCCTCACAGCAGGTCTCGCGTGCGGCTGGCGGGGCCGAGACCCCCGGGGAGAGCACAGCACCTTCCTCTGACTGTTCAAATCTGCTCGTTTTTCTGACAAACTGTGATCTTGACATACATTTTATTTTTTTTTTTCCTTTGCTTTCCCATCAAGCTGATGCTTGTGGAAAGTAATTATTTTCCCATATGGTGAGATGTGCAATCATTACTGTGAGGCTCTCCATCTCAGACTGGCCCTTTAGCATGGATCTCTTTCATGAGCACTGACAACCAGGGATGTGGCCAATTCAGGCAAAAAACAAACCAGCCTTCCCCCCACCCCAAAACTTTCTTCATTTGCAATTCCTCTCCCACCCAAAAATCATTACACTAGTGCTGTAAATGGCAAAACATAATAGTAAATACTGGGATGGAGTCTTGAAATGCATTCCAAGAATTAGGACTGCTATAATTTAATGATCACTTTAAATTATTGTGTTCATGACTTTTATCTTTAAATGCATTTTACTTATTGTAAATTAACTCCACCCCAGCCAAAGCCAGCAAACCTATATTTAAAGCTCACATTATTAACAAAAACCTGAGAGTCATGAAAAGTTCTTTACTATTCAAATAAATTAAAAATATTTTGGCAATAAATCCCTTTCCACCTTCCTTTTTAGCAGAAAATCCAAAACCAAACCCCCTGCAGGGGTTCATGGTACTGGTACTATCCAGTACAGGCCAGGTATAGTCATGCAGTGGCCCCATTCCAGGGGCTGGGGGCAGCTCCTGCCCACACTGGGGGGCTTGCCCTGACCCTGCCACCAAGCACAAGGGACACTGGTTTGTCTGCAGACCCACAGCCTCTGGCAGAGCTCAGGCTTGAGTGGTGGCAACAAGACGCACCACATGGATGGCTCAGCCTGGGCACAGGGAGCCCTAAAAATGCACCAAGAAAAAACGCTGCCTACCCACTGGGGAGGGCTGGGATTGCCCACCCACCAGGATACATTCCTGGAAATAACATCTTGTTATAGAATCATAGTGGTTAGAAAAGACATTTAAGACCACTAAGTCCAACCGTTCCCCCAGCCCTGCCAAGGCCACCACTGCCCCATGTCCCTCAGCACCACATCTACAGGGCTTGGAGATCCCTCCAGGGATGGGGACTACACCCCTGCCCTGGGCAGCCTGGGCCAGGGCCTGACAGCCCTTGCCAGGAAGAAATTGTTGCCAACATCCAATCTAACTCTCTGGGCAACTTGAGGCTGTTTCCTCCTGTCCCATCCCTTGTTCCTGGGGAGCAGAGCCCGACCCCCCTGGCTCCAACCTCCTCTCAGGCAGCTGCAGAGCCAGCAGGTCTCCCCTCAGCCTCCTTTGCTCCAGGCTAGGAACACAGGGAACACCCTGTATAGGAATAACACCCTGAATAATAGTGAACAAAATCCAAATGTCAAATCCATGTTTAAGGACAGGCATCCCGTGCTGCTGCAGGCTGAAAAAATATTGGCTGCATCTGTGTCCCTCAGCCTGCGGGGCTGAAGCCCTCCCGCTTCCCCTTCTGCTGGCACAGGGCTCTGCAGCAGCCCCATGTCCCTGCTAACTCATCTTGTCTTGTCACCAACCTTCTCCAAGGCACAGCACCCAGCTCTAAGTTAATAATATATGCAAATGCCCTTAGCAAAGCGCTCCCACAGATGTTCTTAATTAAAACAACCTAACCCGGGCCCACATAAAGTAATAACCCCCAAAACTGCCTTCCCGCTCTCATATGTTCTGAATCACTGCTGCAGAATACTACAGGAATATTATTTCTATAAGAGTGAGCCATTTGCTAAATAAGCCACCTGTTAAATAAACACTCCCACTCTCCAAATATTGTTATTTTGTTTTCCAGACTATGCACAATCTGGATTTATTTTAGATGAAAAAAGATAATTACTAAAGTAAAATAACCCCAAAAAACAGTATTTTGACTATTTGAAACTATCCATCTTGTGTGCACATCTGCTCCTTTGCAAGCTGGCAGAGCTCTTACATTAAAAGAGAATCATAGTCACTTATTCAGCCCAGAGCTCATGAATTTCCATCATCAGACCTCGGCAGTCTTCACTTTTCTAACTTCTTCAGGCCTCGGGTTGTTCCTTATTCACCTGGCTCCACTGCAATCTGTGTCCCCTCCTAGGGACAAATCCCCAGCCAGGATTGTTTTAGCAAAGTTGACACAGGAGGAGGAACAGAGTTCAGCTCAAGTTTCATTCTAAGATCACGTTTTCCATGCTTTAAAGCCAAGTTCAGCATTACGCCATCCCAAGCCTGTCTGCAGAGGAACATCCTGCTCCAGACACTTAACACACCCCCTTCAGTCTTTAGGACCCCCTGTCCCCACTCACCACAGCCCCTGGAAAACACTGGATTAGTTCCACAGGATGGACATGCTCTCAAAAAACCCCCAAAACCGACCAAGCAGTCAAAAAAACCCACAAAACAACAACAACAACAAATTAGGATAGGAATATTACATTCCAGTTGGAATGGACCTACAACCATCATCTGGTCCAGCTGCAAGAAGATGCCAAAGTGCAGCTGCCTCCTCCTGCTGTCCCAGAGGAGCAAATGTCAAGGGGCAGCTGCTGCTGCCAAGACTCCCGAGCCCTGTTGTCCAGCCTGACTCAGTGTCAGTGTTCTGGTCCCAGAGCTGACAGCGCAGATTTCCATGGAGTGTTGTTTTTAGAGTTGGGGCTGAAATAGGGTCCCCACCAACACCCAGAACGCCCACCCCCAAACACTTCTCCAGGCTTCACAATAAATGTGCAAGCCACAAAGAACGCTTAAAATCTATTGCTACTGCCAAGGAGCCATTGCCAGCCTCCTTAGCCATCCTCAGAGTGTGTGTGCAGACATTTCCCAGGCACTTAAGATGGGTTTAGTGACTTTATGTCTTCATATCTGAGAATAATATCTTCTTGTTATCAATGCTTGTGCAGCACACATGGAGGCTTGGAGCTCAGTGGTGATGTCCTCCTCCGTGCCAGGCACATCCAGCCCAGTTAACATGGGGAGACTCCTTGTACATGCTGTTATACTTGGTGAATAATGGCAGGTGATACTAGACCTGTACAAAGGTGACTGATTGCCAGTAAGAGCTGGGAGGTGATCAGCTAAGTGCATGAAATGTGGCCATAAAGATGCTCCGGCATTAGGAGTTCATATAAAATTGCAGGCACAAAACTGGACCAAACTGCTTTTCAAAATCAGCCCCATTATATCCCGCTCTCTTTCACAGAGAGCCTTTGTGATCGTCATTTTGCATGCTCCTATTTTGCATGTTCACACATATTTTCCTGCTCTTTGACACTCAGCACCTAGCAACTTGGCTCCATCACCTTTAGCTGATATTTTTCCCATGCCTTCTGAATAAGCAGCAAAATCATCCATGCATGTCTCACCCTTAAAAAGAGCCCTTTTTTTCCCCAAGACACACTCAGTTTTCATCCAGCTACAGCCTTGCCTGTATCTTTTAAACACTAAACCCCATCAGATTCTGATTCTTTTCCAAGTGCTTTTATGCATCTTGACTCTAACAGAGATTCTCAGAAAATGTCAGAAAGCCAGTATTACTCAGTTCACTATAAATGCAGCTCACAAATTAATGGTGCCTGCTAATTAGGCAGTTAACACAAACCCCTCCCAAACAAAACAAAACAAAAAAACCCCAAACTAAAAAAAAAGTAATGCTTCTCCTTTGAAGGCTTTGTGCTACTTCCTAAAGGTATTTTAATAACTGAGAGGCTTTAATGAGAGCTGACAGATGAACCAAGGTAGCACCCAAGTAACACAGACTGCTGCCCAACGTACTGCCCAGATCTCTGTGTCTTTTGTGCTCTGTGGGGCCCCAAAGGAGACTCTGGGACTTGCTCAGCATCACATCCTGCTGAAAAACAGCCCAAGGCCAGGGTTCCGAGCAGTCCTGGTGCTGCTTCATGGCTGAGAGTTGATGCAAGAGGACCCAAACCATCTGCCACTTTGGAGAGATGGGGATTCTTTGATAACTAGCAGAGAGGAAAGAAAAATACTTTGCATACCTGAGCCTACGTTACTTTAACAACACTTGTGCAAAAAGAACAGGTTGGTTTGGACGCACTGCAGTGGCCACACGTCGATAGCAAAGGAGAGAGCTGCAGCCTTTTAAGACAGACCCTTTCCTCATTCCTCCATCTCAGCTGTTCCCAGAAAGAAATCCAGGACTCATTTCATTCAAAGAAGAGACTTCAAATTTCTGTACTCGTGTCAGGGTAGCATTAAATATTAAAGCAAGACATTAAAATTTCAGAGAACCTAAATTAAACCTGAGGTATTAAAAAATAAGTTTTCCTGAATATTTGAAATGAAAGATTTAGTAATTAACTTTAGAAATCTCTCACATTAAGGATATGAGGATCTACCTAAAAAAATGTGACCTTTGTTTATAGCTTTACCATCCACTAACACTTAACAACTGATCCTAGATGCATGTACAGATCTGGGAGAGCAGTCTGCACCAACACAGGATCTGGCCCCACACTGCAGTGTAACTGGGGGGACAGGACATTTTTTTAAACAGATAATACAATGATGCAAATGAGAATGTCTGAGCTTGGGAAATTATTCTGTATATTCTGTACTAAAATAGACTGAGATTATGTAAAAAAAAAAGTAGCAATTAAGAGGGAAAGGAGGCCCTCTTGATTTAGCTGTAGAATCAGCGCAGCAGGAGGGACTTGCCTCTCCTCCCTGAGCATCCCCTCTCCTCCTCCTCACCTCTCTCCTCCCTAGGGGGGCTCTCCAAACCCTCTCCCTTGGTCAGCACACCGGGTGTGGTGCTGATGGGGACACAACCAGAGCCTGTGGGATGGGGAAGGGATCAGTCTCCTCTGCTGGCTGTCTCTCAGCAGTGGATTTCAGAACAGCTCATTAACTGAGCCAAGCCAGGGGAGGGCTCGTTTGCCCAGCCCAGCTCCATGCCCAGGATCAGGGCATTAGGGCATTTTTTCCTCACTCCACCCAAGTTCCCAGGGTGTAACAGCTCTAGTTACATCTCCAGGTACAGTGCTCTTTCTGGAGGTTTAAAGCATTGTATGAGCATTAGAATTTATTATTCTCTTGATATGCTTTTTTATAAATGGAAAGTTGCTTTAAATGGCTGGCATGCCAAATTTTAGCTCTCTCAGAGAATCTGAGTGCAGAAAATAAGGCCAATGATGCACACACAGCCTGTAGACAGCCAGAAGTCTCTAGGCACTGGCCCAAGGAGCCAGCTGATGGTCTGAGCGTGTTCAGGCTGTGAACAAAGCCTGAGCTACTATTTCAGTGCACAATTGGCAAAACTCCTGGAGGTGCCTTCTCCCTGGCTCATGAGCACCCTGTGCTGCCCATGCCCAGCCCACACCTACAGAGCAGGGTGATCCTTCATTGAAGCCTCTTCTATCTATGGAAATCAAATCCAGATCAGGGTAAACAGAATATAGAAATTTGGTTGTTGCCTTCAATCACTCTGAAGAGGTTTAAATGCCTTTCCAAAGTGGAATATTGATCTACAATAACGGGCAGAAGAGAAATAGCAGATTCAGTGGTACAGACTGTAATTTAACATTCACAGTTTGTCTAGTCAAAGTAAACACGCCTTGTTATACACACATGCAAAAGTCACTGACTTAATACAGCAAAGGGAAAGAAAGTCATCAACCTTGTCAATGGTGACACAAGATAATTACCAGCCTTCAGAAGTTAACAAGTATAATGCTGCAAATTACCACAGCTCCAACTGTTGTGCTGCAGCTGAGGGGGAACCTGGGAGCATCCCCAAGCCCTGGGGCTGGGCAGGCATCTCTGCCCACCTGTGCCACCTCACTGACAGAGCCCAAGGACCTGGCTCCAGTTCCCATTCTCAATCCTGGACCTTCTCTAACACGCTTGTTCTCAGGAAAGGTCTCCCACAGCAAAGTCTGAGCCAAGGAGCAAGCAGGAGGTGGAGTGCCAGGGGTTCCAGCCCCTGGGAAGAAGGAGCTGGCTCAGACAGGCAGGGCACACTGTGCCCCCGGCTGCGAGTTCTGAGCGTCGCTGCTGATTTGCAAGACTCGTTTTGAGAGCCTCGCTCAGAAACCTACGACAGACATCACAACATTCACTTCAGCAGAACATCAGCTGGTGGATGGAGGGGAAGAAAAGGGGGTTGAAAAGATAAAACTATACACTGACAAAACAATAAAAGAAAAATCAATCCTTATGCCAGAGCAGCAAGCAAGATTTACGGTGTCATCAGGCAGCACGGAGAGGTGCACGGCTTGCCGGGAAGCGTGTCCCGGTGGCATTCCTTTGTAGCTGGAAACACCACGCTTGCAGGATCTGTTTGCTTATTCCTGAGCAGGCCTTCCAGTGGGGTTTGCTGATGTGGATGGTGAAAACACACAGATCTTGGCTCTCCTCTCTGTGGCTGCACCTCCCTGCTCAGCCAGTGCCTGGGCTCGCAGACCTGGGGCTGTTCTGGTGCCACCAGCCGGCGCAGAACAAGCACTCAGGGCATTGTGCAGATAAGGGGCAGCCCCAGAGAAGGAGGCAGTGGCACAGTGCCACGCAGCCCCCCAGCAGCAGCCCCCCAGCAGCAGCCCCAATAACCAGCAAGGCAGGTCTGCTCTGACAATGAGCTTCTGGCTATCAAGTGACTGCGTTAATTTCTTCTCAGTTTTACAAGTGGTCAAGATGACCAGCCAGCTAGAGTTTACAGCAATAGCACTCCATGGATTTAATCCCATGCCCAGCTTAATGCAGACTTCAACTTGGACCAGTTCAGATCATTTGGCATTTTTTATAAGAAAACTAAGAATTACACAGCAAGACCCCCGGGTGATGGAATCATCCATTTACTCCACTAGAATAAGACTCTCTTTTTCCTCTTTTTCTGATAAAGCCTCTTCTGTCTTGCAGTGCCTATTCATTTCCTCTCCTCAGCAGCATCAATGGTGATCATTTACCAGGGGTAAATCTGATCATCTCTGGACATCCCAACCCATGGAAAGGGTCAGCAGATTGTCCAAGCCCAGGCTCACAAGAGCTGCTAGTGAGCTGTATAAGTGATTATAGGAAACGTGGTCAGATCTTTCCCCGGGGAATTGTTTAGTTCTCTTGATGTCTCTTGTTTGCATCATTTTAAAGTGAGGCCAAGGAAGGCAGAGCATCATCTCCTGCTGGCTTCTGCTCTTGGTTTTGGGGAGATGCAGCAGACTGGGCAGGGCTGGTCTAATGATGTGACAAATGGTCATTAAATACAGAAATTAGTTCAGCCATCTACTTAAAAGCAGTTCCTGAACACAGCCTTTTGGGATGTAAGGATTCTCAGGGAGATGCAGCTGTCCCACTCACTACCTAGGGGCCTCAGCACCCTTGCAGCTGAGCCTCTTGGTGGAGCTGGGCCATGAAAGCTTTGCTTGGTCACAGTTGTGGTCTCCTGCCTGGCTGTAGCATCCCATGCTCTGTTGCTTACGGCTCCTTGCTCCACCTGGAACATTGATCAGACAGCCTAGGCACTGCTGACCAATACCTGGGCCAAAGCAGAGCTCCCCAACTCTGCCCCAGGGAGGGGAGACTCCTGCTCTTCTGCATCCCATCTGCCCTGCCCTCAGATTCGTCAGCACCAACTGCAGAGCCTCCTACGCCTACAAATCAAATTCATTTCCCTCTTGCTCACCTCCCCTTTGCTCCCGAGTCAGCAGGAGAATATGAGAGTGCAGAACATGAACCAGCAGGAGCTGAGGGTTTGCAGTAGCAGAGCACTTGCCCCAAGAACCAGCAGCTGCTCAGTGTTCTCCCACAATCTATCAGGTCATGGCCAGTTCAGGACTTGGTACTCTCCTCAAGCTCCACAGCTTGCTTCATCTCCTCAGTCACACATTGGCATTACAGCCCAACCACACCTGCCAGGCCACCTCTGCCCACCCCACCCAGCTCCTCTTTATAGCTGCTCTTTGTTGACATTGTCATGCCACTCAGTGAAACACTCATCTTTTCACAGAATCACAGAATTATTCTGGGTGGAAAAGACCTTTAAGATCTCCAAGTTCAACCATAACATAACTCTACCAATCATTAACCCAACTCTACCAAGTCTGGTGCTTAAACCATGTCCCTCAGCACCACATCTACAAGTCTCTTAAACACCTCCAGGGATGGTGATTCAACCACCTCCCTGGGCAGCCTGTGCCAGTGTTTAATAACTCTTTCAATTAAGAAGCTTCTTCTAATATCCAATCTAAACCTCCCCTGAGGCTTCTTGAGACCATTTCCTCTTGTCCTGTTCCTTGTTACTACAGAGAAGAGACCAACCCCCACCTTGCTCAAACCTCCTTTCAGGGAAATGCAGAGAGTGATGAGGTCTCCCCTCAGCCTCCTTTTCTCCAGGCTGAACATCCCCAGTTCCCCCAGCTGCTCCTCATAAGGCTTGTTCTCCAAGCAAAAGTCAACAAGATCAGAAGTAACAGTGAGATCTGCAAAGACCAGTACAGAGTCAGCCAGGAGAAAACATGATGCAGATGGGTTTTTTTCCCCAATATCTCTTAAAAGATCTCAAAGGCAGGTTTCAAGAGCAGACCTGTAGCAAACTCACGCACGAGTCTCCTGGCAACATCCAACTACAACCCAAGCAAGCACCAGGGTAAAACACCTGGACCAGCCTGTGGCAGACGAGGAGGTTTGCATAACCTACAGACACTATCACCCAGTCAGTTATTTGAAGAGTAACTGCTGCAGAGCACCACAGATCAAGGCAAACCAGGGACCCTGCAGACTGGTGAATCTTCTAGTCCATTCCCAGTCTGTCACCAGGACCATCACCACAGAGCCTGGGCTCTAATGTAGTAACAGAAATTTCATGAATGCCAAAAAACCAGTCTGTGCAGCACCATGAAACACACAACATTGCACAGGAACAGGAGTGACTGTCATCTCCAATCTGCTGTTTACATACTGGGGGGATTAATTCATTGCCCGTGCAGGCCTGAGCCACAGCAGCAATAAATCTGTTGTCTGGTGAAGGCAGCACCACTAAAAAGTGACACAATCTTTTGCCCTTCTGACTCCCCCAAGAGACTGACAGAGGGTGGGAAAAGCTCCCGGTCCCCGAGTCCCTTCCCTCCCCCAACACCCTGCTGATCCCTTCAGAAAGGGGTAGAAATCAGAGCAGAAATAAACCTTGAAGGTATCAGGTTTATGCCGCGCTGCAACACGTAACAGATGACAGAGTATAATCCTTGCTTTTCCTCAAATAGCTTCAAAACAAAGACTTTATCATCGCGAGCCAAGCCGTTTGTTTATGCCCTTTTCCCCTCCGCTCTCGGGTGGTGGGCAACTATGGGTTTATTTTGCACACAGCTCTGTCACTAATCTTCATCAACAAAATAACTTAATATCTGTAGGCGACTCTAATGACAGTAAATGCCACGTAGGAGGCATAATATGTGCTTCATTGTCAATGCTTGCATGCTGAATTAAATACCCTATTCTGGTCAAATGCTAATACATTCTATGAGCACTTTTCCATAAACAGAGTTTTAAAATGTAGTAGAATAAAAAGGCAATATGAGTAATATATTGAAATAATCCAATAGGCGAGTGCTTAAGAACCAGTGCTTTTCTGTAGCCTCTTGCTTGATGTCAGTACTGAAATGATCTGCACAAAAAAATATGCAGGATAGTATCACTGCCACCCTAAACATGGCACGTTTGTGGGGATGGAAGTAGCATCAGACCCCTCTTGTAAACAGTATGTCCCTTGTAAATGGAGCTGGCCACAGCTGGCTGCCCCGGTGGAGCCAGGGTCACGGAACACATCACATTTGGACTTGGGTGAAAAATTAGCAAAGTACAAAACGGGTAGGATTTAAACCATCCCTTTGCATTTATTTACAGCAGCTCAGAGTTCTGCAGCACTTCTGTCTCCAAAACAGCCTTAAAGCCTGTAGCAGCCCCCCTGCAGTTTGGGTGGTGGGTGCTATGCTGGTGTTCAGTGTCAGAGCACGGGAACACAGAAGGGCCTGCAATAACCTGGTTCATTCAGCAGCCAAAAGCCACAGCAGCTGTAAAGACTTAGGATTTGAACCTTCTCTTGGCTGCAGCAGCAGCAGGCATCTGTGGGCACGGAGCAGCCAGTGCCTTCTGCTTCCAGCCATGCTTCTGCTTGCCCAAGCGATGCAGCAGAGATGTGGTGGTCTCCACAAACGATATGCAGCAGCCAACTGCTTTGACAGCACTTTCCCCCATGAAGGACAACCCTTGTGTCAGAGCAGGGGGGCAGGGCAGGGACAGTGGAGCAGGTCGCTCCTCCTCAGTCCCCAGCACAGCCAGACACCAGGAATCTGGGCTGCCCAGATCCTTGTGACTCCTTGGGATGGGTTTCCCATCCCCCTGAGACATGGGCCAATGTTTGAGAGGCAAACAGAAAAGAAAAACAATTAAGGCAGAGTGCAAAACCACCCCAAAGGCAAAGGGATTGCCATTCCTACTTCCACAAGGGTGCAGGGAAAGCCTCAGCAGAGCTAATGTACTTCGTATGGCATTCTTGTTTTCTCTCCAGCCAGAAGAACGCCGGGCGTGGGACTGACAGGCTTGGTTCTTTCAGATCAGGGGTGGCAAGACAGGTTGTATCTCACTATAGATCTGGGATTTTCAATTCACGTGTATAAAGCGTTGGATGTGGAGCACATGCATTCCATGCAGCCCATGTTCCCCAGGCAGTAAGGGGGTAGTTTGGTTCAGCCAAGTGGTCCTTGTGCTCCAGCAGCACAGGACAGGCTGAGCATGTCCCTTGGCTTTAGTAAGTGCCTTGTCTTTGACAGCTTGTAACTATTGATGGTTACTCTTCCCTGATGACTTCGGATTTTTCTCTCCTGCTCTACATTGCCGTGTTTGGAAAGCCTAGGGACACAGCATCATATTGAGCCCTGAGCAGGAATGCCCTGGGTACTAGTGCATCTAGCTTAAATTTTAGTTACTCTGCTAATACAGGAAGGATTTTACAGAGCAGTAAACAGCAGCACCCTGAATAACGCCTTGGTTCGGCACCATCTGTTCTTCACTCCACAATTATATTTTCCTTGGTGATCCAGAGCAAAAGGCTTAGTACATTATCATATGATAAGACAATTTAAAAGAATAAATAAGTCCTGCAACATAAAGCTCAGTATTAAAAAAGCCAAGATGGCAATAACACCTGAATGATACTGCATACATTAGAGCTAAAAATAGATCAGAAAAACAAAAGTACATCCAGACAAGTAATGAAAGCATGTTTTTAAGGTGATTTATTAGGAGCTATGCAGCAGTCCTGGCTTTGTGCAGGGCTATGAACAGTGAAATTGGAATAAATAAAATAATATTGCTGCATTAATAACTTGCTCTAAACCCACACGTATATATAATATGCTCACTGGTTGCCAAGTGAAGTCCATGATTTACAGGACAGATTTTGTTTAAAATCTTCATCTACCTAACAAAATAAATGAGTCAAGATTCAGAATGTGACTCTGTGAATAGGAAGGGAGAGGAGGGAAGCTGCTTGGGGCTCCAGGCATGGTGCTCCAAGAGGCACTGTCCCCTTGCCAGGCAGGAGCTGGCTGTCCTGCCCCAGGGAGGGGGACACAGGGGATGGTGTTACTGGGGGCACAATGGCAGTGTCAGGGAAGATGGTTCTGGAGTGTGACATTATAAATCAGAACTTTTTACCACGTGAAACAGATTATATTTGCACAACTGAGGGAATAAAGCTCCATTTCTCATCCTTCTCTTTTCCAGTAGGTCCTTGCCTGACACACCACAGGGACCCAAACTGGGTATGAGCAACCTGTAGCTTCAGCAGCTGTCCATGGAGCTGCTCATTGGTATAAAATAAAATAAAAATAATAAACCCTTCTCTTCCTCTTTGCCCAAGATCAGTTTTAAAGTGCTGATGGATTTCCACAGATCAGATGGCTGATGCCCAAGTTATGACACTTTGGAGCATTCCAAAGGAGCTTAGTCTTAATGATAAGCCTTTGCTTTACTTGCAAAGTATTAATGATGTGTCTTTCTAATATCTCTTGGTCAGAGAAATTCAGTTCATGCTACTCTGCTGTCCCTCACAGTCAGTCAGTGCTTCACCAGGGGAGCTCAGCAGCAGAGAGCAGCTGCAGAGCAGGTCTGCCCCTGGCCAAGGGGCTGGTCCCTGGCAGTGCAGGGTGGCAGGTGATGGAGGTGTCCCCAGTGTCCCCACTCCTCTGGGAAACTGCTCTCCTTTCAACCTACTGCCAATACTTGGTGTCTGAACTCTGACAGGCTAGTCTGCCCGTTATCATCAGTGTCTTTTGAGCAGCAGCTTGCCCGAGCTTTTACAGCTCCATTACAAGCATGTTTCAGCAACAGGATGCCTGCCACATTTTTATGGGATGAAAATAAATACATAAAATATGACAAAGTAAGACTTTTATTAGTAACATACTTTCAGGGGAGAGTATAAAACATCCATTAGAAATCCTGTTAACAGCACTGGTCATTATGACAAGAGAGAAAACAGCTTTCCTAGGGATTTGATTTCTTTTTTTTCTTCCTAATGGGTACTACACTCTTTCACCAGCACAGCAGACAATGTCATCTATTAACATTTACTCAGCAGTTATCACTTTTGTATTTCTTCATAACCATAGCAATTCAAATAATGTTGCTCCACTCGTGTCTTTCCTTTGATAAATACAGATACTGATGCAGCACCAAATCAGCCCCTGCAGAAGTTCCTAGGCAGGGTAACTTGTCTCAGTCAATCCCATACCCTCCTCACGAAAAAACTGTCCTTAAGCACCATCACACAAGGCTGTGCTAAGTAGCTGTATCTCAAGTTTTCTTTAACAACAAAACCCAGCATGTTGAGGACCTGATGTAGATGGGCCCCCAGTGTGTCTGCCCCTCCCCAGAACACTGTAACCATGCCCAAGGCTGAGCAGGGCTGGCTACAGCTCAGCTTCAGTCTGTAAGGACAGAGTTGAAAGACAAAAGCTGTATTAGCAGAAGCCTCAGGTATATCCATCTAACACTTACACTGTACTTAATTTACTTCCTGCGTGCAGTGCAAACTCAATTGCAGTGAAACACCAGATGTAAATGCAATGCCAATCCAGCTGTGCTATTTGGAGCTTGATGTGACCTCTTTGGACCAGGGTCAAACTGTATGAGAAGGGAATGAAGCAAGAACCAGCCCAGATATTTCCAGTAAAAAGTGGAGTAGCAAATTATTAAAAAGGGTCCAAATTGTTTATACCTCTGTGGGACAAACAGCAGATAGGATGAGTTCTATAAGAGACAGACTAAAGCCCATTTCTAGGACAAGAAGAATGAATGATGAACACTTACAGACACAGCAAAGCTTCTGTAACTTGGTCTTTTTCCTTACAGAGCAGGTCTAATATATAATAATTTACATAACATAATAATATTGGATCATACTCAGGGAGCAGAGTCTTGTCGTATGTGTTAAACTTATTTGCATGAGGGCCAGGATATGAAGCCCATATTCAAAACCTAATCTCCCTGTTAGCTTCTAAGAGCTTAAAAAAAGCTTGACAGATAAAGCCCAATCTTAGCTATCAGGCTCCAGCTCTCGATTACACGGCTCAAAAAACAAGATCAAAGCAAACGTATAAGCAAAGTCACAGCGTTGCTAATGCCTCTCTTCCAAAACATTGACACAGCCCCTAGCAGGACTGACGCAGGTTACGCAGCTAAAGCTCATTTGAAGCCACGGGCACCAGCCCCACCAGTGCAGCACAGCTAGAGGAAGGCAGGTGCTCACCACAGCCCTCACTCCTGCATTAATGACTGGATATCGGACACATGCTGACCGTGGTGTTCAGCCTCCCACGCACACGGGGGCCTGGGTCTTGGCAGGTTTGATGTGCTCGGTTGCTGGTGAGTAACTGGGTGTCCTGGCTGGGCTGCAGAGCTGGGTGGTGGGGGACCAGCCCTGTGAGCAACACGGTGCTGCTCGCTGGGAGAGCCGGAGCGTCACACGGCAGGGCTGCTCCTGCCTCAGGGAAATCACTCCACAGAATCACAGCCTTTGATGGCAAAGCTACTTACAGACAAATAAGGTCAAAAAAGTATTAAGGAGCATGAAGGGAACACCTGGCATTATTCCCTGGTTCAGAACATAAAGCTCCCACGTCAGCTGCTGGCATCTCAAGTAAACATTTGTACAGTCCTTCACCCGTGTAAATCTAAGCAGGGCTAGGGAAGGGCTGGTGGGGAATGCCATGGCTTCTCTGTGAGCAGGGACAGGGGAGGGGACAGGGAGATGCAGGGTGACACTGTCCCTGTGTGGGCCACGGGACCAGTATTGCTGTTTAACCCGGGCAGGGACAGATGGGCTGAAGATCCTGTTCCCAGTTCCCACCATCTAATCCCTTGCAGGCAGATCCCTGGTGCTCCTCCGTGACAGACCATAGTGACAGTCCCTGCACACTGACAGGGGGAGTCTTGATCTTTCCTAATAATGCAGCAGAGCTGTGGGATTCCCAGGCGGGAGAGTCTGAGTAAGTGGGAACTCAAGTAGTGTTTATTAAAAGGGGCCTTAGAAAAAAATATGTAAAAAGAAAACACACATGGAAAGAATTCAGCAAGGGGACAGTTAGAGTCTGACCCCTCTGTTTCTCCATGGAACCCCCTCACATCACTGCTACCTTTGAAAATCTGGGTTGGGGTGGGTCCATTTTACATAAAATTGATGAATGAAAACAAAGTTTTTTCCATTCATTTTAATATCTTGAGTGCTAAAAAAAACAAAAAAAAAAAAACAAAAACAAAACACCAAAAAACCAACCTGACTTTTTAGAAAAGACAGGCATTCTTCTCATCATAAAATAAATTACTGAGGTGACTCCTCAGTGTTATTTAGCAAGTATAAAACTATTCTTTCAAACAAAATATTTTAAATGGAACTTGCCAGGTTTGACACACGATGCAAGAAATAATGACCCACAATAACAAATGCTCTTGTTAAAACAAATACAAGATCAAAAAAGTTTAATGAAAGTACAAATCCCTTGATGCTAAGACCAAAAGGAAGGAAGAACCAACTTTTGGAAGCTTACATGTGAAATCATGACCCATAGGGCAGAGGGGTTCATCATCGCGTTATTTTCTTAGTACAGCTCTTTCTCTGTAGATCTGTATATAATGTAGATAGTCCCTGGATTTTCCATGAGAAAGCACATTTTGCCTTTATCATCATGTCCATACTGACTTTCCCATGACAAAGTTTGTCACCCTGGAGCTCAGTATGTGTTATTTATTGCACAGGGGGCCTTTTCACCTGGCAGCAAGGTTCTTGGTGCCCCCGGACCCTGCTGGGGGGCTGCTCCACCAGCCCCTCCTGGGCAGAGGACCTCTGTCCTCTGGACCTACCACACTTGCCACGTTCTGCTCAGGCTTCAGCTCTGCGGTCAAGTCACCTCAGTGGGTTCAATGAAGTAAACCATGCTGAGTGTAGCAGAAAGCAGAAGTTGGCCTGGGTATTCCCTTATCAACCTCCATAATGCGTAAATATTGGACAGCCCTTCTCATTTCCACTGCACACAAAGGGAGGTAGAACCATTGCATTAAAAGATGTAAAGGAACAAAAGTCAGCCTGCAAGCAGAAGTGTCTGACTCTCGTGCAGGGGCTCAGCACAGCAGAAAAGGCACCACAAAGCAGTTATAGACTGTTCCTGAGAGCAGACCTGATGGGAGGGAAGGCACACCAGGGACCCACAGCGAGCAGCACGCGCTGCCTGCTCGTGTCCTCAGACACCAGACAGGAATAGGAACCCTACAGATGTGATTATGTGTACAAAGGACATCCCAAACACACACTTTCACTGTAAAAGAAATCACCACTTTTACATAGTGCCCCAAACCTCAGTTTAGTCTAGATTAAGTGAATTTGTTGTGATTTTACCAGTGACCAGACTGCTCCAAAATCAGCCACAACAACCTGCTCTTAATGAACTTCAGAACTGTGAACCTTTAGCTGAGGTGTTAGCTAACGTCAGCAAAACATGCTGCATTGTATGCCAAATAAAGTATCATATAGATAAAAGAAAAGCCAACTTCTGCCCTTATTTGTGCATGGGCAGCTTTCTCACAAATGAATTGTTGCCTAAATTACACAGTGAATCTGAGAACTCAGAAGTGCTTCTGTACAATGTGCCATTCACATACTTTCAGAGCCAGATTTCACATTATGGATGACACCCATCGCACCCTTATCTGTCTTCTGCTGATGAAATTTCTGCTTTCAGCCCAGTGTACAGTATCTGTGTCAAAAGATCAGCTATTGTATTTGTTTGTTTTCTAGCTTGCTTATAGCTGATAACAGCATAAGCCAAGCGAGTCCAAGGAAATATAATTCATCACAGTACACTGGTCACCCTTGCACTGCCACAGAAATATATTCCCGTGACGAGTGTGAATCCAACTGCATCAAATTCTGCTTAACCATCATCCATCAGCAGCACAGAGCACCCTTTCCCAGGGCTGCTGGAGGGAAGCAAAGTGCCTCCACGGGCTGAGGCAGCAGGCAGGGCAGGGCGCTCCTCACCCCGACCCTCGCGCCACCAGCCCCTCCCTGCCACATCCATCATCCATCCCTAAACCTGACACGAGCACCTCGGGGATCCCGGGAGGATTCCATGCTCCAGCAGCGTGGCAGGTGCCAGGCTGTGGGGAGGCACATGGTGGCCTCTCCTCTCCAGGTGACCACGAGCCACAAGAGAAGACAAAGCCATCTTGAGACGGTCAATGCACAAAGAACGGG
This sequence comes from Apus apus, assembly GCF_020740795.1. NCBI lineage: Eukaryota > Metazoa > Chordata > Aves > Apodiformes > Apodidae > Apus > Apus apus. The sequence continues at coordinate 31,076,120 of NC_067288.1, read as the reverse complement.
AGATGATTGAATTGCTTTTCCCTACACTCACGTTGCTTCTGTTAAGGATTGTATTTTATTCCAGAATCAGGTTGCAGATTGTACATTGTGTTACGATTAGGAAAGGATTCTTATATATATATAAAAAACTTTTTTATTCATTTCTAAATAAATCATCTCAAGACGACAGGATACGGTGAGGATTTTAGTTTTTAAAAAGTGGTTTACAGCAACTGCATTAAATGGATGCCTTATTTCTGAGGATTGAAGGATTTTTTTTGAAGAGAAACAATCCCCTATCCAAAGGTACCTGAAGAAATGCTGGCAGGGGATGCTCTCCCCAGCAACGAGCCCAGGCAGGAAGGGTGTTTCTGTGTAAAGCCAGCCTGGCAGCAGGAAGGGACAACCCATGCAAAGAGAGAAGCTGATGTCTGAAAGGCACCTCGAGACCAGGCTTGGGTGGACATTCCCAGGACCCTGGCACTGGCCTGGCTCCTCCAGAACTTCAGGCACAGCAGCTGGGGTCATGCCAGGGTGGCCCAGCACTTCCACGTCCCATGGGAGCCATGGGGCTTGGCCAGTGCCTTTCAGGAGGGACTTGAGCCCAGAAAGAACATGGCAAGGACAATGCTACAGTGCAGAGAGACTCTGTCTCACTAACTGGGCAGATCTTCCCATTTGCAATTAAAGAAAAAGCCTCTTCAAACCATGCAGAAATTTTTTTCCCAAAACCACTCAGTAACTTCCTTATAACCTTACTGCTGTACAAGGGGCAGGGAGAAAAGTGCTTTTCCATCACTCATTCCTTAGGTTAATAACAGAACTTTTCCCAGGATTAAAATCTAGCCACATTTTCTTTGTCTGTGTTTTTTTAATTGGTTTAACCTGAAGTTAAGAGTCCCTAATTCTTTCCAAATCTCAGCAACAGCCTGTAGGGATGAGTGTATTTATTTCCTGCATCTGTTCTCCAAATTGGATCTGAAAATGATTATGAAGGAAGGGTTTCAGGCAGTCCCCAGGGAAGCTGTTTGGGAACCCTTGTCTGGCAGCCCTGCTTGTGCCACTGCTCCCTGCACCGCAGCCTGCCTGGCCTCTGCCTGCACCCAGCTTTTCCCCCCCCCTCCTTTTATATAGTATTAATTGTAAGGGAAATATAACACCACTGCAGGGCTAAAATCTGGTGCCACTGGAGTGAATGGCAAGACTCCCATTTATTCCAATGGATCCAGGATTTCATTTGGGATGTTTATGATGCTGTCAGAAGACAGAGCAGACTGCGTGTCTGCGAGGCACAGGGGCCATCAAACCATCAGCTGTGGTGTTATATTGCAAACCCATTTGTGTTTGCTCTGGCTTCAGGAACATCATTTGAGGGGGTTTTAATTGCAGGTGTGAACACAAGGAAGAGTCAGTGTGGGATAACACAGAGTGGATGTTTAACACTCCCCACAGAGTCCCGTGTGGAATCAGGATCAAAACTGACACCTCCAAACTCCAAACGCTGTACAGCATTTTATGATGCATGTAGTACTTTTAGTAGCACCAGACTATGGCATTTGAGGGCTGCAGCCTAGTAGGATATACCAGTGTTTCTCGCTTCTATGTCATATTTTGTATGGGTTAGAGAAGATGGACTCTGTTGTGCATTGTCTGTGAACTGTTTCTTATCCCAGAGAGGTGTATGATGTAAAATACGTCAGTGAAAAGTGTATATTTTATGTGAGAGGAAAATACATTTTAATAAAGGTAAAGCTTTGTTAGCTGTAAAAATGGCAACTGTTCAAGTGTACAGTAACTTCTTACTAATGTATGAAAATCTGTGATATTTTTGATTTGATTGTATTTGTATTGCCCAAATAAAACATTTTGGCTGTATTGTTCCTAACTGTTACTCTTTTTTTTTAAAGGGGGAAATCATATCTATTTCTCAATAACGTACTTTATTCCAGAAAAAAAAAAGGAATGACTGTGGTTTTCTGCACATTGCTATTTAATGGAAAGAAAAATAATGTGCTGAAGAGCACAGGCTTTCATCAGAGAGCTGTTGGTAGTCCTCAGGGGACTCTGACAGGACCCCTGCAGAGGCAGAACTTGAGATGTATCTGGTGATGGTGGCATTTAAGCCATCATTGCCTTCTTCCCTTACTTTTTTTCTCCTTCAAAGAAAGATATAAACTAAAAAGATTCAAGTAGAAGTCCAGGCAGCACAAGTCAGCTGTATCCAAACCTAAAACCAAACATGGCCACAAAAAAAGAAAAGAGGTACCAATATTTTATGAACATGTATGAAAACTAAGCCCCCTTCAAGTCCAGAACTAAATCTGCTGCATCACCTACCTGGTGTGTCTATTTGGGTACCAGTTTAATGCTGAGGTTTCATTTGCCTGCCTGTCTCTTTGCAGACTTGGGTAGCATCAGGGTAAGGAGCAAGACGAGCTGTATCAATCAAATGCTCCTGGATGCTGGGATATGTGGCTACAAAACTCTTCTACATTTTTCAGCACCCTTGGGAAAGCACCCTGTGAGCTGGAACTGTGAAATGGCCCTGGGTGAGGATACAGGTACCCAGCAAAGGTGCAGGGCAATGCACAGTAGTGCTGGCACTGTCTTGAAAGAGAGCAGGCAGAGTATGAAGGGTGTAAAGACTTGCTGGTTCTGGGCCAACCAGCTGGCTGGCACTGGCAGCTGGGTCAGCCAGGAGACAGAGTGGCACAAAAGTTCAGAAGAAAGCAAATTAACCTAGGGCTGCCTGGTTATCCATAAATCCTAACAAGACAGTTCTGGGAGGCAGTGGGGAGATGGAGGCAAGCCAAGGAAGACAGGACCCCATAAGAAAGCAGCTGCCTTCCAAATGAACCTGAGCTGATGGAGTGTCTCCTCTGTTACCAACCAACCAGGGACCTGCACCATCCAACACAAAGATACTTTTTCTTATGCATCAGCTACATCAACCCTGTTTCCTAGCCAACTCTGCAGAGAATGCTCAGGCTTTCAATGTTTCTGTGGAAGTAGAATAATAATATAATGATAGGTCTTATCAAGCCACTTTCGTTTCAAAAGGATCTGAAGCCATTTTAGAAACATTTGCATACTCAAGAACTGTTTCACCTGACAGTGAACTGCAGCTGCCTGGGGGGTAAAAGACACTGACTGGGGAAGAACAGAGCACCCAGTGGCAGTTCAGAAGACGAGATGAAGAATGTCACAATAACTGCATGATGCTTTGGTAGGAGCTTATGGCAGGGATGTGGGAATGAGGTTGCATGCTGAGATCTGTAAGACCCCAGGAGATGTGGAGCAGCTGCGTCCCAAATGAGTCTGACTTGATAAATTGATAGTTCAGAGGGAACTGAGGCAAACTGAATATAAAGACTCACAGGAATTAGCACAGGATCTGAAGATGCTGGTGTTACACTTTTCCAAGCAGTTCTACCTTTGATAGACACAATACATCACAGCATTAATTATTTCTGGAAAACGCTCCACACAAGTCATGAGCATTCCTTCCTGCAGCACCTTCAGTCTTCCCAGGGAAGGCTGTGGGATTCCTGCACAGAGTCTGGCAGCAGAGCAGCTCGGAATACAATGCCTCTCTTTAAAAAGATGCATCAAAAGCTGAGTGAGACATTAATCATGGTGATGCCAGTGGGTGTTTCTTTAAAATCTTCTTGATTTGCTAGGAAGAGTGTTCCATTATCAAATCACATGGTTTCTGCCTGGACAAAGTCACCTTGGGAAGAGACCTTGAGGTGGAATCACCCTGGGGAAGACAGCTCAGCTTCCTCCCAGCCCAGAAGCTCCCGTGCCACTGCAGCACCAGCTCGTATTCCCATGTTAGGCACACAAGTGTGTGCGAGCCTCGCTGCCAGGTGCTGGGGAGAGGAATCCCATTAGTACCCCTGCTAATGGCATTACAGAATTCCCAAGAATTAATTTCTTTCTCTCCTCAGGTTAATGAGTCTAAAAAGAAAAGCTGTATGGTCTCAGGCAACACCACCACCAAAAATATTTACCCAAAACTCCCAATCTTCCCAACTGTTGGATTTTACTCTTTTTACAGTGCAGTGTCAGGCTGCTTGCTTCAGGGAGAAGCACAAGGCTTCTTTTCCCAGGGTGATGTCTTCATCTAGTTCTGTTTGCTTTTCCCAGAGTGCATTCCCCCTTACCTGCTGAATGGAGCCTTCTTGACTACAGGAAGGGAAAACAAATTGAGTTTTAATCAGAGGGTTTCTATTCTGATCACTGCTGGTCTCCTTTCACGTTATAGTTCCCAATAAAACGCTAAAGAGAGTAGCACCAATGGATTTATTTTGATTGATTGCATCTGCCCACTCTCTTGCATTTTAAGGTATCTCATTACTGTACATTCAAGAATTTCATTTCTTAGCATGTGTAATAAGCCTTAAACTTTAGGTAGCTAATTGGCTCAGCTGGTGTTTCTGTGCCTTAGTTGAAAAGCCAATAAAAAGAAACACAAAAAAAGAATATTAATAGTTCTTACTTTGTAAAGATAAGCTTAGCAGCCAGTTTATGCTCTAATTAATACATGGAAAGTAAAGAACGTCGCCTTAAAAACAGAGATTACCATCAGATTAAAGAGTAGCTTGCAATCTTTTTTTTTTAATCCCACACACAATTACTGTCCCTTGTAGATTCTTTACCTCTGAGCTTGCACATTGTGAGAAAAAGACAACAACTTGTACCTTAAGTTCTGTAGGAGTGAAAAACGTACAAAAACACTTCATCATCTTTCACTGAATGTTCCTTACTGTATCCTTACTAAAGTAAAATTTGTTGTTCAAGTTCTCCCACCAAAGATACTTGCAAATGGAGAAAAGTGTGGCAGTATGGGATTTGATGTTCCATGGATTTTTAGAGGCAATATGGTAGTTTCAATACATTGGTCAACAGTGAGTTAAACATAGATAACATGCCACCAAAAAATAGAGGACTTGGTTGCAGGATACTTTTAGGTATTTTTTGCTTCTTGCAAGTTGTGGTTCAAAGGAGCATCTGGCTGGAGTCAGCAGCTCATCCTGCTGCTTCTCCACACACCAGGACTTTTGGTCTGGGTATGTGCTCTGCAGTCAGAAACAGGGCTGTGCCTGGGCAGGTTCCCAGCACTCTAACTGGTGCTGAGCAGGAGGGGAGCACATGTGAACAGGCAGGAACTGACTCCTGGTATTCCCAAACCATGAGCAGCAGAGGAGCCCGCCTGGAATAGAATCATAGAATCCTAGGGGTTGGAAGGGACCTCGAAAGATCATCTAGTCCAAACCCCCTGCCAGAGCAGGGTCACCTAGAGTACATCACACAGAAAGGTGTCCAGGCAGGTCTTGAATGTCTCCAGTGAAGAAGACTCCACAGCCTCTCTAGGCAGCCTGTCCCAGGGCTCTGTCACTCTCACAGTAAAAAATTTTTTTCTGATATTCACCTTAAACCTCCTATGCTCCAATTTGTATCCATTACTCCTTGTCCTATCACTGGTCATCACTGAATAAAGCTTAACTCCATCTTCTTGACACTCACCCCTTACGTATTTGTAAACATTGATGAGGTCACCCCTCAGTCTCCTTTTCTCCAAACTAAAGAGACCCAGCTCCCTCAGCCTTTCCTCATAAGGGAGATGTTCCACTCCATCATCTTTGTGGCTCTGCGCTGGACTCTTTCCAGCAGTTCCCTGTCCTTGAACTGAGGGGCCCAGAACTGGACACAATAGCTCCCAGGAGCTTTGGGGAAGGTAGCATTTGTTTTTTGCTTTGCCTCTTCAGCAAGAAAATACGATTGTCTGGATGGAAAGGGTGCAAAGGCCCACACTAATCCACAGCCCCCTTGGGTGGCCAAGGCACACAAGGCAATCAGCATCAAGAGCCTGCTGATCAGCCCACCAGGGAAAGCCCCCCTTTGGATTTGTTCCTAACAAACAACCCTCCTGAAAAGTGTATTTTCTTGCTTTTCCTACCTGGAAATGCCAGCTAAGACTTTGAATGGCATATTTGACTTGCTTGAACAAATGCAGGCTTCATTAGTTATTTTTTCACAGGGACAGGCAGTGGCAAATCCCACACTAAACTTGTGTCACCCTGCCTGATAAACGTAGCCTAGAGCCCTAGCACTAGCTTTTAATAAGCACAAATCTTGCTGCTACGCTGTTTTCTTGTTCTTTGTTTAAAAAAAAGTATCTGATGATGTCTTATGCTTCCCCTCATCTTTCCATTGTTGGTAGAAAGGCTCGTTTTTCTAAGACACCTGAGCAGAAAGGATATCATTTTCTATGCTTCAAGAAAAGGAACCCAAAAAGCACAAAACAAACTTTATGAGCCGACTCGGTTCTTAAGACCCCGCAGTGACAGTAACTGTTGGTACTGCTGGTGCAGCCCAGAGACCCTGCTATCAACAACAGGCACCAAACACTGCTCTGCAGTGCCTGGGGGTCATTACACCTGCTCAGGTGCTGCAGGAAGGAAGTTAGTGAAGGTTCCTGTCCACCTCCTAGTGGCAGAGATCACCTCTTGAAAGCATACTTCTGTCTCTGGTGCTCTATACTTTTATGAACAGATAGACACCAGGAAAGCTCCAGAGGGCAGATCTGCAGCACTGAACCACTTCACAACAGAAGAGAAAGGCACCTTTTTCCCCTTCCTGCTACAGAAGGGTTTGGGAACTCACTTTTGAAATGTGAGCTCTCCAGAGCAGCTTTATAAGACAAGGATGAGAAGGGATGAAAGTTCTTATTTACTGCAAATAGTCTTCTGGGTCTGTTTTGCAAAGAACACAGGGCTTTTTGGTACGTTTGCGTCATCCCCACCCCTCAGTACACAAGACAGAAATAAAACCTTGGAGAAAAGCAGCAAATCCTGTCTCTGTTGCAGCATTAGTGAGACAATGAACTGGGCAAGTTCCTTACCCTTCCCTGGCCCTTGTGCTTTTGCTTTTCAGTGGCACTCGGGTATCCCCAAAGGTAGCTCAAGGCTCACAAGTTCAGCTTTTCCTTGGTTGGGAGGAGAAGCAGAACAGCCTATCTCCAAATGGCTCTTACTGGTGGTGCTAAAATGAAGCAGTTATCAAATGAGACTCTACAAGGATGGCCCTTGCTATGATCTAAGTGATCACCACTCAGCATTTGAGTTGACATCTGCTGGGGTAGTGGCAGGAGGCTCCAGCACTGCCTGCAGTCCCATGGTGGCACCAACACCCACACCCAGGTCCCTGTGGCACGACCCATAGCCCCAGGGGGGCTGGGCTGGTCTGTTGGAGCTGACTCAGGAGTCGCAACACCCACCAGCACCTTGGGAATGCACCCACACAAACAACCACCACATCTATTAGGCATTAGAAAGAAATTCTTCACTTTGAGGGGGGTGAGACCCTGGCCCAGGCTGCCCAGGGAAGCTGTGGCTGCCCCATCCCTGGCAGTGCTGAAGGGCAGGTTGGATGGGGCTTGGAGCAGCCTGGAATGGTGGGAGGTGTCCCTGCTCATGGCAGCAGGTGGGAAATAGATGATCTTTAAGGTCCCTTCACACTCAAACCAGTCTCTGATTCTACAGGTTCTTCACCTTATGGGTTAACACTGACCAAACAAACACAAATGATTGTTTTCTGGGAATATCTAAGGAATATAACATTACAAAAGAGCAAGCTTTTGTACCTGAAGCATCAACAGATTGTGCTTGGTACAGGCACTGCCAGGTGTCCACAGCAACTTTGGGGATGAGGAGCATCAGGCAATGGTGCACAGCCCCATGTCCTGCCAAGCCCATAAATACACCCAGAGGAGGAGAAGGTTCACTTGCCATGCCAACTAACATCTGCATCTCATTCACAGCTGCACAACCCTACACTGTGCCACACAGCCCTGCCCCTCATCTTCTCCAGGAGCTTTGGCATCTCCTGGGATCGATGCTTGCAGAGACTCAGGATTGGCACAATTAAACCAGAGACAACAGTCCTAGCTTGGAACACTTGCTACTATTAAAAGAGAGCTTACTGAAGGAAACAAACTCAGTAAAAGGGAAATTGGCTTCATCCTGGCTCAAACGAGGACAGTAACACATCCAACAGGGCTGCAATCAGCTGCAAGGCACAAGAATGTGACTATCATGATTCATGCAACAAATAGTTTTGTAACAGATCTTAATTCATGATCATTCCTTTTAAGATTAAAACCAGAGCACTACTGAGTCATCTGACTGTTACTCATTGTTGATAGCCTTTGAGAAATCTCTTTCACTTGCCAGATTGAGGAAGCTAAAGGAACAGACCATGTTTCTGATCTGGCGAGCCGAGGCAAACCCACGCCTTGGCTGCTCAGCACCTCCGGGAGAAATCAAGGTAGGTCAGGCTCCAGCAGCCTCTCAGCACCTCACCTGAACCCCCCCAGAAGGGAGGTTTTAATCACCTGCCTGTCCCACCTTAGTAATTATTCACAACAACTGCTCAGCTGAAGCCAGCAGGACTACAAAAGCCTTAGATGTTCATCACATGTACCTTACAGAAAGTAAGACCCAGAAGAAAGAAACACAGCCTCATATTGCCTTCACTTGTCTTGTATCCCCCATGAACCTATTTTATGCTCTTTCTTGCTTTCTGTGAAATCTTTTCTGCAAAAAAGCAAAGTTCAAACACAAGGTCATCCAAGCAGCTCTCTCTCTACACACAAGTTCTTGGATGTGCTGTAACAAAAGCAATCGCCAGCAAAATCTAATTTAATGTGTTTAATGTGGATCCATAAAACAAAGTTGCACATTGTGCAAGCAAAGTTATTTATGGCACTGGAATCTTACTGATTACAGCAATAAATAATACATTCTGTATCACAGGGAAATAATATCACATCAGTTAATAATCCACAGGAGCAATAGAGAACTGGAACAATTCTGCCATTACTCAACTGCAGCAATCCCCTAACTGCAGCCTTCACAGCTTCAGTTTCCAGAGCATTAAGTCTCCACTCATTTAGCAATAATTTGGGGCAGATTCCAGTCTGCTGTTTATCATAGGAGCAAAGCTGCCCCTTGCTAGTTCAAGACAATGGGATTATAACTCTCCAGTAGCCCCACCATGACACTAGCAAGATGTTTCAGTTTAACCCAGGACCACAGCTCGGCCAGCACCAACTGCTCCAAACTCTCCTGCAGTTTTCTTGGCCTTAACCCCCATCTCAGCACCCCACCCTGGCAGCCTGAGCCCAGGGACACCACTTCTCAGCACTGCATGGAAAGCAGAGTCCCCAGTACCTGACTTTTACATAGCACAGGCATAAATCAGGAGTGACAAAACTGGTATTACAAATTCAAAAACCAACAACAAACAAACAAAAACCAACCCAAGTGCCTGCTGCTTGCTCTCCCCTGCAGCTACAGGCATTTTCCTGAATGGGAGAGGAAACTCTCTAAATACTCTTTTTTATAATTTTTGGGCTCAGGCATAACTAGACCAGGTCTTCTACCTTTTTCCAGCTCTTGTCATTTCTGTAGGATCCAGGCTATTTTCCCTAATTTAGGGCTAGATGATGATGTGCAGGCAGGTTTTGGATTACCAGTACCCTGGAAACATCATGCTCCATGTGCTAATTACCTTCCCAGGATCCGCAATCTGCAAGTGAACAGTTCCCCCTGCTGCACTGAACTGTGCTCATGTCCCCTCCAAACACACTCTTGGTTACTCAGCTCTCCAGCAGCAGCACCAGGCTGGGAACCTCCCTGCATTGACCCATGGCTCTCTGCTCTGAAGATACACAGCATCTCCTGACATTCAGGTACTTTCCTTGCACCCATTTCCTTCAGTCCTGCACTGCCAAACACGATCTAGAAGACAACACCCAGCATGCTGGCATTCAGCACGTCTTGCCAGGAAACCAGCACATTTTTAAATATGCCCCCATGTTTCAGGAATCCAGTCAGTGAACACTACATTTAGAATCTGTAGAAGCAGCTTCTGTCCTCGCACCAACAGGTGAGCTGAGCAACATGAAAAGAGGTGGCTGCAGCTGTTCTGGTCAGGTTCTGCAGTGTCTGCCTCAAACTGAAACCAATTTAGGAACCCAAAAGTGGGAACATTTTCCAAAGTTTCCAGAGCCTCAGTTTTCAAGCTCAGAATATTCACACAACTGCTTCTAGTACTGGGCACCTGGTTGGTTCAAAACATCGAGACTCAGATGGATTAGATCATTGGGCCAATGTCAATGGCCTGGGCTTCACCAAGACCAAGTGCTGGGTCCTGCACTTGGGCCACAGCAAGCCCAGAACGCTTGAGGGAGCTGGGAATGTTTAGTTTGAGGAAGAGGAGGCTTAGGGGAGACCTCATCAGTCTCTACAACTACCTGAAAGGTCATTGTGGAGAGGCTGGTGCTGGTTTCTTCTCACAGGTAGCTAGTGACAGAACAAGAGGGAAGGGCTTCAAGCTGCACCAGGGCAGATTCAGACTGGACAATCGACATCCAGGTTTCTGTGCAACAGCACCACAGAGGGAAATGAGGAAATAAAAGTGGACTTGCCTCACCTCCTGCTACTTTTCATGCTCTTCTAATGCTTTGTTGACTCTTCTGCCATTCCTCCCCCATTTCCCACATCTCTCACTTATATTCCCTCACAGAGACAAAGCACCAAGAAGAAGTGTTTGGGGTGGGCTCGTGCAGTCAGTGTAGCATCTGAGCACAAATTCAGTGGAGATCTGAGGCAGGTATATAAGCAACAACACCATTTGACACAAATGTGCAGCCTGGGCACCCCGTTCTGCTGGAGCAGTTAACATTTGCAGTGAGAGAAAACAAAGAGCTGTTTGCGTTCAGAATTGCTTTGCATCTCCTCTTTAAACAGTAAGGCTACAGAAGGACCTTGCTCACGACAATTTTTCTTAGTAAATCATATCACTTTTGTTTGCATTCTCAGGGCCACTGTAATTACATGCTTCATGACCAGGATTTGCTTTAACCACCCTGATAAAGCTCCACAGAGTAATAAAGGCAATTTTTGCAAATAACCCACCAATCTGAACTGCTCAGAAAGCAAAACTCCTCATGAACCAGCAGCACATAAGCCCAAATATCCACCAACCTTTGTTAGTAAAATAATCAGGCACTTACCAGAAGCTTCAGAAACGTGCCTGTTGCTCTCTCAAGCTCTCCTTCCTCCTGACCTCCACAGCTCCCAGAGACAAACCCAACCCTTGCTTTTAGCAGCATTTTGCCATTTATCTGAATCATTTGCACCTGCCTGGAGCTCCTAATTGCCCACAGCTGGAAGAAGTAACCAGCTCCTCAACCCCCCTTGATAGCAGCCTGCCTCTTCAGCTGGAGGGGTCTTGAGGCATGCCCTCAAATAACTATGCTGTGCAAGGAACATAAGAGAGCAGGGCTTAGAGCTATCCTGGGACATCTTGGCACCCATAGCAGGATATTAATTTGATTTTAAGAAGCTAGAACAAGTAGGTGGAAAGGACCCCATTGCAAGCTGTGGACTAAATAGAGGATTCCCCCTGCTGAGAAGGCTTCATTTAGATCAGATCCTTGTGCTTTTTCCCACATTTCCTCTCCATGTTGTGCTTGCTGGGTCCTGTGCCTTCCCCTAGCTTTACCAGGCAGCTCCCAGTATGGAGCACAGCCCCTCTGCTGCAGGAGAAACACAAAGAGAGCAGGTTTCATCTAAAAAGGTTACAGCTCTCTTAGCCAATGATAGTGTATTGTTTCCAAAAAGCTTTGAGAGCTTCAAGGAGAATAACTGAAATTTTGTTCCTTCTCTCTGCCACTGTGGGCTGAGTTTTATATTCCTTTCTTCCAGCTCCAGCTGTGGACTCCTGCTGTTTCCTACTTGTGCTGATATAACCACTTCCCTGGCTATCTTGGGAATTAACCTGGAGAACCCACCCTGATTAAAAATACCCCCTTTTTCCTTGGTAATTGTAATCAGTTCCGTTTGCTCATTCCAGTTTAGTACTCCCAAAATGCTGGTCTGTATCTGTGGGATCAGGATCTGTCTTTCACAACCTAAAGTAATGGAAATGTTTCAATAATTATTAGTAACACTCACCATGAGATGTTTTCTAAGGAGTGGAATTTCAAAGGTGGAGGAATATGACAGATGTTTGACTTCATAACTGATTCTCAGGCTTCATCAGAGGGTTTCAGGTGGGGTTCCACATCATTTAGGACCCCACAACCTCTAGAATCCTACTGAAAGTGCAGAGTAAACTTTGCTTTCCTACTAAAGGAATTTAAATGCCCATTTCCATGGCTAAAGGTTGGCAGTGGAGTCTACGAGAAAGTTGACTGCCACTAGAAAGAATTTTAGAAGGAGACAACCATCTGTAACCCCTCTGCTGTTGATTAGGAACCACTTCAAGGCTGTTTCTTGGCAGAGATGAAGGTGAGCAGGGCAATGTCTGCTTGCAGCCCCAGATGAGGGCAGCACGAGCACTCCCAGACTGATAAAGACTGTGGCTGGCTCTGGTCAGGAAACGTCTCCCACAATTAAGAATGCACGTTTGACGCTCAGCATTTTGGAGGAGTGTTTAATGCACAGGTATGTGCTTTGCCTCCCGTTATTTTTTTTTCCCTCTTTTTTTATCAATCTATTTTTCTTCAGCAATCTGAAATTCCTATCTTTATCTTTTATAAACAGCCTTATGGAGACACTCTGGCTTCTGAGTGAAACTGATAAAACCCCAGAAATTCAGAGATAACGGTAAAATTTGCCTTATGTATTTTTATTCTTCTCCCTCTGCCGAGCTTGAAATGCAAATGACAAGAAGCTGCAGAGTGTAGAGCTTAAAGAGAAACAAATGCAGCTTCAAGTAAAAAATCTCAGAAGAGACCAAACACACTCCAAGGAGTCTCAGGCTCAGTCTGGGCATCGTGAGCTCTGACATGCTGTACAAGACCCATTTTTTGTAATTTTTTTCCAGAATATGACTGGTCAGAACAACCCGGGCAGCAGAGGAATGCACGTAACCAGTGTGACATTTATCTAAAGTGCCCAGTTGCTAAACTGCCACTTTCTCCCCCTTATTATTTTCTACATTCAGCATTAATAAAATTCCTGATGTTTTCCATATTATGCATCTGGTTTTCTTTCAGCCACCAGCCTAGGAATTTCCAGTAGTGAGTTGGGGTTTTTTTTCCAGATTCCAGATGGCAAAAGGTTCAAGGTGAGATGAAGGCCATCACCTTGCTTTTCAAGCCACAGCCACTGCTTCAGGAGAGGTGAGGGGCATTGGCTGCTGTGCAGTGTCTGCCTCTTGGGGCAGACTGTTGGGAAAGGTTGATGTTGATCTCATGCCAAAACTTGGAAGAGTTTTCTTCAGAGAAGCACTTCAAAATTATTTTTGTCCGTTGCTGATTTCTCCAAACAATTTGCTGAATCCAAGTGTGAGGCAGAGGGGAGAGTTCAGGAGCTTGCTAAGGACGGTGCCTGCTGCTCCAGGTCTCACCTTGCAGAGTGGGGACTGCAGAGTGCAGGATCATTTTGTCCGTCTCCTAAGGGACATGTCCTAATACTGTGACAATCTTGAGCATGGCCAAGGGTCACTCGAAGCTATGACCTCACTGAGCCTGCTCTGACAATCCCTTGGTTTTTCTCTACGATCCCAGTCCCTGCTGTTGCCTGCCCTTCTCCCTCTCACATCAGCCCCAGCTTGCAGCAGTGGGCCAGAAAGCTGCTGCTGCTGCCCCGGGGCAGGAGCTGTGCCTGCTCTGTGTGTCACTGGGGCCTTTGGGCCAGCTACTGCTGCCACGTGGGGCAGCAGGTCAATGTCCTTCAGCCTTGCTTCTGCCTTTTTCCTCTCCAGTGTTTGTGCTGCCCCAAGGGCACTCTTGTCTGGGGGGGTTTGCAATCCCCCCAGCTGTGTGTGTTTGCATTTTCAGAATGCTAATAGGAGAGGTCAGGGACAATTGGTTTCATTACATGACTGTGTCTGAACAGCTACTTGATGCCTATTGCACTTTTTTTATTTTTTTTCCCCTGTGTTATATATAGCTGTGACCTTGAATTTTGTTTCCTTTTGTTCATTTGTTCCAGAAAAGGATTTTCTCTCTATCTTGACAACAACTAGAAATTGAATTATTGTTTTTTCAGACTCATAGATGAGCAAAATACATTTGCTACCAGAACATTACTGGGAGCAGCAGTGGGCTGTCCCTCAGAGGTTGTCATCCTCCTCCTCATACTGGCCCAATATTCACTTTTTCCTTTAGATGGACTGGCCCTTGAACATGATTTTGTGTTAAACAGAGTTGCTCTAAAAAGCCACAGCTGAGAAAGTAGAAAGAATTCCCTTCTCCTTAAATGACTTTGCTTTGTGTTCAGCATTCTTTTTGCTAAGGATTTGGAAAGGGCAGCAAGAAGGCAGACCTGCAGATCCCAGGCCTCAGCCACAAACACTGGCTCCACATCTGCTCACCCTCTGCTCCCAGCCTCCCTTCCCTGCTGCCCTCCTCAGCCACCAGAGAAGGCTGGTTCCCAGACCCTGGTGCAGCCTCCCTGCCCCAGGGGCATAAGTCAACTCAGAACATCTTCTCGTCTGAACAAGCTCCGGATTTTTATTTGAGTGAACGGGCTCAGTGCTTAGTGCACCACCGATCAGGATGGTCCACAAAATTAACTTCCAGTATTTTATTTCCACTTCTGTAAACAGGGAATTATGTAAGGCATCCCAGAAGACATAGTGAGAGTTGACTCTGATCTGCCAGCCTGGTCTGCTTGGGAAACCACAGAGCAGCCCCAGGTGTGGCCGTGCACAGCAGCGGTTGCTCCTCACTCCATGGACAAGTGAGAGTGTTAACTTGTTGCTGGGCCTTCTTCAGCATCCTGGCAGCCAATACTCACTCTGCCAATATTCAGAGTCTCCTTGAACAAGCAAATTCAGGTACTAATCTGGCTGAGGAGGCCAAAGCTCCATGCAGGTTACATTTCCCCAGCCTCCTGCAGCTGGGGTATCCCTGCACTGCCTGGCTGTGCGCAGTGAAACGCAGCCTGGCCCGGGCAGCCTGAAAATTCTAATAAAAATCATAGCATGAGTATAAACACATACAGTCATAGCCTTTATTTCTTGTTATTCTGAAGTTTGAGGTTTTGATAATCATCTGTATCCTCCTGAGGAAAACTCAGTAATTTCCATCTCTGGTTGCAGAGCTTTTTTGTTGCTGAATTTCTTATTTTCCTTCACAAAGTTTTTAACCTGTTGGCAGACTATAGTCTGCTATGGCCATGTACATGAAGGATACAGGGTAGTTCTTTAGGCATCTTTCCCTTCGTAGCACAGTGGAGTAGGTATTAGGGATGTGCTTCAACATGCCTGTGAATCCCAGGACACCTCCCACACTGAAGTGAGGACCCTCCTTGGCCACCAGGGTTCAGTCCCTCAGTGCCCTGGGCAGCGGGACCAGCCCTGCTGCTGTGCTGGGAGGGGAACAGGGGTCAGCTGCTGCTGCCAGGAAAATGCACATCACCTCAGGCTAAACCACAGGCTCTGAACCAAGGAAATCTAGCTCTGACTTCTAACCCTGGATTCTGTTCCCAACCAGTGATGACACAAGGGCCAAAAGACGCAGCTCTCCCTGCCAGCAGACTGCGGTTGAAGCTTTTCGAGTTGAAGCTGTAAGTTTCCCCCCACACCTATATGATTCCCTCTCCTTTTATAGTGTATATATACTTATGTTCAATAAAATCAAATCAGGTTTCTCCTGGTCAGCCTGCAAGGTAGTGATATTTAGAAATACTTAAGAAAAAAGGACTCATAAAACATTGCAGTGTATTGCACAAAACTGAGTACAGCACTCCAGACACTGCAAGACACTATTTTTTCTTCTCTTGAGCAGAAAATCATAGTAAGCAATAAAAACATAAAAGGAGCAGCAATAGATAACAGAGAGCTGAAAAACTGTTTCTCTGAATATTACAAGAATATACCTATGATAAATTATCCTTCCCCAGTGCTGTTTGCCCAGAAAAATGGTGTATCAAAGCCAGCTAAGTTACTTTTAAGATTATTCTCATCCAACCCTTTGCTCTAAGCCAGAGCTGCATGAAGACACCACCGGTGGTGTTTCTCTGCAGGCTGCTGAACCTGCAAGGGAAGGACACTGTGGCAGTGCCTGCTTTGAAGGTCCTTCACCACCGGAGCACGATGCAGAAGGGGTGTCCGCGGGTGCTGCCACAGGTGTGTGAGCTGAGGGGCTGCAGCAGTGCCAGCAGCAGCCTCTGCTGGCACCCCAGACCTGCATCCAGCATCCCTGCGTGTGTCTGGAGCTCTGGCCCCCTGGGCAGCCCCCCGGCCGTGCCGAAGCCCCCGCGCTGCAGGGGGGCAACCACATCTCCCCCTTCCCTCCCCCCAAAGCAGACACTGCACTCCTCGGGGCCCAAGAGGGACAGAGCAGAGGTCAGCAGAAAGTTGAGATTCTTCTTCACTGCAAACACAAGTCCAGGAGAAAAAACCAAACAAACAAACAAAAAAAACCAACAAACCCCACATAAATCTCAGGATGAAGAAAAAAATAATTCTGAAAAGATCAGACAATTCCTCCTGCTTTTCTTTCCTGTTCTTGCTCCATTAATCATTTTATTTATGTAACAGAGAACAGTAAAGAAAGCCAGATTTAGAAAACATTTTTTCCTGTCAAAGAGCAGAATGATTGATGCTGTGCAAAACCAGTATCTAAGTAAAAAAAAAAAAAAAAAAAAAAAAAAAAAAAGCTTTCAGGGATGATTTACTGAAATCCACTAGAAGATTGGATTTGGTTGCTGAAAAATACCAACTATTCAGACTAAATTAATTAATTGCGTGTTTGGAAATGGTCTTGAATAGTTGGAACTAGAGCAGAAGGAAAAAAACACCGTAAGATTGTCTTCAGTTTAGACCCACTCCCCGTGTTATAAATGGAAATGATTTAAGAATAACAATGTAGTCCAAATATCTCAAGACAGAACAGAAGCCCTCAGCTTTAGGGATGGAGCCCTTGCGGGGCTGCCTTGGCCTCTGTGACCAGCACCAAAGCGCTCCCGAGCCTCGAGCTCCCTTCTCTCCTGGAGCCGCAGCCCTGGCAGGGGCTGTGCCAGGAGCACCCATCACCTCAGCGTGCAGCGGGAGCAGGCAGTGCCCGTGGTGCTGGGGCTGCCCCCAGGCACGCTCTTCCATGCCCAAAGTCGGGATGCAGCGGGCAGGGAGCGGAGGCAGCGGGCACCGGCAGGGGGCTGAGTGTATTTTAACCATGAGAATTAATAAATAAACACCAGCCCTGGAGCTGGCACTGGAGAGGTGCTTGAGAGTCGATATTTCCATGTAAAGAACCAGCTCTGCAGGCAGAGACTGCCCAGGTCAGGGCTGCCTGTGTGGGCAGGAGCTGGCAGCGGTGGCCCTGGGACGGGCACTGCCCAGCTCTGCTGAGGACAGAGCCTGTTCCGAGCTCCTCTCTGCTGGGACCTGACTTGGGATTAGAGCCTTCCCCTGCACAACTTCTCCAGCCGCATGCAGGCCAGCTTCCACTGGGCCAGGTCAGCATCTGCCTGCAGTACCGGGACTCTCTGGGTCTCACTGTGAAGCCAGAGCAAGCCCAAGCTCCACTGGAACCTTCAGGTCTTCTTCCGGCAGGGAGCACATGATGGAAAAGGGAGTGGGCAGCGGCCACATCATGAGGGACAAGTCCATGAAATGCTGCCTTCTGCCTTCTCTCTCCATCAGGAATCTCTGAATACACTGGTTACATCCTTCACCCTGCCACCTGAGCAAGCTGTATCATACTGGTTTAAATGGGATCAATTAAATCCTGAAGGCGACCACATTGACGGCTGCTGCTGTGATGGAGCAGAGGCTTTCCTCAAAAAAAAAAAACAAAACCATATATATATTTTTAAAAAGAGTTTTTAACTGCCAAGTCTTGTGCTCAAAGGTCTGGCACACGCTGGCAGCACGGCCAAGAGGCAGGAGGGCTGGGGATGGGAAGCCCAGGAGCTGCCTCCCTGGGCAGGCGGGTGGCTGTCCCTGCAGTGCCAGGCACAGAGCAGGGGTGGCTTTGCCCTTCCTGTGCTAGTAACACTTACTGTGCTGAGATACTTGTCCCTGGCCAGCTGAAGCACAGATGAGAAATGCCTGCCTTGTCATTTTGCTGCAAGTATTTTGGGAGCTGCCGAGCCCAAAACGTTTCTCCTTTCCTTGCTCAGGCTCCAAGCCTTGGCAACACACAAACGCTGCAGTTTTTCAAGGTCTTTTCTGCAGATCTTGCCTGGCTGAAAATATGTTCCACAGATGACAAGAGGAACTACTTGAGCTGCCAGCTCGCTGCTCGTTGTGACCCAGCTCATCCTGTGATGCTGCCACCTGAGATCCCAGGGCTCAGCAGGGTCCCTGCAGGAGCAGAGGGAGCAGGGCTGTGCTGCACGGGGCTGCAGGCTTTCTGCAGGAAGCCCCATCCCTCCATCCTTCAAATCCTTTGCCTGGAATCCTCACACATTTCCTGCTGGGAATCCAGCCTTGGAGGTGGCGGCAGCTCTGTCATCACGTACCCAGAACAAGGCAGAAGGATTTTAGAGAAGTCTGGGTGAGTTGTAGGGTGGTGAAGTAAAATATTGTAAAACATGTTTTCCATTTTTCTCTGTTATAAATCACCACATTGAATTATATTCCTGTTTGGACTCAGACACTTCTGCTCTTGGTGGCTCATGAGAGGGGGAAAAAAGCAGGAGAGGATCCAATGTGGTGCTGCTGGTGGGGAACACTGGCAAGAGCTCACAAAACTGAGGGGGGCAAAAGGGTGGGAGGAAGCCGTGGTGTAGGAAAGTGTGAGGTAAGGGAGGGAAAGAGGAAAACAAACCATGGACCTAGTGACAGGATGGTGCTGAGCTCCAAACTGGCAGCGACAATTAGGAACAAACTCTACAGACATCTCTGGCAGTTCTCTGGAGTCACTGCCTATCCACAGGGCCTGGAGGGATGGGGATGAACTGAACATGGAGCTGCTGCTCAGTCCCACTTGGCCAGTGGGACTGGTGGGAGGTTGGCTTGACACAGATCAAAGAACATCCAAGATCAAGGACAGGCTGGGAGAGCTGGGGTGTTCAGCCTGGAGAAGAGAAGGCTCCAGGGAGACCTGAGAGCACCTTCCAGTGCCTGAAGGGGCTCCAGGAAAGCTGGGGAGGGGCTTTTCATCAGAGAAGATAGTGTTAGGACAAGGGGTGATGGTTTTAAACTGAGAGAGAGGAGATTTAGGTGAGATATTAGGAAGAGGCTCTTCACTGGAAGAGTGGTGAGGAACTGGGATGGGTTGCCCAGGGATGCTGTTGATGCCCCATCCCTGGAGGTTTTTAAGGCCAGGTTGGATAAGGTTTTGTGCAACCTGGTCTGGTGGTTCCCTGCTGATGGCAGGGGGGTTGGAACTGGATGATGCCATTCTATGAACATAGAATCATCCTGGTTGGAAAGGACCTTGAAGATCATCAAATCCAACCATTTTTCTGTATGTGGCAGATCATGAACCTCTGGAGCCCAGTGCCACAGGAGACTCTGGAGGCAAACAGGATCAGCTGACTCTGAAAAGGATTGGACAAACTCATGGACAGCAGGTCAATGGCTACTAAAGACATTTGGAAGGGGTTTCACATCTAACACCCCTAGAACAGCTTCCCCACATGCTGGGGGAGCACGAGGCAAACAGGGAGCAGAAACGGGTAAGACTCAGATGCTCTTCCAACAATGCCAGTGTAGACTAGACAGCCAACTTTCATATGGCTAGAGTTAGGTGAGATAAATCCTACTAATTACACTAGTTCCAATGGATCTGGACCCATGAATCAGTCCCATAAGGTCATTAGATTAGTTCCCTAATTGCCCCATACTTTTCCCAGCCATAGATCTCCACCACCCAACATGCTAAACCTCCTGTGCCAGGTCTTCTGGTGTCTCTCACATCAGATGGTTTCCTTGCAGGAGTGAGGCCAGCCAGCTCCATGCCTTGCTGTCTACAGCCTACTGCACATCTCCCAGGACATCATCCTTGCTGTTCTGCCTCTGGCATGTCACCCCAGATAGCTTCTAAGTTGTCAGTAGACTTACATTGTTCATAGAGAGCTCCACAGCTTGACTAGAGAAATTGTAGATAGACTCAGATAGGTTGAAAGATGCTCTTAGTGGTTGGGTAGAAAGGGGTGGGACATTAGGGGCACTGCACTGTGGAACTGTTGAACAATTCCTATTGACTGTGAGCTTTGGGTAAAGTGTGGACTGTCCTTTCCAGGCTGCCAAAGGCAATGTGACATGTTCCACCCTGCCAGGTAAGAGGAGGGTTAGGAGTTGTTCCCCATTTGGCACAGAAGGTCACAACATGTGTAAAATTACAAGGTGCTGCTGTAGAGCATTTGCTGCAGTGGAACATGATAACCTCATTAGAGAAAGCCAGTCGTCTCCTACTAGAAGGTGAAATGCAGGAGGGTGTTTGCTGGCAAATGCCATGTATTTTTTAGCTTTTCATTGGTTTTTGTAGGAGTTTCTAAAAGCTACAGGAACTACAACTGGAAGGGAATGAGGCATTTACTGACAGGCCTCCTGTGCTCACTTTATAGAATTCTGAGAGTTTGGGAGGAGAGAAGGGGAAGGTGGAAAGGAGGAGCAGAAGCTGAGCTGGGACTGACTGCAGCTCATTGCTCAGCACCTCTGTATGCAGCTCACGTGCTGTAAGCTGGTTCTGGCAGCTGATGATCCAGGCTGGGAGAAGTAATGCAAGGAGTAAACAATGCTGGTACAGCAATTTATAAATACCCTTTATTAAACATTAAAACCAGCCCTTTCATGACAACATTATTATGAAGTGAGCTGGATGATGAATTCACCATTGAGTTAGTTTGTGGCTATGTAGGCACCTTCTGAGGCCCTTTCTAGGCATTCCAGAAAGCACAGGAGTGTGGGTTTTCTGCAGAAAAACTCTTTTCTCATCCTACATTAGCCTTATAATCACCAAATCAGAATGGCTTGGGCTGCAAGGGACCTTTAAAGATCATCTAGTCAAACCCCCCTGCATGGGCAGGGACATGCCTCACTAGAGCACCTTGTACTGTCCATCCTGGGCAGCTGTGGTTACACACATTCAAATTCTATTGTAATTTCTGCTCCGTGCAGTTCTACCCAGTGTCTCAGTGACTGCACAATACAAAGCTGAAGCTGCTGGGCACTACCTTTGGTTTCTTCACAGCCTGGCAGCAGGAACCAACAGAGCTGGCAGCTACAGACTGGAGAGCAAGAGTGATCAGAGGTGCTCAGGTTCACCTTTCTCTGCATACTGCTGTGAGACCTTTGGAAGAACATGCTGTGGAACTTGGGCCCTCACAAGCTGTCTTCATCCACTAGACCTGCTCATCTAGAGCAGAGGTCTATGCTGGGCTGTTACTTTTAGATGCCCAGGACATTAAGAAATGGTCACTTAGAGGAACACAGAATCACACAGAATCACAGAACTGTCACAGTTGGAAAAGACCTCTGACATTACCCAGTCTAACTGTCCACCCGGGGGGAGGAAGAAAACAACCCACCTGAACAGACAACAACAAAAAAACCCACAACCACACACCCCACAAAACCAACACCACAAAACCCACACAAAACCCACCATGCCCACTAGAGCATGCCCTGAAGTGCCACATCTACACGTTTCTGGAATCCCTGCAGGGATGGTGACTCCACCACCTCCCCGGGCAGCCTGTGCCAGTGCCTGACCACTCTTTCAGTAAATAAATTCTTCCCTACCTCTATTCCGAAGCTCCCCTGGGCCCTGGCCAGGCACAGGGACAGCTGGGTGCAGGACCAGCCTCCTGGCAGCAGCCCTGGGCACCCTTTGCCACTGGGCTCACCTTGGACTAAGCTCCTTAGCAGGTGCTTTAGGGAAGGATCACGTGCTGGTTTCCCACAAGATTGATGCTCAACCTCTGTCTCTTCTGGGTAAAAAGAAATAGCTTCACTTTACCCATATTAGTCTGAAGTGGACATTAATCTCTAGATGTAGTCACGGAGAGTCTATCACCTCCAGGTATCTACCGCTAACACACAGAGCACAGAATCATAAGCAGCTCAAATCAAAACACACTGGAAATAATCCTTTGTCCCCCTCTCATCCATCCCTTTTCTCCCCAAGCTCAGAACTTTGTCAGGCATTATGTGTCACGCCTTTCAGGAGGCCTTTTTTGTTTCTTATAGGTCTCCAATTTTCAGATTTGTATCTTCTGGCTTGTGTGAGAATGAAGCTCGAAATATAAAGATTTCTTCAAGGAAGGATTTATATAGATATCTGTTTTTTTTTTTAACTAAACCCCAAAGAACAATATCTGCAGTTTCTTGGGGATAAATGATCTTTAGCTTAAATAATTTGTCAGGCTACATTTGAAGAACACGCAAACATTTTCCAGTAAACTATTCCTAGGGATAACTGCCAGCCCTAGCAGGAGCCTTCGGATTTTGTGGAAACACATTCATATTTCATTGCCACAGATGCCCAGGCAGCTGTGCAGAAACCCATCAGTGGCTGGAGCTGCTGAAACACAACTGACAATCAGTCTGCTGGGGAAATAAAAGAAAAAGATCTAATCCTGGAATAAAGGATAGGCAGATGACTTTCACTTGAACGGAAAAATACAGATAAAATGAAGCAGCAAAAACATCACACATAGCAAAGAAAAATAATAGACATTCTGAGGCATCTTTTCAGAAGTCCAAAGCAGTGGGTTTAGGCTTTCCTAAAGTTAAAGACTCACATTTGAGCCACACACACACACGGTGCCACACAACAGAATCAGGCTTTAGAGGATGAAAATACAGATTTGCTCCGTGTATTTCTCATTCCTGTATTTGAATGCCCTCAGGTCATGCTAAATTTCTATGCATTATTTAAAGATAAATTCATTATTTGTTTTAATTCCTTTCAACACATCCTGGGATTTTTGTTTTAATGAATGACTAAAACACTCTCCCTGTACAACTGAAATTTACTTGTGTTTGAAGCTCCCCCATAATACAATCAACCTACAGCAGAATGTTTGCAAGCAGCTTATACAGAGAAAATGGCTTTTCCACTGTTGTGTTTGAGGTAGGGCTGAGAACAATAAAAGTGCAAAGTTTTAAGAAGCTCAGAAGGCTGTGAAGGCAGCAGAGCAGGTCTGCACACCCACACACACCCTAATAAAACTCACTCTACACCCTCTTCTTCAGACAAACGATTCATAAACTTGACAATTTGTTTATCAGTTTCCACCTTTCCAGTTCTGCTTAAGATCTTCTGGAAACAACATTTATTTCCATTTCTCACTAATTTCTAGGCAACGGAATGTTCCCCAGAGTTAACACCAGCAGCAGCAACTGCAAACGATGATGCATAGTCAGAGCTCAGCCCATCTGGTTGTAGCACATGGAATATATTTTCCTGTCCTCAGTCGTGGCTCAGCCCCTCACCCTCTTGACCATCAGCAAGTAGCTAATGGGTTTGCAATGCTCTAACAGCCAATTACTGGGACATCAATATTTTCATGCTTTGAAATATCAGAGGTCACAAAGAAAAGGCAGAGAAATAGATGTGCCTTGAAACCAGGGCTTTGGTTGGTATCTGGAAAGAAAGAAGGATTAATTATCAGGAGGCACCAGTATACATAATGATGGTTAATTGGGGTGGATATATATCTGTAGCACTCCTGTTGCCTCCAGCCAGTTCCCTCTCACCACGCAGCACTTTGTTGTTGCAATCCAGCCATCTTTGTAACTCCTGCAGCTGATCCTCTGCTATGGATTTATTGCTTCTGCAGCAGCTACTGCATCACCTCCTGTATTTTCTTCTTAGTAAGAGAAATATTTCTGGGGGTTGTGCTTTAGCCATAGCAGCATCTTTTCTGAGACCCACTCCATTTGCATGGTGTCTCACATGCAAACTCCTTGGCCCACGAGGAATAACAGGAATTTCTTCTGCACAAACAACAACCAGTCCCTGGCCCCCACTGCTGCCTTTATTGAGACACACCGAGCAGCTCCTCAGAGAGGGCCAGGAAATGCCAAGCTTTTGTGGGTGGGAAGAGGAACATATTTTCATTACTGATGAAAAGTGGCCCTAATACCATGGGCATGTAAGTCAGCCTGCAAAGAAGTACCTCAGTGATAGGGAAGCTTATCCATAAATCGTGGCTGTGCTCTTTGCCCACATGAGTACACTGAGCTGCTCTACCCCAGGTTTACCTCACAAGAACCTGGATGGGATAAAATAACCTCACACAGCAAAATATCCAAAATTTTTAAAAAAATGGACATGGTGGAAAGGCTCAGTAGGTAGGAGGTTTCTGGCTGCAAATGCTTTACTTAAACTAGAGGTTCTGAAAGTATTTACAAACTTATCCTTGAATTTCAATGGCATTGAATTCATTTGTGTCTAAAGTTTGTAGAAAAAACTGACAATTTGACTTTTAAAATGTCAGGTACTGTTGTTGGAGATCAAGTATACAGGGTTTGATCTTAAGAAGCAGATGACACAACAGCTTTTACCAAAGATAGGTCAGGGTCAGGTCTGAAGTTCCTCCCAAAAGTGAATACTAAAATATTTCTCTGTCATTCCCAATTCTTTGCCTCACTCGAGCCAGAAATTCTGTCGTTCCTCAGTCATTTCACAGACCTTCTCCATGAATCCCTGCCCTGTTCAGCAGGAGTCACCTCCTGCCTGGGTGCTCCTCCAAAGCTCCCAGTCCTTGGAGCTCCTCACGTGGAGCCCACCACCCTCCTTCTTCAGGAAGTTTTGCCTCTGAGTTCTGCCTTTGAACTGGGTGGGACTTCTGCAAAAGCTTAAGACACAGTCATTTCAGAAAGCAGCAGAAATCAATTCTCTTCCCAAAGTAGCTTTCGATCTAAATATGTTTGTTTATAAAATTCAGCCATTAAAAATGGGAAGGAGAGGAAAACCTGGGCAGCGTGAAACTTCCCAGTAGAAGTCAAGACATCCATTGATTTCATTGGTAAGGGAATTAGATCTGTGAAGTGTCACTTGATCTAAATATTGGAATTTTACTGTCAAGATTGCTACAAATGGTAGCCAAGGCAAGGTAAGACAAGCACTGGGGGTTGTTGCAAAGGCTTTCTGGGGAAAAAGAACAGCAATATTAGGCATTGCTTTCCAGTAAACTGCAGGGATGGAAGCTGGTGAGGTGCTTGGCTCCTGGCAAGATGGGAGAGCTTCTCCCTTTGGGGTGAAGAGCTGCTGACGGAGCATGAGGAGCTACAGGAGCTAGGAGAAAAAAAGAGAGGGGGAAATGGGCAAAAAGGAAGAACTGGCCAAAACAAAAAGCCTAATTGCCAGCAAGTGTTTTATCACAGGCAATGGACATGAAGAACAGCACAGGAGAAGTTTTTTGTTCTGAATGTACTCAGATGAAACCTAAAATTACTCAAATATTTACATTTTTATCAATGGCTTAATCCATTTTGGCATTTAATTATCCAGAGCCATCTTCCACAACAAGAGTGGCTGTATTTTTTAAAATAATTTGTGGTTTTAAATTTAAAAAAAAACCAAAAAAAAAACAACTCATCAAAAGCTACAGATGGAGTTTTTATACAGTTGTTTGCTCAGCAGACAGAATATTAAATCCCTTGCCCAGAAACGTCTCCTCACCCCAGCTTTGCTGCACCTGCTGTTCTACACCCCAGTGTATCCAGTGCTGAATACTGAGGGTCCATCCCCAAGGAAGTGCAGGCAGGGCTGAGGGAACCATCACAGCATGGAAGTGGCCACCAGCACCTGGCCTCAACCACATCCCCACCAGCACAAGGGATGGCAGACAGAGGGAAGACACTTTATGATGAGGGTGGTGAGACACTGGCCCAGGTCACCCAGAGAGGTGGTAGATGCCCCATCCCTGGAAACATTCCTGATCAGGTTGGACAGGACTCTGGGCAACCTGATCTAGTTGAAGATGTCCCTGACAACGGCACAGGGGGCTGGGCTTCCAGTACCTGAAGGAGCTACAGAAAAGCTGGGGAGGAACCTTCAAAAAACACCAAGATTTGGAAGCACAGCTTAAAAAAAGAAGCTGTTGAGAGGAGTGAAAGCTGAGAAGGAGCTGGTCAGAGAGGCAGCAGCAAAGGGAGTGCATGACCTATACACAGGAATCTCTGAAAAATTCAAAACTTAGTCACTTTTTCACTGGACTTACTCATGTTACTCAGGAGGCTTTAACCTTAAACAAAGCGAAAATCCACCCTATTTTACCTCAGAAATAAATCTGAGTTTTCCAAGCCATATGGATGGTTTATTTCTGTCCTGAGCACGTTGCCATGCAACCTCGAGAGGCACCAGCTCCCTCGCAGTGATCGCCATGAAACTTCCATCCAGCTCCCTTCCTGTGCTGCCTGCTATGAGGTTTGGATGACCCCATTTCCATCTACCTATATCCTACTTAGTTCTCTACTTCTGAACAAGCAAACAACAACATCTTGATATTTCTTTCACAGTCACTTCTCCTCAGCAGTGCTATTGAGGACAGTGGAATTGGACTAGTACTTAGGGTGGCTATTACATCTCAAGAGTTCTCCTGATTCTTATTTTATTGACACTACAGCACCCTTCCACATAAAACAAGAGGGCTTTGGGGGTAAAAATGGGTTTTCTGAGATATTTGGATCCAATAAACAAAGACTAAAGACTCAATAACTAACATATATATATAGAGAGAGAGAGAGGACAGTATGCACTTCTTCAGAAAAGACAACCATTGAAACAGATCAGCAGGAGATGTCTTGTTCTCTATCCTCAGAGGCCTGTGAGTCAAAACTGGGTATCTTTTTACCAACAACTGCACCCCTGAAGGAAGTGTTGAGAGGAGATGCAGAAATCTGTGGACATCTGTTTGGACCCTTGGGGCCAGACTGGAGAACAGTGGGACAGCAAGAGGGGTGAAGAGTGATTATTAAAATCAAATTATATGCAGCACCCAGGCAAAAACCAACTATTTCAGTTCACATGCGAACAATCTTTGCAGGGAAAAAAATGTCTTAAAAGTAAAAAATAAAGGCGAAAAGGGGAGCTAATTCTCTGGTAACCCCTTTCTGTGATGATCTGGGATCAAAGGGCAACCTGCAGTGCATTAAGCCCTGCTGTTTGTTATGCTCCTGAACAGCATCTCTATCACATCATTCAGCAACGTGAGGAGAAAACACGAGCAGGTACCAATCTGTTAACTGGGGCTTTAAAGGGACAGGTTCAAGCCCAGTATGTTTTGTTTTGTAAAGGATTAATTGAGGACCTGCTATCACAGTTTATGTTCTGTGATCCCATGCAGGACACTAATTCTTCTGCATTAAGCCAAACTCTGGGAACAGGTACAGCCAACACGTTTTCCCTGTGCTAAGGGGCAGCAGGGAAAGCTCCAGCACCTCCCAATCTCCCCTCCCATTGCCCCACCAACACTGTTGTCTTTTTCTAGGGATGAAGGCACACAAACAAAGCCATCTCCTGAAGCCTTCACCTTCTCTTCTTCTATTTCACCATTTTTTTTTTAATATGGGGCAAAAGCCAGACTTAACTATCTCTGTAAAATGTTTGTACGGGAGCAGCATCAGAGGGTGGTTTCAGGGATGGTGGGCAGCCAAGTGGAGCCTGTACACAAGTGTGCTGCATCTGCAGAAAGGACATGCAGACACAAGAATAAATCTCCAGGCTGTCATTTATTGTAAATTCTAATGAAAACACAGAGAGGAATTTTTATTTCTTCATTCTGAGCATATGTAGAATTTTAACATGAGCATTTTATTAAAAGGCAGCCTGAGTCATGAATCATTCATAGCAAAAGACTCCCACACACTGGCAGGATGACCCATGGTTAGCTTATCCACTGGCAACAAATAAAGCAGCTCTTAATGAAGCCAGACAGGTTATTCTGAAGGCACCCAAGAAGCAAAACCAGGTGCACTTTTAGGATTTTAAAAAAAAGTTATATATTATGTCAGGATCTCACGGGGGGTGTTTCCTTTTTTGAGCAATGAATGAAGTTGTTTTAAAGCAGTGTTAATGTTGGGAGTGCTGGGTGAAGAAATTCAATTGAAAGCCTGTCACAGGACTCTCTTGTTTCCCTGACAAGAGTTGTCATGTTCCTGTGACACCTGATGTGCAGAGCAACAAGGGATAAATAGCTTAAAGATGGAATTGTCACTCACTATTACCTGGCACCAGCAATTACCCGGAGCAGTGGGCTGGAGTGCTGGGCCAAAGCCCCACTGGTGCTGCAGAGGGAGAGGGAGGGTGGGAGCCCAAGGGTGCAGGATCCCCTCTCCTGAGGGACCACAGGAACAACCTCACCACCTGGTGCAGAGGGACCCCACAGCTTTGGCGGGAACCATGATTCCAGGGATCATTCTCTCTGCGGAGCTCACAGAGGAGAAAGAGCCAGAGAAGACTATGAACACGCAGGGCAAAAATGGAAGGAAAGAGGGGAGGGAACACACAGATGGCTTCACCTTTTGTGGGGAGGAAACATGCATGCAGGTAGAAATTAACCCCAAAGTTCTAAGTTGGATACCTCCTGGGAGGTGAGTTATATGGAAAAGCTCCAGCTGTAAATGAACTTCATATTACTTAGAACTAAGACAATGGCACTAACCTAGTTTGCCACCTCCATTCCTACTGACAGCAGGGAAAACACCCAAAAACCTCGTGCTACTGGGAATTACTTTCATAGTGTCCTTTGGATTCTTCTCATTTCTGGCTACTCCAGGGAGACTGGGGGAATGGCTGGACTATAACCATAGCAACGCTGGGATCTTGCACAGCACTGAGAACTCCTGTTATTAACAAAAAAGCACAGTTGCCGGCACAATAAGGACAACAGTTTTTTTCTCTTGCATTAAAGGGAACCAAGCATGCTGAACCACCACTGTTCTTCTCTTGGCCACGGCAGGGTTTGGAGGTGCAGGAGGCAGGAGAGCAGGCTGGGTGGGATGGGTGGGAGGCACACGGCCAGGACTCCCTGCTGCCCAAACACCTCCAGGCTTTGGCAGCACCAGTAGGGCTGGTCTGGTGGAGGATTCCACCTTGCCAAGGGCCCCAGAGGGACTGGTGGGGTGTCACCTCTGCTGGGGTCTGCTGCAGGGTTGGGGCTGAAGTCAGACCAAGCCATGGCTGGCCTGGTCCCATCCTGCTGATGGAGCTGGTTCAGCTGGGAGACCCCCAGAGATCCCCTCTGCGAGGTCACATCCCGCATCCCACTGAATTCAGGTTCTGATCCAGCCTCCTGGAAAAGTGTGGTTAATGCATCTCAGAAAGCTTCTGGGGAAAACAAGTTCTGTCTTGTGGAGATGCAGAGCACTTCTCTGTTGAGATGTCAGCCCCACTGAAATCTCCTTAGCTCCGACCAGGAGCTCCAGCTCCTCTCTGGAGTGGGCTCTGAGTCCGGATTCACTTGGCTTGGTTTGGCACGGGATGCTGGTTTGAAGCACGTGAACTGAAACTACACTTTGAATTCCTTATTCTAGTTGTAATTGCAGTTTAAGGAAAAACAAACTTTACTCAAGAGTTTTCTTCTACAATAAAAGACTTAAGAGTGGAAAAACAGAATTCTTCTCCTTCGTGGGCACTTGTTTCTCTGTAAATGGGACACTTGTCCAAATGACTTTCTGCACTTGATGTTACTGTAACTGAGTGCTCTGGAAAAAGAGAGACTGTCTTCACTGAGATGTGCAAATTTGTAGCAGAATTGGCTGTAGAAATGAGGACATGGAACTGATTTTGCATTCTGGCTGGCAAGCAGCAGTGTATGAGAAACCACAAATTCTCTGGCAGTGAGGGAACACTCGTGGTTGTCCTGGGACATCACGAGGATCAGGTCACCTCTAGGAAATGACACAGCAAACCCAGCACAGCAAAAACTTCCAGGTTTGGTTTTTTTTTGGAATTGCTCCTTACCCTTTAAACATACTACTGGCATGTTTCCACTCACTGGGACAGGCATGAACGGGCTGTGTCCCTTGCTAGAGACAATGCCAAACACCTTCTGTGTGGATGCACACGGTAGAAATGAATGATTTAAAATGATTGGGTTTGAAGGGGTTAATTATTTCTGTGACCAAGTGGCAGTTTTGTCCACTTAACACCCAAGTCCTGGGAGCAACCGCTGACCTGCAGCGTTTTCTCTGCCGTGCTGCTGATTCCAGCTGGGGCAGAATCTGGGAAGGAACGGGAGATTCTGGCGAAGCAAAGACGCCTCCCCACAAAGAGCTGGGAACCCCTGAAGCCCCCGCGGGTGGGTCTGGGCAGAAGATGCCTGAGCCAGGGGCTCAGGTGCCGCGGAGATGGCTGCTCCTCCAGAGGGGGGGCAGAGGAGGCTGAACAGCTCCTGTCGCTCCGCTTCGCACGCTCATTAGTGGGGAGCAGGGCAGGACGAGCGCGGGAAAGGTTAATCACATCTTGTTTGACTTGGCAATGACTCCTTAAAAGATGAAGCTTTTCCAACCTGGCTTTTAAAAGTGTATATATTAGATCACCTTTTTTACACGCCTCACCTTTATTTCCACTGCACTTGCCCATTAAACGCTTTTGCTCAAACAAATTTGTATTTAAAATCAGCTTTTTGGAGCCACAGTGATTCCACCTGCCCACGGGGCTGTTATTCAGTCTGCATCTCACCTACACGGTGCTTAAAGCTACCTTTTGAAAAATGATAAATATTGGCTTATTTACGTACATTTTTTTTCTTAAACACGTCACTTCCCTTTAAGCAGCAGGTTTAGAGCATGTCTTCTGCTTTTTCCTGCTTGGAGCCTTTTTATTCCTTCAGTGAGATGGGAGCACTGAGCTCTACCAGCACAGAACCCACTTGACGTGATCCTGCCCCAACATCACACACCTCTCATCCTCATCATCCTTCCCCGCTCACCCACACCCGCAGGTTCAACTCTGGGAATGCCCCTCGTGCTTCCCAGGGACAGGGAGGTACCAGAGGAAGGGGGCCTCAGCGTCCTCACACAACAATCTGCACAGATGGTGGTGCACCAGCAGTTTGCCAGAGGAACAAATGACAAGTCGTGGGGGTTTTTCTTGTCTGACAGACTCCTCTGATTCCAGAGAGGAATCCTTCCGACCTTTCCTGAAAGATGGTGAAGTGTGCCAGGAAAAATACAGAGGAGGGGAACAGAATAGAAAGTGAGAGAAATCCAGCAATCACAGAGCAGCTTCTTGGGTACCCACAGGGTAACCACCCTCACAAGAAGCTGTCCCTCCCCCTGGAAACAGGGAAGCCCAGCAGGATGGACTGGATGGTGGGCTTCCAGGTGCTTTGATGAAAGATTTCCTCATTCCTCTACATTTGTAAGTATATGTGCAAAATATGTGCAAAATACGTGCTATGAAAGACAAAGTTATGGAAGTTGCGAGAACTTTTGCAATTGATCCAAACCCAGAACCCACAGGGTGGAATATAGACAAGTTGGCTATCTGACCATGTCTGGTGGCCTCAGACTGCTCCACTGCACACCAAGCAAAGCAACCCTCGGAAGCCAAAAGTGAATCCAGCAACTTTTCCTCCTGACTCCCCATCTCAGCATCATTAGTTCTTCAAAGAAAGCTGGGAGAAGGGGCAGCCTTGAATCCTCCTGCCAAGAGGACAATAACACTCCAGGACCTCCACAGCTGACTCATGGGGATGCTGAGCATCGTGCTTATGGAGGACAATGTAGTGGAAACCACAGTCCAGTCACCTTTCAAATCCCCAGGATAAGCCAGTGTATGTGATGCTGAGAAACTCTCATACCACAGAGACAGCTTCACGTCTCCAGTAAGTCTTCAGATAAATCAAACAACCCTCTCCATATGCTCACCAAGCTCCATCTGGACTTACTTAGACTCCTTCTCCCCCACCTTTATTTGGGAAACCATTACAGACCTTCACTCCTGGGTGGCTAGATTCCCTTTTCTAATTCCTATCTCAAGTGTTTTCACAATCAATAACTTCTCAATCCTGTCCTTTATCCCCCAAGTCAGAGCCCCCTGATCCTTCATGGACATTCACCACCTCTGAATGTATTTACAAGGAACTATCACCTCTCCTCTCAACCTCTACTTACCCAGGACATGGCAGCTGGTGTTCTTCCACCCTGCCTCCTTTTTAAAAGAAAATCTAGAGGGAAATAGATCCATTTTAAATTGAAAGAACATTTTCCTTGGTTGCTCTTAGAAACCCCCTCGATATCCCTGGACATCTCCTAGCCAGCCACAGAACATTTAGTTGCTGCACTCAGAAGCAATTCTTCCAGTGTTCTGGAGACAGTGTCAGGTCTGGGACTGTGTCACTTCTAACTGCACCTTTCCACGCACCCAGAAATACAGCTTTGCTGGACAGGTTACTCCTCCTAAATGTTGAGCAAAACATTAGTTTACATCTGCTTTGGAGAATAAGCTTAAAAATCTAAACCAGATCTCCTGTGGCTCTGAAAGAAAATCTAAACCTGTCCTGCAAATGTCAACTGAGTTGTGGGTGAATGCATGTTTGGATTTTCCTGTCAAAGGAGTGAAGACTATCATGAGTCCTCATTTATTCCTGAGAAGGAGCACTAGACCTAAAACAACTGTCTGACAGGCAAAATTTGCTGGAGAAAATAATGCTTCTATATTACAATTGATTGCAGAAAGGCTGTCATCAACAACAGTGAGCTTGGCTGGAGAATGCATTGGTATTGTTTTGGAGTAAAAATGTAGTGATGAACTAGGACCCATTTTCATCGTCCCTGCACATCTGGCTGCAGAAACTCCGTGTTATTTCTGAATGACAAGTGGATGGTGGGTGGGAAGGGTCATTTGCAAAGCACGTGGACAAGGTGTCCAGGCAATTGACACATATACTTTGCCTTTTAGAGCTCAGGAGAGGTCACTCACTCTTCAGGCAAAGAATTTCCCATTTCCTAAAGAACATACCTAGTACTAAAAAAACTATGAGGCTCCTGAGAAAACAAAACTTGCCTGTGTTGTGTCAAACCTGCTTTCAGCCCATTCAGCATCTCCACCAAGCAGGAGGGAAATGTCCAGGTATGATCTACCTTCACTGGAGAAATCCCTGTGGCCTGGGCTGTGTGACACCCCCCTGCACAGGTTAAGGAAATGCAATCCAGATCAATTCAGAATTACCCTGGTGTTTAGAGAATTGATCTGAAATTAATCAAAATGAAATTTGACTTGGATCACCTGCAAAGTATCAGACTTGGAAGAGAGAAATCAAATATCCAAGTCTTAAATAGTGAACAACTGGGAGAGCAGCAGAGCTGCAAAAAGCCCATGGTGAGTCCCAAACTGAGCATGGATTCATGGCATGATGGTCTTGGGAAGGGATTCAGTGCAATTCCAAGATGCACAGACAGCAGCACTGCACGGATGCAAAAGGAACCAGCCCCCCTGCTGCACCCAGCACAGCCCTCAGGGCCCACAGACCAAGGGCTCTGCTGGTGGGGACAGCCAAGGGCTGAGCAGCAACCAGGATCAGAGAGCCAGAAAACCAGGCCCAGGAGGAAAGGTTTTTTAAATCCATGTTTTAAGTACAGAGAAGAGCAGAAGCCCCTTCCCATGTGCCAGAGGGGGTTAATGAAAGAGAAGGGCATCAGGCCTGTGTTGCACAAGCTGGTGGGAAGGCAAAAACCTGCAGAGGGGAAGCTTGAGGCCAGCTGTGCTCCTGGTGGCCTCTTGGCTCTGCCAGTGGCTCTGGAGCAGAGCCAGGAGCACCTGCCCTGGGATCCCTGGGATCCACCCTGCCTTCGTCCAGCAGCTGCTCAGGCTGAGTGCCCCTCTGAGCCCCAGCAGCCCCGAGCCACCCACAGGGGCCTCACATCAGCTGGGGAATACCTGCCAGCTCTACATGTACTAAACCAAACACATTTAAAGCATTAAACCAATAAAACACTTCTTGTGTGGTTTTATGCGCTCGCAGCAGGCTTGAACCATTTGCTAACTGTTAAACTATAAAGTGACAAGCAGTGTCTAACCTGCTGTAGAGGTCACACGTTGAAGGTCTTTCCTCCACAGGCATGTCAGCCTGGGTGGTGTCAGTGCCCATCGCCCCCGTGAGAAACTCTGCCACCAAACATCTGTCCCACCTGGAAACTGACACAATCTCTGGAAGGCCAGCTCTCCAAGGGCCAGGGTACCTCCTGCACCTGTTTTCCAGCACAGCAGCCCGTGCATGTCAGAGTCAATCACCAACCTGGGAGAGTCCTGAATGGCTTTATAGCAGTTGCACTTCTAAGAGAGACACGGAATTGTCGCTGTGTCTTGTTTAACCAAGTACCTGTCAAGCTGTGATAAGCTTTGAAGAGCAAACAGTCAAACACTGTTTTGCTGTATAATTCAGTGTGTGTTCAATTACACCAACACAAGTAACAGTCAGATTTCACCTGACGGAAGCACACTGTGCTCTTAACTCCTAGATCTGGAATTATTATGGCTGTGATGTCTTGGGAAGCATCGACCATGTATTAAGGGATGCTGAAATGCCCCAGGTCCCCAGGCTGCTTCACAAAGAGCAGAGGTGGCAGCAGGGGGGACGTGAGCCGCGGGAGGGAAGCTTGATGAAGCACAGCAGCCTGACTCCAGTCCTGGCCTTGATCCTGCCTGGCCTTCGTACCACTCCTTTTTTCTTCAGGAAAGCTCATTTTCAGGGCTTGTTGGCAGGAATTGGCTGTCTTGAGACAGGCCAATTAAATAGTTTTCTACACATTTTTTCATCCTCGACTGTTCAGTTTCATTATCTTAAAATGATGGGTGATGTATTTCTCATTTACTTGGTTATTATCAATTCCTCACCCACATTTGAAGCCAAAACGCGTTGTGATAGAAACAGGAATCTAATAAAATTGTTCATAAGCTCTCACGAAATGGGGAGTAGATATTTAAATGAAACTTGGTGTAAGAAGCACAGGAAAAGAAGATCAGCATATCAAAAAACTTGAAGTAAGGTTGATTAAATAAAGGGAACATCCTGTAGAGCCACTGAGTTTAACGCCAGGCTGTGCCTGGTCCCAGCGTCCTCCCAGGCTGTAGAAGATCTTGTCCACTTGGGCCTTTTTCTTTTTTTTTTTCCCAGTCCACAGGTGGCTTTTACCTTTTAACGTGTCCATTTTTGAAGTAAATTGAGCAAATGGGAGTCACAGAAATGCTGCCTCTGCACACACAGGGAAAGCTCCCGTTTGCAAAACGCCACTGATCACTTCCAGCCCGGGGCTGCGGGTGTGGGGCCAGAGGCTCCCCTGGGAAGCTCCATCAGCAGAAAAACAGGCACCACTTACATATTCTTCTCATTATATTTTAGCAACCTTTACAATATGTAAGCCTGAAATTATTATCAGGTGAGCTGCAGTTTTGCCTGAGCTTATGCTTCAGACACTGCATGTTCTCTTCCAGTTCCTCATGTAGGAAGGACGTTGTGCATGGCTTGATTTCCCTGAAGAGAAATCCAGGGATTATGAACAAATTCCTGCTCTTGAAATCATCAATAGCAGTGTGGTTTGTTTATCTGGGTTTTTTTTTTTCTGAACAGCATGAGGATGTTATCACTCCAGGTAAAGAGAGATGCCCTTCCAGCTCCTTTTAGGTTTGCTCTGTAGAAGGCAACTCTTGTAGCTGCCCAGGAGCCAGATGAAGGCTGTGACATCTTGGGCACAGACCCTGTCCCTTCCATGGTGGCTCTGCAGACACCAGCAGGAGAGGGACCCAAACCCTGGGAGTTTAGGGGTGAATTCACAAACCACTGTTTCGACAGGAATTCCAGGATTCCAGACCGACGCCTCTCCCAAGCAAGCTGGACTTCAGTTCTCACTAAAGCAAACAGACACCCATTTTCCCCTAACATACTGGCTTTGGACAGCGTTTTTAACAAGCAGAAGGATCTCCACAGTTGAAGAAAACCTGCCATCACACATTAATTCATCCTCTAGGCCCAGATGGCTTTTGTCTCCCTGATACTCCACCTCACGATTGATACCGTAAAAGGCTCTTTCCCCAGGGCGCACAGGACGGGATCAGCCTCCAGGGGCAGCTCTGGCTTTGGTTTCCCCCCTGTAACGCTGCCGACCCACGGAGGAACAGGGGGGCCGCTGGGCAGCGCCTGTTGTGCTGGGAAAACCCTGGAAAAGTCCTGGTACGGGCGGGCTGAAGGGAGACACGTGCTACAGGACCTCGATGCACCCAGCCAGCTCTGTGTTCTCTCTCATGTGCACCTCGAAAATCACCCTGCATCCAATTTCCAGGCATGGCAACAGGGATGCCTTTCTTCTTTCTTGTTTTGTTTTGGTTTTTTTTTTCAATGGAGTTATCAATAGGTTGATATTTAAAATACCTCCCCTGAATTCTGTAAAAAAAGCAGGGTTTTAATCTAGAAAAGCTAGGAAAATGTGTGTAACCGAAGTGCCACCTGCTGTCCTGACTAAACAGCACGGGGGGCAGGAGGGAATCCTTCCAGGCACTCCGGGAGGCAACCGGGCCCTCCTGCTTTTTTCAAGCTCTTTTTATTTACTTGCTGTCGAAGGTTGACACGGACAGAGCGAGCAGGGCAGGCTCGCTGCAGCACCCAGAGCCTGATCTCTCCTGCCGCCCGGACGGGCTGCTCAGCGCCACGGGGGAACGTCACCCGGAGAAGGAAAAGGGCTTCCCTGGGGAGCAACGCGTTGCAGGCTCCAGAAAAGCTCCAGCGGAGCACAGGAGCGGGCTCTGCCGCCGGGGGTGACCTTCCCATCGGGTCCCTGCCCCTCGCTCTTCCCATTCCAGAGCGAAGGAGGAAAAAACCCAAAAAGGCACCGTTTTCACAGCTCTTGCTCAAAACCCCAGCAGCTCCCTGGGGCCTTCCCTGCCTCATGGGGAATGCGGGCTCAGCCCTTCCCGGCGGTGGCGGGGTCTGCGGGCCGGGAAGGGGCGCGCAGCCCTCGGGGCGCGCAGCCCCGACGCCCCGGGTGCGTGTTCCAGCGCGCCGCGGCTCCTCCGCGCTGGGACAAACGCAGCGCAGGAGCGGGGCCCGCCTGCCTCGCCCAGCGCGGAGCGGACCTGGCAAAAAAAAAAACAGCCCCGTCACCAGATGTGTTGGGGTTTTTTTCCCCGCAGGACGCGGCTGAGACGGGGCCGGGAGAGCAGCGCGGGCTGCGGAGCGGCCGGTTGCGTGTGGTTAAGCGGGCAGTGCGGGCCAGCCGGAGCGCTGCGGGCCCCGCCAGACCGCCGCCCGCCCAGCGGGGAGGAGGCAGCGGGTCGGGGAGGGCGGAGGAAGGGGTGCGGTGCGGGTGCGGTGCGGTGCGGGAGCGGGTGCGGTGCGGGTGCGGTGCGGGGGTGCGGTGCGGGTGCGGTGCGGTGCGGGTGCGGTGCGGTGCGGGTGCGGTGCGGGTGCGGTGCGGTGCGGGTGCGGGTGCGGTGCGGGTGCGGTGCGGGTGCGGGTGCGGTGCGGTGCGGTGCGGTGCGGTGCGGGTGCGGTGCGGTGCGGGTGCGGTGCGGTGCGGGTGCGGTGGGGTGCGGTGCGGGTGCGGGAGGGCTCCGGCCCCGCCCCGCCCTGCGCGCGGCCCGCCGCCCCGCTAGGGGGCGCGCCTCCTCCGCTCCCGCCGCCCTCCCCCCCCCCCCCGCGCTGCCTTGAGGCGTCCGAGGCGCTGCCTGACCAAAATCCAGCCCGGCGGCGGGCGCCGCTGGCTCGCGGCAGCAGGGCTCAGGCGCGGCGGGCAGCCCGGCGGCTCCCGCAGGACCCGGGGTCCTTCGGCGGCGGCGCTGGGCTCGGCTGGGCTCGGGGGGGCCAAGATGTCGACCAAGAATTTCCGCGTGAGCGACGGGGACTGGATCTGCCCCGACAAGAAGTGAGCGGGGCCGGGCCGCGGGGCTGCGGGGCTGCGGGGGCTGCGGGGCCGGGCCGCGGGGCAGCGCCGGGTCTGGGGGCGGCCGCCCGCCTGCCCTCCCCCCCCTCCCTCCCTCCCTCCTCTCTCCCCGCCTTCCTCCTTCTCTCCTTCTCTCCCTCCTTCCCTCCCTCCCAGCCTCCTCCCCTCCCGCCGAGCCGGGGCGGGCTGCCCGGCGGGGTCTCACGGCCCCTGGCCGGGCAGCGGGACCCGCACCCTCCCGCCCCCGGGTCAAGCGCGGCCTGAGAAACCTGGTGGTACGACTTGGAAGTCATTCCCTCGGGAAAGGAAAGGTGTTTTTCCGGCAGCCTGGTCCGTGTGTGTTTTCTAGCGTTCAGCCAGCCCGCGTCTCCATTCTCCTCCTGTTTTCGTTCTCAGGTGTGGGAACGTTAACTTTGCCAGAAGAACCAGCTGTAACAGATGTGGGAGAGGTGAGTGCCTGAGGGGACGAGTCCCCTTGCCTGTTTCTGCCCCTCTAGAAAGAAACTATTGAGTCTTTTTTAATGACCCGTCAGCCGAGTTGTTTGAGAGTCACTTTTTGGTCTTTCTTTTTGTTTTCCAGAAAAAACGACAGAAGCCAAAATGATGAAAGCTGGAGGGACTGAGATAGGAAAGACACTGGCAGAGAAGAGTCGTGGCCTCTTCAGCGCCAACGACTGGCAGTGCAAAACGTATGAGCTGCTCCTGGGGCTGCTCCCCTGGGGCTGCAGAGCTGCAGGGGGCTCCCCGTGGCAGCAGAAGTGCAGAGGTGCTGAGCAGAGCAGCTCCTCTGCTGGCTGTGCAGGCAGCCCGTGCTGGGCAGCAGCCACCTCTTGGCATGGCTGGAAATTGACAGCACTGGAAAAGGGGTTTTAAAAAAATCCAGAGTAGACAGGTAAAGGTGCCTGTTCTGCTTTGATAAGCTGAGAGATTTCTCAAGCTCAGAAGAAACGTGAAGCTGGGAGTGACACCTGCATTGCACTGTGGTGGTTTATGGTAAAAACTCACCAAGTGTTTTGTGAGGAAAGCTCAGCACGGAGTTAAATTCTTGGGTGTTCCTCCAGGCTGTCAGAGGAGAACATAGAGGTCCAAGTTATGAAAGAACTGTTTCAGCAGAACGTTTGCTTTTTGAGAGGTGCTTTGAGGTTCTCAGGAGCACGTTGAGGTATTTCACGTTCTGCTGACCAAGCTGCCTGCCCAGTGAAAGCTGGATTGGTTTATTCTCTCTGCCAGGAGGTGGCTGTGCTCAGCATCCTGATCCTAGCAGTGCAGCACAACACGTGAGCTTTTTGATTTGAAAGGCAATGTTTCCCATTTCTGTCCTGTTGTTCTTGCCCCTGAAGCTGTGGAAACGTGAACTGGGCCAGGAGGTCAGAGTGCAACATGTGCAACACCCCAAAGTACGCCAAGCTGGAGGAGAGGACAGGTGAGGGCTCTCCAGGCACTGCAGGAGCACTTCTTCCTACAGATCTCAGTGGAGCTTGATGGCAGGGGTTGTACTCAGCAGAACTGGCAAAGCTGGATGATCTCCCACACCTGAATGAGTCTGCTGGTTCTCAGGCTTGCTTGCCTGTAGTGCTGTGTGAAGTGTCTGAGGGCTTCTTTGAGGAGGTCCATGCATGTTCAGGTTAAACTGCCTTCGTGTCTGATCTTGATCCCAGGGCAGCTGGAAGGGGTGATCCAGTAATTCATTAACCACTGGTGTCCATGTACAGAGGGCTGTGCAGCCCCAGGAGCAGTGCCTGGGGGCTCTGGTGCTTGGGCTGTGATCTCTTCGTGAGGCTTGAGGTGCCTTTTGAGCTCCTGCATTAACCATGAGCCAGCGGTGCCTGGAACAGAGGATTCCTTACAGTGTGGGCACAGCTGCTGTCACACTGCCAGCAGGATCAGGTGGAGAATTTAATGCAGTGTGACACACTGGAAAAGAAGCCTGGGGAAGAGCACAGAGCTTGTTATCCAAAAGGAAAAGGAATATTTTTAATATTCTTACTTATTATTGTAAGAATATTAATGAATCATGTTCAGTTTATTTCAGATAAGATTTCATAGCACTAAATATTTTTTAAACGTACTAATTTTTTTTAAGGTTTGGTTACTTTTTCAAAGTTCTGGTGCCCTTCTGGGGAGCTGGGTGCTCAGCAGGCTGTCAGCCTGACCCTGTTTCCATTGCTGTTGCTTCTGGGTTGGTGATGTCTCTTAACCCATGTTCTCAAGTTGGGTTTCTGGGGAACTCTTGTTCAAGAAAGGTGTGTGGGAACAGTTCCTGTTCCCCTGGGGATCACGTCACGCTCTGACAGGTGATGCCCACCAGTCTGCTGAAGGCTCCTAGAACCTGAGGAGGTTTATGCTGGGCTTGGTGCTTGATGGGGCTGACCTGGTGCAGCTGAAGAGATTGTCTGTTCTGCCCCTTTCTCAAGGCTACGGAGGAGGGTTCAATGAGCGGGAGAACGTGGAGTACATCGAGCGGGAGGAGTCGGACGGGGAGTATGATGAGGTGAGTGGGGCCATGGGGCACCCGGGGAGGCATGGGGCACCTGGGGAGGGCATGGGGCACCTGGGGAGGGCATGGGGCACTTGCCTTTGCTTTTGGTTTCCTTACGGGCAGGAGCACAGCTCGGGAGGACACTGATGTGTCTCTGGCACGTGCTGAAGTGGGAGGGTTTTGAACTGAAAGTGCATCTGCTTGGTCTTTTGGGGGGTTAGAAACTAAAGAATTAGTTCAAATTTAACTGGTACAAGTTATGTTCATTTAACTTGTTAGGGAAATGGCTTTAAGGTCAGAGAGTTGTAGAATCAGAGGCTGGTTTGGGTTGGAAGGGACCTTAAAGATCATCCAGTCCCACCCCTGCGTGGGCAGGGACACCTCCCAGCAGCCCAGGCTGCTCCAAGCCCCATCCAACCTGCCCTTCAACACTGCCAGGGATGGGGCAGCCACAGCTTCCCTGGGCAACCCGAGCCAGGGTCTCACCCCCCTCACAGCACAGAATTTCTCCCTAATATCTAACCTAAATCTCCCTCTCCCAGTTTTAATCTGTTCCCCCTTGTCCCAGTCACTGCAAACCCTTGTCAACTTGTGTGTTGTTTTCAGCCAGATGTTCAACATGGTTTGACAAAGATATCCCATGGGCACAGACACAAAACCTCTTGTAAATTCAGATCTTCATTAACCTTGTCTGTGGGTGCTTGTATCTAACACAGGCTTCTTTTCAGAAAGGTTCCTGTTGCCAGTTGATGTTTCATGACACTCCTCCTTCCCTTTGAGGCAGTACCTTGTTTGAAATTGATGTGTTTTTATTTTTTCATAGAAATGTAGTAAAAAAAAAAAAAAATCCAAGTTGGAAATTACTTTTGATTGAATCATGTTCTAATGGGATGAAATGTCTTAGTTTGGGCGCAAAAAGAAGAAGTACAGAGGGAAGCCAGTGGGTCCTGCATCCATCCTGAAGGAAGTAGAAGACAAGGAATCTGAAGGGGAAGATGAGGAGGATGAGGATGAAGATCTCTCCAAATATAAATTGGATGAGGTAGCATGCTTTGTTTTGGTGGTTTATTTCTAGCAATTAGTTTTTAATTACTTGTGCATTGCAGTTGAGCAGTGGGAGGTGAGGTCGGTCTGTGTTTGCAGCTGCCTCTAGAGCAGTTTGGAGGGGCAGCTGTCAGAGTCAGGGTCCCCACAGCTGCTGGAAAGCATCTGCACATGCTCTGCTTTGTTCTAATTCAAAGATGCATCATTTTTCAAAGTAGTTTATCTGAGATCAGAATCAAAAATGTCAAGACCTTTCTTTGGAACCTTCATGTATATAGTTACCCTGTAGAGGGCACGGTCTTGAATTCTGTTCTTAGCCTTTTAAAGCCACATCAGATTTCTCTTACAAAATGGAATTAAATATTCAGAGAATTTTTGTCTCTTATCTTTCCTGAAATACATGATCATCTCACACTGGGCTGTCCACATCTTTGGACAGCATCTTGCAGAGATATGCATATATGGTAATTTTTAACACAGCAGTCACACAGCATCTCTGCAGGATTGTGCTTTGAGGGTAGATTTGGGGCCTGAAAATTCTTCCAGGCACTGGGATAAATCAACCTCTGTGTTTTCATTAGTGTTAGTTAATGTTAGTTAAGATGAGACTTCAGATGGGTTTTCTGCAGGCTTTTTAACAGTTTGCTTTGAAACACAAATTTTCAGTCACTCTTAAAACGTTTGGATCTCATTAAATGCACCAACAAAGGCTGAGGGGGGAGAAAAGCACAAACCACAGAATAAATAAAAAAGCACCAGCTGGGGGACGACAAATATTCTGTAAGCACTTGTAGTGAACCTGCTGGTTTCCAGGATGAGGATGAAGATGATGCTGACCTGTCAAAGTACAACCTGGATGCCAGTGAGGAAGAGGACGGCGCCAAGAACGCGCAGCCCGGCAGGCGCAGCCGCTCCAAGTCTCGCTCCTCCCACTCTCGCTCCTCGTCGCACTCATCCTCTCACTCGAGCTCAAGGTCTAGGTCCAGGTAAACGGGTACAGGTCAAGGGTAACGCCAGGCAAAATGTCAGTATCTGACTTCTCTATTTACTTTTTTTCTTTTTCGTTTTTTTTTCTCCTTGATTGCCTTACAGTTTCAGTTTAATCATGATAATGGTTTCGTGTCGAGAATTTACCCTGGTAGATAATGTTTTGTTCTGACCTCCTGTGGGTCCTCAGCAAGGAGGCTTCCTGTGTCTGGTTGGTTGTTTCTGTAGACCTAAGTTGATATTTCATTTGAATCCTTCCAATACATTTAAGAACGTGTTATTTTTGATAGTATTTTAGGCTTGTTGGCCACCTGGGATTCAATGGGTGAACCTTTCTTAACACTATGGAGTTGCTGGAGGGGGAAGCAGAAGGGGGTGGTGCTGCTGAAGTGGGAGGAGGAGCAGGAGAGGGCAGTGATGATGCAGTCCAGGCAGATTCCAGATGGAAAAAAGCCGTGGAAATAAAGAAACTTGAACTGAGCTTGATGGTAACTGACAAAACTTTAAGCACAGTAGCAATATTGTCAGATTAAAAGTAAAAGTTTACATTGATCCTGTCTGCTGGGTGGATTTATTATTATTTCAATTCAGTAACATACAATAAATGCTTTGTAATCGTGGTGTAAATAATTTTGTAGCTTTTCAGCTGCCTTACAGCTGTCACACAGATGATAGTGATGGGTTTAAGACCTCAAATCCCTACCAGTTCATAGGGTTATACCTAAAGTTCATTCACATAAAGTTCAAGTTTCTTCTGATCTCCCCAGCTGTGTAACTGCACCTCTCTGCTCCCACTGCTGTGGTCACTGCCCAGGTTCTTCAGCCACTCATCTGGCTACACCCTTGTTTGCTCATACACAGATGTTAACACTGAAGTAAAAGCTAGCTTGTCATAACTGACATTTGCAGGGATCTGCCAACTTTGAACTTTTTGCTTCTAGCTACAGAATCAATTGGAAATACCAGCTGCCATTTGTAGATAACTTCTTTGTTTTTTTTAAAAAGGTTTCAATGTATTTTCTAGTTAGCAGGTGTTCATACTGCTGCTGTTTTGCACAGTGAAATGAAAAAGAAATGGGAGCAATATAAACAACATGTATAATACATTTTTCCTGAAAAGATGAATAGGATTTGATGGCAATGCCTTCTTTTTACAATGGTTGCTGCAAGTCTGCTACCATCTTTACATATCTTTTCTGGTTTGTGCTTTAAAGAAAATCCATCAGCGTGAAAAATGTGAAAGTCATTTTGGCTAACACACCTAACAGGTGGTGTTAGGTATGGATTTTAGCCAAGAGTTAATTACTAATTAATTTTTAATGCAGGGGAAAATTTTGAGGAAAACTTGAAAGTGCTTACAAACTGCTTGTGAGAGCTGACTGGGGGAAGATTTGAGCCAGCTGCTCCTAATGCTCTTACCTACTCCCTGTGGAGGAACTGATGGGTTTCAAGTTGAAGCACAAACTAAAAGTTAAGGCATTGATGTAATGAAATGGTTAATAAACGTGCAGTTGTTTCATTTTGGCAGATAACTGCCATCCTGTTTACATTTTGTGCTTTGTTTTAGGAAATGTGAGAAAAAGTTGACTTTATAAATGTTTTGATGCACCATCTTACTATATGTTAAAGTTTCTGTTCTAAAATGTACTGTTGGTGATGCTGGGGGGTAGGAGGAAACTGTCCCTTCTCTAGTGGCTGCAGGCCAAATTGTCCTGGTGTGTTGTTGTTGTCTCTGCTGCTGACAGCAGCAGTTACTCTGCTAAATGCCAGTCAGACACTGGGAAAAAAAAAAAATCTTCCCTGTTGTTTCAGGTCCCATTCAAGAAGTTCTTCCAGTTCCAGATCAAGATCTCGTTCCAGTTCCAGAGAACAGTCTAGATCTCGTGGGTCGAAATCCAGGTGAATGAGGTAGCACCACTCTCTCCTGCCAGAGAGAGGAAAGGGCAGAGGAACCAGCCACTTGTTGAGTTCATCATTAAGTTATGCTGGTTAAAAAAACATTAACTCATTTTTATCTTGGAAGTCAGAATTCCCGGGGTCCCTGCACCAGGTTGTTTCCAGTCCAGAGGTATTTCTTGGGAATGCCAGGTGTTGGTTGAAGAGTGTAAGTCTGACCTAAGCTAGACAAGTGGACGCCACAGATCTGCACTGGGAAGGAAGAAGAATTTGAATGCATGGTTATTTCCTTCAGGAATTTTTTGCTGGTTTTACTGTTCCCACTTTGGCTCCTAGATGTGGAAGAGCATTAGAAAACACACTGTGCTTCTGGGTTTGTGTTAGTGGTAACTTTGAATGTATCTGAATTCCACGAGGTAGTGCTGCCAGTATCTTCTTGAATGTGAAAAAACATTGATAGGGAACAATGTGAGAAGCTGAGAGGAGCTTGAGCCAGCTGCTGTTTTCTGTGTAGCAGGGACTGAACTGTGGAGGAGAAGT
Organism: Apus apus; assembly: GCF_020740795.1. NCBI lineage: Eukaryota > Metazoa > Chordata > Aves > Apodiformes > Apodidae > Apus > Apus apus. Next base: position 31,031,386 of record NC_067288.1, on the reverse strand, counting down.
AACAAGTGTGTAAGTTCCTTGAGGTGTCCTGGCACGGGCATCCTGGTGGCAATGAGGACCTGCCCCATCTCCAGGCATGTAGAGAATCTTAAAGCTGTAAATAAGGAAGTTTGAGCTGGGAAGACCCACCCCAAATGGTGCCACCACCCTTTGGTGACAGAAACATGCTGTGGATTATCCCATGAGGGTCAGCACGAGATGGGATCCCTGCTTTTAGGAAAAGAAGGGAACCTGTGCCCCACTCATCACTGAGCTGGGTTATTAACTTCTGGACACAGCACCCCCTGGGTGTCCACGGTGGATCAGCTTGAGTGAGGCAGGGCTGATGGCCAATTACAGTAAGAACCCTGAAAATATCTTGCCAACAACATACACTCTGTTGGTTTGGATTTTCTTAGTGTTTTATCCAGCTTACCGAAAAAAAAAATCCCGTGAGGTGTTTTTATATAATTTTGGAATTACAGTTTAGGACTTTGTAACTCTACTACCTTTTCCATAAGTGGCTTTTTCCATTTTTCTTTTCAATGACCAAAGTGGTTTTTTGAATGCATGTAAGTGAAGCTGGTTCATTTTTTTGAAGCTGCCAAAATGACTGTCTTCTGAAATACTTTGCTGTGGAAGGTCTTCCTCCCCACTTCAGCTGATGTTGGGGTTTGCAAATACACCTTCTGAGGGGTTTTATTTACTATTCTAGTGAAGAGTGAAATGGCTAGTGAAATATCCATTAATTTGCAGCAAAGGGTGGTTGATCAGCATTACACCTGTGGTTTTCCAGCCATTTTGCTCTGGGAATTACCCACTGAGGAAAGTCCTTACATAGGCTGCATCCTGCCCCAGTTTTCCCACCATCCTGTTGCCAAAAGGCGTCGTTCTGGTGAAGGCTGCAAAGAGGTTTCCAAAGCACTGGTGGTCTCTAGATCAAGAAACCCCGTTTAGCAAGATGTATTGAGAAAACTACCCTGGCAGTTGAAGTCTTTATTGACAGATAACTATGGAGTAAGTATTAAAGCATCCACAGATTAATTGGATAAAACTCTTGACGTGAATAGAGTAGTGAGTGTTCATGAAGACTTGTCTCTTTTTGTTCTTTTGATGTTATACCAGAATTAAATCTGATTTATTTCTCAATCAATAAAGATCCAGCTCCAGGTCCTACAGGGGGTCTTCCACCCCAAGGAAAAGATCTTACTCAAGCTCTCGTTCATCATCTTCCCCCGAGAGAGGCAAGAAGAGAAGTCGTTCTAGATCCTCTTCATCTGGTGATCGCAAAAAAAGACGATCGAGATCACGGTCACCCGAAAGGTTTGGGTTTATGTAGAATAAGAATGGGTGTCTTTTCCATGTGTGGTTTTTTTTAATTATTTTTTTATTATTTTTTTTTTCTTACTGGAAGGACTGGGAAAGAATTTGATCAGTTACTCTGATACTAAAAGTAGTTTTCTCCCTTCCCCTTACTGCTTCCTATTAAATCCTCTGTAATTGCTTCCCTCCCCCCATCCAGTGAAACTTCCTCCTGCTGGGAGCATGTTCCATAGAGAGACTGTCTGAAAGTGTTAACCTGTACATTACTGATTTATTTTCATAAGTAAATACTGCATTTAGAAATTGTATTCTATTTTCAATATTAAACTTACATTTTTAGTATTAAATTCACATTCATGAGCTTAAAGTGGTTTAAAGCTATCTTTATACTCTTATAAGGCCCCTATCAGATATACTTGGCTTCCAGCTATTGTAGGATGCAGACTACTCACAGTGGATGCTAGAATTAATTCCAACTTACTTCTTTGCATGCTTTCTCCATTTGTATCTTGCAGACGCCGCAGATCTTCATCTGGATCATCCCATTCTGGTTCCCGCACAAGTTCTAAAAAGAAATAATGTATTAAAGGTCACATTGCGGGGGGGGGAATCAAACAAAAACAAAAACAAAACAAAACAAATTCCAGTCAGTGCATGAGACATTTTTAAGTTGGTGTCTTACTTGGTCAGAAGTGCTAAATCTGCTAGTAGAGGTGCATGTCTGTCCTTGCTTTCTGGAAAACTGCCGCTTTGTTCGTTCATGAAACAAAAAGTGAGGTAGCATTTTAAGCCATAAACTCCCCAGAGGAGCTGTGCAGATTTATTACTGGAGTAAAGGGGTTTTTTATTACTTTTAAAGACTCAGTTACTCAGTTCCTGGCTGTCTTACATGTACGAGCAGGCACAGCTCGGATGTGTTCTAACACAACTCTGCTCTTCATGTGACAATGAAAAAAAAAAGTACTTGAGGAATATGGAAGAACCCATGAGCTTTCTGCATCCAGCTCCTGAGCTGCTCTGGTGTAGCTGGGATGGGACCAGAGGAGACTAGTGTAGCTGTAGGGCAGGTGTCACCCCTCAGATGACAGTAGTGAGTACTTAGGTCTGATTGTTTCTTTATTTCTCTGTGTTGAGTTTAAAGTGCAGCTGGATGCCCCTTTTTCTCTTTAGCTCTGCTCAGTGCAAAGTAGCTGTTAAATACCCAGAGCATCAAGTGATTCTCTAGAGTACATCAGACTTCATCCCTTGGCAGCCAGGGTGACTGAGACCTGGGGCACCTCTGGGTTGCTCCAGTCTAATGGCCGCTGGTGCCTGACCCTGTAGAACTGATTTGCTGCAGTCAGCAAGGTGCATGGACCCTGGACTCGGCCATCCTTTCTTGTAAGAGGATCATTTAGGAACTACTCTTGAGATGGAGGATTCTGGAACTAGCTTCTTGGAATGAAGTGAAGCTTCTGCAGGCTGTCTAAAATTCATTTTGGGCTGACTAAAATTTTCAAGGTATCGGAATTTAATTTATATTTTAATATGAATAAACTACGTAGAAAGTTCTGACATCTTAAATGTGTTCTTCATCAATCATTCTTATTCCCCTAAACATAATTTATGGCTTAAAATGCTTCATTGAATCTATTTTACTAGCAATACCCCATTAAAACTCGGTCTCTCTTGAGCTCCGTTTGGTTAAGGTTTAAGTATCGTCAGCCCATCACAAGGTAAGTATGTTCAGGAGAATTCTTGGTTTCAAGCAAGCAAACAGCAATGTGTGTACTGATTTGAGCAGCAGAACTTCCAAACCCATATTTGACCACTGCTTTTTCAAGTGAACTGCACCAAAACAAACGGAGCAAAGTTCAAAACCTACATTCTCTTTTCTTTCTTTTCTTTTTTCTTTTTTTTTCTTTTTTTTTTAAGACACTTCCTTGGGACTGGTATATAAGCAAAACGTTTTTGGTGTAGGGATATTTTGATTAATCTTTTTGCAGAAGAAAAATGCTCTGCAGTTTTCTTCTTTAATGCTTTTTTTTTCTCTCTGATTTCAATGCTAAATGTGTGTAGGTTGCACAAGAGCAGGTTAGTTTTGTAACTGTGCCTCTGACGACTCCAGCCTCCCAACTACTAACTTGTAAAAACCAGATCTAATAGATGCTCTGTTGTTAGCCTTTGGTTTTTCCCTTGTGCTTTGTATTAAACTGTTGCTGTACTTAACAGATGGAAGTTTTTAAATTTAGCAAACGATAGGCTACAGACAAAGGAAAATTATGGTTTCATTTGGCTTAGATAAAATGTAAGGCAAACAGATTCTGTAGACAAGTGTAAATAAAACCTGTGAGTCAACTGTGCAGTGAGTGTTTTCTCTGGGAAACAAACAGCAGCCAATTGTCTTTTTAACCAGCACCAACAGATGAGTTTGTGGTGGTTGTTGTCTGGCCCTGCAGTGCAGGAGGGGCAGTGTGTGCACTCGGCTGGCCAGAGGTACCATAAACCTCCACATTGGTCCCCAACTGAAAATGTGTCTGGATTCAAACGCAGCATGTTTAAAATGAGCTTTTACAAAACTCCCAGGTGTTTGTTCTCTGTGAGTCCCATATCTTCTTTTCAGGAAGTTTTGTGTTGGTTGTCTGACCGGTTGTTAGCTGTGTCAGGAGCCAAACCAGGTCCCACCAAGCTCCTGAGATCATGAGGACACAGAAAGGGCATAAAGCTACAGGTGGTTCAGAGCAGGCCTGCTGAGGCTGGTCAGGCACTCTCTTGCCTCAGAGCTGGGGCTGATCTTTTATTTATTTGTGGTTAATCAAGCCACTTACAGCCTGAGAACAGAGAAACTACTTGGTTGAGCTTGAACTGTGCTAAAACAGTCTTGAGAGTTAAATAGAATCATAGACTCATTTTGGTTGGAAAGGACCTTTAAGACCATCCAGTCCAACTGTTCCCCCAGCCCTGCCAAGGCCACCACTGCCCCGTGTCCCTCAGCACCACATCTACAGGGCTTTGAGATCCCTGCAGGAATGTGGAATCCACCACTGCCCTGGGCAGCCTCGGGGGGAATAAATTGTTCCCAAGATCCAATCTCAACCTCCCCTGGCACAACTTGAGGCCATTTCCTCTTGTCCCATCCCTTGTTCCTGGGGAGCAGAGCCTGACCCCCCTGGCTCCAACCTCCTCTCAGGCAGCTGCAGAGCCAGCAGGTCTCCCCTCACCTCCTGGTCTCCAGGCTGGACACCCCCAGCTCCCTCAGCTGCTCCTCTAGGACTTGTGCTCCAGCCCCTTCCCCAGCTCCCTTGCCCTTCTCTGGACACGCTCCAGCCCCTCCATGTCCCGCTTGTCCTGAGGGGCCCTGCCCTGCCCCCAGGACTCGAGGTGCAGCCTCAGCAGTGCCCAGCACGGGGGCACGATAATAGGAGGTTCAAGGTGAATATCCGAAAACATTTTTTTACTGTAAGAGTGACAGAGCCCTGGAACAGGCTGCCCAGGGAGGTTGTGGAGTCTCCTTCGCTGGAGACATTCAAAACCCACCTGGATGCGTTCCTATGTGATGTACTCTAGGTGACCCTGTTCTGGCAGGGGGGTTGGACTAGATGATCTTTCGAGGTCCCTTCCAACCCCAGGATTCTATGATTCTATGATTCTACGATCCCTGCCCTGCTCCTGGCTGACGCAACAAAGGGATAGAAAGGAGAGCTGGCGTTCGGTGCCCCTTCAGCCCCAGAGCCACAGGCAGGGGCGGCGACAGGCAGCCGAGGGCCGGCGGGACGAGCCAGCCCCGTGCCCGGGAGGGACGGAGGCAGCAGCGCTGCCCGACCCGTCCGAGCGGCGCCCGCGGCCCTGGCGCCGGGTCCCGTCCCTGCGCGGGCCGCCCCGAGGGGCAGGGCCGGCCCCGGGCCCGTCCCGCTCCGCGCTGCGGGCGCTGCCGGGCGGGCCGTGCCGAACCGCCGCTCCCTCCGAGGGGCGGGAGGGCCCGGCCCCTCCGCCCGCCCCCGCCCATAAAGCCGCCCGCCCGGCGCTGCCCGCAGCGCCGGCCCCGCCAGCCCCGCCGGCCCCGCCGGGATGAGCCGGCGGCCGCAGTGCCCCGGCCCGCAGAACGGCAGCCAGCCCGGCGCCATGCGGGGCAACGGCACGGCGCGGGGGGCCGAGGGCTGCGGGGCCGAGGGCTGCGGGGCCGTCTCGGTGGCCTTCCCGCTGAGCATGATGATCACCGGCATCGTGGGCAATGCCCTGGCCATGCTGCTGGTCGCCCGCAGCTACCGCGCCAAGGGCAGCCGTCGGAAGCGATCCTTCCTGCTGTGCATCGGCTCCCTGGCGCTCACCGACCTGCTGGGGCAGCTGCTCACCAGCCCCATCGTCATCTCCGTCTACCTGTCGGACCGCTCCTGGGACGCCGTCGACCCCTCGGGCCACCTCTGTGTCTTCTTCGGCTTCAGCATGACGGTCTTCGGCCTCTGCCCGCTGCTGATCGCCAGCGCCATGGCCGTGGAGAGGACGCTGGCCATCCGCGCCCCGCACTGGTACGCCAGCCACATGAAGACGCGGGTCACCAAGACGGTGCTGCTGGGCATCTGGCTGGCCGTGCTGGCCTTCGCCCTCCTGCCCGTGGCCGGCCTGGGCCGCTACACGCTGCAGTGGCCCGGCACCTGGTGCTTCATCAGCACCGGCCACAGCCTCTTCTTCGCCTCCAGCTTCGCCGCCCTGGGGCTCCTGTCCCTCGTGGTGACGGTGGCCTGCAACCTGGCCACCATCGAGGCCTTGGTGTCTCGCTGCCGGACCAAAGCGACTGCCTCGCGCTCCAGCAAGCAGTGGGGGCGGATCACCACGGAGACCCTGATCCAGCTCTTGGGGATCATGTGTGTCCTCTCAGCCTGCTGGTCACCGCTGCTGGTAGGTCGCCTTGCCCCCCGCCGGGGGCCGAGCCCGGGCAGGGTGGGGAGCAGCCCGAGCTCAGGCTCCTCGCTGGTGGGGTGGGTGGCATCTGAGGAGAGGGAACGGGGACAGAACCTGGGGGTCGCTGGGCCTGGAGGGCTGGTAGGAGAGAAGCTGGGAGAGGGCAGGGGAGGAGGGCAGGTGGTGCTCCTGCCAGCGCTGCCTGCCCCAGCGCGCTGGGGGACGGGACAAGGGGAGCCAGACCATGCGGATGCCTCATCTGGGGGGAACCTGCGAGGAGGTTTTATCAAGACCTTGCCGTGATGGAGCCCCGCGCTCACGGAAAACAGCCATTTACAATTTTTTACTTTGTCCCAACGCTTCCTTCAGTGCTTTAAAGGGAAAAGGTACAGCTTGTGACTTTGCCAGTGCCTTCTGGGCTTCAGCAGATTGCTCACCCTGTCTCACCTGTGGCAGCATTCTGGGCTTTTTCTTTCTGCTTTTTGTGAAGGGCTGTTGCATTTCTTGCCACTGTTTTCTCACTCCTCACTTACGCCCTTCCTTTCCTACCAAACTGTGGTAAACATAAATCCTCATGATTTATGTGGAGGCTGAATCCGTGTCTCTTTCTGCCATGTGGGACAAGGGCACAGCCGGGAGCCGGGTACCCCGTCTAAAAAGGACAGTTTGTTCTGCTGTCAGAGGGAAGCACGATTTTTGGGAAGTCTATGCTCAGGATCCAAAAGCAGGGCAGGGCTGAAGCTCGCGGTGGTGATCTTCATGTTATGTGAAAGGTGCTTTATGGCCAGAGGATTTTTCTTCCTTCTTGGGCACAGAGAACTTGAACTCTTCCTGAAGTGGGGCTGTGACGAGAGGGACGGCTGGCAAAGCTAGGGGCTGATGGGGATGAGGCAGAAATAGAAAACAAATGTGGTTGAGCGATGTTATCCTTGTAAATTAATTAAAATTCCATCAAATCTCCCAATTAGCCCTGCCCCAAAGTAAGTCAGAGGCCGCTCGGTAGCTTTCTAGAGATCATTAACAGCTTGTGACGAAAGTAAGCCATGAAGCCACACGGCACGTTTGGTGAGAACCTGGGAGCAACGTTCTGCTCCTCAGACCCCAAGGAAGGACCTGCCCCGTTCCTGTGTCTGTGCAGAGATCCCTGCAGCCTCAGGCTCCTGGGCTGTCACCATTGCTGTGGCACCTCCTGCTGTCCTGCCAGCCTGCCTGGTGAAGTCCCCAGGATTTCTTTATTTCACAGAGGTTAGCTGTCGCATGTTTGTCCATCATCAGACAGATGAAAAGTGAGGAGGCATTTATTAAATGTTTCCTCCCAGCCCTTGACTCCCCAGCCTTTGCTGGGACACAGGTTCTCCCCTGCCCTCCTCAGCCTGGGCAGCCGGACCCGTGCTGCTCCCTCCACCAGCCCCGGGCCGTGGAGCTGTCACACTGGAGGATTCAACCAGCCTGGGAGCGTAGGGAGAAAATCCTTGAGGTGAGGGACACTTCTTCCCTTCCTTCGGGACCTGAGTACTCAGAAGAATCGGTGAGGATGGAAGGACTCCTCTGGGGGTTGCTTCCCGTGGCGTTTCTGCAGGTGACCAGTCAAACGGATGCAGCTGCCCCCGCTCTCCTGAACGGATGAGTGGGAAGCGTTAATGAGCCGAGTTCATGGAGCAGAGCCCGGGGCACAGAGCCCGTGTGAACATGGCTGGCACCTCCAGAGCACGCCTGGGGAGCTGGTGAGAAGCGAGCAGGGCTGCGAGGTTCGGCCGTGGGAGGTGAGCTGGCTCCGGGGCAGGCAGGGCTGCTTCCAGAGGGGCTGCTTCCAGAGGGGCTGCTTCCAGAGGGGCTGCTTCGGGTGGCAGCGCTCTGCCTGTGTCTGAGGGTGGCCGTGGGGGGCTGCTGCCCCCGGGGGGACATGGACATGACCCAGAGTGAGCCGGGAACTGGTCACCTTCCTGCACGGCAGCAGAGCTTGGACAGCTGGGCACTTGTTCTGTGGGGTCTGCAGAGCTGCTCTGCCTTGTCAGCACATCCTCCAGCGTTCGCGTTCTTGGAACCACGAGTCATGACTCCAGCAGCACAAGGACACACACACTTCAGCTTTTCTTGTACAACTGCAAAGTACCAATTAGGAGTGAGAGGCCAGTTCTTTGGCAGAGTGACCGTGGTGTTGACCCAAGGGCAGTTTCAGTGAAAGCCAGAGTGCTGAGCCCATTTATCTATAGCTGCACCATTTAGCAGGTGTAAGAAATTCAGTCAAAACCAGACTGCGGGGATTTTTCAGAGGAGATGTTTGTGTTTAAAATAAATAAATAATGAGTTTTGTAACTGAGAAGGAATGGATCCTGACCACTATTACAATTACTGTTAGGTAAACAATGCCCTTTTACACAGGCAGTATTTTTAGACTTGATCTGTTGATGAAGATTACAAAACCAAATGTGATTCAACAGACAAGTGAAACTTCTGACGCTAGTGGCTGAGCTCTGACAGCTCAATGGAGTGTCCTGCCTTTTCTTGATTTATGCTGGAGGAGAGGCAGTGCACACACCACGCAGGCATTGTTTGTCTTGGGGTGGACTCAGGTTCTTCCTTGCATTCAGCCTGGAGAACCTGGGAAAGTGCTCCACTTTAGTAAAATATTGCTGTATCATAAGTGCTTTCTAGTTCACTCTGGTCTTTTATTTATTTTGATGCTCAGCTGTGGAGCATGACCATAGAACTGAAGTGGCAGGAGACTGAAAAAAGTCTGAGGTGGAACAGAGGAAGCTGTTCTTGCTTGCACAGAAGCACTGGGGCAGCACAGACTGCAGTTCTCATAATTCTTTTAGAGCTTCAGGCTGCAAAATTACTCACAGAGTTGTTTCCAGGATACCTAAAGCCAAAATGCTCATGTGTCCTGCTGTTTTTCCTGTTAAAATACTTTTTAACCTGTCAGACAGAAATGAAATACCTTCTCCTTACAGATATTTTTATTAAAAAGATATAATTTTCTGGTATTTCAGATGTGCAAAGTATAGTTATGGAAAGCACCTTCACTTTGGGGAGAAAAAGACAGTGAAGTGACTGAGCTGCAAGGAAAACAGATGGCCCCTCTTCTCTGAACCAGTAACTCTTCCCAGGAGTGCTGTGTTTCTACCAGGGCTGAAATAGCCACTTCTCTTCAGACTGCCCCACTGTACTGACCACTGCAGCTTGGCCACAAGGCTGGATTTTGCTGGGCTGGATTTGCCTAGATAAGGTCACAACTAAGTGGTAAAAATGAGACAACGTTTGTTGGAATGAGACCTTGTCATGATTCCCTGCATCATTATCTTTCTGTAAACAGGTTCTTAGGGAAATCCTCAGCCTTCTCCAGTCATTCTTCAAAAGGACTGCAAATGGTTTTGCTCTCTTGTATTTCTCAGAAACAGAGAAGTGATTTGCTTGTGGTTGTTCTGCCAGTGAGAAGCCTCTGCTCCTTCCATGGCATGCAGCTTTATGTGTGAGAGAACTATTTAAGCAACAGATTAGGGCTAATGGGAGAGGAGATGCAATGTGAGAGGAGATGGCAGTGTGAGAGGATGACTCCTCTTATCTTCACGATGCATAGAAAACACATTTGGTTTTTTTGGAAACCTTCTCAAGAAAAGATTTTTTCAGTCTGGGACCAGCAATTTCCCGTCAGATTCCCACCCCACGTTCCAGACCAACTACTCAGCACTTGCTTGGCTGAAAAATATGCACCTTTAAGCACATCAGCTGTTTTACTCTCCATCTTTTACTGCAGATAGCAGCAGTTACCAAAATAGTTTGTTAAACTGGAAAAAGATCTTCGGGATGAAGTTTTTGTCTTTTTTGACCCCCCTTCCCCTATGTACAATGGGAGTTCATTCTGGACTCCTGGCATTCTAACAGAAAGCTGCTGGGGAGCCCCTGAGGTGACACAGGCTGCCTGTGTCCACTTGAGGTGGTATCGGGGTGTCCCAGTGCTGGCTGCCAGGTGGGCAGCCTGTGAAACAACCCTGAAAAGTTCTTGTGTCCTGCAATCCAACTGTATTCCAAACACTGGAAGGATATCTGACAAACCCCGTCTTGGGTTCGATGTTGGAAAACCAGAGCAGTGAAGGCTTAATGCTAAAGCTGCATTCAGTGATAACAGTAAAGTTTTATCTCTTTTGATAAATTGAATACATACATTTATCAACTATGTTGCTATGTGCATTTTGAACCTCATTTTTTAATTGGCATAGACTGTGTAGTTCCATTGGCTTTATTCCACCTGATGCTGTTCCTTTACCCTTTGCAGTATTTCTTTTAATTCATGTAGAAGAGCAGCACAGGCCATGATAAACGACCTCTAAGGATATCAAATAAGAGTTTCCAGTAAAGCATTTTCTGGGCCAACTAATATTCCAGTAAAGGAATATTATGTAATAAACCCCCAGATAAGCAGCAGTTGTCTGCTTGGGAAAGGCATGTTATTAGCCTGATGTTTTTGCAGCTCCATGGGTTCATTAACAGAAGACCAAGACAACAAAGTCTGCAAAAGAAGGATCACTGCAGAGCTCCCAAAGGAAGAGCTGGAGGAGCTGATCTGGGAGAAAGCAATCCCAGTACTAGGAAGGACAAGTGTGGGGTGGTTTCCACGGGCTGTGACGCGGGCACAGCAGGTTTCACAGAATCATAGAACGGTTTGGAAGGGACGCATAAGATCACCTAGATCCATCCCCCCTGTATGGGCAGGGACACCTCCCAGCAGACCAGGTTGCTCAGAGCCCCAGGCAATGGTGCCCTCCAGGTTGGGGTGGGCTGTGCTGGGCACAGCAGGCAGTGGTGCTGGCAGTGTGGGCTGAGCTGGGACAGGGGCAGTATCCTCAACAGGCGGAGGTGGCAGAGGAAGTGGTGGGGTTGTGGTTGTGTGGGTCTGATGCACAAGTGGCTGTTGGATGTGGTCTGGGTTGTATCTGTCTGTGTTTTTAAAAAGCTCTACCGACGGGTAATGGCTTTCATTTTGATTTAAATTAAATGTGGAAGATGGACTCTTCAACTGCTTCTATTTAAGGAAACAAAAACAATCGCACTTTGCCATCCGAGCCGCCCTGCCTGTGGGACTCATCTAAGTCTTTCCAAGGTCAACATATAGTTATTGATCTGGCACCCAGAACATCCCTTTCAATGGAGAAATCCTCCCCCCAGCCTCTGCTCCTGGTCACTCTTGCTCCCCATGTTTATCAGCTCCTAGAAAAAACATTGCAGTGCAAAATCTAATGTAGCTTATCTGCAGAGAAGCGATGAAAAGCCTCTGAAGTCTGTATTTTTAAGCAGCTGTAGTTGGGGCACAAAGCTCAGGAGAAAACTTTAGATAACAGATACTGCCTAAAACACAGGACATTGTATCTATCTGACATCTTTCAAAATGTGATTCATGTTTCCCCCAGTTATATAGTGGTACATGAGAGCATCACAACCCACCATTCGTGAGCTCTCGCCAGCTTCAGAAGAAACCAAACCAAGAAAGCTGCTCACTGTTTTACCTGAAGAAGTAGCAGCTTGGTAACAAAACCAGTGTTCCTGTGGCTGCACCAGTGCTCCTGTGGCTAAGACTTAGGCGTTCAGTCCTTGGTTTCTAAGCTTTTAAAGGTTGTAAGCCTTGTAGCAACCCATAAAAAAAAAAGGATCCTCCCTGCTGCCTGTACTGGACCAACAGCACGTATCTCCACTGACACTGAAATGAGTGATAAAATTACCTCAAAGTACAGATTGTGGGGTGAAAGTATTAATCAAAGCTCCTCTTCTTTGACTTTTCTGATCAATGACTATCGTTGACCAGGGCTTAATGTCCTGACATGTGCCACCCAGGGCAGGACCCCGACAGCCCCAGGTGCTGCCAGGACTGAGGGCGTTTAATCCCCCCAAATCAACCTGCATGTAGCTTTGGCTGCCAGGCCAGAGCTTGCTGATCTGTGCTGTGAGGTTTGGGAGACATCAGTTAGGGGAACATCTCACAGCGTTAACAGTGTCTCCTGGCCATGCCAGTTTGGATGCTGTGGGAAGCAGAGTCCTATGGATACCTCTGTGTTCACTGGAGGAGCTGAGCTGAGGGGGGAGGGAGGAAAGGCAGGTCAGGTTAACACCAAATGCAGTCTGTGGCTTTTGACAAAGGAAAAGTATTTTCTGTTGACGTATGTGTTCTTGACTCCTAGCCCAAAGCACCTTTGTTAACCCTTTTCTTTTAATTTGGCTCAGTTCATAAGCAGAATAGCCTACCTTAAAATCAAATTCTAAAATTCAGAAGTCATAAAATACAACATCTTATCTTTAAAGAAATGAAGACATTTTTTAATTTTAAATTCTTTTTTCCTGACATTTACCGTTCCTAACCTAATTCTGAAGAGCTCTGCTCATTGTGAGTTATTCAGCTCTTCCCTGTAATTGTGATAATATGATAATGATAAAAGAGTCCCTTTAAGTCCAGGTTTGCAAGGTCAGTAATTTCCCGTTCTCTCCAAGGCCACCCTGAGCCTCCAGCACGTAGCACACAGCTTGCTGCTGTGTCTCGAGCAGGGCAGCAGCCTTGTGTCAGCATGAGATGTGTATGTGGAGCTGGGGGACAGCTGGCAGGGATCACTCACTTTGATGTTTATCACTCATTTTACACACACACTGAGCTGCTCTCTCGGGCCATGTTTGCTCTGGTCACAATTTGAATTGGATGAAGGAGGAAAAAGATTTCTTGAGAAGATTTTGTCTCCAGGGATATTTGCCTGTAGAGATAGAGAGGTAACAGTGTCTTAACAGACCTGACTTTTTCCTCCCGACTTTCCTTAGATAACAATGCTGAAGATGATCTTCAGCCACACGTCGTTCGAGCACTGCAAGGGATTCTCCAGCGAAGCCCAGAGCTCAGAACTGCACAAGGAATGCAACTTCTTCTTGACCGCCGTGCGCCTGGCCTCGCTCAACCAGATCCTGGATCCCTGGGTCTACCTGCTCCTCAGGAAGATACTCCTCCAGAAGTTCTGCCAGGCAGCCAACGCTGTGTCCAAGTGCTCTAACGAGTGGAAAGAGAGGTCCATCACCTTGTCGGAGGAGACCCGACGGACGGCAGCGTGAGGGAACATCCATCCATCTCCATGGAAACTGCTTGTGCCAACCCGTCACTCTAACCCTCACTGTGACTGGGGGTGTCTGAGACATGTCATGTCTGCATGACCAGCTGAAAACTCTGTTACCAGGTGGGCTTACAGCACCAAAGCTTTATTGATCCAGCATGCCCAGAATCCTCAAACACTGGAGAAGGAATTGGTTTTGTTTCTACGCTCTGTTGTTACTGCCTTTCATAACTGAGCTGCAGAACATGACGTTTTGTGTGCCCAGAACAGGGCTTGGAGGGAACTGTCTTCCATTAAGGTAGAAAAAATGGTTTTCCTATCGGGGGACACTTGGAACAGATTCAACAGATTAAATTACAGAAGAGACCAAATCCTGTATCTGTTTTCATACCGAGACATCAGCTTCAGAGTCCTTCCTCCTCCTTTTATTTTTTCCAGAGGGACAAGGGGAGAAAGAGGCAAAAATACAAGAATGAAAAGAAGACAAAATTAGGGGAGTTCACTGGGATTTCAGGGGTTCAAATGTGAAGTGGTTGTGCTGTACCAGTGGTGGTACCTCGTTTTCCTTCTCAAACTGAAGGCAGCACAAGTCTCAGGGCTCATGGATTTGTCCTGATAAAAACTTGTTCTGCGTGGATGCTGAAGTGAGCTCAGCTGCTGGGGAAGATGTAGTGTTGGGACAAAGAGCACAAGTGAGAAACCCATGATTTATTTTTTAAATAGCAGCCTGTGAAACAGTCAGGCATACCAAGAATTGCTGTTTGCAAAGCACACTATAAAACTACTCTGAGCAGATGGAAAGAGTGATAAACAGGTTGTAAGAGATAGTAAATGCTCTTCTTCCTGTAGATTAATGGCAGAGGTTTGCAAAGCCAAACATACTATTTTCATAGGAGTTGTTTTATTTGGAGATGCACATGTCCAGGGATAAAATGAACATCAGATTGTTTTTAAGCCATGGGGATGTTTCTTCCTTACCAAAATGTCCTACAGAGTGGCCAAAATAGTACCCCAAAAGTGTTACTTTCTTCTTTCCTCCAAAAAGGCTAATTTGAGAGATATGGCAGCTCTGGGAATTTCTGAACTAAAGCAGACTGGAAGAGGTGGGTAGCAGTGTGTGCATCAGTCAGATCTTTCCCCCAGGTAACTTTCAGATTTTCTCAAAAAACTGAGTTCTGATCCATTGTGTCACATCTGAAGTTTGTTTTTACAAGGGCTACATTTTTTTCCTCACTTTCTTCACCCTTCTGCAGATGGTAGCCTCTGATGTCTCCTGTGTCATGGCCTCTTGAGTGACATTAGATGCAAATACAGTAAAGCACAATCTGTGTACCACATACTATGAGCCATGGAGTATCGAATTCAGGGGCAGTAAAGGCAAATGTGATCCTGCTGGCCATTTCTTGCACAGAACCTTTATTTTTACTGCTCTCCCTTTGTTTAGAAAAGTAACTCTTCAAAAGAGAAACTGGCTACTCACTTTTCTCCTTTTGCTACCACTTTGTCTAATTGCTTATCTTCAGATCAAACAAAATCAATTAACCTGACAGCAGAAGCCACTGCATAAAGCTCATTTTATCTGGGTGGCAACCTAAAAGCTAATGTCTGCCTTTAATTCAAGAACCAGCCTAAAGCCACAGAGGCACATTTTGTAAGGTGCTGCCTTTCCCTTATCAGTCCCCAGCATCTTCTTCAGTTTAATGAAATTAATTCCTTTTCCAGGAATTTTCAGGAATCCTTCAGGCTGCAGGACTCAGCGCTTGGATCACCCACTAATCAGCACTTGGGGGAACACAGTGAAATAAAAATTTTACTCATTCTCCTTGAAAAAGTGCCTTGCAGGATTCATACTTCAAAAAGATACATATATTGGGATATAAAAAGCCTGCCCAGAGGATTCGTACAGTTCAGTTTATGTACATCAGGTTCTTAAAACAAATAAACAAAGCCAGTTGCTTGTAAAATATGTCGAGATGACCTTAACAACTGGGCTGGATCGTTCTGTGTCGAGGCATTTCTGAGCACTTGCAGAGCACCAGCTTCCCCAGGAAGCTGGGGGGAGACAGGGAGGGAGAGGGGCTCTGTCCCCCTTCCATCAGCTCCTCCAGGGCCCAGGAGGAGAGCACCGGCTTCTGTGCACAGCCAGTCCAACAATGCGCAAGGACAGAACAGCTCAGGTGTGACACTGCCCTGGGTTGTCTGTGGGAAGGGACCCGGTTCAGTTCTGGAGGAACTGCTGCTTGTTTTGGTGCCACGGTGGTTTCCCTTCCTTCAAAACCCTTCTGTTGCCCCATGTCTTTTCTAGCGAGCCAGGACACGCACTCTGCTCTTCAGGAGAGGTGGCTGTGCCCATCTTTGGGTGCAGTAAGGTGAAGAAGCTACATGACCTCTCAGAAAATGGGGCAGAATCTCTGCTGCTCGTTTGTTTACAGCCAGGAGGGCAGCACTACCTGCCGGCCGTGCTGAGGCAGGACGTGGCTGGAGGAACATGCTTCCAACAGGGAACTCAAAGAGCTGAAGCATAAATGAAAGCTTTTCTTTCCCATCTACTTGTTTGAGGGGGAAGGTGTGTTTTTGTTGCAGTCCTTTAAAGATGCCTTCTATGTGATGTATTTAAATTCCACTACAGAAGTATCTCTAATGCTGGTTTCAGTATGTCGTGCTTCAGTCAGAGATGTTGTGGAAAAACAATTTGGAGATCATTGTTTGCCAGAAAAACTCGCTTGTTTGTGTCCCAAATCGGTGTGTGTTGTATCAGTCAGAATAAAAGTTTGGCAGAATGACTGGTCTCCATGCTGTGACTGCTCTTGCCTGGAACAGTGCCCTAGCGCTGGGGACCTTCCTCCCTGCTGGCACCAGCACGCGGATAGAGAGGTCAGGGACTGGCCTTCCAGCAAAGGGTTAAGTGAGTTTTGCAGAGGCACCACCTGCTGCTACAACCCAGCAGGTCTTGGCAGGTTGACGCAGACCACGTCTTATCTGCACACACTTCCAGCTGGTGACCTTGGCGTGGGAGCCCTGCTGCACCCTGAGGAGGGAGCTTGGCTTCGCTGCCGCAGGAGCTGCTCAGCTCACCCCTAAGGGTGTTCTGGTGATGCCTCTGGTGATGCCTCTGGTAACCTTCATTTGAAAGTTATTTTCTGCCTTTGTCACTGTGGTTATAATTTATCAAAACACATCATGAAAATACAGCTTCTGCATTTGCTTTTTTACTTACATTGGGTGATCTGTTGAAGAAAACGGAGGCAGTGCCAGGACATGCTCTTCACAGAACCCAACTCAGCTCTGACTGCACAGAATTCCTGTCTGACCCCATGGATGGAGGAAGCACCTGGGAAACCTCCACTGGCCTCCCCAGGGCTCACTTGGCCCTGATGGGCAGGGAGGTCTGTGCTCAACCCTTGCCCTGGGTGAAAACCTTGTCTTGGGGGCCCAGGAAGGATTAGAGCTGTGAAACACCCTCTCCTGCAGCTTGGGCAGAGGCTGCTGCACCTCCAGGCAGCTGATGGTCCTGGCAGAGCTGCTGGGGGGGCTCTGCTGCTGTCTCTGGGCAACCAGACCTATCAGCTGGTTCTTCCTGCTGCTCTTCAAGATAAAAGATCAACTTTTTGTGGTGCCATTGGCCCTAGATGCTCTCTTGCACTTTGCTTTTTTTTTTTAAACATGGTTTCTGTGTTGGCTTTTTGTTGTTGTTTGGTGTGGGGATTTGTTGTTGTTTTTGGTGGGGTTTTTTTGTTTTTCTTTTTTAAACTGAGATCAAATTAGCTGATAAAAGGAAACTTCCAGCCAGCAGCTGTGTGGGACAGCCTGGAGCTGTTGGACAGCCCATCCCTTGCAGACCTCACCAGGGACCTGACCCCTAGATCCTCCCACTCCTCGAGGCATCTGAGCTGCTCCTCTGCACTGAGAATCCAGATGGGGAAAACTGTAACTGAGCAAACAAATAGTAAATAAGATGGTGCCCAGCGCAGGAGAGGCCTGGAGCTCAGCTCCTGTCATCTTCTCAAGCCTTCAGGCTTTGACCAGCAGGCCAGGCAGCTTCTAGTCTGAATTATTTAATGTTATCTACAAATGTCAAGTAAATGAAAAAATGTCAAGTGAATGAATCTGGGATCTGTGACTCTTGCTGTCTAAAGCTTATGTTTTAATTTAGAAAATCTGGCAATTAGCAGGGGCTGTCTTGGGTATCTGAGGTTGGACTTGAGCGTGTGCCTGACAGCTCCTCCTTGCCAGCTTCATCTTGTCGTGCTGCGTTGGGGAGTGATTCCTGCTGAGCATTATTCAAGTTTGTTATTGTCCCACCGTGCAGCAAACATATCAATTTTTCACAATGACTTTATGTGCAAGACTTGGGCCTCCTTTTCCGTGCTTGTTTTGCAAATAAACATCTCGGGTAATGCTGCAGCTGTGCAACCTGTTTGCTTTCAAACTGGTGTGCTCTGAGCAATAGTGATCAGCACCCAGATCATAGAATCATCAGACTGGTTTGGGTTGGAAGGGACCTTAAAAACCATCTACTTCCAACCCCCTGCCATGGGCAAGGGTACCTTCCACAAGACCAGGTTGCTCCAAGCCCCATCCAATCTGGCCTTGAAAACTTTCAGGGGTGGGGCAGCCACAGCTTCTCTGGGCAACCTGGGCCAGGGTCTAAACAAGAAGAGTTACTTCCTAAGATCCCATCTGCTCAGCCAGGCTGATGTGTTGGTGCAGCCAGGGCCAGTTGTTGAGGTGAGGAGTGGCTGCCCAAGGAAGCTGAAGCCAAGGGGAAAAGCCTGGTGAGACAACAACCCTGTGAGACCCCCAGTCTCCAGCCACTGGAACATCTTGGGCTCCTGGAGCCCTGGGTTTGCTACACACGTTTCCAGCACTGGCAGACCATGGGTGGCCAGTATCTTAATTTGGTCTCCCCAGGTGGGATCCAGCTCAGGCTCTGCCCCACCTGCAGGGGAGGTTTACACGATAAACAGGTTTCTGTTTATCCCATGGGACGCTTTACAAAGGACTCCTTTTTCCAGGAGAATCTCCTTTCACGACAGTAGCTGTAATTTGGAGGATGAGCTTCCCTGGCTTGCTCTCCTCCATGTATTAGCACATGGCTGTTTCTCCAGGGTGCCAGTGCATGCTGAAACCTGGGACCACTGCATGGTGATCCCTCTAAACCCATGGAGCAGGAAGGGCACAGGCGGGGCATCTGAAATGCAGGAAAATTCCATATGGCCATTTGCTGTTTCTCTTCTGAAGGTTGATTTAACTTGGAAGAAGGTGGCATTAGGCTGGCTCGCCAGAGGAGCGCGCTGAATTCCATTGTGGGGGTGGGATGGGTTTGCCCCTCCTAATGATGCTTCAGCCTGGAGAAAAGGAGGCTAAGGGGACACCTGCTGACTCTCTGCAGCTCCCTGAAGAGAGGCTGTAGCGAAGGGGGATCAGTTTCTTCTCCCAAGGAACAAGTGATAGAACAAGAGGAAATGGTCTCAAGTTCCAACCAAAACAATTCCATGATCCTGTGGTCTGCAGCCGGGGGTGCAGAGGGAAAGGACCCTCCCTCAGCCGCCTGCACCCAGCACTCCTCGAGGACTTTCAAACCAGCAGTAACTCAGTTTTGGCTCATGAAACAACAACTCACAATCCACAGGCTTCTTGTGTCCAGCACGCTTGGGTCTGGTGGATCTTTTCCAGAAGCTGCTGGCGAGAGGGACAGGACCGGAAAGGTATTTCCAGGCTGCGTCCTGCAGATCGCCGCCGGTTTCTGAGGACTCAAGTCACCACGCAGCTCACTGGAATTAATGTTCCTGAGATTCCTACTCTGAGCTGGCTGGCTGGCTCCCAGCTCCTTTCTGTGCAGTATTAATCTGCAACCATTTCACTGGAGAACAACAGGTTATAAATTAACCAGCTGCTACTTTTATGGCTTCCCTGTTTTTTTCTCGGGGGAAGTGTGGACACTGAGCCAGCACCGTCCAGGGGGTTGTGCTGGAAAGGGTCAGAACTGGTCCTGGCTGCAGGAATCCAGCCCTTCCACAGCACCAGGGCCATCCAAAGGGAGCACAGGGTTGGATATCCTGCTCCCCAGCTGCACACACTGCAAAAGAATCCCGGGTGTCTTTAGCCAAACGCCACGTCCCATCGCTGATGCTAACGCCGCTTTGAATACAGAGTATGTTAAATATGTTCAGTGCATTTTATGACAGTGTATTTATGTCTGGGGTCACTTTGCTTTGGCAATAAACTGCCGCAAAGGAGAGAAGCCCTGGCTCTTCTGCCTTTTTGTGAACGTGCCCACTTAACAAACCTTGCCCACCCTTGAATGTACAGGCAGCCTGCACAGCGGTTACCTGCAGCCAGGAGGAAAAATACATTCAGCATCTATAAAGGCTCTTGGGCTTGCAGATGGAAAGGAGTATCCATCCTGTTTTGGAGTGACTTTATAGTGTGAAGACATAATTCCCAACAATTTGCAGTTTATAGGACAGGCTGGAGTCAGCTGGATTTAGCCAGAGGTATTTGCAATTCACTGCCTCTGAATGTGAACAGGCTTCACAGAACTGAGACCAGAGCATGCCCAGGAGCCCTGTGTCCTGGGCAAGGCTCAGGAATGTCCCATCCTGCTGCCTCAGGAAAGGTCCTGGCCTCTTTGTGCCCCCACAGGAGCTGTGCAGCAGGAAACACCACCTGCCGTTCCATGGCAAGGGTTTCTCTGAGCCATGAAGTAATCAAATAAATCATAATAAAACAATAAATGATAAAAATATTATAAATTATATCAAATATCTCTGGCTCTCTGAGGAACGTCCTCCTAGCCAGGCTGGCCCAGCCTCAGCTCACAGCCATGAGAAACCAGCCCAGCAGGTGAAACCACTTGAAATGACACTCTGAAGGGTAAGAACATATTGTCCTTTTTGTCCTCTGCCAGGGCTGCCATGTCCTCCCCGAAAGGTGACACGCTCATTGATGGCAGGACACTGTGCTGGCAGTGCTGCTGCCAGTGGTGCCCAGCCCGGAGGACAGGGAGGGCAAGGGCTCCTCCAGAGACACACACATCCCCCCTTTGCAGGGTTCCTGCTCCTTCCTAACCCCCTGAGGTGGCACCAGCCCAGCTTCATCAAACCAAGGGTCACCTCAGTCTTCAGAAGGCCCAGCAGCCAAGTGCTGCATTATCACAGGGCATCTTCCAGGACCAGGCTGTGGAGGCACCTTCAGAACAGCCCAAGAGCAACCTCCAAAGACACCCGAGGGTCCACACCTGCGTAAAGCCACCTTTAAACTGAGGGGTTTTCTAAAGATAGAATGAAAATCCCCACATAAAAATCAACCCAAACCTCAGTTACTTCAGGTCATCTTAACTCATCCCTGTCCTTTACAGTGGATGATTCAAGCTCTCCTACAGCTCAGGCAGAGACCAAAATCCCACAGAGAAGGACATCTTGGTTCATGGAAATGCCTCCCGACCAGACAGGGAGGCGTGCGGGAGACACAAACCATCCTGGCTCCAGCAGGAGTCCCTAAGCCAGCCTGCAGCACACCAGGACTTCACCTAGGGGCAACATTTATTTCTAGCTTTAGAACACCCATTCCAAGTCTCATAAGCTCATCAGAAATTTAAGAAAGGTAACATTGTGGTCACTTCTAGGAAGTTTATGAAACCAAGTATTATCTTTCCTATGAAATGCATGCCCAGCACTATGGGGTCTTTCTGCGACTGCATCATGAAAACCTGTGTTTGATATATGAAGAATATCTAGATAATTGGTTTTTTTTATAAAGACCAGCACATCAACACCACGGGGGGCTTTGAAAACCAGTGCTTTGATGCATTGGATGTTGTGGCCAGGTTGGATGGGGCTTAGAGCAACCTAGTCTCGTGGAAGGTGTCCCTGCCCATGGCAGGGGGTTGAAATGTTCTTTAAAGTGCTCTCCAACCCAAACTGTTCTGTGATTCTACTATTGTTTGCTAATGAAATAATAACTCCTTTTTTTCATCACTAAAGATCTTTCCATTATTGTTTTGGTGTTTGTTTTTGAGGACAAACCCACACTGAGGAAATGGCTGGGTTGATGGTGATGATCAGCCAGTCACCTGGCCTCCCTGTCCTAAAGCGTTTCCATGGACCATGTTCCAAGCCCACTGCTCCCCAGCCCCCTGCAGCCCCCAGCTGAGCTGCCCACTCGTGGAGACCTCTCCAGCCGCTCCCAGGGCTGGGTGTCAGCCCCTGCGCTCACCACAGCCTGGGCTGACACTTCATGTGTCAGGCTGTCACAGAGCTCACATCTGCCATCAGTTAATTCACATCACATTAGGGAAAAAACACGCCAAACGCAAGAGGCTGGGGGTGCCAGCTGCCACACCAGGTGCCTCCTCCCCATCCCCTCCCTCACTTTACAAACACCACCCCCAAACCACGGCGGCAGGTTTTAGCCTCCCCCGTCCCCTTTCCCGGCGTACGTGTTGACACAGCGTAATTATTTGAGTTACTGGGAATGAATTATTACAGCAGCTATGTCAATAAATTAGTGAGATTACAGTAACAATGTCTAAGTTAATCATTCAGCGGGTATCTTAGGCAGCCATTCCCGTTATCGATCGCTCTTATTCAGTCACCCGGCGCGAGGTCTGTCTCCCTGTGACACTCAGCACCCCCACGCCAGATGCACCTCCCTGCTCCCACTGCTCGGGATCCTTCACCTCTGCCAGGTCAGGAAGTTTATGCTTTTGGAATAAAACGCTGTTGGTACCAAATGCAGAGCTGTTTTCAAAGCAGACAGGAGCCAGCACTGAGCTGCTCCCCACTGGAGGTGACCTGGGGCAGGTGCAAAACAGGAGGCTGGAAAGACGTCGCTTTCTTTTGCATTTTTCACCCCAAATCAGAATCATCGAACCCCAGACTGCAATGGGTTGGAAGGGACCTGAAAGACCATCCAGTTCCAGAACAATGAGAACCCAAAGCTGCCCCTGGTGTGCTCCTCTGGCATCACCCAACAACGCTTCAGGAAAAGCTGGTAGGACCTGGTCACCACAAGCAAATGCCACACGGCCCAGTGCAGGAATGGATTTTGCCATTGGAAATACAGCAGCCCAAGGCTTTGGAGGCATTGGGCATCCCATTATCCAAGCATCTTACAACAAAGAAAGAACACAGATAAATAAATAGCTATCTAAACAACTAAATAGAGATATAAATAAACAAACAAATAAATGACATCCAGGACACCCAGCCACACATACATGGTGTTCTCTCTGTCCCTCACCAGAGATGGTGACTTAAACTTCTCCTGGCCCTCAGTATCACATCCCCATCCCTGTGCAGAGGATGAGCCTGGTGAGGCAAGACCTGGCCCTGAAAACACCCTGCAGAGCTCAGGTGTGCTCCCAAACACTTTGGTGTCACAGGGGTAGCAGAACTGCCATCAAATTCATATGCAAACCCCAGACGTAAGTAATTTCAAAGCCTCAAGGGTGCTAAATTAAAAAGCCCTGGTGCTGGAGAGGGGCTCCAGAGCTGGGTGGTGGAGCTGGGGCAGTGCCAGGGCTTGGGTGCCCCTTTGCACTCCAGGGGACAGCCGTTCCCAGTTTCCATCTCCATCCCACTGGGACACAGGGAGGGGCTGTGCTGTGCTGGGCAGTGGGATCAGCTGGGCTCTGCCCAGCCACCCCAAGGGGTTTCGGCTCCAGCTCCTGACAAGAACCCCAGTGCCCTCCATGACTCTCATGGGTCTCACAACCCCATTCAGGTCCTGACCACACGCCATCACCTCTTCCAGGTCTGCGGGGCAGAGCAGCAGCTCTTTGCATGGCTGGGCAGGGGTGTGAGGGAAGCACAAGGTGAGGACAGGACCCAGCCTGTCCCTGGGCTCCAACACGGCTCTGTCAGCCGGCTCAGCCCCAGAGCTGCCGTGGGAGCTGCACAGCCCTTGGGAAACCAACTGCTCCTTGCAGAGAAAATAAACACGACAAATACCGTGGCATCCTGCTGTCCTTTGCTTTCCTGAAATAACTGGGGCAAGCAATAGCCCAGAAAATAAGAGCTGTTAACCCAAGAAGAGGGGTTTGAGCCAGCGGGACCTTGCGGTTCTGCATCCCTAGCAGCAGCCCAGGGGTGAGGCCTGGCCAGGCACCCCATGAGACCTTCCCAGCTGCCTTCCCAGCACCACGGCTGGAGCCTCTGCACCAGGAATGACCTTTCCCAGAATGGGAGCACCACTGTTGAGAAAGGGTGGTGAGAGTGCAAGGGCTGGTGTGCCAACGGCTGGCATGCCACAGCAGCCATTGAGGTGCTACAAGCCACCACAGCAGCCGTGCTGGCCCTCCTGGCTGTCACTGTCACTGCCTGGTTGCAACACAGCAGCCAGGAGGCTCATTCCCAAAGCACTCAGGATTATCCATGCAGAGATACCTCAGTCCAGCCCTGGTTATAACAATGTGGTCAACACAACCAGAGAGCTGGAGCCGCCGGCGCCGCAGTGACTTCCCACCTGCTTTCTCCCACGCTTGTATCCAGCAGCCACAGGCATCCAGCAAAAGCCCCACGGCCAGACAAGGCACCATCAGATCCCACCCGAAGCCAACCAGGATGTACATCAAGCGTCCTAATTCTCTGCTTTGAAAATGAACTTTATTTGTGCCTATATTCACTTCCAAAAGCTTTCCAGGGTTATTTGGCAGGTAGTTCAGCTGATGCAGGTGGTGTGTGGGAGAGGATTCGGGCACATCGGCAAGGTTAGACAAAACACAGCTGGAAGAATAACCTCTGGATGTCTTTAAGTGACGACTGCTGGGTGCTGGTGAAGCTTGTTTTTAATTTTAGCTGTTTGTCAGCAATCCTGTTTCTTCAGGACGCAATGTGACTTTGGCAATGCTCCTCAGAGGGATCGCTGCTGAAATCCCCACCACATTTCACAACCCAGCCTGGCAGGCTCCCTCCAAGGCTGGCTGGGTGATGAGAAGGGCCAGCATTAATTATACACCCACACACAAACAAGCCTGTCAGAGGTGAGCACAGAGCTCTGCTCCTCACAGCATCTCTGGCCCATGCGTTGGGGGGATGAAGTGACCTGAGACCTGTCACCTGTGCCTGGCCACAGGACCAAACCCTCTGTCCCAAATCCCCATTGCTGTGGGGCAGAGAGCAGGGCTCAGTGGGGGAAAACCAGGGGTTTGGCTCCCCAGGGCTCTTGTTTCATTATTTCCTATATAAGCGGCTCAACATCCTCGAAAGCTGCTGCTTTGGGGGGCATGGGGCTGGGGAAGCACTGGAAAAACTCATCAACAGGGAAAGAGCTTTGAAAATGTCTGGATAGCATCCAAGTCTGAGAACTTAATTGAAATATTGAGCATGTGGCAATTCAGTCAGTGCTACCTGCAAGGAAAAAAAAATGCAGCAACCCCTGGAGCAGCCCCTGCCAGCCCTGCCCCAAAGGGTGGCAGCCTTGTGATACCTGCCTGGGGACATCAGCAAGGCAGGAAATTCCACCAGAACAGCCAGAAAGGGACAAAGCACTTCAGAAAGCTTCACTCTTCATTAGCAAACTGACAAGGCTCAAGCTGGTACAGTAAGCCAGAACAGCAGTATCAGTTCTCTCTGAATTTGCCCGTGTCCATCCCTGCTCCCTTCTTCCTCCACCTGTGACAGCCCAGTATTGGGTCTGTGGGGTTCGAGGATTTTTTAATGTTTTTTTCCCCTCTCTCTTAGCAATAGATTTTACAACGATGAAGACCCAGCCCATCTTGTTCCTCAGGCAGGTTCTGCAGCTTCCCAGAGCACAGTGAGTGCAGCCCTCCCCTGCCTGCCAGGGGCACAGGGACAGCTGCTGCCCCTCTCCTGGCTGGTGCTGAAACACCCCTTCAGGAGGCTGGCTGAGCCCAGCTGCAGCTCCCAGCTCCCACAGGCTGAGAGAGATGCTTTGAAACCTGCGTGGGAAAGCATCATGCACCCCTGACCCAAATTACACTAACCCCATGTGAGAAGCTTCCCTGGGTAAAATGCAGATGCTCAGAAATGCCCCGTTTATTACTCATCTAAGCCATTCTGCGTGTGAAAGAAACAGAGAAGAGCTGCCAAGACATGAAGCTGCCTCTAAGCCATCCCTCCCCCAGCCCAGGTTTTGTCTGACTTGTCAGGGACAGGCCAGGTCACTCCATAATTCCCCATTTCTTCCCGATCAACAGCATGTCCCCAACAGCCCATTGGTGAGTGAGACTCTTGGAAAGGATCCTCAGGCATCTGTCTGGTGGGACCCCTATAGGACTTGCCAGCAGGCATCATCTGCCAGCTTGTCATTTAGTTGCTCATTCCTTAAATTTCCACAGACATTGCCATGATCTTCTGTGGACAGGCACAGGCAACATGGAGGGGTCTGCTAGCTGCTGAGCTTGAGGGTTGCAACATTTGAGAGTTGCTCTGTCCCTTCAAATGCCTGAAAGGAGGTTGGAGCGAGGGGGAGAAGGTCTCTTCTCCCTAGTAACCAGTGACAGAACAAGAAGAAATGACCTGAAGCTGCCCAGGGGAGGTTTAGATTGGATCTTGTGAACAATTTCTTCCCCAAAGGATTGTCAGGGCCTGGCCCAGGCTGCCCAGGGCAGGGCTGGAGTCCCCATCCCTGGAGGGGTTTCCAAGCCCTGTAGATGTGGTGCTGAGGGACATGGGGCAGTGGTGGCCTTGGCAGGGCTGGGGGAATGGTTGGACTGGATGGTCTTAAAGGCCTTTTCCAAAAAATAAATCCGTTATTCTAGAATTCTTTTTTTTTACTATTGAAGACATTAAGGCTCTCTTGGAGCTGCCAAGGCTGGTGCAAGTTCATGTACAGCTTAGTTGGGGTGAGGGGGCCAAGGCTTGGCTATAAGCCCAGGTTTCCTGGAGCCAACCAGGACCCTCCCATGTTGTCCCATTTGGCCCTGAAACCCCCGGAGTTCCACAGAGCTGATGGTCAGACACCCAAGAGGGAGTCAGCAGGGTGGGACGCAACTCTGCCATACATTTCATTTTAAGGTACATTTTAAATAGCTATTCCTACTTTCTGCTAAAAGCCAGAATGCCACACACTGTGCTGCAACACTCCAGTCCTCTTGGACACTGTCCCTTGGGGCCCTTCAGCACCAGCATGGGCTGTAGTACCCCATGATGAGCTGAGCCACAGGGGCTGCACCTTCGGCTTCCCAGAAGACTCATAGAGCACCATAAATTAAGCACAAGAACAAATTATTCCTTTTTAGGGAAGCTTTGAAGGAAGGATTTTTTATCTCCTTCAAACTGTCTCTCCTGCTCACCAGGCAGCAACAAATCCTCCTCCTCCAAAGGCAGAAAACCCAACACACCAGGGCTGTGACTGAGTCAGCAGGGAATTTGTACGTGGCTCCCTGTTTATGGGCTTTTTTAATCAAGTTTTCTAATGTTACTTAATGACCAAGTGCATTTCATTTGCTGAAGCTCATCAACATGCCAGGAGCGAGGATTCCCAAGCAGAGCAGGCCAGTGCCATCCTCCAGTGCACCCCATGGTCACACTGAAAAGGTGTCTGAACGTTTTCTTCCCAATCTCAGCTTGCTTTTTCCCTTGTTCTTTGTCACATATTGTGAAGGTTGCTCAGACTGTTGTTGTTGGTTTTTTTCAGTCAAGTGTCTATTAAGAGCTGTCTGAGCTCATTACCTGTCTCATTTTCCTGGGAGAAGAAAGCTGGCAGTGGTGGAGAGGAGCAAGGGTGGCAGCAAGGGCGGGAGGTTTGTCCCTTCCACAATGTCCCACCCACTCAAAGGAAAACAAAACACCTCAAGGGGCTGAATGTCAGGGAAAGTCGAGTACCTGCAAAGGGCATTGTCTGGCTGCAGCTCAGAGACTCTGAGTCATTAGGAGTTGGTGCCTGGTACCTTGAGAGGCTGCAGCATTCAGCTGGGGGACGGTTTGATCAGAGGAAGGATGGACACACTCTAAAAAGTAAGGGAAAAAATCCTAAAAACTTCAAAAAATAACAACATTTCAGAAAATCTACTTTTTCCACAACTGTGTCTAACTTCCAAATCTACCTCCAGTTCCAACTCCTGTTTTACATCCACAGAATTGCTGAGCCTCAGTGAGGCTTTTAGATTGGGTATTGGGAAACATGTCTGTACTGTAAGAGTGGTCAAGCAGTGGCACAGGCTGCCCAGGGCAGCAGTGGAGTCACCATCCCTGGAGGCGTTCAAAACACGTGTAGACATGGCACTTCGGGACGTGGTTTAGTGAGGTGGGATTGACAGATGGACCTGATGATCTTAGAGGTCTTTTCCAACCTTAATGGTTTTACGAGTCTATCCTATGATTTTCCAGGGCCCCAGAGGGACTGATCCAGCAATTTTGTGTCATCTGGCAGCTGTTACCATCACCACCCACCCGCATGTAACTTCGGTGCAGCGTGACCACGTTTGCCATTTCTTTTGACACAGGCACATTGTTTATTTTTTATTTCCATGCCCATCCTTGGAGCATCGTGCTGAGGTTTTCGCAGCATTGTTTGGTGGTTAACATTTTCTCTCTGCCTATTGCTGTTCTGATCTTTCTTCTAAGACTTTGAACGTGGGAGAGCTGGACAGCAGGGCCTGGGAAACACTGCAGGCTGTTCCCCAGGGCCGGAGCCGGGCACTGGTCCCATGCTGGGTGAGATGGGCACTGGGATGCTCCGTGGGGAGCCCTGCCCTGCTGCTCCCCACCTTTGGCATTGAGGACATATAGTGTGCTACTGACAGCTCCTCCAGCTCCTTGCCTTCCTTCTTGTATCCAAAGCAATTAACTGAGTTTAACACCAGTTTATTAATTGTGTTGTTGTTTTTTTTTTTAAAGGAACTTTAAGGAAATAGTAATGCACTTTTTTTTTTTTTGCTTCTCCCGCTCTTCTCTAAAATCAGAGAGCACGAGGTATCTCACCAGCCCCTCCCAGGCTACAGGCACTTGGTGTCTGAACTCAGTAGGTGGAATATGAAAGCCCCTGAAAAGCAGCTGTTGAGGGCTGTCATGGAATACATCAGCCTGACATCAGTCCGTGCCGCCTCCCCAGACATGGAAATATAAACAAATTTAACAAAGTTATAACTCCCTGTCACAGTCACCCCGGGTACTTGTTTTCATGCAGTTTCCCTTCTCCCTCTGCACGGCACCACGTCAGCCCCCAAAGGGGGCTCAGGCAGAAGTGGGCTCCCCCGTGTCTGTGTTCAGGCGCCCGCAGGAGTATCGACCACTCAGCAGCCACCGTTGCCATGACACCAAACACCACCGACCCACGAGCAAACAAGCGCTCTCTCCTGCACTTCACAAATACCAATTATGGTAGAGCAGCTCAACATTTTCCATTTGGATAATCTCATCCAGTTTCTCACCCATCTTTCCTTTAGATGACATGATTTGCTTTTGATTCCAAATTTACCTTTTAAAACTACCTTTTTCCCTTCCACTCCATCTCCATAAAGCAGCTCATTTACAGATGTGTGCACGGCACGGTTGGTATCACCAGCAGCCCAGGACCCTGCAGTGCACCAGCATCTCCACACCAGCATCTCCTGCACTGGCATCTCCACACCAGTATCTCCCACATCGGCAACTCCACACCAGCATCTCCCACATCTTGGCATCTGCTGTAGGGAGATGCAGAGCAGGCACCTCCCAGGAGGTACCTTCAGGAGCACCGGTCTTGCTGAGCACAGCAAGGAAATTTGGGAGCAGGGGAGCTGAGGCTGCCAGGCAGCTGAAAGCTTTTTAGCACTTTTAAACAAGAGTAAATCACCCAGAAATGAGAATAATGGCATTTGGATTCAAACACTGGCAACAGCAACCGCAGCCAAAGCTGCTGCAGCCTCAGCTTTGCAGCAGCCTGCACACCAAGGTAAAAGCCAATGGAACAACAAAAGGGACCAGAGACGTTCCCTGAGGGATGAGCGACCTGAGCAGTGCTCCATCCACCCAGACACCCAGAACCAAGGGGAGACTGGATACCCAGCACAGGCACCCAGAGCTTCCAACACATCCAAGAAGATGAGCTCAGACCCCACCAGCCCCAAGACACTAATAGCAGCATCTGGTGAAGATCAAGGCAGCTCCACATCTCCCAGCCACACAGCTGTAGGTCTGTGTTTTCCTCAGCTCCTGCTCAAAGCAGGATTGTCTGATGAACCTAACTTGGGTCTGGATCACATAGAGGCTGAGTGGAAACTCAATAAATAGATAAATAAATTAATAAATACATAAATAAATCCCCACTAAATGATGGAGCTAGGTGGTCACCTCCAAGTCCATTTGCTCCCATTTCCTTTCCATGTCACCTCATGCCGCTGAAGCCCTCTGACAGCTTTGACTTTGACTCCATCCCTGTGTGAACTGGGGGATATTTGGAGTGTGAGATCATCCTTCAAGATCCCTCAGCCACAGGAAAACGGCAAGCTGGCAGATATCTGTCCTCCCTCAGCACGGGAGACTGAAAAACCATCAGGCAAATGATCCCATCAATGTTATCCCGCATCCACACACACACACCCCCCAAGCTTTTTAACCTCAGACCTCTAAGAAACCATCTAAGAAACCATCTAATTTAAACTCTGTAACTCAAGATATCCTTTAGAGTTTATTTCTTTTCTCTAGTCTGGAAGGTTATTGCTTCTAATTTTACAAGATGCATGACGGAAGGGGGGAGTGAGGAGCTTGTTGTCATGGGAATAGTTTCAAAGACATCCCAGGGCTGTGTTCTGGTGAGATTCAACTTATTATTTAAGCACCAGTAGATTGTTTTTGTTGCTATAAATCAACATCAGAGTATTTGGTTCTGCAAAACTCTGAACAGCCCTGGTGATGGAAAGCAGTGAAGAAAGTTGTTTAAAAAAAAAAAAACAAAAAACCCACAAGAAATTCAAGTTTTTTTCACACTGGTCACAAGCCAGGTTCTGTTTTCCTAAATATCCTGCCAAGATATACAATATAGGACAGTCTCAGCTTCCAGAAATTGGGAAGACCAGTCAGCCTGCAGCACTGCTGTGGCCCAAGAATGTGATACAGGAAGGACCAAGGTGGTGGGTCCCAGCCCCCAGGAGATGGTGGGTCTCCATCATGCTGCAAGAGTTTGGGGCCAGTACAGAGGGAGCCACAAGCACAGGTGGGGATCTGGGGGTGTTCATGAGGGGTTCCTGGGGCCATGGTGGGGATCTGGGCTGGACATGGTCCTGCTGCCCACCAGCTGAGCCTTGGCTGGGGCTGGAACAGCCCTGGGAGAGTTGGATCAAGTCAGAGAAGTGCCTTCCAGGCACTGGGGATCCGACAGAACCATGTGGCACATCCTTGTGCAAACCAGCTCTGCACTCCCCTGGCTCTGAAGCCATGCCAGGTTGGATGGGGCTTGGAGCAACCTGGTCTGGTGGGAGGTGTCCCTGCCCATGTAGGGTGTTGAACTAGATGAGCTTTAAGGTCCCTTCCAACACAAACCAGTCTGGGGTTCTGTGATGCCCTTGCTCCTCCAGGGAGAGGATAGAAGGGAGCTCAGATCCAGGCCTCTCATGGAGAGAAGGGGAGTGTTTGCTTGCCAGAAGCACCAACAGTGTCAAATAAGCCCTTCTGGTACATTTCAGTTTATTTACTATTATCCTGTTTAATATCATTTGGTTTATTTAATATTTTTAAAAGTCTGCCTGCAGCCTGTGTGCCATTTTTTGCAGAAAGGCTGATTTTTTTAGCAAATTTCCAGGCACAGCTGTTCACTGGGGATTCAGCTCACCAGAGGTTGAAGTTCAATATGCCAGAAAGATAACACAAAGTTCTTCCACTAAAGCACTCTGAGCAAGAGGCTTGAGGACACCCTTCTCCCCACAACAGTGTGCTGCTCCACGAATGTACAAATCAAACCAGTTTTGCTTTCGAAGACAAAGTATGACAAGCCTTGGAAAAGCTGAAGGGAGCACAGGTTTGTAACCTTGCATGAGATGACAGCTGGGGTGTGGGTTAGAGGTTGGTGTGAAGCTCAGCACACCTCTGCTTTGGTGGCAGCCCAGGGCCCCCCAAACCAGGGCAGGTGTCTTTAGTCAGGAGGAACTGATAACTATACTGGTTTGAAGCTTTGCTCGCTCCTTGGTCTGTCCAGCTTCATGCCAGGCATGGCTTGGGCCAAGCATGGAACCTCCCTTCAAATCTGAAGGCACACCAGATGTGATTCCCTGAGCTTGGGGACCTGGAGTAGTTGGGAGATTGCTGCCCAGTGGGGTGGTGCTGCCCTGGGCCACCGAGCATCAGGGCCAGTGGTCCCAGCCTTTCCCCTGCCAAAGGCTTTTGCTGATTCACAGCAGGCAGGGGAGGCTGGAGCAGCTCTGGAATGTTGCCACCAGCGTGAGAAAGGTCAAACTCACCGTGGTAGTGGTGGACACCCTCCCCTCCCACACAGCTCTGCACCACGGCAGGTCTCCTGTGGCCACTCCCTGACAGACCTGTTGGGTGGAGCTTCCCTGGAGAACCTAGAGAGCATCTACACCTCTGAGGGCCAGCTGTCACCTCCTGCTCACCTCCCACCCGGCCGAGGGTTTTGCTGACACAACACCCAGTGCCCGCCAGGAGGACACATCTTTCAGAGCACCATCGGCACGAGAGAAGAGCCATAAACTTCACAAGGAGACTGGTGGGATTGCACAAGTGGGCAGGACCCTTGTATTTTATCACCTCCAGCCTCTTCTGCAGCCTCTGAGTGCCACGAGGACTGAGCTGGGCCCACCAGGGCCACACAAACGTTCAGAGCTCCAGAGGACTTTTGCCCTCAGAGCCAAGATGTCTGCTTGGACTGTGTTTTGTGGGGGGGGGGTTTTGGGGGGTTCTGTTTGTTTTTTTGTTTTGGTGGGATTTTTTGGGGAGGTTTTTTTGGCTTGCTTTTTTTTTTGGTTGTCGGGTTTTTTTTAAGACATAATGTTTACATTTAATTTTGTCATTAATGCAAATCCAGGCTGTGGGCAAAGTGTCCTCCTACCAGAGCCAGCCACCGACAGGGACATCCCTCTGGGCAGAGCTCAGGGTTGATGCAGATGCTCTGCTGGGCAGGGGGTTGAAGTTATAAAGTAATAATAAAAAAAATTAAGCCTTGCTGACTGCAGAGGTGTGCAGGCTGCCAAGGCACCGCATCCCTGGGAACAGGAGCCAGTCAGGTCTGGCTGCTCTGCTGCGGTGTTGTCTTCATTATCCAGCCACAAATACTGAAAACAGCCAGAAGATCCCTGGTATGTGCAATCTGTAGGTGCATGACTTGGCAGTGGTCTTTTCCACCCTTCACTCTGTGTGTTTGTCAGCACGGTGGGCCAGCATCGCCAAACCCCTGGTGTTTCATGTCAACCAACAGGTTTCTCCAAAGCGCTAAAACACCCGACTGAGAGAGCAGAGAGCTGCTAATGGCAGACTGAAACAGGCACAAGTCACACTTGTGCTTTCCCACACCTGATTTCTTCCATAACCCTACATCTGCAAACTCATATTTCCAGGAGAGTGGCAGTGCCTGCTAAGGACCACGTCTGTGTCCTGGTCAGGAGCACCAACCCCCTCATCACATGCACCAACATCCCCACCCCAGCCGGTGGTCAGGTCACTGGATCCTGCTCTGGAACTCTCAAACCTGGGACAGACACAGAGATTAACTCTGTGCTTTACAATAGGCAAGCAAGGAAAAACACCCGCCCCATTAGGAGAAGAAACTTACACAAACACAAGTTTTCCAGATTTAAAAAGAAAAAATAAATTAAAAAAAAAAAAAAGGATTTGTTCACAGACGTCACTTCTCTCTGGGATTGTATTTCACAGAGGAAAATTTTCAAAATAACTTTGACTTTTCTTAGAACACAAATCTTATGGGCATTTTAAAATATTTTTTAAAATGAATCAGCTGTTCCTGAATCCCCAGCCTGAGTCTGTATCCTCAGAAGGGAATCTATAAATACCTTCAGAAGACAGCTTTGGGAACCAAGAACTGAGGATTGATTGGCAACAATTGCTTTACGCACTTGGGGAATATTAAAATCCTAGGTTATATTTCCCATTGGAAGGGAGCTCAGGAGGTGTGCAGCCCAACTGCCCACTCAAAGCAGGCTGAACACCCCAGCTCTCCCAGCCTGTCTCCAGAGCAGAGCTGCCCCAGCCCTGGGATCATCTCCGTGGCCTCCTCTGGACTCGCTCCAACAGCTCCATGTCCTTGTGTTGGGGGCCCCAGAGCTGGACCCAGCCCTGCAGGGGGATCTTTGTCACTTTTCCTCTTTTCTGGCCCCTTCCCTTGGGGGCATTTCAGACAGTGTCTTTGGCTCTTTAAAAGCAAAGTGTCCTTAGTGAGGGATGGAGCTGCAGCTCCTGGCACAGCTCGGCACCAGTGCCACCTCGGGACCCTGACTGCAGCCAGGGGAAACCTGATTGTCAGGAGTGGGGACCTGGCTCCTCAGCAGGCAGGCGGAGGGACAAGCATCCTGCTGGATGTCAGCAAAATGCATTCAGAGGAACACAAAAGTACTCATTTGTGGCCGTTTTTTAACCAGCACATGAACTCCAACCACACTAAGTCAGCTCCTCTCTTACTTGATCCCAAGGCAGGCACAAAGGCCCAGCTGTGCTGCTGAGGGATGTCTGGCCAACGTGCTCTAGGCCACATCCTTCCTCACCCAGTGGTTATGGCTCAATTATTTTTGTGTTGTCCCTTCAAAGAGGTCCAGGAACAGAAATTCCCGGCACAAAGCAAAGGTCCAGGACTCTGGCTCTGCTGCTGGCTTTCACCTCCCCTCCCCAGGCAGTTTCTCTGGATTCAGCTGGGTGTCAGACACACAGTTCACCAACAGGTAAAGGAGCAGATGATGGCAAAGTTTCAGGGCAATGTCAATCTCCCCTCCTTTGTAAAGAACTATCAGTTATTTATATTAATAGTTCTATTCTACTTTTTAAAATTATTATTAACATATAAATTTTTGCTACACGCATTTATCTATTTCCAGCTGCAAATTCATTTCCTTGAGCACCCCGACAGTGGGTGCCTTGTGATTCTACAAACTGGGTATTATTTGAAAGCTCCAAATATTCCTTTTCCCTGTTAACAACAAGTAACACATTTCGTGGCAAATGAGGAGTGTCCTTACTGCAGATTACACAAAATTACTCCAGTCGGTTTTGGGAGAGAAACAATTTCACCCCAAAACCAGTGTAAGAGAAATGTTCTTTTGCATCAGACAAAAGAAAAGAGGAAACCTGAGAGCAAGCAGAGTGCAGCTGCAAACACTGAACAATCCAGATCTGCAGCCAGGCAGTTTATGCTCCTGCACACGCCTGGAAAAACACATCTGCCTCCCAAGCCACCAGCCACAGCTTCAAAGTGTAGGTTATTAAATTGCATCTTTAATGGCTGAGTCCAGAGGCCCAACAGGACATTTTTTGGTTTTAAAGACTAAGCCAGAGAAGACAATGAATTGCTGGGCCTTAGTGCTTTTTTGGGGGGTTTTGTTTTGCTGGGTTTTTGGGGTTTTTTTGTGAGGCAGGGAGTTGGGAGACTAAAAAAACCCACTGATCACCAGACCTACCAGGCACTTGCACTGGTGGGGACGCCCCTGCAGGGAGGACAGGAGCACTGCTGCTCCCCCAGGCTGCCTGCAACCCCGAGACCATGGACCTCACCCCATCATCCACCTCCCCAGCACCCCGATCTGGGCTGTGGGCTCAAGGGACACCTCTCCTGCACCCCAGCACCACCAGAACCATTGCTGTGCCAGGGCTGGGCTTGGGGGCTGTGTTCCTTGATAAAGAGAAGTAGGGATTACCTTTCACTGGTCTGCTGGAGGATCACCAGTCACACCAAACGAGGCCGATGCAGTCTTGTTAAAAAGTTCTATGAAGACCGCTCAACACTGGTATAAGAAATACTTTCAAGTGGAAAGTACATGCATGTAATTGTTTTATGAAGATGTTTTAATCCAAACATTGGAGCAGGTTCCAATTGCGGGGGGTGCTGGAGGTCATAAGCCTTGTCTTCACTTACAGTGGGAGGAACCTCCTCCCCCTGGTCCCCATCTTGAGGTCTTTCAACTGGGGAGGTGAGGGAGCCAGTGAAGACTGAGGCAGAAAGTTCATCGAAAAGCTCAGCCTTGTCATCTCTTGTTACTACTTTGCCATCTTTCTTCATCGGGGGGGGACACTTTCTTTATTCGTTTCTCATTTCTACACCTGTAGAAGCCCTTTTTGTTCTTCCTCACATCCCTTGCCAAGCTCAGCTCCAGCCATGCCTTGGCCTTCCTGATCTGCATAACCAGGCAGCGTCCCTGACACTCTTCCTAAGATACCGGTCCCTGCCTGAACTCCTTGGGCAGCTCCTTTTCACGTCTAGTCTTGCCCAGCAGGTCTTGACTCAGCCATGAGGGTCTCTTCTCTTGGTTTCTTACACCTGGGGATCAAGAGGTCTTGTGCTTGAGCTGACTGCCCCAGCCCCCCGGGCCGCAGCGCACATAGCCCTGCCCAGCCCGATCCCCCGACAGCGCCTTTCCCGGCGGGCTCAGCCTGAGCATTCCTTGTGGCCAGGGCTCTGGATGGAGTGGAAACCAGCGCTGGGTTTTCCCTGGGAGGGCGATGCCCCCCCCGGCCCTGCCGCCCGGACTGACCGCGCTCCCTGCCCGCGCGACCCGCCCTGTTCCCGCCCGGCCGGGCCGCGCTGCTCGCGGGGCTCCGCGCGGCAGGTCCTTCTGCAGCCCTTGGCTGGAGACATTCCAGCCCGCTGGACACCGTCCTGTGTGATGCGCTCTGGGTGACCCTGCCTGGCAGGGGGCTGGACTGGATGGTCCTTCCAGGTCCCTTCCGACCCCTCAGATCTGTGATTCTCCCCCCACAACCCCGATCTTCCCCCTCCCAACCCCGATCTTTTCCCTCCCACAGCCCCGATCTTTTCCCCCCCACAGCCCCGATCTTTTCCCTCCCACAGCCCCGATCTTTTCCCCCCCACAACCCCGATCTTTTCCCTCCCACAGCCCCGATCTTTTCCCCCCCACAACCCCGATCTTTTCCCCCCCACAGCCCCGATCTTCCCCCCCACAACCCCGATCTTTTCCCTCCCACAGCCCCGATCTTCCCCCCCACATCCCCACTCTCATCCTTTCACAGCCCCGCTCTTCTCCCCTCACAGTCCCCGTTCAAGAACAGGGAACTGCTTGAGAGAGCCCAGCTCAGGGCCACAAAGATGATGAAGGGAGAGAAACATCTCCCTGATGAGGGAAGGCTGAGGGAGCTGGGTCTCTTTGGCTTGAGGAGACTGAGGGGCAACCTCATCCATGTTCACAGACACGTTCAGGGCAGTGTCAGCAGGATGGAGCCAGGCTTTGTTCAGTGATGTCCAGTGACAGGACAAGGGGCAGTGGGTGCAAACTGGAACACAGGAGGTTCCATGTGAATATCAGAAATAACTTCTTTCCTGTGAGAGTGACAGAGCCCTGGGACAGGCTGCCCAGAGAGGCTGTGGAGTCTCCTTGGCTGGAGACATTCCAGCCCCCTGGACACCTTCCTGTGTGATGTGCTCTGGGTGACCCTGCCTGGCAGGGAGCTGGACTGGATGGTCCTTCCAGGTCCATTGCAACACCACAGATCTGTGATTCTCCCCCCACAGCCCCGATCTTTTTCCCCCCACAACCCCGATCTCTTCCCCCCCACAGCCCCGATCTTTCCCCCCTCCCCCCGCCAACCCCGATCTTTTCCCCCCCCACAACCCCGATCTTTTCCCCCCCACAGCCCCCGATCTTTCCCCCCCCCAGCCCCGATCTTTCCCCCCCCACAGCCCCGATCTTTTCCCCCCCACAGCCCCGATCTTTTCCCCCCCACATCCCCGATCTTTCCCCCCCACAACCCCGATCTTCCCCCCCAAATCCCCACTCTCATCCTTTCACAGCCCCGCTCTTCTCCCCTCACAGCCCCAGTTCAAGAACAGGGAACTGCTTGAGAGAGCCCAGCTCAGAGCCACAAAGATGATGGAGGGAGAGGAACATCTCCCTGATGAGGGAAGGCTGAGGGAGCTGGGTCTCTTTGGCTTGAGGAGACTGAGGGGCAACCTCATCCATCCTCGTCTGGGTGATCCTGCCTGGCAGGGGAGCTGGACTGGATGGTCTTTCCAGGTCCCTTCCAGCCCCTCAGATCTGTGGTTCTCCCCTCACAACCCCGATCTTTCCCCCCCCACAATCCCGATCTTTCCCCCCCCACAACCCCGATCTTCCCCCCCACACAGCCCCGATCTTTTCCCTCCCACATCCCCGATCTCTTCCCCCCCACAGCCCCGATCTTTTCCCCACCACAGCCCCGATCTTTTCCCTCCCACAGCCCCGATCTCTTCCCCCCCACAGCCCCGATCTCTTCCCCCCCACAGCCCCGATCTTTTCCCCCCACAGCCCCGATCTTTTCCCTCCCACAGCCCCGATCTTTTCCCCCCACAGCCCCGATCTCTTCCCCCCCCACAGCCCCCGATCTCTTCCCCCCCACAGCCCCGATCTTTTCCCCCCACAGCCCCGATCTCTTCCCTCCCACATCCCCACTCTCATCCTTTCACAGCCCCGCTCTTCTCCCCTCACAGCCCCGGTTCAAGAACAGGGAACTGCTTGAGAGCCCAGCTCAGAGCCACAAAGATGATGAAGGGAGAGGAACATCTCCCTGATGAGGGAAGGCTGAGGGAGCTGGGTCTCTTTGGCTTGAGGAGACTGAGGGGCAACCTCATCCATCCTCATCTGGGTGATCCTGCCTGGCAGGGGAGCTGGAGTGGATGGTGTTTCCAGGTCCCTTCCAGCCCCTCAGATCTGTGGTTCTCCCTTCACAACCCCGATCTTTCCCCCCCCCCCCCCCAACCCCGATTTTTCCCCCCCACACAGCCCCTATCTTTTCCCCCCCACAGCCCCCGATCTTTCCCCCCCCACACAACCCCGATCTTTTCCCTCCCACAACCCCGATCTTCCCCCCCACATCCCCACTCTCATCCTTTCACAGCCCCGCTCTTCTCCCCTCACAGTCCCCGTTCAAGAACAGGGAACTGCTTGAGAGAGCCCAGCTCAGGGCCACAAAGATGATGGAGGGAGAGGAACATCTCCCTGATGAGGAAAGGCTGAGGGAGCTGGGTCTCTTTGGCTTGAGGAGACTGAGGGGCAACCTCATCCATGTTCACAGACACGTTCAGGGCAGTGTCAGCAGGACGGAGCCAGGCTTTGTTCAGTGATGTCCAGTGACAGGACAAGGGGCAGTGGGTGCAAACTGGAACACAGGAGGTTCCATGTGAGTATCAGAAATAACTTCTTTCCGGTGAGAGTGACACAGCCCTGGGACAGGCTGCCCAGAGAGGCTGTGGAGTCTCCTTGGCTGGAGACATTCCAGCCCCCTGGACACCTTCCTGTGTGATGTGCTCTGGGTGACCCTGCCTGGCAAGGGGTTGGACTGGATGGTCTTTCCAGGTCCATTGCAACACCACAGATCTGTGATTCTCCCCCCACAACCCCGATCTCTTCCCTCCCACAACCTCAATCTTTCCCCCCCCCACAAAGCCCCGATCTTTTCCCCCCCCACAGCCCCCGATCTTTCCCCCCCACAGCCCCGATCTTTTCCCTCCCACAACCCCGATCTTCCCCCCCACATCCCCACTCTCATCCTTTCACAGCCCCGCTCTTCTCCCCTCACAGCCCCAGTTCAAGAACAGGGAACTGCTTGAGAGAGCCCAGCTCAGAGCCACAAAGATGATGGAGGGAGAGGAACATCTCCCTGATGAGGGAAGGCTGAGGGAGCTGGGTCTCTTTGGCTTGAGGAGACTGAGGGGCAACCTCATCCATCCTCGTCTGGGTGATCCTGCCTGGCAGGGGAGCTGGACTGGATGGTCTTTCCAGGTCCCTTCCAGCCCCTCAGATCTGTGGTTCTCCCTTCACAGCCCCGATCTTTCCCCCCCCACAGCCCCGATCTCTTCCCTCCCACAGCCCCGATCTTTCCCTCCCACAGCCCCGATCTTTCCCTCCCACAGCCCCGATCTTTTCCCCCCCAGACCCCCGATCTTTTCCCCCCCACAGCCCCGATCTTTCCCTCCCACAGCCCCGATCTTTTCCCTCCCACAGCCCTGATTTTTATTCCGTGAACCCAGAGGGCACATTATCCCAAATCAATGAGGTTCTGAGAATACAAAGTTCAACCCAGTAATTAGGTTAGCGAGGCACATAATGGCACAGATGCCTGGCTGGAAAGGCAGGGATCAGGCTCCAGCCCAGCCTGGCTTTCCTTGGTTGTAACACGGCAACACGCACCAAGGCAAGAGCGTTTTCATGTGCACACACTGTTCCTGAATTGTATTTAACAGGAACACAGCACATTTTTAAAAACTACCCTCCCCTTGCGGAGAAGTGTGACCGAAAAAAAGAAATAAAAAATCACTATAAAGTATTCCACTGGAAAAAATAACAGGAGAAATCCTAGAAACGCACTCGCTTTTCTCTTCAAACGAGATGTATTTTCGAAGGATTTCAGATTAATAAACGCGATTTCGCTTGGCCAGGCAGCCAGCACTCGGGATATAAATGCTGCTCCCGTCCCTGCCCGTAAACCCGCACAGCAAAGCCCACAGGCCAAACCCTGAACCCTGTTTATCAGCTGCAACGTTTTCGAAAAGAAACTCCTGCAGCAGCCGCCGGGTTTTGCCGATCAGATTAGAAGGACACGGCGCCCCTGGATTGCAGGAGCGAATTCCCGGCCCAGATCAGCCCCGAATGTTCCCGAGAGCCCTGAATCCCGGGATCCCGGCGAGGCCGGTGGGAGCAGCCCCGGCAGGGCAGGGAGCAGCCCCGGCAGGGCAGGGAGCAGCCCCGGCAGGGCAGGGAGCAGCCCCGGGCAGGGCAGGGAGCAGCCCGGGCAGGGCAGGGAGCAGCCCCGGGCAGGGCAGGGAGCAGCCCGGGCAGGGCAGGGAGCAGCCCCGGGCAGGGCAGGGAGCAGCCCCGGGCAGGGCAGGGAGCAGCCCGGGCAGGGCAGGGAGCAGCCCCGGGCAGGGCAGGGAGCAGCCCCGGGGTGCGGGTCGCTCCGCAGGGACCGGAGCCAGGCGGGATCCACTTCAGACGCTGCCGATGTGGCCCCTCCAGCCCGGGAACGTCCCTGCCTGCCGGGGCTTCTCCTGGACACCCCGGGCAAGCGGAGCTTGCGGCGGGGGAAGCAGGGCTCGGCTCCTGGCTCCTGCCTGCGCTGGGACCCAGGGCTCCCCTCGTCCTGCTCCCCAGCCCCGCGAACCCGGGCTGCGCTGGGGGAAGGACCGCAAAGTCCATCTCTTCCCCAGAGGGGCTGTCTGGGCTGTACGAGCCACCGGCTCAGACGTCCTGCCCAGCCCGACCCCCGGACAGCGCCTTTCCCGGCGGGCTCAGCCTGAGCATTCCTTGTGGCCAGGGCTCTGGATGGAGTGGAAACCAGCGCTGGGTTTTCCCTGGGAGGGCGATGCCCCCCCCGGACCTGCCGCCCGGACTGACCGTCTGCCCTGCCTGCCCTGTTTGTCTGTGCCCTGCCAGCCCGCGCTCCCCGTCTGTCTGTCTGTCTGTCTGTCTGTGCCCTGCCTGCTGCCTGCCCTGCCAGCCCGCGCTCCCCGTCTGTCTGTCTGTCTGTCTGTGTCTCCCGCCTTGTCTGCCCGCCCAGTTCCCGCCCTGCCTGCCCACGTGACCTGCGTCCCTGCCCTGTCTGCCCGCCCTGTTCCCGCCTTCTCTTCCCGCCTTCTCTTCCCGCCCTGTCTGCCCGTCCTGTTCCCGCCCTGTGCCCGCCCTGTCTGCCCGTCCTGTCTGTCTGCCCTGTCTGTCTGCCCACCGCCCACCGCCCTGTTCCCGCCTGGCCGGGGCTGCGCTGCTCTCTCAGGGGTCTTTCGCTCCCTCAGGGGTCTCTCCCGCTCTCTCAGGGGTCTCTCCCGCTCCCTCAGGGGTCTCTCCCACTCAAGGATCTCTCCC
The DNA here is from genome assembly GCF_020740795.1 of Apus apus. Classification (NCBI taxonomy): domain Eukaryota; kingdom Metazoa; phylum Chordata; class Aves; order Apodiformes; family Apodidae; genus Apus; species Apus apus. Next base: position 30,990,217 of record NC_067288.1, on the reverse strand, counting down.
GCTCTCTCGGGTCTCTCCCGCTCTCAAGGATCTCCCGCTCCCTCAGGGGTCTCTCCCACTCAAGGATCTCTCCCGCTCTCTCGGGTCTCTCCCGCTCTCAAGGATCTCTCCAGCTCTCTCAGGGGTCTCTCCCTCAGGGGTCTCTCCCGCTCTCTCAGGGGTCTCTCCCACTCTCAAGGATCTCTCCAGCTCTCTCAGGGGTCTCTCCCGCTCACTCCCCGCCGGAGCCGCCGCTCCTCAGGAGCCGCTCTGGGGGTGCAGGGGTCCCCTCTCTCTCCCTGTGCTTGTGCCGCTGTAGGAAGGGTTCCCCGGCAAGATCCTCCCTTCCGGAGCCCTTCTCCTCAGTGGCTTTGATGAAATGATTGATTCGATGAAGATTATTAGTCCTGCGAGCCTTTTGACAAAGGCAGGGAGGGATGGGATGCGGGGGAACGATTCCAAGCTGAAAGAGGGGAGATGGAGATCAGATCTGAGGGAAAACTCCTTGCTGTGAGGGGGGTGAGACCCTGGCCCAGGCTGCCCAGGGAAGCTGTGGCTGCCCCATCCCTGGCAGTGTTGAAGGGCAGGTTGGATGGGGCTTGGAGCAACCTGGGCTGGTGGGAGGTGTCCCTGCCCATGCAAGAGGGGTTGTGACTGGATGGTTGTTGAGGTCTCTGCTAACCCAAGCCAGTCTGGGATTCTCTGATTTTCATAGTGGAAGTTTCTATATGCCCTAGCCAGTGCTTCAGTTGGGTGGTGGGTGGCAGTGGTGTCACAGTCCATCCCGGCTGCCCCTCACACCCTCATCGCTGGTGCTGAGCTCCCGGGGTCAGGCTGATCCCTGCGCCGGCATTTCCATGGGATGGCCTTTCCATGTGCTCCCGGGGCCCCGGGAGAGCTTTGCAGGAGGGTGGGAACAATATAAATTAGAGAAATGAAAGAGCTCTTTTAAGTGCAGGTAATTGGATGAGGAACAGCCCCTGGGGGAGTACAAAACAGCCGGGATTCATCTGAACATGAGTTTGTTAAAGGGAGGTTCCGTAAGGAATGTGACACAGCCAGGGAATACAGACCATAAAGCACAGCCTAAGGCAGGACAGCCATCAGTGCATCCCCCACCCCCCAAACTGTTCAGCACCTTTTTTGCACCCCATCCCTGAGCACAGCTCGGGTGCCTCCTCCGGGGGGCTGGGGGTGTTTTACTGCCTCTCAGGGCAGCGCTGCAGATTCCTGGGATCTCAGAGGGACGGCGGTGCAGGGGAGGGCAACACTTGGGCTGCTCCCTTGATAAAGTCATTCCTGGGCAGGGTCCTGGGCGGGATGATACCTGAAAACCTCCTCTGGTGTTTTCAGCTCAGACCAAGTGTTAAAAGAATCGCTTTGCTTCAGCAGCCGTGGGAGCAGGGAATTCTTCAGTGCTTCCCACTAGTTTTGGTGCACATGCCATCCCAAATTTAACTACATCGTCTTAGCTGGAGTGCCTGAAGACAAGCAGGCAGGCAATAAACATACATTATTGCCCTGTGAAGCAAGATGAATGTCTCTGGGAGCATATCCGAAGCCTTTAGCAACAGTTACTGCCACTCTGTCTGAAGGGCACAGGAATCATCCTGTGCACGACAAGAATGCCCCTCTCTTGATTCCATCTGTGCTGTCCTTCTTCTCCCATCACTGGTTTTACAACTCCGAATGATCATTCGAAAAGAGGAGTTTGTGCTAGAAGTGAGAAGAATTTTCAACATAGCAACAGGGCAAGGTATAGGATAAACATGCGGAGACTAAGCGTGGGGGCCTGTCTAGACAGCCAGATTCCCAGGGGTTGCAAGTATCGGCTCCGTCACCACAGGATCCCTTTTGTTCCCAAACAAGGTCTGGCCAAACCTTCACGCCACCGCAGTCTCCAGCCTCTCCTCTCCCTGCGGGGCCCGCAGGATCCTTCCATCCCGGGCTGGGGGAGCTGCGGGGCAGGTCCAGGGGTCGGGTGGGAGGGCTGGTGCTGCTGTGCCCCCCAGCACCCTGCCTCACGGCCGGGGCCGCTGCCCTGCAGCCACCAGCGCTGGTCCTGAGGGTGCACGGGGGGGGTTGTCACAGCAGCATCCCAGCCTGGCAAATGGGAAATCCCATTGCACTGCCCCCCAGCTGGAGCTCCTCAGGCTGTTTCCATTTACACGGATTACCTTCTTTCTTTCTTTCTTTCTCATTTATGCAAAATTATCCAGGAATCTGTTGCTTCGGGTCCCAGTGGTGGCGAGATTAACAAAAGCCCTGTGATCTGTGAGCAGTTTCATGTCCATCACGTTACCCAGTTCTGCACAAGGGCAGCTCAGCCTCCTGTGCAGCTGAGCAGTAACTCGCCATTCATAATCTCATCATATTTATCTAAACATTGCAGTTAAGGAATCCCAGGAGCAGGGTTCTGGTGACCACCCCCCCAGCTCAGGACACCAGCCTGGGCCAAGGGGAGGTGACACCAGCAGAAATGTCCAAAGATGCTGGCAGGAGAGGTGAACACCTGTATATCAAACATTATTGCTGGTCTTCAGTACTTGAGATCAATCTACATGTCCATAAAGAAACAGTAATGAATTAACTGGTTGGTTATTTGTCTGTAAGATGAGGATGTTGGTGAGTTGCAGATGGGTTTATTGGGCCATGAGAGCATCCCACCTTTTAAATGAGCAGCTACTTAATAACTCTTACGATCTGATAAAAGCACAGAAAACAGTAATGCTGTATTGCTGCTGGGGATGAGCTTGGTAATTCCCTTCATGTCTACAGAAGTCCATTTTTAAAATACTGATGGAACAAAGGAAAAGATCAAGCAGAGCTAAAGCCCCACTGGTGGCTGCACTCAAAAACTTACACACAAACCAACAAAAAAAAAAAAAAACAAACTTCTGTTGTATTTGACTTGAAAGAGAAGAGGGGCAAACCAAAGAGAATCTTGCTGCTCTAGCAGTGAAGCCATGAGAAGCAGGTTATCCTATCTGGAATCAAGCTGTGGATCATCCAAATCCTGCTCTGGGTCCTGGCTCTCCCCTGCCTCTGGGTTGGGTTATGTCCTCTCAGCTGCAGGGGCAGAAGCAGGTGGGCTGTGAGCCCTTGGTGGGAGGATGAGGATCATTCCTGTCTGCCATGGCTTTGCACCTCACAACTGGGAGCTTCTGGTCATGAGCAGCTAATGCCAACCCTCTGGGACAATTAGTAACTGTATTAATTACCATGTTACTCTTTTGATGCAGCTGAGATGCAAGAGAAGTGGAGTTAAATCATAACTCCTGCAGCAAATCTGCACGGGGGGGCAGGAACATCCTGTTTTCACTATTATGAGATGGTAATATTAAACAGGATGTAATTATGTCCCTGTTAGTTATGGTCCTACACGTGTATTTGTGGGATTAAATATCTTGTTTCAAACCAAAAAACTTGACCTGGCCTAAAAAAAAAAAACAACACACACAAAAACCACCACCACCACCACCAACAAAAACACACACACACACACAAAAAGACAAATTTCCCCTCTGAAATGAAAAAGGTTGTCCTCTGAAAAGTGCCAAAGAGTTAATCCAGTCCACTAATAACCAAATAAGCAAGTAGCCACATGAGCAAAACTACTGGTTGGATGTCAAGTGGGGGGACTTGGGGGCTGGGGGGCTATGGGTGCTGTGAGGGCTGGGGGGGGGGGCTGTGAATGTGAGGGCTGGGGGGCTGGGGGTGCTTTGAGGGCTGGGAGGGGGCTGTGAATGTGAGGGCTGGGGGGCTGGGGGTGCTTTGAGGGCTGGGGGGTTCTGTGAATGTGAGGGCTGGGGGGCTGGGGGTGCTTTGAGGGCAGGGGGGGGGGCTGTGAATGTGAGGGCTTGGGGGGCTGGGGGTGCAGGTGCTTTGAGGGCTGGGGGGGGGCTGTGGATGTGAGGGCTTGGGGAGCTGGGGAGGCTGTAAATCTTGGAGGGGCTGGGGGGTGGGTTGTGGGGGCTGTGGGGCAGCCCCAAACCCCGCCAAGGGTGGGCGGGTGGGCCTGGTGGCAGAGCTGCCATCACCGTGGCTCCCGGGACGAGGGCTCCCCACAGCTGCCCCCAGCCCCTCTGCTCCCCTTGGCTTGACCTTCATGGGGAGGAAGGAGCAAAGCCAAGAGGAGGAGAAAAACAACTGTCAGGGGAGGATAAATCAAGGCAGAGAAGGTGGGAAGGCTGCCTTCGGCCTGAGCTCATCCCTGCGGCCCCGCACCGAGCAGAGCTGGCCATGACTGAGGGATGAGCAGGATGGGAATGTGCACAGAGACGCTGCCCTTCCTTTAATTTTCCCCTGATGTCCCTTTTTTCCAGCCCTTCATCCCCACAGGATGGGGCTGCAGGGCTGGGACGGACAGCAGAGGGACGCGGGGCTGCAGGGCCCACCCGAGGGCTCAGGCACCGGGAGCCCACCCTGAGGTGGGGCCTCTCCTCAGAGCCCCAAGTGCTGCTTATTTTCTGATCTGTCTCTTTTTAACAGAGGAAGAAAGCTTCACTACCTTCCTCCTCATTTATTATGGGCATTAAATTAAGCATTGTTTCCTCTTAAATACAATTTAATTAAATTAATATCAATGTTGTACCGAGACAGGCTAATCTGATTAGTGTCAATATTTAATATATTTTCTGCAAGTTCATCTGAGATTGAGTTTCTTGCTTTCCATCACTGAGTCTGGAAAGAAGAAATAGCATTTTCTTACAGCTGAGGAATCCATAGTGAATAGGAGTAAGGAAGAGCCTGGGGCATCGAGTGTGGCCCCTTCAGCTCCTCCTGCCGTTTCAAACGGGTTGCAAATGGGCACAGCTCACAACAAAAGTGTTCCTCTGCTCCTTGGATCCCACATGGTTTTATTTCATTAGTCCTTTAGAGACAGAATAGAAAGACATCTCCACAAGTCACCACCTTTATGAGGGCTCATGAACAAGCCAAGGAGTCACTGATTCACTTTTGCTCGTGTTAGCTGATTGCAAAAGGCAGGGCCCGCGAGCTGCCCGCGTTACAATACACAATAGTCACTCAAAAGGAAATAAAATAAATCCAAGATTCCTACACGCAGCTGTCACCAGGAACACAAAGAGCTCAGCATTAAATGCTATAAAAGGAGTTTATCCCTGATCCATCTGCACATCAAACTGGTCTGACCAGTAGTAACATGTGCTGAACACTGGTACCAGGACTCGAATGGGCACCAAAAGTTCTTCACCAGCCGTGCAAAGGGAGCAGGGGGCTCAGAGACATTTCCAGCAGAATCCCACCACATTTTGGTTGTAGCAATAGCAGCAAGTTCAACATGACTCAGTATTATTCAGAGCATAATTCCCTTCTTGTTTCAGAGCCAGCAGAAAATAAATAATCTCATTTCAAGTCAGGAGCTTGTAGAGACAATGTAATGAAAACTACACCATTATCAACTCTGAAGGTTCAAAAGCAAATCCTCCCAAATTGTGAGACCAACGATTTCTTTACAAGATCTCATGGGTTTTAGGCTACTGTTGCTCAGCCTCTGGTTCCTGGGCCACCTACCACACCCTGCCTGTGCCCAGGGTCACAACTGCTGTCAGGAGTGCCTTGGCAGCAGCAGCACTTGTAGCAGAGATAATGTTAACTGGCTCCTACCCTCAGCCCATTTTCAACTCCACCATCCCATTGGTAATTAAGACCCAGAACCTGATTGTCAGGGCTGATTTGGATCTTCCTCTGCTCTACGTGTGTTCCCAGGGTCACAGAACAATGCTCGGAGCATGAGGTGTGATGGGTGAGGTTGAGTTGAGGTGTGATGGGTGAGGTCAAGCTGCCCCTGCTCCAAGTCACAAGCCAAATGGGCCAGCTCCCTCTACCCTGCTGTGTCTGTGCTGCCAATAGCTGCTCCTGCTGCTGCTTTGGGCTCTAGGAAGATGTCAAAACCCACAGGAAAACTCCTGACAGGGTTTTGGAGCCAGACACAGAGAAGCGGTGGAAGTTCTGGAGTTAGGTAAATATTTGGGTTACACGGTTAAACACAAGCGCTTCTCCTTCCTCAGCAGGGCGGCAAAAAGCACGTTTTAAATAAACAGGGCTCCACAGGGATGTTTTGGCTTTGAATGCTTTACATCTTTTTTCATTCATTGAAATATATTCTGGCTGTTAAAGCCCATCCCATCCCACCTCCTGCATGGGCAGGGACACCTCCCACCAGCCCAGGCTGCTCCAAGCCCCATCCAACCTGCCCTTCAACACTGCCAGGGATGGGGCAGCCACAGCTTCTCTGGGCAGCCTGGGCCAGGGTCTCACCACCCTCACAGCCAAGAATTTCTCCCTCAGATCTCATTTCCATCTCCCTCTTCCAGCTGGAAACCCTTCCCCCTCATCCCGTCCCTCCCTGCCCTTGTCCCAAGCCCCTCCCCAGCTTTCCTGGAGCCCCTTCAGGCACTGGAAGGTGCTCTCAGGTCTCCCTGGAGCCTTCTCTTCTCCAGGCTGAGCACCCCAACTCTCCCAGCCTGGCTCCAGAGCAGAGCTGCTCCAGCCCTCCCATCATCTCTGTGGCCTCCTCTGGCCTTGCTCCAGCAGCTCCATGTCCTTCTTGTGTTGGGGGCTCCAGAACTGGACCCAGCCCTGCAGGGGGTCTCACCAGAGCAGAGGCGGACGATCCCCTCCCTCGCCCTGCTGGTCATGCTGCTGGGGATGTTTTGCCAAAGAACCATTTGTGAAGAAGACAATTTAAACTACTGACTCCATAGTGTTTCTGGTTCACATTTCTCAAAGCCTGGATCCCCCCTAGTGCAGAGTTCCCTGTCCCTGCTGCAGGATCCCTCCTTCCAGCATCCCCTGCCTCCTGGCACCTTGACATTCTTGGAGATGATTAAATTACTGAGACTAAATCGGTTGCTTGAGGAAACAGCCTTTTTTTTCCGTTAAGGAGACATTCAAAAAGGGCTGCAGAGTTTCTGAGAGTCAATTTCTTTCCAGGGAACAGCTGCACAACAACTTGCTGACCAGTTTCAGCCCCACATACGTTTGCAGTGCTGTGTCAGGCAGGGGGGTTTGAGCAGCTCTGGTCACACTGTCGTGGCTTTGCATATAATTGTAATATAATTTTAATCTAGATGGTTCCATACTTGTGTAGTGAGCAAGAAACCCTCCAGCCTACACGTGAGGCTGATGGTGTGCAGCACAGTCACAGCGAAGATAAAAGGAGTGAACAGAAATGTTCCCCAGGCACAACTGATCGGACTGTGGACGGGGCAATAAGTATTATGCTCAGCCCGAGCACACTTTGCTAACCCCTGTTCCTCTTCTCCAACCAGACCCAACCAAACCCCAGGAAAACAGTCAAGTCGTCGTTGCGACACAAAGGGAGGGGAGAGGTCGGGGTCCCCAGCCCCTTGCCTGGAAAAATGGGATTTGTGCCTGGGAAAGGACTGGGATTTAAAGCCGTTTTGCGTGGCAGGGGCAGAGAGGGGCTGGGCTTGGGAAACCTGGGCAGTCAGGTGAGCTGCAGGAGGCTTGGAATGAAAACCTACAGAGCTTCAGTAAACCTGATGAATTGATGCCAATTAAAAAGAAGTTATTACAATAGCCCTGATTTTCTTATTAGGACATTTAGGCAGCTGTTAATCTATTAAAATATTACAAGATATCGAGCATTGTAGGGCTTCTTAAACACACCATTTAGGATTATTTATGCTTAAAATTATTCCTGTTTAAATCCTCCTGTCTAAACCCAACATTCATGGGATTAGACATCCCTGTCCAAACTTCAGACCGTGGCTTGAGACACCCTGAGACCTTCCTGAGGGCAGCTCTCCCTTCCCCTCCTGGCCATGGGACACCCACCCTGGCCTGCAGAAAACATCCACATCCCCCTGCATCACAAGGAAGAAAAATCACTTCGAGATTCCTTAATTTGCTCATACTTGTCATCCAGGCCAGACCCGACCCCAGCGAGCTGCCAAGAACAAATAACTACCGTTTCCATAGATTAGGAGATGAATCATTCACATTATTTTTAGCAGGTCATTAAGGGCTGGCAGCAAAATTTGCAAACTGACTTGTGGGGCTTTTGATTCGTGTTAGCATAACCTTTTAAAGGGAACATAAACTGGGATTCAGAACAAAGGAAATTGAAGGGCTGGAAACAATATCTCTAAGTTTTAAAATGACAGTGAGAGATTAAAATAAACAAGACTTGATGTGAGTCTCCTGCTCACTCCCAGCTCTCTCACTGAAACACAACACAGCCAGCAGACACAAGGGAGAGGCTTTGCACAAAAGCTGCTTGGATAAGGATTTTTTTTTCCATTAATATTTCCATGCCCTGGGTAGGGATGCTGCAGCCACTGGGAACAGTGGGGAGCCCTGTGGGGCACCATGATAGGATGAGAGAGGCACCTTCCCTCTCGCCCGCCTGGTCTTTCAGCAGGGAAGCTCCTTCTGGAATTCAATACCCAGGTTTTAGCCGTTAGTTCTCCTTCCCCGTGCTCCTTCCCAGGAGGAAACCCAGGGAATACGCTGTGAATTGCCTGCAAACCAGCCACAGGGGAGACAATCCCAGCGGGCTGGCTCCCGGTGCCACCCACCCACAACAGCCGCCGGGCGGCTGGAGCCCGCGGGGTCACACCGCCCCACACCCCGCGGGGGGACAAGCAGCCTTGCCCGAGCAAGCCTGAGCCTGGGCTCGCACCCCTCCTGCCCGGCACGGCGGGGCATGTGCAGAGCCAGGGCTGGGCAGCGCCCCAGGCTCCAGCTGCCGCCGATGTCCCCGCACAAGGCGCTGACTCCGCAGCGTGTTTGTCACGCTGGGTGTGCCACACGCTGCCAGAAGCTGCTGGTGGTGCTGCCCTGGCCCGCACAGCCAGAGCTGCCCCTCCGTGCAGACCCAGGAAGGGCCAGATCCAAGCAAGGAGAGGTGTCAGGGCTACCCCTGCAGCCAGGGGGGCACAGGCCTGCAGTCTCCCTACAAACAGAGCACCTCACACCCCCTGCTATCCCCTGGGGCCACCCCACTGCTGGGATGGGGACTGCCTGGAGCAGGAATGTGGCCCCAGGGTCAGGGGTCCTTGCAGCAGGATCTGCTGTTGCTGCCAAACCTGGTGTGGAGTGAATGTAGAGTCAGGAAATCAGGGGAGCAGAAGAAAGGGACCTGTGCAGATTGCACCACTGGGAAGGTGCCACCAAGGCAGGGAAAAGGCCACAGAGATGCTGGGAGGGCTGGAGCAGCTCTGCTCTGGAGACAGGCTGGGAGAGCTAGGGTGTTCAGCCTGGAGAAGAGAAGGCTCCAGGGAGACCTTAGAGCACCTTCCAGTGCCTGAAGGGGCTCCAGGAAAGCTGGGGAGGGGCTTGGGACAAGGGCAGGGGGGGTTGGGAGCAGGGGGACTAGTTTCAAGCTGAAAGAAGGCTTGGTGATCTTGAAGGTCTTTTCCAACCTCGATGATTCTGTGATCCTATGGTCTGGTGGGAGGTGTCCCTCCCCATGTAGGGGATTAAACTGGATGGTCTTTAAGATGCCTTCCAATCCAAACCAGTTTAGGATTCTGGGATTCCATGAATTCTCACATTTCAGGGGAAGAAGGATCAAAGGAGTTGAGAAACCCCTGTGTGCTCGGGCTGGCCACCACTCTGGCTTTTTAGCAGCTCAAAAATAAAAATGTAAAAGGACCTTCACTTCCACAGTGGGCCCAGCTGCTCGCAGGAGCCCTGGGATGACTGAATCTGGCTCCAGCTTCTTCAGCTCCAGCAGCTGTTGTCAAATTAGAGAGCTCTGGTCCAAGCCTCAGGGGCAGAAGGATTCTCTGCTGTGGCCACTGCCCAGGCAGGGAAGTAAACGAGAGCACACAGGGTTGCAGGAGATGGGCTTTGATGAGGTGAAATCTGTGTCTTTTCTGAAGGAGGAAATTTGGTGCCAAAAAGGCTCAGAGCTTGAGAAGGTGGTAAAAAATGATGTCCCTGAATATCTGAAGGCAGAGGAGAGCTGCTGCCTCATTATCTGCTTCACAGCCTGCTAATGGAAAAGCCCCATCTCCTTTATTAACGAGATCAATAAAGCTCATTTCTCAACAGGTAATGAAATAGTCCGTGTCCACTTAGAGCCGTGCAGACAATGGATGGGACCAGCTCCATCCTCCCTGTGTCCCCTCAGCCCTACGTGGGTGGCTCGTGTGAGCAGCACCCTGAGAACAAACCAGGGCAGGTGGCACCATTCCAGACAGCCAGGGTGACCTCCCTGCTCCAGGGGACAGCTGGAGAGGCACTGTCCCCAGATGGGAAGGTAGCAGCTGGATGTGTCCAGGGACATGGAGAGCTGCCCTGACCCCGGGCTGGGGGCCATGGGACACACACATCACCAGTTGCCTGGGCTAAAAACCCTGCACTGGCTTGGTTTGGATTTTTCTCTGAAGAATGGGATTAATATGGAGCAAATTGAATTTAACCTTTGCTGCAAATGCAGGCATTTGTTTCTTTGAGTCTCAGGGGGAGTTTTCATTAATGATACTGAGCCCAAAGGCCAAGTTGGCAAGAAATTTCTTTCCAAGGGAAAAAAAGCAAAGAGCTAGACTTCAGAGTGGTTTTCAGATACAACAGAATAGAAGAATGTGTTTCAGCACCAGGGGGCAACAGTGAATTTTGCCACCTGAAATGTACCCCTGAAAACTGCAGGCATCCTGGGCCTGCAGAGAGCAGGGGGACAGAGCTCTGACAGGGACGTGCTGCTGCTGCAGGATGTCACTGCCCAAGAGGGACTGGGCTCCATCTACTCCTGCTTGTGGTCTTCCCAAACCCCCAAACCCAACCAGTGTGCTCCAGGGTGCAGCAAACTGTTCCTGCCTACAGCCTGGAGCAGAGCCTGGGGCAGAAAAGCCCCTTTTCCAGCCAGGGGTGTCCAGAATTCTCTTTTCTCCCAAGCAGTGCTGAGGTTAAAGTGAGTCCCACCAAGTGCTTTGTGGTCCTACGTCTTCTGCTGTGCTTCTTCAAGGCCTGGAGGTGCCAGGGCAGGGCACTAGTGGCACCAGTTGGCTAGGAAAGGCAAGGACTCCTGCCAGATACACTCCTGGAGCTCCTGGGAAGAGCTTCAGGAGAAGCTGCTCAGAGAAATCCATGCTGGATGTAGGCCGTGGTGCTGCTGAATCAGAGCTGTGACTGCTCACAGACACCCCTTCAGCTCAGGCTTGGGGAGTTATTTTTGGTGTTGAAGCCCTCCCGTGAGATTTGATGTTAGAAACAGAAGCTATTTCAAAATAAGCCTTTGGAAAAGGTGACAGCACCAGTGAAAACCCACATGTGAAGGACACCAGCACAGTTCTCCAAGTTCAGCCATTTCTGGAAGGAAGGCAGGGAGGAGAGGAGAAAAGGAAGGCAGTGGATTTCAGATTGCAAATTAAACTTTTCTTTAAAAGAAAAACAATTTCTTTTAGGAAGGCAGTCTTCTTCATGGGGAAACGGTGCATCAGCTTCTCCCCCCATCTCTGGAAGCAAATAAGTGAGATGGAGGACAAGAAGAAGTGCTACACCAAAGGAAAACACTGAACAAGCCCAGGTACCTCCTGATGCTGCAGGAGCCTGGGCCAGCAAGAGCTCCCTGCACAGCTGTTACTTCGTGGAAGGCAGGAATGTAGAAGGATATTTTACCACCAAGGCAAACCTACCAAAGACCTCAGGCTGCTGGTCAGAATGTGCCCCTGCAGGAAGCAGCAAATGAGTCCAAGCCGACTGTCCCCCAGTCAAAAAGCAACAAGAAAAAGTTCAATGAGCCAAATATTTGGAAACTGGGGAAAAAATTAAGATGTGGAATATCTGGTTGCTCTTGCTTTTGCTTATTTATTCTTCTCTGTCTTTTCACATTCACTCTCTTCCATTTTGCCAACAAAGCAGAAGCATCTTCATTTGTGTTCCTGAGCTCCTGCTCACTCCAGTGCAACATTTGTTTGGATATCTCAAATCAGTTTTAAAATTCTAAATTTTAAATCCAAACTTCCCACTTCCTCCTCTTCACGTGTTGCTGACACCAGCTGTGAACTTGCTGCTTGGATGAGATCCCTCCCCACAAGCAGATGTACCCGCTCTGACATGGAGCCTGGGAACAGAACACAGGGCTTGTGGCTGGAGCTGATCTGTTTCTGCTCTTCTCCATGTGTCCAAGAATTCCTTTTACGTTCATCTGTCCTGCAGAAAGCCTAGAAGAGGAGAAGAGATAAATGATTAACATAATCTAAATATACAGATTTTCTTCATTCTTAGAGCCTTTGTGACACGCTCTCTTGGGAAATATTCCCAACTCAAATGGAATTTTGCTCCATTCTTCACAGATCTCACATTGCTCTTCTGGAGCACATGGAGCCTTTCAAGGTCAGTGATTGTGAGGTCAGTAATTGTGCCGTGGTGAGAGCACAGCAGGCAGCTTGGAAATGCAGGCAGGCATGGAAATATTTACATAAATACATAAATAAATAAATCTTGGGCTGCCCGTGCTGTGCACTGAGAAGGGAACTGCTTCATCTGCAGACACTCTGGGTGGCACCAGCACCACGGGTGGACTCATCCTGCTCCCTTTTCCTGCTGAGCTGGAGGGAGGTCCAGTGGGGTGAAATGTGTGTGTGTGTATATATTTGTAAACACACTGATCTGGCAGCAGGTGCAGGCCCACAGACTGCATGAAGGCTCTGCCAAGAGTCCCATCCTGCCCCCCTGTGTCTCCCAGGGCAGGGCTGGGGGCTGGAGAGGTGCCAGCGTGGCAGGAAGAGGGACCTGCAAATATCTCACAGGCTCAGACCCATAAATACGTGATGAAAGGCCCTGCAGGCCAGCGGGGTTGGGACTGACCTGAACCTCCCAGGAAACCAGGCTGGCAGCTGGGCTGTAAATCACCCAGGGGAGCTGAGCAGCCCAGTGGATATTCCCACTCCTTTTACGGGACCCTGGAGGATCCTTTCCAGCTCATCTGCCAAAGGATGAATTCACGTTGAAATCACTCCTGACAGCGTGATGGCCTCTGCTTTATAGAGTGGCCTCCAGAGCCAGGATTATGCAAACATAAATAAACCCATCGTGGACAGTTTCTTGGAGAAGCTGAGAAAAATTCACGTCTGAGAAGTCAGATGGGATTTGGTCTTGAAGGTGGAAGACAATCCAGGCTTCATACTGGTGTATCTTGAACAAATACGTTGGTGCCACGGAGAATTGCAACACGTTTCTCGAGAGGAAAATGCAGTTTGAGCTTGGGTTTACAGATTATCCTGAGAAATGCAGGAGTCCAATTCCTCAGGGAACTGATGATCTTCATTTTCTTGTGGTCCTCTGAAAATCACAGCGTTAGGATCCAACAAATACTTTTACATACTTCAGAAATGCATTTAAATCAATGCTGTCTAGTTATAATGATCACAGGGATGATAGATCAGGAAAATAATGGAATTTTCCATGAAGGAGGGCTGGTAATTCAAGAACTAATCCTGTGCCAGTTGCAGCACTGCACTGAAGCTGGAGGAGAGCACAGGGAGGAGCTTCCCACTGCAGCCCATCTCAGCCCCAGTCAAAAAAGTGAGGGAAAAATTTTTGGTTCTCCCATCAAAAAACGAACACAGCTTTCCCTAGGGAGAGAGGAGAAAAATGAGGCACGTTCCTGCCCACCTCCACATTGTTGCAGCTGCAGGTTCTCCCACTTGTTGCATCCAGCTCAAGAGCAGCTCAGACTGGATGTGTTCATTCCAAAGAACCTCGGTCTTCAGTCAGGATGCAGATGGAGCTCCAGCTTCCTCATTCATTCTAGAGACTGGTGGAGATGTGTGGTTTTCAGGCTCCAAGAGCAGCTTGCTCAGCCTTCCAGCTGCAAGAACCGTACCTGAGGTTTCTATTGACCAACCTAAAGAAAGGAAGGGGAGGAAGTGATTGCTGAGCCCTTTGTGGTCTCCAGCAGGTGTCAGTGTCCCCAGGCACCCCCTGACATCCCCTCTCTCAAGTCCCGCGCATCGATCCGCGAGTGGATCGTCATTGTTACTGGATCAAATACTCTTAATTAATAAGCATTGTTAATTGGATTTTTTTCTCTCTTTCTGTAAGTAGGGGTGTGGGACTCAGGCTGGAGGACTGGGCCGGGAGTTGCTTCCCATGCACAGCTGGGAGCAGGATCAGCGCTGCAGGGTCCTGCAGAGCCACCACTCCCCAGGATTAGGTCTGGTCTCCATTTTGCAAAAAAAAAACAACGTTCTTCTTCCCATTTCTGCAAGCTGTGTTGGAGATTTTCCCTGCCCTTGGCAGCGGGTTGGAACTGGGTGATCTTTAGGGTCCCTCCCAACCGACCCAGTCTGGGATTCCTTGGTGTGAGAGGTGTCTGTTCCCCCTCCTCAGGGACATGAAGAGCCCCAAATAACTGCTTTTGTTCAGAGAGAGGTGTCAGGCTCAAACATCTCTTTTTTTTTTTTTTTTCCCCCATCAAATATTTCCTTTCCTTTCCACTTCTGCCCTTGGCAACGCCCTGGCAGCCCCAGTCTGGCCCAGAAAACTCTCCCCAAGGAAGGTGTTGTTTCCAAGGAAGGCGCTGGCTTTGGAGGAGGCAGCACCTGGGCGAGGAAGGAGCAGCCAGGATGGCAAGGGGGCAGAAGGTCCCAGCCCCACAGGGAGCAGCCACTGGCCCTGAGGAGGGTCTGCAGCCCCCCAGGGCGTGGAGGGGAGGAGGAGGGAGCTGAGGCAGGTGCCCCAGTCGGGAAGGCTCAGGGAGAGCAGCGCCAGGCACCGGGCAAACACCTGCCCAGGTAAACACACCAGGAGGAAACGGGGGCAGTTCCACAGCCCTTTGGTGCAGGGAAGCAGGAGTGTGATGCCAGAGGTGGAACGTGTTCTGCAGCAGAGGGAAAACAAAATGGTGTGGGTGCTTGTAGAGCTAAAAAACAGCAGCTGAAAACTGGGGACCCGTGGCTGGGCTTGGCCACGGCGAGGCTGGCAGGGCCAGAGCCACAGCTCTGCCTGCAGGTTCCACCCCCTGGCTTCCAGCAAGTCATGAGAGAATCGGTATTTTCGTCACAGAAGACAATAAAAGGGAGGAACAAAAATTGCGTTTGTAGGTCAGCTACTGCACACAAAAGCAGGTAAAAAAAAATATGAAGGACTTCAGGCTCAGCCCAGTGTTCCTGAGAGACGAGCCTGCAGTGGCTGGGGAGCTACACCAGCCCAGGGGTGCATCTGCTTTGCTGCAGCTCCTGCCTTCGAGCCCACTAAGTCCATAAACAGGCAGGACACTGAGCTGCTGTTTCCCAGCCCGTGCTCTGACAGGGACCCAGGGCAGCAGGAGAAGATGAAGCATCTTCATATTTCTGTGCTGGTGGCCAGTGGTGACAGCAAGGGCCAGTCTGCAGAGCTGCAGAGCGGGCGAGTGTCTCCGCCGAAAGGGAAAGAACGCAGGGTGTCCCTGGGTGCTGGCTGTGCTCCCCAGCCCTGCAGTTGTGACAAATTGCAGATTTCAGTGACAGCAGCTTTCCTGTAAGTAAAGCTGGACATTTCTAAGAACTCATCCGTCTAACGTGGCACAGCTCTTGGCTGCACTACGGCTGGGGTACAGAAAGGCCCTTCATCAAGTGCTCGCAACCCTGGCTGCTGCTGATAAATGCCAAAAAAAGCTCCAGGAAGGGGGATCTGAGGCTGGGAGGGAGTGTGGGAGGTGCTGCCTCCAGCTCTTGCTGCCACTTCTAAGGCCCAGGCCGGGCACCAGGCACTGCCCCTCCTGTGCAGCACAGCGGGACAGGCAGCCCAGGTCCCCAGGGTCCCCAGAGGGGGTGGCACTGCCCACCCCATCCCACCAGCTCAGCTGCTCCTGCCACGAGCCCTGCCTGCTCCTGGCACCCTCCCGGGTGATTTGGGATGGAGATGCCCATACCTTCCCTTCCCCAGGCATCCCTCTGGCTGCAGGGGGTTCACTCCACACCTGCCTGTGGTGCGGGGCACCGAGTCGGTGGTTGCAGAAAGATCAGCAGCTCCTCTCCTTCAGGAGGGTAAAAATCTATGAAATGAACACAACTAATTTCTCTCCCAAGCATTTCAGGGAAGAGCTGAGTAGGCACATTCTCCACATTACCCCAAAAAACACCAGCAGTGTCCCCAGCCATCCCAGGGGGATTCCAGCTGTGAGGATCCCAGCTCCATCCGCTGCCCCTGCTCACCTGGCCCCTTCAGGCTGCAGCTTCCCAGAACAGACACAGCTTAATTGGTCTTGTTTCTAGGCTTCGAGCTGTGTAATTACTGTCCAGGAAACAAAGGCAATCTTCGTTCAGTACAAGTGTGATCTGGGCCTCAACATAAAAAAGAAATTCCCCTTGAAGTGTAATGCAATCTGAATCCAGGGCTGCAAAATCTAATGAAAGGATGAGATGCTCCCTTTTAACTTCAGAACAAATGTGGTATGTGAAACCATGATGGATCTGGAGTCACCCTGGGAGAGAGGGGGCAGATGGAATGACTCCAGGGAAGTCATACAAATAATTATTTTGAGAAGATCTCAAAGGATTCTCATCTGTCTGGATGTACCACCAGCTTGTTGCACTCTCCTACCGTTCACTTCAAGTCCTCCCCACAAGAGCAGGTCCTGGCCAGCCCCTGGTTGCAGGGAGGACAACCTGACAGCCAACTTCAGGCCAATGTTGCATGTGTTAAGCAAATCACTGAGAAATTCATTGAGAATTTAGCTCCTGGCAGCCTCATGTCTCTTTGCTCCAAACAAATGGTATTAAGGAAACTCATGTCTGCAGAATCAGCAGCCAAAGGATTAGGGAGCACACAAGCTCTTCATGCCATGGTAGATACTCTTTGTCACAAACCAGACACTCAGGTCCCTTCACAAGCAGCCAAAGAGGAACTGTGGACCTGGAGCTGGTTGCACAGCAGAGTGCACAGTTCCTACAAAAACATTTGGACCTGAGAGCCTTCCCATGGCTCGGCCTTTAATGGCTGCTGCCCTGGTGTAAGCAGTAACCAGCAGTTTGGAGGTACAAGAAAAACTAAACCACAACCCAAAAGGCTGCACAGAACAGGCAGCAGTGTGGCTGAGCCTGCCACCAGCTGCCCTGGCCTGCCTGGCCTGGGGAGGATGGTGGCTCTGGCAGGCCCAGCTGAGCCAGCACAAAGGCAGCCCTCCCAGCCCTTGATGGCAGCTCTTCAGGGGCTCCTCCTGCAGAGTGGTCCATGCTCAGAGAGCTGCTGAGGCCAGCAGAGCACTCACGTTGGTGTGCCAGGCCTGGGAAAGCCTCAGCAGAGGGAAGGGTCTCCTGAGTGCAAAGCTGTTTCACACAGAATTACTTCCAGCTTGCTGACTGGATTGCAAGAAGATAAATACTGAGCAAGGCTGGAAGGGCTCAGCTCAGCCTCTGGTTCAACCAGAACGAGCCACACCAAGAGCACAGGTCAGACCAGGAGGGCAGGACCCAGCCCCTCAGCACAGCCCCCTGCCCAGGACTGGTGGGTGTCGGGTTCCTGCCCCCTCCAGAGCCCTGACCTGCAGCCCCAGGCCTGACCCTCCCCTCTCAGCCCACCGGGAACACAGCCCAGGCAGCTCCTCTGTTCCACCTTCCGCGGAATCTTATCCTGACATTTGTGATCTAATTTGGCAGCGTCCATTGAGGACATGCAGATGAATGAAGAATAATGAGAGAATTACTCCTGCTTCCTGAACTGCTCACCTGGTCTGGCCCTGGTTCCCAGCCTGTCACTGCCCCCTGAGGGCCCGCACAGAGCCTGGACATTCCCAGCTCCCCACCAGCTCCTCGCTGGCACAGGGAAAACCTTCAGCTTATCCTGTCCAAACCTGCCCATCCCCATCCTTGCCACTTATTAGAGCCTTGGAGACACTAGAGAAACTATCCAGACTGAGAACATGGGAATTAAATCAGATACTTAGTCAAAAAAACGTTCTAACCACAAACGTGAAGATCAAAGAGCTTATCAACATGGAAGGGAAGATGGTTTTCAGTGGTGTGGGGGGAGATACCAACTCACCCAACAGCCACGGTGCCTTTGAGGCTTCATCACCAGTTTGGGCTTCTCAAGAGCTTCTCATGTTCATGCCACCTGCCAGCCCCATGTCCCCTGCAGCAGCTCATCCATCTTGCACAGGCTTTTATGACACATTTGGCAATGCAAATGAGGTGTCTGTAGGCCATACATGCCTTCATCTTCCCTTTCCCAAGAGTTAATCTCTCTTTAATCATTCTAGATCATCAGGAGTGCTGTTTGTGTGTCAATACAGGCAATTGTTTGCTGCCCAGAAGGCACAGTGCCTGGGCAGGTTGATAGGATTATCTTTGCATTTCCCGTTTCACACCAAAATGCTGTATTGACCTGGTGTAGGAAGCACAGTTTTAATTTTCATTACAACAAATAGCAGTCTTTAGCTATTCACAGCTCTGCCTGCACTGAGGGGCTGGATCCCCCTTGCCTGGATATTGTTCAGTTGTTACACGTTAGGATCTGTATCTTTCTTTTTCTTGACAAAAGTAAAAACATCAATTATTTTCCCATAGGAAAGCTGAAACAAGTCCAGGGTCATTTCATTGCCTGGTTCTGAATGCAAGCAGTGTCCACAAATGTCAAAACAAGACACACATCACGGAAATTCAAAGCATGTTTTAATTAAAATTATTCCAATTCAAAATATAAATCAAATCATTACCACCATTAACATTCCATGATTATTTTTTTAAGTGGAAGAACCCTCCTTAGAAAGCTACCATTGTTTACCATTGCTTCATCTTCAATGCTCCATAAAATATCAACAGGTGAAAAAGTGTTTAACCACATTTCCAACCTAATTTGAAAAAAATAAAACAAACTAACTAAGGTAAATCAATTTTTAAGCTGGACTGTGGATGAGATGAGAAACATTGTGTCCATCCTGAGAAGCAGTAACAGACCCCAGCCCTTTTGACCTAATCCCTCTGCAGCAGGAGGGGTGGGAAACACTGATCTCTGAGAACCAGGGTCACATTCCTGAGGGTGCATCGTGGCTGCTCCCAGACACAACTTCCTGACTCCCCACATTCCAAATCCAAAGGCACTCCAGCAGAGCAGAGGCACGGGAGGGCACAGGCTGCCACCTGTGTCCAGCCAGGCCCCAGCAGAGGAACAGCAACAGCACAGGGAGAGCTCCCCGGGGATCCAGGGTGGGTTGGGCAGATTGCAAACCTCAACAGGCAAATCAAAGGAAAATCATGAGCAATTTGGGCTTTGCGTGTCATCTTCTTCAGCCTCTTCCACGTCCAATGCCAAGCTGCAGTTTCAAACATCAAGCCTTACGGTCTGCAAACTGCAACGAGGAGAAACGAGAGATCATGATTCTATACACCCCTGAGAGACATCTTTACCTTAGATTATCTTCATGCTCTGTGCTGACACAGAGAAATACATGCAGCTGCTGTTGCTCATCAAACAAAACACGCAAAAAAAAAAAAAAACAACCAAAAAAAGAATGAAAAGTAGAGGGACTTTATTTCCACTCGATTTCCAGCCTGTGCAGTACATCGAGCTGCCATCCATGTGCTACAGCTGCTGCAGGACTCCAATTCATACTCTGCTCACCAGTACCACCCTGTTCTCTCACACAGACAAAACCCTATTTCAGGCACTTTTATATTTTTCAATTCTTTTGGGTGCCTGCAGAGGTGGCAGAGGAGAATGTGGCAGTGCTGAACCTAGTTCTGCCTCAGCCCTCCACCTGGAACTGACTCAAGGTCCAGCAGAGACTGGGAACTCTGCCCTTGGCATTGCGAGGACTCCAGGGAAGTCACCCCATCTGCAGAATTCCCACTCACAGAAATCAAACAGACAAGCCAACAAACTCTGTTGTGCTCCTGCAGTGTGAAAGCACAAGCTAGGAGACGGGAAGAAGGAAACTCGTGCTTTTTAGTGTGGTTGTTTATTAAACTTTATTCCAACACTTGCTGAAGCCCCTCTTCAGCGTGTGCCTTGCTGCACTCCCTGCTTTGTCTCCTTCTCCTCGACCCCCTTGCCCACCCCCCAGCATGGCAGAGACCCTGCTGCCCTGAGGAAATGTTTCCCTGTCCAGAAGCAACACATGCCTGTGTGGGAGCAGCGTGTGATCAAGTGGTTACAGACTAGAAGAACATTTATCTTTTGCAAATCAAGGGGTCTGCCTTCCCAGGAGCGAAGTTCTGTATCAGGCAAACTGGGTTCTTGGGAATAGAACCCGATTTTAAGCTACTGGCTGGAGTAGAGAGCTGTGGGTAGAGGAGGAGGACAAGCAGTGCTGAGAAAGGAAATGGCACCACCTGAATATTGGACATGCTGTCAGGTAGAGGGTCTTTTCTTGAAGCTCCTTAATACACTTCAGCCCTCTCTACCACTACAGCATGAAAAATCTGAAGCACACACAGGGCACTTTGCTGAGAGCCTCCCCTCAGCACGACCTGACCAGCTGGATGCCAGGGACGTCCTGTCTGCTTGGAGAATCCATGGGAACGTGGCTGAGAAGGCCTGCAGGCCCTGCTGCTCACAGCACCCTGGCAGCCAAGGCTCCAAACCCACACGCACGCTCAGGGGTAGTTCAAGAAGAAGTGGGGTGAGCGTTGCCAGCAGAGAGAAAGGCAGGGGACCAGAGGGGAAATGATTTATAGAGTGACAGCACGAGGGCACCACCCACTCACCGCAGCCTTTAGAGCCTGATCTAAGTCTTCCAGCAAGTCTTCTTCATCCTCCAGCCCAACCGACAGGCGGATCAATGTGTCACTGATCCCAAGAGCTTCTCTGTCTTCTGCAGGCACCGAAGCGTGAGTCATGATGGCCCTGGGGGAAACACACCGCCTGGCTTCTAAGAAGCTTTTACTTTTATCAGTAAAGACCAAACCCGTGGGTTTCCTGGCAGCAGCCCCTGAAAGGTTTGACACCTTTTGTGCACCACCCCCTGGTTAACCCACAGATGGAAAGAGATCCTATCATCAGTGCTTGTACCCTGCAGTGTTTCAGTGCAGTGTTTCCAAGGTACAAATGATGAACAAAAAGTGTACACTTGGCAATTCAGAAATTAAAAAGGAGGAAAAAACAAAAGTCCTACTCCTCTTCCATCCAGATTTACTTTTTTTTTTCCTAAAAAAGGAGTATCCAAAAGCTGTAAGCATGTGGAGAAACAGCTGCAGTAGACCGTCTCCAGTATAAAATCACCAGATTTTTCTTTTTTTGTTTTAACTTCTGGTTTCTCAGACCACTTGTCAAACTCTACCACTTACACTGATGAGTCTCTTCTCCCCAGCTATGGAGGGGACAGGTAAGAAGCTCTGTCCCCACATGCTCAGCCACTGCTGTCCACCAGCTGGCAGTTACCTGGCAGCTGCTGGAGTGGTTTAAGATTTGCTGTTACTCTTAAAACGAGTAACTGACATTTATTTAGCATATAAATTTAGCCACAACTTTCCAAAATCAAATTGCATTTGAGAAACTAATTCCATTAAAAAAAAAAATCCCACTTTTAGCCTTTTAACGTAGACAGGGGCAACCAGGTATTGCTAAAACCCCCACAAGATTCAGCGGAGGTGGAGGCAGCTGCAGCTTGGTGCAGCACACCGATCGTGCCCCCTGGTGTGAGCAGCCAGGATGGCAGACCTGTCTCTTCAGCAGCTCTGCTCGCTGCTGCTCCTTCACACGCCCCCTGATCTCTTGGATTTGTTCTCAGAGCAACAAACGGTGCCTCAGTCTCCCAGTTGACACCAGGAAGCACGGGAACGCTTCCATCCGTGCCCTCTCTCACTCCCAAAAGTCACACTCCCTGCTGGAGCAGCCACTGGTTTTGTGCTACACAGCAAACTCCCCTCCAGTTGCAATGACAGGCTGAACATCTTAGCTTGCTGTGCTAGAAAACGTTTAGAACTCCCCTAAACATAGATCAGAAACTTTTCTGTTCCTCTGCAGCCTTTTTAGACATTTGAGATGAAGAGTCACTTACGGATGCTCTGCTAGGCTTTCATACCCTCCCAGGCTCTCAGCCAGGGCAAAAACCTGCAGGAAAACATAAAGGGAAGTTAACACGAGAACTGTAAGGTTATGGATGCTTAGAAAGAGGCAGTTCAGGAAAATGGACCACTTAGTGGCTTGCTTGGGTTTCTTTCCTAATTCTTTCTATAACAACTTTTATAGCCTGAAAGATATTACCTGCAATTAGGGAAAAAAGGGTACAGTAAGCAAGAAAGAGCTATTAAGATTTAGAACAGAGTTATGCTAAGAAAGCTCTGAGGAGGCCTGCTGCACAACTGAAAAGAAAACGTGCCCATGGGCAGCAAAGACACCTCAGGAGTCGCTCCCACCTGCCGTGCATGGGCAGCAATGGAGGGAGAGCAGAGGGGAAAAGGCAGAACAGGGCCTGCCTGGGCCCCACCAGTGCTCACTGCTCAGAGGCAGGACAGGGCAGGCTGCCTCAACAAAGGAAGGCTCAGAGGCCAAACTTTCAGTTAAGGTTTAAGTGGCTATATCCTGTCCTTCCATACTCTCCTTTCAGCATCCCTCCTCACCCTTGGCATTTAACACCCATGCTCTTCAGGCTGGTGAATGCCAGACTTTGGGGGGAAAAAAATCACAAGCATTTCAGACAAACCTCATGAGGCTGAGCAGATTTTTTCTCACATTGCTCAGTTCTGATGGTTAGTTCAGTATTTTGAAAAGCAGCCTGAATTTCTCAGTGCCTAAACAGGACTAGTCTTTGTGACCTGCTCACTGCTGGGTAAGGGGTTTTTACCACTGCTCTCTGAATGATGGACATGTCTTCCAGGATGGCAAACAGGCTCTCCAGAGAGCCAGCTGCACTCAAATATGGATTCAGGAGTCATCTTTTCTGAATGCACTTACTGCCCCCAACTTGTCCCTCCAGCCCTGCTTGCTCATATTGCCTTTGTTTTTCTTCTTTAAAAGAAAATACAACAAAACCTATTGTCATTGCTTCCTGCTCCAACCAAGAGTCCTTCTCTCAGCCTGGTTTAAGAAATGACTTCACTTTTGTACCAGTCTAGTGGCAAACTGATGGTTATCCACATGAAGGGGCGGAAGTGAAGATACTCTCAAGGGACTACACTTCTGGAATGTACTGCCTGATGCTTTTTGTCAAAGCTGGTACATCTCCTGTGCCAGGATTAAATGCTGTCTCTCATCTAAAAGGATGTTTATTGGGAAAATCTTATTTTTAGTAAATTCATTTTCAGTTGATGACATTAGCTAGCAAGTAAGAAACTTTGGGAGGAGAAGGAAGTTCTCATTTACCTTAGTCAATTATTACTGATTTGTTTTTCCAAGAACAAAGCAGCAAAAACACAAGAGCAGGATGCAAATTAACCAGAGATCAAGAGAAGCAGACACATGAAAGAGCAGAGGCAGAATCACTCTATTACAAAGACAAAAGCCTATGGTTTGGGTAAAATAAACAGACAACTGCTCTCCAAACCGAGGGCCTCCCTCTTGGCTTCATGATTCATGTCATTTCCCAACGGGTTTTTCTCCTGGTGAGTACTTTGAAATATGACAGCAATATTGCACCAGCCACTGCTCCTCTGCCTTCAGACACTGCAGGTATTTTTGCAAAGGGCTGGCACACAGGCTCCCCAGCCTGGGCAAGCCTGGCTCAACTCCACCCTCCTGTGTAAACAGATCCTTCAAATGAGCCTGCCTTCCCTCTCATTAGCCTCCCAGTTACAAGTCACCTCTTATTTAGAGACGGTTACACCCAAAAGACTCCAGGAGCTTTCAAGTAGAAGAAGACTCTCCCCACCCCAAGTAGAACCACTTCCTTCCACTACCACTCTCAAGAAAGCCTGAAGCCCCCCAAGGTACTGCACCTTCCCTGCCATTTACCTTTAAATTCCTGAGGAAGGTGGCAGCGTGTTCCAGACCTCCTTTGATGTAGAAGGTGACCATCCCGGGGCAGCCAGAGCACTGCCTCTTGACCAGCTCGTACTGAGGGTGTGAAGGCAAGCCTGGGGTGGGGGAAGTTGCTCGGAGTTAATGGCCAGACTTCAAAGGGCCCCACAGTTTCCCTCTGCTGGGCAGGAACAGCCCCCGAGTCCCCCGCCCCGGAGGGTGCACAGAGGCACGTAGGTGACGGTGCCCAGAGGTGGCCTCCCTCCAGGGTGTCACCTGCCCCCAAGTCCTGCCAACCTACCTGGGTAAATGACTTTCTCCACCCGGGAATCTGACTCCAGAAACTGAGCAACAGCCAGAGCATTGTGGAAATGCTGCTTCATCCGGATCGGCAGGGTCTTCAGGCCGCGGTTGCACAGGTAACAGTCGAAGGGGGACGGAACAGCTCCCAGGGCTACAGGCATTCAGACACAGTGCCACAGAGAGCCAAGGTTTTGTGGGGGGTTGGTTTTGGTTGTGTGGTTTTGGTTTTTTTGCAATAAAACTAAATACAGCCCCCATTTCCAACATTTCTTAGGAGTTAGAACAAGACAGGTGGAAAGACACCTGATGCAATCTGTCTTCCTCATCTCACACACGTGGGAAGCCAATTAATGAGCTGAATTAACCAGCTGAAGACTCAAGGACTAAATTTATTAGGCATAATATGCCTTTACTCTCTCTGCTGTAGACAGAGGGCAAACAGAACACAGTATAGAAATTTGTTAATTACAATTAAGAGGCAGTAAAATGGTTAAAATCAACCTATATAACAACATTCTACATTAGAAATCAGGCTTCTTGCATCTGTCCCTTACATTTCCCTCCAGTCATTCACACTTCTGCACACTCAGATGCCTGAGCCACATCTGTAGATAGATTCCATACTTGGGTGCATGGGCGAGCTGGTGTATTTGAATATGGTTCATTCCAGGGTATCTCCTACATGGGCTACTTACAGTTCTGTAGGAATTTGAGCCTTTCGTAGAGTTTATCACAGTTTACTGAAACAAGTCCCATCACCACATCACTGTGCCCTGAAAATTCAAGACAAGAACAGCATCAGCCACTTCCCCTGCTCCAAGGTTCTGCCACAAACCCTCATCTTCTCAGTCCTGGGGCTAACACAGTCCCATCTTTGGGAGACAACAGGTTCCCCCTCATTGCTACAGCTGTCCTTCCCATGCAGCACATGCGTCCCAAGGCAGATCTCAGCTGCTTGTTCTGCCCCAGACACTTCCCAAGCCCAGGGCCACTGACTGCTGGGAAGCAGGACACTGCTCAGGGATCAGGGTGTCCTGTGGAGCAGCACCAGGCTGCTGCCTTCCTGAGAGGGAACACCAGCCAGAAAGCTTCCACTTCTGCCCATGTCAGCTGGGATATAAGGTTACAGCCCAGCTACAACCAGGTTAGCTCCAAGTCTGGGCTGGCTGGGGAGCAAAACAGTGACCATGCTTTTGGACAGGCCCCAGTGCACCTCATGAAACCTCCCTTGAACCTTCATATCATCTCTGGCAGCCACCTTCTGCAGAGCCACTTGCTGTGTCCTACTCCAAATAAAGCCAACATGGCTGCAAACACCTCCAGGGCTACTACCTGAAGCCAGGTCAATATTCTTTCTCCCAGGATTTGTTTAGGAGCTATGAGGACTAATGGGGTATCCAATAGTCCATCTCCTCTAATGGTCCATCTAAGAATTACTGGTGGACACACTGGCTGTTGTGAACAGCCTGCAGCCAGGATGGCTCTTGAATAGCCAGGCTGAGCTGTGCTGAACTCCCACACTCACCGTTCATGTACTTGGTTGCAGAATACATACAGATATCAGCCCCCAGGGCCAGTGGACGCTGAAAGGAAATGAAAGCAGGTTTGGTTAAAGTTGCTGTGCACTCTGGTTCCTTGCAAGCTGTCCAGAAAGGCTGGGGTCCAACACAGAGAACAACAGGTGGGGAAACTAGAGAAAAACCCACAAAAAACTTGACACAAAACACCTTGAACACAAAAACCCGAGGACGAAGCCAGACGGGATAAGTGAAAAAACAATAGCAGAGGAAAGCACTCTGAATTAAAGATAAGCACTGGAAGAACCCATAGTCAAATGTGATTTAAAAGCACTGGTCTAATTCTCATGGGTTATATTGCTTAGCTGAGGCAGGGTAAGTAATGGCATTTACTCTAAATTATATTCCCTTAGAAAATGAAGATCTCAACACAATCAGCAAAGCCAAAAAAAGGGCAGTGTTTTCTAGAGACCAGTATTGCTGAGCCTGCACTGCAGGAACAACTGAAAACCTGGAGGAAGTGCCAAGTTTGGCAGGTCTCTCACCCCAGACCTCCCAGCTTTCCCCCCAGAAGCCTTTCTAAGGTGAGGCAAACTACTACTGTCTTGCAATCAGTCACTAAGTAAAGGACTTGGCTCTCAGCACAAACATACTCTACCAACTGAGCAGCATCAATATGTTAAAAGGTAACAGAGCAAGCAGACTCAGAATGAAAAAGTGCTGCTGCCAGATTAACCAGGGGTGTCTGTTCAAGGAAGGTGGATAATGTGCATTCCCAGTGCCAGCCAGGAGAATGGCAGCATAAACACCAGTGCCTTCTATATCCTGTATTGCTATATAAATCACTCTAAAATTATGATCTTCTTAGTACACTGTATCAGCAGCACTCAGGAGGGTTTAATGACACTACCTTTTATGTTTACAAGAATTAATCATCTCAACTGACTTTCTCTTAGCACCAGGCTAATAAAAGATACATTAACTAGCTCCTATAACCAGATGCTCACTTCTTTCACACAAATCTTTCCAAGCCTTTGGTGTGTACCAGACAAAGTCAAGTGCTGCTTTAGCTAAGCATTAACACCACCTGTTAAGCTCTCTTAATTTATAAAGATCTCAACACCCTTAACAAAAACACACACCTTGCCTTTTGCACTCAAAAAAGTTTTACTTTAGACCTAAAACACAAGGAATTAGCTTGGACTTCTGGGCATATACATGAGTATTTGTAGCCCATGTTAAGACAAACAAGACTTGGTATTTATTATTCTGAAGCATTTTTTAGAACTTAAGAAATAATCTTCACTTTGTGTATCCTAATTACCAAAGCAGAAAAGTAGTGCCAGTTGTTCAAGGTAGAAATGACAAACGTCTAAGCCATATGTTCACCAAAGTATTGAAGGAAAAGGTAACTTGAGTGTCTCAAAGAAAGGTGTAACAAAGTTTGCCTGTTTTAACTTTTTCTTCCACTTCCTTTTTTAGAATATCAAGTGGTTCAGAACGTACCATAAGAAGCAAATACAAAAGAGTTGGTATAAAAAGGTCAAAGTTAGGAACCAGGATGCTTTTTAAGAAGCCTGTTGTGATTTCCATCAGTGAGAACTAACAGCTATGATTTCTGAATGACAGAGAAGCCATTTCCCCAAGAGCTGACCTGCCCATCTCCATCCAGGGTATGGCTGGCTAGAAAATACCTTGCATTCCATCTCTGCTCAGCTGAAGGGCAGCAGTGCAGGGGCTGTGCTGAGGAACAGGCCAGGCCATTGCACAACCCACTGATCAGAACTGCAGCTCCTTGGTGGTGCTTCCATTTTAAAAACCTATCATCAAACACACTGAAATGATGGGGTGATGGTAAACCAAGTGCTTACCTGGAAATATGCAGACATAAAAGTGTTGTCTACCACGAGAAGAACATCTTTATGCTTATGTACCACATCTGCACAGGCCCTGATGTCAATGACCTTCAGTGTGGGGTTTGTGGGTGTCTCAATCCAAACCAGCTGCAGCAATTCAACAACACAACACATCAGTCTGGGGATCTTACAAGGCTGGTGATGACACACATGTAAGTCACAAGTGCTCTTAAACATTAACTCACTGAGTGTCAGCTTCCCATGCAGGCTTGCAGAGAGGAAACAAGGAAATGGCCCTTCTGAAGAAAAGTGGGGTTTCTTGGGAGAGGTAACACTCATCCCAGAAAAAACTGAGGTATGGGAAGAACATCTAAGCTTTTGAAAACCTAAGTGCATCACAGCTGGAGAAGGCCTGACAAAGCCAGAAGAAAGTCTTTGCA
The DNA here is from genome assembly GCF_020740795.1 of Apus apus. NCBI lineage: Eukaryota > Metazoa > Chordata > Aves > Apodiformes > Apodidae > Apus > Apus apus. The sequence goes on along the minus strand of NC_067288.1, from coordinate 30,962,308 downwards.
CCCAAAAGCTCATAGGTCTTTTCCAGCTGAATTATCTTCCATTAGGGCAGTGGATTATCTGTTCCAGTGCCATGGAGCACCTCCTCCAACCTTGGTGTTGCCTCTGCTGTCTCTTACCTTTCCCTCCTTCTCCCTCTCTCTCTCTGCTGTTTTTTACCCTTCTTAAACTCATTTCAACAAGGCACCACAAACATCACCAACTGGCCTGCAGTGGGGACATGTTGGAGCTGGCTGTGCCCAACCTGTCCCTGCAGAGACCACCCCTGCAGCCCCTTCTGCTTGACACACACACACAATACAACAAGAGCAAGAATTATTTAATGACATTGAGCAAGTAAGTTCAGCCATTTCCTTCTCCCCTACCTTGGTCTTTGGTGTAATTGCAGCTGCCAGGCATTCCTTTTTTGTGCAGTCAACAAAAACTACTTTCAAGCCCATTTCCATGGCTACTTGCCTGAAGTATCTGTTTGTGCCTAAAAAAAGGAAACCAAAGCAAACCAAAACAAACAAAACAGAGACACAAAATGAAACTATTTCCGTTACTTTCCTTTACTGATCTCCTGTTTCTTCTACACACCCACAGAATGTCAGGAGGGCACAGTTTTATGCTGTACACCATAAATGGCCCATTCATATTTTTTAAAAAAAAGTTTAAAGATTGATGTAGTTTCAAGCATAATGGGAATATGGAATGAGAGCTACTTATGAAGTACCTTCAATTAATAGTTATTCAGGGTTTTTTTCATCAGAAAATTAAATAGACCCCTCTAACCCTTCCTGCAGCCCTTTGCCATACACAAGCTGGTGGTTCCAGGTTTCATATCCTCTTTCTCCCACCCCACTTTGTATAATTTTTTTTTCCACCACATACTTTCAAACTCTTTTTAATTTAATAAGCTTAATTGAGAATCTGGCAGAAGAAGAATCACAGGGAAGACTCCAGCTGCTGTGTTTCTTACCACTCCATTAAATAAGCACGTAGCAAGGAACATAAAAAGTGGTAATTTTCTTCCTTTCTGTCTTTGAAGCCTTTCATTGGAAAGATGAAAGGAAGAAACCAGAAGCAACCAGTTGATCACTAGATGTGCAACATACTGACTATCTGGCAACACTGCCTGGATTAAAAATTAATTCATTAGGTTTTTCTGCCAAGGTTACTCAACATTTACTCACTCATGCAGGACAGCAGTTTGCCATCAGGCCATAAAGTCACAGAACAGGCAGGGGATCATTCTGTGGGCTGAACACTACACCTGGATGACTTTCTTTTTAAGGAAACACTTTTATTTCTACAAGAAGTTGTACCTTATATTCCCTCTTGTGCTGTAAGAAGTTTATTCAAGCATGGGAAATTTTCACACAGACTGTCAACTCTACAAATACAAACCACAGAGGAGTTGCTTTCTACTGGTCTTACACACTCTGAGCAGCAGCACTGCAGAAAACTTCGGGTGGGAGTGAGAGGTTCCACGGAGAGCAGCCCTTCCAGGGAGTTACCACAACATCTCAAAACTCTGAGGTGCCAACTTCCTGCAGCTCCTCCTCACTCCTCCCCAGAATTCAGATCTCCTGGACACGCAGCAGGCCACAAGCTTTCACACACTGCCCGAGAGCTTTTTGTTTCCTGTTGCTGTTTTTCTGAGAATCTTGACTAGCAGGACAGATGGGAGTCAGCCAGCACAGCACAGCTCTCCTACCCAGCTGGGCTTTTTACCAAAACTGCATAAAATGCTTACCAAAGCATGTGCCCTGCAGGGAGCAGGGACACCTGCCAGCACCCAGCGACTCAAAGGTTGCTGGTAAGGGCTGAAGTGTGAAAGGCTGCTGAGGCGTGGAGGAACAAACCCTGCAGGGCACAGAGGAGACAGTGCAGGGAACAGCCCGGAGAGGGCTGAGAAGGAACCGGGCTGCAGAGTGCAAGGACAGGGGCAGGGCAGAACACTGGGAACAGCCAGGAGAGCACAGCCTAGGAGAGAGGGGCTCAGGGGACAGGGAGCCCCTAGTGCCCCAGGGAAGAGCAAAGGGGCCTCGGTGGCCAGTGGCAGCTCTGCAGATGCAGCTCCACTGACCAAGGCTGCTGCCATGGGGCAGCTGGGCTCTTCACAGCCAAATGCTGGAAGTATTTAAAAGAAATGTAGATATAGTGCTGAGCGACATGATTTAAGCACTGAACGGGTAAATTAGGTTATGGTGGGGGGAGTTAGGTTGTGGTTGGACTTGATGATCTTCAAGGTCCCTTCCAACCAGGATGATTCTATGATTCTATGACAAACATCAGGGAAGAAATGATGGAATTCATCTCTGCAGAAATCACCACAGGCTGAGGCATCAATAAGCAGGGAAACTGGTCTAGCTTGGAAAAGGCACCTCAGGGCCCTTCCGAAGTGAGGAACTGAAAATGTGCTTTGGCCAAATGACTTTGATTTACCCAGTTCTGTGGTGAGAGGGCCATGAATCAAAGGAGCAGGGGTTCCTGCTGCCTGCACTCAACCTGGCTCCAGATGTGCCTTGGAGAAGAGGTACCTGGCCCGCCAGAACTCAGACACTGAAAGCAGATGTGTGTGTTTGTACCTGATGGGCACAAGCACAGAGAACTGACTGGCAAACAAGAGTCCCTCTTTAGCAATGGAAAAGGTGACTACTCTTGCTGAAAAGTGTTCCAGCTGTTGCTGGGCAAACACAACCTGTTGCTGGCCTCTCTAACCTTCCTTTGGAAAGAACACAGCCTTGATCTCTTTGTGCCAAGACAACAACCTTTGCTCACCACTGAAACACAGGACTTGGGCACTGAGGACACTGACTGTCACAGGGCATCCTGGCAGACATCCTTCCTGCGAGGGACTTCTGGGTGGCATCAACCTTTTGAAGGACTTTGGCAGAGATGGATGCACTGGGGAGTTTCTTGGAAGAATGGATCAAAAAAAAGCCCTGCAAGGGGGCTGCAGCATCACTGAAGCACTGGGGAGACATGGGCATAACAGATGCAAGTTGTGCTTTCAGACAGAAGATGTCTGAAACAGCCCAGACAAAAAGCTGGTTGGTAAAGGGTCAAACCCAGGAAAGGAAGAGTAGAAATACCAGAAGCTGGAAAGCTCAGCTGTGCTGGACTGCAGAGGGTCCTGCTCTGCAAAAAGACCTGTGCAAGGCTAGGATGTGGCTGTTTTCCCTTCATTCAAGCATGTGTTATTAATTAGCTGTGTTTTTTAAAACCCCCATGTTGTGCCACAGAATCTTTCAGTGTTTGAATTTCTAACACCAAAACCAGGCCCAGGAGTGTTCTGTGTTCTCATGAAGTGAAGAGAAATTGTGGGAAATTCAGAAAGTTCACGAGAATCAAAAATACATTCATTTCATCATTTGCATAATTAAGATCAAAGCCACACTTGTGCTTTACATACCTCCATAGACATCATCCATGCAGATAATTGTGTCCCCTGCCTTCAACAAGTGAGTAATATTCAAAGTAGCAGCTAAACCAGAAGCATAAGCTAAACCTGGAAGAGAAAAGAGTGAGTGGCAGACAGACTGTATTCTCATGTGATACAACCTTGTCAGACTTGCCTTTGCTTTCCTCACTTTGCTTCTGAAAGGAGCCTGTTGTGTCACTTCTGCTAGCTCCCTCATGAAATGGATGCAGCAGAAGTGGCAGCCTGGTGTTCCTCAGGGTGGAAGCCAGGGTGAGCACTGCTAACACAGCCTGGGAAGAGCTGCTGCCCGGCTCCCTCTCCCCACTGTGGGCACTGCTGCTGCACAAGGAGAGATTCCATCTGCCTTGGCCATCACGTGCAGCCAGAGGAAGCGTGACAGAAAGCCCAGGGACTGACCTGGACCTTCTTGGGTGGCAAGTGTTGGGACTCTTTTCACACCACGAGGCAGCTCGTGCCCATAACCAGCAGTCAGAGGCTGTGACAGCCTGGCTGTGACACAGCTGCTGCTGACAGCTCTGTGTCTGTGCCCCCCGAGCTGTGCCTGCTGTAGGCAGGCAGAGACACTCATGCTGGCACCCTGCTTGAGGGACACCTTAACTGCTTACAGTATTTAGCTCCATCCAGCACTGCCACAGCCTTCTCCAGGCAATTCCGGGTAGGGTTTCCACTCCGGCTGTATTCATAGCCCTGTTGGGAAAACAAGGAAGAAACGTAACTTAAGAAAGGAAGTTTGGTTCAGTAATAGTCCTGGGTTCCTTAAAAAGCTTCCCTTGCTCTCAACACTGGGGTTTCACATCCACCTCCTCCAAGAGCAGCAGGCAGCTGGGCATCCCCAGCCTGAAAATGGTTTCCAGGGGTGCACTGGGGGAAGTATCAGAGAATCATGGATTCATCAAGGCTGGAAAAGACCTTCAAGATCATCAAGTCCAACCATCATACTGCTAGTCACGCTCTCCTGCTTCTTCCTAGGCATCCTCCTCTGGCCACTGCTGGAGAAAAGGCCTGGAGCTGACACAATCCACTCACTCTCACATTGTCAGGAAGGATGTGTCCCATCTCCACGATGGGCAGCTTGAAAGATGCTACAGGGCACTGACCAGTGCCAGCCTGTACCCATCACAAGTCCTTGGCAGCTCAGACATCTCCTGGGCATGCAACCCGACCAAGTCCCACGTTTTTATGTGAGCACTGAGAAGATTTAACAAGAAAAAAAAAACAGCACATGCATGCGTGGATGTGCTTGTTACAGAGAGAACCTGGGTCAGGCTCCTGGTATTTGCCTACTTTCAGGATTTCTGTTTAATGACAACTTCCTGAGGCTCAGGAGTGGGGCAAACTGCTCTCACAGAGCTCTTGGCCAGAAGGCAGCCACATGAATTCAGCAGCCTGGGACTCTTAGCTTTGTTTTGTTCTTAGCTTTGCTTTTTTCTCTTTGACCACTTTTGGCAAGGACATTATCTACAAGTTAATCAGCAATATGATTACAGTAAACTATATTCTAATGCTGAAGAATCAAAATGGGAAGACTTTGCAGCTTTCTACTTACTCTTCTAATTAAGGTGTATATCAGTTTAGCAAGCTGCTTTCTATAGGTTGGTTTGGGGTTTTTTTGTATATGTATAAGGAGAAGGATCTGGAGATAACTTAGAGCACCTTCCAGAACCTGCAGGGGCTGCAGGAAAGCTGGGGAGGGACTTTTGACAAGGGCAGGGAGTGATAGGACAAGGGGGAATGGTTTTAAGCCAAAGAGGGTAAATTTGGGTTAGACTTGAGGAAGAAATTCTGTGCTGTGAGGCTGGTGAGACCCTGGCCCAGGTTGCCCAGGGAAGCTGTGGCTGCCCCATCCCTGGCAGTGTTGAAGGGCAGGTTGGATGGGGCTTGGAGCAGCCTGGGCTGGTGGGAGGTGTCCCTGCCCATGCAGGGGGCTGGAACTGGACGATCTTTAAGGTCCCTTCCAATCCAAACCATGCTATGATTCTATGACTCCTTCCTCTGTGGTCTTCTTCAACACAGCTCCCTACTTACTAGCACGCACCATTTTGACCCGTGTAAGTGATCTTCTGTGGAATCCAAGATCACAAGGCAAGTTCCTTGTTGCCCAGCCAGCAGAACGTGATGTTCAGACCTCCCGTTTGGAACAAGTACTCATTTATGAGCCGTGAATTCATGTCACTTCCCTCCTGGAAGCCGTCTGAAACTTCACTTGGGGAGGGGCTTTTCATCAGAGGAGACAGGGATAGGACACTAGTGATAGGGGTGATGGTTTTACACTGAGAGAGGGGAGATGTAGGGGAGATATTAGGAAGAAATTCTTCACTGTGAGGGGGGTGAGCAACTGGGATGGGTTGCCCAGGGAGGCTGTTGATGCCCCATCCCTGGAGGTTTTTAAGGCCAGGTTGGACGAGGTTTTGTGCAGCCTGGTCTGGTGGTTCCCTGCTCATGGCAGGGGGGCTGGAGCTGGGTGACCTTTAGGGTCCCTTCCCACCTTGATGATTCTGTGATTCTGGTCTATGATTCCGTGCTTCACTGGTAGCTCCGCGCAAACACTTCCCGCGCTTCCTACACTGAAACATTCAGGAAACATCCACTCCCCCTGCACCGATACCCAAAGCACCTTCTTACACCAAATACCCTTTTTCCTTCACAATCCCCCCTCACCCTGCCTTCCAGCCCCCTCGCGGGAAAACCCCTCCCTCCCAGCGAGGAGAAACAGACGCGTCAGGGGGACACTGGAGGAAGGGGAATATTCACACGTGCTGCAAAGTGGGGACCCCCCCTCCCCGCTTCCCGCTGCCTCCCCAGCCCCCCGCGATGCCCCGCGGGCAGTGCCGGCGCCGGGGGCTGCGGGGCTGGGCAGGGGGGGCGGGAAGCCCGTTCCTGCGCCGCCGGCCCGACTCACCGTGTGCTGCCCGGGGGCCTGCTGCTTGAAGGTGGTGGAAAGGGAGATGGGCGGCACCAGAGCGGCCGAGCGCCACTGCTCGGGCTCCTGCCCGGCGTGGATGGCCTGCGTGGCGAAATGCGCGAGCGGCGGCAGGAAGCCCCGCGCTCCAGCACCTGCCATGGCCGCGATCTCAATGTCGCCGCCGCCGCCGCCGCCGCCGGTACCTCCGCGGCCGCCCCGCCCCGAGGGGCCCGGCGCGGGAGGGGCAGCGGGAGAGCGCCATTGGCTGCGGCGGGGCGGCGGGAGGAGCCGCGGGTCTGCGCCCCGCACCCGGCCCTGCGCCCCGCACCCTGCGCCCCGCACCCGCCCTGCGCCCCGCACCCTGCGCCCCGCTCCCTGCCCTGCGCCCCGCACCCCGCCCTGCGCCCCGCACCCCGCCCTGCGCCCCGCTCCCTGCGCCCCGCACCCTGCGCCCCGCACCCCCCTCCCTGCCCTGCGCCCCGCACCCTGCGCCCCGCACCCCGCGTCCCGCACCCTGCGCCCCGCACCCTGCGCCCCGCTCCCTGCCCTGCGCCCCGCTCCCTGCGCCCCGCTCCCTGCGCCCCGCACCCTGCGCCCCGCACCCTGCCCTGCGCCCCGCTCCCTGCGCCCCACTCCCTGCGCCCCGCACCCTGCGCCCCGCACCCTGCCCTGCGCCCCGCTCCCTGCGCCCCGCACCCCGCGCCCCGCACCCTGCCCTGCGCCCCGCTCCCTGCGCCCTGCACCCTGCCCTGCGCCCCGCACCCTGCGCCCCGCACCCCGCGCCCCGCACCCGGCCCTGCGCGCCCGGCTGCCCCTCTCTCCTCAGCCCCGGCTGCCCCTCTTTCGGCCCCGCTCCTTCCATCTCCCCAGCCCCGCTCTCCATCTCCTCAGCCCCGCTCTCCGTCTCCTCAGCCCCGCTCTCCATCTCCTCAGCCCCACTCCCTCCATCTCCCCAGCCCCGCTCCCTCCATCTCCTCAGCCCTGGTTTCCCCTCTCCCCAGCCCCGCTCCCTCCATCTCCCCAGCCCCGCTCTCCATCTCCCCAGCCCCGCTCTCCATCTCCCCAGCCCCGCTCCCCATCTCCCCAGCCCCGCTCCCTCCATCTCCTCAGCCCCGCTCTCCATCTCCCCAGCCCCGCTCTCCATCTCCCCAGCCCCGCTCTCCCCTCCTCAGCCCCGGCTTCCCGTCCCCTCAAGCTTCGCTTTCCCCTCTGCTTCAGCCCCGCGCTCTCCCCCTCCACCCCCGCCCCGATGGGCAGAGACGTTTGCAGCTTCTTCTCTTACATTTCAAGCTGAATTTTTAATAATTCTTCTACCATTTGCAGGCAGATTTAGAGCACAGCTGGATCTGAGTGCAAGAAACACAGTGATTATTATCAAGCCTGTTCTTGTCACCAGAGAAGATAGCGATAGGACAAGGGGTGATGGTTTTAAACTGAGAGGGGAGATGTAGGTGAGATATTAGGAAGAAATTCTTCACTGTGAGGGTGTGAGAAACTGGGATGGGTTGCCCAGGGAGGCTGTTGATGCCCCATCCCTGGAGGTTCTTAAGGCCAGGCTGGACGAGGTTTTGTGCAGCCTGGTCTGGTGGTTCCCTGCTCATGGCAGGGGGGTTGGAGCTTGATGATCTTTAAGGTCCCTTCCAACCTTAATGATTCTGTGATTTTAGCCTCAGCACATAGTAGAAACCTGAAGGAATTTAAAGCTCTGCTGACAAGTCAGTCTCCTGAAGCCTGCAGAAAATATTCACATAAATCCCACGGGCAACACTGTGCTTTGAACCCATCCTACTGCCAGGACACCAAGTCACCAAGTTTGGTGGCCAGTGAATCTCAGGCAGGGTCATAATGAGTCTGTTTTCTTTTTATAATAATTTGTATTATGAAATTCAGGATACTCAATTTGTCAAGCCGAAACAAAGGGGAAAGTGGAACTCTTCCTAGTCATCCCAAATTTCTTCCTCCACCTCCAGTTTCACACTGTAGTTATCTGTGTAGCCCACAGTAGCCTTCTTTGGGGATTTCTGGAGAAGGTTGTCCAGGGCCTCAGGCACTTGGAGCTGTTGCTCCTTTCAGGAACACACAAATGTATTGTGGGTTAGTCTGAGCAACCTGTGTAAATAGCTTGTGGTTTGGTTGTGGGTTTTTTTTTTAATAAAGAGAGATAAAAATTTCTGAAGCGCTTTGGGACAGCAGCAGCTGAGCAGAGAATTAATACTTCCCCTCGAACGGAAGCCATTGAGGCTATGCTGGCTTAAAATTCCTTTACTCTGTTCTGCCAGGTATTCATCACAAGTTTAAATATCCCTGTCAGACCCACAGCTAGAATAAATGCAGGTGCACACTTGCAGTCTATCGTTTCTATCTGCTGCTTGCCTTTGGGGTTTGCACAAAGTTGGTCTTTTTTTTTCCCCTCTCTTGTTTTTTGACCTATTCATTTACATACTAAAAAAAGCCAGCATCCTTCAAGGAGGAATACACCCAGGAGGAATTGCTCCTCCATTATGCATTTCCTACTGGAGGAATTCCAGAAGTGCAGTTTCCATAGACTCACAGCCCAGGAGCTGCAGGACATGCCACTTCACACTGCCACAATATCTGACCCTGCTACTTTCATCTCAATTGCCTAGTGCCTGGAAGAGAGCACTTTAAGTCATTGTAGAAGATGGAGAATACAAACAAGACAAATTCCTGTTGTTAGATGGTAAAAACGACCCCAAAACATCCTCAGGAGTTTGTAGCAGTGTAATAATTATGCAGTACAGCCCGAGCATGGGAGGACACCTGGATTCACTACGAACACCAGTTTTCACCCAGCAGTTCCCATTAGTAATGCATCCATTACATTTCTGGATTGAATAAGGGACTCCCTAACAAGCTGGTAAACACTGACTTCATGCCTCCGTTTCCTCTTAGCTGGCCTCCAGTAATTAAAAATGCAACGTGAAGCTTCCAGCATCAGCTAAAACCCGAGGCAGGGCACCTCCTCCACAAGACCAGGTACACACCATGCGTGTTCCCAGCACGGCCACGAGCAAACAGCCTCTGGTGCAGCACTGGGGCATGGACAAGAGGCACCAGAGCTGCTCACAGGTTTTCACTTCCTCTGAAAACAAGAAGAGCCAGAAAAATCTTGTTGGAAAGACCAATGAAGTATAGAGCAAAGGTGGTGCTTCCCCCCCCCACCTCCCCTAGAATGATTTAAAATTCCGTGTTGGAATTATAAATATCTGTGTGGGAAGCAGCTGTGCTGTCACTCTGAAGACAGCAGGCACAGAAATCGTGTTCCGTGGTTCCCGTTTCTGCCAAGAATTCTTCATCACTTATTATGTGAGGAGAGGATGCAAACTGGGTAAAGGAAGAGGTCACCCAGAAGGGTAGTTCTTTTATCACAGCAGATCTAATCTTCCTCACAGCTTGGAGGCTGCTTCTCCTGGAAGCATTACTAAAAATTCCACTTTACCTGGAATTTGAAAAAAAAATCCACTCTTGTCAGTGGATACTTGCAGAACCAGCGCTGAAGGAGCAGCTCCTGCAGGGACACCTGCAGGCTCCCAACCCAGAGCAGCTGCTCTGTGAGATGATCATGCACCCACCAGAGCTGACACGGGGACAGGACCGGGTGCCCGTCATGTCTGTCCCTTCTCCTGCCTGTGCTTTTGAGGAAGACACTCGTACAGGTCCCATCAGTCTCCAGGTAACTTCTTGTTTCACCATCACGTGTCACGCTGGGTCTTTTCCTTCTGTTTCCCTTGGTGAATGAAACAGCCACACTCATGAGAGAAACAGATGGATAGGGAAGGGGCTGGGCAACGTTTAGCTCAGCATTAGTAGCCTCCTTCTCTCCCTTGGCTCACAAAGAGATCCACACTAGGAGCACTGCAGGAGCTGCACGAGTTCAGGCTTGAGATCATCTGAGAAATCCTTTGACGTGTTGTGACCCGGGAAGAAACCCAGTGCCTGTGTCCTCATAGCAAATGAGGGGAATTGGCTCATCTCAATGATTTCACTGTTGTGTGGTTTGCTTACACCCCTGGCATGCAGCAGTGTATGGAGCACAGTCACCTCTGCAGTTGTGTAACTCAACCTCGAGCCAAGACACTCCTGGATCCACCTTGCCACTTTGCAAAGGGAGCCCAGAGCAATCCATAGGAGTCATCACAGCAACGGACTGAGAACCTGGGACCTTCCCTCACCATAGAAGCAAAGGAGATGGTGCTTCTCTCCCTCGGCAGGCTGAGGTACACCTGGGTAGCCAGGAGCACCTCCCAACAGGCAGAGCCTCTGCTGTAGCAGCTGCAACAGTCCGGGAATCTGGGATGCAAGGTCTGCAGGCAGGCACAGCCCTCTGTGGATTGCAGTGACTCCAGGGAAGAATGCCAAGCTGCCCACACGGTATTCCCTGTACCTGTGAGGCAGAGGCAGGCCCTTCCTGCTGATGCAAGAAGCAGCTGTTTCCCTAGAAATCAAAGAATCACAGAACAGTTTGGGTTGCAAGGGACCTTCAAGACCATCTGGATCCAACCCCCTGCATGGGCAGGGACACCTCCCACCAGCCCAGGCTGCTCCAAGCCCCATCCAACCTGCCCTTCAACACTGCCAGGGATGGGGCAGCCACAGCTTCTCTGGGCAGCCGGGGCCAGGCTCTCCCCCCCCTCCTCAGAGCCCAGAACTTCCTCCTCAAGTCCAGCCCACATTTACCCCCTTCAGCACAGACCCACCGCCCCTTGTCCCGCCGCCACCAACCCGCACACAAGGCCGCGCCTGAGCCACCGCCGCGTGCGCGAGTCCCCCCCGAGCCCGAGGGGCCAGCGCAGCCACCCGGACACGGACGGGCCCCGGGCCCCGCCAGGGGCCGCCCGCGGGCGCTGCCCGGTCCTGCCCTGCCCGGTCCCGCCCTCCCCGGTCCCTCCCGCTCCCCCCCGCAGGGCCCTCCCGCTCCCGCCCCTCCCGCCCTTTCCCGCCCGGTCTCGCGGCGCGCCGGGAAGTCTCGCCCGGCGCCTCTCGCGGGAGCAGGCGGCCAAGATGGCGGCGGCGCCGGGCTGCTGAGCGGCCCGCGGGCGGGCGGGCGGCTGCGGGCGCTGCGGGCGATGCCGCCGCGGCTCTGAGCGCACCGACCCCTCCGGCTGCGGACACTCTTCCCGGCGGGGCCCCGCCGCCCGCGGGGCCGCCGCTGGCGATGACCGGAGAGAAGCTGCGCTCGCTGCGCAGGGACCACAAGCCCAGCAAGGAGGACGGGGACCTGCTGGCGCCCGGCGAGGAGGAAGCGGCCGCCGCTCCCGGAGGCATCTTCACCGGGGGCCGAGGCAGCAGCGGCAAGGGCGGGCGGGCCGGCGGCCACCGCGTCTTCAGCAACCACCACCGGCTGCCGCTGAAGGGGGGCCCGGCGCCCGGCCCGCCCGACCCCTGCCCCCCGCACTTCCCCGTCCACGAGTGCGTCTTCAGGGGGGACGTGCGGCGGCTCTCGGCGCTCATCCGCACCCAGGGCATCGGCCAGAAGGACAGCCACGGTGAGCGCGGGCAGGCGGGGCCGGCGGCCTCTCCCCGCTCCGCCCGGCCCGGGGGGCCGAGCCCCGGCGGGTCCCGCGGGCCGGGGCTGGCGGGGGGAGGCCGGGGGGAGGCCGGGGGCAGCGCGGCTGGAGGGCCCTGGAGGCAGGAGGGAGCCGGTGGCGGCTCCCGCAGCAGCGCGGGGCTGGCACAGCCCCCTCGCCTCTGGAAAACCCGCGTCGGCCGGAAAAGAAACGTGTTTGTAAGGCGAGTGTTTCCTCCTTGCTGCCCGAGGTGACGGGCGCGCTCAGGGGCGGCTCTGTTGGTGGAAGCCTCTTTGATTTCTCTGCCGGCTGAAAAAAAAAAAAACAAACCAAAACTCTTTTCAAAAGTTGTTTAGTTTTGGGAGTTAAGAGAACCAGGCTGTTGTGCTCTGTGAGGCGGCTCTAGGCACCGGAGTGGCAGTTGCAGAGGCAGAAACGTGATCCTCCTCGTGGTACTCTGTGGTGCATACGTGTTTTAAATCTTTCTAGGGCATCTTAAAATAATATTTGGGGAACATATCACGTTGTTAAAAAAATAAATCGGCCTGTCAAGTCAGCTGAAGTTTCAGGTTAGCTGTCATCTCTACATCTTCTACCTGTTTCAAGAGTAACATGGTCTGAGGCTGCTGAGTTATACCCTGTGTGGGGCCTGGAGAAGTTGTGATTAAAGGGCACAGTTAGATTGTCTTTTCTGGTTGAGACATAAATGTTCCCTTTGTTTTACTTAATTGTGCTGTGTAAAATAACAAGGAGCACTGAGGCAGAGCAGCTGTTGGGCTTGGTACAATGGGAAGAATAATGTCCTGGGAAGTGAGAAGCCGTGTCCCCAGTAAGATCAGGCACTCTGAAAGATGCACGAGGAGTAATACTATAGCCCAGTTTTCTCAGTCAAGACAGGGAGGAGCATTTCTGTTTCTCTAGGTATGTTGTTACCAGTGTAGCTACAGATGTGTTTATCCTGTCCTCTTAATTCCAAACCTTGCAGCTAATACTGGTAGAGTGAAAGCAACAGACTCTGGAAGGAATTTTCTCACTTGGTGTATTCCTTCTGCTGACTTCTCCCCTGCACCTCCTCCAGTTCCTCATCAAATAGCTCATCATCTTAAGCTTAGTATCTTTACTTTGAAGGAACTTCCAGATCCATCTTTGCTGCACTGTCATCATTGTGTGTCACCAGCATTGGTACCATCTTTTTTTAAATGCATGTGGACACACACATACATGTATATGTATTTTAGGTGAACCCCTTTCTGCTTTCTCAGTGCTGTTTACAGTAGGAGCTCTTTGGAGATTTCTGTCTCATTTCTTTTCTTTGAGCATTCCTTTGCTACTAAGTATTTAAAAAAAACCCCAACAACAAAACTCTCAATGTCTTGACATACCAGAGGCCTGACTAATGTTTCCTTGTTATTGTTTTCGTTCTGCCTGAATCCACCTGTCGCTTGTTTACATATTTGAATTGTGAGTTATTTGGGTTAGATAGCTTCAGTTTACAATTATACTCAGAAATAAGCCAGAAGAATTCTCCTAGTGCATGTTTTAGGAAGTGACAGAGGGCAGAAATAACTTCTAGTAACAGTGTTTATAATTCCCTCCCATTTTTAGTGTGTGGTTGAAAAGCCAAGTCCTGCAGAATGATAAACTCTTGGTGTTCTGATAAAGGAACTGCTGGCTGTCTCTGTACTTTGAGCACAGCTTCCCTCTAGCTGGACCTCAGACAGCATTCCCTGTCAGGAGGCCGGTGTCCTGACTGCAGAAACCACGAGCTGCTTGGGAGAAGCTTGCGTGTATACCTGTTAGATTACAATTTTTTACTATCAGATGCATTTAAGAGCTTCAACATGTTCAGAATAAAAACATTCTAGGACAGACATCCGCTTGCTGAGTTGCTCTTGGAAAACACTCAGCTTCCTTGTAGGTGTGCCAGGTGCCTCCTGAAGGCTAACCACTGCAGATGCACGCACGTGTGGGCAAGTGCTGTGTGTTATGTGCAAACAGGTCTTGTTTGTGTGCCCTGGATGGACATGGGCAGGAATTCAGGCACTGTTGTATCGCTGCTGTCTTGGAATGAGGCCCTGTAGGCTCTGGGACTCGGGGAGGGGAGTGTGTGTGCCCCTTTCCCAAAGCTGTAGGAAGTTGTCACTAAAGGGAAGGGAAACGTGAGGTTTGTTTATGTGGTGAATCAAGCTGTTGCCAAAAGAGAATTAATCTGATTGCAGCTGTTCAAGTATGTGCCCACTCATGTTCTAGTCGGTGTCTAGAAATGATCCCATCAAACACATTATCATTATGATTAAATTGCATTGCAGTCATCTGAACTGCATGTCAGGCACTTAATTATTTACAGTGCCCTCTTTATTACTGCTCTCTTACGTAGGTAAAGGACATAGTTGTGTATTTGCACCCTTCTCTCTCTCTCTTCAGCAACTGTCTCCTGTAAAGCTCCTTGTTTTCATGGAATCTAATGATTACAGCCGTGGCTTGTGCTGTGGTTCATGTAAAACCTCACGCTGTTAAAACCATCCATGCAACTGAGCGAAAGGAAACTGCCTTCTCCCATCCTGGCAGAAGTGCCCAGCTGCACTGTGTGCCAGCGAGGAAAAAACTGATTAGTGTTTAAATTCACCCCTTTTTTTTTCATCAGACTAATTTGACCTAGAATTACTCTGGCTGCAGTGGATAGTGAATGCTGTAGAGGAGCCACAGCTGTTCCTGCCATGCTTAAGCAACTCAGCATAAGTTGTGTTGTAGGGTCAGTTGGTGGACCTTGAGGTTGCAGAGCGATAGAATTCCAGTGGAGCAGTTCCCTTGGAGCCCTGTAAATACTGGCACTAATTAATGTATCAGTCTGGGACTTCTTTCATCCAAATACTAGCAAGAGCACGATAGTGTGGCTCTGTCAGCAGCTGCTGGGCTTGGGTTTACACAATTTCTTCATTTTGTGACATTCAGCCTTTCCTAGTTTGGGTGGCTGGTTGGTAAGTCAGGGTTACCTTTGCTGCTGATGGAGCAGCTGCTGTCCCAGACAGTGTCAGCACCTCCCCAGGCTTATCAGCTCTTAAGAGGGATGTTTAGTGATGGAGCTGTGCAAAATGTTGTTCCAGGCTTGGTTTGTGAATGTACCAAAGCTAGTGTTGTGTGTCAGGTCTTGAGAACTGAGACTGTTTCCCTTGGGAAGGGTGTCAGGCAGGTACTTTTGTAAAGCAGCAGTGAAATTTTGATGGAATAAAGTTGTACATGAGATCACTGAGGTGCTGACTGAAGGTGCTTCCTGGCTGACCTGAGAGCATGGCTCCTCTCCCTTTGGCACAGCAGCAAACCTCTTATCTCACTGATGTCTGTTAAAGCTTAGCCTCTTCCTTGTCGGGATCCTACTGGCCAAAGACCAGCAAGCAGAAGGTTACTGCCTCTTTTCAGCTTCCTCATAAGGAGCTTTTTATTTTTTTTCTCCTGGAATAGATAGATTCTAGTTTCTGTGCTTTATTGGAACTTTTTCTGCAGGCTCCTCTTTCTCTGACCCTGGTCTGCTGTGACCAAGTTTCCTATCTGATTTTTGAGTTGCCTGCTTCTTGGTGTGAAGACGATCACTGAGTCAAAGGAAAGTCTTTTCTGGAAGAGCTCTCTGGAGGTGACCTGGTCCAACCTCCTGCTCAAAGCAGAGGTAACACTGGAGTTCGATAAGGTTGCTCAGAACCTTGTCCAGAGGAGTTTTGAAATGATGTGTGTTATCACACAACTGCACTTTCTGCTTATCAGCTGAATGAAATCCAGCAGAGTTCTCAGGAAGGCTGTCAGGGGCCTGGTTAGCTTTCCTCGTGGTGCTTCTTGCCATTAGACCCACTGTCAGAGCTGCTGGAGCTGTCTGGCTCTGTTTTATTCACCTCTTGAAGGGTAGGGTGTTGTTTTCGATGTTAGTGTTTACTGATGCAAGAGAGAACTTGTGTAGCACTATATGTATATGTGTGTCTCTATCCCATGAAAGTGCTTGATAAGGTGAGGAGGATGTTTACCCCTGGTTTGCATAATTTGAATTTTCTTGGTACATGGTCTGGCTCATTCTCTGGTTTGTTCCTCACTGACATTGTTAGTTCAGTCCCTTAACAAAGAATAGCTGCATCCAGTATTCTTTTGGCTTACAGATGTTACAAAATCTATTAATAGAAGATTTGGCTTAGCTAGAGTGTGCATAATGAGCTAGGATGTAGCTGTGATGCTGCTAGTGACCTGCAAGAACAATTTGTTCTACATGTTGAATAGCTCATTGAAAACCACAGAGAAACCCTGCCTGGACCTGCCTGTCTCAGTCCAAGGTGTTACCACACTGCAGTGTGCTGGCAGCATCTGTGGCAGCCTGTCCCTGCTCCACTGGCACCTTCCAGATGTGCAGTGCATCACCCCTGGCATGCACCAAGTGCTGTTGCTAACGTGGTGCTGTGAAGTGTCCCTGAAACCACGTGCCTTTGTTGCAGTCACAAAAGAAATCTGGGGTTATGTTAAATGTCACTAAGAAAGCGTCTGCACAGATGAACAGAGTAATTCATTTGGCTGGAAGAATTTTGTGGCCTTAAGCTACAGAAATAAAATGCAGCAGAATTCTGGTAGCAGCATTAATTCAGAAAAACAACTCAATGTTATAGAGCACATTTAACAACAGAAGCACAAAATGTGTCAGATGCACAGCCAGGAAAACAGGGTCTTGTTTGCAATGTCTGCTAATAATCTCAGAAGCTTTCTTTGGAAAAAAGGCATTAAGCAACCAAAAGGCTTTTTTGTTGTGAAGTTAGTATTACAGTATTGTACAAATTATGAAGTATTAGTAAAAATTTTGTACTATATCCCTGAAAGATTAATAGAATGGACTCTTAAAATATTAATCAGTGTAATTCAAGCAGCTTTTAACCTAGATACGTCATTCTTTGTAAAACACCAGACTTTTCAGACCATGATAAGTATGGAAGTTTGGCTTATGTCTTTCTTGAAGGTACAGTTGTATGTTTTTGACTGCAGTTAGTTTCAAGACAAAATAGACTCTCTTGGTTGATGAAATATGTCTCAGATATATTTTAAGAAGTGTAATCCAAATGCTTGCCTACAAAAATGTAACTGCTGTGGCGTATTGTAGAGTGTTCCTTGGTCAGGCCATGTAACTGAAGTTTGTTAACACAGTGTCTGAGTTGGGTGTGCAAACACTTGAAGGAGTGACAATAGATTCTATTACTTTCGATCTAATGTATTTTTCTATTTCTGTTTGTTTTAGGAAACACTCCGTTACACCTTGCTGTGATGTTGGGACATAAAGGTAGGTAAAACCCATCAATTTTGTTATCCTATAAATTATCCCGAAGATTTAGGGCCAAAAGGCAAAAAAGATTTATTTTTTTTTGTCAGTTTTCCTGAAAAGGATCTTGTGTTTCAAGTGAGCTCAAAGCTGAGGTTTTCTGAAAAGAAAGTGCAGCTTTAGAGGAGAAAAGCTGGGAGCTACCTAGCTCCCAAACCAAGGAGCTAGGTAGTGTAGTGAGTGGGGTGGGAAGGAGCTGGAGCAGTTGGACTCCTTGTGAGCCTAGAAGAAGAAGAGTGGGTGGACCCAGCCCCTCTCTTTCTGCAGTTAGAGGGGAATTGGAAAATGTGGAGAGTCACAGGAGGCTGGGAAACAACTGGGAGCAGGCGAGGCAAGCATGTGCATGCCTGCCTCCCTGCTGGTGTCCAGGCAGCTGGAGCAGGGGCTCTGCTCCGTGTGTGCAGGCAGGGGACTTAATTCAGGCAGATCCCTGTTTTAATGTGCAATTAATTCATGGTACAGCAGGAACATTATTTTCAGTGTGCCTGACAATGCCCTTTCTCTTAGTCAACACTTCCCTGGTTGTTGGTGTCACTGCCTGCTGCTGCTCTGCTCACTAGAGCTGTTGTACAACCCTGTTTAGCTTTTTCCCAGTGAAGTGCGTCAGAATAACATCCTCTGGAATAAAATGCCCGAGTGGAAATGTCATCTCTCACCTGCTTTTTGCATACTCCTTCACTCACTTGATTCCAGTTCCTGACCTGCTGCCTGGCCGTTCCCTCTGCTGTCTGGGGTGCCCTGTGGGGCACAGGACACAGCCTGTCCATCCACCATGGCTCTCATCTCTCCAGTTACCCTTTGGATATCTTTACAGCAGATTTCCAAGGCACAGGATTTACTTTTCTACTTCAGGTAGAAAGTGTAGATGTGTTTCAAGACTGGGAAGAGATCTGAAGTCTGATTGTTCAGTCTCTGTGACAGTGCAGTTCTTTCTCACTGCTGAAGCCAGGCTGGCTCGGTGTCATTCAGCTGTGTGAGCCCTGTGCCTGGTGTGTGACTCTGCTCCATGGAAGAGCTGCTGTGGCCCAAAACACCTGGCAGACTGGGAGAGGGGAATGCAGGAAATGCAGGAAGTTGTCTTAGGATGTTTTGGTAATAACCTATGAAGTGATCAAAGATAATTGGATGTTAGAGTGGGAAGTAATTTTGAAGGAGGAAGAGAGAGGTGGCTGGAATCTGCCAATATTGAGGTAGTGTGGGATAATTTTTAAATACATTTTTAAAAGGAAGAAAATTAAAAAAAGGTCTGCAAAACCTTTTTGAGACAGCAGTGAGGCAGATATGTTCTATAAGTGCCTGCCTGTTGGAAGTCAAATAGGAGTTGTTTTCAACTTGTGAAAAATGGTGCTTTATGAGAACTGCTGTTTTCCAGTGAGTCCTAGACTAGAGGCTTAGGAACAGCAGAAGGAGTCAGAGGCAGAAGCCTTTCTGTAATTTCTCAGCCTTAAATAAGGCATTTTTCACTTTCCATATAGCTACAACAGTATCATACTGCATTAATAAATACAAACAATTTGGATCAAAGGTGCTTCTTCTGATAGCACCGATAGAAAAGAGTTCATCAACTTCAATTCAGATGGTTGAATATTTGTTCTAAGTCTCCCTTAATCTTTGGTTATTTTATGTTTCAGCTCTAGGATAAAAAGCAATCTATTCAGTGCTGACAGGTTCCCTGAATGAGTTACCTTCCTGCATAGGCCAGTGAGCAGAGGCATTTCTTCCCTCTACTCCTTTTCTTGTTGGCAACATGCTTTAGATGTCAGTGTGCAGGTCACCTCTTGGCTTCTTTCCATACAGTCAGTCTTCCTGTGTGTGAAGCCCCAAATCCTGGAGGGTGTGCGTGGTGGGCCTCTGCCTGGCCCACCTAGAGCAGGGCTCTGTGCACAACACCCAGCACCAGCTCTGGTTTCACTGTTTCTCCTCTGGCTCCTTTGTAGTTGTTGGCCCACCAAGAGCCCCAGGCCCTCTCCTGCCCTGGTGGTCTGTCTGGTTGGTACCAAAAGCAGCTTTTCTGTCTCTCAGGAGATGCACACAGGCTCTGCAGCTGCAGACAGCAGCCCTGTAGCCAGGCTTTTCGGAAGTGCAGGGTGAATTTACATCCTGTTTGTTTAACTGGAAATGTGATCTGGCTGGGAAGTGCAAGCTTGGGTGCCTGCTTACTGCAGTGTTCGTGCTGTGTTGGGCACTATATTTAAGCAACCATAAAAATACTTCTCTGTGTTTGCTGACAAAGTAGTCAGGGCTTTTGTTTGTTTACCACCAAAGACTATATTCACCAGTGAGGTATCTCTTCCTTTCCAAACACTGTCCTTGCCAGTGACTCATGGTTGTTGCATCTGGCATGACTCGTACAGTTTCCTGTAACACCTGTAGTAGGAGAATAATCTAAGAAGTTCCTCTATCTGTCATGCCTGCCCATCCTATTTGTAATGAGACATTTCTTCAGGCCACAGCTCTGGCTTGGTGCTGCTCTATCATTTGCAGGTGGGTCAGGTTGATTTTAATGAGATGCGGTAGGGAAACTTCTTAGTGAGAAATGGGAGAACCGTTTCAAACCAGGACAGCTTATTCCAAACAGGGAAGCACTGAAAGCTTTCTTCTCTCCTCTGTTTTAAGCACTATTCATCATTCCACCATCACCTTTTAGCACAGACAGAAAAAGCAATGCCAGTTGAGCTTTGCTGAGGTGTTAGCACTGCTGTGTGGGCACAGTGTGCCTGCTGGATGGCAGGGAAGATACCGCTGCCTGCAGGTGCTGGTGAGGGGACGTGTATCACGTGGAGCACAGCCCCAGGAGTGCTCTGTTGTCCTCCAGGTATCTTTGTTGTCAGTCCCACTATTCCTGTTCCTGGCTGTACAGCTGGTTGTTAACGTGCTCTGGGGCTTCCCCAGGTCAGTGTGCTCCTTTGCCCACTTCAGATGCCAGGTTGCCACACGGTGTTGCAGCACGTAGGGGTGTGTTAGTGCCACAGCTTCCTCTGCCCCCCTGCATGCAGGGCTCTCAGGGGTTGCCCTCAACATGCCCTCATGCATGTTTCATGAGCAAATCAGTTCATTGTTGACCTTTGGGCAAAGGGGGTTGAGAGGGAGGAAAAACATGCAGAACTTTCCACACAGAGCGTGTCTTGGTACGTGCATTAAGCAGAGACCTGGTGCAGTGTTTTAAAAATATTTGTTAAGTAGTCGTGTGCGCCCATATGCACACACAGCTTTGTAAGAAGCAGAAGGGACATCTCTTCAGAGGTTGTGTTGATCACCAGCTGTTTTTAGTGCTAGTATCCAGCAGGGAAGTGCTCTGAGTTCTTCACATAAATGTTTTGGTTTTTTATTAAAGTTTGAGTCAGAATCTAGGTATGTATTGTGAGAAACTGTTTAATGTATTCAGTATCTACTATTGCTTTATTATTGTGTCCTTTACAGTGAATCATATTGTTACATCCTTGATGTTTACTGCAAATAACTATTCCTGTTTTGTTGCAGAATGTGCCCACTTGCTTTTAGCCCATAATGCTCCCGTAAAGGTGAAAAATGCTCAGGGATGGAGCCCTCTTGCAGAAGCCATCAGCTATGGAGACAGGCAAATGAGTAAGAACCCCTGCTTCCCAATTAATCAGAAAATGAGGCTTCATTCAGTAAAAGAAAACAAAGGTTTTCAAGCTAGGGGTTTTTTAATGCTCCTATTTTAGTTCTCTGAAGAGTTGATCTTAATCAGCTGAACTTTTTATATCTAAATGCGATATGACAAGATCTACACGTGTCCATTTCCTCAATAAGAAAGAAATGCCATGAGAGTACATAATGTTAAATAAAGGTTTTGCCTGAAGTGGCTGTAAAAGCTATGAACTAGGATTCTGTATTTCATATTAGAGTTAGAAGGTCAGAATGGATTTTAGCTGTATGGGATCATCTCCTTAGAACTGCCTCCACTAGTTTGCAATACACTAACAGCATTCTGCATGTCAGCTCCTCACTATTAAATAATTTTCTCAGTGGGAGCAGCTGTTATGCCATCTATAGGCTCATGTTCAGTAATATACACCTGTGCCCACATGTTTACCAGCACACATGTTAAAGTCCTTGACAGGACTGTGCTTTATATTACAAACAATCATTGAGGCTTTTCTTCCTGTTGTCATCAAGGCAGGCTTGAAGTCAGTTTCCCCAAAGTCTGATGAAATGTTTGGATTGTTTGGTTTTTTGGTAAGATGTCAAATAATGACACTAACACATAATTACCAAACAGACTAGATGTACCTCACAGTCTGTTTCTGTTCAGTTACAGCACTCCTAAGGAAGCTTAAACAGCAGTCCAGGGAAAGTGTTGAAGAAAAGCGACCTCGATTACTAAAAGCCCTGAAAGAGGTAAGTTCAAGGCAGTTGTGGTGACAAAACCAGCTGATGATGGAAAGCAGTGGGTTATGTTCTTAGGATGGATGCTCTGGCAAACTCTTCTTGACTTGCTTTTACAAATCTCTCTTGCCCTTAATAGCAATCCTGGCTTACAGTGTTCATTTTAAGGGGTCACAGAATTAAGTGGGTTTTCAAGATACTTCTTTCTCAACTCCTAGAAATTCAAATAGCAAGGTTAATGTAAGGCAGAGCTGCTAGCTGTCTTTGCAGTCTAAAACTTAAAACCTGTATCTTTAATCTGTGTTTATTTCTTTAGATTTTTAAGACTTCAGTTCCTTGGCCTCTGTGAATAATTTACTTTTTTTTTTTAATCACCAGTCATGAATGCTTTTCTTGCTTAGTAATGAAAGAGACTTTTGGTTTCATTCTCACTCTACATGCAGCAGCCAGTTCTTCTTGAGCACAGTGAAACATTCCTGAGTTCAGGGAAGCCAAGAAGAAAAGCTCAGCTTCCCCTGTTTCAGACTGCAGCTAGTGTGCTAAAACTGTGCTCATAAAACGCAGGTGTTTATGTCCCTCTAGGTGGAGTGAGCTTCTCCTGCCTAGTCAAGTGGTAAAATGGGAATGGGTTTGTAGAAGACCAACTGTTTATCTTAATTAAACCAAAGATCTGAAAAGTTGAGCTCAAGTGTGTCAGTGATACACTCCATGAGTACGCTCTGCCCAATGTTCCTGCCTTTGTCATTGATCCAAGAGAAAACCCAGCTTGCTGCCTGTCTAGAAGTGAAAAGCTTTCAGGATCTGTGTCAGAGCAAGCAGAAGGCAGATCCGCAAGCAGAAGGCAAATCCACAAGCAGAAGGCAGACCCACCCTCACTAAAACAGCTCTGTGAATCCTTACTCCTGGTGCAACTGCTGATCTAGAGTTGAGTCGTCATCTTCTTGTGTGGAGTGGAAGCATGTGGCTGCCTCAGTGTCTTACCAGCATTTGCTCATTTCAGTCAAGGCACCCCTCATTTTGCTTTTGCTTTGCATACAGGCTAAAGGAGTTGCCCGGCATGTGTTTATGGAGGTAGAGGAATTTTTATAGGATGACTTAAGCGTATTTCCGGAAGGCAAATTGTAATTTGTGTGTGTGAATGCTCCTCGCTGGAACCTGACTCATTGATTTAAGCCACAACATGTAATTCCGTGGGGTTGGATGAGATCGATCAAAGCAAGCAGAGAGCTCCGTACATCTTATTTCCAGCACACATTGTAATAACTATTTTACAATCCACAGCTTAATTGCTGTGTGAATTGTTATTTTAAAAAATTCATTAAAAATGAGTAGTTCAAATGAGTTGCATAATTTTTATTGTTATTGATTCTACTCTAGTTAAAGCTTCAGAAGCATTTAAGTTGAGTATAAATTCAAATACTAATGTTAGAGAAAGTTTTCTTGGCAAAACACAACTTCTGCCTGTCTTTCAGCAAATTTGACAGTTGTTATTGAGACTAAAGCTTGTTCATGTCTTCTTTTCATCTCAGCTAGGTGACTTCTATCTAGAGCTTCACTGGGATTTTCAAAGTTGGGGTAAGCAATTGTATGTAATATAATCACTGTTTTCTCTCAAACTTAAGTTCCCCCCTGGTTTGCATGTTGGAAAGTTCACGATCCAGTTCTCAAGATCTCAGCTTTAAAGAAAAGACAGGCAGCTCTTTTGCTGAATTATTCTTGCTTGTTCATTTTTGGAGCTGAATTCAGTTCTATAATCCAGTGACACAATATGGGGGGGAAGCTGTTGTTTACTTTAAGATGTTGATGATTAGAAGAGTAAAATATTAACTTGTCTGTAGAGCAGTGGTTTGGACAGTTTAGTGGAGTGACTGGACTTGGGGCATTGATTTCCTGGATTTCAGCCTGTACTCTGGATGGAGACAGGCAGTGAAGTGCAACTGTAGGTTCTTCAGCCCCCAGCTTCACCTCTGTGTGTCGTTTGTGGGACTGTGTAATGTTATCTCAGTTTCCACCTCCTTTATCTGCAGAATAAGGTCAAAATCTGGGAAGTGATACCTTATGTTACTGGTTGAAATTAAACTTAGTTATTTTATGTACTTTCAAGCAGGCATAGTCTAAGTATTTGCTGCACTGTGTCCCTCTTCCAGTGTTCATAGGAGGAATGAGCAGCCAGGCTGCCATCAAATGTTCAGCAGATATGGGACAAGCACCTCGTTTTTCTAGGTGCCTGCTGTGTGCTGCACATTTCACAAGTGGACTTCTTCATGAAAGAGTCAGCATTAAAGGGAGAGCAGAGCTAGGCATGGAGTAAGGACAGTGCTTAATGAGGAGCCTGCAGCCTGACCTGCTCAGTGTGCTGGGGCAGGCAGACATAAAATGCTGTCAGAGGTGAAGCCAACTTCTAGGGGTCTTCTTCTCCAGGAGCCTCACTCTGCCTCTCTTTGCATTATTTAGTTTTTTCTATATTTTCTCTTTCTGGAAGGCAGAAAGACGCTCTGGGCAGTGCTTCTGTCTCAATATTGGTCCCCGAGGCAAATTGAATTTTACAGGTGGTCTTATTTCTTTGAAGTTCATTCCAAGAAAGTGTTGAAATGTCATTGTGTGGAACTGGTTTTGCTGCTGTAAAGTAAACTGTCCTTTTTAGAATAAGGGCACCTCCAGCCTTCCCTGTCCATCTGGTAACACTATACTCACTCTCAGTTCCACTGGTGGTTTCGTGTTTGCTTGATGTTTTAAGCTTACTGCCTTGCAGAGTTTTTTTCTGCTTGAGGTTGTGCTGCTTTAATTGCAGCTGGGCTTTCATTTGGTGCAGTGTGTAAGTAAAGTATCAAATATTACAATTAACATTTCAAACAGCTAGAAGAAGAAGAGTTACTCAAATTTATAAATAAATGTGACTGGGGGCATTTTAAATTATGTCCTGATGCGGAAAGCAGTCTGCAGAATTACAAATCAGTTTTGCAGTTACTGAATAGAAATAAACCCTGGTATTAGTCAGTTGTATTTGTGGTGAGATGGTGGAAAATGGGCATGCTGAGTTTGTGCTGAAGGCAGCAAGAGTCAGGCTGGTGTGTAGTTCTAAGAGAAGTACTTTGCAGAGGAGCCTCAGTGTCCTAACTGCATCCTTTCTCCCTACCTGTAGTGCCTTTACTCTCCCGAATTCTGCCTTCTGATGCATGTAAAATACACAAACAAGGTATCAATATCAGGTGAGTGCTGATACCCTCTTTCTTATCTGAGTCATAAACACCTGCATGTTAATGAAGACAATTTCAAATAAATGAGCTGTCAGTCTTTTGTGCAGAAATGCTACTGGTTGGGTCTATATAGGAAAGGAATGATCTAGTTTCTCTTTTTAAATTGCTGAATGTGACAGCTTGGCAAAGCCAGTGGAGTGCCTGCAGGAGTCTCCAGGCTCACCTCCTTAACTAGCTCAGTTTGAGGGCTTGGGTTCAAATGTCTTTTCTGTCCTTTACTTTAGATTCCAAAGTTTAAAATGAACAAAAAGTCAAGCATATGATTCAGAAGATTCCATCTGTAGAAAAATTTGTTTTATTAAAGCTCTTGCCTTAGGTGTGTGAACTGACTTCTTAGGTCAAATTTGAGTGTGAGACCATTTTTTTCCCTTCTCATTTCTGCCTGCTCTGCTTGTATAAGACTGGAGGTATGAGACTGGCAGAGTGGAAATAGCTGCAGATTCCTTCTTGAAATAAGGCCATTATGTGGTGATGATGAAGCAGTCACCCCTTAGAGCTGAAGTGGTCATTAAATTCAGGTTCTTTAACCATCTTTGTTAAAAAGTGAATATTCTAGTGATAATGGATATGAATTGCTGGAGACATCTTTGTCCTTGGCACCAGCTTCTAGCTATTCAGGTCAGAGGAAGCATTTCTTTTGTGTTGGTGAGGGGAAGAATTACAAATAGCACCTAAAATAAGTCAAATTAAAAAAAAAAAAAAATCAGTCTGTTTCTTAGTCCTCTTCATAATTTGGGTCATGTCCTAATACTGTTAGGGCTGTGTCTTGTAGAATGGAGTGCTGATCCCATGGATGGTGGTGTTAGTGTGCAGCAAAGGCTCTGTCAGCTCCTCATGCTGGCACTTCTGAAATGCAGCTTTCTGGAGAAGGCTTCACCTTTTCCTGTGAAGTTACTGTCAGAAGAGTTTGGAATGTTTTTATAATGTTAGAGATGCTAGAGTGTGAAGCTTGTCAATAGCTTGTTTTTAAATTTCTGCATCCAGGCTTCACTTACGAACTATTCCATAAAATCATGGGCTTTAGTGTGTTTGGTTTGATTAAAAAAAAAAAAAGCTTCTGCTTGCACACTGGCCTTCCTAGTGTATCTGGGTGTTTGTGGCTAACTTCTTCTAACCTGTTGGTGCATTTCCACAGGCTGGACACAACTCTCATAGACTTTACCGACATGAAGTGCCAACGAGGGGATTTAAGCTTCATTTTTAATGGTGATGCTGCTCCCTCCGAATCTTTTGTAGTTTTAGACAATGAACAAAAAGTTTACCAGCGAATACATCACGAGGTAAAGATCTCTCTGAATGCATGGTGTGAAATACCCCAGGCTTTTCCTTCCCATCAGAAGTCTGACTTCTTTTATTAAGCAAAATGTGCCTCTCACAAAGAGCCAAACAAGCTCCAGAGAAATGCAAACCAATGATTTTTTCTGTTCAGTTGTCACAGCTTAATCTGTACAGGTGACATAACATTTTGTTATGAAAACCAGGGCTTTTGAATACAGGCTTCTAAAGGAGGGAAAAGCTAGAAGGGGAATCTTTTGGAAAAAGCTTTCCTTCCTCTGAATAGGCAAATATGCTTTCAGCTATGATGCATGCTGCTTTTAATATTTCCAGTGTGCTGAATCCATGTGTCCCCACGGGGAGTTTCAGACCTGCTTGCCACTGGTGTGTGTCCCTTTAGTCCTTCTGTGGCCCTGACAATGTGGGGGTGGGACTCGTTGGGCCCCTTGTGTTCAGTCAAGTTGGTGATGGTGGCTTTAACCACCAGTCACTTTAGCATATGGATCTTTGCCCATGGAAAGGGTGTGGGTAAACCCCAGGTGGATGCTTTATTTGCATTAATTATTGAAGATTAAGCTATTTGTTAATCATTTGGCCAGAGCTTCTATAAAGCAGTTTGAAAATCCAGGAAATGCTAGCTCTGGGAAGAGTTCCAAAGGAAAAGTTTTATTGCTTTTTATTTTTTTAAAAAAACATATATATATTTAGAAAAAGTAATTAATATTATTAATGGGAATTTTTCTTCTAGGAATCTGAGGTGGAAACAGAGGAAGAGGTTGACATTTTGATGAGCAGTGATATCTACTCAGCAACGTTATCAACCAAGTCCATCACCTTCACACGTGCCCAGACGGGATGGCTCTTCCGAGAAGACAAAACAGTAAGCTGAGAGACCAGCTCCCAGGCTGCAATGCTGCAGGCAGGAGAGTTCAGCCAGCCTTATGATGAGGGGCTTAGGAGGGCACAAGAATAAGATGTTCAGGGCAGAGGAAAATCTTCCCCTAATCCTACAGTTGTCACTAGACTGACCACAATGTATTTGGTGGGCTGCCCCTGGGAGGAGAAAGTAGCCTGGAAGAGAGATAACCAGGGTGTCTAGTGATAGGGTGAGGGAGGTGAGACCCTGGCCCAGGTTGCCCAGAGAAACTGTGGCTGCCCCATCCCTGGAAGTGTCCAAGGGCAGGTTGAATGGGGCTTGGAGCAACTTGGTCTGGTGGGAGGTGTCCCTGCCCATGTAGGGGGTGGGACTGGATGAGCTTTAAGGTCCCTTCCAACCCAAACCAGCCTGGAATTCTGTGATAACAAATAGTGCTGTTAGGCAAGGGGGAGAACAGGTTGTACTGAAAACTACATTATTGTGGGAATATATGGTCTCTGGAAATTAATTCCAGGGTGTGCAGTGAGGGTTCTGTGCTCTCCTGTGTGGGAGCAATGCAGGGAGTTGGGAGTGTTCAGGGTGCTTTCCTTTGGATGTTCCTTTCCCTGGTACCAGTCAGACTGAGGGACAGGTTCTCAGCTGTGAAAAAATCGGAATGCCCCCCATCATATCTTCTTTGAGTAGGAAGTGGCTGCCTTGTGACCAGGTCTGCATACTTTGGTCTTCACTTGACCTGTTCAGGTTGTGCCATTCATGGCAAGTTTTCCTCTGAGCTTGTTTTGGAACTTTATTCCATTTGGATACCAAATCCATATTCTGTAAATGATCCTTTAACCCAATGTGCAGTTGAGGAGATTTTAGTCAGATTTCCCTTGGCCA
Organism: Apus apus; assembly: GCF_020740795.1. Taxonomy (NCBI): domain Eukaryota; kingdom Metazoa; phylum Chordata; class Aves; order Apodiformes; family Apodidae; genus Apus; species Apus apus. The sequence continues at coordinate 30,934,474 of NC_067288.1, read as the reverse complement.
CTCTTAAACTAATGAGCAACCTTTTCTGTCTTAAAGTTTCCATTGATACGTAGTATCTGCTTCTGATGGAGTTGTTGTGTTTGTGCTGTATGTACCTTACTGGGATTGTCCACTGAGACTTCCTGTGGTTGGCTGTGCAAATTACATCATTTCCATCCTGGAGTAACCTGGTTGCACTGAAGTGCAGTCATTTGGATGTACAAGAATTTAAATGTTTTTAATTTCTCTCCTCTGAGTCATTTATGTCCAATTCCTTTTGTGCAGGAAAGAGTAGGGAACTTTTTGGCAGATTTCTACTTGGTGAATGGACTTGTCTTGGAGTCAAGGAAAAGAAGAGAACACCTGAGTGAGGAGGATATTCTTCGCAATAAAGCTATCATGGAGAGCCTGAGTAAAGGTGGCAACTTAATGGAACAGAACTTTGAGGTATGCTTAAGTAGTTCTTCTCAGGATGTGAGTTTTTGCATAGGAGAATTATCTTTTACACCAATCATTTAGCAAAATCTGTAGATAATTTTTTCATTCTATTTTTATTGCCTTAATTTTAAAGTAAGAAATACGACCTACCAGTGTAGTCATGGTGATACGTTAATGAGCTAACCCAATTAGTGCATGCATAGAGGAATTTCTGTGGTTAGATTGGATATTCCAGTCTTAATTTGACTCTTAGTGAAAGATGAAGGGATTGGCTGTGGCAAATCACTTTAGCTTCTTTTAGACCAAATGTTTATCATTCAGAATGCCTTTCTCCTTTTCTTTTCGATCGTGTTTGCCTTTAGCTTCATTAAAATGGCCTAAGCCTGTTATTATCTCCATGAAATCAAGAGCTATTCAGAATGAGCCAGACATCATCTGGGAACACATACAGCCTTTTGAAAACGATTAATTTATGTCAGCATTAGCTTGTGCTTTGTTACTTGTCATTTAGACCCTGGAATTAACTGATTAACTGAGGTATTAAAGGACCCAGCTTCTCTGGAAAAGGCAGTTTGAGGCCAAATACCTCGGTGGAGACTAGGAGATGGAAAAGGCCAGTGAAGTGTCAGCTACAGACTGGGTAGACTGTATTGCTGTTCTTTGTAGAATTGTACAGTTGTATCTTTTGCATGGCAACCTTCTGAAAGAATCTAAGGCCAACTGACCAGCTCAGGGTGTTTTCTGAACAGCCCGTCCGGCGACAGTCGCTCACCCCGCCCTCGCCCAACACCATCACCTGGGAGGAGTACATATCTGCTGAGAATGGGAAGTAAGTGTGGGTGCTCTGCTGACATTCACTTCCATAGGCACCTCTAGAGCATTGGTCTGGGGCTGTGGGCTTGTCTCATGGAGGTTTTTTTGTGTTCTCCAGTTTGTGGGTGCTCATTGTTTCTAGGAACGTTGGGTTTGATGTCTGGTGTTCTCCAGCAGGCTGGGAAGCTGGTGCTGCACATGGGAACAGGATCAGGGCATCAGCTGGGGATAAAAATACTGCCTGGGTGTGTCTGCCTGCTGCCCAGGGCTTGACACTGAACACTGTGAAAATGTGCACTTTATGTGACTTTTGTTTTTTAAGGAAGATTTTCTGACAAATTCACCACTGTAATTAATTTGTCTTATGATGGTAATAAACAATCCAGTTCACCATGTTGAAAATAAATGTTTCTGATTTAATGAGACTGTAGGGGCAGTGTACAGAAAGGAATGCTGCTGGAATCCAAGGACATACAGATCTCCCAGTACTGGCTATATCTTTCTTTGCAAGATACTCTCCTCTAGGTGTGTGACTAGGTAGCCAGCAGCCATAATTGACATTAATTTACAGTAACTGTAAAGTAATTAAAGGTGCAAGCAGCTGAGTTTATTTTCTAGGGCTGCATGCTCTCTAGCAGTTGAATTGTACAAAGACCAAAACAGTTACCAAGTGTGTCACATAAGTGACAATGATAAAAGTCCTTTCTCCAGAGACACTAGACTAGCCTGTGGTCAGGTGTTACCAGGGAATGTGATGGTGTGTCAGGGCAGGCTTACCAAAAAGGCACATCCATCTATTTTGGCTTTATTCTTTTTTAAAAACTGATTTAATTGTTATTAAATGTATTTGAGACTGAATATTCAAGCAGAATAAATAGGTTATGCTTGAGCAGTCATTGCTGTTAGGACAGAAATATGTATGTGTGTAAGATTTCACTTTCTTTAATAATCTGATTAGCTGAAGGGGGTTTAATGGGAAATCCAGGTTTCTAGCTAATATAAAGCAGAAGAGGAAAAGATTTGTTATCTTATTTCTTAGCCTGTCTGTTCCTCTCCTATAACAGAATTTTCTGTCCTGTGTTTTCCAGCATTGCCTTCTAGTGACCATAGAGTAACTTTCTGCTTTCTCTGAAGTTGTTTCATATTTTAGGCTGAAAGCAAATTAACCTTTTTCTAGTTCAGCTTGATACTTCGTTCACGTACAGACAACTTTAACTAGCATCTGAAATCAGCTGTATATATTTCTGGGTAGTTGTCATGTCTTTCAGTAGTGCTTATTAATATAATGTTCATGGGGAATTATTGACGTTTTTCCTCAAGCTGTTTCCCTAAATATTTTTATCTTGTCTCCCAGTTTAGCAGAGCTTAGAATAATCTAAATTGAGATGGTTACTGACTCATCTTTACCATGCACAGCTTTTACTTTTCAAGTATTTGCTTCACTGACATTTTCAAACCTGAGTCTGTCTTCCTTTAAAACCAAGGCTTCACTGACAGAAAAGCTGACTTTGTCCTCTCCCGTTGCAGAGCTCCTCACCTGGGCAGAGAGCTGGTCTGCAAAGAGAGCAAGAAAACCTTCAAAGCCACGATAGCGATGAGCCAGGAATTCCCCCTAGGAATTGAATCGTAAGTCAGCGTTGCTGCCTCCAGCGGTGCTTGTGGGTAGGAAACCTGTTCATGTGGTTGTGAACTGCAGGGTTCTTCATATCCTCAGATGTGGGACTTGGCAGTTTAACACCTGCAAAGGAAGTCGTGCTGTTAAGCAAGGAAACTGTGAAATCAGAGCCCGGGGTGCTGGGGTGCCTGTTCCTGGAGGAGTCAAGTGCTTATCTTGCTGATAAGAGCAGGGATTTGACTGGTGTGTCAGTAACTCAGCACAATGCTGATGTGCCTGGTCCTGCAGAACTGTAGAACGTTTTTGCCCATAACAAGTTCTAGCACCAAGTGGTGTCCTCTAAACTGATACCGAACCATGCCAGGTCTCTTGTGTCTGTGCGGGGTGTGGGACTAAATGCTCCAGTCTGGTGTGAAATGAGGACAAGAAATTACCATCTTGATGTTTATTTGTACACCTGTGGCAATAATACAACATGGGTCACCAAGAACTGCACATGATGGGGCTGGTACTGAAGGAGAGAGATTGAAGCATGATGTGAATTTCCAGTTCTTTTAATCACCTTGCTCTTTGGGTCATTATTCTCTTTTCTGGAGGAAAAGCTTGTGGAACAAGAACTTGTTATGAAATTTGTTTTCCTTTTCAGGTTGTTGAATGTTTTAGAAGTAATTGCACCCTTCAAGCACTTTAACAAACTTAGAGAATTTGTTCAAATGAAGCTTCCACCAGGCTTTCCTGTGAAATTAGGTAAGAGGGCTACAACAAAGTGTGTGCACTGACTCGTGCAATGTATTCAGAACTTCTGCTGAGTTTTGGGAAAGAACACTTGTGGAAGAGAGTGTGGCTGCAGATTTCAGGAGAAGAGAGTTAAGGTGCTGGGAGTGACATGAGGTAGGAAATCTGCAGCTGAAAGGAATGTAGTCCCAGGTCAGGAGGAGGGCTCCTGTTATATTTGCACAGCTCTGTTTATAGAGGATTGAATTTTGGCTTAGCTCATTAAGTTAGCTCCTGGCAAGCCAGTTTTATTGAGGATAGCTCTTAAGTGTCCAAGCTCAATTCAGATTGGAAAAGGGTTAGATTTTAAAGCAAGCACTAAAAAGCCTGGTCATGTCATGTGGCTTTGCACAACTGAAGCTCACGTGTGACAAGGTTGTTTTTCCTTTGTGTCACCCTCATGCCAGTGTCCTCTGTTTTAACAGACTGATCTGGGTGTTCACAGCACCTTCGGTTTCCCTGTCCTCAGTCTGCATCAAGGAGGGAAAACCACTGAATTAATAATAGCAGTAGTTTTTTGAATGTTGTATTGAGCTGTTTGTCTCTGCACCCAGGGTGCATCTGAGTGTATTCTGAAATAACTTTCTTTAAACCACCTCCTCTTTTAAGAGCTTTGAGTTCCCATTATATGGATTTCTAAACAACCTTCTATGTCTTTAGCAAATCTAAAGTTACAGATCATAGAATGGTGAAGGTTGGAAGGGACCTTAAAGATCATCAGGTTCCCACCCCCCCTGCCATGGGCAGGGACACCTCCCACCAGCCCAGGCTGCTCCAAGCCCCATCCAACCTGCCCTTCACCACTGCCAGGGATGGAGCAGCCACAGCCTCCCTGGGCAAACTGTTCCAGTGCCTTCTTACCATCTAGGTGAAGAATTTCTTCCCGATGTCTAACTTAAGTCTCCCCTCTTTCAGTTTAAAACTATTCCCCCTTGACCTGGCACTGCCCTCTCTGGTGAAAAGCAGCTGGTAATTATTGGTAAGCCTGTATTTCTTGGCTCCTCACTGTACCATTCTGCTTCCTCTCCAGATATTCCTGTGTTTCCCACCATCACAGCCACTGTGACTTTTCAGGAGTTCCGTTACGATGAGTTTGATGACTCCATCTTCACTATTCCTGATGACTACAAGGAGGACCCCAGCCGCTTTCCTGACCTCTAACCCAACTGGAAGGTGCATGGTGAGCGCCACCACCAGCGTCCCACAGCGAGCCCATGGATGCACACAGCCCACAGGTAGAGAGCAGTGGGTCCTAAAGGAAGGGAGAAACTTAATAATCCAGAAGAAAAGGGAACATGCATCAAATGACTGATGTACTGACACTCACTCTAACGGGCATCTAGTCTAGTCCCTGATGTACAGCAAGTCTCCTGACGTGTCCTGCACACTTTTATACATCCAGTCTTGCAAGCCTGGTAGTCTGACACCTCGATGACCCTGAGAATACTTAACAGCTGTGAGGACTATCATTTGTTTTTAAATTTTTTACATTTCTTGGTGATACAAAAAGCACTCTTGGACCATTAGCATAAAAGTTGAAATGTCTTAGCTGGGTATTAGTCCTCTCAAACATCCCACCATACTTAAGATGACCATGTTACATTCTTTCAAGCTTTGTTTTCATGAATTGTAAACTATGTATCATGATGTATAGTTCAGTAATTTGAATGTTAGTTGAACGTATAATAGCAGGAATGCCTTTTCTGTAGATGAATGAACCAAATGGTAACCATTAAACAGTTGCATTGTCCTACTGCAATACACTTCAGAAACAGCATTGGCTCTGCAGGGAAACAGGTACCTCCTCCAGCACCTTAGTGCAGTCCATGGTGGTGCTATCCGTGTCTGAACCCTTCCCTTCTTCACCCAGCTCTTTGGGAATCCTCCTTCCTTGGCTCTGTGCTTAACTCCTCTTTGTTGTCCTGGCTTGGAAGTCCCAGCTATGTCCATCACGCTGTGTTGATGAGCATGCTCAGAGGTTCACTAGCTAGAAATGGTCACTTTTTTCTTCTTCTGTTGTCACATTCACTTAGGACACTTGCTCCAAAATGGTTGAGCACCCAGTAGGTTCCCTGGTGTTTGTCTGCAGCAGCCCCTCAAACACAGGATGTGTGTGGAGAGCTCCTAGCACTGTAGGCTCAAGCACTACATCTTCATGGAAGAAGGAGCTTCTATGTTTAACTGTGGTGCACACTGAACAGGGCTCACTTTGCAGGGTCTTAGTTGCAAATGCTGAGGATGTCTCCACAATCACTTCCTTCCTCTTCATATTTTGAGCAGGTAGATGTTTCAGTACTTTGGCTTCTTGAGCTTATTCTCATTCCAAGTGGTTCCAGTCTCCTAATCTGACAAGAATCCAGCTCTTTGGTTTGTTAGGAAGAATTTGTGCATAAGGCTAATGGTGCTATTTGTTTGTATTAAGAAATTTAGATTCAAGTGCTGTGGTGTAATTGTACAAAAATGTAAATATTTTCAAAGTTATATTCTTTGTGCACTGTAGGTAAAACCTTTTCTGAAAATCAATAGAGTTAAGTATCAAACTTTCTAATAGTCCCGGGAGAACCATCCCTGTGCTTAGTGAAGGTCACCACCCTCACTAACCATGCAGGTGGGCAGCAGAGGTGGCTTGGCATAAGGCAGCAACACTGACCTGTCAAGCACAGGACAGGTGGGCATGAAGGTTGGAAGCAGATGTTCTTTCACAACATCTGGAACACCCCTGTGCACACCCTGGTGAGGCAGCTCTAGGGAAGGCCAGTGTCCCCTCTGTGCAGAGTCCCAGTGAGTCACCATCAGAGGACAGAGGGGCTGAGAGCAGAGGGCTGAGGTTGGTCCTCCCAGCAGCACTGCACAGTTTGTCTGACAAGTGAGTGAGTTGCACCCTGCAGGCTGGGATCCGTGCACTGCAGTGACCAACTCAAAATCCCCCTGAAAATAGGTCTGTGGGGGGGAAGCAAAGGGAAATGTAGAACTGTAGTTCCTGCTGAAGTGCTGGATCAGCAGCAGATGTGGAACATCCATCAGGAATGACAAAACTTGTTCTTCTGAGTAATCATGAAGTCCTGAAGTGTTTCACATCTGAGGTAGCACCCGACACCCGCTTCCTGGGGAGCAGCTGAGCTCCTCAGCACGGGAGGGCAGGTGGAATAGACACCCAGGCCCCTGCCAGTGCTGGAGGGCAGGCCTGGCTGGCACTGGGGCCACCAGCAGGTCTCTGCTCACCCTCTTCCAGGCGCCCTTGCAGGGTGGGATGTTGAGTGTGGTACTGCTGAAAGGGGTGCTGTGCTGGGTGAGAAGCTGCAGCCAGGCAGGTGTTGTCAGGAGTTGCTTGGGAACTTCAGCAAATGCAGAATGTTTCTCCACAAGGTGAATGTTAGAAATCTGGTTTCTGGCTACTAGAGGGAAGAGCCATGTGTTTCATTTTACTTTGCATTTTTGGTTATTGCAAATGCCCATCACAGAGCTTGCTGACACAGGGAGCATAACGTAGCTGGAGCAGTGTTGTTCAGGCAACAGAGCCCCTGGATTCTGGGATTTACAAAAACCAACAAAGCTTATTGTGTAGCCTCACGTGAGAACAGGGTTTGTCTCCAGCTGCCTGTACAACAGCCCATGTCATCTTCTGGTGGCAAATGAGGTGTCTGACTCAAAGCCCACTGCAGTTTGTGGAAACGTTTCCTGTGGTTTCCACAGGCTCTGGCTGCAGATTTTACAGGTTTTTTAACCTTCATGATTACCCAGCTCCTGACTTTGATACATTTTAAGGTTTGCAGAAACTTTTTATAGTGGTTTGCTGTACTGAGGCTTGCTCTGGTTTGGCAGGTCAACAGAGGAGAGTGGATACAGATGTGGTGGGCTGTTGTCTTTTTACATGATCATGGTGAACATGCCCTGCTGCTGCTCCTCTTCCTGTGGGGCTGAGGGGTCTGATTCCACCTGGATTGCTCTTCCCAACTCAGTTTTTCCCTGTTCCTATCCCAGCCTCGTGGTGTCCGACCCTCTGAGCTGTTTCTCGGTACGTTTCCTTCCCACTGCAGGTGATGTGTTTTGTCTGAAACATTCCTAGTGAGGTGGTTTGAAACCTACACCACAGGGAGGCTTGGGGCAGGGTTTCCTGATGGATACTGTGCTGGAATGCTGGTGAGCCCAGGGTCCTTGGGCTGACCCCATCTTAGGGACTCTTGTCTTGGTGCAGCTGCAGCCACCCAGAGGCTTGAGGTGTGACACCAGCAGGGCTGTCCTGCTGACTGTTCACATGGATACCAGTGGTTTAGTCATTGGTCTCCTTGCCAGGGCCTGGCTGTGCTGGCAGGAGGTGTGTGTGTGTCAGTTGAGGTGTGTCTGCACAGCAGGTGGGTGACAGATACTGTGTAGAGGCAGCTGCTGTCCCCAGCTGTGCTGAGGGTACCACTGCCCTGTGCCACATCCCATCTCCTGCTCACATGGCTCTTGGATACCCCTTCTTTTCCAGTCAGGATTGATCTAGCAGATCTTTCCTTTTCCCCCTTATCTTTTCCTTCAGACCATGTGAAGGGCAGGGTTGGTCCTTGCAGAGTGAACACCCGCCCACAGCACCTTCCCAGGGGTTGTCCCATTTGCTGCTGCCCAGCAGGAAGCAGGTCAGCTTGGACTTGTTCATTTGCCTTGTGCATGTGTAGGGACAGTGCAGGGAGAGACCCTGGATTCCAGGAGTACCTGGGAAACTAACCACACCAGCTGAGGTGTTGGGTGACAAAGGGAGCGGGCACAGGCTGGGCAAGAATCAGTGTATCAAGATGCACACTGACACCGGGGAGTCTTTGAGGTGACAACAGGGCACGAGTGACACGTGTGGAGGAGGAAGCCTCAGGCTGTGGGAGACCCCACTGCTCAGAGCCTGGGGCACTGATCCTTTCTGATCTCACCACCTGTTTTTTTCTGATGGCTGCGAGGTTTTTTATGAAGTAAGTATTAAAAGGCAGCCATTCGTTTTGGTAAACTGAATTAAAAACTTGTTGCAGAAGAATTCCTAGGGTTGTTTCTTAACCAAACTGTTTTACTGGTCTTCCAAAATACTGCTTTAGTTTGGGCAAAGGGAATGTGTTTGCTTTTTCCTTCCAAGGAGCTGCTGTTCCAGTCACTGTACTCACTTTACTGCAATTCCTGATTTATGTATTGAAGCGATTTCTTACAGAAGAACCCTCTGGATATATTTGTGCTGGAAACCCACCTCCTTAAGTTGATCTTCAAGGCGACTTGTCTGTTTTTTAAATGTATCTGTTCTTGATTTGTAACTCATGCAAGGAGAACTGCATTATTTAATCTGTATTAACAAATTTCCTGTAATGCTGCCGTTTCACATTTATTTTCCTTAAGATTTGTAATTTTCATGGAAACAATGTCACATTTCTGCATTTTAGTAGTCGTCCAGTCCATGTTTTTAATTTACCTTCACTAAAAGTAATTTTTGGTTGTATCATTTGTTAGAATAAAGACCAAAATATGCTGTTTGATTCTGAAACTGCTCAAGATGTGAGAATGGAGCTTAACTCTCCTGTCACAGCACTCCTGGGTCCCCACTGCCCACATGCCCCTCTGAGCAGGGATTTCATCCCAGGGGACAAGATCACCCTGATACCTTCTCCCAGGGCAGTTTAGTAGTCAGTTTTGAAACAAAATTCTGCATTTTCAGTACAGCACTGTTCCTTACCCTCTGGAAAGCTCCAGGGTTTTATTGGGACTGTCTCATAGCCAGTGGAATAGCAGTGGTGGAGGGACAGGGACAGTAGCTTCTGGTATTTCTCTTGCCCTAAGGAGCTGGAGAGGTTGAGGAACAGTTCCTTGGGATGGAGGGAAGGCAGCCTTTTGAGTTTGCTGAACTGTTCAGTGATGACAAAAGTGTAAGTTTTATCTCCTAAACCAAGATTTTAATATGGTTTTGTCTTGTTGTGTTTTTTTTTTTTACTTAGAAATGCTGTCTGTCCTCCTGCAGCATCAGAAGTTGAGCTTGCAGAGCAGCAATGAGCACATTCCTCTGTAGTTAAGGATTTGCTAACTATTAAGATGTCAGATATACGAAGGGTAAGGAGAAAGCATGTTTGGAATTACAGAAAGTGCTTAAAATACTACCATAAAACCAAAGTTTTCAGAAGACTGTGCAGCTGTAGCCTGTTTCTTGCTCCCACACACCAGTACAGTGTGGGTGGCCACCAGCCTGGCTTCTGCTATCACCCAGTATTTTAAAATGAGCCTGACAAGACTCGTGAGGGACTTGGCAGCTTGGTCACTGGGAGGGTATGACTGAGCAAGACGTGAATTATTCTTCAGCTTAGGGTGAGTTATCCAGCAATGATGGCCCAGCATCAATAGCAGGAAGTGACTTTTTCCAGCTGGACTGTGGTACTTTGTTCTCATTAACATGAGTCATTTACACCCAAAAGGAATATGGCAGGAATGGAAGAAAATCAGTACTGAGTTTCATGGTGGAGGAGAAGGCCCCTCACTCTTCAGAGGCTTTTGGCCACCTTGCTGCTGAGGTGCAGAGGCACAGCTGGGCTGCTGGGGACCTGAGGGAAGGTGATGCAATCTGGGAGCAGCAACTCCAAATCCCCTTGGATACTGACATGTTTTGGGTTAGAACTCTGAAGAAAACTTACTGATGAAACTGACTTTTAGGGTAAGAACTCTGGTGGATTCCCAATAGCTGTTGCAACGGTTGATAGCTCCTGGGCTGTAACTGCAGCCTCCAGCAGAGCATCACTTGCCTGTGCTTCCCAGCTGCCATTCCCCAGCTTCACCTTTGGTCTATAACTAGTTGCCTCTCCCTGGCTGCTCTGGGAGAGGAGCAAGGTCCTTCTGCCCCCTTGCTCCCCCTCGCCCTTCCTGGCACAATTAGCAAGTTACTCATCGTGTTTCAGTGCATCTTTTGTCTGTGCCCCAACAACCCTCGCCACAAGTTGAAGTGGAAAACCAGGAAGTTGTCCCCATCAGATCCAGGTCCCAGCAGGGACACCAGAGCAGGAGCAGCTGCTGCAGGCTCAGGAGTGACCATCAGCCAGGCAGTGTGGAGCTACAGGCCTCAGGAGGTGAGCCTTGCTCTGTGGTAATTAGCAAACCAACTTCAGTTGCTAAAATGAAGGTGCTGTTGTGGCTGGGCGCTCTAACACAGGTGCCTGGGAGAGGAAGCTCTGGAACATGGCCCAGGGAGGGCAGGATGCTGGAGGGGTGCACAGGAAGGGGGCACAGGCCATGCCCTGGAGCCAGCAGCTCAGCCAAGGTGAGTGTTCACCCTGACAGCAACCAACCAAAATTAGTTACCTGTGTATCATTAGCAGGGGGTCTGAAGCCACACTCTTGTTTCTCCAGTCTGTACTTGGGCTTGGGCAGCTGCAGGAACACAGTTCATACATACCACAGGTTGGTGTGTTAGTAAAATCAACTACAAACAGTGTAATGTAATTACATGTAGCCCTGGACTTAACCCTCTGGCGCTCAATTCCCTGACTTGGTCCTTTGTTGCAGCACATGAATGACTTTCACAACAACAAGGGCTAAGGATCAAAGAGGTTGACTTTATTACTATAAATAAGTTCTTGTACTTCACATATAAATATCTTGATGACAACAAAAGGCACATCTACGAGGACACTGTGCACCTTGTCTGTGTCTAGGTTACAAGAACTATCTCTCTCCACTAGAAAGAAAAGCCCAGCACTGGCTGCATGACACAGACCTCTCTGTATTGACAAAATACTCGTAACAGTTGGTAAAAATGTACATTTCTACAAATTCTAAAAGTGACACTGCACACCTCACTGGCAAGTTCCACTTTGCCTGGGGCAAAAGGACAGTTTAGAAGGCAGGAGGTTTGACTTGTCAGATTCAAGAAGTTCAAGCACCACTTAAAATTTCATTCCAAGACTTCCTAATTTCACCAGGATGTTTCAGTTGACATGGAACAGCTACTTTGTACACACAAAACACTGCTTCCTGCTCCTGCCAGTCTCCTGTTACCATCCTGAAGAGGTGAATGCTCGTGTTTCCATGAAAATACAAAAGAGTTTTACAAATACGCATTTCTTTTTAAAAGTCCTTGTCCCTCAGTACCTCTAGATCCCCCTTTAAGCCCCTTCCCTTCACCCCCTCCCCCAAAGTAAAATAACTTCTTTAGTGTTAACCCAGTTAGCTCAGGCTGAGGTGGCAGCCTGCCAGCTTCATCACTGCACCCCCAGCTCATAAAGAGACAAGAGTTGTTGTGGCCTTTTGAAAACAGTAAAACATCCCCTCTCAGTGACTGAGGTAAGGTTTCATACATTCAGTGGTGTAAATAAATGCCAGCAGAGTTTTATAGGAACATGAGTATAAGTTTAAGGGTTTTATTATCAAAGTTGTGTAAAACAATTTCAGAAACTGTACATCAACATGGCACAGACTGTAGCCTACTTTTGTCTTCTTACCTGCACAAAAGTAAAAGCTCTTGAACTTCTGGAACTAAGAAAACAGCTTGCCTAACTACTCTGCATATAACATGGAATCACTGTGCATAAGGGTACTACTGCAGTGACAGTAAACACAAATTCATCAGTTTGTACAACTTGAGATCAAGTAAAAAGTACATTATCAAGTAGACCTGCTTTTAAAAGCATACCATGGCCAATTTTAAAATGCACTACCCTTTTGTCATGTGTTTTGCTCATCAACAAATAAAACGACCTGGGTTATGAGAAGTGCGCAAACCAACCTTTAATCACTGGGCACTGATCAAGCAGAAATTTTCACTCCCCGAGGCTCAAGAGGAAAAGTTACAAACCCTCACACCTCCCCTGAGATGGACTGGAACTGACATTAAAAAAAGCCCTCAAAAAGGTCAGTGCATTTTAACTTTGTTGAAGCCAAACAAAAACCACCAGGAAAAACAAACCAAACCAACCCCAGCCGCATGGCTTTAAAAAAACCAAACAAACAGAAATGGAAAAACTATCTCTATCAGAATGCTTATTTTCAGATGTACTTTTTTTTTTTTTTTGTGTAGTCACACTTAAGACCCTTAAGTAGCTCCACCACATCTGGGAGGGTGTAGGACATGTGGGATGTTTCTGCCACGACCAACATGCAGTCAGTGCATTCCTATACTGCTCTAGTACTGCAATGAATCAAACTCTAGAAACACTATCATAAGTGAGCTGATTGACTACAGGAGATCATACAACAAACAGTCCATGCCTGCTGTAGATGCATGCAGCTTTTTACTTTTGCTTGAAGCATCACCAAGTTAGTCAGAGTTGCTGGGCTAGCAATCCCTGTGGGCCAGAACAGGATGGTTACCTTTCTAGAAAGCGAGTTAGTATCAGGAGATTTACAAACCAGGTATAGCTCAGAGCTGTATACATCTAGATTTAGGATTAACAAGTACAGCATAAAAGAATCACACAGGAATGACACTGATGCGTGTCTGCAGCCGTGTTCACTGCAAAGGCCGAGCTCAGTCACTCATGTCCATGTCCTCCTCGTGGTGGTCATCCCCGTTCACCTTGGATTCCCTTGCCGAATCTCCGCCTCCCTTCTCAGCCCCGGACTCCTTCACTTTAGGGGAGGAAGAATCTGCTGTTTTCTTCTCTTCCTTCTTCTCCTTCTCGCTGTCGTATCCTTGTTCTTCTTCGTCATAATCCCTTGTGACCTGCTTTGCCGAGATAGAAAAACACCAGTAAAACTTGCCTTGCCAGGCCCTGCGGGCTGAGGGCGCCCAGGCCGCGGGGGGGTTTTTACACATACTTTCACATCCTTATCGCTCTCCGATTTCCGCTCCCGATCCTTCTCCTTGTCTTTGCTCTTCTTCTTCTTGCTTGTTGACCGCTCCCTCTCATCTCTGCTTCTCTCCTTGTCTTTATCCTTCTTCTTCTCCTTTTTATGTCTGCAATGATGAAGCGTGTAGAAGAATTAAAGCCACCATCACACCATCCTGTAACCAGGACACAGACCGTGCCCAGACCTTTGCCCATTACGGATTCTAGGTCGCCACAAATCTAAAGGAGAAACAGCAGCGTGCAACTAAGTCTGGGTTGGAAGGGACCTTAGAGATCATCCAGTCCCACCAGCCCAGGTTGCTCCAAGCCTCATCCAACCTGCCCTTCAACACTGCCAGGGATGGGGCAGCCACAGCTTCTCTGGGCAGCCTGGGCCAGGCTCTCCCCACCCTCAAAGTGAAGAACAGACAGTATTTGCTTTCAGTAAATAACCCAACATTCCCATTCCTCAGCTCTGGACCAAACACAACCACCAGAAGGTGAAGGCCATGTTAAGAGCAGGAATGCTGCAGCATTTCATGAAGGAGCACCCCATGTTCCACGTTTAGGCGGAGAGGATCACAAAATGCCCAGGCCCACGCAAAAGTCAGTTGACTCCAACTGTACAGAGCCAGATGGACTGGGAACTCAGGTATCTCTGCCCTTCACCCCTGGAATACCACACGCTGGGAGTTCTGGGCACTAAGGGAGAAGCTCTATGCTTGAAACCAATAGATGCTGATAAAACGTAGCAGGCAGCAGAGATCTACTCTCTCTCTCAAGAAGTCAGCCTATGGGCAAGGTGTAAGGGACAAGCCACACCCCTCCCTGCACCCCAACCCCTCCACGATCTCTGCTATGATTCACACCCAGGAACCCTCCACCCAGACACCTTTTCTTCCTCAGCCAAGAGCCCCACTGACCTCCGTGGAGATGGGGACCGGGACATTTTCCTTTTAGGAGACCTGGGCTTCTTGGGTGACCGGGACCCACTCCTGCTTCTCCTGCGTCGTCTTTCTCTGCAGGAAAGAGAGAGCAAAGCCTTGGGTTTTTTCTTTCTTTCTTTTGGGTTGGTTTTTTTTTTTAAAGCTACAAATACACCTCCAGCTCCAAACCCAGCACTGCTCCCAAGGTAGTACCTATGTATAACTTCAAGTGGATCTTGTCTACTAGCAAAGCCCACACAGCTGCTGAGCAGTGGAGCAAGTTCTGTTCCACCCCCACCTCCACGAACAAATGCCCAGCTTAGCCTCCATCAGGGACACCAACCCTTTCGCCAACAGAAACAAACCAGTTTGTTCTTGTCATGACTGCAAGTTAGTTCTGGAAGTTTTTTTAAACCCATAGATCAGGAAAGGGTTTCTCAATGACCTCAAAACATCATCCTCCCTTTGATACAGAGCAAGGAGAGACCATTCAAAGCTCAAACAACACCCAGAAAATGACACTATCAGGGAAAAATAAATCATCTTCTAGACAGAGGCAGAGGGAGCACACATGCACTTGTGCATACACCCAGTGTATCCACCACAGAACCATCATCCTGTTGCATGCAAGAATGTTCTTTCTACTGAAGTGGATACACCCTGCTGGAAACAGAGCCCATGGAAAACACTCCTTTTACTGTACCTGCTTGTGCTTCTTGATCGTCTGGTTGTGCTGTAGCTTTTGGGGGGAGTTTTAGAACGTTTCTTTTCTTTCTCTTCCTTCTTTTTATCCCTTTTAGTAAAACACAGATTTAAAGTTTAAGTAATTTTCAAACTATTCAAGTAGGATCCACTGCTTTAGCTACACAGGAAAATGAATGAGGACATGATGGCTACACTGGATGGCACATGGTGCCTAGTATTTCTGGGGCCAGTCACCTTAATTTGATGGAAACAATAGAAATCATCTACAGCAAAAAAAAACCCAGCTCTTTATAGCTCCTGTGTATGAACAACACAAAACCTGCAAGTCCAGGTGCTCCCATTTCCTGCTTCCCAAAGGCAGTGACTGGGTGAGTCAGCTCATGCCTGCTGCCTCTGCTGCCCCCTGGGCAAAGCCGGATACAGAATTCTGTGAGATGGTACAGGAGACTGCGACTTTAACAAGAGCCACTAGTTCCTTCTGCCCTAGGTTTTCTGTTTAGTTCCATTTGTTAGTTTGTTTTTAAATTAAGCTCCTACATCTCATCATTTCCAGCAAATAGAATAACTTTATTGAAGCAATTACCTGGTTTTGGATGTGCTCCTAGACCTTCTGCTTCTCTCTCTGGAATGAGATCTTCTTCGCCTTGGACTTTTCGATCGCCTCCTGCTTCTCGATTTGGAATGGGACCTTCTCCTTGACCTGCTTCTGGACCGTCTACCAGGGACACAGCACACAGGGGAAGAAACACATGGACTGTGACAGGCTGTTCAGAACCCATGCACTCAGTGTGAAATTATTGTCATGCACAAGGACATGGAAAACCAAGACAGGAATTTAAAAAGCAGCCAAGGAGTCACACTGAGTCCAACAAGGAGATGGGAAAAGGAAGGGCACAAGCACTGAATGTCAGAACAGTGCTGCCCCCATCAGCTCTCTCTCTTCTCCTTCTGAGAGAACATGTGTCCCTCTGTAGAGAAAAACTGGTCAAGTTTGTGTGCAGGAATGTTCAGAACACTAAGCCAAACAGAAGCCAACTGTTGAGGGTGCAAAGAGCAAAGCAGCACCAATGGGAAGGCCATGGTTAAAACGAAGAGCAGGGGCACCCGCTGCGTAGTTGAGGCTGACAAAGCAACAGCACCAACCAGCCAGAAGCACTTCTGGTGGGTAGGACAGCATGAAGATTGCTGGGCAGGACACCCACACAGACCTGGTCTCCATTAAAATAATCACCTAGAGAATTCTGGAACAACTTTTCTCCCAGCTACTTCTACTAAGCTGTTTTTGCTGCACATACTAGAAACAAACAGCCCAACTGGGAAACATTCGTGGCACATCAGGGAAGTCTCCCAGTACTGGGTTTTAAGATAAATCATAACCACCACAGGAGCACACTGGAAAGAGACTGAGGCAAGAGCAGAGCTGTAAGCAAGTGTTGTTCAAGGACAGCCTAGGATGGCTTCCAAGAGCTCACAGCAGTCAGGGGTGTGTAAAGCCAAACCTTGTGCTGAGGTGTTTCTCATCTGCTACAAATTCAGTCCCTTGTTTCCTGTACCAGACAAAAGCACTGCTAGGGAAGGAAGCCACCTCAGTCAGTGTCCTGTTCTTACAGCTCCTGAAGTTATTTCTGCAGCAGTTTCAGGTATTTCTGAGGTAGTTTTTGCTATCACCTCTCCCCCAATTTCTACAAACACAGAGGTGGGCCTCCATCTCACACTGCAGCCCAACCTTCATTTGCACTCTCCTCCTGTCAGCCTCCATCGGTGAAGAGTCACTTCCAAGAAGTATTTTTGCAGGAATTCTTTCAGCTATGTGGGATTTTTTTAAAAGCAAAAAAGCCACCTACCTGTGTCTAGATGAAGAAGGTGTCCTCCTCCTCCTCGAGCGTGATCTTGACCTTGAATGCCTTCGTTTTTCATCTTTTTTGTCTGGGTTAAAAGGGAAAAACACAGTAAAAAAACCATGTTCTTGTAGCTCTCAAAAAGATTTTATAAAGGAAAGGAAGTTGGACTTCACACTACAGATAGAAGTATGATAAAGGAAACTCAGGGAATATTTTGACATTTGAAATGAAGCCTCACCTTCATCTTTTAAGAAGAGTGAAGACATGACAGAGACACGTATGTGACATACAACAACAAAGTTACAAACAGAACTGAAGAAGTTAGAACTCAGAAAAAACTTAAGTCAGTTGCAGGGCAAGAGAGTCTTGTTAAAACCTCAGAACCTGCTCTTTTGGGGAGGGCTAAAGAATCTCTCAAAATATTTGAAATTCCCACAAATAAGCCTCAAGCAAAACAATCAACGTGTTTTTCTGGTTGAGCAAAAGAACAGGGGCTCTGTTCTGCCCTGAACATGATCAGGAGACTGCAAAACTGTATTTTTAGTGTTCTAAGTTACTTATAAAATCTGTCAGATCAAAGATTTGTGGATGAATTGCTGCACCTTATTCCAAAAGAAAATCACTGAAATAAGCTACAGAATGATTACTTACACTTTCACTGATCAGGCATTACAAGAAAGTAAATAATCCCCAGGAACAAACACCACCAGGATGCCAAGGGGTTAAGTCACCTGTGGTTTCCCAATGCAAGCTCAAGTAGGGGAAGCTCAAGCACTTTCCCTTCTCAAATCAAGTGAATCCAGGGAAAAGCACCAGCTGATCAATTCCCTGCACCATTCTGCAGGGCACATGCAGCACTGACCATTAAAAACCTGCCAACTGTAAGTGAAGTCACTACAGAAGATGAAAGCTGTAAGCCAGTATCTTGCAGACCAAAAGCTTTTAGAATTATGCTACATCAAAAGGCCACCTGGAACTGGATGAGGAATTCTAGGATTCACCATTACCTGGCTCTATAGCAGCAGAAATTAAGGACTGTGCTTCTCGTACTCTTTTCATAGCTTCTTCTATTTCTTTACTGGAGGTATCTGATTTCAGACTTGGTGAAACAAGACCTGCAGCTACATGGTTCAACCTGCCAAAGAAAAAAGCAGCTTAGAAACTCGTATCAAGTGCTATAATCATCCCTGCTTGCTGTCCCCAACAGAACAAAATGAGCCTTTTTCTGAACACTGAAACACAAATCAGCAAACATTTTCCTCCCAAGTACTAAGATGTGTTGTTTTTTTTATATCTTCTGACAGCTCTAACGTACATTGACACAGAACAGAGTCTGCACCAGATCCCTTAGACACTGTTTGACTTTAATTAGATCCATCAGGACAAAGACTGGATGACAACAGACATTCCCAATATCAAGTGTGCTGCAATACAAGGATTTGTAAACACTGCTGCTTACTTTGGATCCACTGTGCTCATCAGTTTTAGGAGCTGATCTGCTGCGAGAGACTGTGAGGGAAAAAGAAAGAGGAGTTACCACCATGCTGGAAGCTGTGTGTGCTGGAGAGATGATCTATCTCAAATGCACCCTCAGCAGGGGCTAAAACTAGAAGTCTCTACAGATTTAAAAACTAAACCAGACTCCAAACAAAGTAGAGAGGGAAAGACACCTTGTTCTGTTTCAAAACTTGTGGATGGTGGTGATGGTGAGAACATCACATTTAATATACTGGTGAGCATCAAAAGCACCACGTATGTTAGTGAAGCTGCCTATGTGCTAGGGACAAAAAGGAAAATGTTAGTGTGTGACATACCTGAGAGTTTAAGTTTGCTCCAGGAAGCCCAAGAGCAGCTAGGGCAGGATCAAGAGCAGGAGCTCCTAAAGCAGCTAAAGGAACAGCACCAATCTGTAAGGAAGACACCAATTAGCCAAGGCCACATTCAGCTGATAAAATACTTCAAGCTACAGGAACTTACACTAAGGTCAGCAAGAGTATTTCAGGTCTCCTCATTCAGATATTCCAAAACTTGGTATAGGAAAGATTCTTCTTTCAGAATTCTAAAATGAAATTAGTTTCCTCTGCTTCCCAGCGGGTAGGGAAAAAAGTTTTCCAATACATTCAAGAAATAGTCTAGAATGACACTCTTCTCCAGTGTTAAAAAAAAATCCATTGTTAAGTTTCTAAGCCAACTAGCACCTATCTACATCAATTCAGAATTTAAATTAACATGTTTCATGTTAAAAGACAAAATAATATGGCTACATCTCTACAGATTTCTCAATTTTGGTTAAATCTGACAAATGGGTAAAAAAGCCACTAGAAGAATAAGAAGCATGACAACATAGGTCTAAATTCTTTAAATTCACCTAGAAGCCTCGTTAAAGAACCTCATTTTTTGCCCATTTAAAGTGAGTTGATCAAAATGTCCAGTGAAACAAAACACACACTGTGCTGCAAGCACATGATGGGATGGGAATCCAACGCTGGTGCTGGGAGGCCTTGCCCTCCTTTCCCTCTGGCACTTGAGACTCATTTGTCAACCAGTCCAAACCCACTGAGCCATCTCAGGACTTATTTTGTGCTCCCTGCTAACACAATAATCCACCAAAGGATCTGATGAGCTCCAAAGCCAGCACAGGAGCAGCAGCAGGAGCACGTAGCCAAGAGCAAGGGAGCAGAACCTTCTGCTTTCTGCCAGGGAGTTCTGCACTAGCTGATCTCCTGAAACTGCACAGGCTTCTCCCCGCAGCCTCAGAAGAAAAACCTCACTAATCCCAGACTGATTCCGAGAGTATAAACTACAGCTCCAATTCATGTTCACCAAGTTAATGCCCAACTCTCAGTAGCAATCCAAAGTTTTCCACAAAGTGGAGGTGCTAAATAGGTTTTCCCATGGAGTGGGCTGGGAGCAGGCTGGGATTCAGAGTGGCACAGCTGAAACCGAGACAAACAGTTCCTGGTGAAAGAAGAAATCTTCAACACAGTATTTATTTGTTTCTCCCATCCCTTTCCTTGAGTTTTAAAGTTAAACTTCAGACTTTTCCCTCTTTGTATGCTTAAAAGGACTTTCTGAACAACTCACTGGCAAGTCCATCTTTCAGGCAATCAGAAATCTTAACAGAAACTCCATAAGCACAAGCTGAAGTAGATTTGAGAACTACAGAATTAATGAAGCTTCAATTAAATTGCCTCTTGTAATTTGACTCTCTATTCTCTAACAAGATATGTGCTTAGACCAAAACCTTTTGCACAATGTATTGGTCTTACTGTTCATCTTCCAGACCGGTTCTGGTGTGTTTTGGTAACAAAACACAGGCTACAACTTTTTCCCCTCAGCTGGAGTATTACCAGGAGGTGTCTCCACAGCATGACAACTCCTTCAGCTTCAGGAATTAAGAATCTAGCAGCTCTCTCCTGCTTGCCAAATCTGTCAGTGGGCATACAGGGGATAAAAGGGGGGAGAGAGAGATGATCACAGGGCCCCTAAGATTCCAGAAATATCATATTAGGGAAATAAGGTGTCCCATCTAGCAGCTCATCATTGTTTTGCCACAACTCTTTCAGACAGCTCCAACAACCCGTCAAGGTATCTAAACTAGAACATTCTAGGAGTCAGCATTAGCACATCAGTTTATTTCTCCTGGAAAAAAACAACAGCAAGTAAGTTACAATCTAACAGAATTAATCTAATAGTTTCCCTTGGCTTCAGCCTAGCAGGAAAGCAAGCCTACCTGAGAAAGTGGGTTGGGAGTGGGCAGGAGTCCACCTCCAGGCAGCAGACCTGCCACAGCATTAGCTGGTGCCAAGAGAGACAAAGCCTTAGTTTCATCAGGAATAACTCCTGCAGAGAAATAGCCTCGCATTAGAATGCATTCTGTTTCAAAGGCAGAAAATACACAAATACACCCAGAAAATGTCTCCCTGATACACCACCTGAGTTTGTTGAAAGTACTTATGTTGGCTAAAATACAAAGCTTGATGTCTATTAATATTTATCATTAACTTTTTTGTCAGAATGAAACTTCAATGTGTGAAAATTTGACTGTTCCTTTTTCTCTACAAATGGTTAAGTTTCTAGAGCAAAAAAATAGCACAATACACACTACTTTTTTTGTTAACACTGCCAAGATTTCATCACCTGTACTCGATTTTTAAGTCATGAACCAAACGTAAGCAAGCACAGTCGGTTCTCCAGGGGTGTGCTCTCAACTTTCAAAAGCTGTTTTATGAACAACGACTCGTGTCGGCTGCTTCACTATAAAGCACACAGAAAAATCAAGATACACAAGACAAAAAAAGTTTGATTTAGGGGTTAATAATATGGTACAGTTCACTATGTTTTCTTTTACACCTACCATATAAATTTTGCAAAACTTAAAAGAGAAGGTATGGAACTATTTTTGGTTGAATCAAGCGTAGGGCTTTTGCTGACTTGACAAATGAGAGTCTCTGCAGCTCTCCCAATGCTGGCTGTGTGTGCCTGGGGTGGCTGGTGCAGACATACAGTGTGGCACATTCCTTACCTGTGCAGTAAAATGCATTTGTTCCAATATGTGCCATGCTTATTGTACCAAGAATGCTGCTACATTTCAGAAGAAACTTCTGGCCCAAAATCTTGCAGCCAACTAAGACAAGTGTCTTATTTTACTGCCTGCTCTGCACATAGAATTGTAAGGGTCCTACCATGAAACAAGCAATTATGTAGGTATTTTTTATTCTATCCAACAGCAAAAGCCCTATACAGATGGATTAATTTGTTAATGTGCCCAAGCCCCCAAAATGAGAGTTCAATAAAACAATTTTACTATATAGTTGCAAATACCAGTAGTGTTTCTGTAATACACATTAAGAAACTGCATCTCATCATAAAACATACAATATGTACAGGGCACTTAAGAGAAACTGGATAAGCTGCAGAAGAAAACTGTTGGGTGGTATTTTCAGCAGGGCCTGGTATATAGTTCAGGCTGAACCAGGGAAAAGAACTGTAAAACACAACAACAAAAAAGAAAAACCACTGTTAAATAAAGGTAATGGTTCCTTCCACCTATACTGAGAAGTGCCGATAATATAAACAAATGTATAATACACAGCACTGATAGCTTGCTTGTGTCATTGAGCTGTCATCAATTTAGATACCAAAAGTTATGGAGGGAGAGGGGGGGAAAAAGGTCATTTAGATAAAGGGCATTAATGCATAAATATATTAACAAACCTACAGAGAGATTATGGGGTAATTTTGCATGCAAAATTATGTCTCAGAGGATATTTATAAATTAAATCTAAACATTTCAAATTAGTGCAACTACAACATTTCTGGCATCTAAATACAAATCCTCAGACTTATCTTGAGACACCTCATAGAAGATCTGCATCCATTAAAAAAAAAATTCATGCATCTGATCCTCTAATTGTTTTAAAAAAATATTTAGAAATAAATAAACTACAATTTTAAAAAAAGCAATGAGGCCCCTCACCAGTTAATTTTCATGCTTCAAGAGTTTTTTTTACTGCTGCTTTGTTAGAACCATGAAATACTGCATGAATGTGTAGAAATGAAAGAAAAAGAAACAGACAAAAGAAACAAACATTAACCAAAGAACCTAGATACCCCCCCCAGCCACCTTTTAATCTTAAAGAGTTCCTTCCAAATCTAGGAATATCAGAGAGAAAATTACAAATACTAAACCTTACCGTAGCCTTTGTGTATAGTTCTACAACACAAAGCAACAGCCAACACCAAAGTGTCTGTTATGCTAAACCTGGAGTGCACTTGCGATATAGGGGCAATTATTGCACTAAACAGACAACAAACATTCACTTTAGTGACAGGCAATATTCACACAATTATCACAACAGAAAACCAAGGGTACAAGGCCCCGTTCAGCACAGTAGTTAAGCACATGCCTGGCATTAAGCACATGAGCAGTTTCATGATCTTTTTAAGAATCTTGCTGCTTGAACAGCTTGTTGAATTGGGACCCTGGCAGGATGTGTTTGCAGGGAAAAGGGTTCTCCAGGACAGAGACCAAGGCATATGATCCCAGACCAGGGGCATCACCTTATGGGCTGAACATATCTCCTGGGATACGCCCGGTTGTTGTGCCAAACCCATCAACATGCTGAACTAGAACAGCACCAGAAACGGCCCAGGAGGAACTCCTTGATTTAAACGAGCCCATTAAAATATTCTACTTGATTTAATTTTACTTTCTTTTACAGAATCTGAACCAAAGCTACTGGGCAGATTTCTCTGTGTGCCAGATTTATCCACCATCAAGCACCATGGACAAAAGTCAGACTGACAAAGAGAAAAACGTTTTATCCTTACTGGAGAAGTTAAACACCAACATTTTTTACCATGGGCCTTGGTGAGTATTTCAGAGCTAACTCAGACTGCTGCTGTATCCAGCTTTAATACAAAGATGAGGACAAGATGCCTTTCAACTGTGCTATTGTATCTAAACTAGCAAAAGCAGAAGCAGTAGCTCAGTGGCAATTTCAGAATGTGTTCTGCCCCCTCAAAAAGCAGCACATCTCAACCAGAGGTCACGCTGCAGATTCCTACACTCCAGAAATTAAGTTTTCATATCTCTTAAGTTTAAGGAACACAAAGACAGCTCCCCAGGCCTCCAAAGACAGCCTACAGCATTGCAGTGTCTCAGTTACAGGCCTGATCCAGGCCATCTATCACATTTATTACTGTAGTATGACTTAATCTGCAGAGATTGCATTTAATTCAAGCTACCTGGGAAAACCCATTATTTCAGAAGCAAATCAAGAAACAGTACAATGGAAATAAATTACTTCTAAAGCAAGTCTAGAAGAGTTTTAATAAGACTTCTGTAAGAAGAGGTGTCTTCTCAGCACTTTGTTTTTAAGGTAAGTTCCAAAAACCCTGCTCATTGCCTTTCAAATTACTGTAACACCCTAAAATGTAAAAATAAAAAGAAGAGAAAATGTAGTTAACAAGTGGTTACACCAGGAAAACACTTGGGGACTTGAGTGCTTGCTGGCCTTTAGTTAATGTCTAGAATCCCCTGTAGCTGCAGAGGACCCACTGTTTTTCAGTCATCTGGAAGGGCTTTGCATTTGCCTTCTCCACTACAAAAATCACACACACAAATAACAGAGAGAAGAGTTTATTATTTAGTGAAATTCTATAAAATATATCAAAGGATGAACAAGAAAACTTGGAATAAAATACTAGTACCAGTGCCCATTTGGCACCTCTTGGAAGATCTCACTTTCAAATTAAATCATAATTATTCAAACCCTTGGTATACTGGACTTCTCAGCGAGAGCGAGTGCCTTTCAGGGGAGCTCCCAACTAAACACAGCAGCAGCAGCTCTTAAAGAGACATTCATCTGCTCCCCCAGGGAGGGAGAAGCCATTCTCATGAAGAGATTTATGCCTACATGGAAGTGGCAAACAGTTATTAAGGCAAAATATCCTTAGGATGTTGACCTGCTGGCTTACCTCTGTTTAGGCAAATGTCTCATTGAGACAGACAAATAGCAAAATTTGCAAATAATTCTGCCTAAAATGTTAATAATCTAAACTTAAAGACACACAAAACCAGGAAGAGGTAAACTTTCCACTTGAATTCAGTGGCACTAGATTAAAAACAATTATTATTTAATCCATGGGCCAATGGCAATATACCAAGGGTTTAAAAATGTGAATCTCTTACATGTTTGACATTTGACTAACCCTCACTTTTTGAGAACTATACTGAAATGAAATGCCATGGTATGGTGGCTTCATAGGCCATTAAACAAGTCACAAACCTTCTGCATAGGGTACGACTATCAGGGCTCTGTCAACGAACACAGTGTTTGTCAGATGCTGGGCCACAACTGCCGAGTCGGGATCGTGGAACTTTACAAAACAGACACGCGATGAAACAGGCAAAGGAGAATCACTGGAAAAGAAAGAAAGAAAAACCTTGCTTAGCTGGGGGCAAGCCTGGCAGTATGAAGCTTCTAACTCCCGTTGTCTCCCCACTTTCACCAAGCCAGGGAGTCACAGGGGGCCCCACAAGGACACAGTTTCAGGTTTTGTATCAAACAGCATTTTGTGTGACCACAGGTTGGAAATGACACCGAATAAAGACAAGTGACTGTACAAGTGCAGGAAGAGTTTTACTGCCTCGTTTGTGACTGGGCATTAACTCTGTTATGCACAATGCATCTGTGACCTAACACCTCAACACCAATCAGTTTTCATGACCTGCGAGAAGGGAAGGAGACAAAGAAAAACTTTGCTCCAGAAAAAAGTGACCTACGACGTATGATGCAGAAGCCACAAAAGTCAAGACATTTTATACTCTCTGCTTTGGGCCTCAAATTACTTATTAAGGTAAATTATGAAACAGAAAGGGTAGTGATTAAAAGATGATCGTCATGTGACAGGTCTGTCCCAAACCTCCACAGCTCACAGAGAGCCTCAGTCAGCAGAGCTGCACAAAACACCTCAGAACTGAACAGTTCTGCCTGCAAGTACCAGAGGAACAAACCAGCCTGAACAGGCAGCTCTGAAAAATATTCCCAAGTTCTTCATGACAAAGATCTACCCTTACTAACTAGATTCCCAGTTACAAGACCAGCTCTTCAAAATGCATCCCACTGCCAAAACAGTTTTATCTGGGCTGAAGAACGTTGCTTGAGTCTCTAAGCACTCCAAGTGCAGAGTTGTCAGAGTTCAGGAGAAAGGAGAAGGACTTGAACACCAACAAGGCAGACATCCAAGGTCTATTTTTGCTGGTCCATGTTACACAAACTCAAAAATTGCCCTAAACATCTACTTTATCGTACTTGAAATTTAAACCTGATGTTAAAAACTACATTGGAGCCATCATATTGCAGCTTTTAAAACATTAACATTAGAAGCATCTACTTTATCTAACACTGTGCAATTTAATAAATTGGAAAGTAACACTGTAGCAATAAATGAAACGGAGCTGGAAATACTGAAACTCTTAACTCTTCTGTACCTATGAATACACAACAGCTTGCCAAAGTGGTGCCATTTCTTGACCCACTTGCATTAAAACCAAAGAAGCATTAACAGAGCACTTAATAAAATCACAGCAGCAAAACTGTGAAGTAAATCCAGGAGTTATGGCACACTGGAATGGCATACTAGGTTCTAAATAATAATCAATGTGTTACATAAAGGCAGTAGAGCATTGCAAACATTCTTACAACGTCTGTGATAAGGTGGGAACATGAAGCTGAATCGATCCTGTCTGCATCCATGAGCAGCCCTGTGTGCTCCATGGCACAGCTGACTGGGCCCACGTGCCCTGGCTTTCCATACAAACTGGTGTGCTGGGTTTTTAAAAACGTACTTCCAGTCACTCTTAACAACCAAGCTGCGGCTGAGCAAGATTCATCAGGAACAGAACATTCCCAACAGTTACCAAAAAAAGGCCGCAGCTATTCTATTTCACCAGAGACCAAAAAATGCAGCAATTCTCTCTCAGGCATCGTGCCCACAACTGCCGAGACACACGAGGAGCTCCTGGGCTTGGTCTCTGAAGAACATTCCTACTCTGGAGTGCAGCAGGTCTGAACACAGCAGGTGGAAATCCAACCTTTGGATCAAAACCTCCAACTACTCACTGCACCAAAGCTCCCTCCTATTGCAATCAGCATCTTGAAATAGTAACTCTGATTTTTAAGGGATAATTCTGCCTCTTATATAAACACTAGTACTGGCATTATTCCTGCTGTAGAATCAGGCTGGAGATTGGAATAGATTGTCCATGCAAGAGATGTTCTTCAACATTACTATGTTCATAGGTGGGAAGAAACAAGAGTTTAAAACAACCAACCCAAAGAAAAGCCAACTTCCCCAAAACAACCAACCCACGTGGTACCAGAGCCCCGGGCAGCTCTGTACAGGCAGCAACACAGAGGAAATGACACAAAACCTCCTGAAATAGCACGTTAAAAATTAACCCCAGTCCAGAGCAGTGCCTGCTCCACGGCCTTTATAGATGGTTTCCAAAAATGCTCCTTTTCCACCAAGACATAAGACTCTTGAATGAGGATAAACAATGATGTTCACCTCAACAGTTCTTCAGTATTTCCTACACCTCCTGCACCAGGTCCACTCAGTTACCCTGTCTGTCCTGTTCCCTGTTAATTTCTTCAGTGGCTTTTCTACAGCTACAACTTTTCCATAAATACTAATAAATCTTCAAAGCATCCCCACAAGATGAAGAGGCATTATCGTTCTCTTCCAATTAAGGCTTTGAAATACAAAAGAAGTTTCAGCCAAACATTTTCTGTGATTTTTGGTGCTCCAATGTGAGCTATCTGGCACCTGGGTTACTGGAATTATTTGCATCCTGTTGCCTGTTCTCCCTGCTTTTAAAGGCAGCCCACCAGCTCCCGGGGTCTTGCACCAACAAAATGACCCAGCTGAGGTGACGGGAACAAAGGAGGGAGACACCAGCAGCCAGAGGCAGGAGCCCAGCCCTGCCGTGGAAACAAACTTACCCTGATACCACCCTAGTAACCTTTTAACAGGTTAGTTAATATGTATTGAAAACTACAAAGTTTCATGAACGGAATTCACACAAAATAACCTTCCCTCAAAATAGGAAAATACAGAGCAGCACATCAAGTAGCTGCATCTGTTTAAAGGCAGGTTCCGTTGCTGGCTGCCAGGCATGAATGGTTCTGCCATTCAATACAGCCCAGCTACTCACAAGGCAACTCATGTCTGGAACTGTCCCTCGATTCCAGTTACTGAGACATTCCCTTCCCTTATATGCTTCAGTTTCCAACACGAAACTGACAAAACCCAACCCAAAGCAAGAAACTGCAAGAACACCAGAAATACCGTTTCTGAATTTGCAGGGTGGGTGAATTTTCCTGGGTTTGTGCTAGGAGGGACTGACAACTCCATGATGGAAAAGAGAATGCTCTCCGAGAGCTTCCTCCCCCCAAAGAAAAACAGGAAACCCCAAACAGTCTTAGGTACTAAAAATAATCGACTGTATTCTTGTTTGATTTCTCAACAAACCAGCCATCCACGTTCATCCTGGCAAAAGGGAAGCTTTTTACTTACATAATGCATGTGCAAGAGATCAGCAGGAGGTTCATGGTATCAAGGTAGATCAACACGAGGTTCTTACAGGACTATTACTCAAGCTGGCACGACTAAACCCAACATCGACACCCAACACACGTAACGAACGTTGCACCGCCTCTGTGCGATTCCCTGCCCGTTCGGCACAGAGCTCTTTGCAGGAAACGCACGCTCCTAGCAGCGTTTTGCTTTTAAGGCCACCCATCCCCCGGGGGCTGCGGGGGTGACCCGGCGGGATGCGGGCTGGGCAGCCCGGGGACCAGCCGTGCCCTCCACCGCAGGCATCCCGCCTGCACCCGCGAGCTCCTGTCTTTTCCCCGCAACGTAATCACGCGGTTAACTACAAGGGTGACGAGCACGCAAGCTCTCGGGGAGCTGGGTGCGGAGCCAGGCAGCGCGGCTCGCTGCCCGCGGCTGGGCTGGGCTGGGCTGGGCGGGGGATCCGCCGAGGCCCGAGGCCCGAGGCCCGAGGCCCGAGGCCCGAGGCCCGAGGCCCGAGGCCCGAGGCCCGAGGCCCGAGGCCCGAGGCCCGAGGCCCGAGGCCCGAGGCCCGAGGCCCGAGGCCCGAGGCCCGAGGCCCGAGGCCCGAGGCCCGAGGCCGCCATGGAGGCGGGAGGCGGGCCCGGGGGGAGGGGAGGGCGGCGGGAGGAGGCAGGGGGAGAAGGCCGCGGCTCGCTCACTCGGGGGGGAAGAGGCGCAGCTCCTCGATCTTCCCGAGGAACCCGAAGAGCGTCCGCATCTGCTCGGAGCTGGCGCTGGGGGAGACATTGGTGACCTGGATCA
Source organism: Apus apus (assembly GCF_020740795.1). Lineage (NCBI taxonomy): Eukaryota > Metazoa > Chordata > Aves > Apodiformes > Apodidae > Apus > Apus apus. The sequence goes on along the minus strand of NC_067288.1, from coordinate 30,905,733 downwards.
CGTCGGTGCCGCTGCTGGAGGCCATCGCGCTGCCGCCGGCTCCGCTGCTGCGGACACACCAGGGGAGGGAGAAGAGCGTGAGGCCGGCCGGGCCGCTCGCCCCGGCCCCCCGCAGCCCCCCGCAGCCCCCGCCCGGCCCCGCCCGGCCCCGCCGCCTCACCAGCCTGCCCGGGCCGCGCTGTCCCGCACTGCTCCGCCGCGCATGCGCCTCGCCGCGGGAGCGCGCCTCGCCCGCCCGGGCCGCGCCTGCGCAGAGCGGGAGGCGGCGGGAGGGGCGCGGCCCCGCGGCGGGCGGCGCGGGGGGGTCCCCGCGGCCCTGGCAGCGCCCCGGGGCGGCCCGGGGGGGCCGGGAGCAGCCTGGGCTGCTGCGGGTCCCGAGGGCTGGCGGCAGCCGGGGCTCTGGTTTCGTTCGCCACGCCTGGGCGGGAGGGGCAGGCAGGAGCCACGTGCGAGGGCCATTTTGTTCGGTGCGCGTGGGAAGCGTTCCCGGCTCGGCTGCTCCGGGCCCGCGCTTGGGATGGAGGCGGGGACGGGCAGGGTGCGACGCGAGACCTGCCCGGCACAGCCGGGTGGTTGCCGGGTCCCCTCGCCGGGCACGGGTGTTGTGCCCTCCCTGTTCCCAGCCTGGCTCCCCGGGCGGGCTGCGCGGGGCTGTCCCCGCTGCTCCCGCTGCTCCCGCGGGAGGCACGGCCCGAGCGGCAGGAAAGCCGCGGGGGGCCCGGCGTCCCGCGCGAGGAAGCCCGGTCTGGCGTGCGAGGCTGTGCGGGCCTCGCGGTAGGCTCGGGCCCCGCGGGGCTGGCCCTCCCGGGAGGGGCGGGGCGGTGCCGGGCGCGGGGCGGTGCCGGGCGCGGGGCGGTGCGGGATGGCGGCGGCGCGGAGAGCCGGGGCGGCCGATCCCCGCGCGGGCTTCAGGCGGGCGGAGCCGGGCCCCGCCGTGCCGCAGGGGCTGCTGCGGGCGGCCCGGAAGAGCGGGCAGCTGAACCTGTCGGGCCGGAGCCTGGGCGAGGGTGAGAGCGGCAGCCGGAGCCTCTCCCTGCGGGCGGAGGGCGCTGCGGGCCCGCCCCGCACCGCCCCGCACCGCGGCCGGGTGCGCTGCCGGGGAGGGAGGGAGGGAGGGAGCCCGGGGGGGCTTCCGCCGAGGCCCGGGCGCTGCGGGGAGCCCCGCAGCTGCGGGGACGGCGCCGGGTGTGCGGGGCTCAGCGTGGCCCCGGGTGTGCGGGGCTCGGCGCTGCCAGCCGGGCAGGAACGAGCCGCGGGGAGCCCTGGCAGTGAGTGCTTCCTGCCGTCTGTCCGCAGCCCGGCTGCGCTCTGGCTGCTGATGGCGGATTTCCGTCAGCTGCGGTGTTGCCGGCTCTGGATAACCAGACTGTCCGTCTGCGCCTACGCGTTGAAAGCGCTAGTGACGGTGGGAGCTTGAAAGTCCGTGTCAGGAGGGCTCAGGGGTGTGTGTGTGTGCGCAGTGCCTCAGCACGTGTGGCGGATAAACCTGGACGCTCCCGAGGAGGCTGCTCAGAACCTCTCCTTCGGCGCCGCGGACCGCTGGTGGGAGCAGGCGGACCTGACCAAGCTGATCCTCGCCTCCAACCAGCTGCGGAGCCTGTCAGAGGACGTGCAGCTCCTGCCCGCGCTCACTGTTCTGGATGTGAGTGCAGAGATCCTGCTGTGCTTTGTGAGATGGGTGTGCAGGCTCGGCACGGGTGCATTCGCAGAATGAAGAACGGATTGTTAGAGGTCACTGGCAGCTAGCATGCCAGCTTCTGTGCTGGTAGTGGGCACTGCTCTGTGGAAAGATGCTGGCTTGTGTCACCACAGGGTGGGCAGCAGGAGCAGGGCAGGGATCGTGCCCCTGTGCTGGGCACTGCTGAGGCTGCACCTCGAGTCCTGGGGGCAGGGCAGGGCCCCTCAGGACAAGCAGGACATGGAGGGGCTGGAGCGTGTCCAGAGAAGGGCAAGGGAGCTGGGGAAGGGGCTGGAGCACAAGTCCTAGAGGAGCAGCTGAGGGAGCTGGGGGTGTCCAGCCTGGAGACCAGGAGGTGAGGGGAGACCTGCTGGCTCTGCAGCTGCCTGAGAGGAGGTTGGAGCCAGGGGGGTCGGGCTCTGCTCCCCAGGAACAAGGGATGGGACAAGAGGAAAAGGCCTCAAGTTGTGCCAGGGGAGGTGAAGATTGGATCTTGGGAACAATTTCTGCATGGAAAGGGCTGTCAGGCCCTGGCTCAGGCTGCCCAGGACAGGGGTGGAGTCCCCATCCCTGGAGAGGTTTCCAAGCCCTGGAGATGGTGCTGAGGGACATGGGGCAGGGGTGGCCTTGGCAGGGCTGGGGGAACAGTTGGACTTGATGCTCTTAAAGGTCTTTTCCAACCCAAACAATTCCATGACTTTAAAAGATCTGGAAAGTTTTATTATGGACACTGATGGAAGACCTACTACTGGATGCAACCTCCTTTCCTGCACTCTTCCCTCCCTTCGAGACCAATCTCTCAGCATTTACTGTCAATTCAGTAGGATTCTGACAGACTGGCAGTGTCAGTGCTGCTGTAATTTCCCTCAGGTCTGTTCATACCTGTTACTTTTATGCAAAGTTATTGGGTGTATTAGATTAGCTTTGTTTCTGGGGTCGGGAAAGAAAACTTACAAGGTACAAATCAGTAACTATTCTAAAACCTGTGTTTTCCAGGTGCATGATAATCAACTGACATCACTTCCTTCTGCTTTAGGGCAATTAGAAAATCTTCAGAAACTTGATGTCAGGTCAGTACATGTTACAACACTGGAATAAGGGAAATATTGCAGGGACTGTCACAGTGTGAAGAAGAAATGGCAGTTTATAACATTTTCTGTCAGAAAATTCATTTCAGATTATTCACTGGAGAATATATTGAGTATATTGAGAATTGTAAGTTTTGGATCAAAACTGATGGTCTGTCAAAATTACTTTCATGGATACTGAAAGTCACAGTCGTGCTTAGAAGGTGAAAACCGTGGGATTTTGAACAATCACACAGAAACATTATCTACATTCGTGTGCCTCAGACTGGCAATTTTGTTTTAAAGGGACCAAAATGCTTTTTCTCATGAATAATGTAGACTGGAAATGACAGTACAGATCTTGTTCCTGCTGGAAAGTTCATATTCTTCTGTTTACTGGGGTAATTTTGTCAATTTTTGACAAGGAGAAGGAGGGTGTGGAGCCTGTGTGTTGTGAGCTGCGGAAACCAAAAGAGTATGAGATGGATAGTGTCAGACCTAACGGAGTGTTCTTCATGCAGCTGTGCCCTCAAAACTGCTCTGTCAGTTGTTTTCTCCTTTGTGTTCCATGTTTTATCCCCAGCCACAACAGACTGACAAGCATCCCTGAAGAGCTGCTGCAGTTGTCCCGTCTGAGGAGCCTCCTTCTTCATCACAATGAGCTGAGCCACTTGCCGGATGGATTTGGACAGCTGGTCAATCTGGAAGAATTAGTAAAGTGCAATTTTTAAAAATATATTTGTTAGGGCAGATTTACCCACATGCTGCTGCTGCTCATTAAAACCCCATGGCTTGGGTGGCAGGACTTCTTGAATATTCTAATGACTTCAGTAGGTTGTCAGTTGCTACATGATGGGGTTTTTGTTGTCTGAAGCAAGTTTTGCTCTTGTTTGGCCACTTGTTTTAAGAGAAATCAAATCCCTTGTCACCTTCCAGTCATGGGAGACTTGCTTCTTCCACTCACGTTTCTAGTAGGTAGATCCTGAAGAAGCCAGCCTTCTAATTGTGATGTTCTGCCAGTAATTAACTTTGCAGTAGCAGCACTCCTGGGATATTTTAAACAATGCTATTTTTAATATCTCTCTCTCTCCTTTTTTAATCTCCAGGATGTGTCCAACAACCATCTCACAGACATTCCAACAAGTTTTGCTTTGCTCATTAACTTAGTGCGACTCAATTTGGCTTCTAATCAACTGAAGAACCTGCCTGCAGATATCAGTGCCATGAAAAGTAAATGAGTGTCCTGAGATTATTGCTACATGTTGTATGCTCAGTTCTGTAGTCATGTTCAGAAATGTAGGGCATATGATTCAGGATTTTAAAAATACATCCTTAAAGAGTTATTTCTTCTCAGTTCAGAATGATTTTCAAAACCAGCTGCAGCTACTGCCTGTCAAACTAGAGGCCTCTTCTGGTCCCTGTGTCTTGATAAATGGGACACAGAATGATCAGAAACATGTAAGGATTAGTATTCTTCTGCTTAGAAGTTGTTAGCCTTAAGACTGCAATAAGCAATTTGGTTGTTTTTTGTTTCTTTATTATCTATTTTAAGTGGCAAATAAAACATAAATGAGAGTTGAAATTATGGGAGAGAAAACCCCCGTAAATTAGGAAGTGATAAAGCTGCATTCTAATATTTGGATGTTAAATACCAAGCTGACTAGTGGCTGATAAGGAATGCAGATGTTACTGGCTGGGGCAGCTCTGCAGGAGCAGGTGGCAGACTGCCAGCCTTTATAAATGCTGCAGAAATGACCTGCAGGTCTTTCTGGAGGGGTCTGCAATTTTAGACCCTTCCTTGTTCCCTCCAGCCCCTTACTCCAGAGCAGAGCTGGCACCTGGCAGTGTCACTGAAGGTGTTCCAGAATGTCCTGAAAAGCAGATGCCTTGTTTTTGGGAATGTTGATGCCAACCGATCTGATCCGTTCCCAAAATTGTTCTTATGTTTATTTTAAAAACAGAGATACTTTATGCTTCTGTAGAAAACTATTTCCTGTAGAAAACTACTTTTACTTTCTCTTATTTTTCTGTTTGTCATTTTACACCCTTACTTTTATAGGCCTAAGACAACTAGACTGTACTAAAAACTACCTGGAAACTGTACCTTCTAAATTAGCAACTATGGCATCTTTGGAACAACTTTACCTGAGAAAAAATAAGTTACGTTCCTTACCAGAATTTCCCTCCTGCAAATTACTGAAGGTGAGGTTTGAAATGGTTGGCACACTCTAAACGTATTTGCTGTAAACTCTTAAAATAACAGCTGTTGCTTTAGAAACAAACATCTGTGAATGGCTGTGATCAAAAGTTGGTGATTACGTGTGTGGGACTCGATTTATTACACCCCATTTGCAGTTACTTTTTGCTGTCCACACGGATCAATATTCAGGTCATTTGGGAGACAAATTTGCAGCAGTCCTCTGCAGATGGGGAAAATCAATATTTAGAAGAGGGATGACTGAAAAACTAGATCTAGCCTTGCCCGCAACAGTTATTTTTATCTCTTAAGTACATTTTCTGAATAAAATTACTTTGCTAATTTTTTTCTTTGTAAATGCAAATACAGTAGACTTATTTTTTTTTCCTTTTAGCATAGTCAAATCTTGCAGGTATTTGGTAGCCTTAATTCCTGGTATGTATTGAATTGAGGACTGCCTGCCTCAGCATATCAGATGTTGTTTATTAAACTAGCAGAAAAATTCCTGGGCGGGTTGAATGCCTGTGTCTGAGTGTTGTTCCAGTGACCAAATCCATCAAAGAACACAGATACCTTCTTAGTTCTGCATAGCTCTGAACTCAGCAGTGAAAATCCCAAGCCATGTCAGCATTTGCTGACAAAATCCGTGTTGCTGTGTGTTCAGTGTCTCAGTGTGTCCAGCAGCATGCCTAGTTTTTCCTTCAGAAGTGAAACATTTCCAACAGGGAGATGGAGAGCTGCCCTCTCAACTTCCTCTTATCTTGGAATTTAGGACAATCTGGACAAGTTGACAAGTGTTTGAAGCAAATTTGTTCCTGGCTTGGAAATGGAACTGAAAGCTTGAGGGTTCTGTGGTGGTTTCAGAAGAGCTGAGCTCAGACTCCTCATATCTTTGGGTCCTTGGAGGCTTTGAAGTGTCATATGCAGATGAAAGGGACCTGAGATCTATATTTTCTCCATTACATTGAGTGTTTTTGCTGATGACATGATTGAGGGGATTAGTATGTTATAAAGTAATTTTGCTAGAATAATAGAATTGTGGGTGGTCTTTGTTTCCCTAGGAGTTACATGCTGGTGAAAATCAGATTGAAATATTGAATGCAGAGAGTCTGAAGCATCTGAATTCCCTCTCTGTGCTGGAACTGAGAGACAACAAGATAAAATCAGTTCCTGATGAGATTACTCTGCTGCAGAAGCTGGAGAGACTTGACCTTGCCAACAATGATATCAGTAGGTAATATTAAAACCTGCATTGTGTCTGTGATGGGGCTTGGCTGCTGACATCCAGTGACAACTAATTCTGCAGCTCATGTATTTCACTTGGTGAAATGTAATTAAAGAAGGACTCAGTCATAAAATGAAGGAACCCTTCCTGCATTGTGTAATTGCTGTGAGCCAGCTGGGCCTTTCTTTAATATGTTCTATATCTTTTTAGTTAAGCCTGAGCTTTAGAATCCCAGGCCATTGACAAACCATTGCACGTTCTTCAGGAGCTGCTTTGAGAGGAGTTGTTTCCATTTGCAGGTTGCCTTACACCTTGGGGAACCTGCCTCAGCTGAAATTCCTGGCATTGGAGGGGAATCCTCTCAGAGCCATTCGCAGAGACCTGCTGGAGGTGAGCACCCCAGGCAGGGGAGGAGGGGGGGTTGTGTGGCACATGCAGCTTAGCCAGATTGTGCAACCAAAGCTGGAACAAAATTAGAAAACATCCAGATTTCCAGTAGCCTGTGCAAATTCATGATTTTGGACATGGAGAGTTACTGGAACACTGAACAGTCAGCTTCCTTGGCAAATTGTAAATTTCTTCTCTAAAGCTTAATTGGTTTAGATCTTTTTAAAGAGAAGATTAGGTTTATTTGAACATTTTTTTCCTTCCTCTTGGAACTGGCTAGCTGGATAAAAAGCTGAAAATGTGGAGCCTGAGGCATTGACATGGGATTGGAAATTTTCAGCTAGAATAAATAAACAAAATCGCAAATAAGCAAGTTCAGAAGCTGCTGCTAAGAGGGTTTCCTATTCAAAGAGGCTGATTCTATGGGAAGCATTGGGTGACTGTCACAGTCAGCAGAGCTGTGGGCCCTGCCTGGGACTGTCCTTCATTGTCACACAGCTTTGGAAACCCTGGCTGGTGAATGCTTACTGGCTTTTGCTTTTTTTTAAAGAAGGGCACCCAGGAACTCCTGAAATACCTACGAAGCAGAATCCAAGGTAAGTTGCTCTATTGCACTGCATTTTAAAGAGAATCTTTCTAAGAAATTCAATTAGAGTAGAATCTACAGAGGGCAGCTCATTAAATCCAGGTTCCTCCAGTTGTCCTCCAATAACTGAGTTTTCTTTCCTCATCAGTTTGTTCTCCTATTTCAGTGTTGCTTCTTTTTCATACTCCATGAGGTTGGACTGAGTAACAAACACTCCTTAGTGAGGATTGTAATTTAGAAAAATAAATATAAGTGGTTTTCCCCTGCTCCCTCTATGCATTTTGCATGAGGAGTTCCAGCAGCTTTTTTCTTTTGCCACTGAGCATCATGAGAAGTTTATGCGAGGGCTGCTTCTTCTTGAGCTTGCCATCTGCCTGCTGGCTTGGTCACTACATTGTGGCCAAGAGCAGGTGATATTTTGCAAAGGTATCATGTGTTATTCATTAATGTAAGACCATGGGCAGTCCCAGAGGGTACACACAGGGAAAAGCCTGCCTTAAAGTCCTGATGATGCCAGGAACTCTGCCTCTTAGCTGGCTCAGAACATAAAAAAGTTTTGGGGGAGAAAGTAACTGATTCCTAACATTATTCTAATCCTGTTAGAGTTTGTCTTCCTGCTGTCTAATAGTCTTGATCCCAACATTCCCTATAGAAATAACTAAAAAGTCATACAGCAGAAAATGAAATATCTCAAGGGGATAAATACTCTGCCTCAGTGCTGGATGTGGTTTTGCAGCATCCTCTCTTGGATTCAGAGCTCTGCCTCTGGGGGTTAAAAAGCACCAAGGTGATTGATTCTGTATCACATTTCTCTGACAGATCTGGTACTTCAGGCATTTTTTTAATTTATTTTTTTCCTCTTTGTTCTGTATTTTCTAAAGAAAATAGACATGACAGTTGATTTATCATTGTGACTTGCGTGCTGGGAAGATGAAATCCTTTCAAAACAGGGCTTCAGTTTTACATCTTCAGCAGTCTTCATCTTTCCTAAATTTTAAAACCTAAAGCAGGCAAAATGACTGAGTGCACTGGCCATGTTAAATATAATACTAGGATATGATTATTCTGCACTTAAATGGCATAGAAGGAGCCTTGTTAATCTATGCAAACAATTTTTATGGAAAATGGCATGTGTGTATTTTCCTTTTTAAATGGGTTTTCTCTCCATCTGCCAGAGGATGGCAGCATTCATTAGGCTACTGCAGCATGTAAAATTGCTTCAAAATGTCAGATTTCATGCAAATCTGACCGAGCACTAACTTGACAGAAATTAATTGAATGCTGGAGTGCATACTCAGGCTCATCTGGTGAGCTGTAATAGATAAAACAGTTGTGGATAATAAAATCAGCTTCATGTCTTACTTGTTCAGCAACACTTGCTCTGTCCATTCTGGCATCCAAGTTGGGGCTAAATCAGTAGCTGTCCTGTTTCTGTAGAGATTTAAACTGGGGAAAGTCCTCTTGTTTAGGTTGGTTTTGACCCTTTTGCCCTTCCTTAATAACAGGATAACTAATTGTGGTCAGACACAATTGTTAGTACTTACTCATGAATGCTACAGAATTTCCCTAGAGGTTTGTTCCATTTCTTTCAGCTCTTTCATGTGGATTGTAGGTATAAATCAAAAGGAGCTCTAAAGAGGGGCATGTGCTGAAAGTTTATAAACATGAGTGTTTTAGCTAAAGTTATGGTCAGATCTGCTGCTCTGGGGATAGGTGATCTGGATCATCATTTCTAGCACAAATTTCATGGCTCTGGTGCTTCCTCACCTATGTTTCAAAACCCAAGTTAAGCCCTCTCCTTCCCAACCTCCCCCCAAAAAAAACCCAAAACCAACCAGAAAGCCAAGAGCACAAAATACTCTTACTAGAAAATTCTTGAAATAATCTGACTCAGATGATCTGCAGTCGAGCCAGAACACAAGGAGTTCAAAAGGGTGGGATGGCAGGTGACCAGGGACACCAGACCTCTCCACCGGGGTCACTCAGAGCAGCAGGTCTGCCTGGAGTTTGTGTGGCTCTTCACACGTGTTCACTCCAGATGATGTGACCAGCCCAAATGGAGAGCCTCCTGTGACTGCCATGACTCTTCCCAGCGAGTCCAGGGTTAACATGCATGCCATAACTTCCCTGAAATTACTGGAATACAGGTATGTGGTGTGAAATGCTGCCTGTTGTTGTCACAACACTTCCCTATGTTTTGCCTTTGGTTGGTTGGTTGGTTTATTTGGTCCCCTTCGTGATATCTACCAAACCATCTGCAAACCCTGCTGTGTTTGTACGTTTCTCACTTGAATTTGTGTGCTCAGGAGCTGGCAGATTTGAATTGCAGGAGTTTTTAAGTGTTTGTTTGTATCACCGGAGTGTGTCATTACTCTGCAGTAACATTCCTTTTAACTCACTGGGCTGCTTAATACCCTCAGGTGCTCTTAGTACCTCATAAACTTCAGTAAGTCTCTCTTCAGGCGTTTTCTGACTAACCAGCAGTGTCACTGGTTAGGTTGGGAAAGGGGAAGCAAGCCTGATGGGTGAAGTGCAGAGTCCTGCTGAGAGCTGGAACATGGAAAGGACCCCCCTGGTGACAGGGCTTGGGGTGGCTTTGGTCACCACCAATGTCCAGATGCTCGAAAGGGAGGAGTTTACCCCAGCTGCACCTCACTGGCCTGGAGGTGGCTTCTGAGCTGAGAGGGGGAGATGTGTTCAGTGCCAGCCTTGCTGTGCTTTGGGGCCCAACAGGCACCATTCAGGTGGGAGCTGAGGCAGGGACACCACTCAGCTCTGACCAGTTCTCAGGCAAGATGAGAGTCCCAGAGGGAAACAGCTGTCACCCCAAAGCCCTGAGCATGGGCAGGGATTGGCAGCTCACTGGTTAGCAGTCCTTCAAGGACTTCAGATGTTAGATATTTATATAGCTATTCCACTATTCATCTTGTTCTGAAAGGAGAAAACATCTCGTTAATAAATAGGAAATGATGAACTTGTTCATGTTACTCAGCTGAATGATTTTCACTGCTCAGTGAGAAACAGGCAGCTGTGGTTCCTGATGAAATGTTCCAAGCAGTCAGAAGCCATCCTGTCACCACGGTCAACTTCAGCAAAAACCAGCTGAGTCAAGTTCCCCCAAGGTACTTCTCTAAAGGTCTTTCTCTGTTTGTTACTTTATTTTCTGCTCTTGTTCCTCAGCACCTTGTGTGTTTCCTCAGCAAGTGTATTTGCACTTGGTGCCATGTCTGTGTGTACAGATGGATGGAAGTGTCATTGAGAGGCTGAACACTGCACTTGCATTTTGTCTGAGGAGCAGGCAGGTGGGTTCCTTGGCTGGGAGGAGGATGCAGCAAAGAGAAGCTTGGCCAGTCAGTGGTGCTCTCATAACATGTTGTTTATCATCTTCCTTGGCTGAGCCTTGTTGAGTTGAGTGAGTGGAGACTGGTGTGACTTCTCATCATAATGAAGTGCTGTACTCAGCCACAGTGTGGGATTGTTCTCTCTGCAGTGCAGTCTATTCCCATAGGGAGATAATCTGTGTGGATTCACCACTTCACTGGGTGATAGCTTGGAACTAGAGCTGAGGTCCTGTTTAAAACTGATTTCTTCACATAGCATAATTATGGGGGGTTTTTATGGAACCCTGAACAATTTCCTTGCCTCTTGATAGGTTTTGTGTCCCATCATCTAGCATTTGATGTTATTGCACTTGTTAATTCATCCACAGTCAAGGAAGAGCTTTCTGGTGACACAGATGGGAATAGTCTTTTGTGTCAGGAGGAAGGTTACTGCATCTCTGGTAGCCTCCCAAAAATCATGAAAGCTGATTTTTGAGAATACTACCACATTTGTGGGGTTAACCTAGTTCCATTCTTGGACCCAGGTGTGCAGAACATTTAACCTTTGTCACATAGAACTTGAGGAGGTGTTACCTCTTTCTCATAGGGAAAAAAAAAAAATCTCTTTTCAGTACAATTTGTGGAAAATCAGTGTAGGGAGGTAATGGTTGTGCCCCGTGTGCTTGTCCTGTGTGGGAGCTGTTTATTCCCAGGGGAGGCAAGTATGGGTGTGCAGCTGCTGGGTGCCACAGGGTTCAGTGCCAATCCAGGTAGGAGAGATGAGTGTGTTCTCATTTAACTCCCTTCTGTTATTAGGGCTGAAATGGAGCTTCTGTCCTAGGGATTCAATACCTAACTTGGTGAGCTTGTAAACATTTGACATCAAAGCTTCTTTATTATAATATTCTTTTGCAAGAAGCAGCACGTGCTGCCTCCCTGAAGCCTGGTACAGCAGATCAGTGGAACAGAAGCAAAAGATGGAAATAAAAGAAGAATCTCCCTCTTTTTGTTTGATTGCTAAAGAAGGTGGGCAGGGTCTTTTTGTTACAGCACTCATGGGGCAGGGGGTGGCAGTGGTGGTCACCTGTGCCATCGTTTCTGAAAGACCTCAGCTGTGTTTCAGTGAGTAGCCTTTTGCAGGACAATTTGTTCTCCTGCTAGAAAGGAGCTGTGTCTGTACATCAAGTGTAAGACTCCAGGCCAGGCAGCTGTCACAGGTGAGGTTTCCATTACTGTCACTCCACAAAATTGCTTCTGAAATGTCAAGAAAGAGATTTGCAGAATAAAGCAGGTTGGTTGTTGGTTTTTTTTTTTCCCACAGTAACTTAGAAAATAGATTGCAAACATGAGCTTACATAATAAAAGTTTATTCCTGTTGGGTTTCAGGATTGTGGAGCTGAAAGACTGGGTTTGTGATGTCAACCTTGGCTTCAACAAATTATCATCCATTTCCTTGGAGCTTTGCATGCTCCATAAATTGACACATTTGGATATCAGGTTTGTGTTGGACTTCCTTTCTGGGGAACTGAATTTCATGGCTTCTGAAAGCAGCCATCTGTGAGAGTGGAAGGGCAGGACTGAAATCATTTCTCATTTCTCCAAATGCCTCCGTGGCAGCTGAATGAGTGACAGATTGGAAATAGCAAGTGGCCTGGATTTAGGCATTGGTTACAGGAAAAGAGAAAAAACCAAGTTAAAGTGTCATGCCCCGGGGAGGGCAGCCCAGGGAGATTCAGATTGGACCTCAAGGGGTCCTGGGTTGCCCTCCCTGGGTTGTGACACTAGTGGAGGAGCTCTGAGACCTGCTGTCATGAAAGGCCCTGCCTCAGTCATGAAAGGCTCTTGGAGATCAGTTGCTGTTTAAAAACACCCCAACCTCACCCTGCCAAAGAAACCACGCCAGAAGATCCTGGAGGTAGGACAGGGAGGGTCCAAACCCTGTTGTCCTATGGGGTGGTTGTGTGAGGAGTGTGGAGGGAGTGGGAGGGTGAGCAACAGCATGGCCAGGGAGGTGGTGGAGGTGCTCTAGGGCTTGGACCAGGTGAGCTCCAGAGGTCCCTGCCAACCTGTGACATGTGACCAACGTGCTGCTGATGGAGGAGTTAGGCTGAAGGCTGCAGAAATAGAAAATGATATGAGAGGGATGAGGGAACGAGGCTGAATATCAGTGATGAAGAACTTGGGTCCAAGTCTGGGCATCTTTTAGTGAGTGGTCTTTATTGCCCTGTGATGGCTCTTTGTGTCACACTCAGGAAGAACCTTGTTTGTCCTTGCAAGCCCCCATTTCCCTTGCGTTTAAGAAGCTTCTGAATGGCTTCCTGCTGTGAGGAGCCCTAGGTCAGAGTGGCCATAAACCAGTTTGTTTCAGCACTGGGATACCAGGTGACATGAATTTTGAAGAGGTTTGGAGTTCTCCTTCTTACTCACTTTGGCACCAAGATCTGGGCAGATCCATGAGCTTCCCTCTGAAACCCACCCCGCTTGGGGTTGTGGGATGCTTGGAAATATTTAGGAATCTTTAGAGGACAGACCTTTAAATCTCCTGCTGGCAGGAATGACAATGCAAACCTGGCTTGCCTCAGCAAGCATGTGTGCTTGAGCATGGTCTTGACCATTTATGAAGCAGTTAATTGGTTTAGCCAGCACGTTGGCACTGATGGGGATGTGTTTTGTGTCTGGATTTTGAACTAAAACTTCCTATAAGTTGGTGATGAATTATTTGTCTTTTTTTGATATACAGAAATAATTTTTTGACATCTTTACCTGAGGAAATGGAGTCCCTGGCAAGACTGCAAATAATAAATCTTTCTTTTAACAGGTGAGCAACTATTTAGATTTATATATATATATATATATATATATATAAGAGTACAATAATGAAAAGAACTAGGCTGAATTCAGTATGATTTTCCTGTGACAAAGGAGTGAGGAGGCACTTGACCAGCTGGCTGATTGTAAAGGCTGCTGAGTCTTTGAATGCCCCATTTCTGACTGTCCCTGCTTTGTCTCCTGTTCCTTGAAGGTTTAAAGTGTTTCCCTGTGTCCTGTATCGTATCCTGACACTGGAGACCATCCTGCTGAGTAACAACCAGGTTGGGTCCATAGACCCTCTGCAGCTAAAGAAGATGGACAAGCTTGGAACACTGGACCTTCAGAACAACGACCTCCTCCAGGTGCCACCAGAACTTGGAAACTGTGAAAATCTCAGGTGTGTGTTTTAATTGGTGACCTGTTTTATAAAGACGTGTTCTGACTGATTCCTTTAGGGCATGTTTTGTCTGAGGAAAATATGCTAATGAGCAGGATATTTGGTTGTAGCTCTCAGAGCACTACAAGGGTCTCTCACCATTTGTAAAACAAAGCAATTTCTTCTGTATTTTCTCAGTATTGTGGAGGGTTGGGGGAGTTATTTCATGATTTATAAAAAACCAGGAAAGTTTAAATTGGTTTGTGTAAATCTGATGGTGGAGCTGAGGCCTGTCACCCTGTGTCTGTGTACAACAAATGGCTGGTCCCTGCTGTGCTTTTTCCCCTTTGAGGACACTTCCCAGGGGGGGACTTCAAACATAGAACATGCAGCACCAGCCCATGCAAAAGCCCCCTGAGATTTGTGTGCCACAGGAGAGTGGGCTGGTGGCTGAGCTGGAAAGTGGAGAGTTATGATTTAACCTGGATTTCCCTTGGATTGAGCCATTTCTGTGTTTCACAAGTTCTTTTTCTCACTCTTCCTTGTGGCAGATTCTTGCTGAAGAAGCGTGTGTGTGTGTGTGTGTGTGCCTACAACAAGATAGCACCACTGATCAATTAGCATACATCAACATTCGGATGTCTCTAAAGGAGATAAGTTAGTGTGAACTGGGGAAACAGAAAATAAAATTCTTGTAGTAGAAGAGAAGAGGCATTCCTTAGGAGTTTCCAGGTTCACAGCTGCCTGTGCAGTGCATGGCTGCAGGGAGTGACTCCAGCTCTGTGTTCCAGGACCCTGCTGTTGGAAGGAAACCCGTTCCGCACGCCCCGGGCAGCCATCCTGGCCAAGGGAACAGCTGCAGTGCTGGAGTACCTGAGAAGCAGAATTCCTGCCTGACACCACAGACTTGGCAGCCCCGGGAGCCAAAGTCCAGGCCGAGTGTTGCCCTCTGGTACCTCTGCCTCCCCCCTGCTCTGTCTGTTTGTTCTGCCCGTGCCACACAGCATTGCTCACACAGAGTTTGCACCTCAGACAGAACTCACCTGTGGAATGTTTTCCCTCAAGGTTGCATGTTTCAAGTGCATTTTTTAAATTCCACACTATCTGTTTACACTTTTTTTTGTAACAAAGAATGCCACGGATAGCTGCCTTCAGAAATCCTGGCAATGATTTTTCTACAGTTAAGCTGTTTTTTTACAAGAATTGTCAACATCCAAGTATTTGAGCAAAAGGCAGAAGTAAACCCTTTGCTTTTTTGTAGTGTCCTGTGAGGTGTTTCCCCCTGCAGTGCTGCCTCAGAACTGGGCTGCTGGTCTGTGTGGAGCCCCTGAGCTGTGGTGATGATAAGGTCAGTGTGAGATGGGCTGTGGAGCTGCCCAGGGCTCCCATGGAAGGAAGCAAAATGTGGGTGATGGTGGTGGCTGCACTGAAACAATAAATGGTTCCTGTTGGTTGTATGGTTTGGGTCTCTTTAAGCTTACTCTAGAATTGTTTGCTAGCCAGTAACATTTAGATACTTCTGTGTTAGTATTTAAACACCCTTCCACCTCCTCAAAAGTGATCCCCACATGAATAACAGTGATGCATGAGGGATGGGGTTCATGGATGAAGGGAAGGGCTGCACCTGCTGCCTGGCCTGGGCAGCTAAAATCAGAACAAGACAAAGCTTTCAAGTAGAAGACATCCCTGCTGAGCTGGAGGAACAGAATCATGGTCCTGACCTCTCTTCTGTTCCTCTAGTCCACGTGGCACTTGTGCCCATCCACAGACTCCAGCACACTCAGCTTTCCTGGCAGGATTGCAGCCCCTCCATGGCCTGGGGCTTGGGCAGAGGGAGCTGCTAAGTTTTCAAGTCTGTCTCTGGTGCATCTGGTAATGAAAAGGAGTGTTTCCCTCCAACAGCTGCTGCTTTGCTGGTAGGTGCAGCCAACATGGGACAGCACTGATGAGCAAGTGTCCAAACCAACCATCTCATGTCCAGAACCCCTGGAAACCTCAGCTCCTTTCCAGTAGTAAAAGATGACAAAAAGTTTACAATAAGGTGACGCTTTTATTATTTATACAATAGACTTTTTAATTTTTTGTTTTAAATGTTATTCAAAACACTTTTTTTTTTTCTTTTTTTTTAAATACTGAAAAAGTTGGGTACATCAAAGCCTAAAAATGGCTCTGCTGTACACTGCACAGCATTGGTTGGGTCCCTGTCCTGGCTTGATGTAGAGAAGCAGCTGCAAAATGCATCCCAACACCATCTGCACCTCACGGGGGCAAGTGGCATGAACAGAAAATGAAACTGGAAAGGACACAACCTGCGTGTGCAAATTAACTGACAATAGAATTGATTGCACTGAATCAATAGATTTAAAATATAATTTTGAAGTACCTTTTTTTTTTCTTTTCTTTTGCACATAAAATGAAGCAGCTTTCAAGTTCAGTAAGTCTTTATACTGCAAAAAACATTAAGTACATTCACAATCTATGTTAATAAAGTAGTAAATATTTCTTCATTCAGCTTTATTTACATGAATACTGTAATTAAACTGAAAAGTACAGTTAGTCATCTGTAATATAGCAATCTTTTAACACATACAAAAAAATGACCATTTTCCTGTATATAATTTAAGCTCAAAATCACAATTATCTCAAAATATTAATTACAATACAGCCATCTCCATCATAATTAAACATGTCTTTTATAAAATGGTAAAATTGTTTACTAAAGAAGGAAGCTGTTGGTTCTGAACTGGATACAGTACTCAGGAGTAGAAAACAAGGGTGGGCTGGGGGCTGTGGGGGCAGAGCCCCCCGGGTGCCCCGAGGCAGAGACGGCCCCAGTGGCAGCGACGGAGCCTCGTGTGCTGGGGGCTGTGGCTGGGGGGCTGCAGCGAGGGCCTTACGAGGGCTGGGGGGGGGGGTCTTACACAATGTTCACCTCCCGAACGGTGCTGGGGTTGTCCAGGAAGAGGCCTGGCAAAAGGCTGTTTTTAAATTTAGTTGCTAAAGAGGACCCGTCTCACCTGCGTGGGTCCCAAGCGCTGGGTCGAGCGGTGCCACTCGTGAGGCCCGTCCTCACACAGCCCCACACCCAAGGTGTCCAAAACAAACAAACAAACAAACGACAAACAAACAACAAACCAAACCACCAAGTCAGTCCTATCCTAGCCAAACTACTGGCCTGAAAGTTGTATCATGAGGGTGAGTTCCTCCAACACCTCCCACCGCCCGGAGTCGGAGCTGGGCGGCTGAGGGTGCTGCTGGCAAGGGCAGGTCTGGGGGCAGAGGGTGGGGGAGCAGCCAGGCTGGGAGGACACCCTGCAGCCCATGGGCAGGGAGCTCACACTGCAGAGGAACCTCGGTGCTAAGTGTAAAAAAAAAATAAATAAAAAATCACAGCAGGGAGAAGCTCTGCCAAGGGAGGCAGTGACTCCCCAGCCACAGCTGGGGCTGATCCTCTCCTGTGCCTAGGAGGAGTGGTGGGACCTGGACACCTGTGCCAACGCCTGGGTCTGTTCTGCAGGGCTCACCTGGCTGCCCTGGAGAGGGGAGCCCTGCAGCAGAATGCTGCCCCTCTTCCCCTTCCCAGGCAGGTCCTGGGAATGACCCCAGCCGAGCAGGGGGACACGTATGGGTTGCCATTTCATTCCCTCCTTGCATTTACTGTTGCATATATCTCCATCAGATATATACATATATACACACACAGCTATAAATAAGCATTTTTTTGATTGCATAAGGTAATGAGCTGCTATATTACAAGCCAGAGAAGTTGAACCAAGGAATGTCTTTACATTCAAAGTGCTCCCCAGCAACAGCAGATGAAGCTCCTGAATGGTCCAGCCTGGGATTTTTGGCTCATGATGATTAGTGGTGTTCTGTGCCATGAGTGCTCTCCCTTTTAGGGTGTTCCTAGAGAAGCTAAACATATGGCTATTACAGCAAGTCTGCCAAGGTCAGCTCATTCCTGCTCAGAAAAGAAAAAACAAAACACCAACCCTTCTAACCACCTCAGCAGTCCGAGTGTTCCCCATGGATCATGGGGAATGGAAACGGATCATGGCAATGGCTGCACTGTCAGGGCCTCTCCCCTGGCTTTGCTCCCAGCTGTCACTGACACCAGCCTTGTCCTGCCCCAGTCCCTGCCAGCACACCCTGCCCCAGGACAGAGCCCACTGCCATGGACACTGCAGACATGGACGTGTTAAAAATACCTTGGAAACCATCAGCCCAGGTTGTGAACCGGTCGCTGCTCTGAACCACTGGCTCCTCAGCATCCCAGTTTGCCAACCCCCCCAACAAAACCTGCAAGCTGTCAGGGGGAAAACAGGGAAACTACTGAGACTGGAGCATCCTGCAGGCTTCCTGCTCTTCACCTCCTGCTCAAAATCAGAAAAGCATAAACGATGTTGGAAGTAGTTTGTTTTCCTCATTTATTTTTTTTTTCCTTTCCCTGTATCTCATCCCCCTGAAGAGCTCCTGGGATCAAGACTTGAGGAAAGCAAATGGGCAGAGGAGGCCCCACAGCAGGACCCTGGTCAGGGCAGCTCTGGCACCAACCCCGAGCTCCGGGGCACTTGGTGTAAAACGAGGGTCCCAGGCTTCCTTTTGCAATCCAGCCCTTCCCTGAGGATGGCTGGTGGTTATTGCATGGAAACACTGAGCAAAGGCGAGCAGAGCGTTGGCTGCAGCACAGCAGGGAAACTGGCAGGCAGAGCTGCCCTGTGGGAGGGACACACTTGCCATGGAATAATATTAATAAAAACATTAAATATAATCATGGTGTGCAGAGCCTGGACACCCCCTGGAGCCCAAACCTGCAGAGCAGGTTGTTCATGTCTGTGCCTGGGAGGTGACAGGAGACCTTCCAGGAAAGACAAAAGGTGCAAGTTATTTTGAAGGGCTAATGTAGAAATCCTAAGGTGTGCCATTAAAGGAACTGTAATTGCCCATAGTACTAGTGCTAGCTAATCATGATCTCAGTCAATTTGAATAAAAATAATGCTAAAAATGAAATATTTTGTATTTTGGGGGGCAGTGAGGGGTTGATGTTTAAGCTTCACTACTGCATGGTTCAGCTGGGAGCCCAGACTCTCCCCTCCAAGCCCTTTTTTGGGGTCAGTGGGAATTTTGGCTGAGCTAAGGATGTAAATGTGACACTTCACTGCACTAACTTGATTTTATTGTAGTTTCCTGTTCATTATAACTCGTTAGTGAAAGCACTCAGCAATGGTGCAGTCCAGCTCTGCCCACAGCCTGGCTGCTGCTGCTGTGCTCCAGCTCTCATCAGCTCAGCACACAGAAGTACAAAATACACCTTTAGCAAGCACTAAAGCTCACTTGGTTTTTCCTCAGGTTACCAATTTTGACCTGTAAGTTGACCTGTAATTATGTTCCAACATAATTAAAATCTATGTGGGTGTCTAAAACTTTCTGAATATGGTGTTGAATAAGCCCTTTGTTCTTTTTATAAAGGGCAATGAGGACTTAAAAAAGGAAATTTTGGCTCTGAAATTCCACAAATGTAAGGAAAGTTTTAGATGGACTTTGCCAGAGCCCCTGTGATTTGAGGGCAATTTATGAAATTACATCCATCTGATGGACAGCTGCAAGCTGGAAAAATTGAGCATAGAATCCCGAACCAAATCATATGAATTCAGGAAGCTTTTTCAGTGTGCAGTACCAAGATGCTTTTAATTTACTGCCAAGTATTAATTATTTAAATGTAGGCTCTGAAAATAGTCAGATCATTTATCCAAGTTGTGAATCTGGGGCTCAGCCCCAGCTCAGCTCACTGGGGCACCGGGTGACGTGCTGCTCATGGGGTGTCCCCAGGAGGAGCAGAGGCTCGAGAGCAGGCAGAGCTTTACAGGTAATGGCAGCAGCATCTTTGGAAGCTCAGTGTAATTTGCAGTGTAATTACCTTGGTCAGTGTGCTCGTGGTGGGAAGAGCAGGCGGGTCTAAGGCTCCCTGGGTGCTCTGGCCAGCAGACAAGGGAAACACTCCCAGCCGTGCCCGTGTGCCCAAGCCATGGCCCTGCCTTGGGGTTCCCAGGGTGTTGCTCATCCAGCTGGAGAAGGTGAGAGTGAGCCTGGCCCTCCTGGAGCAAGTTCTGCTCTCCCTGCAGTCCATTGCCATCAGCCAATGCAAACAGGATCTCCTGGAAAACCTGGTGGAGGTTTGTTACGTTTTGCCCACCCTGCGGTCAGTAGCGCCACGGGGGCCGGGCTGAGCCCGGAGCAGGGCTGCAGAGCTGCCAGTGCTCCTGCTGGGAATGCCCCAGCACTTCTACCTGAAGGGGTTTCCAGCTGCCTACTGCAGTGGGAAGGCTCTTCCCAGGCTGGCTGGGTGTCCCTCCTTGCTGATCCCCCCGAGGAGCAGCACAGCTCACCTGGAATCTGCTCCCACTCAGTTGGCAGAGACCGGGACCCACACGGTCTGGAGGTTGAAGCCTGGCTGGAGGTGAGCACAGGGAGTGGGGCCAGCACAGCCTGGCCAGAGGGAAAACAGAACAGTGGGAGGCTGGGGGATGGGGAATGTACGGAATGTAAGGCTAGGATCTTAAATTAAAAACTTAAACACAAATAGCAGCAACAAAAGGAAGTTCTCCTGCCACCCATCACAACCTTCTCCCCTTTAGGAACCATACCTGCCTGAACTCACTGCTCCTCCACTGAGTGTGTTCACATGGAATCAACTGAAAGTGTCCAACAAAAGCAAGTTAACCAATTTTCATGGAGGTTCTTTATACCTAGGTCCCAGAGTTGACAGTAGAATTTATTAAGTATCATCTCACCCTGTATAGTGACATTTTTACTAATTAATATGGAGCCAGCTATACACACTGCATATGTACAGGTATTTTCATAAGGCATATAATATCTTTGCATTGAAAATAAATGAACATTATTAAATTTAATTTAATATATACTTTCTTTGAGGTGTTTATGAAAATATTTTTTCTCTATATTTTTGTATGTGACATGATAGAAATATTTCATGGGAAGTACAGGTTAATATATTTCTTCTTTATAAAGGCATATACAACTTTGAGGCAGTGTTTCTGATGGACAGCAGAATTCCTAAAGAATTTGTATGTGCTTCTGTGTTCTGAAATCATATGAAATTGACTTTAAGAAGTAACTTGATTAAAAAAACGCACCAATGCACAGCCAGAGGCTGACAATTAAAACTAATACATAGCCACATGAACAATATATTTATATCATTAATATATTTCTTTTTCCAAGATGATTGGTACTAACATAGAGTATTATACATTTGGCACTACTGTTTGCCATTGGTCCAGCAATTGGCAAAAAAAAAAATTGGTTTCCTATGTATAAATCTGTTTGAACATTAGATCTGCCTAGACATATTTACTATTTATAAAAAAATATTTAGACAGTAAGCTCACGTTGAATAACTAGGTCTACTGTGTTCTGGAAACTCTTCAGTAGTAGCACAGCCTTCTCGTGTTCCATATGTACAAAACTGTGTCCATTTGCCTGCAGAGACAAAGAGGAGAAGAAACCAGGTCAGATGCTGTGTAGTCTCTTCATTTTGGGGGGAGAAAAGGGATATATGGAAATTAAAAAAAAAAAAAAAAAGGTTAAAATTAATAATAATCACAGAATCATCCTACTTGGAAGGGATTAGCATTTAAAGGCAGGTTAGTGAAGCCTTCGTGCTGTGGCCAATGAGCTGCTGCTGTGACACTGGAGCCCTGGAGAAGAGCTACCAGACCCTGCTGCACGTGTCCAGACCATTGTCCCTCAGCATCTCCATGGCCACCACGCAACCACAGCACAGTGTGTGTGGAAGGCAGACTTGCAGAGCCAGCCCTGGACAGCAGCCAGCAGGGCAGGGGTGTTGCCCCTGGGTGCTCCCACCTCCCCAGCTCACCGAGCCCACGGCCACTCATCTCCTGACAGGAGCTGAGCTCCTCTCCCTGGAGCAGGGGTGTGCAGAAAGGACACCCCTGCTCCCCTCACTGTACCAAGGGATGCCCAGACCAGAGTGAGCAGGACAAGAGGTGCTGTGCAACTATCTGCAGTGGTTTCTGGACTGGAACCAGGAGTCAGGTGTTTCTTTCTTGGCACTCAAAGGTTCCTGTTCAAAGGTCCCAGCTGCTGTGTTTCTCCACGAGCTGGGTACATCCACCCAGGGAATGTCAAGCCTTGTCATGTTTAAAGCTTCCCTCCCTCTTTTAGCAAAAGCGCTTGGAGACACACGGAAACACGGGACAGAAACATTCCTGCTACTCCTGAGAACATCCTGCCAAGCAAATTCTTCCATGGAAGTGTTAAAAAAAATTCCCCCTGGAGCCTTGGTCTGATTCTGCCTTCCTGGGCACCATCCTGAGCAAACTGAGGTCCCTGCACAGGAGCACAGGAGGTGCCCAGACATGGGAGTGCCCCAGAAGGGGGACCCAGGGTCTCCTGCTGTGGTCACACACGAAGGCACCAACCACTTATGCTGGGGAAAAGGTCAGAGAGACCTGATGGGAGGGACAGCCTGAGACACCAAGATTTAGGTGATCCTAAGAGCAGCTCACAGGGCAGCCAGGGTGGGGACAGCATGGGCTGAGGCTGAGGACACTCAGGAAGATGGTTCCTCCCTCGGAGTCCCAGCAGAAGCTGGTGTCACAACCTGCACAGGTGTGGAAGACACGTGGCACAGGTATCTACAGGTGAAGAGGAACCTCCTCCTGCACAGGAACTGGAACCACAAAGCCCTGGGCTCTGGCAGGGGATTGTCTCATGAGACAAATGCAGAGTTGATGGTAACAGCAGGTGGGGTGGAGGTGAAGTGATGCCAGTATTCATGATTTTAAGTTCTTACTGCCTAGAGACAGGATACTTTAGCTGGAGGCCTTGCTGATGTTTGAGAAATAAAATATCCTTCATCACAGTTACGTTTTTTTATCTGTTAATTCCTTCATGAGATTAACGACCACCCTTTTACTTGCCACAATGAGCACTGACACTGGGAACAGGTAGGAGTAATTGCAAATAAAAGGCAAAGGTGCTTGCAGAGGAGCAGAAATGATGTGCTGGCAGTGACAAATGAGAAACTCTGCTGCGACTGATCCACAGTCCAATGAGAGTGACTGGGAGTGCAAAGTCAAACAAACTGCATCAACATAAGTGATGGATGAATTAGAAGAGTGACTTTTGCTACCTAAAAAAACCCGCAGCAGCACCTCAAATGTGGTTTTATAAACAAATGTAAATGCAACTATTTTAGGAACACATGCTGAAGCACGAGTCACCCCAGCTCCTGTGGCCTGTGCCCATCGGGAGAAATCATTTGCTATAACAATAGCAATGACATTAATGCAGGCTGAAGTGTCCATCTCAGGGGAGGGCACAGGAGGGGCACACGCAGCCTGACTGGGCTGCTCAGACTCTCCCTGGGCATAAACCCACTGCTTGCCCCCCTGAAAACCCTCACACCTCACTTTGCTGTTACTCTTTAAAGTACTTTGCCTATTTTTGTTCCTCTTACTAAGCTCAGCTTTGGCAATCCCAAGTGCCTCTAGCGAACTTTCTGCTTTGTTTAGCTTCACTCTTTTATTTCACAGTTTTTTGAACATGTTAGCAATTAAACAGTGCCCACGGTGGAGTGGGGTGAAGGAGCAAGGGAGGCAGGAGCAGAGAGGCCACTGAAGATGTTTGAATCATCCTCAGCTTGCTGCCTTCCCTCATGTAACTGATTAAAACAATCTTAACCTCTTACCCTTGAGGAGCACAAATGGTTCTAAAAACTGTTATAATCCTTTCAGATAGCTGTCAACTTCTCAAAAGTAACATTATTTTCTGCCCATGGTAACACATTTTCCAGGCTTAATGAAAACAAGAAACAAATCTGTGGGACATGGTGGAAAACCCTTCTCTACCTGGACAGCCCTTGTTTTCTGTGAATGAGGAATTTTTGATGGGCAAGTTCAGGAATAGCCTGTCCTGGGGTATGTTCAGGAACAGCCTGTCTTGCTATTTAAAAAGTTCACTGGCATAAAGAAAATCCTTGTGACGGAAGCAAAAAGGAAAACCAAAAGCAGAGATTTCTCTCTAAATTTCACCGGTGCTTCCAGGATCCAGCAGTGGATCCAGTAGTGGCTGTTTCCCTGTCAGTGCATTAAAAATGCTGAGGCAGCAAAGGAGAGGCAAAAATACTAACGAATGTTACAATTCTGTAGTAAAAAAAAGACTATAGTAGCTAATGTAGCTCCTGACAGAGGTGCCACATCAGCTGCAAAGTGAAACCTACAACCACCTCTCGATTTGTCCTGTACTCAAGTTTGTGAGCCCCCTCGTACAGCTCCTTTCTCCCTGCACCTCCTGGGCTGGTAGTGTGGAAAAGCTGGACACCACGCAAGGATTCCTTTCAGTTTAGAGTTAAATTTTGTCACCTGGATCACTCCCATGACCACTGTGAGCAAGAACCCTTTCCTGCAGTGCCATTCCCTGCTGGAAGGCTGGAGCCTTACTCCGTGCCCCTGAGGACAGGAGTAACACTCATAAATCAATATGAAAGTACCACAACACAAGCCTACGGGTAACAACAAACAACAGCACTGAGGTTCTGAGGAACAAAGGCTCAGCTGAGGCAGAGAGCAATGAATCCCATCCTTACCTGGAGGATCTTGTCGCCAGGCTGGAGCAGGCTGGATGCTGGTCCATCAGGCTGAACCCTAGTAACAAAGATACCCTATAAGTCAGAAGTAACAGAGGTTAGGATGCTAATCACCAAGAACTAGTGCCCAACATACAGGTGTCTGCCTAACTGGGGGCTTTCTATACCCTGGAAATGGTCTAAACACACTGAAATCTGCTTGTAATCAAAGAGTAGTAGGGGTTTGTACTTTAAGCCAGGGATTGCCTGACACCAACGTCACTTGAAACTCAGATTCCACGTCACAAAACAACATCTAATTTGAACAGAGCAAGAGCAGCAGGGTTTTCTGGAGGAGAGTCAAAATGGAGCGAGCACTAACTTATTAGAATAACGTGTGCCATAACCTATACAGCAATCTTTGACTACTTCTGGGGAAAAAAAAATAGTTTAAACAATTTTTAAAAGCCACCTGGACATTCAGCCCTGGAGATGATCAGTGCAAGGCTCTGTAGGACCGTCACTGAGTCCCGTGTCCGGGGGTGAATGGCTTTGAGAGGGGAAAAATTACTTAGTAATAAAGGTTATTTTAATTTGTTTTACTGAAATTCTGGAAACCTGTTGAGACCCCAAAGCACAGGCTGAGCTCCTAGCTGATGCCCACACTGGAAAGGTTTGCCATGCAGCTCCTGCAGCCTGGGGTCCCTGCTCTGCGGTGCCCACTGTGCTGCTGAGGGCGAGTTCCCCCCAGGGACACCAAGGGTTCCCTGCCTGCTGCCAGCCTGGAGGGACTTTGCCTGGAGCAAGGTCCTGTCCAGTACTCCTGTGCATCTTATAGAAGCCTGAGCCCCTCAAGAGCCAAGCCATGGGCTGCTCTGTGTCACCCACGTGCCGTTAGGGTGTGACACAAGCGTGTCGCTCAGGGCGGCCAATCGCTCCTCTCCCCAGACACGGCTGGTGTGGCAGGACAGGGGCACAGGCTGGGGCAGGGGGGTTCACTGCCATCCCCACTGACTGCACCCGGCAGGCTGATGTGCCTGACAGATGACTGAAAACTGTCACGAGCAACAGACAGGAACAGGGAGTGACAGTGTCACCCCTGAGTGCTGCTGTGGCGTTTTAAACAAGATAGGTGGGAGGTAACGGCGTGAGGAGCAACAGCACAGACAGTAACTCTGGCCTATTCATCCCTTCAGCACGACCACCCTTAGAGCACAGCCTGTCCTTTCTGTCACTGGTGAAATGGAGTCTGCACACACCTGGTACTGCTGGTGTAGACACAGCCCTAGTGGGACACAGACCCTCTGACCACTTCAGGCAAGAGACAAACAGGGGAAGTGTAGCTTAATTCTATCATCATACATTAAACTGGGGGAAAAAAGATGATGAAATGCAGATCCAGTGTGCAGTCTCAAAGAAGGATACCACAAATTAATGTTTTAAGGTACAGTCATTGATATGCACATTAAATGGAGCTATTCTTGAAGCTCATAACAGGGATTATCAGTGAGAAAGATGAAAAGAATTCAGATTGTGTTAAACTGATGCTTCCAAGCTTATGTTACTTTTCTGATTAGTTTTCTGTTGTAATTCAGAGTGCTGGGGAATTTTTTATTTTTTTTTTTAATTTGCATGCAGAGACCAATTTTTTTGAGAAGAGATTAAGGTAGTTTTAATTTCATTGTTTGCCAAACATTCCCAATATGTCTGGAAGCTCTGACTGCCTCTGACAACTGAGGCCAGCATTACCAAAGCAACGTTTAACTGAGGAGTACCCACAGTACTTGTTTTCCATCAAACTCAGCCAGTTTTCCTGCCCAGAACAGAGGAATTCACAGGTCTGAGTCCATTTCCCAATCCTAAAGCCCCATGTTGCTGCTAATCACCAGATGCTGCATTTTTACTGTAAAGACATTTATCAGCCTCTTAAATGTGCAGTTCCCAGAATGAACACTGAGACTCTCTGTCCATTGTGTGCCACAGTGCTGACATGTTCCATGAGCAGCACAGCAGAGGAGCCTGCTTGCCCTGGGGTTGGAAGGCACTGCTGATCCCCAGGGCAGTTTGCAGGCCAGGTCAGTGGCATTTGATCCAGCCCTGGCATTTCAGCTCCTCAGTGGTGCTATTGCTGGCTTAGTATTCCCTCTCATGACTTTAGTGATAGTTTAATCAGGGCCTATGTTGACTGTTAAAAGAAATCAGTCAGAAACACAATTCTCCAGAAAAGTCTCAAAAATTATCTGATACATAAGGCAGACACCCAAGTGATATCTGCTTTGATTCTCTTGTCTTCACTAACCACAAAAAACCCCCCCAAACTAGCAGCTCTCCCTTAACAACAGCAACAACAAAAGCCAAGCATGGGAAAAATTCCTTGATCACAACATAATTGCATTAACATTCCACTCATGCTCTCTATGTCTCCACTAGAAGGCACTCTGAAATACAGACCATTCAGAGAGAATTTATAACTTACCTTGTCAGAAGGTTTGAATGGATTTCCTTGTCCACTTATTCCCCCACTGATACTAAAACCAAGGCCAGGATTCTTCTCTATTCTCACACAAAACTAGGTTAAAAAGATAGAGCAAGGTAAGTCAGTGCTAACAGTAAATCCTGTCTAAACAACAGCCTCTTCTCCTACATCCCACTTCACCACTGATGAGATGAGTTGACCCTCTCCAAAGCTGCCTTGCACAGCACAGTAAAAGCCAGCAGAATGTTGCTGTGCACTGGAAGGCTCAGCATGCTGCAGTGATGCCATCATACTCTCAGTGCTGCATGGATTTTGGCACACATTTATAAATTTTCTTTTCAAGGAGGAAAAACCCCTTCAGCTCCCACTGGGGAAACCTTTCACTTAAGCACTGGGATAAACCTGCCAGTGAGGCTTCCTCTGGTGCACTACTATTTTTCCCAAAGGTGTCCCAGGAGCAGCACCCCTGGGCACTGTGCTTGGGACAGACCCAAGGAAGAAGGTGATGCTCAGAGCTCTCCAGACCATTGCCAGCCCAGGCCCACAGCCCCAGCAGCCTGCCCTGAGCACCAACCACTCTTACAAGTGCCTTACTCCAGGAAAGAGTGCTGAATCTTATCTTTAGTCATGATGACTCTAAATGACATTAGGCAATTGAACATAAAATTAAAATTACCTCAGTGTAGTTTAATGACTATCCACTGAGCTAGTCTGAGCACGTACTGGAGCCACACCAGCAGTTGCTTCTGAATTTCAATGCTGTGCCCAGAGACTTCCCACAGGCAGTAACTTGTGTGGCTCATTCAACCCTTTACTCCTGAGGAAAGTTCACTAATGACTCTGAACCTCGTTTTGCCAGTCAGGTGCCTCACAGAGTTACTGCAGTCATTAAGGCCAAATATAATAGGACAGGGTGGACCAATGCAGAAGCTCATCAGCTCCCATGCTGTGGGACTGGGGGCACTGGAGCTACAGCTGGCCTTGCCTGGGCTAAACTGGAGCAGCCACAGAAATCCCAGATCAGTGTCTTGCCAGAGATACTGCTCTGGTGGCACTGAACAGGGTGACTGGGGGTTGGCAGGAATTGTTAATTAATTTGGCCTGACCCAGTGATGTCAGCTCTGCTCAGGAGCTTCAGTGCCACACTGTGGGGCTTGGTCAATGGTACCAGTCCCTGGAGCTGGGGGAGAGGCCAGAGCTCCAGCTCAGGCTCCAGCTCCCTGTGCTCCCTGTGCCCTCCAGCCCAGCCATTATTGCCCTATGCTCCCTTTCCCTGCTTGTACACCAGGCAGAAAAATCACCCAGAAAGTTTTTGTCCGAGTGTTCTTTTAGGTAATTATTTTGGTTGGAAAAGACCTTTAAGATCACCGAGTCCAACCACTAACCTAATTCTACCAAGTCCACTGCTAAACCAAGTCCCTCAGCACCACATCCACACAACTTTTAACCACATCCAAGGATGGGGACTCCATCACTGCCCTGGGCAGCCTGTGCCAGGGTTTGACACCCCTTTCTGTGAATAAATGGTTCCCAAGATCCAGCCTCCACCTCCCCTGGCAGGGGGGGTTTATAGAATCATAGAATCATTAAGGTTGGAAAGGACCTTAAAGATCACCAAGTTCCAACCCCCCTGCCATGAGCAGGGACACCTCCCAGTAGACCAGGTTGCACAAAACCACACCCAACCTGGCCTTAAAAACCTCCAAGGATGGGGCATCAACAGCCTCCCTGGGCAACCCATTCCAGCTCCTCACCCCCGTTAGAGTGAAGAATTTCTTCCTAATATCTAACCTAAGTGTCCCCTCTCTCAGTTTCAAACCATTACCCCTTGTCCTATCACTGTCTTCCCTGCTGAAGCCACCCTTGCTCACCTGCTCCTGGTAGGCGTCGGTGCTCCTCTGCCCCTTGGTCTGGATCAGACACCTCCCTGTCTGGGGTGCCCGGGAGCTCTGTGAGGAGGGGATCTGGATGGGCAGGGGTGGCTGGTACTGCTGGATGGTGACTTTGTTCATGCTGCCCTCGTACTGCTGCTCCCGGCTGCGGTGCTGCAGGCTCTGCGACCCCATCAGCGTCTGGATGTGACTACCTGCCTGTGGGCAACACAACCCGTGAGGCCAGAAATTCAGGAAGCTGAAAAGAAGCAGTTATGGCAACTTATGGAGTCAAGCGACAGCAAACCTCTTAAATCCAGCAGAGGTTTGCCTGGAGAGCCCAGCTGGACAGAAGCAGGGAGGTGACACGTGCTGCCCCAGTGACCCCAGCAGCCCTGGGGGGAATTGGCCATAGACAGAAGGTTTAATCAACAGAAAATCTAAGTATTTTTCCTTCCTACAGGCTCCTGCTCACAGTGTTTTGTGAGCTGGAAAAATTTACTAAATTGAAGTAGGGTGGCTTATTCATCCCAGCACAGTCTGAGGATACTGGGATTCCTTTTTCTCTTTTCCCTGCAGATAGTTTGGAATAAGATTTATACCCCAAATACAGACACTTGCCAGTGCTGTGTGTGGAAAGCACATCTCAGTTAAATCCTGTGCCTTGTCCTAGGGATAAACGTGGCTTTTACAATGTGACTAACGACACGATCAATTTTCTATTTTTTTTTCCTCAAAAAATCCAGACAAGTGCTGTCACTCTCCTGTCCCCCCGTCCCCACGGCCTGTCATGTCTGTAGCTGTTGGCTGAGGGTGAGGTTTGCTCCCCAGGTTCTGTTCCTGACATGGGGAGGTTGCACACGTGTTCACTCTTCACTGCAAAGCTTCCACATGGGCACATGGATCACATGAATATTTGAAGCAAATCTTTGCAGAACAAACTCAGTTGAGACAGTTGAGCCCTTCATATTTACAGGATTCAGATGTAGTTGCTTACAGATAATGGCACCCAACTCAGCCATAAGGGAACGAGCAGCATTCATGCTCCCTTGTATGATCAAGTATGATCACCTCCATGAAATACCACACCTTGCTACTGAGAGTTCTCAGGTTACAGGAACAACCAACCAGTGCAGTTACCTGAACAGCCTGAGCATGAAGGAGCTTCAGGACTACATGTCTCTGTACCTGCCAGTCTCTGTAAACAAACCAAACCTATTTAAAATGATGTTTCACATCAAGTTGACACCAGCCGACAGCACAACCACCTCATGAAGGTCTGACCCTCAGCACTACGGAACCTTTATGGTCCTGCTGGAGGAGCCACCAACTGTGAGACTGCATTTTAGACAAGATCACATTTGATACAGCAAAAGATCAAAACGTTTCTTGCCCACTGGCCAAACATCTGGCCATCTTGTTTGTTGCCACAGCAAAAGACATCTTAATGGATTTACAAGATCTCCCTGGCTTAGTGCAGATGCAGGTGGAGCTGCTGGTGCCACTGAATCCCAGCAGGACACACAGTGACTGTGAGCAAACCTGATCTGCTCTGCCTTAGTTTTTTTGCTGATAATACTTTTAGAAAGGCAGGGTACATGTCTGACAGTTCTTCATTTTAGCACAAGAGGAACAGTCTCAAAGTGAGCAATGGCAGAGAAATCTCTTACTCCTTGCGCCCAAATCTCCAATCCCCAAACTCTTCTTAAAACACAGCTCACCTGCATCCACGGAATGACAGACACAGACAAACTTACTGCAAGAGCAGCCAGGTGAAGACAGTCTGGACTGTGAACATTCCACATTCCAGGTCAGAGAGTTCCTCAATTCAGCCAAGGTCAGGAGGGAAGGAAAATGCTCCAGACAGACTTTTTAGCTCTTCATCAGCTCCTTACAGTGACCAGCCATGCCTCAGCAGATTGCTGGACCTCTGCCACCATGGAGATGCCAGGTGAGCATGTGCAGGATGGTCCTGTGCTTCATGTTGTGTCCTACTCATCAGAAGAGGACACCAAAAAACCAGAATCTCATGAATTCTTCTATTTGCCTCAGATATAACCCCATATCCACCACAGCAGTCCTCAGGAGGTGCAGCATCTGCCTCAGAGGAAAATGTCGATTTCAAATTCAAAAACAAAACAACAAAACCTAATGTGCTGCTTCACTGAAAAACCTCAAATCTTCTTAATCAGGTTAAGAGATCCTTGTATTGAACAGCAGGTGCTGGAAGTGAAACAGAAAGTGCCTCCCAGTCACGGCTGGCAGAAATACCCCTAAGTCAGAAGGGAGAGAAATGGTGACTCAGACATCTCTGTCCCAGTGTTGAGGCTTCTCCAGCTCCACAGCAGGTGCTACTTCTACATCCACCAGACCATTACAGCCCACACAGGGATCCCCAAGAGTCTGCATGGCCTCAGCCTTTTTTGTGTGATCCTACAGCAGGACAACTAACACAGTCCCACCATCCCCAAACCTGCACAGCTCCTCCTCTTAGGTCATCACCCAGGTTGGCTGGCCTGGTCTGCTCATCTTCCACCTTCATTCTCACTCTTCAACCTTCATAAGGAGTGATGTTCAGGTTCCTTTTGGTGATCCCCCACCACACTTCCAAGTCTTCCCTTTTATGGAGGTGCAGTTAACTCAGAATAAAACTGATTTAATCAGGCATGTAGCTGTCTTCTGTCTTGTTGACATGATAGAAGAAGTCATCTTCCAGGAAGCATAAATGCTGGAGTCTTTTCATAACTCAGTGGATTATCTGATTTGAAGACTAAAATATCCAACTTTTCCATAAGAGAAATAGCTCATAAATGATGGGATGATCACATACACGATCACACTGGCATTTAATCTGTATTCTGAACAGCAAAAAGGACAGAAACAACCACTCACGTCCTAGATAATGATGTAGTCACTGCCGTGTAGCACCCTACCTAGCAGAAATAGCCATCACTACAGGTACAGCAGCCCTTCCTGCATGGATGATGCAGGAACACATCTGACTGTGTTTGTACATGTACTGCACTAGCCTGAGTACACAGTCTGTCTGTCTGTACTTGCACTTGCTCTTTCCCTTGGAAGAACAAGTCCCAGCTCTTCTTCCAGTGACTTTCCCAGGACACCTCTTCCATGCAGTGACTTTGCTCTGCCTGAGCCCTTTCACACCAGTCCTGCTACATGACTGGAGAGGCAACATGTACAACAATTTATATTTACATGGTTTAATTGTTGGTTGAACTCTATTTCTACTGAAGACTTTCTGAGTCTGAGTTCAAATAATGGCTGCATTTTAATCTCTAAATGCTGGGAAACCAAGACACTGGAGGTCACTTCCCATGGAGAAGAGATTGTCACATCAGCACATTGCAAACCATCTCCTGAGGAGGTTAAACCATTTCCAGAATTCAATTTCTCACTCCTGTTAATGGACTTTGAAGAGATGATATCAGTGCTCCATGTGCATCCACAATGGCTCTGGCTGGAGGGGGATAAGCTGCTTTTCTTGGAACTATTTATTCTGCAGAAAAACAATCTCTATTATGCAGACTGCTTCCCCAGTTGCACTGGTATTCTTTATTTAACATCCGCCACAAAAGTTAATTATTTTCAGCTCAGTGTCCAATATTTACAGTATAACTGAAGCAGCTGACAAGGATGTAACAATGGGTTGCTCCACGGAGCTGAGCAGGGTGCAGAATGGTTGTGTAATGTTTGTTCTTACTGCAAGATTCAGAATGAAAAAGAACCAGCAGTTTCTCCTTCTGGTAACACCGATGGTGCACACAAGCAAGACAGAGTCTGTGTTAGACTGTGTGAATGGATTTTATCTCAACATGCCAGTGAAGATCAGTGAAGATCAGAAGTAACTCCTCTTAAATGTCTTATCCCAGTTTCTTGTGCATCACAGGATAAAGAAATCCTTTGAGTGACCTGAGGATCAGAGCCAGCTCCATCACAACATGTCAGGGCACCTTCCTGCTCCCCCCTGCCTGGGCAGGGCCCTCTGGGCTGCTCTGGCTTTCCTCTCCCTTCTTCAACCAATCCTCTGGTACATGGGAATCTCCTGTCACTGCTTTTGTAGGAAGGCAAGGGCTGCTGCTTCTGAAACCATCTTGGAGACCAGGATGAGAAGCCAGCAGGGAGATATTCACCTCATCAGTGCTGAGAGGTAATTAGTTGCAGCAGCCAGCAGTGTGCACGTGAGGACACTGCCACGCTGCTCTTACTCCTAAGCCTTTGCATCAGGAATGGGCAGGACTGCTCTCTATGCAGATAACAATCAGTGCAATTGTCACTGCTAAAGGTGTATGCTCCAGCTTCTGAAGCTGCCTGCAAACACATATTGGTTTTCCAGCATCCTCACTCTCCAGCTTCAAAATTAGAGCATCCAGGGCTGTCGGTTTCTCAGCAGATGAGCAGAGCCCAACTGGGGCTGGGAGGGAGCAGCCAGTGTGTGCACAGAGACAGGCCAGATCCCAGCACTGGAATTAAATACCTACTGACACCAGGTACTAGAAATTAGAGTCCTTTCTGGTGAGCTTATCAGCAAATGGTGTGTGCCTAGGAGGTCTCTGCCAAGATGTCTGACGGCCCAGAGGCCGGACTGGCCTCCATCTCAACACGTCTCTTTGTTTTTTTGTGATGAACTGAAGAGTGCCATTGAAATGAAAAATGGCACAACAGCTTTTCAGGACAAGAGGGAGCTGATGGCTGTTGGGTACCTGCAGAACCCTCCTGCCAAGCCCACTCTGCCCATTCCACACACTCTGGATACAACGACTCTGCGTGAGTACACATAAAAGCAGGCAGCAAGCACGAAAACACCAGCCTTAACTCACAACGATTACTGCTGGACACTTCCAAACAAACCCACATGCTTCCCAAACCCTCCCTGAGGAACCTGCTCTCCTCCCTGCCCTGCCTGGCTGGGGCAAGCAGGGCGGGCAGCCCTGCAGGGACAGCTTACCTTCTTGGTGACCGTGTCGGGGGGCACGTCCCGCCGGCCCAGCGGGTAGGGGTTCCACTGGCTGCCCAGGGACATCTCCTCCTGCCCGTTGTCCAGGACGCTGCTCTGCTGCGACGGGGTCTGTTGCAGAAATGGTAGGGCAGCCTTTAGTCACTTTAGTCAGCACGACAGAAAACTCTCTCGTCACACTCACGCCAGAAACCGACCCAGTGAAAGCGCAACACGCCAGCGCGACCACGGAAAGCCTTTTACACTGCTGCAGCGCCTCATTGACCTGTGGCCACGCTGCTGTGGGGCTCTGCAAGCAGGCCCTGAAAGGTGCTTCAGAGAAACCATGAGAATAATGAACGATGAGAGAAAAGGGAAAAGTGACTTAACAAAACTCGTTACTTTCAGAGAAACAATTTTTGGCAAAGTTTCATATTTAAACGTGCAGCCTGCCATTAATCACCTGAGTTGGAACTTCCTTACAGGTCGCTGAAGCCTCAAAAGCTTTTTGATCAGGTAGTTGCCACCACAATTCAATTATATGCTTAGATTTTCTTCAGAAAATATTCTTTACTGGCAGCATTGAACTTGGGAGTACTGCCTCCTGGTGCAGTGTCCCATGGTGTGCCCTGCTTCTCACAGACCTCTCTAGAGGCCATGGCTGGTTTTGCTCTAAGTTAACAGGATATCAGATGTATAATATTCAGTAGCAATTAAATGCTTTCCTGAATAGGAATAGGCAAAGCACACATTTAAAGTGTCCTGCACACGCTTGATACTCCATTACTATTTTCCACTTCTCCATTTATAGACTCATAGAATTGCTTTGGTTGCAATAGACCTCTAAGATAATCATGTTTCCTCTTTGCCACTTTCCCCCCTGGTTATTTCACTCCTGCTTTCAGTACTTTTGAGGCCATGTGTACTTTTCCTGCCCCATCATGACTGTCTGTTATCTGTCTTTCTCACCACAGCTGGAAATTTGGCTAAAGTGAGCATGGCTTTTTGTGTCAGACTATGTAAAATGTCACCACTGTCCTACCACTGACAGCACTTGGCATTACCTAGTGCTTGTTCAGTTAACTGGTTAATAGTAATCTGCAAAGAAAAAATGTCTATTCTTCCCCTCTGTCATTCAAGTACTTTCCTCTTCAGCTTTGATTAAAAAAAAATAATCATAAAACATTTCTTTACATGACTGAAGAAAAAATGAAACTGGTGCTTTGAAATACTAAAGCTGGTAACTGGTCAGTTGAGAGATTTTTTTTGCAAGCTTAAAAATCCTTTAAAAGTTAATAGAAGCAAATTGTGATTCAAATCATATGCCTCATAAGTGAAGTAAAAAGTAAATAAATTCAATCCCAATTATTTAAAATAAAAGAAATATTTCATTAGAATTCTCTCATCATTCAAGAAGTCTTCTGGAAAAATCAAGAAAGATTTTAAGAAACACTAGAAAAAACATTTTCCCTGTTGAAATTGAAAGAGCTCCCTGTAGAGCTTTCTTTACACATATGAAAAAATGGAAAAACTAACCCCAGCCCAGGACATGCTGAGCCCTCTTTGTCCACAGACCAGAATTTGGGCCCCAGTTTGGGCTCATTTTGCCTACATGACCTCATGAATCAGCCACTCTGCCCAGTTTGCTGCATCACCCACAGCCCCCTCATCCAGACAGGGGCTAAATCGTCTGAGAGCAGGGCAGGAAACAGCTTCTCAAACGAAACAGCAGCATTGCAAAAAAATTCCTGCTCTGAGGAGTGGTACAAAACAATGCCAAGGCAAGGCCATCACCTCTGTGATGTGACTCATCCCTTCCAGAGCCACCCACAGCCCAAGGTGCCCGTGCTGGGCTGGCTCCTGCTCCCTCTCTGGGAGATGGATTCATAAACCTGCTCTTTTTCCTCCTAACTGATACGTGGGAACATGCTGGTTAATCCTAAGGGGAATGGGTACTCTACCCCCCCTGAGAATGAAGTGCACCAAACCATAAACTTTTAGCAGAATTGTGAGAAGGATGCCAACAATGAAAAGCATTCTTCTGAGAAGTGTTTCTTTTGTCACTGGAGACATCACTGCTGCCTTTGTAAGTGACTGATCTGCAGAGGTGAGATTGCATTCAAAAGAGAAAAAGTATAGAGGGTGCTTTCTGATTTCTCAATAAATAACAGGTTTTTCTTTTCGTTTTCTGCAGTGAAATGAATTTGTCTGCTTGCATTATTATTAATTTACAGAGCTTGGACAGACTACAGACAAACTACGTATCTGTTATGTAAAGAATGCAAAGCAGCAGTTCAAACATTCTGTAGAATTGATGTAACAAACTTTCTCAACATGAGTAATTGCTGTACTTGATTTCCTGATCTTCCACTGAACAATTAGACCTCACTCGTTACTCTCTTGAGCCTAGGCCACAAGAAAGCTGAAGAAGAAGTAGCAAATATTAAGCTGCTGTGGCCTGGATTCAATAAGAAATGCAAAATCCTTTAGAACACATGAAGGAATAAAATCAAACAATACTAAACATTCAAATTATCTGCTCAACAATAATTTTTCAGCACTTTCCCAACAGTACAGTAAGAGAATACACCCCCTTCATGCAGTTCAGCATCACATTTTATAAGGGTATGTAGCAATGAAATGCTGGTGAAATAGAAAGCAGAAGAATTCATGTAAGACCACACCCCAAAACCTGGCTCCATGAACAGTGCCATGATTTTCCTCAGACATCCATATGTTAGTAACCATATTCATCTACAGCCTAAAATTGTTACAGTGATACATAATACCTTATTCCTAAGTGTGTGTAGGGAAATAGCACCGTGATTTGGATTTGATGTCCAATGGACTTCTTTCAAGGACTTGGGACAAGAATTAGGTTATACCCAAATAGACAAACAAATTATTTGAAAGAAAAAACCAGTATGACCAAGACAGGAAAGCTGCCTGTGTCCAAACACACACATGTCTACGGTTGAGATTTGACCTGGATGTCAGGAACTGAACAACAAAGAAGCACACACTAACATTAGGACTTGCTTAGATCCAGGGACAGCTGAGTGGGACAGGTAAATGAAGTGAACAGTGCATGGAAAGGAAGCTACACCAGGGGAAAGCTGACCCTGACGTGTGTGTGCGTTGCTGACCTCTCACGCCTCTGCCTGCAATCCTGCGCCAGCGAGCCAAGCAGGGCTAAGGCCTGCCCCCCAGCCAGCCAGCACAATCTGGTCCTGCTGCTGCCAGTAAATTATCTTATTCTTCTAAACAGGCTTGGATCTCAACTCTGAAATTGGGCCCTGGAATCCTCCTTTGGGCATCTCTGGCCGGCGCTGCCTGCGGAGGCCTGGCCAGGGCGCAGTGACCCGCGTGGATGATCCCACTGCAGCTCCTGCATCTCTGCTCCCCTGCCCTGTAATTACTCACAGGGATGTAGCTAATTTGTACAGCAGCTACAGCTGCTGATGTGGGAAGACGCCCAGGATGCTCCTCATTTGGAGCACTGCACCAGCTTCTGCCATCCCACACGATGCTGCCGCTGCTGCGGTGACACCGGTGTGGCCCTACGGGACACAGAGCAAGGTCCCAGCATCTCCTCCCTGATGCTCTGGAAACACTCCAGCAGTGTCCCTCTCTGGGTTCTCATCTCTGCCTTTCCCTTCAAACACTTGTTTGTGTATAGCTGTGCGTGGACTTAGCAACAGTACCCTGCTACTTCCTGCAAGATAAACAGTAAGAAAAATGAGAAAATCATTCTCTTTCTAGAGGCATCACTCAACAAAGGTTTAACATTAACTTCCTGTAGGCTTTACCCAACCAAGGTTTAACATTAACTTCCTATAGGCTTTACCCAACCAAGGTTTAACATTAACTTTCTACAGGCTTTACTCAACAAGAGTTCAAAATTAATTTAGGTGTGGTAGGCATGTGCTCAAAACTCATCAGCTGTAGCAGCACACCCAGTTTATGTTCATCTGTTAAAATCCCTGTCCCTTGGAGGCTATTTAAATGCATATTAAACACTGCTACGTTGGTTTTCCTAAGATCAAACAGTCACAAAATAACACACGTTCTTAATTTCTGTGCACAGATTAAGTCACTGAGAAAAATACAACGATGGCATCAGTCTGCAGGACGAGAGCAGAAAGCAGTAATGACAGCCATGTGAGCTGCTGAATCCAAAAAGCAAGGAGGTGGGCAGGAGAACCACGTTACCACCACCTTTGCTTTTGGGATTGGGTAGAGGATAAGCATGAGAAACAGGCAAAAGCTAAACCAGGAGAAAGCAAGGAGTATCGTTAATTTATTTGGTAATGCTGGAATATGCTGGCCCTCCCATACTTACTTTCGGTAGAGGTAGCTCTTGAAGCATTTGGTTTTCAAATTTAGATTTAGTCTGCAAGTTTAAAGTCATGCTTCTGCCGGCATGCATGGCTGAAAACCCTCCAGAGTGCAGCATGCCAAGGCTAACTGTGTTGTGTTTGTAAGCAGCAGTCTGAGTAAGGAAACAACCACGTGACAGGATATGAACACACATGCTCCTTGAATCAAGTATCACACATATATATGGTTAATTTCACAACGTTTTAGTTTAAGCCAACAAACAGTACCAAGAAATAAATAGCTTTTTTTTTTCTTTCTTTGTTTTTTTGAGGCATGCACTGGGTCACACGGAAGCAAATACATTGCTAGTTGTACATAAAATGGATACCATAAAAGACTTCAACGCTGACAGCAGATGAAATATGTTGTTATCTGTAGTTTGAGAACTGCAGTCTATAATGTGGCACAAGTCTTTGTTTTGCAAAATATGGCCAAATTGTGGTGCCTCTGCACAGCCACGGGTGGGCCAGAGAACTTGTATCTAGCATAAAAGAGCATCCAAGGCAGAGGAAAAGCCCCACAGGAGGAGGCTCTGCCCCACCTTGGCCAGCAGTGCCCACAGGGGACAAGCTCTGGCCCAGCGCAGACACTCATTGTTCTGCCCCAGCAAACACACATTGTAAACTAATGTCAAGATGTTTCTTAAACAAACACCACCTGGGAAGGGTTTATTTCCACCAGAAAGGCCTCTACTTGGGGTGCACTATCTTGGCTAGGGATGACATATTTTCCAATCAGTTTTACACAGCAAAAGGAAAACAGCTGAAGTAAGGAAAAAGCTTCAGCCTTCAAGCCAGTTCTTAAAGGTTACCCCTTTGATCCTTAATGATATTTTAAAATGCATCACATCTGAGCAACTGGAAGGTCATTAATATATCAACACCAATCTCATGAGTATTTAGCATAAAACAGGTATGTGGACACATCCTGAAACTAACTTCTGCACTTGACAACAGTAATTTTTCACAACCACTTCAGATTATGAAGTAAATCTGATTCATGAAGAAGGTCATTAAATAGTCAAGATCATTACTGAAATCATGCACTATAGCGCTTGGGCTGTTTTGTATAGAAGGCAAATAAGCATAACTCCCTGGGCCAAAAGGAGCACTAATCACACTCCTTGCTATAAAGAGTGGCAGTGCATATCCAGGGATATTTTTCAGAGAGAAGAGGTATCTTTAAGTCCCCTCCACTAACAGTGATATGAAAGCTAAAATACATTATTTTACTTTTCATCTGTGATGTTTTTCTTTATTGCTTTTTGCTGCAAAGATGTATCCAGCATCTTTTAATGCTCTCAAGCCATTACTGAAGTGGTGGACTTCAGCAGCACACTCATATCTGATGATAAGGAGAGATTTTAATGGTTTTTTGTTATTTCGGACAGTGCTGCGGCAGTGACTGCACCAGTAACGTGCACTGTGGTGCGTGACTCGTGCAGAGACCCTTTACCACTCGTTAACCAGGACCCCCTCACTCCAGCTGCTTTGGAGCCCCCCCAGTCCCCTCTGTGGGCTGGTTCCTCTCACACCAAGGCAGGAATTTCATTACTGGGAATTCTGGTGGTTACCACTGTACGTGCAAATAGTTTGAAAGAGCAAAACACACAACTAAAGGCATTAATTGCAGAGAAATGCCAAACATACCCTGTCTAACCTTCTAGCTTCTATATGTCTAAGTAGCTGTTGTCTCCAGTCAGCGGGCATTTTAGCACAGCTCTCATTTCCCTTCACAGGGGTAGGCCTTGTCTTTATATCACTGTTATCGGAAGGCTTGTCGCCATAGTTACCCAAGTTATAGTCTGACGGAATCTTTTCCAGCAGAGCTGCCATTGTAGGCCTCGCTGAAACCGGCCTGGTTTGGGATGTGCCGTAACTCTCTGTACTGTAGCTTCTTGCAGACAATGGCCTCCTTTGTGTAAGGTTTTTAACTGGAAAGCTTCCAGTCTGGGCTTTCACCTCTTGGTAGGAAGGATGCTCGTCTTCGTACCTGCCGTTCCTCTTGAGGAACTGAGACTCAGAGACCGAGATGCTGCCCTGGCGCTCCACAGCGCCTCGGTAGGGAGCCCGGCCGTACCTACTGCTCGGGGGCAGCTCGTGGGGCTCACTGACTCTCCTGAACATGGACATCTCGGTGGAGCCGGCCAACGAATCCGCCCTCCTCAGGAACCCTGGCCGAGAGCTCTGGCTTGTGAAGGGGGCACTGAGGGGCTCCTCGTTCACCGAGGGCTGGGAGAAGGAGAACATGTGCTCCACGGGGGGGTAGCCATGGTAGCCCCTGGGGCTGACCAGCTCCTGGGGCAGGTTCTTACTCTGCTGGGGAATGTACTCGGGGTTGAGCTGGAAAGGCGGCGGCAGCCTCTTCTCTGCTGTGACCTCCACTGCTCCCTGCGGGTTGAAGCTTTGGTCGAACTGGTAGACTTTCTTCGTGACCGAGGGCTTCTGCTGCGGCTGCACCTTGACGCTGCCGTAGGTCAGCAGCTCGTCATCCAGCATGGGGACCGACTGGCTGCGGGACATGCTCAGCATGCCGTGCTCCGGGCCCAGCAGCTTGTCCACCCTCTCGTGGGTCCCCACGGTGTCGTTGCCAGATGCATAGTTTTCCAGGGGTATGTTATACACTTTGTACGTCCCGATGTCGATCTCATCGATACTTTGCGACTTCTTGAACTTGTTGGTTTTGATATCCCTCATCATCGGAGAAAGGCGCTCGGTGCTCTTGCTGATTGAAATGACACTTTTGGAAGGATCTGGGCGACAGTGGATATGGGAGAAGACGTTTGTGAGACTTCTGTTAGCATTCGAGTCGTGATATTCCCATGCTATTCCTGGAGTGAAGGTGCTAGTCATTTCAGGAGACTCTTTGACATGATCTTTCCGCTCAGGCAAAGGGCTGGTGGTGGGGGTGCTTTCCAGTTTGGAAGGAAAAGCTGTCCTGTCTTCAAAAGGACTAGGGGTTCTGGTCCAATTTTGCCAAGGGTTGGGAGGAGGCACTTCAGATTCGTGTGTGTTTCGGAGCGTCGGCTGCTCCAGCTCCAGGGGAATGCCAACTATCCTGTCCTGTCTGATCAAGGGCCTGCGTCCATGTGCGGATGTGCTTCTGGACTTGGTGTTCAGGAGGGGGTTGGCACTGGGGTTCTCCACCGTGCTCTCCTCCCCCACGAAGCCAGTGTTGTCGTAGTGGGAGCCGTCGTTCCAGCTGTCGGCGAAGGTCTCGCTCAGCGGGCGCCGGTCGGAGCGCGGGGGCAGGTTCCCCGCCGGCGCCGCGTCCCGCTGGCTCAGCAATGGCTTTGTTTCCAGGGGCTGTGGGAACGACTGTGCCAGCCTGCCAAAACAAAAGGAAGCAGAGCGAGATAAAACGCACGGCAGCACTCACCAGAAAGGCGCCTTTAGAAAGCGACTGGTGCCTTGAGACCTGCGCCTCGTGCCCCTGCTGTGGCACAACTGGCTGCAGCAGTCTCTGCACCTGGGCACAGGTTCTGCAGGTGTGTGCACAGAGAAACTGAGCAGTCACTCAGGAGTCCTGGGTGACTCAATGCCATGCTCATATAAATCCC
Source organism: Apus apus (assembly GCF_020740795.1). Taxonomy (NCBI): domain Eukaryota; kingdom Metazoa; phylum Chordata; class Aves; order Apodiformes; family Apodidae; genus Apus; species Apus apus. The sequence goes on along the minus strand of NC_067288.1, from coordinate 30,864,234 downwards.
GGTGATCATATTTTCCTGCTTTAAAAGTAATCACAGAATCACACAATGACAGAATTGTCACGGTTGGAAAACACCTCTAAGATCACTGTGTCCAACCGTCAATACCCCTCCCTACCCACCCTCCAAGGAAAAAAAAAGAACAAAAAGCCCACTAGAGCAAGTCCTGAAGTGCCTCCCCTACCCTGTTTTTAAACACTATCAGGGATGGTGACTCCACCTCCTCCCTGGGCAGCCCGTTCCACTGTCCAACCACTCTTTCAGTAAAGAAATTCTTCCTAATATCCAAACTAACTCTCTCTTGGTGGAACTTCAGGCCATTCCCTCTGGTCCTGTCATTATTTGAGGGAAGAGGCCAACACCCACCTCCCTAAAACCTCCTTTCAGGTAGCTGTAGAGGGCAATGAGGTCTCCCCTCAGCCTCCTCTTCTTCAAACTAAACAATCCTAGCTCCCTCAGCCTCTCCTCATAGGACTTGTTCTCCAGCCCTTTCACCACCTTGGCTGCCCTTCTCTGAACTTGCTCCAGCAACTCAATGTCTTTCTTGTAGACAGGGGCCAATCTTCTATGAGTGCAAGGGAAGATTTTTTACATTAATTTATTTTTTTTTTTAAACCAAAATACCAGGTTCAGTTTGTGCATGTTCTCACCACTAAGATTTTGTGCATCTCCAGTGGGCAGGCTCCAGCCTCTCTTTAATGGGATGGAGCTACATGAGGTGATTCATGGCAGGGATGCTCCTGGTGTGGTACGAGGCTGTGTTCAGGTTGCTGATGGCCACTGCAAAACACAGCTTTCAGAGAACTCTCGTGTTCCTGGAGGTCCAGGGCAGAGTGAGGCTCAGGACAGAAGACAGGAGAGAGACACGCTGTGCTATCTGTGCTGAACTACAGCCAGCTGCAGCTCCTGACCACACGGAGCAGAATAATTGCAGCTCCATGACTGGGCTCTTCTGATGCCTGGTTATAGCTCACAGCTGAAAAACCAGCTGTAGAATTACCACCATCCACAGACCATGAACGGGTGGTCAGCTCTGCACAGCCTGGGCTTTGAACAGCTCCCTACCCCTCTGCAGAACTGGGGTGAAACTGCATTTTTTTAACTGAAAGCCTTAACAGATACTAGAAGATCACTCTGAATGCATGTCACAAGGTAAGATGAAAGGCAACCAGCAGCTGTGTTAAGAAAGATGATCACACCTGTTCCCCCACAAAGAGTTATTCACTGCTTCTTTAGCCGTTGTCTGCAAGGACCCCATTTTAACATGCGTGTTGGAGGACCCTGAGGAAGCCTGGGAAGGGGAATAGTCTGAGTAAGTGCCTGAGGAAACGCTGTTGTTCAGACAATGGATCTTATCTGCTTCTGACTCATCTGTTGACTCTGAAACAAAACACAGCAAACATTTTCAGGAGGTGGCATTTGAAAACTCCATAAAATGCGTTTTTAAATTGATACTGTGGAGATACATATACACACGTGCACAAATATGCATTAATATGTTTTAAAATCAGAGTGAATTGCACAACATCCTCAGAAACGGGTCAGTCTGTGCACGTTACAAATCTAAAAAGCTGTAAGTTAAGTTAGTACCTTTCTTCTCTTTACCCAGAAGCACCAGTTTGGGAGGGTACAATGGAGTCTCTGGCAGGGAAGGCCGAAGTTCCCCTATCCTCATCTCACTGGCAGGATGTCCATAGGCATCCTGAGGAATATAATAACACAGAGTAAACACAGGAAACAGAAACCACTTCAAACTGCAACAAGCAAACCCTTCACAGCCTTCTTTACATGAACGTGACAGCATCCCAAACCCCCGCCATCCGGGTGGTGTCTAATCATGCTGATTTGTCAGCTGAAAATTCTAATTAGTACTACATAAATAAATGTAAAAATCATGGTGATGGGTTCATTCTGAAAATGTGGACAGAACAGATGGAACTTGCAAGATACATCAAGGCCATGTAAACATTTTTGATGTAGTAAAGGTCACAAAAATACAAGCTGCCAGTAGAAATAAAGAAAGATGTAGGATAAACAATTATTTCTTATTTCAGGAGCAAGTATTCCTCACTCATTTAGCTGTGGCACGGCGCTTCCATAGATTCAGCTGTCTCTATAGCTATATGTAATTAAAATAACTTTGAAGAGTTTTTCTGCTAAATTAAAATGATTCTAATTTCATAAGCTTCTCATTGAGAGTTCACCAAATCTCGACCTTCAAAGCCTGCCCTGCACAGCTGTGTTGCTGTTCTAGCTGGCAACAGGATGTATACTGAAAACAGCATGAGATCAAAAGTGGAAAGAGAGATGCAGTCTTAGAAAGAGATATTTTAAATTAGGACATTTAGATCAGGCTCATAGGATATCCAGAAGGAAAGGAAGACACCAACGGGAATCCATGGCATTTCTTATTCCTGGAAGAAAGTTCAGAAGGGAGAAAGACACTGACCTGAAGAGAGGTGTCCTGGGGAGAGAGGGGAGGGGAGGACACTCCCTGGAGGAACAATTCTGGTAACCCTGCTCTCAGGAGAGGACCCAAGGAAAGGGAGCTGGAAGAACGAGCAACATGGGAAGCCCATGTTTTGGGTGCTGGGGCATGGGCTGAGGGAACTAGTGGAGAAGGGCATGGGCTGAGGGAACTGGTGGAGATGGGCATGGCAACACCAGCAGGTCCTGCCAAAGCCAATCAGGATCCTGGGGAGGGCTAGGAGGAACATGCATTGTCTTGGAAGGGAGAAGATGAGCTGTGACTTCATACAGGGGGTGGAAGCTGGGGAAGGAGAGTGTCCAGTAAACAGAGGAAATTTTGGAGAGCTATCAGGAGAAAAATCAGTAATTAGTAGTATAAGTGAGGAAGGAAATGGTTAGGAGGAATATCCTTAGAAGGGAACTTACTCTACGGGAAACACTGTGAGGGTCTCTGCACCCTGACAGCTGTCGAAGGTAACCCAGTGGTTTTGCAGAGTGAAGTCAGAAAAGGCAGGAGATGTTATATTTAGATATACAATTTTAAATGGAACACCAAAACCAAACCACATTATTCAAATGTAAAATGCTACAATACATTTAAAATTCACTTGCTTTTACTCATAAAGAGAAAACTCTCAGAGGTTTACTCTCCATTAAGTACTTTTTGTAGGAACAGTGGAAAGAGAGATTTGTAGAAGCATTTGTCATGTGATTTACCCTTGAAGAATATAATTATGTTTACACAACAGATCTTCTATTCCTTCTGCATTTGGTGTTCAACTTTAAGGTAGCACTACACCAAAAGAGCAAAGAACAGGTATTTTCACACCCAGTTAATTAACCCCCTCAGTGCTGCCAGTTAAGGAAACAGCTACAGGCTGATCCTTACTTGATGTAACCTACTCAAGCCTTTAAGCTGCTTTCACCTGCAGGGATCCCTTTCTGTGGCTGTTTCTGACAGAGCAGTGGTCATCTACATACAACTGAACAGAAGGGCAACAGCATTTTTCCAGTGCAGCACCAGCATTTCCTTGTGCAGTGTAACAAACTTATGCAAAACTATTTTGGTGAGAAAGGAAGCAGTGCAGAGCATTCGCAGAGTGTGACATTCTCCACCTTTGGAGCACAGTGCACGTTGTTTCTTGTTGTACCTCTGAGCTTTTTGTATGCTCTTCTTTCTCCTTCCTGCCTGGGATTGCCAGAGTGGATTTACCAGTGTTGACTGTGTCGGACAGGTGGCTCTTTTGGAATTCTGTGTTTTCTCTACCTTCAACCTAGAATTCCAATATTGTGCCATGAAACTTCCAAAAGTTAAAAGCATAGGATAAAACTACTGGCTGTGAGCTGGGAAGAGCCAGCAGTTCTATTTTTGACCTGTGTGATACTGTTTTTTCTTCTTTTTAGCACCTATTCCAACAAAAATCAATACTCTTTTGAAAGAACCCTAGTCTGGTGTTTGTGAATATGTCACAAAAGTGAAACACGTTGTAATAAAACCAAAATCACATTCCATTTAATTCTACTCTGTTTAAGAGCACCTTTTTTCTTATAAGCCCAAGAATAAAAATGTCACTAATAGCAAAAAAAAAAGAAAAAGAAAAAAGAAAAAAAGAAGTATTTTTAATAGAACTCACTGCAAGAACAAAGGGAAAAGATAAATGCAAAAGATAAAGTCAAAACTTAGTCCTCAGGACTAACCAGAGAAAGATACAGGTAGAGAGCAGAAAAATGTGGTGAGCTGGTTTCCAAGAGAAAATACATGGTAAAACCCATTAAATATCAGGAAAGAGAAATATCACCAATTATTCATGCTGACAAGACAAGAACATTAAATTACAATTTAGAGAGATGAAATTTTAAAAATAACCTAACTCTTAGAATCTGCTTACAAGGAACATAGAGCCTCTGAGGAGAGCAGGGCCAGGCTCTGGGCAGACAGAGCAAACACGAGGCAGAGGAAGATGAGGCCAGGAATGATGGATCTCTTCCAGAGGAACGAGAAATGGAGAAGCAAAGAAATAAACTGCTAAGGCAAATACATGGTACTCAGAGCAGATGTCACTAACACTTTACTGAAAGAATAAAGGAGATGGGAGCAAGTGTAGACACAAACACACCCAGAGAGCTGCCAGCATATCCCCAGAGACTAGCAAGACTAAGGGAGGTGTAGGCATCTCTCCTGACAATCACCATCAGTGGGATGGGTTTGTACCAAAGCCCTGCTGGGCTGCCCAGAGCACAGCACTGCCTCCATCTCAGCCCTGCACTGCAGTCACTTCCAAGTCCCACTAAAAAGCCCTCTCCCGAATAATGGCCCTGAATAATGCTCCTCCAATCCAGACCCTTGGATAAGGTCAGGCAGAAGTCAAAGTCACTCAAAATGAACTTTAAGACATTTGACATCTTGTATGAAGAAAGGTCTGGTGTGAGTCAGACCTCCAGATGAGGAAATCATTACCTCCCTTCTCCTTTGACAAGAAGGCACTAAGGTCATAACCTCAGTAAAGACCTTTTGCACCACAGAAACCAAAAACTCTCTGATGGAGATATTTCTGATTCCTGGTAAAATACAGGTAATTCTGTAGCAAAAAAAGCTAATTAAGGTAAAGGCTTAAAGCAGATACAAGCCAAAAACCTTCCACATACAATCCTCTCCCAACCAGGAGAGACTGTCACTGTGCATCTCCTTAGTGGAAAACAGCTCCCGGGAAAACAGCTCCTAGAGGAAAACAGCTCCTAAACCTACAAGGAATTAACACAGTGGGTGGTTGGACTAGAAAAGACTTTTTAAAATCCGAAGCTGAAAGTTATATGGAAGTATTTCCAGTTTGTCAACCCATAGATATGGAGAATATGAATTATAAAGATCTTACTTGCTGATTTGTGTTATTACTCCTCGTTTCACACGGAAAGGCTACACAATTTACTGTTACCCCTGACTAGTGTTTGTCCAAAACACGTTTCAAAATGACTTAGGACAATGAAGAGGTTTGTTTTAATTGATGATTAATTAAGAAATTGTTTGTTTCTTATAACTGAAGGTGGAGGATGATACAGGGGATTTGAAATGTAGTTTGTTATTCTTTTTAGATGCTCCCTTTAATTATCAAGAAACAGTTTTGTGAAGAGACACGTATAAATTAATTACAAGGAAACCCAAAAGAGATCAGAAAAGAAACCAGCTAATCTGGCCTCTGAGGATGAAAAAGTGAGCACTGCACCTGAAATTAAATTACCTTGTTATTAGAAACTGTCTTCAGTCTAAATCTGTATCAGAACACACCTGCATTTTCAAACTGTATTTTAACTTGAGGCTTGAGATCATGTTTCCTAATTATCTGAAAGGCAAATGGAACTTAAGTATGTTTTATTTAATGTGTTATAACTGAAATAATGCTAAAAGAATTCACAAAATCATTCACACTTTCCTACAGTTTCCCACACCTTCATCTTCATGCAGGAAGCCAAAGAGAGGAAAATGTGTCCATCACCTTCCTTTGCAGCCAGAACACCTTCCCAGTGCCACTACCTGTATGAGTGGCAGGAACACTGCTTTGCTTTCCTTCAGTGGATCAGGTAGCTGTGTTACTAGTCTTGACTAAGCACTAGGGAAATTAAAACCTGAAAAAGTTCCACCTTCTTCACTGTTACAATAATAGAAGATGAAAATTACATCTTCACTAATATGATGGCAATAGTTATGCACTCCCATCAGTTGCTTGTGGTAGAAAATTAAGGAGGAAATTGCAATCACAGTTTTTAATTGCACTTCAGGAATTACCACAGGGTCTTCAGCAATGCAACCATTTCTAGCAGACTGCTTTTTGTGATCCTCACGCAATTAACACCTCAGGTACAGATATGATTGTTTTCCTGTTGCAAAAGTGAGTGCATTTTTTATCAAAGAATGAAATTCGTCTTCATCCTTTTCTACATTAGAGCAGTGGGTGGTCACACAAGCACCTGGAGTAACTGCAGTGTTTTGTGCTGCTGCCCCTCACTCTTCCCTTACTCTCTGCTGTGCCTCAGTCAACTGCAATGTCAACACTTTAGTTTGACAACTCAACATTTAGTTTAACAGCACTAAACCAGAAGAGCCACCTCTTTCTGAAGCCTTTGCCCCTAGGCACAGCCACAAGACCAAACACCTGATGTCAGACAACACTGATTCAAGTTCCAGACAGACAATATATGAGTGTTCACAGCAGGGTTAAATAAAACCCCAGAAAGCCATTAGCAAGATTCAAGTTCACAACCCAGGTGACACACAATAAATTGTCTGTGTTCAGCAGCAACAGCAGAATGTGTCAATGCTTGTGCCACACAAACAAAAAGTCAGATCAAAGGTCAGATTTACACAGTAAGAAAGAATTTAACAAGTAAAAAGGAATAATGGGGGAACTGAAGATTTCAGACTTAGATAAAAACATGAAGGCTTTATCTAGAATATTTCAGTCTGAGTACTAATTGAAACTGTTCCTAGATTCGATTAAAGTCTTCCGTGGCCATCTGAAGAGAAAACTTTTGGTTTATCTTTTTTTAAGAAATGAAAATGTTTAACTATAAAAAACAAACAGTATTAGCAGGGCAGCTACAGTGACTGTTGAATACGTAAGAACAGTCCAAACTGTGATAAAGATATGGAAAACTGAGGAAGAAAAAAACCTCATATACACACAACTTGCCAGAGATGGGGATAGTTCAAGGACAATGAATTTATAATAATGTTTAAATAACGAGGGAGTGAAAAGGTGGGTTTTTTTTCCCTTTATATATTTCTTCTGAACAAAACGACTTCATAAAGAGTTTCAAGATGGTCATCGTGAAGATTTGTGCAGATTTACAAACACACTGCAGGGTGAGAGGTTTCCCTTAGTTAGAAACTGTGCCTGCACAGAGTCATTAGTGTGAAGGTTAATGAGGTCATGCCCCCTGAGACCAAGCTGCAGTTGTTGGCACCAGCTCTGCAGAGGGCTGCAGTGCTCAGTGACTGTGCCCCTGTTGGAGCACAGCCTGTGTTACCCTGCACACTGAGCCTCTGGCAGACACCCAGGGCCAGATTCTGCAGCTCATTCTAAGCTGCTGTTCAGGGGGTGCCCGAGCTGAACTTCCCTGCAGTGGAAGAAGCACTCCTGCTGACTTCATTAACTCTGACAAGGTTAATTGGCTATCTACCGCGTGCAGTGTGAACAGAAGAAGCAGAATCTAATGGCACAGTAGGGTCAGACAGAACAAACTGATTACTCATTAACATATTTGATGAAGAAACACACTTACTTCATTCTGAGAAGTGATCAGGTCCATTCTCCTGCTAACGTGCCAGTCTCTCTGATAATTAGAGTTTGGGAGAGTACTTGTATATATTAACACCAGAATTCAGATCTTGGTAGATTTTAAACCAAACATTCAGTCTGATAATCTCACCAGTAATGGGGAAAATGGAAACTCAATATAAAACTAAATTAACGTTATGGAATGAAACTAGACACTCTTAGGTAGGAAGTTCACAGCAGATGCAGAACATGGTTTGATGGAGCTGTGGTAAAAGCCCACCTGGACCTCTGGAGGGGACCAGGGAGCCCATGGCATTACCTCCACTGAAATCTCCTTTGGTGCCATGGGCCACTTGTGCTCATACTTTTCTTTCACAGTCTGTTCACTGTTGGCAGTTGGTGCTGAGTTCTCCGGCCGGACTCCATGGCTCGTTTTGCCCACCAGGTTCTGAACTGATTTCACCATGTTCTTTAAATCCTCCGGGTATGGGGTGGGATAACGTTTTAGATTTATTTCCACCTGCACATTCATAAAGAGAATCAAAGCACAAGTACAGAACGAAAACAGCATGCAAACTAAAACCGTGGTTGCACATTTTCAATTAATCTCTTTGAGGTAATGTGTCAGGCACAGCTGTCTTCATGGAGTTCTGGGCTGAAATTTGCTCTCAGTTACACTATGTCAACCTATAAAGGAATTTAAGTGGCATAAAATAATGGATGGGAATGGTTCCCTGAAAGTCTATCTTTTACCCAGTGAGATCATTGCATTTTAATTCTAGGCTGTGTTTGAGAGTACTGACATTAAATCACACTTTTTCAAAACAACACTGGTGTAAATGCAGAATTAATGTAGCTATGTTCAGTGTACTGAATTAATCTGAATTATCTATGGCAGCTGAGAACAGAATCTGACCAACTGGGAGCTGTTTGCTCTGTGAGATATACACACAAGCACTCAAGTGCATCTTACTTATCTTTTCTTACACAGCAAGTAGAGGAAAACAGACTCAAATCACTACAGAAAAGTCATCCTAAATCACACTGAATAGTGCTTTAACTGACTGACAGATTTTTTAGAAAAATCCACATTTTAAGGTCACCATTTTTATCACTTATAAGCAGAGAAACATGGTACTTCCCAAGTACAAAGCAATCCTAATTGGAAGACAATTCTCCAGAATCTCAGGGTTGAGAGAAAGGAGAAGAGTGGCTGAGAAGGCTCCTGGATGGCACCACCCTCTGTCATCTGGCAAGACTTTGCACTGCCAGCAAATTGCTCTGAGGAGATGGGGCAGCAAGTGACCATGGCAGGAACGATGGCCTCTCCTTCTGCCCCCTCTCTGTGTTGCAGCCCCCTTTTCTCTGCTGGACACCACACCACATGGTGAGAAGAGATGCTGAGGACACTGATGTGAGCACCCAACCACCACACGACCTTGGCAAGTGGCTTGGGCTGTGCAGGGAGCTCAGGCAGTTGGTAGAGCTGTTCCTTGAGCCCAACCTTCTTCCTGCAAAACTGTCCTATCACCACCTGCCCTATCTCCACACTCCACATTTACCAGGTGACAAGTACTTGGAAGCATTTATCACAAAGAAGCTTGTACCTCTTTGTGTACACGAGGTGAGCAAAGGGAGCTCATTTTAATAGCTCAGTATTATAGCTTAAATTCCTATCAAGCAGGAAAAATGCATATTGGGATTAAAAAAAATGTGTTCTATAGATAAGAATATCTTGAAAGCAAAAGCACAATGAATTTGGAAAATGAAACTATATGAAATACAAGCGTATAATTCTGAACCACAGTAGAATAAACATTAGGGATAATAGATTCTGACATGACTTTAACATAAACCATTAAAATGTATGGCTATGGTGTCAGATGTTAATAAGGAATTTCAACTGAAAATATCAATTGAGTCTGTAAAACATTACTAAAGCTCTGGTTGATTTATGGTTGAAAGAAATGTGATTTGGATGTGGCATAATTAGGCAACTCCTTTTTCACAAAATTCAGACCAGGATTTAAGTGTAAGTTCTGCAGCCAAATACAGCTCCAAGTCAAGTCGTAGAGCAAATCCTCAGTAAGTACTAGTCAAGAAAAATTAACTGAAAGACTTTCATGAAATAGATAAGTCACAGACATGGATTTCAGCAAGAGTTTCATATCACTGTGAGTATCATCATTGAACAGCAAAACTACTGGCAGCTGTGGTAGGAGATACCCACTAGAATGCAGGTATTTTCATCACCAACTACAGAGGAAACCTGCAGTTCCTGTCGCTACAGTCCTTGCATGTTTAATGCCACATCTAAAGGAGCATGACCCTGAAAAGAGAATTTTTGAAGATCTTGATAGAAGAAGTTACTGAACAATCTCAATTAACCCAACCAATTTTAACATATACTGGGCTGAGAGTTCAGTTCCGACTGTGGAAGATACAAAGCGAAAACTATGTCTGCTCTTATAAACCACTACCAATGCTTGTAACCCATTGATAATTTCAGTTAACCTACTAATTCATCCCATAAAGGTCTGGGGAAACTGCTAAAAATGTAGATGTTACAACTTTGCTGTGACCTATGTCACCACGTGGATGGAGAGACACAGACTGAGGTCTCAGGAGGCACCAGGGATCAGTTTTTGGTTCCCAGGGATGCATCCAAACAGGCTGGCAAGCAGTTCAGTCAAGAACTCAACAAGACTTTATGGTCACTCCTTTACAGAGATGAATTGGCATTACTGGGAAAGAGGACGGATCTGCCAGGAGGATGCAAATAAGCATTTCTGCCTTATTAATAGTCATTGGATTTGAGCTCAGTTTTCATGGCTTGGGCAAAAAGGCTCTTTTCCAAGAGAGGGGAAAAAAATCCCTACTCCTTCAGTAGGAAATAATTTCTTTTCACAGCCTGGCAAGATTTCCTGGGTATTATTTCAGTATTATTTCTCTACATGCAGTTTTCACAGCTCCAGGTGTTTCTGGGTATCTGGTGATATGAGAGAGGAGAGGTGCTCTCTTCAAGGTACACAGGCTGGAGGAAATATCTGATCAGCTCCCAGCTCCCTGCTTAGCTTTTCCTTTCATAATTCTTCTCTACCTAAGCAATAACTGCAGCTATCTAATGATATACTGCATGTGTGACATTGCACTACTTAACAGAATGTTTGCATATAATATTTCATACATTATAATTCTTCTGTGATCTTAGAAATCAGTGTCTATTTCTCTGTTGACATTTCAGGTGGTTTGCACATGGGGACAGGCATGTTACCCACAGTTAAAACTCTGCTAAGAAGTGGAGGAACAACATAAAACTCTCCCAGATGCTTTGTTTCCCATATATGACACATAAACTTGCAGTTAATCTGGAGTATATTTTCAGTTTTATCTACTTATTGTGAGGCTAGGGTTACTTTTTGACTTAATTGACTGTTTTACTAAAGCAGCAGAGTCCATGAGTACAAGAGTTAGATGAAATTTCTTAATTGGGAAAAATATTAAAAAGAAAACTCAGAAATTTCCAAGAAGATCTAAATGGAATTTTAAATAGATATTAATAATAGTATCATTAATTTTTAAAGTAAAATATATTTCAATTTCCTCATACAATTTTGTCTCTGGTCAACATTTTTTGCCGTGTTTAAGTGTTTGATCTGGGGTAACTCCAGAAGTAACAAAATAGAACTTACCTTAACTTTCCCTGCATTTTCCTCCTCTTCTTTTTTATCTTCAAATTCAAAGGCAACAGTCATACGTTGCTGTCTCTGCTCCTCCCATAGAGTAGGGTTAAAACTGTCACTGTCTGACTGGAAATCTGCAGTTCAATTGCAAACAGCAAGGCACAAGAACAAGCAATGAGTGCACCCAGCAGAAGGCTGGAAATCTTCTAAAAAGACACATTCTTAATTAATCCAGTAATCTTGGGTTATTGCTTTAAAATTGGTGCTGGGGGGCAATGACAGAAGTAACTGTCAAACTATTACAAATAGGGTCCAGTGTCTCTGGAGGTGGAGCTGGCTCTGGCCAGCAGCCTGTCTGCACAGCAGCAAGGCACAGCCTGGGATTTCTGCCCCATGTGCACTGCATCCCCAGCTTCAAATTGTTACACAAGGCCGTTCTTCTGAAAAGATGTAAGTGTTTGAGAACATCTATATCTGATGGCCTGAATAATGGAACAGGCTGCCCAGAGAGGTTGTGGAGTCTCCTTCACTGGAGACATTCAAAACCCACCTGGATGCATTCCTGTGTGATGTGCTCTGGGTGACCCTGCTCTGGCAGGGGGGGTTGGACTAGATGATCTTTTGAGGTCCCTTCCAACCCCTAGGATTCTATGATTCTATGATTCTATGATTTGCAAGCAGGATTCCTTTGCGTGTGACAAAACACAGCCCGTGGTGTGTGCACCCCTGGCTGCACGTGTCAGAAAGGACGCTCACCCACAGGGCCCCCGAAGCCCTTCACTCCCTCCCTCCCTCTGTTTTTCTCTCTGCTCTCTGAACAAGCCCAGCTCCTGCCCCTGCAGGAACCACTGAGGCTTTACCTTCATCACTGCGGGGCTGCTGGGGAAACATGTAGTTAGTGAGGACCCTCTGCTTGGTCTCTGGGTGCGCCTCGGTTTGCAGCGGGATGAGCGCCTTGGACTGCAGAGGGAAGGCAAAGCAAAGAACCGTCAACTTGGAGCGCACGTGTGCTCCCTGAGCTGGGGTTTCAGCAGCTGATAAACAGAAAATAAAAGGTTAACTAAAATGTTGCAGGAAAATAAACTTCTCCATGGACTAAACCAAGTATTCATCTGGTGGAAATGCCTCCTTTCCCATTCCTTACTTCTGCCAGTCCTGCAGTTCCTGCCAGGCTCAACAGAAGAACACCAGGTACCAGGAATACACGGCATGTCCAGAGTCATTCCAGTGGGGAAGCCAAAGGATCAGCAGAACAGAGCTGCACCTACATACTTAGAACCTCACACTACGTGGGCTGCAATCTGTTTTGAGCTAAAGAGGAGTTAATTCAAGATGTTAGTTCATTTCAGAGTAAACCTGAAGGATTTCCATGGAGGAACTCTGAGTACTCAGATGTTACCGTTTTGTTTTACTTCAGTTGATTATTTTTTATTTCTTATTCTTGCTTTGCTCTAGTGTAGCCTCTGAGAATAACTGTCATAGTCCATGGAATAGCCATTAATCTATGCTATACTGAAGAAATGTCAAAATGCTGAAAAAAAATTTCTACATTTAAAGGGAAAATACAAGTTCTGTGGCTGGGCTGGGGAGTCATGCAAAGTTCTTTTAAAATGAAAATTAGATAACGTGAAAAAAGCAAGGATCCTAATTTAATACATTAAAATATACTGATCATTTTCTATTCTTTCTCCCACTTAGCTTCCCCTCCCTTCAGCTTTCAAACTTCTTGCTTAGCTACAGAAGTAGAAAGGACATTTAAGGAGCAGTGCACTGGACATGTGTTAACTGCACTGAGCATTTGCTGTGCACTGTTTGAGGGCAGGGCTGCCTGGCTCTGCTGCCTGCAACTCAGCAGGAATGGCTTCTTCACAGGGATTAATTTCCAGTAGCATGATAATTGGCCCCTGAAAAATTATCCTCATCAGCTACAGTTAACATGGTAAAATATCTGACCACAGGCATTATAGCAGAATGAGAGAGAAGAGGTTGTGAGGATTTATTTGGGTTATTAAAACCCCCAATTTAGGGAAATATTAGGTATGTTGAACATTTCTAGCATCATACAAATTAAGATTTTCTCCATTAAGAGTTAAATTATGGAAGTGCAAAAGCATTCTCTCCACCAGCCCCGGAAAGGTTCAAGACTTTTTTCAGTGTGCAGAGGCTGTTACATTTCTCAGCATTCATGTTCCAAAATTGGTTTTAAAATAGAAGCCTAAAGAATATGTAGTAGTTTAACACAAAATATGCATATGAAAGATACATATAGTGAGATATAGTAGAGAAACCAAAGCCCTTGGAACAAAGAAAGGTACACTTAAATATTAAAGGAACTTAAATGAGAGCTTTCTCCAAAAGAAGCCTGTGTGTTCTTGTGTATCTTCTAGACGTTTGAACTCCCACTGATTAACGGAGTAAAAAACATGCAGGAATGGCAGCATGGATAGGAAAAGGGGAAAGAAAGATGAAGGGAGGTGTAGATGGACTAAAGATGGGACACACTAATAACAAGTTTGATAACAAAGTCTTACCTCTCAAATTTCTATTTACAAAGTACCTTCTTCATCCTTTTGGCCTTTACTTACTACTTTTGTAAGGATATAGAAGCTTAGCAAGATGCAAGTAATAAATCCTGCAAAGGGGACCTTTCCAAGTTAATAAATGGCAGCCAGAAGGATCTACACCTTCATATGAAAGCACAAAGCTGGACTGGGAGCAAACATTTCTAAAATTCTACTACAGTCATGTTTTAAATTACAGGTTTCATTTATGGTCCTTGCTAAGACCCCTAGTTACTGAACAAAATACAAATATTGAAAATCATTACCTGGTTGTCAGAAAGCCACAAAGCTGCAAGTTCTTTAAGTTTAGTAAAAGTGAATGGTAAATTCTTCAGCCTGTGAATGATAATATTGGAACAACATGAATCCTTCATTGTCACAACAGTTTCTTTTTTAAGATTTGCATGTAGCATGTTCAGCTTGATCATACTTTTGCTGTAATTTCATATGTTTATTTTCTCTTTTTACCAAAATGCAGTATTTTTTGTAAGGACATTCCACATTCAGAGGGATTCACATTTGGGATCTAAAGTGACTGACATCATGCACTAAAGGTACTAGGGAGATACCAATATTTTGCCTTGGCTGGAATGTAACCAAAGTTACAGCTTATAACATGGAAAACAGAAGTCAGGGAGACTTACAGGAAAGATCTAACAGCTTTCAGTGTAGCTAACAAAAAACCCTCTCATTGGACATGCAAGTTTTGGAACAGAAATACTGAAAGATTATTGAAAAGTCATTTTTGCAGACATGTTAGGAAAAACACTAAAATAATAGAAATAAACATAGTGAACCTAGTTGACAAAATTAAATGAAACAGTAAAAATGCAGCAAGTTAATTATACATGTAAACACATTTCCTAAAAGTGGTGAAATGACGACCAGACACTTGTGGGAGCTTCATTCATGCTTCCCCACTAATTCTGAACATGTTAGTTTTACTTTTCAGCCTGTGCCAACACGAGATATTCTCCCAGCTGTGTGGTACAGAAGGTACAGGAGCTGGAGGAAGAAATGGAACAACCAAAGGACTGTCCACAAGGAGAGAAGCTAAATGGGATTGAGCAAAAAGAAAAGAGGAAAAGCCCTTTTCTGAGTGAGTCAGACTGTCCCACACTGTGGACACAGTGCAGACACCCTCACCCACAGCCCAGATAGAGCCAGGCCACTCAGAGACTGCACCTGCCCCTCTACCACCAAATAACCACCAACTCTCCTGCAGTCTTACTAACAATCCACCTGTGTTTCTGAGAGAGAATCACCTCCCAAGCCCTTGTACCTCTGCCTCTGTGCAGCGCTGAGGAAATATCTCCATGAAGGAATTACTTCAGCTGTGTTTCTGCCACAAAGTCTTTATCATGAATAATCACGTTATTTCAGACAGCAGCTGCACACCCTGCCAGGAGCACATGTAAAGATTTTCAGAAGAATCCCTTCCAGCAAAAAATGACTTCTCTAGCAAGGTGACGTGGATGTGTACACATCCAGCGTGTGCTAGGGCAGAATCTCCAGTTGAATGCCCATCTAGATGAGAGCAGCCCTACATGTGTGTTCATGTCTAAGCCTAGAATGAATACACAAGAAAGCAAGAGTGCCAGAACTACCTGCAATTTAGTGCAGTATGTGACATTATCTCTAAATTAAGGTTACCTGTTTAAGCTTTAATAATTAACACAAAGATCCTTAAATTGTGTTGATCCAGATGTTTTATGCAGAGCTTTTTTCTTTATAAAAAGAATTGTTGCTTTTCAAGTGATACCTTTATTTCCTTACACTTGAGGATTCAGTACCTCTAAAATGTTTCAAAACTTTACAGCAATCTCTGTCTCTGCAGGGTTACTGGTGATGTTTCCAGTGAGTACAGGTGTATCAAAGGGGGAAGGAAAATCAGCAGGCATTGCTCCAGAAAGGATGTGTGGCAAGGGGATCTCCAGGCTTATTTTCCATTTCCATATTCAAACAAAACACAAAATTCTTTCATTTTAATCGCTTGTTGCCAATAAGCCTGGTTAACTGTTTTTAAATGTCTAAAAAGGTCCAATTTTAAGGAGTCTTTGAAAGAAAAAATAAACCCAAATCAGAGCTCATAGAAGGGATGCACCCAAAATCTTTACTGTGGGGGTGTTTTTTTGGCTTTTTTTGGTGGGTTTTTTGTGGTGTTGTTTGTTTAGACTTATGTGGGGAAGAAAAGAACAGTTTCCCACAGTTGTTTTTTTGGGGCTTTTTTTGTTTGTTTTTGGTTTGTTTTTTTTTTTTTTCAAATTTCCAACCAAGAGAAGCCTCATCCTCCTTGGCTAATTGCAATTTGGTTTTGCAAGTTTAAGACTGCTTTTTCTATTGTGTACTGTGGGAACATTTCTCCTTCCTCTGCGCTAACAATGCTCATGCAAACACTGACTTCCATGAAGAACTGAATAACCAAGTGACTTTTGCATTATACCCACTTTCTTAACAGGGCCCATGACAATGATCACCTAGGCTATATTAGTTTAAGCCACGAAAGGCAAATGCATCAATGTTTTTTCTAGCCTCATCAGTCAAAATAAGGGCACATTGCAGCTGCAAAGGATCTCAAATAATCATATTCATTATGCTGCTGCACAGGGAAAATCAGGTATGTGTAAAAGCTTAAAAGTTATTGACAAAAATTTTTCTTTTGAGGTAAATCCTGAGGCACCAACTGATTTTCAGGAAAATAACTGCAGTAATAGTTAAGGAGAGCATGAAATGCCTGTGTTCTTTTTACAGTCCTTAATTTTCCCATAGAAGATGTTCTCCAAGGAGAAAAAGTGAGAATAAATTTCCCCTGAAGTTCCTCAGGTGAATAAAGCCAAACTGAAGCAAAACCACAGACTTCCTGAAATCTCAACATGACACCATGGTGCCACACAACTTCACAGCCTGGAGAAACTCCATGCCAGTGTTACATTGTGCTGGAATGAGGATTTGAGAGGAATTCCTTCCATAATTAATCCTAGATCACATCTTCAGTATAATAAATAAGTTCCTAAGGGCTAACCACTTCCAGAGTAAGCTAGTGCATATTATTCATGGAACACAAGAAAATGTCACTGCTACTGTTTAAATACAAAAAATATCAAATGTTGACACTTGAGGGGTGTGATGGGGTGAGGAGGGGCATCATTGCTGTCATTGTAAACCTGCTGATGTCATTTTAACCTTCCTTTCTTGATAACAATTGCTTTTCTCATAGTTTTGTAAATAATCCACTACCTACTCGTGGTACATTTTGGTTTTGTTGTGCCTTAAGTAAGCAAGCTCAGAGAGTGGGACGAGTTTTCACTGATGATTAGTTTGAGAAAAGCAACACACCAAGAGCTAAGCAGACACCTCAGGGAACACCTCCCAGATTCTTCGATGCATACATTATACTTGGGTGACATTCAAAAAGAATTTTCAAATAATAACCCAAACATGACAAATTCAAGTCCAAACATGTTGAAAGTTAATCATCACAAGGAGTATTTCCAGACAGCTGGTCAAGCCCAGGGATGGCTGCTATTTTTGACAGCTCTCCAAGGTAACTCCCAGCAAATGGATAACAGCAGGGTTTCAGGGTGGAAGTTTAAAAGAACAGGACAAACCCACCAACACACTGTTCACAAAACCACTTCTGGGTATACCTGGCCAGAAGCAAATACCTCTTTGGCAATGAGGAATCCTGTGTTATTAAATAACTAAACAGGAAAAGTAAAGATACACCAGGAAACAGTCTTTTTCTTCACTGGATCATGTAATCTAGGGGCCTTTTAAAATCTAACTTCCGTGGGTGAGATTCAGAGCAGTAATTGAGCTCTGACCCCAGGACAGAAGCAAATACAAAAGTTACTCCTCTTTTGGCTCTTCTTTAAGAACAATCTAAAACTAAAAGAAAGGTTACTTACCAGTAACCGATGCTCTTTGAGAAGTGTAGCCCAAATGTACATTCTAACAATTCTACCTCTCAATCACAGGACTCATACCTGGAAGGACTCTGAGGAGAGAGGAGAAGCAGATGGAAGACAAATCTATATGTGGACTACACATGGTGAAGAACACCGGTTACTGGTAAGACATCTCTTTTCTTTGAATGAATCCCATGTGCACTCCTAACAGGGACTGAGTCCAAGCAGCCACCCCCAGTGACTCACTACATGGTGGAGGTCTCAGCATCTTTCATGCAAGCAATAATTGCACAGCCACTGGATCAAATGCTGCACTGGCTCTTGAAGCACTGGAGCACAGGTGAGGATGGATCTGCAGGTAGCTGCATTGCAAGCATCTGCATTCCAGACTTTGCTGACTGCAGAGGGTGGAGCCACCCGAGCTCTGGTCAGATGCACACCTGCCCTCACCAGACCCCACCTCTGCAATCTGACAGCAAGTCAGGATTCAACCCATAATTGCCTTTGATTGTGCAGAAAAAAACCAAATACAGCCCTTCCCCAGGATGAAGAGCCTGTCAAGGGCTGAAAATGTTTGGACATGTAAAGATAAAAGGAGAGAGGACTCCCAGCTATGGAGATGAGAAGGATACAGTCTTAGAGTGTATGGCATGGGGAAGAAAAGCTGGAGTCTAATTCCCTGGTTAAAATTGAGCTCTAACTTAAATATTTGAAGAAAGTCCTGGAAGTAAACTAGCTTCTGGTCAATTAAGACCAGCAAGGTGCATCTTACAGTAAAAAGGGCCTTAAGAAGACATGGAACAAGAGCCAAAGTCTGTAGTAGCTGGAATCACAGCATTAAAAATGATCTAGAGAGGGATTCTAAACACTGACCCACCTTTGAGTAAAACATGTCAACTCACAAAAATGTGAGGTGTCTGTTAGCATGAGTGGTAAAGAGGTCTATGTCAGGTTTGTCTCCTTCCTGAAAGAAATCCAGTCTGGATTTTATACCAAATCTCCCAAATCGTTTCTGACTTTCGTACCCAGACAAGCTCCAGATAATGCAAAGAGGGAGAGCTCCTCTTTTCCTCTTTCCATGCCACATCACAGCTGAACATCACTTTGTGAGCATGTGACCATTCAGAGAGCACACTAAATTTTCCAAGCACTCTGGCAAGGCAAGTTCAAAGCCACCAGTATCCTTGTACCCTACATGCCTTCAGCCAGAGTGCATTCCTCATGCCGTGAGGAACACGCCCAGAATGAACACTTTGGGAGGCCAAAAGGGCACCTCAATGAACACCTGAGCAGCCCAGCTCCCAGCAGGGACAGTCACTGGGATAACAGGCAATGATGTAAGGGGCTAACAGGTACCTTTACTACTAATGAGTGCACCTTTTACAGTCACAGGTGCAGAGGCCACAGGGGAAATTTGGCATGTGAAAAGTAGATGGGGATGATCCTGAGGTACCATTCACTGGGATGAACCTGCAGTGGGCAGATCCCCAATGGAAGACTGTGTTCCCTCTGAAAAACTGCACATCCATGATGATCGGCATGGATTGACAGTCATGGTGATGGAGCCTGTTGCCTCTGCAAAGGAACTACCATGGAAAGAAGCATGAGGAACTGGATACCTGCCAGAATGGACACAGAATCCCCCCTGGTGTCAGAAGGAGAAGGTCATAAAGGACCGAGCAGATAAATTCTGAAAGAATGTACACAGTCCATCCATATGGTACAGGGAGGAACAGCTACTCTCCAGAAGATTTGTGCAGAGGTTGGAGCTTTCATGACAAAAAAGCTGCATCAGCAGTGTTGGGTGGGAAAGGACATGCCATAGCAGCAGAGCCCACAGAGGGCAGGGCTCAGCAGGCCCTGGTAGCAGGCTGAGCCACATTCCAGGACCAAGGAACCCATCACACCACAGGGTGAAGCACATGCACTGAACCTTGGCTCTAGAATGGCCCTTCTGCTCTGCTTGCACGTCTGCCTCTCTTCCTCCAGTGGTTCAATGGGGTATCAAGGAGAAGGGCTGGTGTGCTCCACCTTCTCTGTTCTATCTGAATCAGGAAGAGCAGAGAGGCCAAACTGCCATGATAACATGGAAAGGTCCTGAGCAAGAAGCAGAGCCCAAATACACTCCTAATTGATATGTACATGTGGACTCATTCAAAGAAAGAATGGATATTGCCTTCGTGTTACTAGGAATGCACGGAATGCAAAAATGGGAAAACAGACAAGTAAACAAAAGAATAATAAATTCAACATTAAGATGGTGTCTGAACTTTATCCAAAATCTTTTGTGTCAAAATGTTGAAACATTTTAGTTTCATTAAGGTGGGAAGTTCCATAACAAAAGCATTATCACTGTGTCTCAGCAGAGCAACATTTAACCTCAGCCAGAATTGACACCAACAAAGGAAGAAGAGTTTACTTCCCTGTCCCTTAAGAAAAGTACATGAGACAATTCAACCAGGATTAAAGGTTGAAGGTCTACAGTTTGAGTCAGTTCCTATCTCTCCTGGTCCAGACCATGCTCTCACACTGGTTCTACAAGGCTTGCAACAAGGCTACAATTTTTCAGGTTGACTTGAGCAAATGGTCCATGAGGAGTGTCATAAAATGAACACAAGTTGAACAATTTCAGTGAGATCAATCAGCCCAGCGGCTTGTCCAGTGAGCCCTGGGCAGATGCAGGGCCACCTGCCAGCACCAAAGGGGGAGTGGGAAGGACAGCAACCAACACATTCCACCCCAAGAAACATCAACACAGCATTGGGATGCTGCTCCCATTAATTACCTTCTTCTGCAATGGAAATCCCAACACGCTCTCATACCCAGGCAGCAGGGGAAAAAGGAAGGTGGGGCAGCACTGCTGTTTTGGTGGCATCCAGCTGGCAGGTTAGCTTGGTCAGGAAACCTTGCCTGCTCTTGCCACCTCCACTGCCTCCTCCCCCTCTGACACCAGGGATTGCACTAGTTACACATGGCACCACCTGCCTGACTTCTGCAGCTGACCTGGCTGGTGAGTAACTTGGGAAAAAAGAGAAAATTTAAAAAGAGCTGTTTTCTGCTTCCTCAATGCAGGCTCCTGGCATGGTCACAGCTTTGCAAAGGGGCAGAGTGACCCAGCTCAGACTGTTTGCATGTGCCTGGGAGCCACGTGGATGCCCAAGAGCCCCGAAGCGGCTCTGTCCTGTTGCCTCCCCACGGCTCTGCCCAGCCCCAGGCCCCTCCTGTGCACCCCTGCAGC
This sequence comes from Apus apus, assembly GCF_020740795.1. Lineage (NCBI taxonomy): Eukaryota > Metazoa > Chordata > Aves > Apodiformes > Apodidae > Apus > Apus apus. The sequence continues at coordinate 30,843,105 of NC_067288.1, read as the reverse complement.
TGGCTGTGCAGCAGGGAGCAGCCACGGACACGTCCATCTGACAAACCCCACATTTCTGTCAGGCTTTTGCCCAGCTCCTGGACAACGTGGCATTAGAACAGGAGAAGGAACATGGGTGCAGGTGCAGGAGCAGCCAGGGGACATGGCAAGGAAGGCAGCCTGAGGGAGGGTCAAGTGTGGCCTGAAGTGCAGGGCCAGGCTGGAGCTGCACAGAGGGAAGCACAAACATAGGCTGCTGTGGTGACATCCTGGTAGGAGAGCATTCCCTACCCCTGGAAAGCACTGGGGTCTGAAACCCAAACCAAGAGACCCAAGATTTGATTTGGGGCTTGGACAGTTTCAACACAAACTGCAGTTCTGTTTAACTCCACGTTCTGGTCCTTACTTCATGTACGTTAAAATACAATTGCAATGAGGACAAACATCCAACAGAACTAAGCAAATAAATTTAAACAAAACTAAGACACAGATTTCTAAATTACTTCATCTTATATTTTATGGTCAACCTTAACTTCAGCAATGAAACTGCTGGCAGTAAAGCAGACACAGATCTGGAAAGTCCTTCCCCTAACTCTGAGTATGGATGGTAATTACTGGAAACAAAATGGTATCCACACCATTAGTTGCACTTCTGAGCAAACTTGTATGTTTGTGGTTATGCTGAAAATATTGCTGAGACACACACTGCACACATTTCAAGGGCAGCACAGGTGACTATCAAGAAAGGCCCATTTTAAGCATCCCACTTCTCAGAGCAATAGTCACTTGCATGAGAACAGAATGATTTGTTTTTCAACAAAACTTTTGCTCTGCTAAAGGAAAGAGAAAATTTTCGTTTGATTTCAGTGGAGTCAGGATAAGATGCTAGTGTTCTGGCACAGAATGATTTCCTACACATCTGTTTGTCACAACTTTTAAATCGTTAAATATTACAAAGTTACATGGAATTTTAAATGCAAATTTCACACTTCCACGTGGAATCAGCAGGAGATAAAAGAAGTGAAGAGGTTTCATCTGTGAAAACACACTCAGATCTTGGTCCCATTCATGTTTTTCTTTGGATATCAGTAGAACAAAGACCAAATCATAAAGATTAAAAAAAAAGATTAAAAAAAGTAAATAAAGATTTTTTTCCTTATGGGTTAAATAGTTTCAATAAAGTAATTCTACATAGAATGTTTATATTTTAAAATATTTTATGTAAATGTGTTTTCACAAATACCTAATATTTTTTTTAAAATACATTTTAATAATGGGATAGCAAAGTGATGTGAACTGTACCTGTTATCACTCAGATTCAACACTCTCAGTTTCTGCATCTGACCAATTTCATCAGGAAGGAATTCCAGCTTGTTAGAGCGCAGAGACATCACGGTTACGTTTTTACAGCTTCCAATCTACAGGAAAGAAAACACCAAAGATGTTAGGAAACCTTCTTTGACAAAATTTAATTTTTTATGCCAGGAGGTGGCCAAATTTTTACTATGACCAACAAAAGGCAGAGAACACAGATCTGTAGGCAGAGAACAACACTCTCCCATTGTCAGCACCAGCAGGGAAATGCCTGGGGCTACTCACACTACTTCTGTGATTGACACTCTCACCTTCACATGAATTTAGGAATTCACTGATTTTACTGTTTTACTGTTGAGTATGTAAGTAAGATTTGGTTTTCCACATCATGCAGAAGCAATTGCTTTACTGGATATTGTGTCTGGGCAGGGCTGAAAACTCAGGCCTACCACAAAACATTGCAATCTGTAATTTAAAAAGGAGAATCAGGTTCTCACTTCTCGGGGCAGCTCAGGAAGGAAATTCTCATCCACAGCCAACGTCCTCAGGTTATGAAGGTAGCCAATGGTGGAAGGCAAGGACTCCAACTCATTGCAGCTGCAGTCAAATTCTTCTAATAAAGATAAACTGAAATTGTAAACACATTTGTTAGATGCTATACTAGGGCTAGGTAACAAAAATCAACAATCTAAAACCTTGGAAAGTTTTGAAGTGCCACACTACTACAGACATCAGGCCCTGAAGAGGGAACCTTTATGGCAGATTTCCCTAGGAGAAGCCTACAATAATATGCTTTTAGAACTGCTAGAGACACTCAACCAATCTTACCCAGTAAGGCAGTTTAAGAAAGGTGCCTTAGTTCCTCCACATTATCATTCTTAATTTTTGTAGTGAGGAAGTATTCTAAGTGCTTCAAAGAGACAGTGATCAGGGAAATTCGTACTCAGGTGAAGAACCAAGCCAAGAAGTTTATGATGCTAACAATGACAGACAACAGGTAAGGAAATACCACGGGAGAGGGCAAAGGAGAGGGAAGCAGAAATTGCCTCCAGGGCATCTTCCAGCTGATGCACTTGACACCATTTCTCATACAGATCAGTAGTGATAGAAGATGATCCAAACTTGTAAAAGTAATCTCAGCCTGTTGCAGTCAGACACAGCTTTTGTAAAAGAGCTGGCCTGCTGAGGAGGCTGGCTGAGAAGTGATCCCCAAAGGGGACCTGTGTGGCAAGGACCGACTAAGTAAATAAGCTTCTGACACTCAAGTTCTCTCTCTGAAAAAACATGAAACAATCTCAATTTCTGTCTTGTATCCCTTTTCCTAGATTGCTATGTGCTGTCAAATTGTGGAAAGAAAGAGACCTGACCCTCCCTCCACCTAACCATGTTTTCAGGGGAGATGATGAAGCAGAGAGAGCCAACAGCACCCCCCGTGGAACCGCAGTCAGGTCAGCCCCAGCACCAGAAAGCTCAGCTCCCTGGTACATGGCCCTGGCACTCAAATGCTCCTGCATTTTATCATCTGGTACAAAATGGCCCTCAAAAGCATTTGCTGCTCTTCAGGACCCTGTCCCAGCCCGTCACACAACTCTCAGGAGTCTTGAGTGTCCCCTTTTCCCTGAAGGCAGAGGGTGGCATCGGGCACCACCCAACATCAACCTGCCATGATTCACACCCACCATTTGAGCTTTGCTGCTGCAAGTAACACTCCAGGCCAGGAATACATATGTAATAGATAATTTATGAACTAGATACACTATTCTATATAAAGATATACACGTTACATATACATTATGCACATACGCACACATGCAAATATTAAGAAGAAACATCTACTGAATCTCTGCAAAAGCCAGGCTGGCTGCACACAGTCTAGAAATGAACATTGTTCTGCTCATCCAGCTCATGAAATGCAAGTGTTGTGACCCGTTACAAACACTATTGTTCCTTGCTTCTGCTGCCTTTTTTTTTTGCTCCACATGTACTAGCTTTTTCTCTCCAGTGCTTTAATTAATAGTAAGGTTAAATGGCAAGCAATTATTTTTTTCCTGAATGTTTGTCATCTCCCTGTGCACTGATGAAGGGATTAGGTGCCCAGAAGATGGTCTGGTTTTTTTTCCAAATATTTTGGTACAACTGATAAAAGGTTTACCTCTGCTACAAACCTTGCTCCTTACTGTTTATAAGGAGTCACAGATGCAAGACTGGACCTCCACTGTATGTCTAACTTCCCTTTATTCCAGTTTCCTAATTAGAAAAGGTCTTTCAGGCTTCCAATTTAATGAAACATGAAGCCAGAAATAGCTGTTCCTAACGTGGAATTTTCAGAACTTTTCTCTAATTGATGTATTTCAGTAGACTGAAAAGCCAAAGTGAGTCATACAGTGATTAGGGAGAGAGATGCATGGAATAGATCCAAGAGCTCTGCCAGGTTTGCTTATAGCTTTTCTTTAATACAGGTTTTGTATCCACCACGATTTCTTTCAAACTAGATATAAAACAGTTTCAGTAAGAGCAAAACTCAGTCACGTTCACCTGCTGTGTAGAGAGTACGTGCTGGACAGAGCGAAGTCCAGCTGGAAGGCTCATTACATTGCAAGATGCACACACTCATCCTGCTTCTGATAACACACCCAGAAAGGCTTGGAAACAGATAAGCTAGTGGAGCCCTGCCATGTGTCCAGTGGCAATGGGAAAATTGGGTTCTCTGCACTGGAGCTGCGGATGTTTCCCCGACGGGGAGGAATGACTTTATCACACCAGGCAATTTTCTTTGAAAGGCATTGTCTGGCACAGGGATCCGCAGCTTCTTTCCTTCCTGATGACACCAGCAGCAGACAAATGAAGATGGCCACAATAAAAACAACAAAGGCAGTGTGGAACTCGACTTTAGAACTACCACCGTTCCAAAAATACGCACTTCAGAAAGTGATTTTCATTCCTCATGGATTGGGCATGAAAGGAAGTGGACAATACCAACTGTAAATCCACCAATGCTAATTTACCTAAAATATCATTAACCTCACTGCCTTCTTGGGCTAAATTCAGATTATTCTTGACAGGTTTAAAAAAGGCAAACAAAAATCAGATCTGCACCTGCTGCTCGGTTTGGCACCCACTAAAAGGAGGCAGCTCACAGTACATGTCCTAAGGTAGAGGAGGAATATTTTTAGACAGATGAGTAGAGAGACATTCTTGGAGAATGACGACTGCCATGAATAAAAGAGCAGTTCCATCCCATCTCAGCCCCATTGCACAGTCACAGCCCTTTTCTCCCTACAGCCACAGCACCCAGATAACTGCCAAAGCACCCGAAATTTCAAGTGTTATTGATACCCACTCTCTATCCAGCACCAGGCAAAAGGAATTTTGCAGACCCAGCAACACCAGTTTGCACTTTCACTTGCAGCACCTGGTACTGTCAGATATGGTACAGCCTGGAGACGGGAACACACCACACTGGCTCTTGAGCTACAGCACCAGTATCTCTGTCAGAGTCACCACTGATCTGTGATTCTGTGTCACCACTGCCCTCCTGACACTTTCCTACCACCAAGTGGGATCACAGCCATTCTCTCAGGTCCTCCAGTCTTTGGGTCCAGTTTGCTGAAGTATTTAATCAATGTGAATCCACTGATACGATGGGGGATGTTTTATGGGGCTGGGTCTACTGTGTCATGCACAGTCTAGAGTCAAACTCTGAATGCCACTTAGAGGCTTGTCCTTTGAACAAGGCTGCCAAAACTGAGGGTGGCAATTCACTGTTAGCAACATTGCCTCAGACAGGGTTGAAGAGCTCTGTGTCTCATCATGAAATTGGTCCCTGGAGGGGGAGTTCCCTCCTCCACACTGCTAATCTTTGTGTGGCAATAATACACTCTGCAGTGGGCACTACAACTATCATTTAGGAGAAAGAGACCCAGTAGGAAACTATCCAAATGGATGAGTCAGAGACAGGAACTTCATTTTGATGTGGGAGAGACGGTCCTCATTAAAGGAGAGCAAGTATTTCATTTAAAAAGCACAACCAAGCACTCAAAAATAATGTGATAACACTAGGTGATTAGCCTACTGCTCTGCACAGCCACCATTTAGAGCAGCAGTGTGCAGCTTTACAGAGGCAATTAAGGCTTCAAGACAAAAAATAATGAACAGGTATTAGGTAAAAAAAAAAAAAAGGAAAGAAAGAAAAGAAAAAGAAAGGGGGAGTTCTCCTTCAATTTGAACAATTCAACAAATGAGAAAGCACCTTGAGAAAGCACCTTCAGGACAGGGTTTAAAAATGTACCCCCAAAATTGATCAAGATAATGCTGGACATTATGTGAACCTTTCTGCACAGTGTCCAGCTCAGCTTTGAGCCTTAGGAGCCCCCCCTGCCTATCAGGATTGCTACATCATGCTCATAGGGTTGTCCCTGTTGTGCTTTGCATAACCAGCTTGCAGTGCTATCCATGACTATCACACAAGTACAAAGACACTGCAAGAAGTCCAGCACGGTGAGCCAAATCTCAGCTTTCAGCTGCTGCAGTTGCAATAGTTCACAAATTTGGATATTTTTTTTCCTGACTGGCACACCAACAACTAAATAATTATTGAAATCATCACTACAAAAGCACTGGCTGTGAAGGTGAGAGATTATTTCTGTTCTAGAGACCTCACTCTATTATCCCATTTCTGCAGAGGAGTAAATGAAGCCTTCCTAGCCTTTAATTTTGGAAGCCCCAGAACAGCACTGGCTGAAGAAAATTACTTGTAATGAAATAGCTTGTTGAACTACAGCTGCTGAAGAGAGAAAGTGTTTTGTGCTGAGATGAAGGCGGGTCTGGGTGCAGCCCTGCTCGCTGCTGCCCCATTCCCAGTGTCTCCTGCTGCTGGCACAGAACTGGTAGAGATGGTGTAACCGTGTGCAGCCACACCAGGCAGACCATCAGTACTCAGGCTGAGCTCCGTTTCTTCTGCACAAATTCTGCTGCTCCTGCAAGGGGATGATGAGAACACTAGAGCAGCAGCTGGGGAAGACAGCCAGGGATCATGTATTCTGAATTTTTTATCAGTTTATGTAGCATTTCAAAGGTAAAGTATGTAGGGGAAGAGGAATCCTGCAAAACACCAGCGTTCTGCTAGAGAGGGATAAATGCAGTGCAAAACAATAGAGAGAATCCCCCATTTCCAGCCCTGGAGACAGGCTTGCTTCCACCTGGAATTTTACAATAAATGGCAGATTCCCTTTAGCAATAAGCTCAGACACCCAGCAGAGCACAACAGAACCTTGCACCAGGGAACGTGTCGTATCTGGGAAAGCCACAGCTCAAGGGCATGGCTGGTGCTCTTCCTAATGAGAGGACTAATGTGCTGCTTTCCCATTTGATGCATACACCTATGAAACTGTCATGCCTTTTTCATTTATGCTACTTCATTATTTGAAGAAATCTTAATACATAAGAGGTTTACAGGCATTTTCTTTTCAGAGTCAGCTACTGGCTGTTGCCATAGAAACAGACGTATTTCCCCCAAATCCTTCTATTCCTTCTACTTTTGCTGCTCTAATCTTCTAAATGGCAAGTGATTCATACAGAAAACATCTTTGTTCTTTTTCTTGGAAAATGTGATACATTTCATCTTATTACTTACACCAGTAGAAGTCCACAGAAGTAATAGTGTCGGTCCAAATTTAAATGTTATAAACTGGGTGTTAGGCAGGGAATTCAAAATTATTCCAGAATTCAGTACATCTTTGTCTTAGGTATTTTATTTTTAAAAGCCCACATGCTGCAAGCAGAAGGGAAAACACATTTTACTTGATGTTGAAAATCATGAGACTTATACTCACTTTCCAATTGCATTTGGCAAAATTGTGAGCTGATTGTCATCCACTTTTAAAGTTGTAAGCCTCTTCAGCAGTCCTGCAAAACAGGTAAGGGAGAAGAAGTAGAAAAATATTTCACATTCATCTTTTTTATTTTTTGTTATCTCCCATATCCTTAAACAAACAATGATTCCTATCACTGAATAACTCTGCTCCAGCTCTTAGGAAACATCTGTATATAGGACAGTGCACAGACACCTTCTCATCCTATTGAAAATGTGTTTCATCAAAATGAAGCACTGATTAAATGTCAAGCTGAACTGTAAGTGCAATATTGTGGGGTCCTGAAAAATGGTAAAAAAATTAAAATACTAGTATCCTACGTGTGTAGGAAGAGAAGTATTTCTACTCATCTATTCATGTTTTAATGGAATTCAAGTCCTGTTGCCTTGATTAAAAGGTTGTCAGGCCATAAGAGGGCATCAGGAACGTGATCTCAAGTAAATGGTGCATTTATAAAACTCCACAATATGGAGGTAGAGACAGAAAACCAGGAGGAGACTGAAAACCAGAATCGGTCCTGAATGCACTTGTATCTGCAGTTAATTCTCATGTTTTAAATAATTATTACTTGTAGTATAATTAAATAAATTTATATATATTAATTATATTTAATGTAATTCTCTGAATGTAAGCAGATGCATAACAGGGTAACGTACCAAGAAGGGAATGAAACACCTGCTTTACCAGTGCATACCAGCAAAAACCAGACAAACAAGACAGAAAAAATGGGAAAAATATTCCATTACAGTGCCAGAAACAAATTTCCACCTGCTGAAACTTATTAGCATTTCAAAACCAGTTTTTTCTCTGAAAGAATTCCAGATATACTGAAATAGTATCTTTTAAATGTTTATTTCTAACTAGTATTGGGAGTAATAGAAATGAAACACTAATACAGAGAAAAATGTTAAACTGAATGTGCCATGATATGAAAGCTGAAGCAAACAAGAAGTGTAATCAAAGTGACAGTAGAAACACTGCACATTTCAGCTGCAGAACATGTTTGTTGAAAACCTTTTCAAAATCAACATGTTCAAGGGTACATCTACATTTCTTGAAAATTTCCTTTTAAGAGAAAGAAGTTCCACCAAAATGAATTTCAGCAAGCTCTCCTCTGAAAATGCAGTGTTAAGAATCACTCTTTTTGCTTTCATTTAACAAAAAATTTGGAAATTTAACAGAATTGTTAAATCTATTACCATTCAGTAACATGTATGTGGAAATGAGAACTGATCTATGAGAACAGATGTAATTGCAAGAATGTGTAATCCCCAGTGGAAACATTTATTCCTTTCTGCAGGAGCTTTATGCCCTCTTAAAGTCAACCTGCAGGTGCAGATCAGAAATGCACACAAAGCAAAAAATTAAAAATTACATATAAAATAAATAAATAAAATAGTAGTTTGAACTCTTCCCTTGTTTGGTGCTTCCAGCTGGAATTGCACTGCTGTGTCTGAGAGCAGCAGTTCCCTTCTAGAGCTTGTCACTGTTAACATTTATGCTTACTTTCTAATTTAGATGGGATCAATTATATCTTCTGTTGCTTATTTTCTTTAAAATAGCAAATCAGAATAATCAATCCCTTCTAACCATGGATTTTTTTCCTGACTTTACAAAATGGTCTTCATGGACTGTCCAGATACAGATGTTCCAAACTCCTTTGGAATTTAATGGCAGTTTCTGTTCCAGCAATTATAAAGTCTCATCATCACAAAAAAAACCCCACATAAATTTAATCCTCAGCTGTAAAAGATTACAAGAAATCCTGAGCTTTTCTCACCTATAGAGTCTGGCAGTTGCTGCAACATATTGGATGACAACAGGAGATCTTCAAGTCCTTCACATCCTGAGATGTCCAAATCCACAGTTTCTATCCTGTTTTTTGACACATCCAGGTACACGAGCTGTTTTAACTTCCCTATAGACTTAATAGCACGTTACAAAGTGTTACTTCAACAGGTCTACACTGTGTGCCAGTTTCTAAGTTTAATTAAATACAACAACAGCAATACAGGCTTATATTCAGTTCTCTCAGCACCCTTTTTTCAGGAGTTGTTTCACTGAAGCAGCACCAGGGATGGTCTCACAGCCTCCCTGCTCAGGCCACTGCAAGAGGAACTGAAAATGACACCTACCAAACTAATTAATGTGTTCCAGATTCATTAAATCTGCTGAACATTTGAGTTCTCAGTCATGCAGCTGTGCTATTTCTTCAGCTGGACACAGATCCAAGGGACACTTCAGACCTGCTCAGCTGTCCTTCAGGTCCCTGGGGCCAGACACACAGGCAAAGCTTTCTGCATCAAATTCTCTGAATTTTATAACTAGTTCCATGATGAGTGGTTAACCCAAGAGCACCCTTTTGTGAATGCAATGGTTAACTGCCCTGTAACATCATCTGGGTTCTGATAAAACTGCTAGTTATTGCAGGGTGACTGAGGAGACAACAGGAAACCCTTTCCCCTTGCCATGAAAAGCATACCCAACAATTCAATAAAACAGGCACGGCCCCATTTAGACAGCATCATGTAATAGCAACACTTTAAAGGTTTTCATATGGATGGCCATGCTGAGACTTTTATTTCTTGATAATAATTAATGACTATGGGAACTAGGAATATGCACCCAGTCAAGGAAATGCACACGCACTTATTTCCTGCAAGGTAAAACCTCACACAGTAATTTGATTACATAAAATAAATGTTCATACCCCAGGTAGTATTTGCAAAGAATTGTTGTCCATCCACAATTCCTTCAGATTTTGTATTTGTTCGAGAACCTCAGGCTGAGGAAAAGAATACAGCATTATGGAGAGTTAGAGAGGTCCCTGTTTCTTTTAGTAAAATACACATTAATATTTCCTTAACAAGAAGATTCCCTTCTCCTTCCTTTTTTGAGCGCCCTCATCAGACTTCCAGATAATCACCTGAACAGTGTGCTCATGTCATTAATGTAACCATTGTTGCTCTTTTTCAAAACTTGTGCAATTCAAGAACTCTCTTGAAAAGAGATGAATACACCTAGGAACTCCTGAGCCATTCCTGTTCTCTCCTGCACTCTCCTGGCAGCACGTAATCCATGAACCAGGCAAAGAAGAGAAGGCAGAACTGTGGAGCTTCAGAAACAAGGCAGTGAAAAGAGACCAAATCTCATCCTGCAGCACTTGTTAAACTCTGCCATGATTTATAGCCTTGGAAATATCTTAACAGAAGCATATTGCTGAACACTTCCCTGGATAAACCCCATTTATGGATGATTTAATGTCTGCAATTGTCACATCCAGCAGTTAAAATTCTGTTATGCAATGATCAAGCCTTAAAATTACAACATTAAGCTTTAATCTAAGATGTTCTATTCTTTTCAACACTATAGGAAGTTAGTGAAACTGAAAAAGGTAATTCCCCAAATCACTGCTCATTCAGCACAGCTATGAAAATCAAGAATTATCAGGTCACAAATATTTCCATCTTTCAGCTTAAGCAGTATTTTCCTTTTCATGAAACACTTGATTCACAGGGAAAACAAGACTTTCCATTTGCCTCAGCTCTTTAAAGTTGTAGACATTTTTTTCAAAGGCTGCCAGAAACTGCTATTAAGTATTTCATTTGGTTCTGAGTAAATCAGACTCTAGCATTTTAGAAGTCTGTAGTATTATTTTGCTGGAATTATTTCAAAACAGCTAGAAACAATTTTATGTATCTCACATCCCCGGAGCTTAGGAGAGGTGTCTTATTATCTCTTATGGTCTAAGTTCCTTGGAATGGTGTAATTCCCAAAAGAAATATGATTTTCCAGTTGCCCAGGTCTGGAGAGGTCAATCCTCCAGTTTTCCATGTTGACACAGAACGTGTTTCTCTTAAAAAACGCTTAGTCAAAATGTTGAAGATGATTTATTTTGCCTTGGCTAATTCTATTGAAATTACGTTCTTCTTTAATGGTCAAAACCACTTCTAATTTCCAGGCTAAATTAATTAATGGTCATTTTAGACTATTTCTTCCTGTGATGATTAATGGTTCTTTATTCCTCCAGAGTGTTCCCTGACTAAGTTTATTATGGATAATCATATTTTCCCCTCTCAACTTCAATTTTCTTTTAAATTCCTCTCATTAGGCAGAAGCCCTTCTCAAAGGCAGCAGCCCACTCCTGTGTTGTGGGCATTAGAGCTGGATTTGAAATTCCTGGAGTATGGATTAGGCCCACCTTAATTCAGATGAGATCTCACCAGTGTTTTGATAAGAGGTATTAAAAAAATTCTAATTTGTCTCTGTTAGAAATCCCTTGGGATTTAACACTCCACTTTTCCTGGAGCCCTGGGACACTGACTCCCTCGTCCCTCCTTCATTACATGAAGCCACTTGAACATGGCTGCTATTTTGGAAGTAACAATTTCTATTTTAGGAACACTAACCTCATGAAGTGTGTAACCTTGTTTCCAGAAAAAGAATGAACATAATAACTCAATTTTTACAGCTACCTTTCTGCTCAAGCCCAAGCCTATTGCTCCAGACTGTCTGGGTGAAGAGCAGAGTCTCCTGGTGCAAAGGGAGGTTTTCAATAATCCAGGAAAGGACTCAAACAAACTCAGCTCTTCCACACCCCCAGAGTTCTAGCCAGTATTGTTCTCCAAGAAGAAAGAACATAAACCAGATTTTCAGAACCCCTGAAAACAGGAGCTTTCCATCCTTTTTTCCAGGTGATCTGGTTTAAACCAGCACCCCTTTTCCTACAACCTCTCTGCAGATCCCTGCTGTTCCCTTGCCTCTTGGCCCATTTTGCTTCAGGCGTTTGATTCTAGTTCATGCAGTTTTGGCCCAGCTTCCTGAAAAAATGAGTCAAGTCAGGGAGCCTGGCCCTGACAGCAGCATGGGGCCACTGGCCTCCTGCTTTGTTGTTTTTAGGGGACAATATGCTACAACTCACACAGAATGATGTTCAAGTCGTTTCAAACTAAGACTAGAAAACCAAACCATGCCCAAAAAAGACACACTCTGAATCCAGGTCTGTATATTTCTTTTGATCAAAATCCTAAATACCACTTCTGAACATTTTATTCTATTTATCTATGCAAAGTGTTTCTACTTTTAATTAAAAATCTGAGTTAAAACCATCTATTTTCTCCTGCATAGCAGCATAAATTAGTAAACATTGACAGAGGTAGAAGCACTGGCTGTAAACCAGATGCAGACTCTTTGCTACAGCTTTCAACTGCTAGGTGACACTTCCAAATGTGTATAAAGTGAAATTATCTTAATTTTAAGAAAAGCTACAGGAAATATCAGCCTAATAAAACTGGAAGCCCTGATGCAGCAGAACTGTTTTTGCAATTGTTCTTCTCTAGCTCTGGAGGTGGTTGAGGTGACAGGGTTTACCAGTCACTAGCAGGCTGTTGGTGGGTGAGGTACACACAGACTTTTATTCTGCTGTCAGTGCAATAGTGAGTGTCACAGCATTAACTTGGTGTCCTACCAAAGCAGAAGCCCTCCCAAGCAGCCCCAGCAGTGAGAGGTGTCAAAAAGGGTGAGGCAGCAGTTTTTGTAAGTTTTGCTTCTCTTCACATACTCAAAGTTCCTGCAGGATGAGGTCATTAAGCTCTGCTTAAAAATCAGCCCAGTTTAAAACACAGTGTAACCCCCCTCCTGCTGTTTCTGAGAAGTGTTGATTCCTACAGACACAGCAGAAACATTGCAGAGGGGAACGTGATTACTTTCTATACTGATACTTGAGAAAATTCCCAAAAGCTTTAAATCTCAGGGAACATAATTCTCACCTTAGAGAGATAAGAGGTAGGGACAGAAACTGCTTTTGGAGTCCAAAATTTGCTTCAGCTAATAGAAATTGCTAATATTTGCAGGATACATAATTGACACAAGTATTTGTGTTAAGATCAACATTTCATCCCACGCTGAAGTTTTCCAGCTCAGAGTGAGAATCATCTGTGACCTTGGTCTGAACTGCAGAAGCCTGGTGTGGATGAAAAATATTGTACTAGCAACATTCAACCCCTGAACCATGAGCCATCTTCAGTTCCACCAGGAAACGTGACCATAGCATGTGGCCACAGCACAATAATGCCTTTTAAGTTAATGTCCCATACACAGAGCATCCAAACCACACAGGCTTTCTATTTTAAAATGGTGCATTTCTTACCAGTTCAGAGAACTCATTATTGCCCAGATCAAGTCTCTCCAGCTGAGTCAGTTTGTGCATTGACCTGTAACAGATCAGGAGATATCCAAGATTAAATTGTGACTTGCAGAACGTCAGTCAAATCTTGTCTAGATAAAAATAAAGCTCAAATGGTACTGTCACTGCAAGAAGGATTACATCAGACTGCTGCTGCTGCAAAAGATAACAATACACACAAGCTTCAAGCCAGGAGCCAAAGTTCTTGACTGAAAAAGGCAGCAATTACTTTTGTGTAAAAATAAACAGAAAATATTTGTGTAAATTTACATGGTTTCTCAAGGAAAACGACTCATGCTATTCCTATAAAAGGGATGGTGTATATTTGTAGGGTATGTAGTGACACTTGCTGTCTGCCAGCATCTTATGGAAACTCTCTCCCTGTAGGCAGATAAACAACAGAACAGAGATTTTTAATTATATGACCAATCTGAGATTCAAGCCTTTCCAACACTTCATGCAGTGAAGGGCTTCAAATGAGGAATCATCTGATTTCCATCTCTGGGTGGCTGCTAACAGCCAAAAAAGACACTTTCACTGCTTGGGGTCAGGTGACTGAAACAGTGAAAGAAGAGGAAAAGTGAGTTATTACTAAGAATTTCTCTCTAAACCCTGGTGGACCAATATGCTCTAAACACCATATTGGATTTTGGTGGGGATGGCAAAAAAAAACAAAGAGGAAAAAAGTAATTTAGCATTAACTGCAACAGTCAGTTCAGAGGCCTTCTAAAGTAATCAGATTAGATCCTAATAAAGAAATAGCATAGTCTTAATTGATGTGATCTAAAATACCAACCATTTTATCTCTGCAATTTTTATCAGAGGTAAAACTGATTACCCAAGATGTCATGGCTAAAAAACATCGACCTGTTTTAACAGGTAAGTCATGGAAAAAAGAGGTTGTGATGGGGCTAGATAGAAAACACTGCTATATTTTTATTACAAGCAAAGTTTGCTGTTAGTTTTTTTAAAATAGGAAAAAAAATTAGAAATGCCATTCTCCAGTAGCAGAGTGAAACATTCTTGCTAGACCAGTACTGTTAGATAAACAAATAAACAAATATAAGTTTAAGAAGTTCTATTCTTTACCAGATTTCCTTTGTTAAACAGACAGTTCCACTAACCTACTGTCCTTCTTTACTTCCAGCATAACTTCAATTGAAGAATACAAATTAAGTCACAAATTAAGATCAGGTATGAGATGCACCTCTTTACCTTGGAGAAATGGATGTTCTGTACAGAAAAGCTGATAAAATGTATCTAGACCTCTTGGGCAAATAGGTCAGCACTGAACCACATTCAGGCTGGTGTCTCTCATCTAACATAATTTACAGTATTTTCAAACACAGCATTTACACAACGGTTTCGGAAAGTGCAATGTCAGTCCCTAAAGTCCTTTGAAACTGGTGTTACCAGAACTATGAAACTACTGGTATCCTGTATTATTGATTGCTTAGTGCCTTCTGTCACTGTCCAAGCCTTTATGGCTTTCTGAAATGTCCTTCTACGTGTTCATCTTTCTACTTATTCATTACTGTTCTTCTTCTGTCCTGCTTTGCACAATCTCAGTTTCCCAACAAGTCTTTGAAACCCAGCAAATATGTGACTTGACCATTTGTGTTTGGGAAATGCTCAGGAACAGCCACAGTTCACTTTCAGAATCATCTCCTCTCCCTTTGCTGACAATCACCCTAACACAGATTAATTCATGATCACTTTGCTTTTTTTAAATGCATTTTGATACCTCACCTATTTCTTCCTCACTCAAGCTCACTGTTGCACGTTTTTTCTTTATCTTTTTCTTTTTTCCCATCCCACAACTATTCCATGTCTCTTTTCCAATATATTTCCCAACATATTTGATAAATTTTCACAAATATCTTTGAGGCAAAAAGGTGACAGACGCTTCTTGTTTGTTTGCTCAGAGGAACACAAGCTGCCCACACAGCTCTGAAGGGGTCAGCACCTACATTAAAATGAAGAAAAAAAGGAACAACTAATTTTTTACTGCAAAGCACAAAACAAGATGCTGCAGTTTAAGCCTGGAAGAGTTAAATCTGACACTGTTCCTAAACAGTAGCCATTAATATAGCTATGATCAGTCAGGATGGAGCACACATGTTCTTCAACAGAGAGAGACTTCCTATGTGCTCTCCACAGAGCCCCATGTCAGTAACGTATTGATTCATGCTCCCCAATTCCCAACCTGCTTCCTGCTGCATTTTCATTCTTCTAGTATTCATTACCTTGAATTATTATTGCCATAAAACCAGAAGGAACAATGAAAATATTGTATCTTTTAAAGGTAATCCTTGGTATGGAAGAGCATCTGGCAGGCTGGGAGCTGTTCAAGAAGCAGTGACTGTTCTGCCAGGACAACACCTGCACAAGGTGAGCACTCCACACTCTGCCCAAAAGGACTCCACTTTAGATTGTCACCACCATTAAAATAATAAAGGAGAGTGAAAAATATTTTTTAACCCCTCTGCTCTCTTTGGCAATGTCTTGCAAAAGCTGGCTGAGCTTGTACACAAACAAAAAGGAAGTCCATTAACCAAAGCTGCAACACACTTGGGGCAGCTCATTCACACCCCCCTTCTCTCTGAGTGACACACACCCCCAGACACGTTCGCATTTGGTCTAACTTACTCCTCTGAAAACTTTCACTATTGCATCTTAATTGACTTGTTATTAACCTAGTTTAGATTCCTGACACTTAGCTACTAGTTGTAAATATTGCATACACATTTTTTTAATTAATTGAACCCAATAGAGTAAGTAATTACATTTGTAATTGCAAACTTGATGGCTCTGGACACTCTTAATGCCGTCCAGAATCTCATTAACTCGAGAAGAATTCTTTGCACTGGTTTGTGCCCTCCCTGCCAGCAAGTGTTTGCAAGATTGGATTTGGAGTTTTCCAAAACTGGTTACACTTCCTTAGTCACAATTCACCAGGTTCTGCTTTGGAAATCAAAGTATTTTTGCTTAAAACAAATCAGTTGGGCCCCTTTGAAAAGCGGTCAGGCAGGGCAAAAACTCTCCACCAGAACACTGAAGCCATGAAAATCATTTAAACATTCCCACAAGCTCCTTCAACAAACCCTGCTGGCAGGTTTGAGTCCTGAGCAGCACAGGAAAAGAGATTCAGCACATGAGCACTGTGAGAGGCTCCAAGTTTTTCAGTTCCACCATTCACTGGACAAACACAAGCCCTGTGCAGCCCAGCACCTTCCCAAGGGGCAAAACTGGAAACACGATGCACGTTTGTAACAGTTGGGGCCAAGTTTCCTCTCCCAGGCTGAGCCACCCATGACTTTGCCAAAGTTGATGAAAAGCTTCTAGTGGTTCTGGCTCCCCATGTGCCTGTGTTGAAGTGCTTATAAACCCCGGCCACAAGACACCACCTGCCCCCTGGAGCCCCAACAGCAGTGATCCTGTGTTGTTTCCATACACACACACCATTAAATACTCTGCAACTCTTCCAGAGGATCTGGCTGGTAATCTATGTCACAATCCAGCTGGGAGAAACTTGTGCATTTCATCCTACCTTTGAACAAGACTCTCACTGTCAAAGGTTCAGTTTGTGCTGCTGACAACTCCTCTTAGAAGGCAACTTTTAAACATGTGCAGTTTCTGCAGTCAGACACACAGTTTCAGGAACTAACATATCCCTGGGGGCAGATTAACTTCAGCTGTTGGTACTATACCAAAAGATAAAGCAGACTGCCAAATGCATGGAATGTTGTAGGAGATATTTCATTAGCTTGTGATATTTTTACTTCTTTCATGTGATTACTTATGTTTTTCTTACGAAAAGATTATTTTTTTTTTAATGTGGGGTCATTTTAGAAAGGTGCAACAGGAAAGGTGCAACTATGAGGAAGGCTCAGCTAAATATTCTTTGTAAAATGATGTAATGTAGTGTCATTAATGTGCTAATAAAACTTGCAGCCAAAGATTGCCCATAAATCTTTATCCATCTCACATTTGAGTCTACTCTTCCATTCACAAGTAACTGCAGGAGTTACATGGAGACCAGGTTCTCAGCAATTGAAGTGGACCTCACAGGAAGTTCAAAATAAGGTGAATTTTTTGTCAAAATTATTTTTAAATACAATTATGGAAGATTGTTCACAAAAACCTATAAATGCATTAAAATCAGCATAGAGTAGGTTAGAGAGATGACAGAATGCTTGGTGAAAAGTTAATGTAGCTCAACACAGTTTTAAATCATTCACACTCCATACGTTTTCACTCACATTATACAATTAAGTGGTATTAATTACAATTCATGGTAACCACACATGTTGCTTACCATAGCTTTGTCATGGTCATTGGATGTTTGTTTTTGCACAAATGAGTCAGCAGCCATATGTTATTTTAAAGAAATAGTTTTCTCATCAAATTCCTGGTCAGCTTTCTGAGAGGTGGGAGCAAAACCTTCAGTCACAAACTTCTGATCACACCTGAATGGTCCCCATATATGAAGAACTGCTTTCATAAAACACAAGAAGGCTCTCTAATAGCTAAAAGCTCTCGAGTGAAAAGCGGTTGTGTCAGGGACAGAACCAGATTTACACAACAGTAAATCCCATGGAAGATGCAGCATGATGGTGCTACAGAATTCATGCACGCTTTGATATTGGTCAGACCTCTACCAAGATAGGACTGAAGAAGCTGCATCAGCCTCATATTCCATTTCCTTGTGTGACAGCAGACAATCATATTTTCATATGAGTCTATGATAAAGAGACACCATTATTTTCTGAAGAAATAAAAAGCAAAATAGTGCAAATACACTGCCATTACTGGCTTATCTGCTGTATTCATTTCAAATGATATTTTCTCACACTTCTGTTGCACACAGCAACCTTCATTTCAAAGTTGTTAAAATGTCACATTCAGGAGCCTCTTCCAGTTTCAATATTTTAAACCCTGCAGTGTAACTTTAAATTCATTAATGAATCAGTTTGGAAGTCAGACTTTAAAATTAATGCTTAATAGTTTACCTGTTGCAGAGCAGTTAAACCTTAAGTAGAGCTAAAGCATTATGTGATACAATCACAAAGAGCTGTTTCCTTATGTGTCACTTAATGCTTTACAAAGAAAACTCAGTTTTCAGTGAACCTCAAGATAATCTATAGAATTTCTAGGATATAAAACATGTATGGTGTAAAGTAAAGGAAGTATAAATTTATCTCATAAATTACTAAATCTATGTGTTATCCAGGCTTCAAAATATTTAACGTTTAAAAATTGATGTTGAGGATAGAAAATATTGATATATATGGAATGAAATATATAAGAGGGAATCTTTAAAATCATGTATATGCTATCTACAATAATGTCTATTTTAACTGAACTACAACAACTTCAGGACTTTACAATTTCCAGTATCAATCCACAGATCAGAGAAGGTGGCAGAGAGCATGGGATGAGGCCCAAAGCCATTAAGTCCCTGAAGATGACATGACTCTGGGAGCTCTCAGCAGTCCTGGAGGGGTGTTGCTCTGCTCCTGTGCTAGGGGCTGGTTATCAGTGCCAGAAGGAGCAGAGCATCCCAGGGCACAGTCTGTGTAAGTCCCATTGCCTGGGCTGCAGGGCTGTTGGAAACACTGCTGGACACAACATCCCCTGGGTTGGGCATCTGGGAAACCCGCCCAACAGACTCCTCTGGATCTGACACCCTGGCCTAAGAGGCATCCTCCATCAGCCTTTGTAGACCAGAGTGGTACCAGCATGGTTTGGTTTCATGGTATAGTTTGGGAGAACTACCTCAACACAGCCTACTGGTGCTGACGCTCTTGATGCTGCCATTTCTGGTGCCCGAAAATCTGCTGCCTCCACATCCTCTGCTGATCCAGGCACTGTACACTGGCAGGCGAGGGGCAAGGGCACCTCCATCTTCATGTGCTAAATGAGAAAAATCAATTTCAATGCCCAAAAGATGGAACTGCTGGTGCAGAAGGTGTCTAAACACAACCAATGCATCTACAGCACTGAAGACTTCAGACTTTACCTAATTCTAAATTCAACCTCAGTGAAGCTGAGGAGTCCTGCCTGTCTCAGTCACTGCCACGAGGGCTACCTCACTGCTTTTGCTATAAAGATTCAGTATTTGGTAAATGAAGTATTTGACAACTTAGATTTTATTTACGATGTGATAACATAGTGGAAAGTAAATGAATGGTTTGCCAACACTGCATTGCTGATCAACTTGAACAAGTTATTAAATTAATATAAAGTGACTGGTACTTGGAATCTGGGTCTTCACCACCTTGATGACTGAGGAGGAGCAGGCTCTAAGCTCCCCACTGCTAAAAGTAGACTAAAACCAACCTGTGTTTCATCAGGAAATGGCTTAGAGACAGTGTGAACATGTCTCAAACCCAGGATTATTTCTAAAGGGGAAGACGAAGAAATAAAAGGGGGATGATAGAAGTGCTAGAACAAGATGAGGATGAATTAGAGATGAAAAATGTCGTGCCTCAGAAACCGTATACAAATATAACTGTCTCTGAGATACAAGTGCCAAAGAGGAAGTTGGGGTCAGACTTTTAAGAGACATAGCTTGAAAAGGAAGAAACCAAAGCAACTGCTGAGCCGTAACATGATCATCTCATTCAGTGGCTAGAGAACTGTGAAAGGTAGGCAGAGAGATGGCATTCCACTGGGAAGCACGGCAGACGTGGGCAAGATTTGTGTCATGATCCAACTGAGAGAAGGCAAGTGGCACCACAGAGCTTGTGAGCTGGAACAGAACCAGCCCACCAGAGACACAGAAATGGGAGAAGCAAGGAGAAGCCATACGTGCTGAAAAGGTGGCTACAAGCCAGAAATACTGGATATAACTGCTGAATATAACCCACAAAGGTACTACAATAGAAAATACAAAGATTAATAGTTCATAAAATAACTCGCTGACTAGCTACAGGAAAATGTAACAAAGATCTAATGACCACTGTGATTTATTTAGACACATTTATTCTGCACTTTTTCAAAAGTAACCCTCCATCACTTTTTGTATGTCAGAACCTAAGCAGCTGAGAGTCAAGTTTTGCATGGTTATTTTTATTTTCCTGTTTACATATATTTAATTCTTCTTGCAGTTTGAATTCTGTGCAGGCAGCTTTTAGTCTGTAGGGTTTTTTTGTAATAAAGTAAAATTAGAAGGACACTGAGTTAAGGTATTTTGAACGTAATGGGCAATACCTTACATACCATAACAGATTTGTGTCTGAGAAAGCAAAGCACAGAGTCTAAGCGTAATCAAATGAGATCTCATTAATAACAGTCAGAGTGAACTCTGAGTGTCTTTAGCTCCTAGTTGTGCTGGGAGGAGTTCAGGTTCTGGTTCAATTAAGAACAAAATGAGTGTGGGGTGGTCTGGGGTGATTCTCCATGGTTATAAATGTTCTCCCCTTCCACCACTTTGTGCTATGAAGTCTTGTCTTCATCTGAAATTTCACCTTACTGGTCACATATAAACTCTTCTGAAAGAATACATCAGTTTAGCATCTGTTTAATGGATGTTTTATAAGAAACAAATAAGTGATAAATCCACACCAAGAAGTGAGGTGTACAAAAGAGGCCTTTGTGCAGGGCTCTAATTCCTGCCACGCTTCCCCTTTGACACATTAAAGTTATACAGCATCAACACTGCCAGGTAGGAACCACTAATTACAGCTCAAGCAATGTCAGGATTATCCCAGATGGCAGAAGCAGACCTGGTGTCTGTTCACTGCAATGCAGGGAGTCCTGGCTACACCTTCTCCAAGAGTGTCCCTTACTGGAGACATGGAAAAAACCCAAAAAAAGCCACCACTGCCTTTAGACAAGAATAATTAAGGCCATTTTTCAGACAAGTTTGACCCACTATACACGTTAGAAAAGCACTCTTACAATAAGAAAACAGTGTAATATCTTTTCTGCCTCTTCTGAGCAGCGATTTCATTTAGTTTTAAAAAGGCTAGAAGGAAGATAAATAGGAGCTGTTGCTTATTAAAACATTGGCGATGTTTTAACAACGTAGTGCCAAAGTTGTAAGTCTCCTGGAACATGGTTTATTAAACTCAGCCAGAGTTGCTATCTGAAGAAAACACATCATCATGAATGACGAAAATATTTGTAATCTCCAAGTGTGGGAAACAGTTTACATCTTTATAATAAACTAGGAATAAAATGGAACAGGGTTTCAAAAAATAGCAGTCTAAAGCTAAGCTTTGAAACCTATATTTAGATGCCTCTGGACAGATTCTCAGCTGATATAAATGCTCTGTTCCACTGACTCCAACACACTTCAGACAACCTGTGAATTTTTGCAAACTTCCTTCCTAAAAGAGGATTTTGGAAGTGGCAAGTATGTCAGGACTATAAGTGTTACTGAAGTCAATGGGGCAAGCAGTTGTAAGTCACAAGAGCGTTTCTCACAACTCCATTTTCGGGCTAATGGAAATCACTTTTATTCTGCAAATTCCGTATCTGAAAAAAGGGAATGGATTGTGATGTTTTCCATGTCTGAATACCTTTCTGAACCTTTAGTGGCTCGTTCCTGCTGAGATTGAACTAAAGAAACAAGCAAGGCCACATCTGCAGTCTTTCAACAAGGCAACAGCTGAGAAATGTCAACGCTGACTGTAAAAGGCCAAAGCAAAGTGGTACTGAAATCAGGAACCAGGACAGAAGAACTTCACCTGACAATGTTTCAAGCAATATTTTGACAAATCTCCACTTCTAAGTGAGATACACCGGTTTTTATACTAAAATGATTATTCCAGTGGAATACCAGCTTTCAATAGACACTCTGTATCCATACAAGAAGTGATTCATCCATATTCATCTGCTTATTTTCTCAATTTGCAGTAACACCTCAGCTACAGAAGGGTGTAAGAGTTGTAACTCTCTGCAGGTTTAGAGACTTCCTATTTGCAAACTAAACCCCTGCAAGACATCCACTACTATTTTATATCTCTTCTGCCAAGGAACAGTCTAGTCTACTACACTTTACATCCTCTTAAAAACAAAATATTTTGTGCTTTTTATCGTTTTTGCTGCTTACAAACCTTGAGTCTCCTTACACACAGCCTCAGCACTGTTCAGAAATCATCAGCAAAAATAAGAGTTGCAAGTAATTTCAACAAATATGTATTTATGTTCGATACAACAGGAACAACTCTGGTGTCTGATTTGTTTTCTAGACTTCTTGTCACTGTGGGTAACTGGCACATGAAGTTGGTGCAGGTTTCCCTGCTAACTTGGTAGTGGAACTAATCAGTATGTTGGCATTCATAGTGCAGCAGTTAAAGAGTCTGGGTTATTTTTCAGGTGTGAAATAATTACTACTATTGCTCAGGGATTGGCCAGGGTGTAAAAGAAATAACAACCCATGCCTCACACAATTTCTAATTTAATCAGTTTGTAAAATTAAACTAATTAATGAATCAATTGCCTGGGTTAAGGGTGATGGTAACGTATATACTTCTCACAACCACTTTATAGAGTTCCTACTTTCTATGTTTCTATCTCTAAATTTGGGGGTAAAGAAAGAAATGGAAGGAAAAATGGATTTAAAAAATTGAAAGAAAGTTAGAGAGAAATATCAAATTTTTACGCTCTATTTACAGAAAAACTAAAAGTATGCAATTTGATAAGAGTAAATTCTTTTGCTTGAGAAATGGGATTCTCTGCCCCACCCCCTTAAGTTTTTGTTTCAATATATATTTTGTTGTCAAGCCATAACAGGTACTTTCATTCTATATGCATGAAAATATTTCGTTCACACCTCCACTCGTTACCCAGAAGGAAAAACTTAATAGATGCCACCTTTCTTGTGTCCATTCCTCTTTGAAAAATTTGTCACAGAAAACTTTAGATGAGACTGACCTTGTGTCCTATTGAGTGACTGGAAGAACACACATCCATTGCCCTTTATCAAGGAAGATATTCAAAGACTGATACTAAAGTGTTATACAAAAGCAGGAAGGTTTGTTTTTCATCAAGTTCGTGAGAACCAATCTTTCGTGGCACTAAAATGCACAGGAGTACTGTTGTAATGGAAATAGTGACAGGTAAAAGCCAGAGAGTCTGTACAGCTTGAGACATTTAAAGAAAAAAGCAGAACAGAAGATTACTAACTTCACATTATTGACTACAATGGCTCAGTCTAACCAGTGATTTTTCAAGCAGAGTCTGAATTTTGACAGCAGACATACTTATTAGCAGCAATTCTCAGAAATCAGACTGTGTGGGTAAAACTGTCTGTATTTTCTTGCAATCAAAGCCTAAAAACATGCAACCAAGAACATTTTAAGACTGAAAATATATTAGTATAAAATAAAATATTTTAACAAAACAACCCCACTTCATCATCCTCATCACCATATCCATACACTTATTTTATTCCTGACTCAAACCAGGAGTAAAATGACAGGCATGAAGTACTTTGGCATTGCAGGAAGGTTGCACTAAAACAATTGCAAACCAAGGGGACAGAGGTAATTGGAACATAAGTACCTTTCACCAAGGGACTGGTTGAAGCCAACAAAGAACAACAGAACATCATGTGCCAACATCTTCAGAGGAACATCAAAGTGCTGATCAACACAAGAATTCTTACAGTGTAGGTAAAAACTTACCATTGCTGGTTGATTTCAGCCAGTTTACTTAATAACCACTGAAACCTGCCTTATGCAGTGAGCAGATCTGATGTTGCAATAACATCAAGTGTGAATTGTCAGGACCACAACATGTGCCATTTAAGCTGAAACACAATTTTCTGGTGTAAACTGAAAGTTTGTGTCAGAAGGTCTCTCCCAAGTTGCCTGCCTTGGCTGTGTGTGTAGAGACAAACACTAACATCTCTCCCCTTCACCTCTTATTCTCTTAGATGAAGTAACACATCTTTTTTTAGGGCCTTCCATACAACACACTCTGCATTCGTTATTTTTCCCATCAGACTAGGACCCTGTTCAGCTCTTCCTCATCCTGGCCTCACTCATTTTGTATATAAAGTCATAAATACCTCTGTGTCTCTAGTGAAATTCTGTGACAAAGAACATTTGGCATCGTCACGGCTCCATTAGGTTGATGACTCACAGACATTTCACATCCCACCAATACACTGGTGTCTCTTTTTCCAGCATGTTTTTTGATTCAAGAACTTCTCATTTATAACAGACATTCCTCTTAGTGCCCCTATCCATGACCTTGCACTGTGTATTATTACATTTCACCCAGTCTTCAGTTGCTCTCCTCTTCAGAATTACATCATCCTTCCAGCTTTAGGGGCTGTACTTGAGAACTTGCTCTACAACGTTTACCCTTCACAAAGCAAATTCATTCTGAGCAATAGCTGAAGACCAAGAGAAATCCTGGTTTTCCCCACCACCAGCTGCTGGGGACCCACCCCTTTGGTGACATCTCCATTGTGCATTATTCCCTAATGGCACAGAGCTGCAGAGCAGCAATACCTGCTGCCAGGAAAACCAAAGAAGGGAAGAGAAGCCACATCTTCAGTTGGGAAGCAGTGAGTCATGAGGATGAGTACAAAACACAAGTATTTGCTCATCAATTACCAGCACCTCCAGTTTAGTTTCTCAGTGACTCACCACTTACAAATGCAGCTTCTACAATTTTTCAATTTTACAAATCCCTACTGAAATTAATCCCACAGCCCCCTGAAAAGGTGTTTTCCTCAGTCCAAACAGCTCTGAGAGCAAAGATCATAATAGTGATTTGAATTTGCTCAAAGATTTTTTTTGGGGAAAAAAAAAAAAAAAAAAAGGCAAGCAGGCTGCCTGGCTGCTTGGTGCAAGCAACAGTTTCCAGAGTCTTTTTTGAGATATGAAATATTCTTGTTTGCTCTCAGGAATTCGACAGCATGTTCATGTCCCAAAACATTTGGTTTAGGAGTGGCAGGTCTGCTGACACTTGTTGCTATGAAGAGCAATGAATATTTATGAGAGAGTCTAATCTCAGAAAATACAAAAGCTAATGCAAACTACTGAGCTTCCGCTGGAGTAGTAACCAGACCAGACTAAGATAAGACTGGTAGGTGAATTAAAAGCTTTTTTGTTCCATGTGAAGAGTTCTCAGAACATTGCTTGCCCAGCTAAATTGTAAATTTAGCTACTAGATTTGTCTGAAGAATTGGTGGACTCGTGCTATTACTGTAATAACTGAGCTGTCCTGACACAACCACAGCTCCTCAGCATGCACCAGGCAAAGTGATGAGCACGAGTGAGGGGAACCACCTCTGAGCTTTGTGTTTCTGCCATGGATCCCAGAATGTTCGGCCAAAAAAATCAAGAAAATTGGTATTTTAGATTTGGGATTGGGTTAAATTGTGGACTAGCTAGTCTAGGCAGGACTGGTTTTAAGACCAGAAATTCAGAATGTCCTTTTTCCCAGAGAGGCCAAGGAGGGCTCTCTGACCCCACCAGTCACATGGCTTACAGCAGGGAAGTCCCCAGCAGCCCAGATAAGCTAAACCTTGATCCTCATAACCTGTCACTTCCTTGTCCTCCTGGTACTCTGTACATTCCCCTTCCTTGCCAGCACTGCCATCAGGCCATCCCACCACCTACTGCTCCTCTTTGGTTTGTTTTTGCTAGCCTATGAAATGACTGACTCTAGATACAGAACCACCATGTATGTGTATGTACCATATATACATGTATGTACATAGAATCATTGAGTCATTTTCTTTGGAAAAGACCTTTAAGATAATCAAGTCCAACCATTATACCCATAGAAGTGTGCATATATATGCACACATACATCTACCTAAGTCTGCCTACATAAATACACAGACATAAAATGCATGGCTATGTATAGCTTCTACATATCTCTGCTTCCTAAATATGCTGGTGTAATTATGCTATGAGATATTTTAGGCTTTGCTGATTCCCACTTCTCTCCTCTGAGGGTTCTTTCATCAGCCTGAATCTCCTGGTTCCTTTGAACACCAACGTGATGGCACTGGGTCTTTAGTGGGTCCTTATTACTAATACACAAACCAAATCATACTCGAACTCCCAGCAAACAGTCAAAATGGACATGAAAATATAGTCTGCTCTAAGTGAAGTCTGTCTAATCTAACTGCCTTCTCATGTACAGGGAGATAAACAAACCTTGGAAAACAATGCTGGGATTTAACCAGCTGCCCTGTGGTAGAAGGGCAATAACAATATATCCTTTTCAATACTCCGGATTTACATCAAATTTACACACAAGCTTTCAGTTTTCCCTTATTTTGGGACACTATCAGACTGTATGTGGAAGATGCACTGCCTGACAGCACATTTATGACAACTAAACATCTGGGGAAAGGGCACCAGGCCTTGAACGGCCGTCAGAACTGGAGCAATCAAACCCAGAGGCTGGCTGCAGAGCAGAGCTGCTGCTGCAGGATTTAAGGTTGACTCATCACAAGGTAGAAGTTGCTTTCCAAAGTGGAGGCAGCACAAACACGACTTCTCTATCTGCATCCACTGTGAGCTTTCAGCTAGTTTGAAATAATTTGTCAGCGACAACTGATGGTTGGAAAAGTTTTACTTTCTACACCGATATATGTCAACACAAACTGAAGTGAGCAGTGCCTGACCTCCTGCACATGAGCAGGACTCAAAATACTTCTGGAGTCTTTTGGAAGAGCCAAGGCTGCAGAAGAGCTGGACAATGTAGTCTATCCTCATTTCCAGGAGATACATGCAAAGGTCCTTCACTGAAAATTCTTATCTAAGAATTCTGAATCTAAGGTGATCAGTCTCCTGCCACAGCTCTCCAAGTGGTTCCTCCCTTGGCAGAACTCCTCTTTTCCCATATCTTCCCATCCAGGTTGAACTACAGCCTTATTCAGCAGGATAAAAACCTGGGAATTACATCTCTCCACTCTGAGAAATGACTCAAACACAGAGCAATTAAACACTGCAGCAAAAACTGCCTCATTCAAAGCCCATTGAATCTGACCAAGGATTTTAACTGCTTCATTTTGGGTGCAGAATGACTGCAAACATCCCCGGCACTGGGAAGACTTTGCCTGTGGTTCCAGATCCACACCCAGCAGGGCAGGATGACAGGACAGAAGCTATGGAGCTCTTGGGAGTCACAGGCTATAAACTAGCACCCCCAGCCTGTACACAGCAACACCACCTGTTGCTGCAGCAAGTGAAGATCAACTACAGATCAACTACACTTGTATCCAAACAGAAAAATAACCATTATCTTTGTTGGTTCTTCAAGCCAAAAGACAGCTCAGTGATCTAGGGGGGTAACACTGCTCAAATATGAGAAACTTGGGCAGAATCTCACAAACGCTCTGAAACATTTAACAGAAATGCAAAAGAAAAGAGCAGACTATTTTTTTGTTTGTTTGTTTTGTGGTACAAATTAAAGATTCATTAGAAGAACAGAAATTATTTGCAATACTGGCCAGAGATTTCCAAATATTTCTAAATGCTCAAAAGATCTTGGAAACCATTATCAATAATAACCTTCAATCAGATCATATAAGAGAGAAAATTAATTGCTGTGAAGATCTACGGATGAAACATACAAATATTTTTAGTACGTTAAAAACACTTGTGAGCCCAGTATCGTTTTCTGAAGAGAATGTACTGCTGGCAGAAAACAGCAGCATCCTGCATCATGTTCATTTAAAGATCAGTGTCTCCAGCCCAGTGTGACACAGCAAGACTGTTATTCTAAATGTCTGGTGTGCTTGTCAGAAGAAATCAGAATAACCTTGAAAGCATTTTATGAACAATGCTTTACTAATTTGCTATCAAGAAAGTGTCTGGGAATCCAGTGATATGTTTGGACGTGTTCTAGATGCTGAAAAATTATGTCAAGAAATTCAACAAAGGGAAGGTGTCATTTTTTAATGCAAGATATACTAAAGAGGGACACTTTGGAGACCTGTGCCCTGGTCAGAGAGCTACCTTTCAGCCACCTGTAGTTAGTATTTACTTGAGCTGATATATTTGTAAATAATGTCAGAACATTTTGCATTCAGTTACTATTGTTACATTTTACAACAATCTTGAGTGTTGATTTTGTGTGAAATACAGCAAAATCAGAGCTATGGGAAACACAAAGCACATTTAATTCCTGTATCTCAGAAAAAATAAATATCTTTTTATTAGTAACCATGACACACAGTCCCCACTTTCCTCCCACTGAACTCCATAACAAATCTGTTAGCATCTTTAGTGGGGTTAAAATTAGAGCAGAAATAGAAAAATATTCTGCTCCATCAAAACTAGACTGTTGTGGCATTCTAATTCTGCAATCCTAGCACCAACAAGCACTTTCTGCATGCAAAGATTATGCAGCTCTCTTCTGAAGGTGACTGGTGTTTAAGAGGTAGCCTAGGTAACCTGTATATTCTACAGCATGTATTTAGCTTTTCAGGTGACAAAGACCCCAAAGGCTGCAAACCCTCTGTCCTGAACGACTTTCTTTTAAATGCAGATGAACGCTCTGGTAGCAGATTGAAGCATTTTATTTTTACTTTCAAATTAGTAAATGTAACTCAGACCACAGAAAACAAAAAGTTGATACAAAAAGTGCTTCCAACTGATATAAAGGTTGTTGCCTTTAGCACAAAAGATAACTTTCCTCTAAAAAAGGAAAGGGCTGTGGATAAAACCCCACAAGAAGTAGTGAAAAAGTCACTATAATCCATTATAGGCAAAATGCCTGTGTAGGAGATTTTGGTAAATGCATGCTGGTTAAAATAGGAGTTGTGTGAAAATGAGCTAAAGAATCCAGGTTAGCAACCTAGGAGAAACACTCTGTTGCCTGCACGATGAATGTCACTTGTCTTGGAGACACACAACCCCTGCTTCTAACAATCCCCAAACCCACAGATATTTTTTAATTGCTTGGGATCCCTGTTGCAGAAAACAATTCTATAATACTGGTCTAAATGCAAAGGCACATTCCTTATTTATGCTGGATTCAGCATGGGAACCTACAGATGTGTCACTTCTTTACTGTTTCCTTCTCAAAATATCATTGAACTGCAAGTCAAATTATAGCAACAAACTATAGCAACTTCCTTCACTGGTAAACAGTGCCAAGAAACACTACCAAATTGACATTTCTTCAATATTCTGATATTACAGGTTTCTAAATAATATTTTAAACCACCAAACACACACAACTTCTGCACAGGTCCTACGGC
This sequence comes from Apus apus, assembly GCF_020740795.1. Lineage (NCBI taxonomy): Eukaryota > Metazoa > Chordata > Aves > Apodiformes > Apodidae > Apus > Apus apus. Next base: position 30,813,569 of record NC_067288.1, on the reverse strand, counting down.
GAGATTGCTTCACTGAGTTATAGCAAGAATGTTTTAAATACATCAGAATATTTATTGGTGAGAAAAATACCATCACATAAAAATTGACCAGGATTATCTCATATGTTGTTTTTATTACATCTGGTATTTTAAAATGTCCCCTTATAGACTTTGGACATTGAGTTACAGTCAGCTAACATGCCAGTGTCCATCTGCCACCATGTGTTTCCTTTTTTGCCAAAAGCCTTCAGTAGAATTTCTTAAACCCATGGAACAAATAACTCTTAAGAGAAATGAGACCATTGCACTGCTAGCAATACAAATATGTTGCACTTTTGGAAATTTCAGGTGAAAGAGAATGGTGTAAAAATTCAGTCACTTACTTTGGTAGAGTTTTCAAGTGATTTTCTCTCAACTCCAAAATCCGCAACTTGACAAGTCTAAAAATATAGAAAAAAATTAGTTCATTCAGTGAATTAGTTCATTGGCATCACAGACATGCCTGCCCTTACCTGAACTCAAAAAGCTTGGGCACAGATCAGTTTCTCACAGGAATTCAAAACCATTTTTATTAATTATTTAAAACAAGGGAAACAAAACAGAAGTTAATTTCTCTCAAACATTTCCAGGACTAGTAAAGGATAAAAAGCAACTGCTGCTTAGTTCACAACTTTCTTTTGCATTTTTTGAGCACTGAATTACACAAGTCCTGGGCAGACTAGTATTACAGAATTTATCTCCATTGATTTTTCTGTATTTTAAACAGAAGTAGGACTTGTGCTTAAGTGAATTAGAACCTATATACAACAATGCTTCAAAATTCCATACCATTGTGCCACTTCTAACTGGCAACATTATTTCAGCCACAGCAATACATTTCTTGAAGCAGAATAATGGGAAGAAAGGAGGACACAAGAGATAAGAGATGAAGAACCTAATGTAGTAGAGTTCCAGGATTTGGGCAGTATTGTCTAATCAGCCATTCTTTCTAGGAAGATAATTTGATAAACATGCAAGATTTGGATCCATGGCATCCTTTTGCTGGTTCTTTAATGCCCAGTTACAATCAATGTGGGGAGGAAAAGGAAGAGGATACAAAGAGGGATGAACAAAGTCTGCTCCTCTTCATCTCCAACTGTGTAACTCCATTCATGGAAAATCAACCATTTTTTGGAGGTACTTCTGTGGGGCTGATCATGTCCAGGATTGCTCAAGACCTAAGTGAAACTCAGTGGTTCTGCATATTGAATTTGCAATTGTACAATTTCTCATCAGAGATGTCAGCCCAGGGTCATACTATTAAAACTTTCAGGCTGATAACAGAGTTTTGAAATGTGAAGAAATATTATTGATAACTTTATGGGGAGTTTCTACCATTTCCTTAATACAACTTTTCATATTACTTTGTCTCTACTGTCCAGGTTCTTCAGTGCCACAAGTGGAAACGTGTCTGTGAGAAAAGTTTAGAAGACAGAACAAAGTTTTAACCAGCTCTGTCCAGCACACCACCACTTTTCTGCTTCATGGAACCTCAGGCTTCCCAATATTATGATCTTCTACAAAACCATGATTTACCTTTTTCCTACCAAATAAAGAAGAAAAATTTCCAAGTCCTACAGTTGAGCTTAAAAGTACAACTTTAAATGAGAAACGTGGAGACAAGTTTACATGATGCCCAAGTAGACTCTGTTCCAGACTTCATTCACGTGGCTAAATGAGGCTATAACAGACTAACTGGATATTACTGTACCAGCAGATATACAATACACTCAATTTTGGAGAAGAGCAATAAATGAGATACAGCTAAAGAGCCACTTGTGGTTGGTAAAAAAACCAACACAATAACCGACAGCAGAGCAATGTCTGTGTGCTAATGTGGAGAGCTTTGGAAACATGACAAGCATTTGAAAATGCAAAATAGCAAGAGATAATATAGGAGCACAATAATAATAAAGGAATAACAACCACAAGAGGAACTAGTGGCATTTTGTTCAGACAAAATATGCATTTCTGAAAGAAAAAAAAAGGTTAGTGCTTTCTGCTAAAAGATTTAGAACACTAGACATGTCCTTAAGTGACAAAGATTATTAGACAATGTCCCAGCAAGGCTTTAGAAGAGCATGATGAATAAAACTACTGCACATCTGAGAAGCTGCAGGGAATTCCATACACGTCATTTTCCCTGACATTTGAACACACCATCTGATTCCCAAGTGCAGGAGCAGCCTGTTTCAGGATTGACTCTGATCCTCCAAACTCTCATTAAATGCAAATGACAAGTTTTCTTCCTCTTTCTTCAACGAGGATTTGCTCAGGGGTATTCCAGTGGAAAGTCCAGACTCAGCCCTGGGCTCCTCAAGTAAATGCTGCTCAAGCAGCACTTTCTGTTTCTCAGGGCCTGAGCACAGCAATGTCACTTCCAACACAAATTATGTCACCTTGGTATTAATTTTGGAGGGCTGAGTTGCTGCTGCCAGCTAAGTAATAAAACACACAGAAGGGTAACTAGACAGACCAGGAAAAGCTAATACCAGATGAACTTGGTACCAACACTGCATATTTCCTCTGTTATTCCTTTGTCTCCCGAGCTGTTTGCCCGACTGGACCCCCCGAGGGCAGAAATCTGACTGTTCCCACCAGTGTAACTGAGGAAGAACAAACCTGGCATCTCTGCCAGACCCGTGCAGTGTAAGGACTCTCTTAAATGGCCAAGGCAAATTGTGTTAACTTTGATTTCTGCCCCCTTCCTGCCTTTGTCCTTATGTAACACTTTCTGGACCAGTTTCCACTGCATTTATTTTTACTGTCATTCTACATCCTTTCTGCTCTACTGTCTCTTCAGTCTTCTCTCTTCTTCTTGCTTTCATATTCTTCCTTTGATTTCTCTGCCATGTCATTTCTTCCTTTCTACTCACAATACTTTTTTTTTCAGTTCATTTTTCAATAGACACAGACCACATGGCTATTTCCTGCCCTTCCCACAATTTAATCACAAATTTGATCAAGGACAGGACTCTTCTTCAATTTCTGTTTCTTCTCACCTTTTCCCTAAACCACCAAACTGCACCACTTCATCATAAAATTCCTGCTGACATAACATTCTCTCCAGCAACAATCATTCATCAAAATAGGGCTGGGAAGCCAAAATTGCTTTGGGTTTTTTTGTTGCTTTTTGTTTTGCTTTGTTTTATTCTTAAAAAGAACACAGCTGTAAAATGGGCCCTTAAAGCCTAAACTGGGCTCATAGGAAAGAGCTTTGATGACTAATTCTTACCTTCCAAAGTTAGCTGGAAGAAACTCCAAAAAGGCATCATTTAGATAGAGCTGGGTCAAATTTAGAAGTTGTGTGAAGCCATCTGGCAGCCTGAAAAACAGTTAAAAGCTTAATGCTCACACTGAAGTTGCCATGGAAATAATAACAATGTATATTTAGAAAGAGAAAGATGACTTCCTCTCTCACCTTCTTTTTCTAGCCAAATTCTCAAGAACTCACTGGTTACAGACAACACTTTTACTCATTTTAATTTTTTCCATGTTGCTGTAACCACACAAAATTCAAATGCCTGAAACATTTAGGTTACATCAGCCTTTCCTCCCTTCCTACCTGAGGGTTTTAAGCCAAAGGGTTTTTCTTTCTTTCTATTTCTTTTATTTGAATTTTTTAACTGGAATACTAACATTTCATCCTTTCACCTTCTTCACTCCATTTTGTAAATCATGGAATTACAACACAGATTTTCTTTGTTACTCTAATTGCAAGTTTTTGGAAGGAATGAGTTGCCCAACACCCAACCAAGAGATGACAGTATGTGAGGACACAGCAGTTTACTTCCCAAGCACACACTGCACTAGCCCCTGTGGTTAAAAGGTGCATGATAAGCACTGCTTTGCCAACACTTTTTTGCTGTGCTGGAAAGGCACCACATCTGTTACCCAGTGCACAGACCTTTTCATAGATACATCCCTGGACTTGAAGCAATTAAAAAGAAATTTAGGCTAATCCTACAAATTAACTTGATATGGTTGGTTCATGTAAATTTTCTGCACTTGCAGTACATAAACACAAGGTACTGATACTCACTTAGAGACTGGATTGACACTGGCTTCAATAATTGTTAAACACTTACAACATTTAATATTTTCTGGAAAATCTTGAATTCCTAGAAGAATATTGAAAAAATTATTATACACACATGAAAAAACCCATGTAACTTGTTCATAAATGAGTTCATTTGGCATTTTCAGATCAGAATTAAGCTACGACAGGAAGAATGTGTAATTTATTATTTTAGTCTAAAAGATGATACTTGAGCACTGAATAAATACACCAGAACAGATAACATGCCTTGTACTAAAACTATTCTGCTAATGCTTCTTTTACATAATCTTCTAGAGTTAAACAGTGACATCATTTGTACTGATACCTGTGCCTTTCATTTCTTTACAAAGTGCTTATCCACTTCTTCTTTGCCCCCCTCCCTTCTCAGGAGAATACACAGAATCCTGAGATTCTCTCAGCCTCTACTGAGAAGACATTTGTCAAAACGTTCAAAAGTGCCTAGTCCTCATGTTCAAAACAAGGACACTTAAGTTCAGACATGCAAAGGTTTCTAGGCACATAAAGATGTAAATGTGCAATTTGAAATGCACATCAGTGACTGATTCCCTGGCTATACAAATCCTGGCAGCTGTTCACCTGCAGCCTCATGTGCTTAAATCCATGACACAGGAGCCCAGTAAGCACTGTGTAAGCACTTTGGGAGGCAGAATGGTTCTCAAGTGCACTGAAAAATTATCTTCCACTCCTATTTCTAATCTTTACCAGTCACAAGTCAGCAGGGGTTACCATGCTAAAGCAACCTCTAGTTTTGGGTTGGTTTGTTTTTTTTTACAGAAAAGTAAATGAGGCCAATATCTACCCAGACTTCTCAAAAATGCCAGACAGGAAAACAGTTCATAACCTAGAAAAAGAACAAGTTTTCTAGAACACAAGTTTGTTCAGCATTAGGAATGAAAACTTCATTACTGTTTCTATTCATTACGATTCTTTAAAATATTTAGACTTTTGATGTCTTACCATTTTTACTGATATCAAGTTCTCTGAGATTAACTAAGCTAGCAATAGTGGTTGGCAGACTCGAAAGGTCGTTGTCTGGTATGCTCAGTTTGCGTAAAGCTTGACAGTTGAACAGTTGCTGCAACACAAAAAGATACTTTACAGGGTTTCAGAAACAAGATTAGGTCAGGATCATTATTTATACACAGGAATTCAATGAGAAAAGAATACTTCAAAAAGCCATTCTTTGAGAAGACATTAGTACAGGCTGCTCAGTATCATAAACAGCTTATCCAGGGGGGACAAGAACAATCAGAACGTGTTGATTGGTACCAGGAACGTTCAAAAAGAAATTTCTGTCAAAAAGGCATACTCGTTGCTACCAACATTTTATAGGTACACGGTGTTTAATGTGTGCAATAGCAATTGACTTTTTTGTGGCTTGTGGTAAATTAAAATATAGATTAATAGGTTCTTAAATATTTTAACTGTATGCAGAAGAAATTTGCCATCTTCAAGCAACAAAATGCTTTGACACTAGCAAAATATGTTCCTTATATTCCCCTCCAAATTCAGGACTTGATTCTAATTTTTAATTCAAATTTTACAAGATGTCAGAATTTCCACTGCAATCCCCCTTTTCACCTGTAGTAAAAGAAATTATGCTGAAGCAGCTACTTAACAGGGCTGTGTTTCTCAAGAACTTTCACAGTCTCACACAACACCCTACACACCTAAAAATTAATAAACCTGCTGCAGGCTGTAAGAACATTGCTCTTTTAAAGAGTGAAAAGTCATCAAACCCTGCAGGACTTTCTGCAAGTGGGAATTCACCAAATGGCACCAGAAAATTCAGTGGGTTCCAGAGAAGAACAACTTCTCTTTGCAGGCACCTCAAAAGTGTTCTTCAAATATTAGTGCCATGTTTACAACAGGTAGAGTCTTTCTTTCAGACCTCAAAAACCAGAAAAAAGCCTGTATATTTATCTACAGGATCTCTGAGAATGCAAAATAATTTGGTTGCCTGAATGAAAAACTCAGCCAAGTATCTGGAGAGGAGAAAATTAACACATAAATAGTGTGCAAATGCCAACCTGGTACTTCACTTGAAGTACATTTTAGATCATTTGGAAAGTGCATTTTTCTGCCATAACTTGTAATCCTTTTGAAAAGTCCTGCATTTTCTTCAGGATAATCTATTCTCTGTCATCTGAGAGGGATTGACATGAATAAAAAAAATGCTCAGACTGAAGCACCACACAGCAATCCCCATCAACTGGCACCAAATGTGAAAGGGCATTTGAACTGAGGCACTTTTCAAAACGCCTTTGTCTTGACAGCGTTTCCAGATGAATCACACTTGTTAATCCTTGTCCAACCCTCCCTGCCCACTGCTGAGCAGCCCAGGTAGAGCCCACACAGAGCTGCAGATCTGCAGGTAGAACAGGCAGAACCTGCACTGCCCCATCTAACTACAGGAACAGCCCCAACATTCTCTGGGCACCCTGGGAGCCAACGAGGGCCACACATTTCTGCTTGCAGGTGATGTTAGCGAGGGGAAAGCTCTCTCCAGAGAAGGAGGAACTCCTTGGCATTGCACCTGAGAGCAGCTGCTTTTCCCCCTTTTTAAGGAAAGTTGGACAAGACAGAAAGTGATGTCCTTTGTTTTACCAACATGTGAGGTGGTGAAAAACACTGGTGGCTATTTCTAGAATTTATTTTAGAGACAGATTTTCCCTAAGGAATTAACAAGTAACCTAATTTTGTGCATTACTAATTACTCCAGATTTTACTTCATATTTACCAGGGAAAGTGGAGGGGGAGAATTTTCATCTCAGTCACGTTTTTCTGGATAGTAACTACCAGTGACTCCTCCAAATCAATATTCTTTTTTATTAGTCCCTGATTGATTTGGCTCACACAAATAGGGACAGACTTGCAGCAGTAGCTCATGATAATAAAGTCAAAGGTAAATAAAAGACTGGGCTAGATTTAGTGGAAAACAGAGAATAAGAATTGTACAACAATCCTAAAATCCTTAAAAGAAATTAAAAACATTAGAAATTAAGAACTATAAATCAATTTCTAATGAAGACAGCTGGAAAAAAAAGCATAATTATGATGTATAAAACATAACTTGAAATTACTAAAAAAAAAAAAGCAGAATGAGTTTAATACATCAGTTTAATGCAAAGTAATTGATTGATTTCTAGTTAAGGTAGATAATTACTCAACAGGTATTTTACCTGTGCTTTTTTCATTAACTTAAAACATGATAAAGGATTCTGATGATAGAAAATTTCAGAAGGATATTGTAACTTCAGAGCCAAACAGCAGTTAAAAAAATAACAGAAAATTGGAAAAATGAATTTCCTCTGAAATAAGTTATTGAATTCCCATTTGCAGAGGAAGGACAGTTCTGTCTGTGGTAAATCGTAATGTGTATATACTGAAGTTAATGCTAAGAAACATGGTGCCATTTTTAGAAAAAAATGTCATTTTGTCTCCTAGAATATTAATTCAGTATTGAAAAAAAAGTTCAGAGACAGGCAGCCAAAAATACTTGAAGTAGAAAATTTTATAAAGAAACTATTTGGACTATTTAATTTATGGTAATGATTAATAAAGGCTTAAGACAAAAAATTATGAATGGCATAAAGCAAATTAACACTCCCATTAATCTTCTCTTATACAAGGCCAAGACTACGTTAAATGATGCATTTACTGATTAAACTTAAGACCAATTAAAAGGATTTCTTCAACACTCAGTATTTGCTACAAAATATCAATTATAAAAGAGAAAAATGAGAAAAAAGAGATGCAGAAATAGAGCCCTATGCATTTAATCTCTCAAAGATAAATGTTTATCTGCTGGTTTGTTTCAGAAATAACAGATACAAAACAGATTACACCACAACACAAAGCCAAGGTTTCATGAGCATGCACATTTCAATAGATTGACACTAATAACTATCACCTTCATTCCAATTTTGGACCCCTCACCTTTGGCCCTCAGTTTTCCAGATGGAAATTTGCTGCTGTTGTTCTATGGCCTGATGAATTTGCCTCCCATTACACACTGCACTTTAGGCTGAATTCCCTGGTGATGCACACTTGCAGGAGACCCCCCCCAAAATATTCCAAAAATCCCTAGCTAAATTCCACACATATATTCTTCGGTATGATTCTTCAGTTGCAGAATAAAAATACACAGAGTTAACCACATATTATTATCAAAGGAAAAATAGTTCTGAAGGAATTCATTAGAAATAAACAATCAAATGGCCCTCACCACAATCCACTTCATAGTTATGGGGACAGGAAAAAAATACATGGTTCTCTGCTGTCCTTTCTAGGGCAGGAGAGGTAAGGCAGTTCTTCATATCATTTTTCTGTGACATTGAAAAGATTGTTGCTAGCCTGTCTTACCATCTGTAAAGAATTTCTTGATGGAGTGAGCAATCTGAAGCAATGAACCATATTATCCACATAGAGTAACTCCATGGAATGGAAAAAGTATGTTTTCTACATTTTTAAATGGAATTATGTATGGAACAGTGTAAGTAAGAAATCTGCTGAGAGATGATGAGGAATGGATTACAGTGGAACAATGCTTAATTAAAGACTTGCAAGCATCTTTCACTATTGTTGAGAAAAATCCAATTAAGGAATGGATTACGTTACTTCATGCTTCATTACGTAGCTAGCACCTACAATTAATTGGTTTTTCCACTACCTTGCCCTCCTTTGTTTCCAGAACACTTAAGTTACAGTAACTTTTCATTCCTTATAGTCAACATTAATCAGCAGAAGAACTGATTCAAAGATTCTATAAAAGAAGTTTTACACGGGAAGGATAACGAGTAATCTTCTTGCAGGACCTCTTTTGTGGTTATAAAAATATTAGTCAGACAGTACTGGCAGTTGTCCCACAAGGATAAACAGCTTACCCTGACAGAGAGCTTGCTTTGAAAGCACTGCCACAGAGGCTCCAAATGTGGGATCACTGACCCCACGCATTGGCACGCTCCTGGTCCAGGTATCAAAGCCATATTAATCACTTGCTGTGCAAGCACTTCCTTTGATCAACTGTTAATTTCCCAGCTGGAGACTCCATTGGCTGCCCCCTGTTCTTGTGCTATGAAGCAAGGAGAAGTAGGTGGCCCTATTCCCTGCCATGCAGTGCCATCTGTGAGAAGGGTGGCTCAGCTGGCTGGGCAGAGAAACAATGTGTGAAGATGTAATTGAATCTCACGAGTTAGTAGCCATGACTCTGCCCCCAGCAAGCAGGGCTCTTGGTGAAGAGCAAGCCCTGGATCAGAGTTGAAGCACACGCTGAATACACATTTAAGAACACGACTTGGGCATCTGTATTACAAGCAGAATGGTCATTACCTTAGGTAGTTCTTCAATTTGATTGGCATCTAGGTAAAGCTCTTCTAACGTCCGTTCAAAGTTAAAAACCTCCTTTGGCACCTGCTGGAGGCCACAGTGGGAGTAATCCAACACCGAGACGATTTCTTCCTCGCCACGAAAACACCGGCAGGGCACCAAGCGGCCGATGATTTTCCTTTTGGTTGTCATCTCCAAACAGCATACTGAAGAAAAAGGGGAAAAAACAGTTTTCTGGAACTACCAGCATTTTGAGGACTATTTCTTTACAATGATTACGAAGATTGCAGTCCATTTGGTACAGTTTTTCCTGACAGATACCTGTAGTTTGCGTCCTGAATTTCTTACTCTACCTTTCCACAAAAGATGAAAAAGTGAGATTTGTTGGATTAGTCACAGAACCATCATGGTTGGAAAGGACCTCAGAGATCACCGAGTCCAACCATCACCAAAGAAAATCTCAATACATCATCTGCTCTCCTACACAGAAGAGAACATGCCAAGACCATCCACAACTGTTGCTTTCCCTAATGATGAAAATTAGCTGTGTAAATCCTGCACATACGAACACGCTCAGCAGACGATGTACAAGATAACACTTGTGTTCCATGTTTTGGTCCCTTGCTTAGTTTGGACTGTGAATCACTGAAGTGAGCCAGAGCTGTTTGGTTCTGATTTGCCCTGACAAATGCCTGGTTGTATCATACCTGATTTCTCTGAAATCAGCAGAGTGCCTTAGTCTTTCACAGTTACCACTGGAGTATATTCCCTGTCTTTCAACAGTGAATATATAAAGAAAAGGATACGGAAACTTAATTGGTTACAAAACTAGAACAAAAGCAACCCCAAACCAGGCAGTTTGTCATTCCTGCTTCTCTTATGTTACCTTGGTCTGCTGAAAACTCAGATAAGGGACTTAGCAGAAACACCAGTAATTTTTCTGCCTGGGAAAATTCACCACAGTCTGTTCCTTAACTTCTCCTTACCTAGATGCCAAGTTCTGCAGATCTTCCTTTCCTGCAGTTTATGTGCCCATGTCTAACTCGCATGGGCAACAGCTCACACCACTGTATATTATTACCCTTTTCCATTGGAATAAACTAATGTAATTCATCACTCGTGAATGGAGAGAACACTCAATAAACACCTTTTATACATGTCAAGTAGCCTCTAAATCTGGAATAGATATTGACATTTTTAGAATTTACTTTAATGTGATTATAGATAAATCAGGCTGATCTGAAACATATTGCCACAAAGTCAAGAAGGGCTAAACCTAAACCTCCCATTTTCTAAACCACTGACTAGGTTTTGAGTTACATTTATGAAAAGAAAGCACAAATTAGTCCAAATAAAGCTCATCAGGATCCTCTTTCACTGGATGCCAGCAAAAAAAATGTAACTGTATATTCATACAAAATATCAGTAGAGATAATTCACATTGCTTAGGACATTATTTTTCCAAGATGTAAGATAAGAAAAAATAATTAGCCAGATAATGCTCCAATCATGATTCTCTGTGACTTTTTTTTCATGTGATACATTGATATTTTCAAGGTAAATAAAAGACTCAAAAGTGTTATTTCCTTGTTTCAAATGTTGCTAGCACCTCATCTGCATGCAGCAATGCCCCTGAGATGAGCACATGGATACTGTCAGAACAAACACTGTTTCCTCGTGTTTTCAGAAAGAAGAGATGTTGAAACAAAGAGGAGTGAAACCAGAGAACAGCTGCTTATTCGTTTGGCAGTGCCAGTGACAGGCTTCCTGCTTTTGGCTTAAGGGTTAAGCTTACAACAGAGAAAGGAGTTTAGGAATTTTCTAATGCAGCTTGACCAGATGCCAAGTTCCTGGGTACAACATAACAGTTGTACCTTAATTACAGTCAGCTGATGGAATGCAAACATCTGCGTAACACAGTGTACCTGAACTTCTGGAAATGTAAAAATAGAGCCCTTAGAGGTATGAAAAAAGAAGCTGTTCATTTACAAGCTAATACATCAGAAAAGCTAAGTTTTATTTCAGCTCAGTGGTAAAGTTCCTGCAGAACACCAACAGCCCCACAGCTAAAATGCACGAATTCCACACGCTGCTCACTTTTAACTCTGAGAACTTTGGTTTTAAATGTTCTGCATTTGAATTGCCTAAACCAGAACACTGGCTCCCCAGTCAGATTTCTTACAGAACACTGTGGCTAAACCCAGGTTCTTGATTGGCACTCCAAGCTTCCTGAGATAACGAAATGTTTATTTTAACATTGCCCCTAATTTTCCTCCAGAAACAATGATCTTGCTTATTTAGCTTCTACTCTCTTGGGCAATTTCCAGCCCATTTGGGAGGAAATTACTTTTGGCATTTTTCTCAACTTCAAAAACTCATAGAATCCCAGACTGGTCTGGGTTGGAAGGGACCTTAAAGACCATCCAGATCAACCACCTGCATGGGCAGGGACACCTCCCAGCAGACCAGGCTGCTCCAAGCCCCATCCAACCTGCCCTTCAACACTGCCAGGGATGGGGCAGCCACAGCTTCCCTGGGCAACCTGGGCCAGGGTCTCACCACCCTTATGTAAAATCTTTTTCACTCCAGCTGCTCACACCACCATAGCACATCACAGGCAGCCAGCTCCTCTGCTCTCACAAAGTCTGAGTTTGGATGCTGAAAGCAGCTCTGGCCACTGCTGCTTAGTCACCTGGCACCATGTTCTACCTGACTCTTGGATGATCTGCAGTTGCAGCAGCCACTGACTCCAGCAAACCTTCACACCTGGGAAGCAGCAAGAGGTGCAGTACAACCACTGACACCAACCTGTGCTGCATCTTTAGTTGCAGAAATCTTCCCAAAGAACTCACTGGAGTGTAGGATCCAGGCAGACACAAGGTGCAGAAGCCCACAGTATGTTCTTCACCAGAAATATGAAATATCAGCTGCACAGCCTCTTTGTACTCAAGCATAGGAAGCAGCATTTGCAACTGCATATTTCAAACCTTGACACAATAAAAATAAATACCCATGGAGTATCAAATTATTTGCAGCTTTTCAAACTATTTGAAGATAATGAACAATTCAACAACGACATGTACTTCAAAAATTACTCAGAAAAACATTCATCCCAGAGGCATTCCAAAGCACTCAGCTTTGCATTATTCCCCTCTGCTGGAGGCACACACATGAGAAACCAGGTTGCATTTGAACAGAAACTCAGAACAATCACGTCACCAGAGAAGAGCCAGGAAGTGTATAAATCATGAAGTGATAAAAATATACTAAAAATAGCAAATACAACAGCAAAAACTTTTTAAAATAGTGGTTTTTTGCTTTTGCTTTTGTAAATAAAACTGTTTCCATTACTGCAGTTTATAAAACTAGATATAATTTCTTATTCAACAGAAAATTGTTCTAAAAATCATTTTAAAAAAATATGCAGATTTTAGAAATAAAGTGATTGAATTACTTTGTCTTCCCCAAAAGCTGTGGTAAAACCCGGTTGTCATGATAAATGAAGTTGTTGGCATTAATTGGTCATCTATTGGAACTGTCTTCTTTGAGAAACATAAACCCAAAAAAGAAGGTGAACTGGATAGATGGGCAATTTGTAGTTAAAAAGATCAATACTGGAATAAGAAAGGTAGTTAAAACCTGAATTCAGGTGCATTGCTAAAATTTTGTGAGAAAAATGAGTAGGAAGTAATTCCACTATAGAAACTGCTGCTTATAGAATATTTGCTGGAAGAATGGCCATGGGATAATACTTAAATATATTTTGATAAGAAGTGGGTTTCCATGTGTCCACAGTCTGCTCCACTATTTACCCTTTGTAATTAAAAAGAAAACAAACAAAAATGCTGAAAAAACCAGTAAGATTAATGGTTTTATATTGGATTTATATTGTTCTTTGCAATCATCTCAGAAAGCACCAGTACAGAATTAAGGACCTGTGGTACAATTGAAAGGAGTAAAATTTCATGCCCTGTGGACTAACGGTAATTAAACTCTTTATTAATTTCTGTGTTATTAATTCATACCCTGGACTAATTCAAGCTTTGGTAATTACACTTTTCTTACTTATATTTCATTCCTTCATCATTTTCATGAAGCCCTGCTTTTGTTCTGGTGGTTACTGACTGTAAGAGGATTGCTACTTGAGAGCCTCGGGAACAAAATTTCAGTCCAACAGAGTCAAAAGAAAGCTCAGGTCCCAGCTTGGGGAAGGTGACTCACCAGACACCTTGCTGCTTGAGAAAATTCCTCAGTCCCTGAAAGTGGTAAAGTCATCCTACTTTCCCACAGAAACACCAGTGCTTGGTGTTTTCCCCCTTTAAAGTAGGGAAAGAAACACAACTCTCCATAGCTGAGTATTAGAGTCATTGCTCACCTTATTGTCACATGCTGGACGTGGAGGATTTATACTCTGAATGATTTATATCCCACTCAAAAATACAGAAATTTCAGGTTGTGTTTTCAGTCTCACATACAAGAACACTTCATTTTCACAATCTATCAGAGCACACATAGAAATGCTCAGCAACTTGGAAAGCTGGAGAGGCTGTCCTGCAAAGGCAAGGGGAATAGGGGGATCTTTTCCAGTGCAGACCTAGGATAAAATATACATCCTTTTTTTTGGTAATGTCCCATTTTTCAACAATTTAGGAAAAAAACCGTGGAATACAAACACATTTTTTCCCCACAAAAGCTTGAAAATGTTATTACTTGTTTTCTGAATGCTTTTTAAAAAGTCTGTTATTTCTTGAATTAAAGAAACTATGAAAGAAGCATAAATAAGCTGCTTTTTATCAGCTTCATAAAAGCATCATCATAATCTGCAGTTTATTATTTTATAAAGTAAAAGAAAAGCAAATGTTTTATGGAAATTAATTACAATAAAATCTGATCTCTTCTCAATTAATGGATTTTTGTGCAGTAAAATCACTAATCCCCATTTCTCAGCAATCATGAGAGAAGATGTTCTTACCTATTTAAAAGGCAGAGGCTCACCAAACTGATTTAAAGATGGAACAAAATAGCTCAACAAACTTCAAAACTTCAGCTATCTTGAAAGAATAGGAGAGGCAGCAGTTTTTATCAGCGGACAAGAGAGAAGAATTTTTTTTTTCATCTCAGAAACTTTTCTCTCTGCCATGAGCCTACACATCAGCAGATAAAGCCATTTTGCTTTTTTCCCTCCTCACAAAGTAACAAAAATTTGCTTAAAAACCCCCACAACTAAAAATGCCCTATCTCTCTGAGAATATTTTCATCCAATTAGCTTAGTTTCATCTTAAAATATGCAAAGTATTACCTTCAATGTGCTTTACCCTTCAATTACCAGTGTTCAAAAACCAGTAAGAACAAGTAGCAAATGGCAATTACTGGACAAGCAATTCCAGAGTGCTAACCTAAAATCTAATTTCAAATCACCTTAAGGAATCCACTTGATTTCTTGTTGATTGTGCATTTAAATTAGGAAATCCCAAATGCCATATTTGAGAGATGACTGTAATTATGAAGTCAACTCTCTAGATCATCTTTGACCCGCAAAATTCTGATTGCCTATATTTATACACATGCTGAAATAACCCAAACCAAAACCAAACCAAACAATCAAACACACACACACAAAAAGCAGGGTAGAAAGCATCAACAGACTACTTTAAAGAGCTTTGTGATTCATAGATGCTTTGGTTTCCACCAGGCTCACTGGTTTCTATCAAGCATGACAAGAATCGTTCTGTTTCCATAAGGAAACCAGCTCCTAAAATGATAGGTACTACTGAATTTTATGGAGCTCATTCTTTAAGCAAATGCTATATAACCCTTTATTTAAAAAACAGTCTAGATGTTACAACAATGAAATACAGTTGTTGTTTTTTTTAGATGGATGCCTGTAGAAAATAGAAAATGCCCTGACAAAGAAGCACCAGGTGTAGATTTTGCAGCACATTGGGCTGAAGGGACATTCTGAGGGAAAACAGATGAGAAATGAGGGTGACACTGACACTGTATGTTTTTATCCCACTACACAGCCAGGACTGGTTATCTTCACCCAGCCTTAAGCCTGCTCTCCTGCTCCAGGTTCCCCAGGATTGCTGTGGCTTGACATGCTGAGCACTGCCCCAAAGGTACATGCTCTTCAAGCCCCTGAAAGTCTTCACTAACACCAAATAACCTTAAACCATTGCAGGCAGTTTTAATTCTTAAAAGCAAAAAATACTTTTCTGACATCTTTTTCTAAAGTGTCAAGGAGATACATAAAGAAAAGAAGTAGTTCAAAAGCTACTCTAAAAAAGTCCAGCTTTGCCTCTGTGTAGTTGGTAGCATAAATCAGCTTCTCACTTTCAGTTTTCCAGGATAGATTAATTATGGATTTATTTTTTCTAGCAAACAAGTTTTCAGTGTAACACCTCATTTAAGTATTCATACCTCAGGGAGGTCTTAGCCCCCCAGTGCCATAGGCAATGCCCTAAGCTGAAATTCAAACTAGCAAGTACTGTAGGAGCAGCCTGTGTTGTCTGGCAAGGTATCCCACATAAAAATCAGTCACACTCTTGACATTGCATTCAGAAAACTGCAAGAAATTGCGAAGTTTATGTGATCTTACTGAGGAATCCTGAAAAATCAGAAAATATTAATTATATTCAAAGCAGCAGACAATTCGCTTCACTGATTTCTTTGTCATGCAGCACAGAAAGTGATGGGTTTTCTGTTCCTATTTTCTTTGTCTTACTATCAGCATAATCAACAACATCAATATGCTAATATGTTGGCTCTTTGCAGTGAGTTATACTACCAAGCTTAGAAATCACAAATACATCAGTCCCTAAGCCAACCACAGTTTCCATCATCTCCAAGTTCTCCCAAGGTCTCCCTTCACTCCAGAAGGGACAAAAGCAGAGAGCATTTCCTTGGGAGACCAGCCAGCCAGCCCCCAGATCCATCCCACTTGGTGTCTCTGAAGTGGACACCCCCAGCCCAGCCTCATGACCAGCCAAGGCCACTTGTCACCAACAACTCCCCTTGCTCCCCCCAGCTGGCTCGAGGCACAATGCCAGCATGGATCCCCTTTTCCTTCAAATACCGATAAACACTTATTTTGCAAATCAAAGGCCTTTTCTGAAGCATTTAGCATGATTTGTGGCTCCACAAGTGCTGAAGGTACCAAAGAGGTCTCCCTCCTCTGTCTTTAGCAAGTACTGGGAGTGTTCCCATTTGTTCCAACAGGCCAGAATTTATGTTCCATTTTCTCTGCCAACAGAGATTTGATAAGAGGGACTGTGCATATGAGATGGAACAAAGCAAGAATAAGGCTGGAATTTCAAAAAAAACCAACAACCATGAAACAACCCTAAAACTCCCTTCCACCAAAAGCCTTTTCTCCCCTGGTATTCTCCTAGCACTGGCCAGACATCCACTTTTGTTTTCTTTCATCTCTTCTAATGAATTACGTGTGCTGTTTAGATGATTTACATTGTGTGCATTTACAGTCTGGTTCACTGTATTAATTAGGGAACTTCAAAGCTCTCAGAATCATCATAATTTTTGGTACAACTTTTCAATTAGAAACACAGCACTATTAATTATTAAGATTATATTTTTGAATGTAGGAATACTATATCCACATATAATCTCAGCCCTTTACATCCAGGTTTTGGTTTTTAAATCTGCTGCTCACCTTCCTATTATGTACATCTTTGTGGGCATCATCTTAGCATTGTCTTGTATGAAGGTATGCGTGAGTTCTTCCTCACTTATTTATTTGCTTAGTCAGATGTGTAACTCTTAATACCTCCATTTTGTGTTTTTAATTCTAGTCAGGACTTTTTGTCTATAGTTCTAATACCATGCCTGTGATATGGGCATTATGGTTCTGTAAGCTCCCACAGCAGCAGCCACTGCTGCTTCTCATTTTCCCACAATTTTATAAATCAAATAGGAGTTCTGACAACATGTAATCTGCTCATTCTTTGCCTGAAAACCAGCATCCCTCTTCCTTAAAACTGAATGTCACCTGTAAAACTTGTTTTTTGTTCCTAAAGATATCCCAATGGGAAGGTGTGTTAATGCCTTTGCAGAAGACATTGCAGTACTTCACTGGAAAGAAATACACACGACTTTGCACATCCGTGCCCAGGAAAAGTTAACTTACATTGGAAGAGAGACAAGGAAGGACTAGAACAAGCTCAGAGTGCGAGACAGCAGGGAGCAGACAGCCCAGCCTCAGGGCCTGCTGCCAAGCAGGCTGCAAAGGGGCAGCAAGGAGCACCAGGACCCTGCTGGTGTGACCAGACACTCCCTGTCTTCAAAAACATCCATCAGTTTTGCTCTAATAAACTCTTCTGAATACAGGATGAGACTTCAAATCCATCTTTGCTCCCAGCTATTATGAGCAGCTACAAAGCAATCAAGGGAGACTCTAGGGGTGATTAATTTTCCAACATTTCTGGTAAAGTAAATAAAATTGCAGATCGAAAATGTCTTTCTATATAGGGAAAGAAAAAAACACTGTAAAACTCCAGTGCCTTCCAATTAGGGTCTGATTTTTTGCAAGATTCCAATTTTTGTATTTTAAATAGGAGAAAGTGCACTGCTTGGTTTGCTCACATCTCCTTCCTCTTTACCACATATTCTCCACCAGAATCAGTGTATTTTTTAAGTTACAGTTTTACTGTTTAGAAGCCAGAAGGACATTTTGCTGTAGTTTCACACTCGAGCCAGGTGAATGAGGCATGCAGCTTCCATCTTCTAATTGGTAACACAAATTCAGCAATTTAAATATTCAGTTTGTACAAGCCATTTTCATTAATCTTCCTCAAAAGATTAAGAAACCCTGGCTCTGAAGGCAAAGTCACAATAAGAATTATTAGAATGCTTCCAAAGGGGAATTTGTCTTATCAAAAAGAAGGGTGTGAAATGTTATCTGAATTGTTTTCTTGCACAGAAATACCACGATAACCAGCATATCTTACCCAGAAATACTGTTTAATGCATGATAATTGAATTCTGTTCATTATATTTCCATTATCATATTGTGTATTCAAGTTCATATTTAATTTCACTAATCCTAAAATAAAATAACCAAGCATGAATAAGCAGATTTTAACTTTACCTTTTGTCTCCTGAGAACATTGCTCACAGCAAGCTGTATAGAATTATTAGAAAGGTAATTTTCTCTATCCTTGCTACAAGATCTGAGATGTTACTTATGACTTCACCATCATGAAATCTAGCAAATTTGCAAAATAATTAAAGTAAAATTTCAAACAGAATTATTTCTACAAAATATCGGTCAGTTTTGAATAACCAGAGTGAGATTTTCTGACTAAATGTTTTTTGGATGATCTTTAACTTTAGACAAGGGTGATGCCAAGAACAAAAACTATTTAGTGACTACTTAGGAAAAAGGTTGTGGTGCTTTGATGCTTTGTTTGTTTGTTTTAAACTGTATCCTGTTCTTCCTAAAGACAGTTTTTCTGTAACCTTATGGAAAACTCCAGGTTTGTTCAGTTTCTTTTCATAAAGGACTGACAGAATTTAAATTATTCATTGCATATTAGTAGCACATACTAAAAAGTAATAATTATGCTCTTAGTTTCTAGAAATTATAATCAGTTTGAGGACTCACCCTGCAGACATTTAAGTAGGAGAAAATATCAATAAACTAAGATGAGAAACAGCCTTCTTCTCAAAGTGTGCTTTCTGGAAACTGGGAAATTTGCATTTAAACTTAGATCCTTGATGTGTTTCCACTTTTACTTGAAGTAATCCCTTAATTTAAAAGGACGGTATGAAATTTAGTATGAAATATGCTTTATTTCTTGCCTTATGGTGTTAGGGATTTTGCTGCCCATGTGATGGCTACAATTGCTGTCCAAAGAACAGTATAGAAAATATAATTTACCTGCTGAATACATCAGCCAAACAAACTGGCATTTAAATATGAGCTATATAACTGCCATTCAATCTGAGTTGCTCCCTCACAGTGGCAAAGGATCACACAGAATACCCAATTTCTTTTCAGTGGTTTACATCCCAATCTGTCTGCATTATTCCTGACATATTAATCAGCTTAGCAGGAGCTTACTAGGGGAAAACTGTGTGCCTTTTGCTGAGTTGGCAGAATGGGAGTGCCTGAGATAATAACATGCAACTACAAACTGCAGCTAGAAAAGAAAGTTTTAATTAAAAGTGACAACTATGGCTTACAATGAAAGCTGATCTTCTGAAAGAACCCAGGCAGGGCTGTGCTGGGACAAGGGACCTTTCTCTTCCTTCTTATCGCTGCTACCTTGCTCAGCGTGTGTGACACAGTCACATTGTAGCAGCTATTACTGAAGTCCAAATTAGAAGGAGATGAAGTTAATTTTCAGCATGTCGTAACACCCATTTGTTTAGACATTTGTGTTTCCAAAACACAGTTACATTAGAAATACATATAACAAACTGCCAAGGAAGTGCAGGTTGCTAGCCCACCATGCTCAGTGCTCACCTCCAGCCACAAAGCTCTGTCAGAAACCTTTTCCTCTTCAAAAAACAGAAATTTGTCAATCATAAAAAATACCCTTCTGATTCCATGTGAGCATTCCTTCTCCTTCACTCAAACACCACCTTGAGATACTTTCTGTCCCTTAACGTCAGCACTGTGAAAACTCCTACTGCTCGTCTTATTTCTCATGAAGTCTCCCTTCCTGCTTGACCTCTTCTTGTTCCTCTTGAACAGCCCCATAACAGACACGTTTTTACCTACAACATATTTGCCAAGTAGAGTCCATCTAAAACATTTTTTTTTATTCTTGTCTTCTTGATCACATTTGCCTTGTATAGAAATTCTTTTGACTTCATCTTGCCATCACCTACTTCAGTTGCACCTCCCAAGTGACTGCAGTGTCAGAAGTACTGTTTACTCTCTGACCTTTGTTGCTATCTTCTCTCAACATCTCCTGGGATGCTCCTACATTTCGCAGAAACTATTGCCCAGCAGTCATCCATCTTTATCCTTCTCTGGTCTTCCAACCATCCACCCACAATAACTTCTCATCTGCCCCATCTTCTCCTTCCTTCCCGATCTTCTTGACTGACTCTTCTTCATAAATCCCCTTTTGTCCTTCACATCCCAACCACAGGTCTTACCTCCAGACCCCTCTTCTGGCTCACATCTGGTGCTGGTTATGCACTACAGCAACTATTTCCAATATCAGGCTGACTTTCCTTACTACATGATTATTCTCTCCTCTATGAGTTTCTGCATAAAAATTCCCCAACTGAAGTGCACAAACACATAATTTAGTTCTTACCATTGTTCACTCACTACTAAAACCTCTTTCCCTTTCTGCTTACTCTCCCTTCTCTCCACAGCTCTTAAATTTTGCCAAGAAAAACAGAAAACCTTTTATTGCCCATCAGCTCCTCTTTCTTCTGTCATTGTCTCCTCCTTCCTGGCTGCAGATGCACTGTTTTTCAGTGCCCCCCGTTTGTCTCACCACACCCATTCATGCATCTGTGCTGCGAGATGCTTGATGTATGATCATAAATGGGATTATCAAAATGCAAAAGCTGTCACCTGTATACCTAAGTGTCAGCACGAGTCAGACCTCAAAAACATAATCCCCACAAGTGCCCATGAAAATTGGTTGCTTGAGTATGAGAAGAAAAATTTACATCTAAACATTTATCTCTATAAATACTTCACTACCCATGGATACCTGAGTACATCTCCTCTGCGTGTCAACCCATATAGTAGTTGCCATGTTTCTCTCCGGCATATTTTTAGCCAGAATCTAGTGATAAAATCTGAATTTTGCCCTTTCCCCTCCACAACAACTAGTCCCATCACCAGCCTTGAGTTGTGAAGTGTTAAGCATACAGACACCCTTGATTAAAGCCCTCCAGATAACAGGGGGACTGTGTATTCTAGTTTCAGAGTTTAAAATATGAAATGAACTAGAAAAAGTTGAGTTAATTTCGGTAAAGACTATGCAACATAATTACACAACTATGAATCTTTCACATGAATTCACAGGGAAGATCTGCACAGGGTATTCACTTGCTGTCCAACTGACTTCCCCTGAAATTCCATGGCAGAGGACAATCTTGGAAACCAGCTCTGAAGGCAGGCGTAACAAGGCATGTTTAAGAGAATACAGGGAATACAAAACTATATATCACTCTGGGAAAAACTTGATTATGCCATGGCAAATGAGACTGCCTCTTCACTGGTTATTTTTTTTTTAGTAAATATCATAGCTTATTAAACACATGCAAAGAATACTGAAGACTTGGAGAGGACACACTGGTTAACTGGAAGAATGAGAATTCAGATGTTATGGATGTCTACGCAGCTGTCAGAGAGCACAAGAATGATCTTTTTGTTAAATCTATCATCATATAATGTAGTACTGGTGAAAAAGCTCATTTAATTTCCCTAAGGAAATGTGTGTGTGGCATATTCACCCTTTCTTCTTTCACAAGCCCAGCTTCTTATACTGAAATGCATACTGCAGTTTTTTTCTGTTTGTGGTTTAAACATGTTTTGCCAGTGCCAGTTGGCCCGTAATTTTGAGATTAATTCAGAACAGCCACACTGGCTGAAATTAAATTATTTTCTTCCTTTATGGAAAGTGGAGGGGTGCCTGTCTCTGCCATACCTCACCCCCAGCCCCCTGCAGAGCCAGGGTGACCGTCCCAGCCCCTGGAGATCTCTGCAGCAGCCCAGAGCAGAGCAGCATAACTGCCACCCTCTGGGAGCTGTGCCTGGCTCAGGGAGTGCCTGCTTGGAAAGGCTGACAGAAACTGCCTCTAGTATAAGAAAATGGTAGATTTAAGGGCAAATTTAGGCCAGCTCCACTCTTTTCCAAGTAAACAACTGTGCCAGAAGGCCTTGGTTTTATAAACCTGAAAAACAAAACCTTACTAGATTTCTTTTTGCTTCAAACATTCCCAGAGAACAAGGGCTTTTATTGCCTGGCACAAAGCTAGCTCTTCTAACAATAAATTCAAAACAAACAAACAGACAAATCCATTCAACAGTAACTATATGGATGTAAACTCCATATCAAAATCCAGGGAGTCTTGTCAGCTTAGATCAGTCCATTTCCAAATGCTGCAGACAATGGCCAGTCTAATATTTTAGATACTGGAACACCTCAAAAGTCAGGTTTACTCCGCAGTGGGGACAACGACAAATATGTTTAGGGGAATCATGGAAAATCAAGAGGTCTATTTGTTTTGTTCCATCCTCCTCTGCAGCCACTAGAACCAGCCCCAGCAGGAAGGCTTTCTGTGCTGCAAAGGGTTTGGGTTTAACCAAGAACATGGAAAAATGAACAGTAAAGGCAGGCTGCTAAACACTGCTTTGATGTTTGTGGGGAAGGCAGAAGATGTCAGGATACATTGTCTGATGGTCAATCTTCTAGCTCATGTCTGTTCTCAATGCTCTTTTAAGGCAACAGTCAGTGCTCAGCCATTTTCTGACCATTTTTTGCAGAATACATATCTTTCATTACCATCACTGAATGAGAATTGACATCCTTGCAAAATTCACGTGTTAAAATCCCCGCACCAGGCGTAAGCCTGGAGAAACACCTGCTGACACTGAGAAGCAGCTTCACCTCACCTCCTCTTTGGCTCAGGCTCTGGAGCAAGCTGGTTCTTTAGGCTCCTTTTTGGTGAGCACCACAGGAAAGCCACTGTAGCGTGTGGAATTATTCCACCCCAAGTTAGGGAGCTGAAACGGACGAGATGAGTAAATCAGGCCATTCAAAAAGGGGCGTTTGAAAAGAACTGTGTTTCTAAAGGTTTCCATCAGCAGAGGGCTCTAGAACTACATTCTCTTAACTATCGTGTTCCCTCCCATGATTAATCTGTCCCAGTTTTTTTTTTTTAGTCAATTAACATGCTGTTCTTATGGTACAAATGTTCTCTAAAAAAAATTCTCACAGCTGAGCTGTCAAACACTGAAATTCAGTACATTGGAATGTCAGGTTTTTAACAAAGTCCTGGAGTTTGTAAAGTATAATCAGCACTTTAATGCCCAATTACGCAATCTTAGCAAGGACTTTCTGAAGAGAATTTTATCACTTTCATTGTAAACCAGAACTGTACCAAATTGTCCCACTCAAGAAATACAAGGGCTTGATGCTTGATGCTTAATGGAAGGTTTCAGCAGATCACCAGAACTGGCAGGTGTGGATATAACAGCTGTGGAAGATTGAAGGACTTTGTCACATTCTTTTCATGCAGAACAGTGGTTTGCTTTGTTTGGTTTGGGGGTTTATTTGTTTGTTTCTTTTTGTTTTTATTTTTTTTAGTATTTCCCTTGCTTATTCATGCTTTTTCTAGTGGTGATATCTGAATTGTGAACTGTTCACTCTTACAAAACACAAGGTCTTCATTGTCTCAGCTCATTTGGGTTAGCAGACCCTCTTCAAAGGCTAAGATACCTCCCCTGAGCAAGCGCAATGAATACTAAAAGTCCCGCGTAATTTCTCAGCCTAAAACAAGATTAAAAAGTGTGGACAAAGAACTAAGTAATATTTTAGCATCCACCCACCTGCTAAATGAAGTCTTAGCTGTATATCAACAGTGATAGCCTTTTGGCAGCAACTTATAAATAGACACATAACTTCCATTGTACAATCTGCTCTGGTGACAAGAAGTCTAAAAAGGAGTGCAAGCTTGGCCTGGAGGCAAGTTGTTCTTAGTCAGAGAGCTGAAATGTGGAATTTCCAGCCCTTTACTGAATTAGCAACACCATGGAATTTCAATGGACCCATTTTCCATAACAGGTATCAAGTATTATAATCATTTATTCAACTACAAGCCAAAGCAAAAATTCCATTGAAGTAGGTGCTAAGCTAATGCCAAATAAAACTGAAAAGATATACTCAAATCTGACTGAATCAGAGCTGTGCCATAATATCATACCAATATTTGCAAAGGTGTTATCCCATTTTAAAATGTTCTATTTTATTCCTACAGGAACCATGAATAATACCGTTTCATCTGCTTCAGAACAACACTCAAGCATATGCATTTTATAAAGATCTGACTTGTTTTTTCTGAGCTGCATCAATGTAGAATTTGATGTATCTTTTTCCACAATCAAACGGAATAATCTCTATTTTGTCATTCTTACACTGTAAGCAAAAGAATAAATTTTTTCCTGAGGGCTTTATAACTTTAGCTAGAGAGTTAATGATTTCATCAGTTTGTTTCAAATTAAATTATTTCAGCAACACTTCTACTGATAATTATAAAAATTATGTCTTGATAAATTTTCCCACACGAGCAACACAGCAGAACATGGTCTACACCTCCAGTGCCCCTTTTGCATTTGACATATTCCTCTGGTTATTGCCTGACTCATCAGAACACTTTACTGCTAATTTCTATCGAAACATTTGTAACATATTTGTAATTCATTGGTTGAAAGATACTTTGTCACTTTTCAGACTCTGTCGGTATTGATTTGCTTTGAGAGACCCAGAGAAGGCCACAGGGCTGCTGTGTGAATGTGGATGTCCACAGCAAAAAAAAAAAAAAAAAAAATTGAGACCCCATACACTTGAACTATGTACATTGAAGTCCCCAGTTCTGGGTGATTACCAAACAATACTGCATATAGGGAAAACAAATTAGAAATCATGTATTTACTAATTTACTGTAGGTAATTGTCTCTTGCATCTTGGAGATGATTCTGCTAACACCTAATTATATACGTTATTTCTTTGAGTTCTGTAGCAGCAAAATAAAAATTAGATCCCTTCATAGGCTAAAAAAGGTGAAAATCCCCACCTCCTATCGGGACTTAATTTAAAAGAAACAAAATAATTTTTATAACAATCTAGGTATTCAATTCCATCTATTGACTGGTAAGGAAGGATATCTACAAACCACCATCAGAAGACATGAGAGAATGAGACAGCAACCACAAAGTAGTTATTGCTTGAGGCTTGAGTGGCTGCAGACATAAAGAAGAGCATTTAACTGCAACTGCTGCAAAGCCTTCCAATATACAGTATTTCCAGCTCTCAGCTATATTGATTTTGACAGTTTTATGCAGGGTTGTCATGCAGGAGAAGGACTTGCAGAAAACTCTTCTGCAGAAGGCATTGCAGAAGCCAGGAAGAAGTCCTGAGGAACACTTTTCAGGTAGAAGTGTCAGAGTCAGTTTCTCAGCCTTTTGGTGAGGTTCACTGGTTTGAAGGTCTGTAACTGCAGACCGAAGTTTCAAAAATAATATAAAAGAAAAGACTACCACTGTGATGAGAGTGGGCTGCCAGCTGCCTGCTGCAAAAAAAAAAAAAAGAAAAAAAAAAAAGAAAAAAAAAAAGGCATTGATCTAAAAATGAGGATAGGCAAGATGATGGCTGTGAGAACAGGATCAGGACACTGTCCGTTATTTTAATGGAGGGGAAAATAAAGAGAATTTGGAGTGGGACATGAAAGAATCTGGAAAGGCATGAAAAATCACCAGTAGTCAAGATGATTATAGAGAAGATGGGCAGGAACAGACAGAGGTAGTGCAGAACTGGAACAAAGGCTGCACAAAAGCTTAGGGGAAAGATTCAGTCAATGCACAAGAAAGAGTAAATTGTTCTCCCAGCAAAGGAATGCAGTGACAGCTTCACTGATGAACCACCCTCCTCTGACTTCCCAGCAATTGCCTCAGAGCTTCTTATCTCTATAAAGAGGTGATCACAGCTTTGTTGGGTCAAGTGACATATGGATCAGGACTGCCCAGAGTACAGTACTCTAAGTGCCACTGAACCGCATTAGAAACGGAGCACAACATCTGAATTTCAGCTTGAATGAGGAAAAAACATTTGGAACAGCTTGGAACGAATCCCACTTCTCCCTCCCACCAAGGAAAACAGATGGTATCAGAAAGATGAACAACATCCCAACAGTCCATGCTACTGTTCTTAAGGAATAAAAACAGAGAGGCAGAAGAGCCGGCGATGGGAAAGAACTCTCTGGGTGAATTATGATGCCCTACTACAGCTTCCAGCCACATCATGTAACCTACCTCAGCTCTTCTAACATCATCTCCAGCCAAATGGCTCCTTGCTCCTGGCCAGTCCTACCAGAATGTTCCTGTGGAATGTCACGTTTTCTGGCCTAAATTCATTCAGAGGCTATTTATACCTACTTACTCCTTTGCCAGCATGCTCATTTAGAGGTATGAACTTGATAGAATAGACAGAATCAGGAAACTCAGAAGAAGCAACAGAAACTGTCATGACATCATCCAAACCAGATTAATCCTTGTAGAATCTTTTTTGACCTTACTTGGATATCTAAGGTATAAACCCCAAATATTCTAAAAGTCCTTTCCTTAAACTAAGTTTTTGTTTGTTTGATTCTTTTGCCTTAATGAAAAGGGAGCTACAGCAACAAGAGGTGGTACATGAAATGGCTTTTCTATCAGCAAAATGTCAGCATAAAAAGCATTCTTGGGCTCCCTCAACCTAGAAAGACAGGGTGGTCAGGGGTGTGGAGCACATCATCAAGGAGAAGCTTATATCCCAATGTTCAGAAATTCGGGAACAAGACAGGTATTCTACCAAAGCTTCTTTAACTCTTATCTCT
Source organism: Apus apus (assembly GCF_020740795.1). Classification (NCBI taxonomy): domain Eukaryota; kingdom Metazoa; phylum Chordata; class Aves; order Apodiformes; family Apodidae; genus Apus; species Apus apus. Next base: position 30,786,559 of record NC_067288.1, on the reverse strand, counting down.
GCCCTGTGCTTCTGGGTAGCACTCAGAGGTCTCAGTCAAATTGTGCCATCCCATTCCAGTGTTCTGCAGCCTAATTCATAGCACAGGCAAATGAATGGGCCAATGAAGGGGCTGCTAGGAACACGGCATCCCAGTAGCATACTGGTCTGTTTATCTCCATTAGCACAAATGAACAACACTTTACATCTCTGACCACTTCCCAGCTTTAAACAAAATATTTGGAAGGTTTTAAAAAGAACTGTGCTTAATTATTTAAACAAGACAAGTCAAATGTAAGTGGCTATTTACTGTGAATACAATAGATTGGAAGGGATTTGAGGAAAATGACAGAAAACCAGTTTTACAAACTGTGTGCAGAAATTACTCTAAGTAAAGAGCTACTCTATAAGAATGGAAGAAGAGACCTAAGTGCAAAGTGGGGGAAACATCCTGTAAAATGAAACCTCCCACAAGTTCCTTACCCAGAGCATTTTAAGTCCTGTTTCTCCCCATTCCTTGGCCAGGTGAAAGGAAAGGTGATGTGAGCCAGAGAACCTGGCAGCACTCCTTCAGTGCCAGCTCTGCAGGCTGAGGGAACCTCCTCAGCATAGGTACTAGAGCAGCACAGCAGGGAACCAGAGCTATTGGGTTTTTATTTAGGCTATATTAGCTTGGATTGCTTGCAAGATGAGCCAAGGATAGATACATATAAACATGCACAAAAGGAGAGAGAAGCCTGCTAAGTTTGAAAATTTTTGAAGAGGTGAGGATGGAAATTGCTGAACTAGTGCTGGGAGATTTGTTATTTATAACAGACAGAATTGTAAGGGAAGAATTTCATATTGTCACTTAATTTGAGAGAAAAAATAAGATATTATTTAGCTGACAAAGAACCTGTCTTCTGGATTTTGAGATGATTTTAATAGATGTCAGTCTGCTGGAGAAGAAAGTTCCTACTGTTTTAGAACAAGTTGTTTCTTGGAATCTTCTTTATTTACTTTTTCTCTTTTAGAGAATTTGTCTTTAAAAAGAGCCATCATCAGAGTACAGACACACAATGTGAAAGCTTGTTGAAAGACCTGCAGTATGGCAATACCAATGTACTGTGATCCCTTGCATTTTCAAGAAGAAAAGGGTACCAAATATGTATTCAGTTTAATGCATGCAGGCAGCAGGCAAATTTTAACCCATAGTTTTATCATCTTTTAAGCTGTTGCATTTGTACACAAGTGCCACATTCAAATGCAGAGTGCATGTTTTACAAGGGAAGTTGATGGACCTATAAAAAACCCTTGGTCTGGTCTTTATTTCTAGAAAAACATGCCATCCCAGCATTATATGTTAGTTCATAAGATTGTGATATTAAACAGAGATAAGGGAGCAGGTAACAGAAGACATTCATTTCTTCCTCTCCTCCACTTCTGAAATCTTCCATCAGTCAATAAAAAATTTAAATTGGCCGAATTCCTCCACCTAAGTGGACACTATTTGCCCATTCCAAATAGAAATGTCACACTCTGCTATGACTAAAGATGACTCACAGCCAAAATCTCAGTTCTTAAAACTCAAATGATACCAAAGTTGGAATTTTTTTATGTAAACAGGTACTTTAAAAAGTGCATAAACATATACTTTTTAAAGTACAATTGAAGATCAACGTGTAAGCATAAACACCAACATGCAAGTATTCTAAGTAATTTTCCCCTCCTCTTTAGTCACATTTAATCTATTTGCTATCCTTATTTGTATAGCTACTAGATCACAACATTTTCATGTGTCACAGGAGGTGATTCTCCTCAGCACTGGAGTGCTGTGCTCAGTTCCAAGCTCCCCAGTACAGGACAGACATGGCCTTACTGGAGTGAGCCCAGTAAAGGGTCAATAAGATGATTAAGGGAATGAAGCATCTGACATAGTACACATCACAAGAGGTCCTGCCCACCTCAACTGTTCTGTGTTTCTATGATTCTATGAAGTTTCCTACTTAAAACATGTTGTATGTGAATTTCCAACACAAAGAAAAGCAGAAGCTCTCTCATTGTTAAAGAAACAGGAGTGAAAAATTACACAAAACCTGAGTCTGTCTTCATGAGTAAAAGAAAAGAGGAATCTAGGACAAAGCTACCTGTCATGGCAGGTTCCATTCCTGGTTAAAAGCAATTAATCATTTACCATTAAGGAAAAAGGGAAAGTAAAATTTCCCATAACCTAATCTGAAATTATTTCAACAACAGTGTTTTAAAGATTCTGCATTTGACAGAGAGTAGTGACATGCACGTATCTGTGTTTCCAAACAAAGACAACTGTCATAAATACTACACCGTGCACACACACAAAAAATCAGAGTAAGCATTAATTAGTGTCTCAGATGCCATTAAATTTCATGAAAGTCAACAAACAAAATATTTGATTTACCCCTGTTCAAAAACTTCCTGTGTGAATGCTTTGAAGACCTTGTTTGAGGTTACTGCAAGTCAGTAGTTGTGTTGCAATTGTAAGGGAGCATAGAATGGCATGTCTTCTCATTTCAAGTCATGTAGAAAAATGAAATACTCAGTGAACCAATTAGAGGAGCAGATGTTTTTAACACCCATGTGCTAGACTGTGATAACATTTCTAGACTACTGAAAATAGCTGCTCCTCCAATTTACTCACAAGGTGTCTAATATTTTCCTCTTCAAACTGTCAAGATTATTCATTATAACACAAACAGGATAAACTTTGACCAAGAAAAAAAGGAAAATTTAACCATTTGTACCAGTTTAAAAATAAAAGGAAAAGACACAAAGATAATATTTTGACTTTCATATCTATGACATCCATATGCAATGTCTAATCATGCCAGATTACATCAAAACTAATTGAAACAAAAATAAAAATATTTCACAGAAAAATTTTAAATTAAGTACTGACATTTTCCAAACAAGTTAGGGAAACGCCCTCATTTCTGAATCAGCTGTCCAACTTCAAATTTTGACAACTTCAGGAATTTCCTCAAAAGTGTGTATGTAATTCTACTGTCTGTGAAGCAGCCCGAGATCCTGTTCAGGAAGGGATCCAAGTGCTACCAACTGAGAGGCAGTGCAAGTGGTTTTGATTAATTCACTTCCACGTGGTGGAAATGTTTTATGGATGCCTTAGGAGATGGACCTTGTGCCTGTTGATCTAAAGGCACAGAACTGAAATCTCTTACCACTTTGCAGAAAGATGGATGAGTATTCTGAGTAGTCCTAACTGACAGCTTTCATAATTCTAATCAAAATTCCTTAACTGAAGGTGATGTAATAGTTTCCACCACTGCAAAATCTACTCTGCTGTTCTAATATATATATATATATATATATATATATATGTATATGTAACAAAGACTGTTTTATTTTTAAAAAGGTACATTATAGTCAGGAAACAGGAAACAGTTTTTGAATCTTGAATAAAAGGTTGCAGAAGAACAATGACATGTTCCCACTGAACAAGATGATGTAGCAGAGATCCCAGACCTGCACTTTGTTGTGGTGTTTTCATTCATCCGTTGCCCACATGGCAGGAGTTCAGGGTGTTCCAAGTGCTACTCCCACTGTATTCGCCTCAACAGATTTTGACATCTGTTACTGGTTCTTTTCCTTTATCGAGCTTTTACACAAGTATAAAAACAAACTGCATTTTCTCAAATCACTCTCTTCATCGAGCAATTTAGATACATGAACCCTATTCATTTGGGCTGATTTTCACAACTAGTAAAACTTGGGAAATACGGTTAGAAAGAAAACCAATTGAAGAAAGTCTCCAGTTTCTACTGCTAGAAGCCTGCCAGTAAATAGATAATGTTTTTAAAGAAAAGAGCTTCTCCCTAGAAAGAAGTGATGGGGGCTCTGAAAAGGTTGTTGCAATACTGCTATCTACTGCTTATTGTTCATGTTGTACTTTCCTAATTCCCTTTTCTTCTGAATGCCTGCCTTGCAAATAATCTCTTCACTTCAAAAGCCCACAGCAATAAGAATACAGGAAACCCTTTTGACAGATTCCAATTGCTGGTCATTGTTTCCTTGCATTTTAATTAATATAAATTCTTTTAGTAGATTTGAAGTCAATTAAACAAGACAAAACTTTCAACTTCAAGATGGAAATGAGTCAATGGAATGGCCCAGTAACTCACCACCCTAAAGCCACTGGTTTTTCTCTCTCACCAACAGAGCGTGCCTGGTGCTGAGTGATCAGATGAGAGTTGATGGGTAGCCAGAAGCTCCTCTCAGCTGTACTTGTGTCACCCTGTGACAGTGCCATCCATTTCTGTGGATCTCATCTGACATAACTAAAAGCAACACTTGTTTTAAAACAAACGGGGAAGTCTTAAAAGTGCCTGAAATGTAGCCCTCTCCAGACTACACACACACTGTACACTGCTAAGTGCTATACTGTCGGTTAATTCAGTCAGACAATTCTTTAGTGTTTTCCCCCTTTTTGTTCAGACATTGGAATGAAAATCTAGAGAGTGTTGCTGAGCACCCTCTCAGGATCACAAATGTACAGCTGTACATCAACTACACAGCTCTGATTACAAGAATATAAATATTTATTGAGGCAAAGATGGGATACCTGCTTGCTAGATATTCCTGTAGCTGTAGATTTCTAGGTAGCGATTGTTTTGATTCACAACAGCTTTTCATGTAGTGGGTTCCTTACAAAGAAAAGAAGGAAAAATAATAATAAAAAAATAACAAGAATAAATTTGAAGTAATTATGGTTAAAGAGCACCCAATTGAAAGCAAATAGGTCAGCACCTGCTCTGAAAAGACTGTTTTGAATGAAGTCATTACAGCAACACTTGTGCTGAGAGCTGTGTACCTTTTAATTGACACTCTCTACCCTAACATAAGCCCAGCCTAAGCATCTAACTTTAAAATGCATGAAGCAAAAAGGAAAAAAGTTAAAAATAAAAATAAAAAATAAAAAGAAGGGCAAAGTTGTGCCTACAAAATGGGAGCTTTCTGCTTTCAATCAGCTAACACAATCCTAGCCTTTTTATGAAAGCTTGATAGTCTCATAAAATCAGATTTATCTTTGCAGTTCTGATATCTTGACACCTACCATGGATCACAATGGGGAGAAGTTATTATAACAAATACTTGAGACTGAAAGATGAATTTCATTGGTTTTCTTTTAGTGGTGCAATGCGAATATAAAAAATAAAAAAACCTGCCATACACAGATTTGCCAAAACCACAATTTAGGATGAAATTAAATGACTAAGGAAAGGGGGAAAGAGTTTATCTGCATTTTATGAAAAGTTCTCTAGCAATTAATTTTCAGAAGCTCTATATATACTCTTCATCTCAATTTAATATTAGTATCAGCAGAATGTCAACAGCAACCATCAGTTGACATCCCTGTCACTCAAGCTTGTGAGCAGAAAAGCAAAAAGCAGATCAGGAAGCTCAAGAAAGAATAGAAAACCTCCCTTGGGGGCCCATCTTGAGCTCAGCTGTGCCCAATTCGGGGTATTTTGTTCCACTGACTCTCCAACATGCCAGTACCTAATCCAGCACACACCACCCAGGCTGGAAGCACTGGACTGGCTCAAGCAGGACCAGAAGGTCAAAAGCTGGACTCAGAGAAACAAGTAGAATCCCCCAAAATTACCAACAAAACAAATTTCCATTGAGAATAATATTTTTACAAAAAATGAGACTTGCATATGCAAACATTTTCCTGAAAGAGCTTTGCTGTCCAAATAGGAAGTGTAGCAGTGTTTTTATAAACTCAGGATGATCCATTTTAACCTTTCTAGAAGAGAATACCAAAATAACCCTTCATGTGAATGTTCTATATCCTCTACCAGACTCTAAATTAAGCATCCGGATTATATTTTGCAGTCTTTGATCTAACCCAAAAGAAAAAACAAAATAATAATAATACAAAAAAAATTAAAATACCCCCCCTCCCAAATTCCTTTGGAACTGAAATTCCACAGTTTGACCAGCTGTAGTTTCCAGGCAACCAAATCTCTCCTCAAAGCAGGATGCTGAAAGTAGGCTGTGGCTTGAATGCATCTTCCTCAGAGGAATGCAGTGTGCTTCACTGTACCTCTGACAAGTACCCACACACTTTTGGAGGAAAAAGAGGCATATGGGAAGGATGGTGTCTTGAGCAGCCACAACCACATTCTGGACAACTCTGACACTGAAAATACAGATGGAATTGAAAGAAAAATATAGAAATCTTCCCATCAAACTAAGCTACTCACTAAGCAGTGAGGCCTGTTCATTTATTGCTTTGCATCTTACCACTTGGCAGCTGCATGACATACAGCTAGGCAGTGCCAGTCACCCACATCCACAGTTAGACATGATCCAGAACAAGAAAATATATCAGAAGGGAAAAAAACCCCACATAACAGAAATGTTTTTATTCACTATATTTAGAATAAAGCCAGTAAAGAAAGTAACAGTATTTAAAAGCCTTGTATTAAGGCTGTCTACATTCTATTACAGAACATTGTTCCTTTGTGCAGCACCCCCAGGGGAAAACTGCTTTCATAAAGGCTTTTAAACAATATTTATAGGTCCAGTAACAATAATATTTGAAAGGCTTTGAAAAGCAGTGTTCTAGCTCAGGGCTAGTCCCCTTCGTTATTTTCCTGTTGTGCCTGGCAAAATGGCAGCATGCCATTGTACCTCTGGAAGGACCCCACAAAAACCATCGCAAAACAAGCTGGAAAATCAAGCATTTCCAAGTTAAGAAATGCACAAAATAGGTTTCCCTTATAACATGAATAGTAGCTGTTTTTATGACCACAATGTGACCCAGTCTTTAATTACACAGTATTATCAATTCGATCTGGGCTCTCTATGAGGAGGGAGTACTTTAAAAAACAAGGTGAACATGTAATAAAGTCTAAAAAGTCTACCAAAGAGCTGTATGTTACACAGTTATTCTTTTTTATAAACATGGAATGAGGAATAATTTAATTTTAGAATCACTCACTACCAAATTTCCACATTCTGTACCAGATACCTGAAATTCCAGAACGTTCAAAACTACTGTAACAATGTTTAAGAACAATAAATGATTTTTCATTGCTCCTCAGAAGCACCTCTGGCAGTTATCAAAACTTGAAAATTTGAAGAAAATGAATAAACCAAGAACAACAACAAAAACTCAGGAACAAGCCTTGGGAAAGAAAAAATAAAAAAAAGAAAAAAAGAAAAAAAAAAAGAAATAAAAGAAATAAAATGCTTCACCCAGTCAACTTACAAGCAACTAAAAATGTGTGCATATCCTGGAAATTATTCAGCCTGCTTAATTATGCTTATTGATACTGCTCTGTCTATAAACCAGAGAGGAACAGATGCAGCATTTGAAATTCAGCCTCAGTCAAGTAAACATCAGTTTCAACATAACAGTTAAGTAGTTCTCTTTTGCATATGACTTTTCATTAAATTCTTCAGTCACTTAAAAACATTTTTCCTCCAGAATAAATTGCTTGCTTTTTAATGTCTAACCTTGATTTACAGCCTTAAAATCAGAAGAGAGTCAGACTGTGAGCATGACAACAATTTTCTTAGGATGCTGTGCCCTTCCCAAACAGGATGTAACAGGAGTAGCTCTGCTTGCACGTTACTGATTAGAATGCAAAGAATTCTAATGAACTCACTATATACACATATATATATATATATACTGCAGAAACATCTTCTATTGATTAATAATTTAATAATAAATTGCTTCAGATTTGTAAATATGGCAGAATATTGCTCTTTCATAGCCCACTGCTAATTACATTCTTGGATTACTAATAATTGTGAAACCCTTTTTTCCTCACTTCTTGATAAATCTTCCTGACAGCCTGTAAACCATTTCTGCCCCTGTCCCCCAGCAGTAGCACCGTGCCCCAGACACTGGAGTTCACCAGACTCCAGTTGCTTTAATTTAGGTGAGCATCTGACTTCCACAGTTTGTAATATTTCTTGTCTTTTTTCCTGAATATTTTTGCCCTCAGCTGCATCCCTCTTTTTCTCCATCCTGTCTCACATTCTAGAAAACCACCTTTATGGCAACGGCCTTCAGGAGCCAAGGGTTCATACCTGGCAATGCACTACAACAGTTACAATGGTTTTAGGAAGTATCTAATCCATGTTTAAGCATTTCCCTGATGGTTTAGGAAAGAAACTTTGTATCAACAGCAAAGAAACTTCGTGTCAAAGGCAAAGAAACTTTTGATTCAAAGCAAAAACTTTGTATCAGGGGCAAATAACCTTTGTATCTGTTCCAGCTATTAGCAAATAGAATGTTACTTCCTATAAGTATCAATGAGGAGAATGTTCTCTTTTAGGCATTGGGACTTCGGGCATGAGGCAGAAAATTGTATATAATATAACCTGGATTTCAGAACACTGTCTAGTACTGCTAGCTTTGGGTTTCCTAGTAAATGAAACACAACCTCCCAGAAAGCCACCCTCAAATGGATGTATCACACTTCATTGCTGATGTGAACACTCAAAACTGGCGAAATACAAAGAACTGGAGCAAAGCATCACAGCCACACGTGAGCACAGAAACCATAAACACAGAATGAAGCACTGCCAAACGTCCTTCTGTATCAAAGAGACAGTATTTGTTTAATAGATCATTTAACCTCAAAGACAAAAAAAAAAGATGTATCTATAAAGAGTACCCAGGAGAGGACTCCAGCCTGAGAAACAGGACTTTGAAATCAGACACTGCTCTCTTCCACTGGCAGAATGTTTATTTGCGATTTCTACACAATGAGCTTGGAAACTAATTGTGTCACACACAGAGAATGGAATTTATCTGAAAACAATCGATACTGTGGTTCAGCAGAACCAGTGCCACTTTTCAGATGAACAGCTTTCCCTATCACAATGGGATTTTTAAAAAAAAAAAAAAATTATATATATATATATATATATAAAATATATCTAAAATCACTGATTTTTTTCCTAAAATTTCAAATGGTAGCTTCTAATAAAATAAAATAAAATGCAAACTTTAAAATAAGCAAGTGACCAGATTCCTGTCAATATGCATGTCCCATTCCTCACAAGACTCAGACTTGGAAAACCAAGTAATTCCATGATTCTTTGTAGTAGCAAATCCTACTTTCCTATGGATCTATGTTTTTTGTCACATTTCCTTCCGGTCAGCTGAAGCTTTTTCTGCAGTAGGGATATTTACAAAGTCATTTGCTTTGAGGTTCTCTCCCATACTAGCTCACTTTGCAGCTTTCCTCTTCAGTGAGTCACCCGTGAGGCCACTTAGAAGTTTTCTTCTCCTTCTGTCCCCAGATATGTGGACACTGAAGTGTCCTGGAAAACTGCCAAATTTGACTGCAGTCAGTCAACAGGACCAAATGTTCACAGAGCAAGGCAGAAGGAACTACATACACATCCACTCACAAACTATGACTCGATGAATCTAAGGTGAATTGAGCAATAAATTTTACTAATCTGAAGTACATGTTTCCTAGCTGTGTAGGGCTGTGATCTGGAGATAACTGAATCCCAGGAGGTCACTAATGGCACCACAGGGAGCTCTGGGTCTCCAGGCTCTTTTTGCCAATATTGTACTTCAAGGTCTGGAGAAATCTGGAGAAGTTTGCAAAACTAGTAAGCAAATGAAAACTCACACAAGAGCCAGGGCCATGACACTTCAGAAACCTCAGGTATTTTTAGCACAGCTTTCAAACTGCAAGTTCCTAAGATTACCTTCCTAAAACTTCCTAACCCTATTAGGTTTGCACTGCAAAATCAGTAAGCAATCTAAATAGACAGCTATTTCATATGAATTATACCAGCATGAGTTTATTTCCAGCCAATATAAGCAAGTCGTGCACATCCTTGAAAAGGGGACTGGAAGCCAGTTCATCCCAAGGCTGACGTGTTGGTCAAACTCAACTGAATTCTCAGAAAAGTGGTAAAAATATCTCCAGTGAAAGAATGGCCATCCCACACCAAACCACAGCACACTCTCCTTCCAAAAGAGCAAGAACATTTCTGTATGGAAGACCATCAAAAAGCACTCCTTACATGTGCCACGCTTTTGGTAGATTTTCTCTTTTCTTATTATTTGTATATTAAAAACACAAACAAAAAGAAACAACAAAAAAAACCCCAAACAAACAAACAAAAAACACACCAAAAAGCCACAAAGAAGAACAAATGACCCACCCCCCCCACCCCCCCCCGAAATGTAGCAAGCAACAAGATTTCAAAACTTTCTTGATTAAGGCACATAATAATACATCTTGTTGTATTGCCTGACATGCAACAACAAAGCTAAAGTTACCATATGCATGTAACACCAAAGGGGTCTCAATTGTCAGAGCATGATACCAAACTAATTTCTACAGAGCCTGAATTATATAAGCACCTGGCAATATCCATCATCTCCCAAAATCACAGAAGGCAGTTTTGAAAAACCAGAATGCAACAGGAATTATATATGCATAATTCTGGGCTATATTTTGTCATCCACAGGGCTGTAAATCAGCTTTACAGTGATTTTACTTAACTGACTCTTACAGCCCTATAAACAAAATAACACTGCTACATTTTAAGCAGAACTTCCAACGCCTTTGGAAGTCCCCCATGCTGTTGCTTGGAAGCAATGAACAATGAGCCAACCCAAAACAATGTCATCCATATATCCAGCTAATTAGTATTGCCATGAGCTACCAGGAAACAAAGTTGCTCACAAAACCCTGGTAAAGAGATAAAGCCATCACCAAAGTCCTGGAATCACTCCCATTGACCCCAAATTTGTGAATGTCTTTCACTAAAAAGGTCAGAAAAAATGGGCTTTATACCAGTAATATTTCCAGCAACTGAAATATTCAATTAGAATTTTGAGAGCTTAGAAACAGCAGGTAATTTCCACAAAAATGGTTTAGCTGGGACATTCCCATCAAGTGCTAGTCAGATCTCTACACTCATGGATAAAACAAGGTCATTTCTGCAGTTCAATGACTTGCTCTGGCTTCCCTCCTTCTCTTCTAAACACTTGGGAAAATGCATTTTCCAGGGATTTACTATGCAGTTATTTTTAAGGGAAACAAGTAATTTCAGACTCTGTATTAAGCTTGCAAATAGCTGTCTGGAATAAAGCCTCTAAACTTTGCTTCTTTTTCTGTGCAGAAAATATTATTTTCACTTGAGAAAAGGTGATTAAATTCTTAATTACCCAACTTGCACATTAAAATGTCTTTCAGTACAAGTAAATGTGTTTTTTATAGATAGAGGTTAAAGCCCAGTTTGAAAATATTTCCCTTGGTATCTATTCAATAACTACCAAGCTGCTAAAAACTTGGAAAAGTGAACACAGATACTTAAATAATGTCAGAGACTCCCTCTGGACACTCAGTGAGGTGCATCACACCCCTGTATTGACCCACAAACACAGAACACCCCCACGCTGCAGCCAGAACAGAGCAAGGAGTGAGTATAGCACCCTGCACCCCAGGCTCAGCATCCCAGCAAAGCAGGGACCTCTGCTCATGTGAGAGGCATATTTATCTGCACTGTAAAGATAAGCCTTAAGCCAGCTTTAATTTCACATAGGAAAGCAATTTTGGTCAGTGTAAATGCAATTTTGCTCTATAACATTCTAATTATATTGTGGCATCTCTCCTACAAGGAACTTTAAAACCCAAAGATCTTCATGTTAGTTCATTGGCACGATATTTACTGTCACAGGGTGCTTGGTGCAATATGCAGTAGATATCCCCATAAGCAATAAGATTACATTTTAAACACAAACTTCGAATATGCTAGAAAAAAATATATTGATGCATTGCTTTGAGAACTGTAAGAAAGCCGAATATTTGGCTAATAATAACATTTAATGGTTACAGATGGTCACATTTTTTATAATAAATATCAGTCAAAGTGGTGTACAATTTCTATAATGTAGTATCTCATGCAAAGATGTGATTCTCAGTACAGTTAATTCCAAGTGTTCAAAAACCACACCAAGACAGCACTGATTTCATCCTATGCATGAGGGCAACATGGAAAAGGAAATCAAGATGAGTAATTTTTCTTTAATTCCTTGCAACAGAATTGTGTACAAGCCAAAGTTATAAATGGATTTAAAAAAGCTTTTGGATACACATGAAGGCAAAAAAGCCAACCAAGACCAAGTAATAGACTGACATAATGGCTCAGGAAGTCCTTAAGGGGCTTCAGACTGTTAGGGTTCAGGAATGCATACCAGGGAAGCATGATCTTACGTGGTACTACTGCAAACATAATTTGTTTATAATGAGAGAGACTTAAATGCCAGTATTCCTGCCACTAGCAGCTCCATGGCACACCAAGTGCCACACAGCACAGGGGACACACACTGCCATCAGACCTCTTCAGAAAAGTGACATGACAGGAACGGGGAAGACTGTAAGAACTTGTGGTAGGAAATTATTTAGTTCCACTGTTTGTACGAGCAGAGACAAATCAAGCTTCCCTGAAAGGGAAACCCCAAAACCCCATAAAAATCAACACAAATAAAAACACCAACAAAAACCTAAAAACCCAAAGCCCCTGAAGTGCAACAACCCAGAGATTAGTGCTATATTGAGAACAGAAACTTCAATTTTAGAAGGTTTGTTTAAATAGGTTATAGAAGTATATCTAGGAGGTTCCTTCATGGAACTGCACGGACAGGACAAAAGAAAGTAAATCAGACATTCATATGCTGAGCCAGGAATTATTTTTCTCTTTTAATGAACAAGAAGTACATACAAATGTCTCCTGACAAAAGCAGCTGACTAGGGGAATACTAAACACTAGTGGGAAAAGGAGCAAATAGCTCCCTAATGTGTAAGACCACAAAAAAAGACTGCAGGCCCTATGAAAGAAAGCTGAAGTGCACATGAAAGATAGAAAAGAAGGCTAAAAATCAGAATGGGACAACTGCCCACATGCAGATGACAATAGTACTAGAGTAATAAGGATAGAGGGAAAGCGACTTAAGTTAGGGGAAAAGAGAGATGGAACATTGCATATTTCTTTAGTGGCCAGGAGGGAAATTAGAAATAGAGGAAAAAAAGCTTCCTTCAAAAATTAACAGCTAAGCACATTATTAACAGTTAAGCACAAAATTACTGCAAAAAAATGAGATGGAAGAGATTATATCCACTAATGACTCACTCCCCATTAGCAGGATAGAGGAGAGATGAAGAGGGAAAATGAAAAACATAGCCCAAATCTCTAGGAAGGGCTCTCACTCTGAAAAATTAAGGAACTCAGAGATATGTACTGAGCAAAATTAATCATCAGTTTTTCCAGATTATAGATGATGCCTAAACCATCTGATAATTAGAGTATAAAAAAGGCATGAGAAGGGAGAGAGGCATGAACAAAAGGAATTTTTTTTTTTTGTGGGTCCAAATCTGATTAGTGATTAAAGGCAGAGCACAGAAGTCAGAAAACCTTGTTTCATGATTATTGACAAATACATCATTTGAAATCATCTTGCCACCTTCATGATGTCATGAAATTCATCAATAAATTTTAGAAATGGAGAAAATAACACAAGTTTTGATGGAATAACAAGGAAATTAAATCTTCTCTTGTATCAGTGATGATGTAAAATGACCAAGATTTAAAAACAAAGAAAAAAACAAACCACTGGGTAATTTCAAAAGCACCTTAAGCAAAGCTCACATAATATTGAAGTTAACTTGAAAAATCCCATGTGCCTATAACAAGATGGCAATCTGCCTGCCTTGGATTTTCCAGCTTTCTACTAGAGAAATTTGGTTTAGCAATGTGACAACAGTACAGAATGATGAGTTTTAAAGGGCTGTAATTATATCAGCCAAGAGGTGACAAACCAGTCTATCTGCTACCATGTTCCCAAGACAGAAAATAAAAAAACAGGTACTGGGACAATGGTAAATATCAAAGCCATGACGTGCAGTAAACTTTGGTGTCAGCTCTACAGCTGACTGTAGAGCTAGAGGAATATTTGCCAGGCATGTAGAGCAGCATGCTGCATTCAGAGATGCTCAGGCCATCTCACTTCAGGAACTCAAAAAATGAATCACAGGACACAAGTCAAGATTTTACCACACCCGTTACCTAGGACATGGCTTCAGCTCTATGTTTCAGAATATTAAAACATTTAAAAGCCCATTAAGGGAGTTATTTGAAAGTGATATCAATTAAGACACAACAAGGTGTAAGTGTAAGTATGTTAAGAGTACACTTTGCAAGGAAGCACCATTTTAAAATCCTGTGTATATTATTAAGCTTATTTAAAAAAAAAATAATAATTAGAAGAGTAAAAGCAAGAGATAAGAAAGTGAAAAGAACAGATGACAACATGAGTTTGGGACTATAAAGTTTCTCTGAAGTTCATGGAAATATACTGGGAAACTGCAGATAAACACTTGGCAGGCTGCTAGCAGAAATTCTGCCTACTACTGTGTTTACTGTATTAACAAGAAAGACCCACAAAGGAATTCTCAGATTTTATACTACCATCTCAGCAGCAGTAAGAACACGTAAGCCCTCATTTTACCTTTCATGCTCAACTTGGAAATCTAAGAATGAACTCTATTCAACATGCTCGCTCCTTCGCAGGTCTCTTCCCCTGGGACTGGGCGAAAGCAGGAATAGGGAAAGGAGATCTAATTACCCTTGTTATTCTATATCCAGTTGGCTGTTTTTAAATGTGACCTGTGGGTGCATAGAAATAAAAGAATATGTACGTATAATGTTAAAAGAATCCAAAATCATTGTAGTATTAGTACTTTAATTATTTTATACTGGCCTAGCAGCATGCTGTATTTCTCTTCGTCTTCACCTCAAGAAACTCTCAGGGGCTCTTTCTGTGTTAAGTAACTTAACTGAAAAATCTTCAAAGCAGAATTGTCTGTAGAAAACCATAGCTTAGCAAATCTCACAGAAGTGAAAGGGAAAACACCGACCCCAAGTCATTACTGGATAGTTGTTCCTTTTATCTCTTTTTTCCCCTGCTCTCCTTTTTTTCTTCATTCTTGCTAGAAAGCAAGAAGCACACACCTCTGCCCTGACCAGCTCACTTTCTTTCCTTACTCAAGTGCTGCTCCCAAGGCAGCTGCTCAGTGCCTCTCCAGTGGAGGCTCAAGCTGTAGCTAAAGCAGCAGTGAGCAACACCCCGCTGCTCTGCCACCTCTTCCACTTGGAGCTGCAGGGAAGTGTTCATCACTGCACAGATGGACGTGGCTTCCTCTGGAATCACTCCTGTTTCATCTCAGTAATTCCATTTCATTAGCTGCCATTTCCAAAGCGCACACATACTTCCCCATGGCACAGATGTTCACCCTGACACAGGCAATAGATCACTCCAAGTTTAACAGTGCTCCACTGTTTCTGCTGCCAAGCCCTCCTAGGGGCTAAGGAAACCTCATGAGACTGCTTGTGTATATAGAGCTGCAACTTACAGCTTATGTTTAAAAAGCACAGAGAAGTTTTCTAAGAAAAAGATATTTAATAAAATCTACCTTTCGCGTGCACTCGAGAAAATGAGGGTAATTAGCCTGAATGGGAGTTAGAAGTCAACCACATTTCAGGTGCATGAAGTCATTGGACTCCCATTTTAACCCTAATTTTCACATGCCCAGAAAAACAAGGAATTAACTTTGCTTTCCTCTGAAGAAGCTATTTCTGAGCCCACTTGTGACTTCCCAGTGAGAAGCTCTGGAATTTGTGCTTTTATTCTGAGGTCAGCCCACTAGACCTAGCTGGTAGCAAGATGAGTCTGCAACTCAGAGATCCCAACCAAAGGAGGGACAACCTGTGGACTCCCACAGTGAAGGGCGTAACTCGCAGCCTACAGCACTACAGCTCCACACAGCACTGCCCTTCTGTTGCACAGATGGTCTTTCTCCCCTCAAAATACAACAGCAATTTAGAAGAAAAACCACAGACACAGAAGCAGTCATACTCAGGCAGTCATATTCACACATTCCAAGAAGCCCTGTGGGTATCTGTGCTAGAAGCAAACCAAGGACAGATTTATTCTTCCAGTTTTGCCCCTTGGTTTTTGATTCTATTACTTTCTTCAGCAGAAATGCTCATGCCCCGACTACCTTCACTCAATGGTTAGTGCAGCAACACCATAAACGTCCAGCAACAGAGCAGCCTGCTGTCTGTACACACTGTCACCACTGTGAATACTTTTTCTGAGATTCCAATGCTTATAGGATTGCATTTGTGCATGTGTCTGACCACACACTTCCCTCACAAACTTGGTCAGACTAGAAAAGGAATGGGATAGTACAAGGTGTTGCTACACTGCTGCTTCAGCCCTGCACCCCTTCAGCAGCTGGGCATGCCTGAGGAGGACTTGTACAACAGAGCATTCCACCAGCCTCCCACCTCCAACCTTCCAAACACCAGTCAGGTCACCCTGAAGCCTTGGGTGTGCTTCCCTCTGGCTGATAGGATCATGTCAGATGATCACAGACCAATAAAACACAGTTAATTTGCAGTACACAGCTGTCTGATTAATCTTCTGCTATTAAATGACTAGAATAATCTGTCCACGCTTAAATTTTTATCAGAAGTGCATTCCTTTTCAGTAGAACAAGCTACCTAGCTTCCTCATCGCACAGACGGCCTTACTTCCCTCCCCCCATTATCTTCTGGTACTTTTCATCTCTGGCACAATGACAAAACAGCAATCCTTTTATATTAAGAGGTTATTTACTGAGGCAAAACACACCAGAATAGTTTCAATCAGATTAGAAGAGGAAAAACAATCTCAGGGCCCAAGCAGCTGGCTGAGTGTCTGGAGACGATCAGCATTTTGCTGGCGGGCCGTGGGGTGGGTGACAGGGGCAAGCGGGGGCTGGCGCTGCCCCCCACGGTGGCTGCCCCGTGTCCCCCACGGCACGTGCCTCCCCGTGGCTTTGTCCCATCCTGCAGCTCCAGCAGAGGTGGGCACCATGGCCTGCACTGCTCACAGCCCCAGGCTGGCTGGGGCCACCAGATGGGCTGACAAGAAAGAGCTGCTTAAGGGGAAAAAAGTCTGGGGTTTGATCCCTAAACTTTTGCATTCAGCTGACAGCAGGGTAATACTGACGTGAGCACACTACTGGGTTCACCCAGGAATAAAGTCCACTCTTGCTACTGGAATTGTACCACTGATTAATTTAATACATATTTAATCATAGACTCATCCTGGTTTGAAGGGACCTTGAAGATCATCAAGTCCAACCATAACCTAACTCCCCCTACCATAACCTAATTTACTTGTCCAGTGCTTAAGTCATGTCACTAAGCACTATATCTACATTTCTTTTAAGTAATTCCAGAGATGGTGACTCCACCACCTCCCTGAGCAGGGAGGAGAAAATATTTCATATTTTCTGTGATATGATGCATTTGGAAACAGGCTGGTTTGGTCCCTCACTGATTTCCTTAACTGAAATAACTTGTGCATTGCCTGCAGAGGGACGGGGCATCTCTGAGTGACCACAGTCATCTCCAGATCCTCTGAGGGCAGAGAGTGGGATGCCCAAGGAGCCAGGGCATGCAAGACCCCAAGGACCCTCAAAACCAGCTCCTAATTACAGAATCACAGGTTTGTCATGGTTGGAAAGGATCTCTAAGATCACCAAGCCCAACAATCAACACAAAAACACCCCTCAACCTTAGTCACTGCAGCATATCCCAAAGTGCCAAATCTGCTCTGCATTTGAACACCTCCAGGGATGGTGACTCCACCACCTCCCTGGGCAGCCTGTTCCAGTGCCTGACCACTCCTTCAGCATAGAAACTTTTCCTAATATCCAACCTAAACCTCCCCTGCCACAACTTCAGGCTCTCTAGGACTAACCCACCTTCCCCGCAGAGCGCCGAAAGAAGCTTAAATTCACCTGAGTTACAATAAAATTCCAAATAATGTATTTTCCTTTCACGGAGATCTTAGAGGTCTTTTCCAGCCAACATGCTTCTATAATTCTCCTGCTACTGGGAGGAAATCTGGATAGTCAGAGTAGCTGGCTCATAAAAACATAAATGGAGAAAGTCGTGACTCGGCTCCGGCACAACACAACAAACCGCTTCGGAACGTTGACAGGACTCAGTCTTGCACTGTTTTTCACTCCACCCTGGGCCCTTACCGACCGCCCCTTTGCACAGTTCTCTTCAACAGCAAAATTAACTCACGTTCCTGACCCGATGCGACGGCCCCAGAGCCCGGTGTTTCGGTCCAGCCCCTCCTCAGGGCCGTGAGGGCCCGCGGGCTGCCCAGGACCAGACCCGGCCGGTTCCGGGCAGCTCGGCACAGGCAATTCCTGCCCAAACCTGCCCAAACCTGCCAGTCACTGCCCCGCACAGCCCAGCAGGGGCTGGAGGGGGGACAAAGGGCTGGAGCAGCTCTGCTCTGGAGACAGGCTGGGAGAGCTGGGGTGTTCAGCCTGGAGAAGAGAAGGCTCCAGGGAGACCTGAGAGCACCTTCCAGTGCCTGAAGGGGCTCCAGGAAAGCTGGGGAGGGGCTTTTCATCAGAGAAGACAGTGATAGGACAAGGGGTGATGGTTATAAACTGAGAGAGGGGAGATGTAGGTTAGATATTAGGAACAAGTTCTTCACTCTGAGGGGTGTGAGGAACTGGGATGGGTTGCCCAGGGAGGCTGTTGATGCCCCATCCCTCGAGGTTCTTAAGGCCAGGCTGGACGAGGTTTTGTGCAGCCTCATCTAGTGGCTGGCTTCCCTGCTCATGGCATGGAGATTGTAACTTGATGATCTTTAAGGTCCCTTCCAACCTTAATGATTCTATGACAGGGATTTGGACCATCAGAGATCTCTGTGAGTAGGCAGTGAGAAATACTGGCCACACTGAGAGTTTTTGCCCCATGACGATACAGAATAAAGGACACTTGCCCCTCATGCAGCCCATGCTGCTGCCTGAGGCTGGGCCTTCTCCACTCCTGGAGTTCATGCCACAGTCACAGAGACCCTACACACACCTTCCTCACGTGCAGGTCTCCTGTCAGGCAACAGCACCTGCTATACAAAATTAAAGCCTTCTGAAAGGACAAAGCCTGTCAGCACTGACTGTACGGGTAAATTTAGATGAGACATGAGGGAGAAATTCTGGGCTGTGAGGGTGGTGAGACCCTGGCCCAGGTTGCCCAGGGAAGCTGTGTCTGCCCCAGCCCTGGCAGTGTTAAAGGGCAGGTTGGATGGGGCTTGGAGCAACCTGGGCTGGTGGGAGGTGTCCCTGCCCATGCAGGGGGGTTGGAATGAGATGATCTTCACAGTCCCTTCCAACCCAAATCAGCCTGTAATTCTACGATATGACTATTTATAATCCATCCCTTGGCATTCCAGTAACTGGGAATGCTGCAAGGAAAACATCAGGAGAGCTAGAAAATAAAGGGGAGAGAGGGAAATTAGTCTTATGAAGCGAATTCTGGTGGGAAAAGGCCTTTTTATATGCACCTGTGACTTTGTGACATCCAGACAGAAGAGTTCCCTTCTTTGGGCACGTGAAACAGCAGAGCTGCAGTCACACACCTGCCATCTCCTCCCGTGTTCCCAGCAGATCCAAGATAAAACCTGGGTAAGCAGTCCCTGAAACTGGGCAAGTATTTGAAAAGAACACACACTCCAAAATATAAGCAGAAGATCTGTATTTATGTTTGTATGTTTCTGTTTCTCTGTTTACATTTTCTAAGTTTATGTATGGTTTGGACATTTACATATTTGTGTCTGTGTTTATACAGGTCTGGATTTGTATTTATAAACGTCTGTGCTTATATTTATATACTTGTATGTTATGTATTTAGAGATAAGCAATTTACATTGTAACTTGAGAAACACTGGAAAGAACACATTTTTTGTAACTGAATAGGTCTGGTATTTGTTGCTGAAGAATTTATAGACATCAATAACTTTCTATGTATTTTCATATTAAAAATGCTATTTTTCTTAAGTTTTGGAATTTCTTTCCTGTGCATCCTCTATACATAACTCCAAGTGACAGTAATGGGAATTATATGAGCCCTTTTTTAAAGAACGGAATGAATCTTTTAGCTGCAAAACCTCTAGGTTTATTTGGTGGTTTTTAGCCCCTGGTGATACTGAAGATAACAGCTCTCATGTCAAAAAGGAGATCTGTACTTTACAAAATGCAGGGAGAGAAAAATTCTCTGCCACATGAGGCAGTAATCTTTGGTATTAAAGCTTGAACTTGTCTTGCTGTGAGCAGGTTAGTTCTTTGACTGGGACAGAGTTACTTTGGTTCACAGGAGCAGGGATTTGGCTACTTCTGTCCAGGTTCAGCATTCCATCTCCTACACCTCAGCTATACAAAATGTTTTGTTGTGTATCAGTTATGTTCAGGGCAAAGTAAATAATGCAGCACAGTAACATTGCAACATATTACACAAAGGATTCCTGAAAACTGCTGTGGCTTTTTCCTTGTCTACTTCCAAACTACCAAGTATAATCTTATTTGCATTCAGAAAGATTAGGAAAATTATGGTAAGATAATAGAGTTTAACCTAACTACCTTTCAGTTGTTACAGCAGACAAGGATATTTTAATGTGAGAAATGAGGCCAATTCAACATTCAAATTGTATTAAAAATGTATCTCATGACCAACAGGCATCAGTAGAGATATGATCTTAGAAACTTTACAGCATGTTCCCAGCTCTCCCCTTCTGAGCAGCACTGATGGGCCTTATGGTTCCTCTTCCAGGCTGGATACTTAAGGTGAGCCTGGAGTGAGATGTACAGAGCGAGCAATTCAAGTGCCTGGACAAGAAGTCACCCCAACACGTAGAGGAGAGAGATTTTTGGCATGCCCTGGTATAATCTGGATATCTAAAGGAAATTACTGAGTATTATATCAACCCTGCAGAGTTCATTTTTACTCACTGATGCAAAACACCAACTGAGCATTAGTCAGTCCCGGAGGCTATGCATGTCTGCACCACTGCTTCTGCTCCTCAGCTTCATTCAGTCACTGCTGGGACACAGAACAATGGCACGTTCCCTCCGTAAGTGCTCATCCTTGGTTTCCCACCTCCCCTTCCACCCCAGCAACAAAACTGAAAAGCTGCAAATATTTTTTTCTTGGTTAAAAATGCATTTGCCAATGTTCTCCAACCGGCAATAAAAGAAAACCAAGTGTTTTGCTTGTTTAAGAATTCTAATAGTCAGTCAAAAAAAGATAGGGTCCAATGTTAAATATGAATGATTCCTTTTGTTTCCATTGCAGGACAGCTAACCGGCAGCAAGGTTGTTTAAGAGCCCTCTACAACTTTAAGCACACTAAGGCTCTGGATGTGCATGTGTATCTGTCAGAAGTGATTTTGCTCCAACTCCTGACATTCTGCTTCTGTATATCACAAGGCACCAACTAGAATTTTTTGGGTCACATCCAAAAAAAGCATTACTTTACTCTCCCAGACGCACGTGGTTTCTAATGTTATTTAACACTCACGGCTGCTAGTAATAATTAAACACTGAGAGGACCTGTAAAGGATTCCTGGTACAGGAGGAGGAGGATGGGGTCATGAAGCAGAGAGGGAGATAGGGATGGGTGACCAGCCTGGGGCTGGCTGTCCTCAGTCACTCTGAAGAACCAGGACTTCTTTGAAAGAGCCTGTCCCAGCTGCCCATGTCCAGCCGGTTTCCTGGAGAGCGCAGGCCCTGCAGCCACATGGCAGGAGCTGGGACCCGTGGCCGTGCCAGCAGCTCGCTGGGCCCTGCCGAGAAGGGCTGAGCCTGCCAGTGCCTGTCTGGCACCAGGGCTGCCTCAGAGCCACCTCCAGCAGCTCCAAACCATCCCCTTCCTGCTGCACCTCATGTCCTCTCTCTGAGTCTGATGTGATTCCTGCACGACGTTCTCAAAGACAGATTGGTACCTGCACACTAGGTACCCAGTACCTGCACAGATAGTGCTGCAGGAAGGGCTGCTGCAGGACCCCCAGGGGCTGGTGCATCCTTTGTCCAGCACAAAAAGAAACAGACTGTGACCCAGAAATAAAACCAGAGGAGTCTAACCTGGTCCTGAGGAGGCACCAGCATTTCTGAGAAGAAATCAAAATGCAGAAGCTGCAGGTAAGAGCACCCATCCTTCCCCTCCCAGCAGACATCAAACCAGTGCTGAGCACACGCTCTGTGAGCACAGGCTGAGCCAGAAGGAGGTGGACACAGACCACTAATAAAATTATGGTGTTTAACATATGTGTAAATTACCCCCTTGAGACACAACTGCTTGCCTTGAGAAAGGCTTTTGCGTCCTTTCTGCCCCACAGTTCTGTGCAGCTGCCTTTCCTGTCGCTGTTAGCACAGCAACATCCTGTGAATCACTGCCCCAGGAACAAGGCAGGTGACTTCACTAACAGAATCCAAAGGAAGGCAGACTTTCCGAATGTTTAAAATCATTAATGCAACAGCACAAAAGAGAGCAAACAAATTTGAATTTTAGAGGCAGAAGTGAGGATTTTGATCTTTTAAACGAAAGATGTCACATGGATGTGGCAACCTTTTGTTTGTTTTTGCAACACTTTACAGTTGGGCCTTCTGTCAAGAGGACATCCAGTAGTGACCACT
The DNA here is from genome assembly GCF_020740795.1 of Apus apus. NCBI lineage: Eukaryota > Metazoa > Chordata > Aves > Apodiformes > Apodidae > Apus > Apus apus. The sequence goes on along the minus strand of NC_067288.1, from coordinate 30,764,010 downwards.
TATCAGCTCCTCCTCACACCTCAGTGCTTAGCATAAAAATAGCATCTGAGCATCCCAGATTTATTTGGTACATCAGAATTCCACTTCAAAGTTAGTTTACGTTGCCAGCTTGATTAATGTTTATTTAAGCATAGTTGAAGAGCAAAACTTGAAACAAAGGATAAAAACATCAGAATAAGGCAGATAAAATTCTCATATACATTGTATTTAAGCAAAACATGTATCCTTAATTGTTCCAACTAATCTCTGGGGATCTGAAAAGCAAGGGCCCAGCCATTCTGAGGCTAGCTTCTCTCTGGGCAAGAGAAAGAATAAGTGAATAAAAATAAATAAGTATTTCTTTTCTCTCTTACTCTGTTTCCTCTAGGAATTTCTTCTCTCTTTTATTTTACAAAAATGCCAGCAGTGAGCTTTCATTTCCAAACATGATTGCAATAACAGACTGGTTTTCTCTCATGTACAGTCTAAGATTGAGTTTCTTCCTCCCCTCCCTTGTTCTCATCTGCACAGTTACAAAATGCAAAGGTAAAACGAACACATTTCCCTTTCCCTGGAGCTTCTCTGAGGTTGCATTCCTACCATAGTCTTTAATAGAAAACTTCTTGCTCCCCTCAGCACTGCAAGACTCTCAGAGCAGTTGAGACTCACCCCAGCCACACAGGTTAATAAACTCTAATCCCTAGTCCTCTGAAGACATCATCCATGATGTTGGGCAGATGACAGCTCTGGAATCAGAGTGATTTCTCTACCTCCCCATCCCCTGCCCCACCAGCTTTTGTCACCTTAGTGGTTCATTCTGCCATAAAAAGTCTGTTAAGAAACCCCAGTTTGGAGGCATCCCATTCATCCAGCCTGCACCTCAGTCCAGCCATTCTCACTGCTGCCCAGAACAGGCACAGCATGCAGACCTGGGAAGGTCTGGACACAAAATGGAAGAGTCCACTGACAACTCACTCCTAGGCAGTGATAAAGCATTCTCCAGCACTGCAAACAGGAGGACATTCAATCGCCTGCACTTTCTGATACCAGCTGGGGGATTTCTGCCCCCAAGCTCAGAGGAGGTTGGGAACATAGCTTCCCTGAACTCCCATTTCAGGTTCATTCCCAAATATCACAGTTCTTTGATCATCTCCAGCTGCCTGAAAGGCTTCTTTTCAACAAGAGAGGCTGACAGAAGGGAGGAGTCCAAACTGAAATTACTTCAACAGAACAACCCAGAGCATCATGTTTGCATCGTTTTCCTTCTGAGATTCACCACACACCTGAGGAAAGGTTGAAAATCATGCCCTATTGCATCAGGAACCCCTCAGCACAGCCCAGCATCAGCTGGAGGACATTTTCATAGGCTCTGAAGAGCAGCAGGGATTTCTCGGCCTTTCTTAGACTGGATTTCCTTGTATTGCAAATCTGGCAGTGGCTCAGTAGATCAGGAAGAGAGCCATGAAGAGCTCAGAAAGTATGAAATTCCCTACAGTACAAGGCCAGTGTACACAATCAACCAAAAAAAGCCACTGTATTACCCAGTAGCTCATATTCAGAAAAAATATATTTAACTGCAAGATTTTCCTGACAAATAAATTACCAACCAAAACTAGTAAGAATCAAATGGTAGCTCAATGCCTACTACCCCTTCCTTTACTGCTGACCTGTGATGAATTACTTTTCTTGTAAATAAGCAAACAGAATGACATTATCTGTCTACATTTGTAAATAACATTACATTTTTTTATATATTGCCATGAGATACTGTCCCCTTTTACATCTCGGTTGTATATCCTGCAGGTGATCTGTGGTGTGTTCAATCAGCCCAAGAACAGCCTCCTTCTGCAGTGACATCTGAGCCTCAGCACTGGGCTGTGGCCACGCAGGAGGAGCAGGAGCCCGAGCCTGGGGTGGTTTCCAGCACATCTGACAAAGCTGCTCTGGCTGTGACCGCACACGAGGTGAGGGCAGTTGCCCACACGTTGCAGGGATTAGCTTGCTTCCCAAATAGGATTCCAAAGTGCTCATGCCAAATGGCTGTCCTGCAGCTCACTGCCAGTATTTTAGGGAGGAATTTAGAAGTAAAACAAACTGATCACTTCTTGGAGCAGTGAATGCATCAGTGCCCCTGTAGGCCATTTACCCTTGGCTTAGGGAGAGTTCACAGGAACCTCTGGGGGTTTATTGTAGCAAGAACCACCAGGACAGCACAGGTCAATCTTCTCTACACATTTCTACTTTGTTTTGGGCCTTCTTTCTAAAAGCATTGTCTTTAGAGATGCTGTCTGTGTATATCTGGAGCCTTTGACTTGTGTTCTAAGAGCACTGGTAAGTCGGTCACAGGTATAATGACAATAACCTCTTTTGTGCCACATCACACATCCTCACCAGGGAGAATTAGGATGGACCAGGCAGCTGCTGGACCAAATGATTAATAGAGAAAATGGGATAATCTGCATAGTTAGAGGCCTGTCATCCTGACAGTGATCCTGCACGATGTCATGGAGCAGGCAATACACAACATTATTTATAAAGAATTACAGCAGCTTAATTATATTAATGCCATTACATGTGTGTATAAAAAAATGCAGTGCCAAACTAGCCTAACAAATTTCTTTTGATAGGATTACAGGTATGAGGGATAACAGCACCAGTGGTAAAGGAACATCATTCAGCAGGCATTTGATTTACTACTGTACAATGTTTGACTGAGAGGTCAGAATGCTGTAAGTTGGTATATTACATAAATAGATTTGTGGTATATTACATTAAACAGACTTGACACTCACAAAAGGAAACTTTAGAAAATAAGCTTAATTGTAAATTGGGAACCACCATAGAAGGAGGGAGGTTTTAATCCAGGTCCCAGTTTCTGGCTTGTTTTACTTTACCTCTTCTCCAAAGACTTAAGAAGACTTCAAAATGCCACAAGAAATTACCAGTATCCAGGTGGACCTGGCAGACCGAGGGACCCCAGGATGGGAAGCAGTGAGAAGGGAGTGTGGACTACACAGAACTGCTTGGTACAGTGCAAAGGAGCTAAAGACATCAGAGAGAATTCAGGGAAGGAGTCCCAGCCCTGACTGGACCCTTGTGTTGCAGTACAACTCTGGGACTGCAGGCAGCAATAATTGTTTAGGTGTATTATAACATTTGGAATAGAAATAGAATATAAAATTAAGAGTAAAACCCTCAGCCTGTGCACTCCCTGCAGCTGATCCATCTCCTGCAGGAAGAGGCTGCTCTGGGGAAGCAGACTGTGCAGGGTTTATTAATGAGACCCACACTCCAAAGCACCAGCCACCACAGCAACGTTCTTTGGAATTAGGATAAGATCCAAAGATCCATTTTCCACAGCTCAGTTCATGTAGAAGCTAATTTCTTCCTAATAAAGCTGCAAGAGATTAAACCTCAAATGTGAAATGTTAGAACAAAAAGAAATCTTCAAAGGGCAGGGACTAAAGCAAAGCCATCCAAGTCCATCCAGTCACACTAGATGCTGGATAAGTCAATTAAGAGCAGTGGAAAATGCTCAGATGCACTGAGCAGGGCTATAGGTTTTTCATCAATTATGGCCATACAGAGGATAAGACACATCACTTAGCTTGAGAGGAAAGTGAATAAGAATATTCAAAGACACTTCGATATCACCCCCAGGCTGATTATCACAGTCTTTGCCCTGAAAAAGAGTCTCCCTTCCAGTGTTCTTTTTGTCCAGAAGGATGAAGAACACAGTTACTGATGTTTTCCCTTCTGTAATTCTTTTTAACTACAGGCATTTTCTTTTCACAGAGCCAGAGGAGATGCTGACACTTCTCCAACCTTTTTCTTAGAGATTCATCAGCTAAAGTAAATGCTACATACGTGAATAGGAAGTCTAACTAATCACACACCTACGATTAACAAATGTAACAAATTAAATGAAAAACATGTAACTTGTAAGACTAGTAATATGCTCTTCATGGTGATTTCACTTTTCCTACAAGAAAGTTTCCTTCTACCAAGCCTGGGAAGTATATTTTTTTTAAAATAGTGAAACTGGAAATAATGTTGTAAATCATAAAACTCAACCAAGCCTCTCAGGAGCAATTACAATTACTGAGAATTACTTCTAAAGTTGTCTAAATGCCTGCAGTAACAAATGCTTCAGGTCATAAGAAGTCCATTATGAAGAATGCTACAGGTTTCTTTATTCCAATAGTGAACTATTTGAGTCCACAAGATGGTATTTCAGGTGTGTTTAAATATGACACTGTTAATTTTGGATCACTTCTTCCCTCTACTTTCTTGATTGCTGAGTTGAATTAGCAGGTATTTCCACCATTTTAGGGTGGAAGGGCTCAGAATACATCCAATGACAGACCTTAGGTTTAATCCTACCCTTATAGCACCATCCACTTTAAAGGACCAAGAAATCTCTCATCCAGCTCTCAAGCACAAAGAAACATATGTTCAATTTACAATAAACAAAGGTCATTCAGACCAAGCTGAAAAGGTTCCAGCTGGTGGAAAGAATCCAAAATTATTTTATAGGAAAGTGCCTGCGAGTGCCAATGTACACTTAGAAAAACCCAAACCCAAAACCCAACTGCTGAGGACACGTGGGCTCAGATTTCTAAAATATTTAGTCATTGCACTCGCAGGTTTGAAATAAACTCTGCCTTATGCAAGAGCTTAGGGTTGCTTTTGGAAAGTGTGTCTTAATGCCTCCAACTCAGACAAGACAGACAGGAGTGCCAGCCTAAGATGGGTTACATAAACGAGCATGTATTAGGAAGCAGAGCAGTGCAATGCAGGACCAAACTGCTCATCAAGAATCCAATATGACACTTTAAAATACTGAGAAGTTTTAACTATCACCTATTAAAATCTATTGGTAAAACTTCAAGGGTTCCCCACAGCAGCTGCCAGGTTCCTCCTGGCTCGTAGTGCCTCCCTGTTGCAGAAGGTAGAGATGAAAGGTGAAGGACATGGGTATGCCTGTGCAAGGTGTAGGCAAGAGGTCAGCTGTCCCTCCATGGCTGCCTTCCATGGGAGCTGATGGAGCACACCAGCTTGGCCTTACCCTCCTGTTCTCTGCAGAGGAGCAGGAACAGACTCTGCCTGCCAGGAGCACAGTCCTGCATCACAAGCACCAACCCACCAGGTGAGCTGCTACCTGTCCACACCACCACACACATTGCATGGGAACCTCCACAGTCCACACAGGTGACACCAGGCTGGGATGTTCACCTTCCTACGTCTCAGTGCTGCCACAACCAACAGTGAAACACCACAGCAAGGTCCCCTATCTTCTCAAATGCCTTTAATGTCTCAACTAATATTGCTTTTAAAGATCTCAGTGTTTCTGAAGAAAGATGGATTTTTATTCCCACTGTAAAATGACCCAGCTAACTGAGGGTGAACATGCTAGAGGAGAGGACTCTTGAAAGGACTTGACAGACATAGTGATCCTGTCACTGATGATCTTCATTTTCAAATCTGTATTTGTCCAAATGGAAAAAGACAAATTTGTTTTAAATGGAAATTCCTCTTTAACATTTTAAAGGGCTATTATGTATAAGGTAAAGTATGTAAAGAAGACTCTATAGATAAATAACATCTGCACATGGCAAATAAAGCATATATTAATAAAAATGTAAAATTACCCTAACACAAACAAGTTTGGGCTGATGAGGAATAGCGATTAAATTGTGTAAAATATGCAATCACAAGCTGCAGTCACACAGACTCTGTGAGAGGGGATATAAACTGCAATAAAACTATAAACTGGCTACTCTACAGTAAGTTCAAAGGAAGTGATGTGATTGCTAGACACGGGGCTCCACGGGACACGAGGAATAGGGGGGAAAAACACAGCCACTTGGTCCCTGCCATGGTCTCTCCCACCATTTATTTATAAACTGCTGCTTCAGTTGAACTAAAGAAACAGGAAGAAAAGGCACACACAAAATAAACAACCCACTAGTGTGAAAAGTGAAATATTTGCTCTGGATCCATAGCCCTGGCAGCTTGCAAACTGTGTGCTGGCTTGGGCAGGCTATAGGATTCCTGGCCTCTCTGGTCTGCCTGCTGCTCCCAGGCAGGAAAGTCTTCCCAAACCACTAAAACTATCTATCAAAGCCTGGCAAAGGGTAAAGATGGATGATCACATCATAATGCTTGCTTTCTTGGCCTAGGGATGCCACTATTATTTAATTGTTTTCATAAGTCACTTCCTACCTCATCCATAAGTCTCTGCTGCTCCAGGACCCTGCCTGGGGCTGACCTGGGCACTGTCCCAGGGGAAATGAAGCTGCAAATCTGAGCAGCGGGAACCCTGCACCTGGAGAGAGACCTGGCTCAGATGGCCATGGAACAGTCTGCTCATAATTAGCATGAAAAGGGGAATCAACAGGAGGAGACAGGTCACCTTGTGCAGACAGGCTCACGGCCACCAAGCCATGAGCAGCTGCCATCTGACAGAGGGGGCTCCAAGGAGGGCAAGACACAGCACACTGAGCACACACATCAAATTATGAGGTTATTACTAACTTATACGAACATCTACCTGCCTAAAATTAAGACTCTTGCAGTTTTACCTGTGTTTTAAGACATGTGCTTGTAACAGCAGCTCTAGGAAGGGCCTCTTTTGTTCTTTAGGCAACAGAAATGATGTTGTTCCAGGGTGTTACAAAACTATTACACCACATTGCATAACTCACTGTGGGTCATAGTGTAAGAGTATACAGTGCTAACAATGAGTAATGCCCTTTTTGTTTGGCTGGCAACTGTTAATTGCTTTCAATATTTTTAAATTTTATTTTAGATGCATCCTTCAGAAGTCCCAAAAATCCCACTTGTTTCATCAACTTGGGAGTTTCAGAGACAGGAACTGTGACTCTGGCTGTGAGACTGAGCAGAGCTAAAGCAAGACCACTGGAACTCTCTTATTAAAGACAAGGTCCTTATCAATATGTTTCAGAGGCTTTTGCTACTCATCTTTTAGCCAGAGGTAAAGTGCTTTTCACTCTCACCATTTAAAAAAAAATATAATTAAAAAGAAACCCCTGAAAATACTAAAAGAACACAAATTCCTCTTCAGACATGTCATGGAAGATACCCCCTAGAAGTGAGTGTTTCAGGCTACCAGTTAAGAAAATGAGCAATTACAATGCCCTCTTTTGCAGGTTTACCTGTCACAGCAGTGCCAGCCAGTATGATGGTGCCAGCCTGCCAGAGGCACGTTGCAGCAAAACCAAGCGCTGCCCCACAGCACCATGAGCCAGATCCCAGCTAGCTGCCACCGGGGTGAGGTGTGCTCTGTCTGGCTTCACTCCCAACCTCCACCACACACCTTTGCCAACCCTATTCTGCCAGGAGAGTGAGAAAAGCCAAGCTGACATTCATAGAACCTAAACAAAAAATGGACAAAAAAGGTGTCCTGCAGCCCACCTCATATCAGTAGATATATATTATGGACCAACCACATTAATGCCCCTTCTGCCAAACACGTTTAAGCTTGCCACAAAGCAAGATGATAGCTAAAAACATCTTTATTTTAATGTACCTCAACATCTCAGCCAGAATTTTTCTTCTTCTGTGACAATCTAGTTATGCAAACAGAACCTTCCAACCCTGCACACCAACCAGCAGCCAGTGGTCAGATGAACTTGCCTTTGTAGCTGCACTCAAAAGTGAGCAATGGGAAGGGCACTGAGCACATGGCCCCTGAGCAGCAACCATGATGCTTGAGGTCATTTTACTATCTACATTTAACTGGCCTGTGACTCTGTTTTGACCAGTGCTGGCCAATGCTTGCAAATAACCCAGATCTGTATTTGTTGCATAAAATTACTCCTGTTGCTAAAGATCCCACAAAGAAAACCAACCCAAAATTCCAACGCTGAAGCTTTTAGGTCTGTTCTACAGCAGTAAGGTTACCACACAAGCTGATCCATGCCAACCTGACACGGAGAGGAGGGGAGTGCTTGACATACCCTGAACAGGGTGGAAACTCTTTGCAAGCCCCACGGGTGCAGACTGCCCCCAAACAAGGGGACTGGAGCTCCAGCCCTGCAGCAGAGCTGCCCTCCTCTGCCCCTGCTTTCCCTGTCTCCCCAGAATGAGCACACTTGGGTTTATTGGGTTTCCCCCCCGCACCTTTCGCTCTCATTCAACATGATCTAGGCCACCTCTGGTTAAGAAAACACAACCTGCCCTTTCACCACACACAACCTGTAAACCAGATTTTCCTCTAAGAGACACTTGATTTAATCACACTGAATTGTTCTAACTGGTGTTTCCAAACCAAATTCTACAGAAAAAAAGTTGAAATATTCTGAGGACATGACACTGTGTGGATAGTTTTTGAAACCATGAAAGGCATCTCAGAATGGTCTCTTACCAATATTTTCCTGCTTTCCTTACGCTATGCACTATTTCAAGCACAAATTTCAGCTTCTAAAAAACCTGTATTTAGCTCTGTGCAGAATAAAACCTCTATAAAGCTGTGCTAAATACGTAAGTTTTGGCAGCCTGATTCATATCTCATGCAAGTTAATGCAAGTTTTAATGATCTCAGGGAACCTTTGGATCAGGATCCAGTTTGTGTTCGTGATTCTGAAAGCATGAAGTGACTCATAATTTCCTACCTTTTCCTGAATGGCTTTAGAAAGAGATTTAAGCTATTTGGGAGTTCTTTTACCACCTTCAAGACTCGAGACATCATACACCCTTGCAAAAACAAAGCAAGAAGCCCAGAAAAACAGCACTAACAAAATGGAAGACATGATGTCTCTTGTACTCTCCTACTGTACAGCTACAAATACCTGCTCAGAGCAAACCGTCTAGGACCACTGCCTGGCTGGGTCATTTGTGTGCCTGAGTCATAGCCTGAAGGTCTGCATGATCTGTGTCCCACCCATGAGACACCAAGCCTGCTCAGGCTAATAAAGGACAGGCTATAAACCATCTGGACCTGCAGGTCCTTTTCTGGCGCTTCTCAGAGCCGAACCTCTGGCTGATCCTGGGACTTTCACCTTAAGAACTGCTTCTAAGACCAGAACCTCAACAGCTTAATAACACTCTCCCCACCCCATGCAACCCACAGGTGGCCCATGCATTGCTCTGTGCTCACTGTGGGTCCCCACACCCCTTTGTTGTGAGCTGCACAGCTGAAATTATGGGGTACCTCCAAAAATAATTGGATTTAGTGAAAGGGAGAGGCACAGCAGTTCCTAGATGCCATGAACCCAGCAACATTCGGTACAGATCAGACATTTCAGGAATTTAACTGAGCCCTGGGTATAATCCCATTAATCTTGTGTAGTATAACCCACAGTGGAAGTTGCTTTATATCCACTGCACTTCATTAAATATACATTGTTCCAGGACCCTTAGAACTACTACAAATAAATCTTTGGCTTTTGCTCAACTTTTTGACGAACTCATCACAAATATACACGACACTAAAATATCATCAAATTAAAAAGTTTCCTCCAGGAAATCAATTCCAGAACCATTACTGCTGCTGCAAAAGACCTGGATTTGGTTCTCAGCATCCTTTTCTTTGAGGATTGCTGTTTATAAATTCCTTAACCACGTAACCACTGAGGTTACTGTCTCACTCTGCCCCTGCTTGGCTGCCGCTCCCGTGTGTAGGAGAAGCTGTGAGGAGGCAGCACTCACCCTTCAGCTCTATTTTCTTCCCTGAGAAGAAGGCGACACAGATACTGACACAGGATATTTTGGTAGGGTGGGTGTTAAACCTTCCAAAACGACACCCTGAGTGCTACAAGGCCAGAGTAGGTGCAACGAAGGTGAAACCTGGGGTGGTTTTCACCCCAGTGTGTGAGCTGGCTCCCTCATTTTGCAGTCCTGCCTGGGACGGGCTGGACCCTCCTGGGGCTCCCAGTCAAGTCCCAACAGTACCCAAGGTGATGGCCAGCAAGGCAGAGGTGACACAAGGACAGAGGGTGTGACACTGTAAGCTGGGCAAGGTGGCAGCTCCCCAGGGAGCTGGACACCAGCACGGCTGATGCCTGGGCAGGCACAAGACTAACCCCTGGTCTGCACACAGAAACTGAGCACCAGCTTACACAGAAAATCAGTCAAAGCAGAATTTGTTCCATCACAATTTGGAAAGATAAGCAAAAAGAGGAGAAAACAAGGGAGACAAAAAGTGGGAAAACAACCTTAAATTATGTTTAGCTTGCAACTATCTTTGCTTTCAAACTAATTTTAATAACAAAACACTCCTCTCCAGAACAATGTCATGATGTACCTTGCTAATAAGTTTTTTTCCCCTCACTAATTAAGAGGTGCTCATGTTCTCCCCACAGTAACACAGTGTCAGCAGTCACTACTCTGTATTTTATTTCTACTTGAATTGAAAATCCTTATTGCAATTCCATCAGCTGAATTGTACCTGCTCCGGCTGAAACGTTGGAAGCTTTTGTAAGACAAACCCCATGGACAGCTCTCTCAACTCACTCCTGTGCTACCTCCTTCACTTCAAATTCAGTACCCTCCTGTGCTGCTCCTGGATCTCACAAGTGTACTTTCATTTATACCTGTGGAGCTCTCCTGACTTCAACTAAATTATGGGGATAGAAAAGAGCAGAATTTGACCTTCTGAGTATATCCAGATAGAAAGAACAAACTCCATGATATCTCAGAGTAAAATCTTATGCATCTGGTCATAAACTCCTTTCCAAAGATTAATTACATTAGCCTGCACAACAGACATCAGAGCAAAAAGCTTAATGTGTTTTGAGGTTGAGAGGAGCTACACACAATTTATTAGGAAACAAATAATCATACTAAATTACAGTTCACAGTTGAAAATCAGAGAAAGTGCCTTAATATTAATAGCTTTTTCCAGCACACAATTTCCAAGTACCCTTTCTGCTCCTCTCTGGCTCCAGCACTGAAGTGCAGTGTGTTGCTGCAACACCCTCCCCACAGCAGCCAACAGAAATCTGCTTCACCTCCTGCAGCCTGGAGGCAGGTCACCTCTCTTTTGGATGCACCTCATCTCAAAAAGCCTTTTGCACTATGGCCTTGAACCTGGGATGGCAAAGGAGTTTGCAGTTGGTCCCTTCTGCTATTGCTTGGCAAGAGCTTGTGACTTTGCTCGTGCAACGTGCTCCACAAACCTCCCGTGTGGGGGACAACTCCTGCACTCCTGTCTCAGGGCAAGGCTTTGGCTGAGCTCTGAATATATAGTCCTCCTAACACACAGGTGTCTTCCAAGTCATAGGGGGGAAAGAGGGGCTTCCATTTTTCTCTGCATTTACTTGGAACAGTGGAAAGGAAATCACAAGTTAGAAAAGAATTGCTAAAAGATCCTGCAGCAAATCTGGTTTGTCCATTAATGCTCAGCTGGCAGTTTAAAACTAAGGGCCACGTGACCAAGCTGAAATGTTAAATATTAAGTGCATTCCAGAGCTGCTACATGTGTTTTTAGAAGGCAGCAACAGATGCTATATCTGAAAACCCGAGACTAACATTGCACATTCCCACTCGTGGAAAGCCTGTGTCACAGGATCAGAGTGGCCAGTCGAGCTTCCCAGCAGCACAGAATGAACCTTCCTTTGGCACCAGGGCAAGTTTTTGGTGCGTTTCTATGACATCACCTTTATCCACACTGTCTCACACTCATTTTGCCACAGACCAGCTGTTTCCATACACATGGGGATGATACTTCACAACCAGCTATTCTTGTCTTTCATTTCTCATCCTTGCTCAACTAACAGTTTTATTTACTGAACATTATTTGAAGTCTCAGAAACCAGGTCTCCCCATGTGACTCTTCAAGTTTCCATAGGTATCACACTTCTCCTGGAGCTGCCCTGCCAGTCCTTGCTCCCTTGGTACCCTGAGGATCCCAGCCACTCAGGGTGACACAGTTCCCAAAGCTAAGGGCATTCCCCACTATAGGATGGGCTGTGCTTGTCCCAAGGCTGACTTGTTGGTCAAATCCACCTGGAGTCTCAGGAGGGTGGGAAAAACTTCCCTGGTGAAAGAACAGCCACTCCACACCAAACCACAACACACTCGTCTTCCAAAAGAGTGAGAACATTTCAAAACAGAAGACCATAAAAGTTTCTATCCTAGGTAGAGAATTGTATTTTTTCCCTCTTGTTTTAAACCTTTTCTAGACAAAAATATGTATCTGGGAAGCAACAATGAACTGGAAAACTTCAGTTCAGAGCCTAAAGTCTGGCAGATGTGCAAGATCCTTCATGAGACTGAAGAAGCACAGAGCGGGTTTGGAAAAGTTCTTGTACACCCGAAAAGATCTATTTCTGAATGTAAACATTCCAGAAATTCTGGGTAAAACTGAAAAAGAAAAAACTCACCCCTGATTATTTCCAATTTTACCTGCTTCAGCACAAATGATCCCACCAACCATCCTTCAGAGGGAGCCAAGAAACCACAGGAGGTTAAACGAAGCCCTGGCACCACCATGTGCTGAAGGTTTTGCAAAGTCATAAAGGTCACTAATGCTTTGGATTCTACTTGCTGAAAGTTTTCAGGACCTCTGTTATTGTGAGGGAGAAGTCTCTATGATTGGTGCAACTTCAACTGTTTATGCATGTATTGATATAAATCTGTATCTTTTTATACACATACACAAATGCACACACATGAGTTACACGGTAGAGACAAGGGCCAGTAACACATTTTGTACTCAATGTTAAAGTGCTTTTTCTTGAGCCCAAAGAAAGAAGAAACCAAGTTTTCTAGTGTGAAGTAGGTGGAGAAAAAGGATGGACAGAAGCTAAGAGGTACCTTCTGGAGATTATTTCATATGCAGACTTATCAGTTCATTGGAAAGGTAATGATCGCTGTTCTTTCTTTCCCGTCAGCTATGAACACTCCTCTTAAAGGGTATTGTATTTTAGGGAAGCATTTATTATGAAGAACAAATTCTTTGTATTCTGTTAATCTTCTATTTCTGTTCATGCCAGTTACGTTTTTTCACACTGCTCACCCCAAAATCAGTGCATTCAGGCTAATGGACTAGAAAAATGCCAAGTATTTCAGAAAGGACATAATTTCTTTTGCCTTAAGGTTTCCCAGAGCTATTCTAAAGCTATAAAAAATGGTCCCCTCATTGAAATAAAAGGGAAGGACATACTAGATATGGAAAGTGCTCAAAGTAGGATGAAAAGGATGGGCAAAGGTATAGTCTTCTCTGTGAAGAGTCACCAAGTAGGTCAGTATATAAAAGAGGCGAGTTGGGGGAAACATGACAGATATCTACCAAATCCTGGGTGGTCTGGAGAAGATGGGTCAGAAGCACCTTCTCATCATCTCCAGTGCAAAAACCCAAGCTCCAAATAAACCTGCTATCAGAGAATCACTTTTGATAGCACAGTATGTTCACCCCCCTCTCAGTTTCTCCTTAGGTGACCCCGTAACTTGTTATAATGAGTTTAGTGTGACCAGTCGCAATCAAATCTAACAGAAGTAATTAAGAATTATCTAATCTCAAGCTAATCTGACAGCCAGCTCTGATGAGGTTTTTTCTGCTTTAACCCAATTTACAGATGATATCCCAGTTGCAGGAGCTGCACAGAGGAGATGCAAGTCCTGAGAAACACCAGTGTCCTGGCTCCTTTTCCATCCTGATTTCCTTCCCTGGGGCAAGGCGGTGCCAGAGCGGGTGGAGGCGCTGGTGGGGCATGGGGGCCAGAAACAGAGGTGACCACAGCAGAGTCTTTCTGCTGAGACACAGTATGCAACATTGAAAGGTGGAGAAAACAGCAACAACCCAACACACGGCTGTAGGAGGGGATGGAGTGGGCTTAGGAGCAGGTTAAAGCCCCATATTCTGAATCAGGGATGTGGGCCTCAGCGTCTCTAAAGACAGCGATGGACCAGAGCCAAACCCAGCCACAGCCAAGGTCATCCCACTGAGCTCCATGGGCCACAAGATTCAAGTCACTGCACAAAACAGACACCTCACAAGCAGGGTCATCACTTAACTGCCTTGGAAACTATTTTCTTCCTTGGACTTCACACAAAGCCAGTTAAATCCAAGAAAAACTGGGAAGCAAATTACACAACTAGGTTTTGTTTGTTTGTTTCCCCCCTCCCAATCCTCCCTATGGATAAAGACTGACTGTCTTGATTAACTTTATACAAGAGAGCCATTCCGAAATGAAGATGTCTTGGACAAGGACTAAGTATGGCATGACACTTTGCATCACACCTATTGATGCTAAATCCATCCCTACAAAAATAGCAGCGATGATTCAAGGACGCCAGGAGCCCTCGTGCTCTGACTGGCAGGTCCAGGAGCTTAATTCTGAACGTGTCGACACCAACATATTGTTGCCATTATGGATGGGGATAATCACTCAGCAGCAGAGTGGGAATGACATCCCATTAAAAAGAGTGCCTTTGCCTGGCAGGATGAAGTCACAGACACAGGTTAGCCTTGGAAATGCACAGAAATATTTACTTGAAAGGAGTTTTTGTGCATGGGTTTGAATGCTGCTGTGCCAGCAGGGACAAGCATGCCAGTGTTCAGTTTTTAGTGCAGCCCTTTTGGAAGACACTTTGCAGGATCCCTGAAATGCAGCTCCACCAGGAAAAAACCCTCAGTGCTTAGGAAAATACCATGGAAAAATAAATGAAGAAAACCCTGGTTTCTGGTCCTAAGAAATCATCTTACAAATCCCTGTGCATTCACTGAGGTTTGTTCTCAGATTTTATGCAGACCATTGTTCCCAAAATGGCACATCAGGCAGAAGCCCTTTGTGGGGTCCAAGTTGGTGACAGTCCTTGGGGATTGCCTGGAGACAGCTCTGAGTCAAACCCTCTGTTCTAAGTGACACTTACAAAAACGGTTGTTATTTAGACTGTATCAATATGGGGCTACAAATACAATGTATCTGTGTTTTAGCATTTCTCACATGAAGTATTATTCTGTTAAGTATTTAGTAAAAAGATAAGTTTCAAAATATAAATGTTGTCCTACAACTCCCATTGCTTCTTCCTTTCAGAAAGCAAGAGGCAGTGCTATGTAACTGTCACTCCAAGAAGATACCTGGTCTAAAAAACCTGATCTAATTTGTTTTCATTCTTAAGACCTGCCTTAAAAATTAAAACATTCATCCATGTAAACAAATGTTCTGCTCCGTTGCAGAACCTTCAAGAAAATTATTAAACCTTGAACTGCCATTAATATTGATCACAACTAAATTTCTGTGCTGTAATGATTCATCTTCCTGCTCATATACAGGATTACAATAGTTGCTTAATTCATGAGGCAACAAAAGCATCTGTGAATCAACAGCAGCATCTCTGCTGTGCCCAGACCCCAGAGGGGACGGTGCAGCTGACACAACGTGGCTCACTTGGGCATTTGAGACAGGTATGACTTGTGCTGTGCATCAGACACCAACAGGACCTTCCCAAGGAGCAGGTGAAGGAATCTGGGAGACCCTACAGCACAAGCCAGACAGGTGTCCAGTGCTGTCCTACAGGCCACAACTCCAGCTGCTTCGCAGCAGCTGCCTGACCTTCTCCTGCCCCCATGGAGCCCTGCCAGTCCCCATGGATCCCCACAGATCCCCACTCCTCAGTGCCTCCACACTAAGCCATCTCCTTCCCTTCTTGTCATGCACCCATGCTGATTGGGACCATCATGCACAGCCCCTCCAAACACAGCTGGTCATGAAAGCTCCTCAGATGACATTGCTCGCCCATGGATAACAGTGTCCATGTTCATGTCATGACTCTGCCCTGTCTCCCATGCACACCAGCTGGGTGCTCTCTACAAAGGGAGACAAGCCTCCAGCTGCAGCAGCTCCAGCCTCCCCCCAGCCTCAACCGCCAGCTTCCCCATGGACATGCAGCATGGATGAAGCCCCACACCTCCTGCTCCTGCCCATGACCATAGGCATTACAAAGCCTTCCTGTTACAAACAAAAAGGATTTGGGGGTGTTATGCCACTGGGCAGGAACACCTAATGCACAAATGAGTATTTCTCAGCAAAATCCGCTGGAGGGTAATTCTGCTCTTCCATCAGCCTAAAGAGCCCTTCACCCTTTGTTTCGCACGCTCATGAATTTGTAGCCAGCCTCTCACTGACGCTCATGCAGAACACCACAAGTTGCTCTGGTAACTCCTGGATTTCCCACATCTCCCTGCCCAGCAGAGCAGGGCACCTTCTGGCACAGGACTGGGAACACGGCACACAGCTGGGCACCACCTCACTGAGCCTGGGTGCGCAGACATTGGAGCTGCTTCTACAGCGCTTGGCTGTAGGAGACTGCAAACCTGCTGTCAAAAGGGCTGGGCATGAGGAGGAGCATGTACAGTCACAGCAGAGATGATGAAGAGATGCACAATGCCAGATAAAAATAAAGAGGAGCCCCCTTGGTCCTCTAAAGTACTTTGCTATTCTTTGGCACCTACACATTGATCAGCTGTTGAAAACCAGCAGTGATTTCTAGAGACAATCCCTGAACAGTTTGCAAGACAGAGCAGGTTACACTGCAGGATATTTTTGCCAGGGAAAAAAAAAAAAAAAAAAAAATTAAGAAAAAAAAGAAAGCCCATTTCATATTTGTGGTTCCTAATCAATATCCAGCCTACGAAGTGCCAGGAAGATAAAACTGCATTTTTACTGCAGGAGAAAGCACTGATGGATTTAGGAAAAAATCCCTCACCATATAAGGGCTGTGAACATTTTCCCACTTAAGACAACGTGTGGGATCATATTCACAGACACAGAAATATGTTCTGTTCCCTGACACCCACAGTCCTAGAACACCGGGCTGAAGCGCTGGCAAGAATAAGAACCATTTGTTAAGTACAAAAAATGCCTCACGTAATTAGAGAACTGCTGAAAGCTACCAATTTAGTGCTCAGGCTTGGAAATCTCAGGATTTTTATTGTAACAGCAGCTAAGGCTCCAGCATGCCTAGAGGTGGAAAGCCTCACACATGCACCAGACAGGCTGATCAGTGCATCAAATACCCCAGGCAACATTGGGCACAAGGTACAAAGAGACTTTGGCAACACCTTGAGCAGATTTTGTGCTAATTATGAAGTGATGCTGCCCAGTGGGTGCCAGGAGACCCTCCCTGCAGGGGTGTCACATTTCCCTCCCCAGCCTCAGCCTTCCCTCCACCAGCCCCCCAGCCCCCAGGCATTGCTCCATAACCATCCCATGTTTCCCTCCTGCCAGGGTGATGCTCCAGCCTGTCATGCTGCCCTTTTGTTTGGAGTAACAAGGACAATAAACATCCCACAGAGATCTGCCAGGGATGGAGAGCCTCTGCCCCAAAGACTCTTCCACTGTCAAACACTGAGAACCGCAACCAGGAGAAGATATGGCATTTAAATGTGGTTTTTTTAATATATTTGAGAATAAAGTGATGCAAGAGAGAAGCAGCCAGCAGGAGGGGTTGGTAGGGTTTGAAAAGCTGAAGACTGAGCTCCTAGCCCTGCCAGAGCAGACACTGCTGCCACTCTGCTCTGCCACCAGGACCCGCCAGCCACAGCTCTGCTCCTCGGCTCCAAAAAACCTGAGTCCTCCCTGTGACAGCTGCTCTCACCTCCTCACAGCCTTCCCAAGGCCCCACAGCTCCTCTCCCACCAGGGCTTGCTCCCCCAACACCTACTACAGGTGAAACAACATGTGCTGAGGGAGCAAAAGGCAGCCCTGAGGGTGGCCTCTCATGTAACTCCTGACATGATACAAGTGAGGTATCAGTCCATGATGACAGGGGGTCCTCAGAGCAGTTTCTGAAATGCCACTTTCCTCCTGGCACACCAGTATCTTTCTTCTACAATCTTCCCTAAGTCAAATGCAGTAAAAATTTTAAAAGCACAAAAGAAGACCATAAAGCAATACTTTAAACCTAGCAGCTGAAAAACAATTCAGCTCAACCACAGCTTTAAATTCCACTTGATTCTCCTCGTCACAGCAGCACTCTCAGGGGAAGGGAGCATCAGCTCCATGACTCCAAGGTCAGTGCCTGCAGCCCAGTGACTCCAGCCTCGATGCGCAGCCAGGAACGCTCTGCTGCACTGCTTGCCATGTCCCACAGCAGGAGCACAGCCTCCTGTTTATCAAAATGCACTTTAAGTACCTATTTTATACCTGGAAGATGGCACTATTGATTGCTCTATTTATAGTCCGTGTCATATCTTCCATGCATCCAACTCCAGTGACAAACCAAGCACCAGAGATTTCACAAGTGTGGCTTTACATCCTAAGCATGTCATTGAAACAAAAAAGGGAATGACTGACAATTTCCATGACATAAAGCTGAGTGTTTGCTTCCCATCCCTGGGAACTTGCTTAGCAGCAGAGACCCACAGAGCCCCCCAGCTTCTTCACACATCTCCATCTCTGGACACGAATAAAGGTACTGCTGCCCTTCACTGCCTCGAAAGAGAGTTTCTCTGTCCACAGTCTCCTACACTTTTAAAAGGTTCGACTTGCTCTCCTCAGGTTTTCTTCACACCAGATCTCAGTAGCACTGCTTTCCCCAGCAAAATACTTTGGGGTTGGGGAACAAAAAAAAGGCATTTTCCTCCAATAAGCTTAAACATATGTAGCTGTATATTCATTCACCCTCAATATGAGTGAGCTACAGGAGGAAGAATGTTCTACCTCTTGTAGCAAAAAAGAGCAGGTTTCCTGAGCTCATGGCTTCCTTCCCTTTATCACTCACCATAACTTCATCCATCAACACTTCACTTGCTCCGCCTCACCAGAGCACCTCTCCAGCTGTATGGATTTATGCTCCTTTACTTCCCTAATTTTGCACTTGGCTACAAAACTGCCAGCAGCAGCCTCTCCTCAGGGCTCCCAGACCTTTTACACAGAGTTTGACCCAACCTAACTCATGGCTCCTTCCACATGGTCTTCCTCCTGACCATCCCACCTCCCCACCTTCAACTCCTCCATAACTTCTAAGTTGATTTTAAGTATGAGTCTAAGCAGGTTACACTTAGAGGTGTGTATCTGCCTGGTGAGGATGCACAGTAAAGCACATGCAGAATCTATCTGCATCAACAAATTGCTGCATTCCCAGGAAAAAAAAACAAAAATCAGACAAAAAGCCACCAGTTCTGAAAGACTTGTCCCAGGATTTGATGCAATCTGCCCTGCTGGCGAATTAAAGCCTGCAGAAACCAGGCTAAAATTAGAGAGAGCTGAGATGAAAACCAAAGACACATGGTGGCTCTTACAAATCTTTAAATAGGGCTTAATACAACATTTGGGTGCTTGGTCTGTGCTCAGCTCAGACCTACCAAGATCATTAGTTTATATTATAAACTAGCCCCGACTATTTCTGGGGCAGTTTTCCATGCTGCACTTTGCGGGGTGCTCAGTGCTGGCTTTCAGCCACTGACCCCGTGGACCAGCAGATTTTCAAAGTGCCTGTGACGGGTCTGATGGCTTCACACCCCCTCATTAAAGGGGAACATTTCTTCCTACACCGGCTTTCAGCAGGTCTGACTCCCACACCACCAGCCCAAGCCCTGCCCGAGTGGGGCCACCCAGGGCTGGCTAGGTGGGACCACGCTCAGGGCTCCTGGGAGGCTCCAGGGACAAGCCACCACTCACACCTCACCCCCAGCAGCAACACCATTTCAGAACCACCAGGAAACCTCTGCTGCACGTTGATCCCCTACCCCTGACCCCAGGCTCCTGGACAGCAGCTCCCGGCGGTGCCGGGGCTGGGCGGGTGCTGGTGCAGGGGGAGGTGCGGAGCCAGGGGTGGCTCAGCGGGCACAGGGCTCTGGGGGGCTCTGGGGCTGCCACCTGCTCTGCCTCGGGAGCAGCTGCTGGCCCCGATCGGATGTGGGTTAATCCCCGTTTTCTGGGTCTCTGGTTTCTGGCTGAAGTTGGTGCTCTGCCGGATTTTGCGTCCCTGCGTTAGGCTCCCCGCACACAGCCAGAGCTTCCCACGGATGCAGACACTTGCCAGGCTGGCCGTGCCTCACGCGGCTGGAGTCCCGTGCCCTGACAGCGCCCACGCTGCTGCCCTGCGGCTCTCCAGGGGTAACAGACAGCCTGCCTTTAAAAACCCCGCTCTGTAAGCAACTCCCGCTGTACCAACGATTTAAGGAATGATTAAGGAGCATTTCTAAGTTCCTCTGGGACCGAGGGGTGAAGAGCTTGCCCGTGACCATCACCATTCCTCCTTCCCATGGAATCCCACCAGGCTGGGGAGCGCTGGTCCCGCCGTGCCCGAGGACCCCCGGGCAGGCTCTCCAGAGGGAGCAGCCTTCGCTTCCCAACGCCTGCTCCAGACCTGCCCGGCATCCAGGGGACAACGAGCAATGGTTGCCGTTTGCAACTGCGAAAACCGGTGTAACGGTAAAACAATGTTTCTTAAGTATTTAATATTATTTGCATAACGGAAGCACACAGAAATGCTCCTCCCAGGTGAGATAATTAAATATAAATATTAAAAATACTGTTGTAACAACGAAAAAGTTTTACACATCAAATACTGGCCAAGGCTGAAGTTCAGACGGGCATCCAGCTAACACGACACATCAGGGTATTTGATTATAAGATCATGAAATTAATACGGTTCTGAAATAAAACACAGTAATTAATCCTGTTTGAAGAACGAGAACAACTCGTTTCACTGTTGTTGCATGGAAAGAAAAAGACAGAATCTCCTCAGGAGCCTGACTCCCCTCCCATCCCCACACCTCAAGCTGAAGCAACATTAATATTCTCAAAAAAAAGGGGGGGGGGAAAAAAAAAAAAAGAGTCCATGTTTTCCAAGACGCACAATTCCTTAATAATGATGTAGATTCTGAAATCAGCAGCTCCTATTCCTTTAACAAGTCCTGCTACTTCCAAAGAAGTGCCTGCAGTATGCGAGGTGGAGGTTGCCATGGCAAGCATCCATCCCCGCGCCAGCCTCTGAGCGAGCAGATGCGAAACGGCAAAACCCACCAGATGAAGTCACTTCTCCTGTCATGTAACGAGGAGGAAAATGCTCCATATCTCATCTGCTCCTCAGGATTATCGTGACTCAGAACACCTGAGGTTAGAGCCAGGAACGGCACGTGGCCGGAGTTTTGAGCTGAAAATCACGGATGTGCAAAAAAGCAAAATGAAGGGACTTAATTGGAGTGATGGACGCACCAAAAATATCCCCCCAAAACCAAGGAACTTTCAGCAGTGCTTTCGCGGACATGAGCCCTCCCTGCTCCAGCCTCACTGACATAACCCGGCCATCCCCTGGGACCCCTCGCCACTGGCCCCCCGGCAGAGGGGGAACACAGGCCCCGAGCCCCCGCGCCCCAGCTCTTTGCCCAGGCGCTGGGAAGGTTTTTCTAAATTCCCCAGGAACAGGGATGAACTCATTCCTGTGGCCCTGGGGCTGCCCGAACCCCGGGCAACCACCTCCCAGCGCACACCAGCCCTCCTCAGCGCCGCCGCGGTTGAAAGACGGGATTGTGTGACCAGGGGGGGTGACAGCATCGGAGACGCACGGCGGTGACAAGCAGCGATGTCCCTGCATCGCCCCGCGCCTCCCGGGGGACTTCGTGGGGGCGGAACAGACACGGGCACGGATGCTCCCGGAGCGCTGCCGAGCGCGACCGCTCCCTCCATTCCGGCAGGTTGAAGGGAACGACCGCGGACACCTCCCGAGCAGCCACCCCCGGAGCAGCCACCCCCCGAGCAGCCACCCCCCGAGCAGCCACCCCCCGAGCTGTCCCCTGGGCAAGGGGCGGCGGCCCCAGCGCCCCGTTCCCGGGGCTGCCCCGGGGGGACCCCCCGCTAACCCCCGGCCGCTCCTTTGTCCTCGGCGGAGGCTCCGCCGCGCCCGCCCGCCCGCTCCCTCCCTCCCCGCGCTCCGCGGCCGCGCAGCCCGGCCCGGCTCCGCGGCAGCATCCCGCACCGGGGGCGTGGGCGGCGGCATCCCTGCGCGGGGGAGCCGCTGGCACCCCCAGAACGCCCCTCCGGCGGTCCCGGGACACCCCCCGCCCCAGCCCGGCGGTACTCACGGTGCAGGCGGGAGCGCGCGTCCATGCGCGGCCGAGCCGCGGTGCGGGGGCGCGGAGGCTGCGGGGGCGCGGAGGGGCTGCCCGCGCCCGCGGCTGCCCGGCCCCGCCGCGCAGGACCCGCCTCCGCGCGGGCGGTGTCCGGACACACGGCGGCGGCGGGGCGGGTCCCGCTGCGCGCCCGCGCTGCCTTCCGCGGCGGCGCAGGGGCGGGGAGGGGAGGCGCGGAGGGGGCGTGCGGCGGCCACGCCCTCCCCGCGGAGCGGTGCGGAGCGGTGCGGTGCGCGCAGGCGGTACCGCCCGTCCCATCCCCGCCCCGACGGAGCGGCCGGAGCATCCTCGGCGGGGCCGGGGCATCCCCGCGCTGCGGGGGCGACGCCGAAAAGCCACCGCTCGTGTCCCCCCGCCGCCTCGCACCCCCTCCCGCCCCCGGTCTCCCTCCTTTCCGTACGGCAGGAGCCATTTTCATCTAATCATGGAATCGTTTGGGTTGGAAAAAACCTTTAAGACCATCAAGTCCCACTGTTCCCCCAGCCCTGCCAAGGCACTGCCCCTCAGCACCGCATCTACAGGGCTTTCAGATCCCGCCAGGGATGGGGACTCCACCATTCCAGTGGAGATATGAGAACCAAGGCAAATAAAGACCAGACCAAAACCCTGAAGAACTCGAATGCCAGCATGTCCAGAAATGCTGCACAACGGGAAACTGAAGTTGATTAGTTCACCAAGTCCATAGCCTGGGTTTCACCACCTCTGCTTAAAAGGATTTTCACTGACCTGGACATAGAAATAACACCCCTCCGTAATGAATTCTGTTCACTTGTAGACCTGACTAAGGAAAGTTTTAAAAATATTATATTTCTTCAGTAAAATTTATTAAAAAGCTGGATGTGTTCCTAAAGGGGGCTCTGCAGGTTTGGGCTCCCTGAGCCTGTTGGGGTCACACTGGCTGGGCAGCCAGCACAGTCAACCAGAGCACATCCTTGAGACTCATACCCTGAAATAAAGCTATTTTTCCTTCTCATTTTTAAAAAATCTGTATACATAGAGAAGGAGCAATTATTAAGGACACAGTTCCTTATATTTAATAAAGCTTTGAACATTTTCCCTGTAGAAGACCCAATATATAGATTTGTTCCTTCTGGTTGTAAAAAGTCCTCTCAAGTGCTTCTTTATATATTCCCAGACAATGATAATCTCCATTTCTGGAGGCTTTGATTTGAAGATTGAGAAGAGTGGATGAGTCACGGGCTGTGGTGCTAGAGATGGATGCTGATTTTCAGGTCATCTTCTAAATAGGCCACAGTGAGTGGTAACTAAAAATCCAGTTGGTTCTGCAGAGTGGTTAGTGGTGGTTCCAGGTTGGGTGTGTGAGGGACTGGTCAGTGCAGTGTCTGGCAAAAAAACAGCAATAACTTCAGAAAAAAAAAAATAAAC
Organism: Apus apus; assembly: GCF_020740795.1. NCBI lineage: Eukaryota > Metazoa > Chordata > Aves > Apodiformes > Apodidae > Apus > Apus apus. The sequence continues at coordinate 30,740,600 of NC_067288.1, read as the reverse complement.
TAACAATAACAGATCTTCTTGGGAGTCCTGGGGGACTCCCAGAGCTGGGAGGGATGGGATGGGTGGGACAAGATCAGACTGGGCAAGATGGGATGAGTAGGAACATCCCTGCCTAGGTTAGGAGTTGTTAACCCACCATCACTGCTACTGCTACCATCACTGCCACTGTCACCACCACTGCCACTGTCACCACCTGGAAAAGGGCACAGATGTGCAGCAGGAGCTCACCCATTTTCTGGCATTTTGAAGAAAAAGGCTCTGAGATCTCTTAGTCCATAGAAAAAATGGGTGGGCAGAGTGATGGGCTGTGACATGAGGGACAGTCAGAAGAATGAGCAGGTCACAGGAAGAGACTTCACCTGACCTGTCCCATGTGACAACCCGGAGAGTTACATGACATTTTGGCGAGGGCTGATGTTACAAACGGGTCACAAGCAGAGGGAAGGAGCGAGGGATGATTGGTGCTGGGAGGCTGGGGAATTCCCTGGAATAGCCTTGGATATTTGCATCCCTGCTGCCTGCAGTAGGGCAAAGTATTGAAATTATATTGGATCAGGTAAAGGAAGAAGTTACTTTGCTGAAGGGTACGACATCAGCAGGCTATGATGTCAAACATTCTAATGATTTTTCAAAATGGACCAACTAATTTCTTCTTCTAAATAGTGATAGCGTTTAGTCTAGATGATCTGGAAGTGCTTTGAAAACCTACCATAAAATACAACAGCTGGTCATCCTAAACTGCCTGCTCTTCCCTACTGGGGAAATTCAGTCTCCTTCAGGGGAATGGGAGCTTGGGGGGCTTGGAGACTCTCAGGGACCCTTGGTTGTGTCCCCCAGCAGAAGGTGCTGTGGTGTCAGGCAGAGCAGTGCCGAGGTGAGTCAGACACTCACTCATTACCTGATTTGCAATCACTTTCAGATTCTATGCATATGTATTTTAAATGTCGTTACTGGCAGCAGGGCACAGGGAGCACTGGTGGGCTCAGGGCTGCCACAGGGCCAGGACTGTCAGAGGAATCGCTCATCCTCTTCCTGCCATTTTGTTTTCCTCCAATCCCTGTACGTGCCTCCTGAGATCCCATGTTCAGGTGGTGCACAAAAGCCTTCCCTGCTATTTAAATTCCGCCCTGGAGAAGGCTGAGCTCTCTAGGTCTATCTGGCAAGAAGTATTGAAACGTCTTCTTCAAACCTAATTACAGCTGTCTCTCAAATCCTTAATTTCATCTAAATTTGCCACAACTCATGCATGACTTTCCCTGTCAGAGCCACCTGTATGAAGAGCAGCTGAAGGTCATCCCCAGCCCCGCTGCTAACGTGGGAAATCAGGATTGTTTCCAGGCAGAGGCTCCCCACTAGTGTTCTCTGCCAGTGCAGGTGAAGCTGCTGGCTGTCACGTTCCTGCCATCCCCCTCACCCCAGCACCCACCTAGGGCCTTCCAGAGCACGGAGGGGAGAGGATTCCCCTTCCCTGCTGTGCTGCAGTGGGCTCTGCAGCCAGAGCTCCCCAGCTGGCATCGCAGCCGCTGCAGCAGGAACAAACACAGCAACTCTCCGGGGCTGCTCCCGGCTTCCTATCCTCCTGACCTTTCAGACACTGGAATTTTTTCTACTGCTACAATCCCCATCTGTGCTGCATAAGCAAGGTGGGAGGGAGGACCCCCGGCAGCAGCTGCCACCACCTTGGACAGGCTTCCAGCCCTGGAATGATGCTGATCCCAATGGGAAAGAGAACAATGATGATAAATAATAATCCTGCACCAGATACAGGCAGAGGGGGCAGCTCAGAGGGGAGGTGGTGGCTGGAGGATGCTCAGGGGGGTGTGGAGTGGGGGTCCCTGGTGCTGCATGGCTGGGTCCTGAGGGGCAAAACAGCCCACAGCTGCTCAGGGGGCTCAGGACAGTGGCATGGGAAGGAAGGAATGCTGCAGGGGAGGAGCTGGTGGCAAGACCACCATGAGTTGCAGAATATCTCCAAGAGCAAATATTTCTTCCTAGACCTGAGAAAGGCAAACCATCCTCCAGGTGATCCAGTTTCCTCCTCCATCGAGGCCCCCTGCTACCACCACTCTAGCTTTAAATGTCCCAACAAACAGATTCTCACACTCAGGACTCAGCTCACAACATACTTTCTCTCATTTGTTTAAAAACCACATTTTTTCCTGACGTGCTCTTATTATTCTCAGCTATCAAAAACGCTCTACAAAATGTCTGTGATTCTGGGCGCTCAGTAACTCACTCTACGTTTCTCCCTGTAGGTGGTTTTGGAGCAGTTGCTGTGCACAGGTTTCCCCTTCCCAGCGGGACACGGTGCTTGCAGGGCCCCTGGGCAGGCCAGCAGGAGAGGACCCAGCAGCAGAAGGCAGCCACAGCCTGGCAGGGCTCCCAAACCAGCGTCACTGGGATATCTCAAAAAGAATGCAGCAACCATCTATGTTCTGGTTTGTTGCTTTCTTCTGATGATCATTTTGCAGCAGGAATGGTATCCGTGGCAATCAAATGATAAAGTCTGAATGGCTTCTCAGCTACCAAAAGCCTGAGCCTCGCTTTAACATTTAATCAACCAACCAAACAAGTGATTTGTGCATATATTTAATACCATACCTTTATATAAATATATTATAAGCACAACCATAGGTGACAGTGGCACAGGTCTTCAGGGACAACCTGTTATCAGAAAGAGCACCTCTTTATAGGCACTGGGCTCTTCCTCGGCCAAGCACATGGATGTTCCTGAGGAATTTCACTGGGTTTCTCTGCTGCAGCCTCAGGAAAGGAAAATAACTAATAAATGCTGATTGTTACACCTGGATGAAGGGAAATACCTACTGGGAATCCCAGTGAATTAACTCCCCATGAGCTTCAGTGGATTGGGCAGAGGGGTTAGTCCAAACCCACTCATCCCATTTATCTTGGTATTTTTAACCAGGGAGGGTCCCACAGACAGGATGTTGCTGGTGCCATCCCAGCACTGCTGGGGGGCAGCAGTACAGATGGGCCATGCTCCTGTCTCTCTGGCACTTGCAAAAGCTCTCTCCTGCATCAGATGGTCAGGATGGAATTTCAGGAGATTTGGATACTCCTAGAAAAATAGTATTCTTGCGGCAGAGAAGCTGTGAGAGCCCTCTTCCTGAAGGGATGCTGGGGTGGAGGCAGACACCCCAGGGACAGAGGGCAGAGGCAAGTGCCCAAGGAGCCCTTTCCCAAGATCAACCCTTGTTGCCCACTTCCTCCTTCCCACCAGCCCACCTGCTGCTGCACTAGCCAAGACCCTTCACTCATTTCAACAGCTCTTACCTGCCTGCTCCGGGAGGTCTTGACCAGCTAACGACACGGAGGAGCTCGCACATCTTACTGATTCATTTGTTTTAAACCCTGCTGGAAGGGTTGGAGGTTGATGGGGCAGCTCTTGGCAATGGCAGCCCCTGGCCCCCAGCACCTGGCCCCCTGTGCCCACAGCCCACCCGGGTCCCCGCTGGGTTTCACGCCCGTTAGGTGGCAGATTGGGTAAACTTCCATATTTTATTGTTTTTTTGTCTAATACCCTGTTAACATTTAAAAATAGAGCTGTTACTAAGCAATGGCAGGAAGCAGAAAGCAAAGCCTACAGAGGATCAGTTCTGTGAACAGGTATTTTTCCCCAGCCCAAGTATTGTAAACATTGTGGGTTGACAAATTGTGAATCAGAGCCCTCCCCCCTCTCCATTATCCCCAGGAGTGGAGGCAGCAGCAGCCAGAGCTGTTTATTTGAACACCTTGGTTTGCAGGTCAGCTTTTCAAGCCTTTCCACACATTTTATCATCTTGGGGAAAAAAAAAAAAAAAGAAGACAAAGTGGGAGAATATGGCCATGTAGTGATGTAACCATGAGGGGCAAGAGCTGGGAGAATCGCCCATGGTCCTCAGGTTTGAAAGCAGAGAACAGCTACAAGCAGCCACCTCTGGGCCCACCATCTCCTGTCCCCAGCATGTCTGTGTGTCCTGGCAGCCCCAGTGTGCCCACACCACAGCCATGCCCACACTGCTGCTCCAATGCCTGTTTAACCATCCAACAGGGCTGTATCACTTCTCTGAAACAGTTACCCCAGGACTTCTCCTCACAATAAGCTATCCACCTATTACAAGTGCTATTGAATGCAACATGAACTGCTGTAACAACTGCTTCCAAATGAGCACATGAGCTCCAGCAGTAAGGATGAACCAGGAGCAGAGTGTCTGTCCTGGGCTGGGACTCGAAAGCCATTGCCCATGGACAGCTGCTGGAAGGATCCCAGCCGCTGCCAGAAGCTGCAGCTCCTCCTGGCAGTGTTCCCATGCTGGAATTGGGTTTGTGCTTTTACAGCCATTTGGAGGCACAAGTTTTTCTATCCAGCTTTTTCAGCTCTCATACCTAGTTACTGCCCTTTGATGTAAATCTATCAGTACCTGCACCCAAATTGGATGCAACATTCCCCAGTTTTATTGAAAGTGGAATGGCAGATTAAACAAACTAATGACCCATCATCACTATGCCAGGAGCTTTCATCCCATTTCAACAACATCTTCATGGCACTGAACCACAGATGGCCTGAAGGTCACCAGCATCCTGGCTGTATCAGCCATAGTGTGGCCAGCAGGACCAGGACAGGGACTGTCCCTCTGTGCTGGGCACCAGTGAAGCTGCACCTCAAATCCTGGGGTCACTTCTGGGCCCCTGAGGACAAGAAGGACATTGAGGGGCTAGAAAAGACCTTTAAGATCATTGAGTCCAACAATTTAACCAAACTTTACTCAGTCCAGTGCTAACCCATGTCCCTCAGCACCACTTCTACACAGCTTTTAAATCCTTCCAATGATGTTGAGTCCACCATGACCCTGGGCAGTCTGTGTCAGGCTCAAGGGGGAAATACTGACAGGATGGGGCAGGACTTGATTTACTCACATGCTGAACAAAGCATGAAAAGCTTGGTGAGATGTCCCGGTTTCAACAGATAATTTACAGTTATTTTACTTCTTACATTGGGGAAAAAATCATAAGAAACATTATTGCATACACTAATTGCTTTGGGTAAGTGTCAAAGCTGCACAATGCAATGCTGTGTTTTCATATATTACAGACATTAATTGCCAGGAAACAGCATGACATGACTAATTCACTTTTTTATCTTTTCTTTTAAAAAAAAAATAAAAAGAAGAAATCAATATTAAGTATTTTGACTACGAGGGGCTGAAGCAGCACAACCAAGCAGAAGTCAATATTCCCCTGCTGAGTTGCACTGGTTAAGGACTCAGGCTCAGCAATTGCATCATTGTTATCAAAAGCTGTTATTGGCTCTGTGAATCCTGCTACTGTCGGGTTACAGCACAGGAATTAATGCCATAATAACAGCCAGAGCCCAGGATCACAGCTGGAGCCACCATGCCTTGGCTTCTCCTTTGCTTCTCCTTTGCTTCTCTTTGCCTTTCAACAACTAAATGGTTGACACTGGGAAGTGAGTGTTCAGTGAAATGCAGGAGAGGAGCTGGACTGTGGTGACAGCAACTAAGGCAAAACACAAGCACTCACGTACTTTGTTCTTCCTCAGGACCTTCAGGTTCCCCTAATTCTCCTACTTCTCTTGGTAATGCATTAAAATGAAGCTGCTGTGCTGGGATGGTGACCTGGTCACTCTGGGAATTTAATAACATGTTTCAAGTGTCACTGGGAATTTCTAAACACCTCAATTAAAAACTGATGGAGAGAAAAGCAGCCCTTGCCTTCAAAGCCTGAGGCTTAGGATGTTCAGCCTCACCAGTCCCTGGGTCAGGGCCATGGGGAAGCCCACAGGAGTGGAGTTGGCTTGAATAAACCCCAGCAATGTTTCTCTGCTACGGTAGAAGTTTGCGTGTTTGTTACAAGAAAAGCAGCCACTTGGGTACACAGCGTATTAATATTAAAATAAAGCATCTCATTGCATCAGAGCTCCTGCCAACACTGGATATTTAACAAGTTCAGCAAGTTTGTTGATGATACCAAAGTGGGAGGATTGGCTGATTCTCCAGGAGGCTGTGCAGCCATTCAGTGAGCTTTGGACAGAGTGGAGAGCTGGGCAAAGAGGAACCTAATGAGGTTCAACAAGAGTAAGTGTAGAGTCCTGCACCTGGGAAGCAATAACAGCGTGCACCAGTACAGGTAAGGAGCTGACCTGCTAGCAAGCAGCTCCATGGAGAAGGACCTTGGAGTCCAGGTGGACAACAAGTTATCCATGGGACAGCAATGTGCCCTTGTGGCCAAGAAAGCAAATGGTATCCTGGGGTGCATTAAGAAGAGTGTGTTCAGCAGGTCCAGGGAGGTTCTCTTCCTCTAACTCTGCCCTAGTGAGACCCCACCTGGAGTATTGTGTCTAATTCTGGGCTCATTTTTAGAAGCCATAAACTACTGCACTTCAAACTGACCCACCAGTGTGTGCAACAGCCCCCCTGTCTCCCCCCACTGCCCCCTGGCACCAGGAGGTGGGCAGCTCCTCATGAGAAAGCCCCAGGTCTGCAGCAGGAAGCATTTTTCCAGACACCACAAACACTTCAATTTCCTGGGAAGTGGCTGGGTTTAAGTCACTGAAGTACTTTTGGAAACTCGTGGCTATAAAGAGGAGCATCAGCTAACAAAGGGATGTCAGCTGAGAATGGATTTTAGAGAATATTAAATTGGCATCAAAAGGTGCTGAGACGTGAGGGATTCCCACTCCACAAGCAAAGGGGAATAGCCAGTTCTGCCTGAGGGCAGAGTTGCTCTCCCTGTGCTCATTTCCCCTCCTTACTCATTTTTCTTTTCTATAACCATTATTTGCTAGTCAGATGGTGAAGGACAGTCAGATAACTGTACAGAACAGGGCATATCTGGGGATGATCTTGTCCGTTGTCAACCTCTCTCACAACGATTAGGAGGGAGGTTTGGATGCAGAGTGAGTTACATCTGCAGCCGGAGAACAAAAATCATACTGTGGGTGGACTTGTCTTTCCATGGTGATGAGAGGGTCCTTGTTCTTCAGGAAAGAGTGTTTCATGGGTCCTTGCTCAAACTCAATTGCACATTTTCTTCTGCCTTAATTTTCTGCTACTGATTAAGCTGAACATTGCCTAAAAGCCTGAAATAGCAGAGAGATCTCACACTTCCCAGTATCTGCTGCATCTTCCCAACACAGCACTGAGAGCAGCAATTTTAGGAGTTTTAGATCTTACAGGAAGAAGGCTGCAATTGTCAATTATTTTTTTCTATTTTGTATTTGCTTTTCTCCTACAGACGGTTTCTCCCTACAACTCCCCACATCAGATTTCCCAAGAGGATCAGATTTTAATTCTTAATCAGAAGTGACCCAGACAACTTTCCATTGCTTCCCTCATTGCTCCTGCTGTGCTGGAGTTTCCCAAAGTTTGAGGTATTTTCCAAAACTTAAAAGTGCTAAACTTCTGAAATAGTAGCTGGTGAAACAAAAAATCAGAAGTGGCTTTTCTCATCTTTGACTTGTGTTTGGATTTTTTTGGAAGCTGGGAAGGGACTCACCTCCCCAGATTTTACCATCTAGAAGACAAATATCTAATAGAGGAGAGAAACATCAACAGAGGAGTGAACATCCCCAGGGAATTCACCTTGACTCAGAGAAAAGGTCTGTCATCACCATCATCAAATGGTTTGGGATGGAAGGGATCTCAAAGATCACCTAGATTCAACTCCCTGCATGGGCAGGGACACCTCCTACAAGACCAGGTTGCTCAGAGCCCCGTCTAACTTGTTCCTGAATATTTCCAGGGATGGGGCAGCCACAACTTCTGTGGGCAACCAGTGTCTCACCACTCTTATAGCATTTCCTCCTAATGTCTAATCAAAATCTGGGTCAGTCTGGGTGGCTTGGACAACCTACATGGTTTGGGCTACCTTCCTGGGTTGGGCAACCTTCCTGGTTTGGGCAATCTGCCTGGTTTCAAGAGCTGTGCTGAGTGGAGGTGAAGCTCCTCCCTGGCCATTCCCGGGCTCCTCTGATAGCCCTGAATATAGAACTTGGCTCTTGATGCTTTGGTGCAATGGCTGTTTTATAAGACTTTCATGGGTCTCAGAATCTCTCTGAGAAGCCAAGAGCAGCATCGGTAGAGATGTAGAAAAAATGAAGCTAGAAATTGGAAAAATACCTGTACTTTCAGTAGATATTTGAGAACTGGGTTTTAAATCCTTGTCAGCTGCAGGAGCTCTCCCAAAGCCTGTATTGATTTATGGCAGGTCAGGTTTTGCACTTTGTCTTTATGACAAGACTTAGGATAAAGTCTCCCCTCACTACAATCACTATCACAGCCAGAGTTAAAATAAGGGAGAAATAGCATCAAATACAATAAATGACATTTTCAATTAGCCAAGGCTTTGCAGAGGAAGGAAGCAGCTTAGAACTGACAGGTCTGCTGGAGAAAATGGGGGGGAAAGTGTGGCTCATGGTAATAAAAATGGTAAGATGCAGCTGGAGCAGCCCAGGTTTTAAAAAGTTATACATTAAATTATCAAAAGGAATGATAGATTTGTCCATACTTTGTGCTCTTTTGTGTCAAAATAATCATGCACAGCAGCAGAAAAGCAGCTTCTTTCCCTGACACCTTTGGCTTCCTATAGTGAACCAGCCCCAGCTTTGGTGCAGCTCAGCTGATCCTAATAGCTGGTTGGAAGGGAATAACACCCCGGTCTCTTTTCATGTGCAGCAGCAGGATTTCTGGCACTCAGTTAAACTGAGGAATTCAGATTGGCCACTGTAATTGGGCAACTCCAGGGGCTGGATGAGCAAGGCTATATGCCAGCTAAATGCAATCCCTTCACTGTTCTGAACCAGTGTATGACTTGCATTAAGTTGCTAAATTATTAAATATAGTAACACTGAGCCAGTTAGTGCAGGTAAAGGAGGAAAGAAAGACGAAGGGATGAGCAAATGATTCACTTATCAGATTCTTCATCTCCTTTTTTTGCCAACCAGACCTGGGTTGGGTTTGTTGGGGTCTTTTTGGAATCTAAAAAGTCCTTGAGTTCAGCTTATAGGCTGCAAAAGTTTGATTGGGATGACCTGAATTCATTAACACTCTAAAACCCTTCTGCTTCACTACAAACAAGTTCATGATTTGGAAAAAGGGGAAAAGACATGGAAGGGAAGTGTGGGGTGGGCTCTGTGTCAGAACCACATTGTTTCCTGAGGAACCTCTGAGAGACAAGAGGCAGAGCCATCCCCACCTGCCAGGGTGGCAAGGGGGCTTTATGGACCCCCAATCCAAGGATAAAGGGGCTGCTGCCTCCAGGGAGGGGTCGCACAGCCACCACCAGAGAAACCAAGTCCTGGTTGGAGACTGCCAGCTGTGGCCGGGGTGAAAAGCAGATTGAACAAAGTGATGTCTTGAAAGCAGACCTATTTTTTGGAAAAGTTGCACTGTGCTCTGCTGGCAGCTCCTGTTTGATGAATTTCTCTTCAAGTAGAGAACGGAGCAATAAAAGAATTCAAAGCGTCCGTTGAAGTTTGCTGCTGGATACACAATTTAGGGCACACGTGCCCACAGTGGATTCAACGTGCCCCCACAAAGCAGACCTTCTGCCTCCCAAACAGCAAAAAGCTGGCCCCAAAGTGCTGAAATCTGTCCCTGAGACCACCAAGGTCTGCTGAAGGACCACGCATCCTCCTTATTCCCAGCACCCACGAGGAGTTCACACTTGTTGGGCATTCAGGTTGTGGCTCTGAGTGCTGGATTTGGTGAGCAAGCTGAAAGGCTGTGAGCCTGGCACCAGGAGCATTCCCTGCTTTCCCAACGATGGTCCAAGGGCAGGCAGCCCCACCCTGCCCATGGGAGGGAGAGGAGGATGAGGGTGACTGTGCTGTGGTCAGGCCTGCCCCTGTGGGTTGTCAGGAGTCTCTGCTTTTCTGTGTTTATTTTTATATCTGGATTTTTGGTGTTTCCAAGGTCCTGGGCAGAGCTGCTGTTGGGTCAGGGTTGGTTTGTGGAGATGTGGTTGGAGGCCCACGTGCAGGAGGTGGGATCCCCGTGTCCCTTGGCTCTTCCCCACCCATCAAGGGTGCTGCTGAGTTTCTCTTTATGAGGCTCCCTGTTCTTTCCTCCCCTCAGCAGCGAAGGCAGCTCTCCATGATTTATAAATAACCTTTCTTGTCCAGGCTCTAGGACAGAAACAGTGAAAAACTTAAGTTAAAAATTTATTTTGTTTGAGGAAAAATGAGCAAGTGAATGTGGAAAGAGATCATCTCTTGCATTAGCAGCTCCATGTTCCCAGCCTGTCACCAGGGACGTGCTGCACATGTACCCTGGCTGGGGGGAGACGACGTGAGGAGTACAAAGAGTGTGAAGCCTCATTTTTCATCTTCTTTTACATTTACACAGTCCTTCTTACATAGTTTCATCTTGAGGCACTGCAACCTCTGTAAGCAAGGACCTGAGTCCTTTGGTGCTGCAGCAAAGCTTTTTCCATCCCTCCTCAGGAAGGAAGGAGGCTGGAGCCTGGTCCCTTGGGGTGACACCTCTATCACAAAAGCAAAATGGTGTTTTCGGGAGGGCTGGTCTGTGCTCTCCTGTGGGGCCCATCCATGAGACTCAGGGTGCACAGAGAAGGTCCTGGTGGCTCCACAGCACGTCCAAGCGCCAGGCTCTGGGTACACCCACCCATCAGGACATGTGGGTGATTTCTGAAGACCAAGCTCCTGCCAGGAGGTCGCAGGTGTAAAGCTGCCTCTCTCTGCAGCAGATTGTGCTCTCACTGCCAACAGCTTTTAGTTTGATGGCACCAACTCTATCTGCTTCCTGCCCCTCAGCTTCTCCCACGCTCTCCTGCTCTCCCACCGCAGCAGGCAGGGCTCTGTGTAGAGCACAACCTTCACTGCACTCAGGTAGTCATCATTGCTATGGCTTTCCCCAAAGCAGCTCCATTTGTTGAGGCACAATGAGTACGAGCTCGTACCCCCAGGCCAGGCAGCTGCTGTGAGCCTGTCAGTGTATCTGGGGCCCTTGAGACCACAACTCTCTAGGGGGAACTGCTGGTGCAGTCAGACACATGTCTTGCTGGGAGGACTTTAGTGGTGTCTCCACAGGCAGCTGTGAGCAGATGCAAGACCTTGTGTCACCTGCAGGTGAGAAGCCACAAGTTCTGTTCCTGCAACGAGCCATTTTGAGCAGCCCTTCTCTATCCTCAGTGGAGGTGGGAGTGGTGGCAGCTCTGTGGTGCTCCTGTGAACACCCCCACATAAACACCTTCTCCTCAGGCGGGAGAAATGACGGAGGGCTGTTTGGAGAAGTGTTTCTCTAGAACCCCTCCTGATTACACTGGCTTTGGAGATCATGATTCTGGTCAGCCTTGACAAGAGAAAAGTCATATGTAGCTCCAGAACCTTTCCTGGAGATCTTCCAATTCAATTTATCCCCCTTAATTTTTTACACAAAACTCTTATTCTTCATTTCCAAACAACCAAGGTGGTCTCTCTCCTTCCTGGCCCTTACAAGGATGACTCAGAAGGTTCCCCTGTTTAGTGGGACTTCCTCCCATTTAGTGGAGAGGGGAAGGGCTGGGGATGTCATTTACCTGAACCTTAGGAATGCCTTCAACAGTTTCCCACAGCATTCTCCTGGAGACACTGGCTAAATATGGCTTAGACTGGTGTACACCTTACACCCTCACCCCCCATCCCAGCTTTGGGGGAGTGGATATGGCCCCCACTTCTGGCAGGGCCAGGAATGGGGTGTGCAGGGATCAGGCTGCCACAAGAAAACTCCTCCAGCCACCCAGAAGCAAGAGAGACTAGAAAAGCTGCCTGGGAAGGACTGTGCCACACAACATGTTTCAGTATCTCCTGCCCTCCGCTGGGAACACACGACAGATTTTGACGTGAGCCAGCATGCCAAAATCAGCAGAAGACAACACTCCAGGGACCTCTAGTCTCCCGTCACTGCAGTTATAAAGGTAAAATCAAGCAGACATGGAGCTCATGCTTGATTTAAACACAACATCAGAAGAGGAGAGCAGAGGAAAATGCTCTTAGTTTATGGCATTTAGCCACTTACCAACAGCTTTAATGCACTCCTAGATTTGCTTTGCCTTTGTGCCAGCGGTGACACGTTCCTGTTCATCCAGGATTTAGCCCTGCAGACATAACCAGGAGGTTTTTGAGGAGGTTTTGCTGCCCGCGCAGGGACTGCCCCTCCACCTCTGCCCCACGCCAGGCTGCCCATCCTTCAGGCTCCCCCCAGGGCACCCCGCAGGGATGCACCCACCAGAGCCCCAGGAGACAGGTCCCAGAGGCCGGTGTTGCCGTGTCCCTGGGGGGTGGGTTGTGTGGGGGGGCTGGGAGCAGCTCTGTGCCGCAGGCTGGGATGTGCTGGGCTGGGCTGTCCCGGTTGCTGCGGGGAACGCGGTAGCCATGGGAACGCGGCGGGTCCGGATGCTTTATTAGCGCCCCGGTCCCTCTGCTGCCGCTCCAGGAACGGCTCCTCCCTGCTCCCAGCAGCTCAGCACACTCCCTGCAAAATGTCGAGCGGGAGGATGCTATAGCCCTGCGTGCTGGGATGGACACCCAGACACAAGGGGACGGACAGACAGACACAGTGTGATGGACACACAAAGCCCAAGGTCTCCATCTGTGCACCCATGGCACCCACTGCCTGCAGCCAGCTTCACCAACACTTGGACCCTACAACCTCCCAGCCTTTGGCCAGCAGAGACACGATATCCTCATGTCCCTTGGATCTGGCCAAGAGAGGGTCCAAAGGGGACAGAAAGGACTGGCAGAGAGGAAAGACAGACAGGCACAAATCAAGGCTGGAAATGCAGCAGCCACCAGCATCCCCTAGCAGAGCCTGAGCCTCTGGGACCTGCTGCTTAATACATGCTTGGAGCTTTAATGGAGTCCAACAGCTCAAGCGTCAGTATGGAGATGGGGCAAGAGCAGGACAAGCCAGAGGAGAGGAAAGGGAGAGCACAGGGACAGGAAAACAGAGCAGTAGCTATAGAGATGTGCAGCTGGGATGCCTGAGGGGACACAGCAGCTGGTAACTTAGGTCTATGTAGAAACTCTCAAGGGAGCTGGTTTATGATTTCTGGACAGTTTCCTTCAGCATGAGATGTTCTGGAGAACTATCACTCCTAAACTCAGCCAAGCACAGGAGAGCTCTGCAATAGGATCACTTCTGAGCAGCACCCGGTGCTGCACGGACCCTTGCCCCAAAGGGAAGGGGCTTTGGTCTTCCCAGTGGCACAGAAAAGCTCTTTTATAGGATGAGTCCTTGCTAAGTCAAACAAACCTTTATGTCTCCTAATGAAAGGGCCTTTGGAGCCACCACCTGGAAAGGAGTGGGAGTGGGATGGGACAGGGCAGGCAGCTCTCCCCAGCCCTGGGGGTCACCATCCTCAGGCGATTATCACTGCAAAAGAGTTCCCTGCAAGGAAAGGAATATTTTCTTCACACCTATCTTAAATTTGGCTGCAAGTTTTAAAAGCACTAAGTGGCCCCAACAGAGCCTTAATGTGTTATTCTGATGAGCTGGCTTGGTGGGGTTCCCCTGGGACTGCCAACCAGCTGGTGAATCCTGGTGCTCCAGATTCAGAAAGCTCTGGGGGTAGGAATCATGTCCTGCGGAGAGACTCTGCTGGCTCCCAGCAGATGCGGGCACTGCCTCAAAAACCAGCTCCTCCCCTTGGCGTCGCTGACAAATGAGGGAGGTGAGCTCAGGTACGAGCTGTACAAACATACTCCTTAGAAACCCCACAGCTGGAGAGATGACAGTGTCCTTCTAAACTTGCTCTCCATGAGCTGCTGCCTCAGGAAACCAGAGGAGCTGACATCTAATCACATTTAAACCCTCAGTTTGGGGTTTTTTTCTTTAAGTCTTACTTGGTCCCCTCTGAGGCTGCCAGATGACAGCCACCACCTTCCTGGACTACAGCCAGAACTTCAAGGTTCCCAAAGAAGTCCCAAAGCAAAGGGATCCAGGACATATTTGAATGGAAGATGGGAGAGGGAACATTTCCTAACACATAGAAGTGTGAAAGATGTCTTTTTCCCTTCTTGTTTTTTACAAGGAGAGGGCAGGAGTTGTCCACCCTTGTTTGACCTGCAGATGATCTCTGTTGGTAGCTGGAGACCAGGAGGTCCGTAACAGCAGCAGCATCCTCTTCACTAGACACAACTACATTCAGTGGGCTGTGATTTGTGGTCAGGCTGTTTTTTCAGACTCTCCATTAATTTTTGCCACTGATACTGAAGGAGCTGGCAGGAAAGCAGGTCTGTTAAAATTCCTCTCAGACCATCCTCCCTGACAACCGAGGGAGAAAAGTTAGGCTGGAAAACCTCCCTGCCACTGAATCATTCACTGCCCTGCACCACAGAAGGGACTCTGCTGCAGAAGGAACAGCTTTCCTTTCAGTGAGCAGGGAGCAAGCAGAAAAAAATCAGACATCCTTTGTAATAAATACCATAAGACGAGGAGAGAAGCAGGAACTCCTGACTTGTCTCTCTGTGGGTCCCATAAAAGCTCATGACTGCACAGGTTTCCTCCTGCTTCGTAAGGTGCTCGGTGCTGGGAGAGGCCACGTGCACAGGCTTGGCTCCAAACCCCCCAGAATTAATTGCAGCACTGATTTCCTTCAACAGACCATGGATGAGGGGCATGGGAAGGTGAACGGTGGAAAGGACACGACACACAGACAACAGGGATAAAAATCTATCCCTGCCCTTGGAGTTGTGATTCTGCTCAGAGGCAGGGCTCTCCTATTCCATATCCCACCAGTGGGGACCAGCCCACCTTGGATGTCCTCCTTGTGTTCTGCACTAGCTGCCTTGCAGGCTCTGTCTGCCCCAGCTGGGCTGCTCTTCTTGCTTAGATTTCATTTTTCTTGTTCTTATTATTGCTCTTTCACTGTAAGCACCGTTTTCAGTTTCTTACAGCTTCCCAAGGCAATTATTTTGGGGGCTGGAATATTTCACATTTGCAGAGTTGAATATATGAAAGGTTTTCTTCATTTCAGCTGGTTTTGTTGTGTATGAACATTTAAAGGAAAGCCATGGATTGGCAAACAAACATATATAAGGAAGGTTTTGGAGAGGTTTTTAATGCTAAATTATATTTACTAATTTTACTTTACAGCCTATCTGGTTTCACAATTACGAGTTCAAAAGGGTGCTGAGGAAGCAAAAAGCCTCAGGAAAGGAGCAGTGGAAAGTCACAATCTCTTTGTTTCTTGCTACAATGAAGGCAGGAGGAAGGCCCACGGATCATGGTCCAGGGTTCCAGGAGTGACAATGTTCACCAGGGCTGCTCTGCAACCCAAAGCCACCAAGGGACAGGAACAGGAAGATGTGCCTGGCATGTAGCCCCATGACAATGTCGACAGCTCTGTGTCAACCAGTTCTCTCATGCTGGCCTAAAAAATGTGCACTTGAAATTATTCGGGGTATTGAACAAGATTTTGCTTCCTTCTCACACTTAGTCACAAAATTCTGTGATCAATGTTAAAGTTATAAACCCAGGCACGTTTCTGCCCTGTGCAAAGCAGCAAGGCTTGGACCTGATCTGCATGGGGGATGTGGCTCCTCAGGGGGACCTGCCACACGGTGCAGGATGCATTGCTTTGGTTGCCATGGTAAGAACTCCTTTTTTTAATTCAGTTGCAGAGTAAGATGTTTCTAAACCCCACATTAATTGCTGCCATGAATTCAAGGCACTGAGCTGTCCTCTCAAGGTGGAGCTGCTCTGCCTGCCAGCCCCTGGGCTTGCGGGAGAGGAGACAGAAGCCAGGAAGGTTTGCTTCCAATGCAGGGAGAGTTTGCTTGGATCCCTGGCAAAGTTCAAGGCTCCTTCCCACAAAGCATGTGGTGGCAGGTGTACCTGGCTGTGCAGGAGTGAAGTCAGACTTGTAATTCATGCACCAGATGGGTGGTAACCAGCTTATATATCTATATCTATATCTATATCTATATCTATATCTATATCTATATCTATATCTATATATTCATTCTTCATTTTCACTGTTTCCCAGCTAGAAATAAAAAAGTTACCTGCTCTACAGTACTGATGCACTAGCAACTGTTGAATAACACTATAAATCATGATTGATTATTCATTGAGTGGTTGTGCACTTGAAAAAAATAATGGCCTGGGACTGTCTGGGTGGTGGTGGAGTTGGATTTCCAGTGTGTTAGGTGCCAATTAATTGGAAGATGCTCTCACAGCAGAAAAGCAGGGACTGTGTCGCATTAATTTTTGATGGGGGAAAATTCCACAGATCAATTCAACATTAATATTAAACTTGCTGTGAATAAACATTTCATTAAAATGAAACTTGATTTTTCATGTTAGCACATCTATTTGCTTTTCTGCTAGTCTATGGTAATAAAAATATGGAAATTCATTCATCAGTGAATGGTGGTGTAGTAGGGACTTGCCGTGGAGCTTCTTGTCCCTCATGCTGGTCCAGCTCCTGGAAATACGTTCTTAGTCCTGTTCTGTGTCCTTGGCAATGCCCAAGGTCTGGCAGGTTTGCCACAATGGAAAATGCTGTGGTAAGTTCTCTGTGCTGGATGCACAGGTGTATTTGCAGAATGAAAACCGGATTGTTAGAGGTCACTGGCAGCTAGCATGCCAGCTTCTGTGCTGGTAGTGGGCACTGCTCTGTGGAAAGATGCTGGCTTGTGTCACCACAGGGTGGGCAGCAGGAGCAGGGCAGGGATCGTGCCCCCGTGCTGGGCACTGCTGAGGCTGCACCTCGAGTCCTGGGGGCAGGGCAGGGCCCCTCAGGACAAGCAGGACATGGAGGGGCTGGAGCGTGTCCAGAGAAGGGCAAGGGAGCTGGGGAAGGGGCTGGAGCACAAGTCCTAGAGGAGCAGCTGAGGGAGCTGGGGGTGTCCAGCCTGGAGACCAGGAGGTGAGGGGAGACCTGCTGGCTCTGCAGCTGCCTGAGAGGAGGTTGGAGCCAGGGGGGTCGGGCTCTGCTCCCCAGGAACAAGCCCTGGGACAAGAGGAAATGGCCTCAAGTTGTGCCAGAGGAGGTTGAGATTAGATCTTGAGAACAATTTATTCCCTGAGGCTGCCCAGGGCAGTGGTGGATTCCACATTCCTGCAGGGATCTCCAAGCCCTGTAGATGTGGTGCTGAGGGACACGGGGCAGTGGTGGCCTTGGTAGGGCTGGGGGAACAGTTGGACTGGATGGTCTTAAAGGTGTTTTCAACCAAAATGATTCTACAGTTCTATGTTTGCTCAGCTGCAAAGGTGTGCTGAGTCAGCCTCAGGTAGTGCTTGTCCCATATCCCAGAGCAGCTAGAGGTGGGCAGAAGAAAAGCTGGAGGTCCCACCTGGGGCAGGAAGGCTGCTGGACACATGTAGCTCATCCCTGGGCTCCCTGCCACCCTCCAAAAATCCTTCAGGTTTCCAAAGGCAGCATCTACATGGCAGTAACTCTGCTGGGCAGGGCCAGCAGGCAGTGGGTGCTTGTTCCTGGGCTTCAGCTCATACACGTTTTGATGGGAAACTTTTCTGGGAGAAAGGGAAGCAGCAGAAGATGGCACATTTGGGTTTGACCCCTCAAAGCTCACAGAGATATTTTAGGCATAAACGACACACAGGAAACATTCCTGTGGAAACCCACTGCACTCTTCATAAAAGGAGAAATTTAATCTCAGCTTTACAACATCAAAGCTTCAGCCTCATGTTTTCACCTCTAGTTTCTGTACAAATGTAGGAGCTGTTTTCCTCCACATGTTTTCAGCTTAATTTAACTTTTATTGAATTGAGGAAGGAACTGGGCTCATTCCCTCTAATAGTGAACATAGATCATGAAATGAGTTGCAAGGGAGTTTCCAAATGGAGAGAGGAATGTATATATATATATATATACACACACACATACACATCCTCCAAAAATTAAAGTTTTGTGGTTTCCACAGTTTTAAAAATAAAGCCTGGAAAATAGATTTAGTGTTTCAAAAAGGGGGGAAAACCAGAATATGTCAGTAAAAATTCTCTCGATAAAGGGTGGACTAAAGGGTGAGATTTTGTATTTTAGCAGCAACTGCATCCAAGGCATGGGGAGCACTGCTGGGTTTCCAGCTGCTGGGGGAGGCAGGAAGAGCTGAGCTGCAAGCAGAGGGGGGGCTGCAGGACCCTTCCCTCTGGGGGTCCTCTCCTCCTTCCTATTCACCTCCCAGGGGTCCATTATTCTCCCTTGAGCTACCCAGACAGACACTGCATTTTGCTGATTCATATTTCACAATGATCCTGTCTGAGGATTTCCTCACCTTGCCAGTGGTATCTTCATTATTTCCAGCTCATCTTCCACTAGAAATCGTGCAATTTTGCTATTATAGGCAATTTTGTGGGGGTAGCAAGAGCCTACAAGGCACTCTGAAAGCTTTGCAATTTGAGGGTAGCATATTCCTTATGCCTTATAAAAATCTAGATAACGATGTCTTGTGTAGCTTTCTGCATTTTAGCTGGTTTTAGACCATTTCACTGAATTTTTGGGGATATTTTTGCTGCTTCTCTTCAGAAGCACAGAGGTGTGGGGCCACGGGAGGCTGGGGGCTCTGTGAATGGCTCACGCCTGCTTTCCTGGGTGTTTTATTATTTGATGTGTTGACCTACTTTGAAAAACTTCCACACATCAAAAAGTTCAGCCAAAGCACCTGAAATATCCTGCAGTCTCTCCATCCCTTTGCTCACCCCTTGCCTGCAGCAGAGACTGCAGCAACACCCCCAGTTCAGCCCCAGGGGGTCAGTGACACCGTGGCCTTTGCTCTCTTGCTTCATCCACATCTTTCCATACCTGTACATAGCTCTATAAAGGTATTTTTTTTTACCTCTACAGTCTTCTATTTCTGTCCATAACATCATGTTTTGATCCAGGTCCCCAGCCCCTGCCAGTGCTGCTCTTCTTTCAAAGGACAGATTTTGTTCACTGTCTCATCTTGATATTTGTGAATAAAACCATAGGTGCTAATTTTGAATGCCTGACATTATCTTTGTGTTAATTTTGCACATTTACTGGAAGCAACTTCCTGTAGCCCAGTATGAAGGGCAAGGGGGGGGTTTCCCCATGTCAAGGTGGGCCTAAGCTGCAAGCATTCTGGCTGGAATGCAGAGGGAGGGATACTGGGATACAGAAGCAGGGATGCTGGGATGACTCCCTTGCTCAGTGCCTGGCCTCGGCCATGCTGGCAGGAGGGGCTGTCTAGGAGACACCAATAACTCCCAGTTTTGTCCAGCTTCAGATCATCAGCCCATTGATGCTGCTCCCCTTGCTTTAAAGTTTCTTTGTTTGTTATTGGAGGGGGGGGGGAGTTGTGTGTGTGTGTGTTAAACATCAGTCCAATCCTCCGTGCCTGCTCAAGCCAGTACTTTAGGCTATTTCTGGCTTCACACACAATATTACTCCTCATCTGTACTGCACTGACTCCTCCCACCCCATGGACTGTCTCCTTTATGGGCTCCAGACCAGCACTTGGGTGTCTCACCCATCATCATGATTTAGACAAATCTCAGCTGGTTAATGATCCATCTCTGCACTCCTGACACCCTGCTGCTTGTCTGCCCTGCCTCAGTGAGGGAGGGCAAGCAGGACCTCTGCTAGCTTATTATCTAGTCTTTTTCTATGCTAACAGTATTTCCCCTTCATTCCCTCCTCCCCGCTCCTGGCCTTCCCATTTATCATTTCTGGTCAGTCTTCATCTGCAGCAACTTTCTGATTATGTATCAGCATCTCCTGCCCTCTTCTGCAATGCTCTTTATTGCTTATTTTGGAGAAGTTTAATGGTGGCAGCACTTCTCTCTAATTTTCTTATCATTATGCAGAACAGCATATGCAGTTCATCTGAGAAATGCCAAGGAAACAACTGGACACTAACTGCATCTTTCTGCTCGTGCTCCTGATGATACTGATTTTCAGGACACCCCTAAAAAGCCACCAAATGTCCAGCAGTGAAAGAAGTTGGGACTGGAGCTGAGTGGTGGCACTGGCACCCAGCTGCACCGCAGGCCACGCGGGGCTGCCTGCTCCTGGTGACCCCATCACACAATTGTCAGAGTTGGAAGGGACCACTCGAAACCATCCAGGCCAGCTCCCCTGCTAAAGCAGCATCTGGACTCCATCCCCACATGCCTCAGCATTCTCCAAGTGGCAGCACTGGTTGGAGTCACTCACTAAAGCATGTCCTGAAGTGCCTCATCTACATGGGTTTTTAATACTTCCAGGGATGGTGACTCCATTACCTCCCTGGGCAGCCCATTCCTCTCTGCCTGACCACTCCTTCAGTAAATAAATTCTTTCTAATATCTAGCCTGAACCTCCCCTGGTGCAACTTCAGGCCATTCCCTCTGGTCCTGTCATTATTCGTTTGAGAGAAGAGGCCACCACCCACCTCCCTACAACCTCCTTTCAGGTAGCTGTAGAGACCAATGAGGTCTCCCCTCAGCCTCCTCTTCTCCAGACTAAACAATTCCAGTTCCCTCAGCCTCATCCTTACAGGACTTGTTCTCTAGACCCTTCATCAGTTTGGTTGCCCTTCTCTGAACTCACTCCAGCCCCCCAATATCTTTCTTGTAGTGAGGAGCTGAACACAGGACTCGAGGTGCTATGCTGAGCACAGGGGCATGATCACCTCCCTGCTCCTGCTGGCCACGTAATTCCTGATGCAGGCCAGGATGCTGTTGGTCTTCTTGGCCACCTGGGCACACTGCTGGCTCTTGTTCACGCCATGTACAGCCCTCCTGCCCACCTACTTTTGGAGATGCTCCTTGGTACCTTCAGCCTCCCTGCTCACCCATGGCCAAACCCTGTGAACAGGGAGCTTGGCCCAGCCTCACCCACCCTGCAGCACCTGAGCAGGGCAGGGAGAAGGGGGAGAAGGCAGCACTCTGTAAAAAAAGCATCCATGGAGAAAGAAGGCACATTTGCTTATCTGAAAGATAAGGAGGCTTTTTGCCATTGAAAATTCTTATCAGAACAGGGCTTGTTGTGCAGGAGCACACAACTGCCTTTCACACCCAGGATAAACACAGTGTTAAATGGGATGCTATGACCTACATTTTATGTATATTATGTCTCTTATGTTGATAATGAGCAGAGAAACCTTGATATATTATCACTTACTAGGCAATATTTTTTCCCCTGCTTTCCCTCCTTAGGATGTTATATAGCATTTCTGGAACAAGATTTATTTTCTTTAATTTATGTGAAATATTGTACCTTCTGCAAATATTACCATTTTATAAACTACCAAGGAACATTCTTTGATAGGAATCGTTCCCTTTTTAGGCTGGAAGTGCTCATGAATTTGCAGACAAAAATACAGATTGCAAAAATAACCACGGCAACCACTTTGTCCTTCTCCGTGTTATTTCTCTTCTAGCCTTAGGTGGCCCCAGGAGCTAATGGTGCTGGGCCCTGGGCAAGCCCTGAGCTGCAGCACAGGTGGCCATGGAAGGCTGGAAAAATCGGGACGTCTGCTCCAAAACCCTTCTGCTTTCTGCTGGGCTGCCCATTATTTTTCACCCAAGGGCCAGGGAGCAGACACGTGAGCATCTCTGTCCTTGTGCTAAGGTGGAGGCAGCGAGGGCTGGTGTCCTCCCAGCACAGGCCATTCTATGGGCAGGGCTCCCACTGCCTCTCCAGCCATTGCCACCCATGGTCCCCCATCCCCACACAGCCTGACACAGCACAGCCACTCCCCAGCCTCACCCCAGGACTCCTTAGTCAGGACTTAGCCAAGATTACTGATGTATTTTGATTGATACTGTGCTCCTTGGCTCTTTCCAGCACTTGAAGAGTTGCCCTTTGTGCCCAGATGAACCTGCTTGAGGCTGAGATCTGAGCAGTGCCCCAGATGTCTGTGCCCATCCGCTTGCTCTGGTTTGACCAGCTTCTCACAGCACGTGGTTCTGTCTGATGCAGCTCCCCATCCCTTGGTCATCTCCAAAGCACTGTGTGCCTTCCAAAACTCCACAGCTCCCACTGTCTCGCACATGTAGATGCCATCAAGTGTCCCCCGTGTTGCTGTCACAACATGTCCTCCTACCTGAGGCTCCATCAGTCCTTTGGGATGGCAGAGATGCTCTCAGCTGGGATTGCTATGGGTTCATTTTCCTTTCAGACCCTGATACCCCACTGGAGTGTGATACTGCTCAAATTCCTCCAGTACCATAGCACAGGCTTTTTCCTCCTGTTCCTGCTCAAGCACTTAGCTTTGGCCTGCTTTCACTGGAAGCTTTTTCTTCATCTCCTGACCCTGTAGGAGACCCTGGAGGGTCCCAGCAGCCCAAGCTGCAGCCCTCATCCTCTCAGGGTTCTGCAATATCTCCTCCAAATCACCTTTCCCCAAGATATCAGACACTCACAGGACAAGTCCCAGGGTCAGAGGATGGAAGTGAGTTTGTGCAGTGCAGATGTCTATCCCTCTCCTTTCCCACCATGTCTAATGTTGAGGGGTGTGCCATTATACCAGCACTGCCCCAGACATCAGCTCCTCTCTCATTTCCAGATAGACTAAACCTAACAGCTCAGCATGAGAATGTGATTGTCCTCATGAAATGCTCCTTTCTCTGCTAACCCCCGGTCAGAGTCCCACAGATGTTCTCAGTGGAGAATTTTAAAATCTGCCATGTTACTGAAACACCAGCTGCACTAAAACAAAGGAATATATCCCTTGGAGAGAAGTTCCTATGTCTGGTGGAGCCCAGTGCTTCAGGCACTTTCTGTTCAAAATATTCAGTCTATGAAGAGTCTTTGCATTTGAATTAGAAACAACCCTAATCTGACCATGCTTCTTCTTTCTCTTTTTCACTCCGCTCTTGATGAGGGAACAGGGGAATATTTTTCAATGGATAAAACAGTATTCACACGCTGGAATTATGGTATCTTTTTTCCCAGAAGATTGATTATAAGAGCTCCATTATTCTCCCCACCACACCTATGCCTGCTCAGATGAATGTTAATTAATGCGCCAGGTTACGTAAAGCGAGCAGTACATTTTAGAACAGCACCTTAGTGATTACATTCATTTCTGTGACAAATGGAAAAGAGAAAATACTTTGAAGAGCCAGAGCCCAGCATAAGTAGGCAATTTGCAGGAGCAGAATTTGGAAGTCCCTCCTGAAATGCCAGTGATTGCTACCCC
Source organism: Apus apus (assembly GCF_020740795.1). Lineage (NCBI taxonomy): Eukaryota > Metazoa > Chordata > Aves > Apodiformes > Apodidae > Apus > Apus apus. The sequence continues at coordinate 30,717,469 of NC_067288.1, read as the reverse complement.
ATCTCTAGCTCTCAGAAATGGCCCCACTGTGAGATAGCACATCACCTTCCACACTGGAAAGAAGAGTTTATGAACACTAAGCCTCTTCAGTGCCTGGAAAGATCCAACAAGCCAGAGCAGAGAACAGCCAGGCTGTGACATGTAACCAAGCCCCACAGTCACCTGGGGAGTGCAGGATCAGTGCAGGGCTGGTAAGGTGGATGTGGACTTCAAGGACAATAAAAGTAACCTGGAAGCAGAGGGATGGCTGACTGCTGGGGGATCACTAATGAAGCTCCTCAAAGCCCTCAGGAGGTCTGCTCCCTTCTTCCCCTGCCCTCTTGCAACCAGCCTGCTCTCTAAATATGCAAGTTTGTGGGTTTTTTCCTCAATTACAATTAAGTATTCTCTTTTTAAGAGAGAAACAATTTATTTAAATTTACAAAGAATTATTATAATTTCTTTAAAGCCTTTTCAAGTCTCACATCTGTAATTATTTATGGCCTGCTTAACCAACTCTTTACTCCTCTGGGGTGTGGTGTGCTCTGGTTTGAGGACACTCAGCTGGCTCAACACAATCAGACCCTTTGCTTATTATCTACCCAAACTGAACAAGACTGTAGCGCAGGTGCAGGGCTGACTGAAATGTTTGGGGGTTGTTGTTGGGTGGTTTTTTTCCTTTACGAAAGGGTGTTTGAGCCGAGGTGGGGCTGGGCACCCCCTGCAGCCCCTCTCTCCCACAGCTCTCCAGCCAGACTCCCTTTCTTCTATTACAGCAAGGCAGGACCTGTTGCAGAAAGCTCATCAACCTCAGATGCTTCAAATGAGTCTGAAGTGATGCAAGAAAAATGTTCAGTGTTTACTAAAACTTCCCAGTTCTTGTCTCTTCTTTTCCTTGAATGCCTTCAGCATCTATGACAAGTATTTCTTCAAGCCTCTTCTCAATCACGAGCTTAATCCAAGAGCAAGAGATGAAAAAGAGATTTGGGTCAAGCCCTGCAAGTATTATGCTTATTCAGTCAGAGCACAGGAACCAGCATTGTGACACAGTTCAGCTAATTTTTCCCTAACCAAAGCAGGGAAGATTTTCTGAAAATTAAGAATCAGATCTATAAACTATAGACAATCAATCCATAAAATAAACCTGAGATGCAAAGCCTCAGTCAGATTAACTGAACAAATTCAAACAGCAAACACAGCTAAACTAATCTTTTCCATTTTACAGCCAAGCCTCAAGTACAACAAGAAACTACATATTCTGCATAAATTATTGGTTGTGAATTATTCACTCCCTTTCATCTTGGATCCTTTCCAGGGATTCGATTTAATTCTCGTTGACATCAAAGAGAGCCTTTCCTTCTTCCACAAGAGCCAGCTCCAGCCTCCCTCCATACCAGGGGGCTGTGAAGAGCAGTGCTCACAGTTGGGCCAGGGAAGGTGGATCTGGAGCCTGGCAGGGTCAGCAGGTCTGGTGGGAGGGGAGCCCTGCACATCACTGCTCTTTGTCTCCAGGTTTCCTGAAAAGAAAATCCATTCTGATTATACCACCCCTACCAGGCTGGAGAGATTTTTCACTGCCTTCCAGGGAAATTGCAGGGTTTAGGTAGAAGCATTCCTTTTTTAATCACTCACTGTTATATTGCCTGTGCTGCCTGTATACTCTGAAACTTAGATGTATTGATTCTTTTCCTACCCTTTGCAGAGGGAGCCTTGAAGGACTTGCTGATCTCTTCATGCTGGATATTTCCTCCCAGCAGGGATGATGCTCTGTGCACTAGTTAAAAGCACCAAAGCCAGACCCAAAGATTTCTTTATCATCCCATTTCTAGGCCATGCTTTGAGCATTGCTGCTAGGCTCTGCTCTGGGGATCTCAGACATGCTGGTGAAGCCTGAAGGAACAATGGACCAGCCTGGTGGAGGGACTCACTCCTGCAGCCTGAGGCACCTGCCTGATTCTCCTACACCCAGCAAACACAACACCACCAAATCCAGAAGCTGTTCCTCCTTTTTACTTATCTCTTGCTCTGACATACCTCCTCCTTTTTCATGGGAAATCAGAGACCTGGCCTTGGATAAACACAACCAGGGAGCTCCAGCATTTAATTGGGGTTTATGGAACCCATCTGAGATTCTCACCCCGGCAGGACTCAGGGTGAGATCTTCTGGCCCCCACTGCAGCCTCAGCCTCTTCTACCCAATTTCAGAATGTAATTCCCCATGGACACAGACAGCTCTTGGTTGGGGAAATGCACACACACACACACACTTGGGCATCTGGATATTTAAAAGGTCAGAAAACTCTGAGTCTCGAGGTTTCCTGTAACCTCCTGCCTCACCTCTGCTCTGTGATGTGCTGTCATTAACATGATGTCTTGTTCTTTCACCACCCTCCCCGACGAATCTGAAGCTAAACATCTGTACATGGACACGGATTCCCACACTGGCAGCACTGCTTCTGCTTGTCCACACTGCTCACAGCCAAATCCACCTCCAGAAATATCTGGGCACCTTCAGGAGCAGGTTACTCATTTCTTGGGCTTAGGAGCCAGGTGTGGGTGCACAAGCCCAGGGTGGTGGTGGGCTGCCCAGGGGGTGGTGGGCTGCCACATGCTGCACTCAGCAGTCACTGCCTCCAGAGAGCCCCCCCCAGGATTCTGGTTTGCTTATCAAGGTCTTTTTCCTGGCCAAACACAGGAACTGTTTGATGTCCAGGTGACAAAGGAATTAACTACTCCAGCACAAAGTAACCCACTTGTAGCAGCACCGTTTCTGACTGGCTCTTGGTGTCCAAAATTACCCCTGGGCAAGCAGAAAATCCTAATAGTCCAATCAGATAAATTAAAAGCAACACCTTAGAGGCTTGTGGGCAGAATCTGAGCAGTGTACATGTAATTAACCCTGAAATGAGCTGTGGGAGACACTGAACCAGCTGAGCCCCAGCGCCTCAGCAGTTACACTGTGAGCATTTTCTGCTGCCAGGCATTGTGCCAAGGTCTCACGTCTCCTCTGAATTTCAAGTGTGAACTGAGTGTCCAAGGTGGAATTATGTTTTCTCATATTAGTTTTCTCAGCCCACCACTGCAGCACCCCCTGGGACCTCAGCACCCTGGGCCATGTGCTCCAGCAGCAGGAGGTAAAACATTGATGACTTTGGTGCCGCCTCCTTGCAGTTGTGGTTTTGGCTATTGCTTTTTCTGCTTTTGGCATCTTCTGCTCCCCTAGCTCTACACATGCTCTTCTGCACTGCTATTTACTGTGAAAAGGAGAATTAGAAAAAGTAAAGGAAGCAATTTTAACTTCCTAATCACTTTCCCCTGTCGTGGACATAAGGCTTAACTCTTTCGAAGACTAGTGGCCAATTTATTGGTTGACATGGGGCCACAAACCTCCATGGGTTTCAGAGAAGTTGCAGCAATTCACACCAGCTGAAAATCCACCTGGAAATCTTTGTAGCTCATTTGGTGAAAAGCAGAGGTTTCAGCAGGTGAGAACTGGCAGATGTTACAGACAAAAATTGTCATTGCTCCTTAATACCGCTGGGTTCCAACCCTGAGCTTTCTGCTGTAAGAAACCATCTGAAATAGGTGTCATTTGGAACTCCCCTGGGTGCACTCTTGGTGCTTTCTGGCCCCACAGCCAATGCTGCACCCACACTCATCCTGAGCAAACATCATCTTCACTGTAAACTGATCAGATTCCTGCTGAACTGTGTTGACAAGTAATTAACACAGAATTCTTCCACGTCCTTTTTCAAATCCACACTTCAAGGTTTGTCTTTGAACATGCTTCTCAGTAAGAGTAATAGCCAAACCTGCTCAGACAGAACACCAGTCCCTGGGATGTGTGGATGTTGATGCTATAAATAAGTAGAGTTGGCAAATATATAATGAGAGGAATGAGGGGGTTTGGGGACAGGTGCCTCTTTCATTTGTGGGACTAAAACTGCTGGAGAGAGGCCTTAGCAAACTATTGGGTGGCCTGCCAGGCTGCAGCCAGCACGAGCAATCTGAGATGTTCAAGTGCTCAGACAAAGCTGAAATTAAGAAGCAGCCTCTAACTTTGCTAAAGCTGCCATGTCAACAGCTTCTGCTTCTTTCTGGTTACACCACATAACCAGTGAAAACAAGAAGTGAAAGGCATAATTCCTGCATTCCCCAAACCTGGAATATTTAACAAGGGACAATCTCTCTGGCGAGCTCCACAACTGTCCCTCCCTGCAGAATCTGCTCCCTCTGCAGCACTTCTCTCTACTTGTTGCTGCCAAGGCAACCACTGGTCACCCAGTTTGGGGCAGTCACCTCTCCTCCCCAGGCATCATCTTACTTCCCTGGGGATTTATAGCTAGATTTTCAGTTTTCAAATGCTACTTTAGCTCTAGGAAAAAGTTCTGTGGATTTGCATTGGGAATGTGCTTGTCATGGTCTGCAGAGCACCTTGCAAGCTACTTCACACCGAACTAGAAGTTTCATTACATTTTGCTGGGCACCTAGGATCTGGAAGAGGTTTCTCTTCCAGGTGCACCATTTCTGCTCACCTGGGCAGCTCAGAAAAGCCCTGGGTGAGCAGGACCCCAGGCCAGGGGCCAATGCACAACCCAATGTGCTGCTTGCTGCTGGGTGACTCACTTCACCTTCATACGCTGCTTCAGGGAATTTTCTAGCAAGCACAAAGCTCACCTTTTTTTCCCAACTACACAAACAAACTCAACTAAGCCAAACAAAGCCCTACTTTGCTCGTGATATCTGGCTTGCAGTGAGAAACCTCCAAGACAACTGTTGTGGCTCACACCTTGCCGGGGGGCTGCGTGTGCTGTCCTTAGTTACGCTGCAGAGGCTGGGGGTGGGAAGGGGAAAGGCAGGGAAGATGCAGCTCCTGTGCCTCTGCACTTGCCTTGGTGCATGAGTCACATCAGCCTCTGCTGGGGAACGAGTCGAGTTTCCATGGCTGGCAGCTAGAAATACATGCCTTTCCAGCTGATCAACTAAACAAATGTGTGCAGCACTTACTTGGGACAGATGTAGAGTTGTGGTATTGCCCTGCAAAGCCCACTCTGGTACTCAAAGTACATCGAGAAATAACTCCAGAAACCAGAATTATGAGTTTCTATCCTCATTTCTTACTACAAAGAATTCAAACCACTTCAAAACTACCAGCAGGGAACTACAAAGATTAATGACTCACCAGCAGCAGCTCAGCGGTCAAGTTGTTTGTCTGGGAGGTGAGAGGCTGCTCAAGTCCCTCCTGAAGTGAGAGCTTCAGCATCTAGCCTGGGGAAGCACCATGTCCTTCAGCTACCAGTTCAGCCCATCCATCCAAGGTCAGTCTGACACATGCCATGAGCACCATCCCAAGATGGGCTGACCCAGAAGCTCAGACCCAACCAACGCCTGGAGCGATGGAGCTGAAGCAGCCGCTCACCTTGAGAGGCTCCCAAAGATGCTCCAAGCCCTCGATTCCTGGGCTGGGGAGTAGAGAGAACAGGGTCCCAGATGATGGCCCAGCGTGCCCCATGGTTTATTTGAAACTATGGTGTCAATGTGCACCCATTATAGAACAGACCATCTGGATTTGCAGAGCAGAACATTAAAATGTAAACATCTTGCTGTGGAGGCCTGGAAGAATTCACTAGATCTTGAAGCCTAAGGTGCATTGGCTAAGGCAGGGAGCAGAGTCTTCCTCTTGCAACCCACCAGGTCACTTTCTGGCTTTCCATAGAAGGACAAAGTTCCTTGACTCTATTTTCTCTGAGTAACAATCAATAAGTCTATTATTATCCAGCCAAGGGGAAGGCTGACACGTCAGTCTCAGAAACACTGATGTTCTTGCTTCAAAATAAGGGAACCATCAATTTAACCCCATGGAAATACTGATGTTTGGGGAAACAAACAAACAAACAAAAAGCATGTATTTACTGTCTCATTTTGTGAAAATGTAATGACTGTGAGATGATAATACCAGGCTGACCAGGGGAAGGCAGGCAGATGCTTTGCTGTGACCCACACAACAACCTCAGAAACATCCTCATACTGCCAGAAGTCAGGAATTCAGGCTGCCCTGGGGAAGGAAATGCAGTGCTGCCATGTAGTCACTGCAGCTTTTGCCTTAGTCTAATACCTTAATCTTCTTTTCTGAAGTCCAGCTTCTAATTTTTAATTGTCTCTCCATTTTTTGCCCTGATTTTCTCTGCCCTGTGGTTTTGCCATGGAGAAAGTGTCTGAGCTGTGGTTTCAGCAGTGGCAAGGCTTGGCAGGAGGGTGGCAGAGGGCAGCAGTTCTCCCAGCACTGCTGATGTGCCAGGCAAAGCACCATCACACCCTTCAGCTACGCTGTCCCTGGGCCTCTCCAGGCTCAAACTCGTTGTCCCTGGCTGCACAACTAACAGTTGGTTCTCATGTAAACCACCAGCAGGTCTCTCACATCTCCTTTCCACAGTGGCTCATGGTGCCTCAACGTTGCTCTTCAGAACTGAATCTGCAAAGAGAAAGAGCAACCTCAGCATTAGAGCAGAGCACTGGCTCCAGCCTGTTCACTGTGCTGCAGTTTGCAAGTAAAAGTACAAACCCAACTAAACAGATAAAGGGAGAAACCCAAGCAGCAGCTCTCTGGGCAGAAGCAATGGTGCCTGGTTTCCCCTGGGCTGGTCCCACACAAACTGAGCTGCAGCTCCACTGGAGCCTGGGGTGATGGGCACCCCTCTGCAGCTGCTGATTCAGAGCCCCTCAAAAAGCTCCTCTGTTCCAGCATCTCATAAAAGCAAAATAACCTCCATCTTCCTTGATACATTTGTCCAGGTAAGTTGGAGGGAAAGGAAAGGGAAAATCAGAAAGGCCCATGTACTCTGCCCCTGGATTTGTACACTCACACGAAAATTCCTGATGGCACCAGCTGTTGCAGCAAAGAGCCAGGTGGGTTCAGAGAGGCAGCTCCCACCCATGCCCCTCTGCCAGGGAAATAAGGAAACGCAGGCAGGTTGTGACTACATGGCCCTGAACCTGCTCTTGGTCCCACACAAACCAGTGGATCCACAAGGCTCTGCCACAGCTGGACTGGAGCACCCAGCACAACATGAGTGGGAGAGCAACTTCTTCACCAATTACTATGTATTAACTACCTTCCCATGGGCTTCTCAGGCTGCATGCAATTCCTTCTTTGAGCTTTATGAATGATGAAGCACCAACATGTAGACTATTTTTAGCATACAGAATATATAGTATGTTTCCATTCCTCTGTAGGGCAAATTAAGTATTTGATGACAAATTTGCCAATTAAATGGGGGCAACTAAATTGACTTCAGTGGAGTTCCACTGACTTACTCCTGGTAATTCCATTAAGCAGGCTTTAGATGACATTTATATAGACAGACTTTGCCCTTCCTCCCTCAATCTGAATAAATAAGTAATCCCAAGAAGCCAGTGGGTCATTTTGGGTGGAAAACACTGCCAGCTTCCTCTCCTGAGCAAACTTGGCACCTTATAAAGGTTGGAGGGTTGAAGAGTAGCAGTTGGGTCTACTGCTTATTTTAAACAGATTGTTTGCCTGTAGAATATCTGAACTTGGAGCTAACAGGAGAGTTGTCCTCCCAGCCAGGCTCCCTGCAGCACTTGCCCATGGCTCTGCCCACCTGTGACCCACCTCAGCCCTTTTGCTGGCAGCTGAACCGGGGACTAGGGAAATGGTGAATATTCCTGGGGAAATGGGGCAAGGGGAGATTTCACTGGGCGTGTCAAGGTCCATGTGGCTATCAGGGACCCCAAAGTCTATGAGGACTACATGGGGGTGCAGAGGTACCTGCAGCTCACCCCTGGTGCTGGCCATGGACCAAATCCTACTTTCCCCATTCCAGGGGAAGGAAGGGTGAGCAGGCACAGCAGCCCCAGGACATGTCCCCCACGGCTGGGCTGCAGGCAAGTCCAGAGGAGGGTCTGTCCCTTCCCTGGGACCTCTGTCACCTTCCCATTGGTACTTTGTGAGTTCTGCTTTACAACCTAAAGTCTGCACTGCTCCACCCTTTGACTGCAGCTGCTTTTTTTTTTGCCCCCTTTTTTTTTTTCTAGAAAACCCCAAACCAGAATAAATTGACCTTTTACTAATCTGCAGTAAGACTTTATACCTTTCATTAAGTAGAAACCAAATTATGAGGGCTTCGTTTGAAATCAACTGGAACGTATGAGACTGCAGTATAAACCATTATAGATTTATCCTAAAAATTACTTTATTCCTAAAAATTATATTGAGCTCTCCCTAAATTCAGTGATGACCTAAACACATGCATTAACTAGCTCATCCTGCTGCCTCAGGGTCTCACATGGCAAACCTAGCATAATCTCCAAAATCAGACTCTCTAGGTGGAAGCTGAACATCCTGTGAGACAAGACAGTCCAACTGGAACCTCCTTGAGATACAATACATGTTCAAGGTCAATGTAATCTCTTGTCAATTTTGCATCCTTAAGACCAAGAAGCAAATCCAAGGCCAGGCATGATGACTGCTGGCAGCCCAGTGAATGACCCATCCAGCTAGGACACTAGCTGGGGACACTGGCACCAGCTGCTGGGACTTGCTGGACCTTGCTCCCACTGCTCTGCAGTCACACTATGGGCTTCTGCCCTCCCTGTTCTAAAAAGCCACAAAGGCTTTAGTGCTCACACATGGTGTGGGAAAGGTGTCACTGCTGCAGGGAAGTATTTCTCATTAACCTTAGAGGAACTATTGCTCTAGAAAAAAAAAAAAAAACAACTAAAATCTAACTTCTTCACTCCATAAGCTAATTTTTTTTCCCAGCTGGATCGTGTCAGCTCATGGTTATGCTCTGATTGGCTTCTCTGTCTGCCAAGCCTACTCTGTCCATCCACCAAATTCCACACATCATCCTTCCTGAGCAGCAAAGCTTTCCAGAGTTTATTCCTCAAAGACCACTAAAACACCTGCCACGAGCAGCCACGCATGCAGAGCTGGGTGGAAGCTTCAGTCCAGCCGCTCAGCACGGCCACCTCCAACCTGACGTGCCATGGACGCATTTCCACGGACGCCCTTTTCAGCTGACCTGCAGGAGTTCCTCACTCTTGAGAGGAATTTGCTCCTTAAAATGAGAGAAGTGGAAGAAGTGACTAGTAAATGCATACTGAAGCCTGTAAAGAAAACTTTCAGCCTCACGTGATGGGAAGAGCAAAGCTGCCCATTACCAACTATAAATCACGTACAGCAGAAACAAAGCCAGCTCACATGAAAATCAGATCACAGAATAAAAATTCAGCTTTGCTAGCTGGATCCAGCCAACACAATAAAGGGGCATTAGGATGAATGAACTAATTTCATTGCTTTTCTGTAACACCAGTTCAAACAACAGCCTGTGGAGAGCAGAGTCTGAAGGCTGGCCCAGGCAGCGCCAGGCTCTGCAGTCAAGCTGCAGCACTTGCAGGAGGCCAGACGAGCCCTAAAACCCACAAGCATTTCCACGAAGAGCAGCAAAGCCATGCTGACCAGCCTGCAGGCAGGGTGGTCTGCTGCTGCACAAATATCAGAACAATCACGGGTAGCAGCAAGGAGAGGTTTCTGTGTCCTCTCCTCACACATGGGCAGAGCCCGGGAACTGCCCCTGGCCACACTGGTCCCAGCAACCCCACTCCTAAGTACTGGCAACTTTGTCTGCCACTGACACCCACTTGCATTTAGGACAAGCAAAACACCTGGCCAGTTTAACTCTAAAGCTGGCATCCTGCAAATGAAAAATCATAGGAAAAAAGATTCCACTGTTATTAATAACTTTTTCAGCATACTGAAGTGGCAGTGGTGGAGACGTGCTGTTACCACAGAAACTGGAGGCACTGGCAGGGGCTGGAGGTGGGATTCTCCTGAGCACAGGCACGACCTCAGGCAGCTTTGCTGAGAGACTCGAGATGAAGAGCTGGCCAAAAAGCAATTTACCTTTACCTTTTGCATTAATAAATAAAAATAAATTATCATGAGTCAAAAGAGGGAGGTGAGGAAGGAGGAATTAAAAACTACCTACACTGGAAAAAGCCTTGAAGGTTCTTAGTGTGCGTTTGGATGCAGAGACCACAGCTTCCACCCTAGAGGGCAAGGATGTCATCCAGAGGGACCTGGACAGGCTGGAGAGGTGGGGCCATGCCAGTCTCATGAAGTTCTACAAGGCCAAGTGCAGGGTCCTGCACCTGGGTCAGCACAAGCCCAGGCACAAATCCAGGCTGGGGGGAGAATGGCTAAAGAGCTGTCCTAAGGAGATGGACTTGGGGGTGGGAGGAGATGAGAAGCTGGACATGAGCTGCCAGTGAGGGCTGGAGTCCAGAGGGGCAATTGTGTCCTGGGCTGCATCACAAGAAGTGTGGCCAGCAGGGCCAGGGAGGTGATTCTGCCCCTTTACCCAGCTCTTGTGAGACTCCACTGGGTGCAGCTCTGGAGCCCTCGGCACAGGAAAGGTATGGAGCTGCTGGAGAGAGTCCAGAGAAAGGCCACAAAGATGTTCAAAGGGCTGGAGCAGCTCTGCTAGGAAGACAGGCTGGGTTGGGGTTGGTTCAGCTTGGAGAAGAGAAGGCTCCAGGGAGACTTTACAGCAGCCTTCCAGTGCCTGAAGGGGCGCCAGAAAAGCTGGGGAGGGACTTTTCACCAGACAGGGCAGTGATAGGACAAGGAGGAAGGGTTTTAAACTGGAAGAGGGGAGATTTAGGTTAGACATGGGGAGGAAATTCTTCACCATGAGGGTAGGAAGGTGCTGGAATAGGCTGCCCAGGGAAGCTGTGGCTGCCCCATCCCTGGAGGTGTTCAAGGCCAGGTTGCATGAGGCTTGTGCAGCCTGGGCTGGTGGGAGGTGTCCCTGGTCATGGCAGGGAGGTTGGAACCTGATGATCTTTAAGGCCCCTTCTGACCTTCACCATTCTATGATTCTATGATTCCAGCACCTCAGTTTGAGACAGACAGCAACCCATGGGCTGCTGGCAGTGACAGCCATGGAGCTGCACACAAATGCTGGGAAAGGAAACCCAGACCCCAGCAGGCAAAGGGACGAGAAGGAGGGGATGCTGGTACCCCCATCCTTGGGGGGCTTTGGGCATGGACCAGCTCTTCCCTCCTCTCATTGCCATTTTTTCAGTCCAAGCAGATCTATGACAGGAAACATAATGAGAAGTTTTACTATTTCTTCCCTGCTGCCATGGTCTTATTTTGCTTTTCATCCTCCAGCTGCCCAATCCCCCGTACACAGGATCCAAGCAGCTTCTGGTCTCTGCAGTCTGCAAATACTTCAAAGGGAAGGGCAGGGCAGTCACCTCCAGCAAGGATGCCAGGGGAGCAAACATGCAATCACCAGACAGAAGCAGCAGGTGCTGGTGTCTGTTTGCAAGGACAAGCATCTCACTAATTTAATTGTTAACGCTTTGGCTACTCTGCGTTCCACGCTCATTTCCCTGTGTGTGTGTGAAGCCCATGAAGGTGAGCAGCAGGAGCTTCTGGGGCTGGGACCAGTTAGGTGGCATCTCAGGATGCTGAGGAGTTTGGGGAAACTACAGGTATCTGCCCAAAGGAGCTCTACACCTCCTGCCCTCTCCAAAGAGAGGGGACTGAGTCCCTGCAGCAGCCTGGAACTGCTGGGCTGGCATCTGTGCTTCCCCAGCAGTGAGACAGGGGAGAGACATGTCTGAAGCCATCACAGCAGGCAGCAGAAGCAGCCCTTGGGCATTAATTTGTCCAGGAAATGCATTTCTGGAGCCGCCTGGAGTATTGGAATACAGCACAGTAATTTATTAGCAATATTGCTAATCACTTCCACTGGGAATTTAATTTTGCAGCGGGCAGAGACAATCTCATTTTCAATGCTCAGCTCTGGGCACACTTGTTACCATTTTTTTGTTTTTAAATGGTTCTTGTCTCCATTATTTCCAGACTGCCCAGTGAAAGCTGAGCAGAGGTGATCTGCTGCTCTCCCACAGGCAGGGCTCTCCCCGAAAGCTGCCGAGGGAGCCCCAGAGCTGGGATGGGAAAGCAGCAGAGGGAAAGGCAGGAGCAGGACCAGGCTGCTGCTCCTCATCCCTGCTTCCTGCTCCCAGACAACATGGCTCAGCACAAGTATACCGAAGGGAGAACATAAAATATTGATTTCCATCCATAGATCTTCCATGTTTCTGGAATATTAAGTTTTACTAACAATTTTGGAAGCTACCATCCTCTATTTTATAACCTACAGCACAAGGGGCTTACTCTATTTTAATTGCATGCAAAGGGACAGCACAAGATGAATCTTTAAAACAAGAGAGGCTGAAGCACCTCAGGATGAAGGTCAGTCACATTTCTGTAGGGCAAGTACCTGTGTGAATCCAGCAGCACCTGAGAAATGTTGGCTTCCAAGGGAAGATGCCAATACATTCCCAAGGCATTCCTGGAAAAGCCATGGAGGTGTCACCAGTGCACCCTCCTCACTCCAGATTAACCAGGACCAGTACCTTGGTGGCCATGGCACAGCCTTCCTGCCAAACACCCAACCTGGCACAGCCCTCTGACAGCCACCACGTTGCTTCAAGTGCTGCCCACCTGGGGGGGAAGGGGGCAGGGCTGAGCCCATCCATGCCAGGGCCTCATCCTGCACCATCACCCCCTGGCAGACCCTGCACCAGCCTCAGGCACTGCTGCTGCAGGAGCCACTGATAGCTCCTAAGCTGTTAACTGCTCCTCAGCAATGTAATTGCACAAATTAAGAGCTGCACCAGGGCACTGGAATGAGAATGAAATGTTCAGACAGATGAATAGATTTTTATAATAGGGGCTGCTGAGGTTAACCCAAACATCAAATCCCAGCCAGCCCCATCATTACACCCATTACACACGTGTTCAACCTGACACTTGGCTATTGGTGCTACCAAAGAGAAACAAATCCACAGGGACAGCAGCCATGCAGGAGCCAAGGGAACTTGTCCTTCCCACTTTGTTAGAGACACAGATTCATAGAATGCCAGGTTGGAAGGGACCTCAAGGATCATCTGGTCCAACCTTAGGACAGCAGCTCTCTCCATAGGTGTCAAGGATAATAGATTTGATGGAACACAGGTGAACAACATCTGCTGGCAGCCAGGGGCCAGCATGATAATCCCAGAGGCAGAGTCCCTGGAGGGAGCACAGCCAGGCACCAAGGGCTTGGGACCCCACAGTGACAGGAGAGGATTCTGTCTCCCCTGTACTGCTCTACACTGGAACATCTTCACTGGGGGGGCAGGCAGGGGGTGCCATGTGCCAGAGGGATGCATGGTGACAGGTGTGTCCCTTCCTAGAGAGAGGAATACACCGTGGTGAGCATGTCCCTTCCCAGCCATGGGACAGTGCAGAGGAACAAGGAGCTGCTCAAAGCAGCTCCAGAAAAAATCCAACACATAAACAGAAAGTTGTCCCTTTTCCTAACACTGTTCATGTTGGAAGGGATGGTTGGTACCACAGGGACCACAAGACTGCAACATGCATGGAGACCCCCAAGCCTGAGGAGGGGACTGATGACTCTGCTGTGGGGGGCCACTGCTGTGGGCAGGAGCAGGCAGTGTCATCAGGAACTGAAAAGATGTATTTGCCACGTTTGCAGGGCATGTTGTCATGTAATGACTCCTAAGCTTTGAGATGGTATTCCACATAAAGCTGTGCCACTTTCTTCAACAGTAGTGGAAAAAAACCCACTTATGATACTACATCTCCTGACATACAGTTCCTGATAGAAGGAGAATCCTCCACAAGAGGTGGTTGGCTTGCTGCAGAGGAAGCCTTGTCATGAGGAGCTTGTGAAAGGGAGACATTGAACTTGGAATGAAGAGGCCATTGCACAGCAGATGCATGGCAGGCTCCTCTTGATCTGTTGGTGCAGCCTCTGGAGTACGTCCTTTTCCTGTTCTGTTTTGGACCATTTCTTGTTTTGCTTCATACAACTTTGACCACTCATGCAAAAAGGCTTGAGAAGAAAAGCAGCTGAGGAGCCAACTACTCAAATAGCAGGAGATGTAGAAACTACAGTTAGTAAAGCCCAAGTGATGATAATCCAATTTTTCACAAGTTCCAGTCATCACTCTTGTTGGGAAGAGAGGACAAGCAGACCTGACCCACATTTATGGAGCACAACTACTCCCACACTCTGTTGCACCAGCACCTGGGTGTAAACGAGCATCCTCCTGGCCTGACTCTACAACGCTCTCCTGCATTTCCCACTGGATGCCAGAGCCAGGCTCTCTTTAATTTCTGCTCAGACTTCTTTTAATTTCTGCTAAAGACTTCTTTAGCAGAAGGGCAAGAGTGTGTAAGCACAGAGCAAGGCTGAAGGAATGCTTCTGCCACGTGGGCAAGGCGTGCCAAAGCACACGGCACCGCGCAGCACCTGCGGGCAGCCTCCTGGGACCCAGTTGGTTTTGCAGCAACATATGCTCTTCTGCATCATATTATATTAGTGAAATTAGCACAGTCAGATTCATTTAAGAGAAATATTCAAAATAACGGCGCTTTGAAGTGAGGCTGTGGCTGCAGAACAGCTTTTCTCATTAAAGTAGTATCACAGAAAGCCTTGCTGCTCGCAGAGCGAACGCATTCGGGCATCTGTTCTAGCAAAGCTTCCCTCAAACTCCAGAATCCTTCTGGGGAAAAAGATATATTGGGGGAAAAAATGTGGGCAACTCCATTCAGAGTTTCCTAGAGCAATCTGCACCCCAATCTCCTGCTGGAGAATGTGATTTTGCTGCTGGCACTGGCTTATCCTGCTGAGCAACCCCTCATCCAGCAGCTTTTACACATTCTATTTCAAATCCAGCCAGAAATACTTACCAGCTCCTATATGCCAGACAAAGGATGTTTGGCCAGAACTTCCACAACATGTTTTTATGAGTAGATAACATTTCACTTCTGGGTGGGGGAAAGGTTCAAAACTTGAATCATTGCAGATTCTCCAGGTGGCTGATCTGAAGAGGAAAGCTCCTGTGACCAGGACACAGAGGAAAGAGCATTTGCATTTCACGTATGGCTCCAGCATAGACCACGACAGAGCTGAACCAGATCCCATCACCTCTCCATGGCTGCCAAACAGTGGTGGGGGCCTGTCCTCATCCAGCTGCAGTGGCCTATGAACAGGCCTCCCTCCACACAGATATTTATGTTTCAAACTCATTCTCACTGATAATTTCAGTGCCAGTGATCAAGCCAACACAATATGATGTTTTGTTCATACCAAAACAAAGCATTGCTGGGCTGCTCCACAGGTCCGAGGTGTCTTGAGCACCCCCAGACCTGGGCTGCTGCCCCAGCAAACCCTCAGCCACGTGAAGGGAAATACTAATGCAAAACCAGTTCTCTGCCCTACTGGGGAGCATGTCCAGAAGCCATTTGACAGCCAAGAACCCTGAAGAGTGTGGGCAAATTTCACCTAAACTTTTATTACAGCAGGATGAATCTTTCTTCACAAAATTGGCACCACTTATGCTAATTAAATTTGATGAGTTCATTAGGTAAATGGTAATTGCAATAACATGCTTTAAAGAAATGATGAAACACAAAATCTGCTTTCAGGAATATCACTTTTCCCCTTCCCAGATAACCTTCAAACAGCAGTGTCAAGATTAATAAGAGAAAACAGCCTTTCTGAAATACTGGCTTTCCAGACCAACTCTTAATTAATAGGGTGCAGCTTTTCTTCCCAAGTTGTATGTTAGACTTTCACACCCTCTTCTTCTTTGGAGACCAGCATATTTTTATCTCACGAGCCCCACAGCTGTGGTGAAGATGTTTATTTGTACTGCAGTGGCACTAGAAACTTCAGCTATGTACTGGGATCCAATTATGTCAAGTGCTTGCTGATTTAAGGATGCATTCTGGAGCAGGGGGAGAGCAGACGCCTGCAGAAAGCTGTTGTGCTCCTAGCAGAAGTTCACATTCTTGCAGGATCCATGCTGGGTTTTGTTGGGAAACAGAAAGGATTGCAGTTCATCCTGCCAGTCAGGCAGGTACCTCCCTCCCACATCTTCTGGGAAAGGACCTGGAAAGCCCCCTGGGTGCTGGCTCTCGCTCAGCAAATGGGAATGTATCCAGAAGCCACCAGAATTTCTTCTTCCAGTGATCTCACAGCAGTTGGGAATGGAGGGCTGGCAGCTGGGAAGGCCCTTGGGTATCTAACAGGGGCTGGTGCCTGAGCGGGGTGTTTCAAGAAAGAACCTTTAAAAATAATTGAGCAAAATCTCAGACTTGTAACAGTTCTTAAACTTGCTTTTTTTTGCTTTTTTATAAGCAAGCCTGGCTCATTCTGCAGGCCCCAGCACACGTCAACAGCTTCAGCTGTTACACAGCAGGTTGCAGAAGTGCATTTCCAGCACAAAGACTGACAGCGATTCTCAGGAGCTAAGGACAACGGGCACTGGGGTCACCGCAGCTTCTGCTGCTGCTCCTCGGGGCTCACGACAAGGTACCTCCGGGCTCAGTGGCTGAATCTGCAGCACCACTCGTTTTTCAGCTGCCAAGAGAGGGCGATGCTCAGGTGTGCATGATGCAGCCTCCAGCCCTCCCCGCTGCAGGGACCCTGGGTACCTACAGCCAAACACATCACACTTGGTGATGTTCACCTCCAGAAGATGCCAGTGAAGAACAAAGGAGCTCCTTGGTGGCATCTCTGTTATGCACAGGTCAGGTTTTAGCCAGGGAGGCTTCTCACCCCAAAGATTACCAAGGTCAAAAAAGGGCTGCAGCTCCCACACCCCAAGCATTGCTGACATTTTCCATGGAGCCCCCTCTAAATGTTGTCAGCACACACATGATAACTACACCAACAGAAAGGATTCCGAGTCAGCACAAGGGCAAAAGAAACTCCAGGAGGTGCAGTACGGTTTGCTGCATCTCAGCATGTACACCAGGCAGGCAGAGGAACACGGGCAGCTGTGGCATCAGCAGCCAGAAGCAGAAGACAGACATGCAAAGGCAGAAAGCCAATTATTAAAATGTAAAGACTTGAAACAAAAAAAACTGATGTTGCAAAAAAGAACAAAAACCTGGGACAGGACAAGGTACAATAAAAACAACTCAGGGGAAAAGATGTCTTTGAAACAGAGTCCTGAGTATTAAGACCTGAGAAATCATGAAGAATATTCAACCTTGCTCTCCACGATGATTTGCAGGTTTAGAGCTGAGGTTTCTTCCTGTGAACTCATCTCTTCTTCAGTGCTTAATGAGATAATTCTAAGCTCTAAAAGCTGGCAGAAAATAAGTAATAATTACTTTTCTCTTCTTTTGTTCACAAATACTCACAAAGGCATAAAACTGGCTTCATAGCTGCTGCTATATATTGTTCCCTGTTGCAAACAGCTGTGCACTCAGGGTTAATTAGTTTACAAATGGTGACATCCCAGAGCTTGTGCTCTGCTATAAAGTGCAGGCATGGCTGGAGGGACATAGCACTTCACAGCTCAGGTTATTGTCCAAGAAGAGGACACCTTTGTAAGTTCAAAAGATAGCTGTGGGAGAAAACCTATTAGTTTGTTTTAACCTCTCTTGTATAAATTGCCATTTGCTGCCATCACACACAGCACCGTACACATCTGCTGGGGCATTTCTAGGCATTGCTGCAGGTTTTGAGCAGAGGAGAGCAGGAGTGGCCAGGGGAAGAGGCACTGTGCTAATCAGGCAGCTGCCCATCTCTGCCCTTATCAGGATTCAAAGCAACCGGGGGTCCTGGTCATAGCCCCACAGGGCTTTGTGAGACATGGGGGCTGCCATGCACAGCCCCCTCCTGCTGCAGGCAGCCTAAGGCCCTTCACCTTGTAGAAGAAAATACTGGAATTAAAGTAATGCAAACAGTATCTGGAGTGTTTGGGCATCACTGACCAGAGCACTATTAGCACAGATGTGCTGGAGGGCTTTGGTCTTCAATGGCAGCACCCATGGGCCCCACCAAACAGCAATGGAGCACTGGGCAATCCTTCATCCTCTGACAGCTCTCAGCTCTTGTTAAGGCATCCAAAAGGGTTTTTATTTTATCTTTTGCCCAATGAGGTCAAATTGAGCTACTGAACTCTTCAGTGCTGATTTAGATTGTACTCTTCCCAGATTTCCCATCTCTAGTTTCTACAGCAAAATTAACCCCTTGGACAACTCCTGAGCATCATCTGCACATTGACAGAGACATCATGAGACACTGGAGAGAAAATAAAATCTGTGACAGCACCAGACTGATTTCCCAGGACATCCCTGCCCAGAGCTGGGCTAGTTCTGCTTGCCCTGCCTGTGCTTTCTGCTCTCTGCAGAGAATGACCTTTATGTGTGCCAGCATGTGACCAAGCTGTTGTCTGGAGGGTCTTTGCCCTCTAATTTCTGGCTCAGGAGGTCCTTGTTGGAGCTCACATTCTCTCAGCAGATTGTGGATAATGTGGTCCTAGGGCAGTGGCTGCAGGTGAGCCCTGATGCCAGGAGCATGCTGCCTTGGGCTCTGCCCCCAAATCTCTCTGATTACCTTAGTCCTAGAAATTATTTGGTTATCCAATGTGAGTAATTAACAGAAAAGTAATTATTGGAAAGGTAATTATTGTGGATAGCAAACGAAAAAAGGCAAAAAGAAGAAAAAGAGTCCATTAAAGCCCTCAGGGAACCTCATTGTGCCAGAAGCCAGCCAGGGCAGTTACCCATGACCTGCAACAGGTCCCCAGGAGCAGTGTCCAGCCCCAGCTGGTGCAACAACAAGGCTGAGCATCTTGAACACATTCAGACAACAGAGGGACAAGAAAAGAGGTTTAGTAATGATCAGTTCTTTCAGGAAAGCTATACAAAAAGTTTCTCATCCAAACAGAGAGATGCAAAGAAAGACAGAGAGAGAGACAACGCCAGAGACTTCCTAGCTTGACCTGCTTGGTGAGAGGTGTTAGTGATGCACTTACCAAGAAACCCCAAATTTCCCAAACCACTCACCCCTTCCTTTAACAGAGGCACAAATTGGTTTCAGTAAAATAGGTTAGAGGAATCTGCAGCCAAAAGTTGAAATTAACCCAAACCAAATATTGGGAATAATTTAAAAAGCCACCTTTAATATTTCCTGCTTCTTCACATTTCATACATCCCCTCTCATGCTAGTGACAGCTCAGCTGATAACAGCCACTTGTCAATGAGGAAAAATAGGCCACACTTGAAACAGTGTTAGTTAATGGCAATTTAAACATGATTCTGTTCCTAGTGCAAATCCAATTTAATACTTTCAAAAATATGTTAACTGGTCAAGAGTGACTCTGGGGAAGAGCTAACACTTTCAAATGTAACCTATTTTCCTAGTCTAGACATGCCAGATGTGTCCTGCCTTTAGTTCTTTTGTGAGATGTTTTATGCTATTCAAACAACATAATGATGTGTCACAGCATTGGTGACAAACCACAACGTGTGTGATCAGTGACATTTTTGGACTCTTCACAAGATTTACAGATATTATCAAGGGCCCGTTAGGTGACTTATTGTCACCCAACCTGCTGCTACAAAGCTGGTCTCTGGAGCCCCAAAGATCTGCTTTGGAGGGAAAAGCTGTGTTCCCTATCTCCCAGCTGTGGGGTGTCCCCCAGCACCCCCCAGTAGAAAGGGGATAAGAAAAAGTAATTTTCTGGGTACACAAGACCCTTGAACTTCTTCTTGCAGAAATGTGAGAGAGAAGAAAGAAGAGGAAGATGTGTGAACCCTTATCAAACACAGAGATGGCTTTGAATATTCCAAATGCTTTTCCCTAAAGTCTAATTAGAGATCAGAAGTGCCATGAAACTGCACTGAGTTTGATCAAGTCTAAACTCAAAGATGGTTAATTATCAAGCAAAACTTGGGCCAAGTTCTTTGTCCTTTGCTTTTTGCAGCCTATGCAGCACAGCAGCCTCCTCCTACCCCAGCTCTCCATCACCTAGGAGTCACCCTCAGAGGGGGTTTCAGCTGTGCTCAGCACCAAGATTTCTCATTCTCTCAGAGATATAAAAGACCCAGGGATAGTTTTGACCAGAAAAATAACTCTGCACAAGTCTGGAAAGCAGTGGCTCCTAGCCCCACACCACCCATGGGCATCAGGCACCCTGAGAACTGCCAGCACCCACCAGAGTGTCCTTGGCCCTGCATCCACCCTAGTTCTTGTTTTGGGGAAGTTTCCATCCATCCTATCACAGACACATGCCAGAGGGGTCCAGAAAGACCAAACACAGGAAATGAGTTGGACCTTTCCTGGGGGAGGCTGCAGAACAAGGCCAGGACTGCTCCCCAGCTGGAGGCTGTTCCCCTCTGCCCTTGCAACAAGACCAGCCCAGATACACCAGAGAGGGTCAACTCCAGAGGCCAGAGCCATGCCCCTGGGAGCGGGCAGACGCCCAGTTTCCTGCCACTGTCCTTGGTGCTGGCAACGTACGGAGTCCAGCCCCACTGCTGGCAGCTGGACCTGCACAACACCGAGCAGCTGGAATTGACAGAGTCTTGAATCACCATGTTCTGCTTCTGGGGGGCAGAAAATGTATCTGGGTCCATAAGCCACCTGATAGCTAATGAAGTGTTTGGTTCTGATTACTGTCATCATCTCTCTGTAACCCCCTCAGAAGCTGGGCTCTCGTGACAACACAAGAAGGCAACAACTGAAGATGGGCTCAAAGACACTTTGCAGGTGAGGGGTTGGGCAGTACCCCAGCAGGCTGTGTCCTCTCCCTCTAGTATCAATACAATTGTTTTCTTGGCAGCTGTAATAATTAGAAATCACATACTTGACTGGTCTTCCAGGGCTCCACCAGACAAGTGAGCAGTGTGCTTAAGGAGAGGCAGCACCAGAAGGGAGCAGAGCACTAAATCACTGCCTACAAATGGGACCCAGCAAAAAGCACCAGGTCTCTGCTTGATTCCCCACAGCCTCCTCATGCCTGGAGATTCTCACCCAATACCCATCAAATTCATCTTAAGGAGAAAGTATTTAATAGAGTGAACAGAATTTACAAGCATAAAGGGCTGAAGATAAAGCAAGGGGAGAGGCTGAGTACTCATAACTTTGAGGAGAGCACCTGCTGGTAGCTCCATGACTGCTGCAGCCCTTCAAACCTGGCAGGGCACTTTGCAGAGCATCACACTAACTGCCCTGTACTCCCACAGCACCCCTCAGGTTTTTGACAAGCATCCCAGCTCAGGATGGATTGCAAGAATTTCCTCATAATTTGAGCACTACCGACAAAAGTAGTGATTTGTGTGCTAGAATCACTCCTGTTGACATGATTCTTCTCTACAAATTAAATAGAAACAAAGGCTTCCAGCATTTCCTCTGTGTGCTGTGGAACAGGGCATGGGCTTGGGTTTGTTAGGACAGTAACACATTCAGAGGGGAAAATTATTCTGCCTTCATTTGCTGCACAGAATTGTGAGAAAAAAAAAATCAATTGATTTTTTATATTATTCCCTTTAGAAATAATTTTCCAACCAAAAAAACAAAAATAGAATAAAAAACTGTTCCTCTGTTCCTCTTGTACAAAGGCAAGAAGGATAAAGAGGAGACAGCCTGGAAGTTATGGCAGGGAGAGATGAGGCTATTGCCATGTTCCTAATGCAAGGTTTTTATTAGTTTCTAATACTTTTATTAAGACAGGTCAAAAATACAATGGGAAATGGCAGGTGTGCCTTGCTCCTGCAGCACCTCACACAGTTATGAACTTAAACATTAGAAATAAAAAATACACTTTAGTATTATTTCCTAAAAACAGTTTCAGCTTTCAGTGCAGTATAAGCAAGCAGATACATTCTGCCTGGGTAAATTTATATTTAATGATGTATGATGAAGATCATAAATGAACCAGGAACCAGTTCAAGTCCTTAATGTGACTCTCCTGCTTTGTAGCACAGCAGGTTGGGACCTCATTTTCTTCTTTCTGTGATTACAAATAAATCCCCTTTCAAAAGACTGCCAGATCTGGTTTTGTTCTTATTTTTTAATCATCCTTTTAATCTCCCCAAGCACCTTGGAGCCTCTTTGGTGCAGAGTTGTGAGCCATGAATAGAGGAGGAGACCACAAAAGCCACTGCAGCAGCACAGCTTAGGTCAGAACATGGCAAGAGGTGAAGGAAATAAGGAAACAGCACCCAAGTATAAATAGAAACACTTCCCACCCCCCTCAAAAAAAGCCTTTTTAGGGCTAAGACAGAAATACCTGCCTGTTTTTCCTGCCTGTTCTGTAACCAAGAACACACAGAGCAAGTGGCAGCTTTTGGCAGGGAAGGTTACAAAAGCCATAATCAGATGCACCAGCTCTTCCTGCTGGGTGCCAAGGAGGGAATCTCCTGGGGAGAGTCCAAAAGCAGCAGCCAGGGCTGATATTGAGCTGCAAAACATTGCCAGGAGCAGGAACCGAGAGACTATGACCTGATGGGACAAAAAACTTGTCCCCTGCAGTGGCACTTGGTCATGCATGGCTCTGCAACCCGCTGAGCCCGACTGCTGCCAGACAAGTGTTACAGGGTCTGCTCAAGGAAGGAAACCATTTCCCAAATTTCCCAGCAAAAGCCCTAACAGGAGTTACATGTCAGCTGAGGTTCCCAGTGCTGCATGTGGTACAACAGTGAGCCTGCCTTGGGTATTAATTTAGCATTAATATTTCAGGACTACATGGATTTGGTAAAATATTTCCTGTGATGCTGTCAGATCCTCTCTACTTGGAGTTTCTGAGAATAAAACCTTATTTGCTTATAAATTTGTGATGTGATGGAATTACAAAACAGGTCAGCTAGAAGGTTCGAAGACACTGCCTAACATCTTCTCCCTTGGAAATGTAACTGAGCATGTGAGCAAAGAGCTCACTGGTTCCTGGTGCTTCTTCCTGTGCAGAGCCAGAGGATACAATGGAGCCCTGGAGCAGGGTCCCTACACACAACATCCCAGGAAATCCATCCTCAGAGACATCACTCTCACTGCTTGCCTGCTTAATTCCCTTAGCTGAGAAGTACAGATAAGTGTATAGTACAGACTGGGTGGAAAACAGGGCAAAAACAGTCCGGAAGAAAAGGACCTGGGGGTGGTGGATGAGAAGCTCAACATGAGCCAGCACCATGCGCTGGAGTCCAGAAATCAACCATGTTGGTCAGGTTGGATGGGGCTTGGAGCAACCTGGTCTAGTGGGAGGTGTCCCTGCTTATGCAGAGCTGGATCTAGATGACCTTCAAGGTCCCTTCCAACCAAACCATTCCATGATTCTGTGTATTTCTCATGAAACAGTATTGCTGAACACTAAGATGACAAAGTCAGCAAATACAACAGCTTATGCTGAGAGCTACATTTTGTGAGACCAGAGCTAGATCCTAAATTCAGGCTAGGAATTACCTTTCATACTGCAAGCCAAAGTAAACAGATGAGAATTTGCACATTCAAGTGAAACCAGGCTGTGGGCATAAACATGCTTTTCACACACCAGGGTGATCTACTGGAAGGGAAAACAATGCAGACCTGCTGGAGACAAAAGTCCAGGCAGGGATAATTGCTGTCAGCGAGACAGAAGCCCACGTACTAATATTTTTATAAACCCACAGGGAAATGAAAGCTTTTGCACAACTGGAAGAAATCTAATACAGGGGATACTTCTCTTTGTTCTAAAGCTACAATTAAAACACTCTCCACTGGATTCAAAGCTGCTGGCTGGTGTTTGCAGGGACTTCACCATGCAGGCAACTCAGAGGTGCTTTGGAGACTGAACATCATCTCTGAAGGGGGATAATCAAGCAACTTCTGGACTTATCTGCAGCCTTTCAACACCCTTTGCAAAAGGGTCTAGTGGGAGCAACACGCAGTTGCTAGTTGAAGAAAGCTCACTGAAATAAAAAAAAAAAGGATCAGCAAAAGAAAAACTGGCTTCATCCTGGCTCAAACCAGGACAACCCGATATCAAAACGTAGCTATGACACAAGAACTATTATGCTGACAGTAGATGGAGAACAGGGAGCAATTTTGATATCCAAAAAGCATCTGAATGAAGCACATTCACCAAGCATCATCTTCTCCAGCTGTCATGTGCAGATGCCACACGTGGTTTACATTGCTACTGGGAAGGATGGGGAGCTGATCTGCTTAACAGATTGCAGGCAAAATCAATGCTTTTCAATAAGGAGATGTGGAATACCATGAATGTGAGCAGGGCTGAGGCTGGCAGTGCCCATGGTGGGGCATCAAGTGGGGCTGGCACAGCAGGGGAGCCCTTGGAGGAGCAGAAAGCCCAGAAGAAAGAGGGGGAGAAGAATGAGTCGAGCAGATGCTGCGTGTGAGAAACCACAGCAGTCAGCTCCCGAGTGCTGCATTCTAAGAAAAGCCACTGAAACAGCTGGGAAGGCACATTGTGATTAGGAACTGCATTTTATAGGCATCTTTTTTGCTGTCTCTTGTTTCCAGGCTATTCATAACAAAATACCAAATGAAATTCAGTGCAGATAAGTATAAAATAACACATATGGAAGAAAACTCCTGAAAATTAATTGAAGTTGAAAACCAGCAATACACATACAGGAACAACAGGAATTGGGATGGAAAGAGCAGATCTGCAAAGGGGAAGCTACAAACATGAAACCTGTATAAAGATGCCACATGCCCTCACTTAGACATTTATCACCACCTTTGAGAACAAACACCTTTGACTTCTTTTCTTACCAGCTCTTCAACTTGGCAAATAAAAGGCCAGCTTTGCCAAGGGAGATGACAATTTTGGCCTTTATTGTCTAGGCTGCCCCCACCTTTCCAATGAAAAACTGCATCCCAGGCTGGGCTGGGGTAACCACTACACTCCTCACCCATTCACTCTCTCCTGAGCCAGTGACAAGGTGATTTAACAGAAGTACATGCCAATACATGCCAGTCTCTTCCAGTATCCTGAGCCTTAACAAGAGGTAAGAGCTTCTTATCATATAACTAAGCCACAAGTCCCCACAGCAGGGACCTGATCTGCAGCACACTCAAAGGAACAACCTGAGAAAAGCCTTTCATTTATTGAACATTAATACATTAATTAAATATTTCAATTCAAAACATTTTTCTAATAATAAAATGGAATATTTCATCAAAAGTCAGGAGTTTCCTCCCTCTCCTTGCCAGGAGATATCAATTTTTGCATAGAAAAATCAGATTGCTATGAAGATGGTAAACAGGCACCTTTGTTTTCCTTGAGAAAACATCAGCCCTGTACCCACACAACACAGAGAAAACTTTGGGACAGACAGAGGAAAATGGAGTTTTATTCGGACTAAAAGAAGAAAAAAAAAAAAGAGAGATCAAAGATAGAAATTGGGCAGTAACAGCTAGAGCTCCTGCCCTCCCCAACATCAACAGAAGCCTCACACAAAATTAGGCAAAATCAAGATCCAACACCTGATGGCTTCATAGCAAACCCTGTTCTCTACATGAGATGAAGATGCTTCCAATTCACTCGAGAAACAGCATCATGCAGGACGTGTTAAATTAGGAGAGACCCATGTTGGGCAGCCAGCACAGAGCAGGCAGAGCTGCAAAACAGGGGTGTGACAGGGAGTGAGACCAGGCACCAGCTGCCAGACTGAAGTGTGAAGTGTTTATCCCACAGGAACTGGGTTTTCTGGGAGAAATTCAGCATTGAATAGTTTTTAGCACAGAGTAATTACACCTGAGAAGTGTTTTTCCTCCATTCTTTCTCCCTCCTCAAGGTTGCTATGAGCCCTCTGTGGTTTATTGACAGGACTGTGAAACACAGGCAGGATCTGTAGGGAGGTTTTTAGGAGAGGTGAGCTTACCAACCCAGGGTGTGGGGCAGACAGGTACCTGCCTCAGATGTGCCCACAGTCACTGTCCATGACTGCTTGCTCTTCCCCCGTATTTTTCCAGAACTAAAAGCCTGCTTTTCTAAGGGAATAAATTTATTCTAAATCCCTAATTGCCTTTGTGTGAAGATCTTAAGTTTTTCAGCAAGCCTGGGCAGAACAAGGAGTATTACCACAGCACAGGGCTCTGTGATGATCTGGGCGGTTCTTCTGCTACAGATTCTGGCCCCACCCCTCATGCTCAGGGAAGTCTGAGAAACCAAACGGCTGGGGCTGTAATTATGTACCACAGGATGAACCAGCAGCTGGCTAAGGATGGGTCTGAAGGTGACCAATAGCTGTGGGATGATGGATCAAGAGGCAGTGGCTCTTTTCTCCAGCTTCTAGAGGCTAATCCCTTATGAAAAGGCACCTAATCACACACTACACTCCTTGCAGGGGTACATGCAAGGAGACAAACATCCAACCAACCTCCACCCCAATTATTTTGGGGAAGGTGGACCACACAGAGGGGCGTGGGGCCCCAGCCATGCCCATGGCACATGGCCTTGGAGCAGCAGCTGCCACTCAGCCTTCAGCATCACACCCAGAGCATGGCATGTAATATTTAATATCCTGGCAAAGACAGAGTTGCCTCGTTGCTTCGGATTAACAAAGTCATCAGACCCATTTAACAAGTAATTGAGAATGTCTAATTTTAATTAGATGCTGAGTTGCTACTGTTGAACTAAACAAGAATACTACTTTCTAGAGATATTTTTATTGAATTGAAACTCTAATTACAGTGTCCCCATGCAGCCCAGATTTCCAGCACTGTAGACCCATATCCCTGCAGCTGATACCCCAATGCAACCACTGCCCCACTGGCAGATTTAGAAGAGCACGAACTGCCTTTCATGATGGCACCAAGTGCTCTTCAAGCACAGCAGGGCTGTGTTTTGTGCCAGATGAGCCAGCTCCTGCCCAGCACACACTGGGTCTACCCAAAGGGGCTCTCCCAGCTCCTGGACACCAGCCCCTAGCAAAGAGTGGTTAGAAGAGGCTGTTGGCATCTCCACCTCTCCGCACAGACAGCAGCAGATGCCAGCCCAGCCCACCAGCATTGCCAGGGCACCTTTTCTGCTGTCACAAAATACACCAAGCGCTGGATTCAAATGTGTGTATTTGATTCTGTAAGTGCTTAAAACTGGGTTTGCTAATGGACACATTGTAAAAGTCAGAAAACCCAGGTGGCAATAAAGAAAACATAGTGGGATACACTGCACTTGCATGCAGTAATACCGAGCACCACCAGGTCATCTTTAAAATCTTCTGGACAAGCAGCTTTGCTTAAAACTCTCTATTGCCTTCTCTTCTCTGGCTTGTTAGGAAGGGGAGAGAGGAACCAAAACATCCTCAGCACCCTGAAAATGCTCAACTGGATGACATGAAAGAGAAGAGCTGGTGGGGCAACTCATGCTCCAAGACAGAAACAGGGAAGGAGCTGTCAAAGCTGTCCCCGGAACATGAGAAGCCAAGCATGTCTTACCTGGGAAGCTCCCAGTTTTCCATGCCCAACCAAGCAGCACTGCACCACATGATGCTGTTGACAGCTTTTACAAGTCATGTACTTCCAAGGTAGATTATAAAGAAATAACCTTCTCCCACAACAGGAATGTGCTGCAGACTCCAAAAGGAGCAGCTGCTGCTCCCCAGTGTCATCCCTTGGGTTTCCTTGATGTCACCAGAGAAGCAGCTGGTTTGGGTTTGCTTGCAAAAGAAACCTCTCTCATTTACCACAGGGTAAACAAAAAAGAATTAAATGCAATAAACACCCAAATCACCAGGTGTGGCAATACACCTGACAAAGACACTTGGAAACAGCTTTCTGTGCTATTTTAAGGATGACAAAAGTCTGCACCAGGCAACCCAAGGTGGCACAGGTTCACTTTACAAAGCTAGGGCTCCTGGATGCATTGGCTGCTTAACAGAGATGCTGCAGTTGGACTCAAAAAATCCTGCTCCCCAGTGGAAGTTTCCTGGCCCACGTCAGTGGCAACCAAAGTTCCCACTAAGAAAGGAAACACATGAGGAAGAGGCAATTTTGCTGCAATTTGCCCTGGAGTGAAGCCTGGGCAGGGCCAAGTCCATCACATCAAAATATTTCACCCAGCATCATGTCCAGTATTTGTGTGGATGAGCAGGTTGACACCACCAGTGGGATTGGCTTGTGTCCACCCACAGAGAACCCCGGAGAGGGTGGAAGGGTGCTGGACAGCTGGGATCCCTGCACAGCACCAGCACCACTCACTCCTAGGGTTCACTCACTCCCCAACAGCTTCAATCACAAACTAATTTCCAGGTTCATTTCCTTCTTGTTTCTCACAGGAGAAAGGATGTGTCCTCATGCAAGAGGGAATCATCTCAGCATCATTATGTTATTATCTACCCAAACTCCAGGCTGCTACAGAGAAAGAACTTTGAGTAGTTCATGATAAAGTAACATTCATTAATTTATAACACTGCCATCTACTAGTGTGCTGAGGAAGCAGGGTGATGTCTGCTTGATTAATTGAAATAATTGAATTTCTCCTCTCTGCAGAAGGTTGAGCACAACACATTGCATCTGTGCCTGCCCAGCTCTCTGCAATCAGCTCAGACACCCAGGGACCTCATTGCAGGGGATCCTCCTGTCCAAATTCAACCAAACCCTCCAAGCCCTGGGGCTGTGCTCCTCCTGCACTCCCCTCCAGCTCCCTACGAAGACTTTCTAAAGAATTTTATTCTTCCCATCACGACATTGGTTTCACCACAGGGATGTTCATAGATTCTGCATGAAAGCCCCACCAGCAGCTGCAGAGATGAGTTAAAATGCTTTGAATCCCTTGGTAAAGGAAAGCCAAGGGGAGGGTGGAGGAAGAGTATTTAGAGAAACATTTTGGTAGAGCAAATAATTCAGAGGGGGTTGTTCAGAAAATTCCAATCTTTACCATATTTTAGGTTAAACATACCAACCATAAAGACTTGCCTAGGAGCCTGATATTCCTCTTTGGTATTTCAGACAGTTTTAGTCACCTCCTTTTCCCCCCATGACATGACTGAAGGGTAAACATCACCCTTAAGCAATACATTATTATAGAGGAAACTATATGGTGTGTTTTTTCTCAAGGTCTCTTGAGAAAGGAGGTTGAGGAGGCAGGTGATGGGCCAGCACACAACCCCTCTCTGATGGCTGACAGGGCGGGCAAACAGTGCTGCTGGAGCCTCAGCACAGCAAACCACAGAGCAGACCTGCAGTGCCTGTGTCATGGAGCTCGGAGGGAGCCCAACAGCTCTGACACTGCCTTCTCCGTGGGAATCACTCAGGGAAAACATTTTGTCCTGTGCTGGATGGGGCATGCAGGGCTCAGCCAGCCCCTCCTGCGTGGGCAGGGAGGTGCAGGCAGCAGGATTACAGCCAGAACTAATTGTTCAACACTGGGCAGCAATTCCTGCCTTCACTTTTCTGTCCAACAGGGGTTTACAGCCATGTCAATTAACAAACATGACTACCCACATGGATGCACAAACACCTGAATGCAGTAGGCAAGGCTTTAAATCATGCGTATGCCTGGGATGTCTATGTATATTTAAAGCACCCCCCATTTTTATAAGGCCATCCTAGTGTCACTAAGCAGCCACACACAGCTCTCCTCTCTCCTAGTCCAGGGAAGGGTGCCCCAAGATCACTCATATCACTGTGTTCATCCTCCCAGGAGCTGCAGGGAGGGAGGGACTCCAGCTGGGAGCAGGGGGGCCCATCACCCACGGGGGCTGTAGGTGATTCTACAGAAGGAGCACACCAAAATACAGTTCATGTGCAATAACTGCACCTGCCCCAGCCACAGTGCCCCAGCTACTGCAGGAAGATGTTAACAGTTCACTAATAGCAAGGAAAAGAGAGCACAAGATGCTCCAGAGCAACTCTAACAGGCCATCTTCTCTGGGGCACATGCAATTAGTTTTTTAAAGATTCTCTCAAAACTGCACAAAGCTGTTTCATATGTTCTCTTTTGCCCATAAAACAGGACTATTTCTGGCCACCAGTGCTGAGAGACAGCCAAGAGTGCTAATCCAAATCACCACCATACCTTCCAAATGCAAAACCATCATAAATATTTCCTGTTTATTTACAGAGAATTATTCACCCCTTTGATTTTGCAATTCAACGCTCAGTAAACCTTCCCACCTTCCACACAGTGGCTGCAGAATCCAGATTTCAGCCAGGGAAGGAAGGGAACACCATGGCTGGGAAGGCAGCTGGGCAAAACAATACAGCAGTGGGCACAAATACTGGGTTGCAGCTAAAATATTCTAGTTAGGACAGAGAATTATGCATTTCCTTCTGTTTCCTCAAAAAGTGGAGATTTCCCCTATCTCCTAGGACACCAAGGCAGTTAATCTTAACAGCCCCTGATAGCCCTGAGCAGATACTGGTCTAAATGAACTCATGTCTGCCTGGGTTTTGTCCATAGGCTGTCCTGCTCCTGGTTGTACCCAGGCTGAGCAGCCCCAAAGTGCCACCACCCACAGGATCTTACAGCCCTCAGAAACAGTGGGCAACAAGCAGAGACTACTGCTATTCCAGAGCAGTCACTGGTGGGGCTTGGCTCCTTGGCAAGGGGGCTCTGTGCAGCCCCAGCAGCAATTGGGTGCTGAGGGGACCCAGGCACCTGGAGCACAGCCCCACCAAGCCCAGCTGCCAGGTCTCACACACCAAAAAAAGAAGCCAAACAGGCATCCAGTGTCAACAGAAGGAGTTTGTCTGTTCCTCTTGACCTCTGGCAGCACAATCAAATTTGGTTGTTGATGCTTCTGCTGAACACCTTGGTGCAGCAAGCACACTCCTTCACAGAGCTGGATACAGATATTTCTTCCAATCCAGGACCTGGCCAGAGTTTTCAGGTGCCACTAACACACATGGCTCTGGGGTCATTGTCACCCACAGTCTGTGCAACACGTAATACCAGGAGTCTTCAGCTGCAGCAAACAAATGACTTGACAACATAATGCAAAGTTTGTAAAGCACCAAACCTCCTCCTGGGAGGACATTACCTGGTTCCCAACACAACAAAAGGTTTCTAGTATTTCCAACTGTCTACACTGTTCCTTTTGTATAGAACATATTGAAACAGAGACATTAAATACCTGGAAAAGAGGAAAGATGCAAAGCACATCAACCCAAGATCTCAGTGGAAGAAGCCCAGGACTTGGGATAGACTCAGGGAATGTCAGCAGGATGGACAGAGATCTAGGGTCTTTGGAACAAAACTATTTCGTGGAAAGCTGGTCTGCAGAATGTGTGGCGTGACACCCACTGGGTCTCAGACCTCACCACTCCCTGCTTGAGAATCGACCTCTGGGTTTAAGCCTCTGCTCTCACTAGAGAGCCAGATCAGCTCAGAAGATCTTTCCAAGCATTTCTAGTGCAAGAGCATCATCCCTCCACAAGCTGCCAATTCCCACTGCAGCCCTTAATATCCAAAAGGGCAGATCCTGAAACAGAAGGGGTTTCCTGCACCCGCTGGCATGGCTGGGATGTCATGCACCTTGGCTAAACTGCATTTTTTGAATCATCAGTTTTTGCTGAAAGTGATGAGCAGGGCAGAAAGGGGGTTGTATTTTTCTTTCATCACTTGCCCTGAAATCAAAGCCAACACAGGGCCATTGTTTGTGCTCCTTTTTGGCCACAGCCCCTGGTACCTGCTTTTGCTCTCAGTAAATAACTTGAATTTGTGCTGCATTCAGCCAAAGGCTCTGCCCAAAAACTGTTAATTGTCCCTGGCATGGAGACATCTCCCCAGACCCACACGCAAACAGGGGGCAGAAGCTGAGGCAGAGAACAATATACTGGGAACAACAGAAATCATACAATGGGTTAACCAGAAAACAGCACAGGATTTCACACGGATGTACTCATTAATGGCTTTAAAAAAAAAATAAAATTACTAAATTGCACATTTTACACAAAATATCAAGGGTTTGTCACCGTGGCAACTTGTCCTTTCCTTGATATCCACAATTATTTTCACTCTGCTTCCTTGGACAGCGGCAGCAGAGCAACCCTGAGCAGGCAGGGAGCAGCACTGAGGGCACAAGGACACTGTGCACTGGAAAGGCTGGGACCAGTAGTGGAATCAGAGACAACGCCGAGGGAGCCCAGAGCCTGCAGAGCATCCCTGCCCCAGCTGGAGAGGGGCACGTGCTGGCTGCCTTTGCCATCAGTCATGGCAGAAATAGCAAAGCAGGCTGCACGAAATTTGGAGGAGGGGGAAGGAAATAAGAATTTTCTTTAAACACCACGTACACATCATATTCCTGGAGCCAAATAATCCAAAAGGTTTTCTTCCAAGCAGCCCTTCCAGCACCCATGGGACAGCTGAGGCAGGGGCACACTGCAAGCCTGGGGGGCTCTGGGTCTTTCTCCCTTTTTAATTGGCCCTGATTAAACTGGGGAGTCTCTGCTATGGCCACACATGGCAGCACATGCTTGTTAAGATTCACATTTTATGGGAGGTCTTCAGGAGTAAATCTGGGTGATTAACTGCTAGAAAATGGGTCCCTGGCTCTCCTTGTGGACACACACATGGAACTTCAGGGATCCAGATCTTTTCACAAGAAAAATTCTGCCACTTATCTCCACAGAGACAAATATGGGTTTAAGTTTTGACCTCACTCACTGCTGAAAAAAAATCTCTGGGGGCTGTGTTACACTGCCTGAGGCTGTTATTCCTGATTGACACTGCCATGCAACTGGGAATAGACTCAGGACCTGTATCTGCAAAACGAACTCCATGCTGAGGCTTTCCTGCATTTGCAACAGGATTGTCACTCATGCTGGCTCCTGCCACAAGTGTGGCTGGTGAAGAGGTGTTAAGTGTGAAGAAGATATCTTGATTTTTCATGGCCAGGTTCAAATGCAGAAAATGAGCTGCTAGGAAAATATGCATTGCCTTGCAAAGCAGCCACATTGGGTGTGGAAGCTGCCAGCTGCATCATTCCAGGACCCTGAGATGTCACCTTCACCACCACTTCTTCGGTACAGCTCCTGTCAGGCTGCAGCTTGAATTTCATGGTATTTATGTATTTGAACTGGATTTTTTACATTTGCTGCTCGGAGGAAGGGGCTCCATCTGCTTCCCCCATGCACAGCAACAGTCCTGGGGGTCCAGGACCCTTTAGGGGGGGATCACCACTCTACTTCACTCCCCCCACAGCACCCAGGGTGCTGGGGTGCTAGAGCCACTGGGGTGCATGGTGCAGCTGGGAGAGCTCATGCACCTTCAGATCAGGATCTGCTGCTGGTTTGGTACCTCCTGCAGCTCAGGCTTTGAGCCCTGGAGACATGCCAACAGATCTATGGATCCATCAGGTCCCCATGGTTCTCTCCATGTTGATTTCCAAACCTGGAGCCACAGTCTCTACCATCAGCAGGCCACACAATTCAAGAATCCCTTACAGCAGCCAGCTTTACCATTATGCATTCCAAGTCCTTACAAAATGCAACCCAGACACTTTTTGTCATTAATACCATCCAAGAAATGGCACCTCATCCCTTGGACCCAAGCTGGTCACCCCTCCCAGGCATCTCCCCAGCAGCCTGTACACATCCTCTGCCCTGCAAACCCTCCCAGTGGATGCTGAGGACCAGGCTCACAGCTGTGCTGCTGACAGAGCACCCAAAGGACCCAGACCTTTTGCCATGCCATGCATTACAATCAATGTATCAAAGTGAAGAGACCTTTAGAAGCAAAATTTTGAAGTTCTCAATAGTGGAGTCTTCAAAGGGAAGCTGCTTTCTTTCAAATCTCTTTTTGTGTGGAAGAGTCTGCAAATATTTTTGCAATGTTCAAAACAAAATATTGTCTGAGATATTAGATCAGTTACCTTTTGGAAAGTGCTAGAAAGTTTTGAGTAACAAAACCACAGCCCCTGGGCAAAGGAGATGTGATGTCTTCTGGCCAGGATGCCTACAGGAAGGCTGTGAAGGGACAACAGACACAGACCCTCTTGGGCTGGGGCTGCAGCACTGCTGCCAGAAAAGAAATGCTTTCTCTGAGAAGATCCTTAATGCTCCACCTAGAGCAGATTCAGGCCACCCTGCAGCACTGCACGGTGTGTGCCCACAGCAGGGACATGCCTGAGGTGTAGTTGTGTCAAAAAATGGTACAGCCCCCCACTGGGGAATGCTACATCCAGTTTGCTTAAAGACAACCAAATAAACCATCTCCAGCTGACCCCAGGACCAAGGCATCAGCACAGTACAAACCTGCATATCCCAGCCCAATAACTGGAAAATGGAAAGAACTGGTGAACCTGCAGGAAGGGCAGAATTGCCTGCAAATCCTGCCCCTGAGCCCAGCACAGCTAGGGGTTACAGGCAGTAAGCAAGCAGGTGCTGGAGTGAGACTGGGGGGCTGCAAAGCATCCTCATGAAACACAACACCAGCCTAGCACTAATTGCCATACTCCACACTTAAATCATCAGCTTTTCCTCATTTGGCCTCCAATGAAAAATTGTTATTTTTAATAGGAACAGAAAGTACTCCACACATTCCATACATAAATCCCAGCCTGTTCTGCACCAAAGCAGGAAGATGGGAACAGGTCTGGGGAAACCAAGGAAATGCACATACAGCTCCCCCTGTCCAGCCAGCACTGCTCTACAGCAGGCAGTAAACGTTTTGAATTAAAATAGTTTATAATCCTCTCCAAAAGGTTAAAAATACTAGAACACAAAATTTATCCTTTTCATGAATAAGCTATATTTTTCTCCCCCAGCCCCTCAGTCCATCTCCATAACTACCAAGAGGCTTGCTGAGTTGTCTCTGCCAGCTAATTGATTTTCAGAAAGAAATGATTAATAAAGGAAAACAGTCTCCCTCTTTGGCAGGGCAGTTCCTTGCAATAGACTTTGCCTTTTCCTCTAGGGAGCCTGGTCTCCAGATACAGATCTGAGATATGGCATAAACCCCCCCACATAGACACATGGACACACACCACAGCCTGAAGGGACAAAGTAGGTATGCATTCTTAACTCAGGATGGACACTGCATTTTATAAGGGAATTATGGCTCACAAAAAAGAGAGATTGGATCAATGCCACATGCTCTCATTAATCTGACACGCTTGCACCTTTCTGCAGATGAAATTACTTTCCTGGAAAGCAGACACCAGGGTGTCAAAGCACCTCTGAGAGCACCAGGAGAGAGAAGCTGGTCACTCTGGTTCCTCACTGGAAGCTTGGAGAGGCAGTCAGGGACAGAGGGACTCCCACACCTTCACCCTGTCATCCTTTCTCCAGGCACATGCAGCAGCCCTGCTGCACTTCTCTTATATTTGGGGAAAGAACCATTTTCCTCATTTAATAGTTGAGTGTGCAACACTGCCCGGCCCTGCAGTGCCCTGCCTGCACTGGGGGGTGGCTGGGGGGGCACCTGCGCATGGCACCTTGGCAACTGCCCTCTTCTGCCACCCCATTACACCAAGAGGAAATATTTCAAAATTCCAATATTTTGTAGCTTTCCCTTGATCTCACACTCAGGTGCTGGACAGAACTCTCCACTTCCCCACTTCTTTTATGTGGCAGCTTTTTAGTTACTCCACATCACGACGTTTAAGACAAAACTTTGATCTGCGTTTCAGCATCCGGGCCCCGTACATCTCACACAGAAAAGGAAAAAAAAAATGGATAGTGACTTGATGCCTGAGCCCTTCGTGCAAAATTTAAAGCATTAAAAGTTCTAAGGAAAATGAATGTATGTCAGAGCAATTGCACGAGTCATTTCCTCATCTTTGCCCAGAGCTCCCAGCTGTAACCGTGTCTGCCGAGCACCGAGCGCTGCCGACTCCATGGGCTGGGTGGGAGCAGCAAGGCACAGTGAGCAGCCAGAGGGGGGCAAGGAGGGGATGGGGAAAACCCATTTGCATGAAGAACTATGGAACAGTCTTCAGAGCAAGTGATTATCCTTCGCACTTTCAAGGGCATATTTTCAAATCACTGTACAGGGAGACCTTTTTTCTTTTCCCCCCAAGGCCTGACCAAACCCCAGACTCAGGCACAGCTCTTGGCATGCTCAAGACCACTTGCACCAAGCACAGGGTCCAGGCTCAGCCCCAGTCAAAACCCAGCCAGGATGCAAGGGGAAGCAGACAGCCCCAGCAGCACATCTGGGCTCCCTGCTGCAAGTGGGGAACTCTCCTCCATCCAAACACCTCACCTGGGGACCAGCTCAGGAGGCTTTTCATATCTCACCAGGGAGGTGAATGCTGTTCATCATGAGTAGTGATCCACATCAGAGTTGGAGAATGACTACAGGTCATTCTCCAGAGCTGAACATGTTTACCATTCCCACCCTAACCACATTTTGCTGGGCATAGAAGGGGCAGACACAGGGCTCATCCCTCTTCCAAGGATCCTGCAAACAATCAAGAAGGCATTGGAAGCCCTTTGCATGGACAAGAAGTGCTGCAAGGAAGCAAACATTTGTATGCACATACCCATGTGCCTGCTAACAAACAGCAGATTTCCATCTCGTACATTACACCCTGGTGCAATCCTGCATCATTTTATTGACAATTTATTTTCTTAATTTCTAAGAGGAGTGCTGCAGAGAACAGCCCACATTGAGGCGAGCAGGGCCACCAAAGGCACAGAGTGTGTGTGTACATACACGAGGTGAAGGCCCATGTGTATGTGACTTAAATATTGGTTGTTAAAACAAGTGAAGATAGAACATGACACTTTTGGTTTCTGTTCCAGATTGCTTTAGTGTTACTGGGTAATTTGAGTTCAGATCAATGAGAATAAAAGATGAAGGAGCTCTGCCTTGCTCTATTGTGCCTCAGCTGAGAAGAAAGCCGCTAGCTGGGGGAACAGATAGAAACAGCGTTATTTATGACACATCCTCAGTGCTATTTCAGTGATTAAATAATTAGGGAGAGAGCTTAAAAATTACTCTAAATGAGCTGAATTTTTAAACTCTCCCTCCTAACCTACCTATGCTAGCTGCAAGGATTTTTACATCTTGCATTTTTTAAAAGAGCTAGTAAAATGAAATATGACAGCATGATAAATATATACATTTGCAATAGTACTAGAAACAAAACACAATCATCATGTTTCTGGATGAATAGGAGTGGCTGAATCTGCTGCTTGAAATGAGCTGGTCCCTCAACACAACTAGAGAGTAGATGCTACAACAGTTCAGAGGCAGATTTTAATTCCTGGTCAGCAGAGGCTGTAACAGAGGCTGCAGCCCAGCAGTCCCACCAGGGCTTTGGGTAGGACAGACTCTGCTCCCAGCCAGCCTGCTGGGCAAGCACTGGCCTCTCTCCTCAGCACATCCCCACACAGGTGAGTTACATGGGTGGCAGGTGGCTCTTTGCTTTACTCCTGAATGCAAAAGCACCCAGGCCTGCAGGAGGAAAAGGGAAGCAAAAGGATGCTCTCAATGAGCCCAGCCACAGTCAGACACCTGCTGAGTTACCACCTCTTCTGTACATGGAGTTTGTGGGGAAGATGGAGGCACTAAAAAAAGCAGGGTCTGCTGGTAGCAACTCAAGCAGCAAGGTCCTGCCTGGTGTCTGCTGACCACCAGGCACATCCCTGCCTCTGCAGCCCTGTCCCACCAGGTCTTCCATTAAAACTCACTTGCCAAAAACGCCTAGGGCAGCAGGAGGAGCTGCTGCCTTCCAGAGCTCCTCCAGAAGCTTCGGCACCTATGCTGGGACCATCAGCATCCAAGGAAACGTACAACAGCAGATAATGGCAAAGGGGTGAGCTATTAAAAGCTTAGCACAGCAATACCCTTAAAAAGGGGGAAAATACCCCTTGTGCAAACCTTGCCATACCCATGAAAGAAAAAGGACAAATCCATTTCAGGAGGAGTTACTGTGTTCTTCCTACTCTTTTCCTCCTTCCTATTTTAGCATTTCACGCTTGTATGTGGCTGTCCATTCAGTTAAATCACTGTGGACTTGCCTCGATACTGAAAACATTATTTGGAAATGAAATATTTTCATGGACTCAGAGGTTTAGTAGACAAATCACTTTAAAAGGCTAAAGTAAGGTAGCAAAGGGAAATCATGGGGGATGAAAATGAGGAAGCAGCTATAAAAACAAATGACAGCCAGGCTGAAGCTAGAGGAAGGGGAGAGTAATGGACTCCCAAACCCCAATCCCCTGCCTGCTCCCCCAAGGGGAAACTCTTGGGCAGCCCCTGGAAAAAGTACTGGGGCAACAGAGCACAACTGCATTTACAATGAAGCACAATAAATGTGCAAGCAAGCATTTGCAGAAGAGGTGCAGGTGGTCCCCCTTAGCCCTGCCTTCAATGTGCTGCCTCAACACCTGTGCCCACACTGTACCTCCTTGGCATGGCAGGAGTGTAAATGGTGACAAAATCCAGAAAAAAATTTCTCTTCCCAAAGAGCACAATGAGGTCTTGCTGTGGATATGAGAACAAATCCATGGGTGCAGTACAGATAGGCATGAACCAGAGGCAGATAAAAGCAAACAAAAGATGGTTTCATATTTCTGAATATGAAACCCAGAACTGGGTCTTGCCAGAAGGCAGAATGCTTCTTCCATCACATCCTCCTCTTCACCTTTTTGTATGTGCACAGGTTTCTTTACTTTGGGTCCTGTTGATTTATGTTTCTACACATATCAGCTGCCAAAAGTTCTGAGATGCTTTGGTGCATGGACTCGCATGCTTCTGAGCAACACGACTTTTTAAAAATGAATGCCTTTTCTCTTGTTTTAAACACACACCAGGCTCTAGAGCTTGTTAAGACAGCAGCAGTTTTCTGTTAAGTGACTAATTCAGGGCAAACCATCATAGTTCAAAGGAATGGGTGGCTATGGCTTGCAGAGGTGCTATTCTCCATATCCAGCCCAGTATTTTAAAAAAACAAAAATCAAACTTGCCATTTCTTAATACTTTTTGGTACTTTATAAACCCATACCATTTTTTAAAAATACAACTTTTAAATACCAGCAACACCAGAAATCTAACATCTCACAGTGAGGGACAAACTTCCTGACAAAGTCACACATTCCTGGCTAAAATGGCCGATTTCCAACACCCACCAGTGAAAAAGGCCCCACAGGGTGGGTTCTGAGCTAGAAGAGTTTGCAGATTATCAGTCAATAACTCAGGACTGTGACATGGCATTCCCAGAGCCACACTGCCCACCCTATCCCCTCACCCCACCACTGCTCACACAGCACTTCCAGTAGTTTTTCCTAAGTAAGACCTTGTAGACCTCCTGCAAATATTTTTTGCAGTTGCCTTTTGCAGGCAAAGATTTTCCAGAAGATTTTAATGCACTACTCCATCTGTGGACTGCAAAAGCAACTCAAATAATACCATCACTTCTCTGGGGGCATAACTGCTTCCTGACATGCACACGAACCAACCAGACTGGTGCATCTGAGAACATGCGGGTATCGACTAAAATCAGAAAAGGGAATTTAAGAACTAATTTTCAACTAACTGGAGTCACTGATATTCACATACTCCTCACACAAGTACAGAAGGGAAATAAAGAGGAAAAAATGAAACACTTCACAGTATTCACTGCTTCAGTTAAACTTGTTCACATTCCATTGACAGTCTTGCTGTTATGTTCACTGGCAGAAAAAGTCACCAAAATAGGGTTTTATTGCAGTGTTCCTGCAAGTCACTTGGGCTTCCCTACAAGAATTGCATTTGGGAAGTTATTAGTGACTCTGCAATTAGTGTCTTCAATGCTTTTCATGGGCCTGGTGCAGAGCAGGTATCTTAAACTCTGCCAGTGACCCACTGCACCAGGGGTCAGGCAGGTGCCCCAGGATTTGCTCTCAGCAGCCATGCGTGACACAGCCTCAAGTCTAGGGTGAAGCCTCAGTGTTTTTCTCAGACAACTAATTGCTTGAGCACTTGTTCTACCCACAAGTACAGAGAAGCTGAACAATATTTTCGTAGTTATTTTTGGGATACAGGTGAAAGCAGTGCTTCAGGCAGGGTGTAGCCATCCCTCATTGCTTCAGCAAGCACAGGATTCAGTCCAGCATGCCTGCTGGATACACACTTTGCCCAAACACTCACACTGCAGTTTTCTGTACCAGTTCCAGTTATGACTCCCATCAGTTACAACTGGTGCACTCAACAACCCTCTGTCCTTGCTCATACTGCAGAAATGAGAAGCACCAGTCTGCCTCTGGGGCAGGAAGTTCTTGTGCCTCTGTTTTGTCCTCCTCAGAAACAGAGGGGTTTTTTCTGTTCAACTAGAGCATTATTATCTGAGAATGCCAACGTAAAACTGGAAAATAAGCAGATGCTGTGAATTAGATCAATTGAACTGCAGCAGCAAGGACATGGTCTAAATCTATTCCTCTACATACTTACCAAAAGGAGCTGAAAAACTTTCAAAGGCAGAGCTTTGGTGATGGAGCTGTTTGGGTGATGAACCTCTTTTCACTATGAGGCAAAGCAGAGAAAGTCAGGGCAGCTCTGATTAAATGAAGGAAATGCCCAGCTGAGCAGTGCACGACTGGATGATGTGGTGACCAGGCTAGAGCTACCAGGGATAAGGAAGGAAAAGTCTGTGGATCTCAAGCAATCTATCTAGCTGCTGTTCTGTAATCCAGGCCAGGTGCTCTCATGTGAGCAGCTCCTCAGTGGATCAATCACATGTTGTCAGAGCTTCAACCACAGGTTCAACCTTGAATTAGCACCTGTCCCTCACAGACCTTCCAGTCACTGCCATTCCTTCTGAGATAGTTTTCTTTTTTAAAAAAATATTTAAAATGTGCCCCTGTCTTTTCACACCCAAGATGCCATCTCAGGATGAGAAAGAATAAAGCTGAAGTCAGAAATAATAAGCAGCAGTTTTCCAGACCATGTCTGGAGCTCCCCAGCCCCTGCCAGCAGGAGCTCTGAGCCATTTCCCACGCTCTACCTCTCACACCCTCAGGTTGTCTATTTGCAGCTGACTCCCAAGTACACATCATGCAAAGGCTGTCAGCCTAGCTCACAAAGATCTCTCAAACTCAAAATGCAAGTGCTAGCTACCAAGGAGCTCAGTGCCAGGGTGATGGGCAGCAGAGAGGGGTGGTGCAGGCCAGGTTGCTGCAGGGATGGGGTGCAAACCAGGGATCAATGTGCAAAGGTGTGTTCTAGAAAAAAAAACCCAGTTCACAATTTCTCATGCAAAGCAAGAAGTCCAAGGAAGCCTTACTCTTATTTCATGAAAAACAGTTACAGCTAATCAGAGTACTGTGATTTACTGTTCAGGTCCCCAGCATTCCTACACATGAACAAGCTCAGTGCCTAGAACAGCACCACTACTACAAGGTAAACCTATACTGATGATGTGATAGCATCTGCTCTGCCATAGGTTTAAGAGGTTGGCATGGCAACAGATGCTCCCACACTGCTGTGTCTGCCTCATGCTGCCATTCTGCTCAGGATCCCTGGTGGGTTCAGAATTAACCACCTACAGTATTTCATTTTGACTAACGAAGCTGGTTTTGGCTGGAGCACCAAACAGCCAGCTGAAGCCTAGCACAGACTGTGTACTTTGTTGCCTAGCTCCTCTGTGACTTTCAAACACGTCTTCCTGAATTCACACTATTTTTAGTCCTCCAAGCTCCTCCTCTCTGTGCTAGCAAGCAGTGGTGACAAACCCTGCAGGTAACTGAATCCCAGTGAATACCTTGTTCAACAAGTGCCATGTGTTTTTTGTTCCAGGTTATCCAGCACCCAGAGTATCTCACAGCCTGTGTTGAGGGCATTTGCCCAGACCCCAAGGAGTGATGCCATCCTGTAGATGACATTCTGCAGTGCTCTGCTCCACCCAGTATCCTCATCAGTCCTTGTCAGGGTCTGGTTGCATGCTTAGAGCAGCCATTGTTCCAAAATTTAATCATAAAATACTGTCCAAATTGTCCTTTATATTAAATGTTATTGGTTAGGCCAATGCTTTTATTAACATAAGCTAAGCAAAACTTCTCCTAATATCTATTTTTAGAGCATGTTCTGTCTCTCCAAGTACATCACACTATCAACACATACAATGTCACTGCTCTGACTTCACCCAAAGAACTAAACTGGCCAAGGAAAACCTTCCCCAAGCAGCTACAGATTATCCTGTGGGAGGTGTCAGCCCAGATTACTCCAAATTTCCAAAGCAGAACCCACTACACTTGATGAGTTTTCTTCAAAGTGAAAAGTGTGTGTATATCTCTCTCTGAAGAAGCAGACTGTATTCTGTGTCCTCTGGGGGATGCTATGCATGACCTGCCACAGTTCCCACATCAAGACTTTGAGTTCTGTTTCAAACATACCTTTTCCTGGGAAGGGACAGGGCATTTCCAGTTATTTCTGGATAGAACACACAGAGGCCACATCTGGTTTGTGAAGATGACTGGTTACCTTGCAAGTCCAGGTGGAGTAAGTATCTCTTAATTGCTTAACTGATCTGTCCATAAGCCAGTTGGCATTTTCTCAAGCAGATGCTGGTGGCCAGGCTGATGGAAGACCAGAGAGCTGGGCTGCCAAGGGCATGAAAGGAGACAAGAGACAAAATGTATCCAGGCCTAAGTCTACTTGCTCCAGCACACCTGGAGGACACCTGAACAGCTGCTGAGTGCTCAGAGAAAGGAAGGTCTGCTGCTGCTAAACAGGGGAAACCACCTCTGAAGACAGGGGAGAGAGGTACAAAGGGCAGGAGAACACCATTAACAGCAGATGGGAAAACCAACCCGTTTCATGCCTTTATACTCCTTTGTGTTTAAGGGGAGATTCTTCTCCGGTGTGACCGATTCCCAAAACATTCTCAACAAGGTGCATCTCTCCATTGGCAGCTTTCCCAAAGCTGGGACTCCCCACCCAGCTTGCCACCACCCAAGCCAGGGCTCTGGGCTAAGCTCTGAGCACTGCCTTCAATGGTTCAGCAGATAGCAGCATTCTGACACACAAAGTGAGGGATGCGCAGACAAGGGATAGTTTCAGTTAAGAAGAAAAATATTGCTCACTCAAAGTTATGAAGTTTATTCATAAACTTCATTCTTATTTTAACAGCTTTTATCACATACATTATTCACAAATAGCAGCAGAAAGGATAGGTCAAGAACACAGCCAGATTTTTCAAAACAATCTTTGCAAAGCACACTACAGTTGCTAGAATTTAATACCAAGCCTCAGTACAAAAAAAAAAGAAAGCTCTAATAATAGAAGCTTTCAGTTTTCCCAAAGGAAAAAAAAAAATCAGTTCTCCCTGAAGCAAACTCCTCAATAGACACCTCCTTTTCATCACAGCACTCTGCAAGCACCCATATCAGATCTCT
The DNA here is from genome assembly GCF_020740795.1 of Apus apus. Classification (NCBI taxonomy): domain Eukaryota; kingdom Metazoa; phylum Chordata; class Aves; order Apodiformes; family Apodidae; genus Apus; species Apus apus. Next base: position 30,674,378 of record NC_067288.1, on the reverse strand, counting down.
CCAGCACCAGGCACACCAGTGTGTAACCAGCACTCTCACACTGTTCCTAACCTGTTTTCCAGCATCCCTCTGCTCCCACTTCTTTACCTTCTATTCAGTCACCCACAATCCATGCACCTACACAACACTTGTGGGTCTCTATGGATATTGCTGTCTTCTCTTCCCTGGGGATCTCCTTTTTCCAGTCTGATCCCATTGCTCTGCTGAGCAGCTTCCCTGCAGCAGCTCTGGTCACTGCCTGCTATGAATTATCCACAGCACTGTGCACAGTGAAAGCACAGCAGCCCCACACCCATGGCTGAGGTCCTTTTCCTGAACAGAGAAAATAATCTAATATATAAATACTAGAGGGCTACTTGCTTTTGGTATTTATCATAAAAAGGCATAGCTAATTAGGATGTTCTTTTAGGCAAGTGGTACTGGTGTTGAGGTTTTTCCAGGATCACCACAGAGCTGGGATAATTCCTGAGCAAATTAGAGAAAGCCAAGAGATGAGCTGCTTCTTGTCTCCAGCAAACCCACAGCTAACATAGAATGACATCTGGGTGGTTTCTAGACCAGCAGGAAGAAGGGAAGGGAACTTAAGAAAACTCATTTTATTCCAAAGATAACAATCCTGCTCATCACTCAAATCAGGAGCTGCTCTGAAGCTATGAGGCATGCCAGCTACCTTCCACACAAACACTGCACAGGTAAATTTTAACTGACTTATTTTCAAGGAGAAGACTTCAGCTGTGAAGCTTTATATTGTCTGAGAAGTGTTGGCTGTAATTCTGGAAGCTGTAGAAAAGCCAGAGCAGAAAGAAAACTTGAATGAGATGCCTTCCAATGTATCAACGAAACTGAGAAACAGAAAAGCAATGATCACATGGTTAATTAGAAAAATAAAAGCCTCATTTAAAAATAGTGCCATCTTGAAAGGAATTAGGGGTAAATACTATCCAGCAGAAAACTGAATTGCAGAGAGTATTCTACTAACAGAAAGGAAATATCCAAATCCATTTTCCAGATACATAGTACTACTCAGGGCTTAACATATCTTCAAAGCACCACATGAGCAGAAGTTTAGCTTCACACTTCATTCTTAAATTTAGCTCATCTTAAAACCCTGCATGAGGCAAAGCTCTTCCAGAGTCAGCCTCACTCTAGCTCTTTGTTTCCCCTGTAATTACCCACCACATGTGTTTTACTCACACTGAGACCCAGAACAAGTTTGAAATGCCTGGGCTGATGCTGGGGAGAGCATGGCCAGGTTCCCAGTTCCAGAGGACAGGGTATGGGCTCTTCCAAACTGTTGCCTGGCAGGAAGCATGCAGAAGAGCATGATAAAATAAAAAATGAACCCTTCAACCCATACAGTGCTGGTTCTACTGGTATAGATCCAAGTAGGATCTATTAGGTCAAATAGGTCTCTAGGGATCAGATGTCCCAAGCCATAATCTACAGTTGTCACATCTGTCAGTACTGCAGGCTTTCCAACAGAGTACCTCAAGTTCTCTCTGTAGGCACCTCACAACAGGCCACAGGTCAAAGTCAAGGACTGGCCTGACATGAATTCTTCTGAGCATTTTGTGGCTGAATCAGATCACAATATGAGAAAACACTGCAGCTTCCTGGCATTGCCCTGTGGCACCTCAGACCTCAGTGATCAGCCATTGCACCAGGCTGAGTTCTGGTTATTAAGCACATTGTGTAAATGAGGCTGATACTGCAAACAAACATACTATTCCTCTTAATCTATGGTTATGCTTCCACACTGTTCATTTATCAGTAATAATAATCCTAATTAGCTATGAAATCCCTGTCTTGCAGTTTAAAGAAAGTTCTAACTTAAAAATAAATTTGATTTATTAACTACCTTGAATCAAGGGAAAATTTCATGGACATTTTCATGTAGAAAAGATCAAGATTTAACACCTGATCCAGCTAGTAAAATGAAACAGCATCAGCTCTTGAGCTAATACAGATCAGTCTACACAATGAAGTCTATACAAGACATCTAATTTTTCAATTAGGGGTTCATTTTCTATCTCCTCCCCAAGTGCCAAGAGATACAGATGTGCTAAGAGACAGGTGAAAGCACTGCACACACTGGTGCAGTGTCCATGTGAACACATTCTTTCAGCTGTTTCATTATTACCCACAGGCTCAGCCCACATTCAGCCCAGCTCTTCCTCTGGCTTGTTCTCAGCCCCTGCTCCACCACCTTTGGGCTTTCTTTTATTTTTCCATAACCTTCAGGTTTCAGGGGCTTGTGTGATTATTATTTTTCCTCCTTTCCAGAACTACACAGACTGACAATGAAATCCAGTGAAACCCTCCTGCCCCAGCTATTTTGCCATCAGCTGGCTTTCCAACAGGCCAGCACTGGGGTGAGGGCTGTCAGCAGCTGAGGCCAAACAACTAAGCCATCACATTTGCAAACCCCCTTCTCCAAGCCCAGAGCAGTGACAGATAAGACCCCATCACCCCAGTCATCTCTGGGAGAAGGCAGGACTGTGGAAAATACACTAAGTGCATTACCAGTTGAGATGCTTTTTTTAAGTATGTCTAAATATCACGCTGCAGCACACCAAGAAACACTGCTCAGGAAGTTAGCCAAGACTAGGTATGGAAAGAGCAGCTGGTCTTTGCTCTCTGCCTTGCAGCCCACCCTGCACAGGGCAGGCAGCAGCCCTGCCCACACCCCTGCCCCCAGGATGGGGGGCAAAGGGTCTCCCTCTGGGGCACAGGCTATGCCAAGCATCAGGAGAGAAAAACCCAAACATCAGACTCATCCAGCAGTTCTGCTGTGCATCCTGTATGGGCTTGGTGAAGTATTTTTCCTTTAATTAGATTTTCTAGAGCTCAGAGGATGCTGAGGGACCATTACAATCTCTGCTACGATGCAAGAAAACAAAGCTTGCAGTTCCACACTTAAAGCATCTGAATAATATAAATAGAGCAGCTTACAAAACAGCCATTTACCTCAATACAATTCATGCAGCCTCTGTTGTGATACATTGGATACATGGGCTGTTCAGCCAGAAGGGATACTGGAATTCCTAAATTGCCCTGATTTCAGATGCTCTAAAGCTCTACAGAAATGCCATAGCATCCAGGCAATGGATTTTCATCACACTAACACTTAAAGGACACTTCAAATGGGTTCTGCTGATGTCTGAGAAACATTCAGTGAAAAAAGCAGAAATGAAGCTGCAGCCAAAGACAAACACCAGAAACCTGAAGGAGACCGAAACAGGCACTTGCAGGAGAGCTCAGGTGCCTGCCAGCACCTCAGGAGAAGCTTCCTCCAAAAAGCAGCCCCATGAAAGGTGCAAGCAATGCATGTTTGGGAAGGTGCTGCTGGCAGGGTCCTCCCATGGGTGCTCTGCTGGAGGGTTGTGCTGGCTGCACTCTGCCACAGCAAGCAGTGCTGAAGTCACAGAATCACAGAACATCCCTGGCCAGAAGAGACCTTCAAGATCATCCAGTGCAGCCTTAGACCTAACACCACAAGCTCACGACTAAACTGTGTCCCTAAGTACCAGATCCACATGCCATTTAAATGCCTCTAGAGATAGTGACTTCACCACCACCCTAGGCTTCCTAGTATCTAACCTAAAGCTCCCCTGGCACAGCTTGCATCCATTGCCTCTGGTCCTATCACACATCACCAGGGAGAAGAGACTGTCCCACTCATCACTCCAGCCTCCTTTCAGGTAGTTGTAAAGAGAAATGAGGTCTTCCCTCAGCCTCCTCTTCCTTCAGGATGGCCCTCAGGTTTCAAGAGCAATGTGTCAACTCCAGATGAAGCAAAAGCGTATGAAAGGAAAATTTTTAAGGTTGTCACTATGAGAACATGATTTATTCTGCTGCTCTATGCAGGCCTTATCACATTGCTAAGCAACCCAGCTGGGTGGCACAGCCACACTGGTGCTGCCAGCACTGGTACCTACATTCCCTCTCCATTCCTGGCTGTCTCCTCAGGATGCTGCAGAGGACTGCTGCAGGTGATCCCAGGCTCAAGAAAAACCCCAGATACAACACAGCAGTTACCACTGTACCTAAAACCAGCCAGGCCCCATCAACTGGCCCCTGCTCCTTCCAGAAAGCTTAAATGTTACTGCAGTACTATTAAAATATTTTATTTGACCCTGCTCCCCTTAGCCTTCCTTTATCTGATTTTGTTCTCAAATTCTTTGATACTGAACCTGTGGCCAATTCATTTCTGTGCATAAGACCCCACAGTCTACTCACCCAGATGCTTTACAGCTTCATTTCCCCATGCTGGTGCAAGCATCTGCAGTGGCTTCTGACTGCAGCTTCCAACAACTCTTGTTCCCTTATTGGTGTCTTACTCATTATACTCTTAAATTCCACAACAATTCTTCCCTGCATGCAGAAACAAGCTTCCAAGATCATTCCGGAGCATGTATTTTTGCCTCTAGTCATGTTAGTAGTCCCATTATATTTTTTTTATCTATCTTCTTTTCACTGCCTAAGTTCATCTGGTTGAATCACACACTGAAGTCTGGATCTTCACAGAATTCTTACATCTTCTCAAAATGCACTTTTTCCTCCGAGAGGTGATTTTGTGAAAAGGCTCCACCTGACTCAGCAGGTCTGCTCCCTGCACACGTTCAAAGCACTAGCTGCTGACATCAGTGACAAAGTAAGTTACTGAGTTATTTCCACAAACTCTGTGGTTTTCACATAGCCAAAACTGAACAGAGCTTTGCTGTACCCCAGAGGTCACCACTAAGCCACTGCTGCTGAAATTAAGAGGTGGCAGAGGTTTTATTAACAGCTTGAGCTGGAGCTTGCTCTGAGAGCTCAGCTGGAAAACCAGTTCTGCTGGAATCCACTGATACCTCACTCCATCGATATCACCAGGCAATTTTTCAGACTGGAATTGCACTTCATTGCTCACACTCACTGTTGTCCAACACTGCAGACAAAAGTAATTTTGTTTTCTTGGACTCTTCTTCTCCCAGTGCATTGATATTGTTCCCAACTCCTTTCTTAAATTCTGTCTAATACACATGTCAAGTCATTCTGGCACCTGTTTCCATCACAAGTTGTGGTATTTGTACAACCAGGTCTTCATGCCCGGCCCTTCTACACAGACTTCAGAGAGCATTTTGGTTCACACCATCTGAAGCTTTATGCATTTACAGCAATAGGGTGGTGGACTTGATCAGGCAAAACAGAGGGTGAAGCATAGGACAGGTGACCAGGTGGTACGTCTCTGTGCAGCCTTTCTGCACAAATACCACAGGATAGGCTTCACTGCAGCCACAGGCAGGGAAGGGGTCAGCATCACCTTTGTGGTGAGCTCTGGGACACTGAGAATCAGGTGAGAATGCTTGAGATAAGTCTTCAGGCTTCAACCAATCAAATCCTTCCAGAGAGATACTTAAATGACTCAGAGCTGAAAGAAACCTGCTCCTTTTGAAATGCAGAGAAATCTAGAATGCTACAGGAGAGCCTCATGTTTCTTCACCACCAGCCAGAAAACACTTCCTGCACAGGACATCTTAAGAGTTACTCTAGGGATCCCTCCAGCAACAGATGCCAGTGAATGCAGGGGGTATAGGGAAGCCCTATAGAAACAAAGATTTCCTGGTTTGGTTACAGGCAGTGAAAAGGTAGCAGGACTTTGCTTTACCTGCTCTCAGCCTCCTGGGCTGTTGGGGCATCTCTCCATGAAGCCCAGGGTTGCCCTTGCTCTCCAAAGCCAAGCGTGGCCACCCCCTGACCAGCACAGACTGCCCAAGAAGTCTCACAAAGCCTGTGCAGGTGTCAGGCTGCTTCTCACACCATGGCTGCAGCAGCACCCACCTGTGGGAGAGGAGAGGAAAGCTGGGCAGAGAGGACAGCACAGGGAGGGAGATGGCCATGAGCTGCCTTACTCGAAAGCTATTTTTGAGAACTCTAAAACATGGGACTATGACATGATACAGAAGGCATCTTCACATCCCACATGCCACATCCAACCTACTACTACCAGTATTACTGACCCCAGACACCGACAGCGTTTTCTTCCTTTAAAACTACAAAACTATCTTCCACCTCATTCTAATACATTTAATGAGGTGCAAGTAAATTTTCAGAGCTCCCATATACAAGTATGTCCATTCAAGTAATAAAGTTCTGCAATTCAAAAATAATTTCTTCCCTAAATTCACTCTGGGTACATTAAGTATAAAACACAATGTCCATACCTATACATCATTGCACAGTTTCAGTACATAAACTTAGTCCTTTTTTAATTCAATCTGTTACACATATTAAGATTTCATCCTTTATTAACTCATCAATTTCATATCCAAACTAAACAACAAATTTTGTTTAGAGTCATTATGATCAAACTCAAAACAAGGTAGGACTTCTGTCTCCTTTTGGAGATGGCAGATACAATTTCTCAGGACTTGGATGGCAGATGAAAAGCATAACCTTGTTTCAGGAGGCTCCTTCTCTTACAGGTTTTAAATAGACTGTCACAAATGCAGCCCTGCAGCTCCTTCCTGCATATCAATGTACAGCTCCATGTGCATCTCATGGACTGAAAAAAGGCTTGGGTCTCAGATTATGCATTAAATTTAAACCAGCTCTAACTGAAATGCCACAGCACAAAGTTATCCATATTAAGAATTTCTTTCTACTGTTTTCTGTTGTTTCAAAATTAAAGAAACCTATCATTGCCCATAATAATCCCAGGAAAAGGCCCTGCACAGCAGAGCAGCAGCCTGCTTAGAGCACTCTTGCTTTCACAGTTTTACCATTTCCCTTGGTACAACTGCTTGGAACACAGACTTATTTTTGCTGGCATTTGATGGATGAGGAACAGGACAACCCTTTTCCTGCATGGTGACAATTCAGTCTGTCTCTCTGAAGATTTCATTTATACTTCATTACTTTTCTCTGAAGAGTTAGTAAATAAAATACACCTGCACTAGACTGTGGCAAGCTGAATGCCCTGGCCACCCATCACATCCCTGCCAGGCTTTCAGATGCACACTGCGGTCCTGAACCAAGGCAAAGAACATTATTATCCCTCCTCTTATGGTGTCATGGAATAAAAGCTTGACATGTTTTGCATGAATTCAGGTATGCTTGATACCTGCTTCTTCAATAAAGGGAACCTAGATTTCAGTTTTAAGGAAATACTACAGCACTGCAAGTCTGCATTCAAATGCATCTCTGAAAATATAGCCTCTGGGAAAATAAATACTGCTCATACTAGCAGTGTGTCACATGAAATCTAAAAAATACAATTTCTCATCTCCCTGAAAAGCTCCAGCTCTAAGGAGATGCTAACCAGCAGCCACCTTGCTGCACTATCCTGATCAAATCAGAAGAACAATTTCAGCAGTCAGAAAATGGCAGTACTTCACCTGCTAATTCTCACCCAGACAGCCAGCTAAGCTCTCGAGATTTATTCCTTGGGAGATAAGCAAGAGCAAATGCATAATCCAAAGCAACAGCTTCATTCTTCCTATTTAATCTCCCCAGGTCTGCTCCCTGCAAGCCAGCCCTTCCCTCTTGCCAGCTCAGCCCCTTTCTCAACCACAGTACACGGTGCCTCTCCAGACAAAGGATGGGGCTTTTCATGGATGCTTAATATGTCAAAAGCATGTATTTTTAATTAACACAGAGGCTGGCATCATGGGCCATTCACTACCCACATATCTAATACAGTCTCCAGATCAGCTGAAGAAAAAACCCCACAAAAATAATAAAAGCAGCTTTTTTTAAATCCTAGTACAAAAGAGCTTTAGGCACAAAGCTGGACAGTAAGCACACGTTTCCTACTGCAGCTTCTCATCAGCAAGGTGGCCTTTTCCAATCACATATTATAGAATAAAGAGACTTACAAACCCAAGAGCATCAGAGAGCTGCCAGGCAGAGAAATCTCAGTTTTTGCTTATCTCAGTGCCTTAGCAGCATGTAGGCTGCGTGAAATACAGTGTTGACATTCTGACAGTAGAACTGCAGGAACTTGGGCATCAGTGTTTTATCTTCTCAGTTTCTGGGCTTTTCAAACAAGAATTTAAAGCAGTAGATTAGGTGGGGTGACTCCCATTGAAACCACCAAGCTCATACCTATCCCTTCTTATTGAGGAGATGCAAGAGTCACACAGAACAGGCTGTGTAAGCTTTGCTCCTGTATCAGGGTTATGTTTGAGATCCAAAGTTCAAGGAGTTCATCTTTAGGAAAAGTACAATTTAGTCCCTTAAGCTTCCTCTGTACATGCACAATCAAGCAGGAGTGATCTTTCCTTCAAAGACACACAAGCTACAGAAAAGGAAACCTCTGGCCAGCTGCAGGACACGGGTAGGCAAAGAGTACAGAGGTTGGGGCTCTGCCCACATCAGGGGGTCACCCAGCTGTGCCACTGGGTCAAGTTCCTGCTGGAAGTCACCAGAGGTAAGCTCACATAGGCTGGAAGGGTTTGGTTTTGCTAAAGCATATGATTAAAGAGTTTGTTCTTAGTGGGATTGGAGGCAGGGATGGACTCCAGGGCTGGTTTGCCAGAAAGCTAAATGTTTGGATGCAGGAATTCAGGCCAGAAGCAACCCAAACAAGTGCTCACAGAGGGTGGAGGTCTAACATCAGAAGGACACGGGGCAGAAGAGAGTCAGGTGCAAGAGGAAGCAATGAGAATGGATACAGAGAACTTCCATTGAAAATGCAATTTAAAATGTCTTGATAATGTATTTTCCTCTATTAAACTGATGAAGTGGGCTGGGCACCTAAGCCAGTGGGTACTCAAATGGCCAGTGTTTCCTCCATCTCACCTATAAAACATCACCTATGTCACATTTATTCTGCAAGTCCCTAATATATGATGCTCAGATTATAACATCAAATATAAAACATTTCAGATAAACAATGCTCTGCATGTGGCAAGCAAAAATAAACCCTAGACCAGCAGGAAAAAGGAATGTGGTCTTTAAAAGAATTTGAATAAAGAAAGTGTGTTTATTATGAAGTGATCTTGAACATTCAAGTATATTTATAGGTCATTTGAGTCTTAGAGTTAACAGACCTAATTAAGAACTAGGGTGTGAAGATAACAGAAATACAAGATGAAAAAGGTCTGGGGCAGGGGGCACTGCAAGAAGGACACAATCTGGCTGCATGCTCCCACTGCCTCCTCAGCACCAAAGAAACCCAGTGAAGGAACCTGTGGGCTAAAAAGACTCTCCCAGATCTTTCCTGGGTGCAGCACTAATGAGCATGAGGAAAATCCTGCATCACTTGCTTCAACATATTGCAAATATCTCTAAAGATGCACCAGCTTATTCCAACATTGTATTTAAAGCTATCACAAGAGCCTCATAATGAGTAAGAGCAGGAAGCCTTCAAAACCAAGAGATGCAGCCTTACAAGAAGTACAATGGGAAGGAAAACTGCTGCTGCCCATGGAAAAAGCCCAGAGAGCAGCAGCCCCTTCCAGGGCAAGGGCTGGTGGGCACAACAGCCCCTGTTCCTGAGCCCCTCCACCACAGGCCCTGTGCTGCTGGGGTGCTCTGCACTGAAACCCCATGGCAGGGAGCATACAGCATGATCCATCAGAACTATTTATTCATAGAAGTCTAAGAACTGCTGGGGAGGCCATTAAACAGGCTTAAACATAAACCCTGGCCAGTACAAATGCACAGAGTTGCAAATAGCACCCAGCCCCACAAAACATGAAGGCCAGGCCCACTCAAGCTTCACTACAACAGATAGGAGACGCTCTAGAAATAGCAAGTTATACAGAAATAGTAAACAAAGCCTTCCCTGCTCACTGAGTCACCGAGGACACTGTCACGATATTGAGTAGCCAGCAGGAAGCGCCGCAAAGACAAGTGCAGCATGAGAATACAGATCTCCATGGGAGGGAGCAGCAGACACGAACACAAGCAGAGGCTCTCGCTAGGTTGGCTGAGCAGCCACGGGGCTGTCACCCCTGCCACCTACACCCCTCTCACAGCACACTGAAAAGCAACTTGGAGACAGATCCTTGGGGTACTTGCAGCCTTCACTCAAACTGCAGCTGAAGGGCTTTTGCTTTTCCCAGCCAGGGATGCTCCTGGCCCCGATACTGTGTTTAGTTTGACAGAACTGCTGCCACTGTCCTTTCCTGGCAGTGACCAAGCTGGGCTGCAGGAGCAGCAGTGTGCAGGCACAGAGCCATGCAAGGGGCAGGAACCCGCAGGCATCCACCCCTGCCACTGCCTCTGCTTGGTGGGAGCTCACTCAGCTGCTTGCTTCCCAAGAGGAGGGCAATGAACACAACATTGCTCCCCAACCACAGCCCTCATGTATCGTGTCACATCCTTGGTGACTTCACTGCGCTGTAACAAGTGCTGGAAATTGCTGGCTTGGCCAAGAAGCTAAAATATTGATTATCTCACATAGAGTCCAATAATACTGATATTCCCTAATAAATTAACACATGTGCAGTGACTGAAAAACCTCTTTCCAGCACATACAGAAAACCAAAGCAGCTCCAAGGCCTCTTTTCTCTTCAGACTGTGTTGTAAGAAAAGTGATGCTGCTTTGATATGAACGGCTTGGAAAGCTCACCCCAGAGCATGGAAAATCCAGCAAGGAAATGTGGGTCAACTCTGAGCCCCTGAACTGAAGCCTTTGCAGAAGGTGAAGGCAAAAAGAGCTCACTAAACAGAGCTTCAGTAGGTAGGCAGCCTTTGGTTGTGACCTATAGTTTCTCTCTGATGAGGCAGAAAATGGAGATGGATGGAGCAAGGGTGCAAAAGCAAAGCAGAAAAATAGCATGAAAAGGGCTAAATGGTTGAAAGCCAGGGAGTATTTGGGTTAAATGAAGCCAGCATACCAGGAGTGATCTCCTGTACTCAGCACTGCTTTCAGTAAGTTGTGTGGTCAAACTACAGAAAGCCAAACACCACCCGGTTTTGCTTTGGCATTAGAAATGGATTAGTTGAGGAAAACAAAATCAAAAACCCACAGATGAGTTCCTATGGCTAAGGCAGGGTACAGTTTGGCATTAAAAGTCTGTCTGTCCCAGGGCTCTGTCACCCTCACAGTAAAGTTTTTCCCTTCCCAAGTTCCAGCTTGTGCCCATTGCCCCTCATCCCGTCACTGGGAACTACTGAACACAGTCTGGCTCCATCCTGCCTGCACCCACCCTTCAGATACTTGTAGGCATTAAAGTCTCCTCTCAGACAGATCACTGTCACATCCCAGAAGATGACATGTCCTGTCCCTCAATAGGAATGAAAACCCATTTTGTTTCATCAGCAAAATGGTTTTTAGACCCTACTTGAAAAAAGAGCAAGAAGAAAGATCCAGAAAGCAATTTAGGGCCACAGGAGACACTGGCAGCCTCCTCCCCAGCCTGGGCAGTCACACACTGTGCAACAGACCAATGCCCACAACTGGGAATTTGCATCCTGACAGTCACTTTCCCTGGGGAGGATGAAGCAAGAGCACAATTTTAAATGTTGTAGAGGAAAAGGAGTTCAGAAGATGGAAACCCAGAACACTGCTATGGATCTCTGTGCTGTCATAAGCAAAATTAATTTAGTGTCATGTTAGAAGTTTACAGCCAGCTGCCATATTAACATATGACAGAAGGCTTAAAGGTCTTGAGGGTGAAATATCTTATTAGCAACACAGGAAAAAATATTCTGCAGATAACTGGTGATAAATGGTTTCTGAAAAGTTTCACATAAATAAGCTTAAAGTTGCAATTTTTCAGCAGTGCTGTCAGTTTCACACCAGAGTCTGTCAATGAATATTGTATTTGTCTTTTGGAGGCATTTTCATTTGAGATTTGTTTGTTTTAGCAGTGAGACATGATGGAAAAATAACTTTGTAGAATTAAATTTCCTATCCTAACAAAAATTAGGTATTCTAACCAAAGCAGGGAAAATGGCAACATTGTATTTATTAATCCTGTTTAAGACAATTCCTTTAGTTATTAATGTTAATAATTAGTTCTATTTCTGTGTCATACTAGACTGATATAAACAAAGACTGATGAATTGTCTAATAAGATTTTGCTCATGACAAAATCAAGCAAAATGTAATCTGGACAACAGAAGAGTAGTTGGTTATTCTACTGAAAAACATTTCCTTGATTTTATGTATTTCCTTCTCCCATGTTCAGGTATGGATTGCAACCACCAAGTACAACTGGCAGAGAACAGCAGTGAGACAACCCATCCTGAACAGCCAGTGCCAGGCAAAACCCACTCCTTAGGCAATGACTGATGCCATGGGGGATCACTGGAGAAGCAGCAGGATCATTGATCTACATTGGACTGTGGGAACAGAAGTTGTCAAAAAACTTCAGATTTTGAATGGGTTTTAGTTGGGTTTGTCCACCCACTTGATCTGTCCTGTCAGTCCATGTCATGGTAGATCTAAGCACCACAAACCTGGTTTCTTTTTTCCAATTCAAGGGAAGATGGTCCTGAGACATTTCCAGACCAAGCCCCAAATTCTGCTCTAAGTCCAACCTGTTGAACTGCCTCTTCTACCTCCAGACCTGCACTCACCTGGTTACTGCACATTGGGCTCTGCTCCACCAGCTCATTGCCAGAGGGACAAACTGGTGGGCTCAGAGAGAATAAACTGAAATTTTATGGGGGTGGCATTGATGTATTAAAAAAGTTAACTCATTTTAGCTGCCACTATTGTATATATTAACTTGGCTGAGCAGCAAAAGGAAGGCAGTAAAAATATCTAAAGGGACTGAATACCCAAGATGCACTACTCAGAAAAATAAGGAAAGAGCACTGGAATTTAATACTAAATACCAGCTGCCAGGTATTTTAAAAACACTCTTCTTTTGCCTGAATTTGTTTTCTTTATGTGGGTTAGAAAGCCTGTCTAGAATAGCTCTCCTGGACTTGTTCTTTGTTTCATCCTTAAAATATTAGGAATGCCAATATTAGCCTGTTTTTCTACACCCAAGGACATATTTTTAAGCTGAGCCTTAAAGAGAGATGCTGGATTTTGAGCAAAGCCTTTCTTTCTCTGAAATGTTAATTAGCCACTGCAGTGTAAAAATTTTTTTTAAAAAGCAAAAAGCAGAAATTCACAATATTTCCCTCTTGACCTTTTTCCTTTTAAGCACAGAGTTCTGTTGTCTTTTCTTCTTAGAACTTTATCTTCATGTATTTTCTCAGGTTTTGCTAGACCACACACCTAAGTTTAAAATAAATACCCCCTTACAGCCTTTATCCAGCTACTAATATCTAACTCATTACATGGTCTAGCTTAAGGGAGCTGACAGAACCCTCTTTTCAAGGTATTTAGAAATTAAATAAGCAAGATAATAGAATTCTCAGTTTCACTGTGATTTGTCATTATAAACATCAATTCCCACAGCCCATTGCTCATGTTGGAAATATACCACCAACTCTGGGAAAATGACCTTGAACTCACAGGATTTCCAGACAAGCTGTGGGCCTGTACTTTTTAGTATGAGGCAATTAATAATACATTGTTCAGGTAATTGTACAATCATACTCTAGCAAAACCCCTCATTGTGGGACTCTTCCTTTACAGCTTCCAGCTTGTCCCTTTCCAGCAACAAGGTGAATAAAAAAAACAGCGCAACATGTTGTAAAGAACAGATGAAAGAAAAACTGAGGGGCTGCAACAGCCCTTTCATCTGTACATCAAAATATCTGTAGGGCAAACACTTCTTGTTCCTCCTGAAGCAACTGAGCCCCAGCAGCAGCTCTGTGCTGTAAACAGGAGAAGCAGCAAAGACCTGGTGGTACCTTGGTTATGGAAGTTCTTGCATCCCACTTCAAATTTTTCTAGGGAAAGCTTTCTTTTGAGAAGTTTCCATGAGGACAGAATTTACTTTCAAGCAAGAAGATGGCAACCCTGGCATAACCAACTCCAACTAATCTAAATGTATCCCAGCTATGCCTGCACCTCAAGCTGCCTGCAGAAAGCAAACAGGAAAGGCAGGCAGGGACTCAAAAATGGAGAAGAGGCAGAAGCCTGGCTGGAGCCCTCCCCATGCCCCTGGCTCCAGACTCCGTCCAGCAGGGCTCTCAGGTGCTAAATCCAGACTTGCAAGGTGCCACTTCCAAACATGACTGCCCCCACTGCCCTTAGAGAGGTCTACTGGGCAGGGGTAGGGTGAGGAAATGTTTGTGCTAATTCTAAGCCCTGGTTCAGCCCATGCCAGAGAAGGACACAGCAGCTGGAGAGGGTGGTGCTGCATAGGATGAGCACTGGTGCTGATGGTGGAGCCATGACTCCCCCAAAAGCCAGCCTGCAAGATGCAGTTCCTTACAACAGGCATCCAAGACCAGTCTCACTTGCCATCACCAAGCCATACAACAGTACATCAGTTATTCTCTGCTTGATGTAGCATTTCAAACTCCCTTTTCTTCTGGACTTCATCTGGCAAAAAAAGGTACACATCTGGCAAACTGAGCTCTCCATGCTCACCTTGGCTGGGGCTGTGCAGCCCAGGCCTGCACACATCATCCACAGTATCTGCATCCCTAACACAACAGCACCACTTTCATCTCTGCAATCCTAATCCCACAATAAATAGGCCTTTGTTTTGTTTTTTTTTGCAAATAAAGTCATCCCCAAGTAGTACACTATCTGGCTCTGCTCTGTTTAACCGGATAATTTGCCAGGACTGAATTACTCTCGCCTGTGTTAAATGTTGAGATTATCGAACATGTGCTTGTTCTGAATTAATATTTTATCGCTCCCGGGTCCTGTGTGGGCTGGCTGCTCTCCTGGAGAGCCTGAGCACCATGGAAACGTTGGGAGATATTTTCTCTTAATTGCATGAATGGTTGACAGATAACAGCACAGTACCATGGAATTAAGCCCCAATTGCTGATGAATTCTGATGAGCTGCTACACTGTTTCTGTTGTTTTAATTTTATTTTTAAACCTGGCAACAGCTGTCCTTGTCCATTATAATCTCTGAAAGCTTTAATGTCAGCAGATAATGCATCCGTCTGACAGGTGCTATATAGTTACAACAACTCACACAGAGGTGAACCCTTTAAACTTAAAGGAGAACTTCAGTTAAGAAAGAAAAGAACAAAGATCTCTTGAGTGATCAAACTAATGAAGCGTTGCTTTTCCTTTTAACTTGTATTTTTATGGCAAGGCTAATTCTCTAAATAACAACTCTAGTTTTTAGAATTGTCAAGAAAACAGTGTTAAGCACTATTATTCAAAACCATTGTCAGCAAATACAGGTTAGAAATCATTTTTTTATTATTCTGGTTAGAATTGTTCAGTATCTTGTAGGACAGAGCACTAGAGCTCACTGAGCATTATTATAGAATGAAAAAGTTTTGCAGAGTTCCTTCTTTTTTAAGCATGGTTTGTGCTGCATGATTCACTCTACTGTAACTGCTCAGGATGCATATTACATCTTCACAAAAGATTCATCTGCCCATTTAAGTTTGTGACACACACCTCTGCATTCCTGAAGTATCCCGTGTACATTTGCTCAAACATCCTGGGGCTGTTTGAGGGATATGGAATTGCAGTAATTCTCCCTAACACAAACAAAAGGCAACAGCATCCTGTGGATGAGACATACCAAAACCAAGCACTGAAACCATCCCCTTTGCATGTCACAATAAGTATCTGCTGCTGGCACTTGCAGTGCCATAAACAAGCTTCATTGTGCCCTGGAAGGCTGATGGCATGGGGACAGCAAGGTCCCCAGAACAGTTCCACTATGTATTTTAAAACATAGTAAACTTCCTTTGAAATGCTCAGCTGTTGAGGGAAGGGTTAGATTCACCATGAGAGTTATAACCCAAAGAGAAGAAAATTTTTATCAGCCAAACAAGCAAGATCTACTAGGAGTTAAACTGCAGGGACTTCTGTGTTGCCAGATTGCAGGTAAACACCTACTTACAAACTGTCCCTCCCCTGGGAGAGAAGCCTCCCAAGGATAACCGTTTCCTCTTTCCTTAACATTTCAGACAGAAAAGAGTCAGATCTAAAGGCTTAAGAAGCTGAATTGTCCAAATCTGGCACTTTCTAAAGTAAATGTTCAGAGGGTTGCAGTGTTTAACTTGCACTGAAACCAAGAGTACCTGTGAAACCAAAGCCTTGCGCATGTTTTGGAAGTGCAGAACTCACATGAGGGCTGCACAGCCTTGCCTGAGCTCCAGCAGAAAAGGGTTTCATACTGTGGAGCTTCTTCCCAGCCTGAATTCAGATGACAAATTTAAGAAGCATTTCTACCAGCTCCTGTGCACAACCCCCCAACTAACAGCAGTGTTAACACCCTGCAGACAATAAAGTTAACTTTAATGAAATCAATTCTTGCTCAAATGGAGAAACAGGCCACTTTGGGTGAGAAGCAGAGGTCAGTGAGCAACCAGCCCATCTGACAAGCAGCCAGGTAAGCAGACATTTGCTCTGCACACAAGGCAGGAAATACACACAACAGGCAGTGCACCAGCAGGACTCCTTCAGATTGCTCTTTGGCTAGTCAAACATGAGTAGTGTGGCACATTTCCATCCACATCATTCAAGTTTAAATCAAATCAATGTTTGGCAAATCACTGCACCACTCCTGGCATATATGTACATAGATTCAGCAACCTAGTCTAAAATTAGAGCTTTTGGAAGTGTATTATTGGGGGAAAAATTTGGCTGAAAAGAATGGATACCAAGATAGTTACAGATGAGCTGGTTGCATCTTCTGTTGCTGAGATTGCTCAGCACTGAAGACTGGGTCTTTTAAAGAGAGACATCTCTTCAGAAAGCATCTGCTGTTTCATTACTGTTCCCATTCTACTTCAGGTAGAGAAGAGATTGCCTGTAACTTAAATACAAGCCCAGAAAGAAAAACCTCACTTTCCTAAAGCAGCATTTAACCTGGAGTTCAGGCACTCATATGAGATAGATGAGAACTCCTAAGTAGACCAAGGACATGACCTCCATCTGCCATAATCTTTATGCTTCTAACTGCTCTGGACAGGATGTGTCCAAGTCATTCATGTTTTACTGCTCATACATATTCACCAGAAACAGAAGAGCAGCCAGAGCATGATTATCTCAGACTGGCTGGACAAAGACTGGAACAACAGAATTTTGAAGGAAAGATGCACTTGAGACATATGACTAAGGCGAAAGGAGCCAGACTTCAGAGATGGACACAAAGGGTTGGATTTATTGGAACACATCACCAAATAGGGTCCAACATGAGATTAATACAAGTTCCCTGCTGTTCAATAGAGCAGCTGCCAGTCCCATCATGTTGGTCTGTTTGCAGATCTATCCTACTTCTTCCACTCTTCCTGGGCTCTTCAGTTATTCACAAGATTCCCAAGAATCTACTTATTCACACAGACAGGGCAAGCCCCTTCACCTCCTCTCCTCAGCTGCCCCAACAGCTGCCACTAAACCTGGAGCAGTCCTAGAATGGCTTCCTGTTCTCACACTCATCAGCTCAGTTAATGGTCAAGCAACTCTTTGGGTCTACCAAGATCTGCTCTGCTGTAATGAAAACTTATATTTAGCCTTCTATTTAAACAAAATAACCTACTATTGCATGAAGGTCATTTTTAACAACAAGCTCTAACAATTTTAAAATAGCATCTCCTCTTTTTGAGTCAGTGAATATTTTTAAAAATTGTTGGCTAGAAACTGAATAGTTGTAATCTGATATAAAAGATATCAGCTGATAATAGCTTACAGTGACCTAGAAAAAAAATGTAAAAGGCTGACATTTCTGTCTTTATCTTACAAGCAAATTCAGTATAGAAATTTGAAAAAGTTTAACTCCATGGAACTAATTCAACCCTACTCTTAGTAAATGACACTGTGGCATTGCTCTGAGTCTGTGGCAGGTGTGCAAGAGTCATACTGACAGAATGCTCATGGAAAAGTACTGCCAGTGCTTGAGCCTGCAGAGTGGGACTAACACTGTCCCTGACCCCAAACAGGGAACAACTACAAAAATGCCTTTTTTTAATGTACATTGAAATTAATTTCCATATGAATGCAACAGTACTCAAGCAGTATCATCACCTGCACCATGCTTTAGTTTAGCTTTACAAGAACTAGCACATATGCTATGAAGCTCAGAATCATTAGGCAATGTAATTAAAGTGCAAGTGAATTACTTGCTTGGGGTAATGGGGCAAAAGAGGGGAGGTGAAAAGCCTCCAGTCACCCTCTCCTGTCAGAAGCAGGGGTACTGCTACCTTCATCCTCTGCATGTTCATTAAGCCTTTCACTTCCTCTGTGTATTAATTCTGTCCTTGTTCCACATGGCAAATTTATTCCTTCTGTCCTCCCTCTAGGTTCTGTCTTGAACCATCTCTAATCAAATCACTGATTTTCAAGTGGTTTTCTTAATTTAGAAAGGAAACTTTTTCTGCATTGGCCCTCCAAGAAAAGTCCTTGCATAATAAGGTCTACCTTCTAGAAACTTTCTGCATATACATCTACAGATCAGGAAGAAATGGAGCAATAGGGACACCAAAATCACAGAGGAAGAAGATGGCCAGAGCTGGCTGCTACAGAACAGAAATGCTTTTCACTGCCCTCGTCTTCTGCCAGATACTCACACAAATGCTCTGGGACTCCCTCCACATGGTCTCAACCTGCCTAACTACTCCTTCTACTTGCCACGAGGGTCCACAGCAGCAGAGTGGGCAGGAAGGGGGAAAAGGCTTTCTCCTTTTGTCCAAGGAGGTACTGTTTCCAAGACAAAAATCAGAGGACTATTTCCAGGTCAACAGTTCACGAGAACCACAAATAGAAGCGGCACCTGCCTTTACGCCTAAGCACACAAGAGGCTTCCAGAGCAAGACTAACAAGGGACAGAGAAGCACACACCATCTCATTTTACAGCTTTTCCCATTGGCTAGAATAAAGGGGTTTTCAAATCTGAATTCCTACTTGAGCTCCTGCTGCAAGCATACCCAGATAAGGACTGCTGATTTCAAGGACTTTTCAGTTACCTTTTTCTCATAGTCTTTGGCTACTTTCCAGGTTTTCAAGACATTTAGCCAAAGAGATCTAGACCATATCAGTCTACTTCAGGAGCTCAGGGACCACACATTGCAGCTATTGCCACCTCTGTCTGCTACTGAGCATCACTACATGAATCACTCTCCCCAAGCCAGACAGCTACCAGGCTGCCAAGCAAGATCTCTGCAGATGGCAGCCTGTGCCAACATGAATTTGAACTAAGACATTCTTCATAACATGATGGTTAAACCACCTTTTCACAGCCAAAAACTTCAGCTTTATAAAATTCTGCCTAATGACTCAAAAGTTTTCATATGTTTTCTTCGAACAAAAGGGCTCATCTCTTTCTCTATGGGGACAAAGTAGCATTAGGCCATCAAAAAAGCAATGAGAAGATCAGATGCAACAGACTGGGAAGCTGGCAATAGAGGCATTGTTCAGCAGCTCTGTTGTATATAGATGACACGGTACTATCACACCCTGGCTGCAAAAGTAACATGAAAATTGCATGAACATTTATTAAAAACAATGTGTTACCATTAAGCTGCATTTAACAAATAAAGCGGTTTGCAGTGCTCCAGCTGGTCTCAGGAGCAACTTTTCAGGGTTAGGAAAAAAGCAACACCACCACCGTGTGGCAGAAGTCAATCCCAAGAAAGATAAAAAAGGCAAGACTTGAACGCAGAAGAGCAAGGACTGGCTTCGGATTATTTTTAAGTAGTCAGACACCCTACAGCAGGTTTCTGAAGTCACTTGAAGCAAGCAAGTCTTCATATAGATATGTAAGGACTTTTCTCCCTGTGCAGTTCAACAAATGGTATTTTAAACCCCTTCAATGATTACTTGTCTGCTTTAACTCTACAGATTACATCATGGCTGTCCCCAGTTCCCACTGCATTTTTCTGGTATTAACAGATAAAAGATTACAGCTATTATATAAAGACACACCGGTACCTTTGGGGGAAATGGGGATCATAAACTTCCTAATAGACACCAGTAGAATAGTAAGATCAAAGCAGGGGGACACTGTGGTCCTACAGTTTACCAGCTGGTTTTGATATTGACCACATTCTTCCCAGCAGCCAGCTAGAAACAGATTCTTGTCAAAGCTTTGCCTCCAAAAAAAAAAAAAGTATTCTGTGAACAAATGGACACAGCAGCTCCCAGCCAGGTAATAGGCCAAGCAATGAGGAATTGAGATTTCCTAGCTGCAGCAGACCTAGGCAGAAGGCTTGTTCTGGGTCAGCTTCCAAGGATCCAGGAGACTAACCAAGCAGTAAATCTTAGTGATTTCCTATCTCATTCATGAGCTTCCCAAATATCTCTGCAGAAATTTGTATTTGAAAAAATCATGGGCTGCTCTCAAGAACAATTTGTGCTTTGTGTTTTCTTGATATGTTCTCCTAGCAGTTCATTCAAGCTGTTTGGATCTTGTGAGTCTTTCTACTATGTCAAGAGATAACTGTGCTTTGATATTTTAATGGAACAGTGCAGCCTCAGATTATGGAAGCTAACACAATTAATATCAGCAATAATGACCTTAAGGCTGTGTGCACACAAAAGCTGCTCACTTTGTGCTGGAGTCCTTTAGACATCAGATCTAGGAAAATTCTGGAAAGAAAAAAGTCTTAGTAAATATGTAGTTATGTTTCCTAGTGATGAAGACAGTTTCTTCCTTAGCTCCTGCCAATATCCCCATGTTGTTTAACATGCCTAACAGCTGCCACCTTCCACTTGAGGAACATCTGCACTTCAGAGACATGCAGAAAGCGAGTGAAGCATCAAGAATCATTGAGATGAATGCCTGAAAACCTGTACAACATTCATGATTCCCCAAGGCTTCTAGATACCATTACAACAAAAACCCTAGACTGAGCATTCTCCCCTTTAGATACAAGTACATGCCTTTTACCAACAGCCAGGAGTTGGGAATACATATGGTAACACAAACATACTCCATATGTGATCCCATCCTGTGATCTTTTGAGCAACTGGCTTCCAAATTGCTGTGCTAGGAAGTATTTTAATGTATGCTTTGCACAGATAGCTATGACCAAATGAATGATTTAGTAACAAAATGTTTGGAGTAAACCAATTGAGTAAAACTGCAGAGGGCATGTGCAATCAGGCTGGGTTTGAGCAACAGCTGCTACACATTTGTAGAATAATAGATCTGATTAACTAATTTGTGAAGAAAACCAGGCACAGCTGTGAGGCAGCTCACCAATGAAAAGCAACAAACTAAGTAACTGCAAAAAAATGATTGTTTTTCAGACTAACTTCACTAAAACTGCATGTTGTTGGTCTGATTTTTTGAAGATTAGTTTGGTGGACAAGGGAAATAACAAGAAAACACCTGTATCTAAAGTAACTGCTATTTTAAAGCCTGTAGCAGAGTCAAAAGATCCATTTTCTTTTAAAATGGATTTTAAAGTTAAAGTACACAAGTAATTCAACTGAGTTAAATAAAAACTACATGAACAAATAGACACATTAAAGGCAACTTCTGTGTTTTTCCAGAGAAACACCATAGATCAAAATTCTTAGTACACCAAGCATAGCTATTAAATTACCAGGGCAAACTTTAATTTGCTGCTATGCCTAAACAGCAGCTACAGTTCCCATCTCCCCACCTTGCCTTCTGAAATCATCTTAAGAGTGGATGTCACACAATATAGGAGTCAAAAGGTTTGCACAAGCCACTAGAGAAGCACCTGCCAATGGAGTATTAGAGATTCAGTGCCATATAAACAGAGCTATGCCAAAGTTATCAGTAAAACAGCATGGAATGAAAGCTACCTTTAATAGAGATATGAGTTGAAGTAATATAATTTCCTCAGGTCAGAAGTACAATTCCACTGAGCAATGCCAAAACCAAGCCATACAGACACACAGTGTTGGACTAACAGAAATTATAAAATGAGCTTTAAAATAAAAGAGTCCTTGCTGAATGGAAGCAGCACTGATTACTGCTCATAGCATAACCCTTAGCTAGGCAGTGCCACACAAAGGAGGCCAGCTCTCCCGTACTAGCAGGCTGCCACACCAGCAGCCCCCATGTCCCCTGATGTCCAGGGTCAGCCCATCCCAGACACAGGAATCTGCATCATGTCCTTCCTTCCTTCACTTTATAATGAGCCACAATTCTCTACTCATCCTTACTCCCTCCCAGAAATAACAAACCTGATTAAAGCCTTGTGTAGTTAGCTTTTTCGCTCTGTTTGCATCTATTTTCTTTTATTCAGAAAGCAAAAGGTTGTCCAGCCTTCCTGGATGAAGCTGTTGGAGTTTTGGGCATTACCAGCTTTCCATTTCATCACACATTTTCAAAGAGCCCATAGATCAGCAGAAGCAAGAAGAGCAACAGGCATTGACACTTCCATAAAGCATCCATATAACTAGGGGCTTTTTGAATTATTATAGCTGTAACCAAAACAATTGAGAAATGCTTGTCAGAGAGAAGATAAATACCCAGTGGAATTTCCTCCTGTTTGGAGGGAAGAGCCCCTCCAGACAATCTGTGTGTCGTGGAATGGCCTGGTTCCCCCAGCAGAGAAGCATGTCCTACTAAGAGAAGAGTGAGCAAGTGGGTTCAGTGCTCATCCTGTGTACCTGAGCCAACAAGAAGGAAATGCAGCTGAATCCCTTCACTAATCTAGGCTTAACATCCACCAATAAAGTCTTAAGCCAAATAACTGGGAGAGAAAATGCATGAGTTAATTAAAATATCATGATGCAGTACATAAAAAACCTTCAGAAAGGATAATAAATAATCTATGAAAGGCTAAGCAAAAGGACTAATTTATTATTGGTTCAAAAGTACCTCAAGCTTCATAATGTCAGTATTAAGTATGTTTGAACCCAGGATATCTCATGTCTATATATGCAAAGGCTTCATTTACAACTAGAGCTGCAGGTACAGTATCAACACATAACTACCTCAGGTAGAGCAGCTGAACTAGCTGCATACCAATAGCATTTTGGTATGCAGCATTTTTGAGTTCTATTAAAAATAAAGTAGACTTTCATTAAAGCTGCAGTCTACCTAAAATGGTTGCAAGCGCTAGTTGTTAATTATAGATTAAACATTTCTGCAACACTTTGAAAGAGAACTTGAAACTAACAAAAGTAAACCAAGCTCCACATTTCTGAGAATCCAAAGATCATCCAACTTCACACATATTTTAATTGCTTGCACATGTCTAACACCACATTAATTTTCTCTTGCAAAAAGGCTCCTCATGCACACCCTACAGCAGTGTAATACTCATCTCACAACTGCTCCTGCTATAGGTACTTATACTGCCATGTACAAGCTTCTCATCTCTTTGAAAGGTTTTTCTTTTATAACAGTTAACAATAACAAATGAATGGTTGTTAATTGAGCACTATTTCCACAGTTACTAGCAAGCTTTCTAAACACTTTCAATTGGCTCAAAATTAAGAGTTATTTGCATTCTAAGAGATATTTACACCACAGAAATAAAAATAAAAACACAAATTATACTCCTATAGAGTCAAGAGATTATATATCCATTAAAAATTGATATAATTAAAGATTTTGAGATTTTTCTTTATGACCCAAATAAAATACTGGCCCATTTCCACAAACCACTACAGAAGAGCTACTTCGAACTTCAGTCTACAGAAACACAACAAAGATAGATGAGGAGACCAAGCAAACATTTTCATACCAGGTACAAAGACAGCTTGTAACCTCAGGACTCAGAGAAGCAGCCACAAAAAAAGTCTACCAGAAAGCCCCTCACACAAATCTGCAAGCAGACACTGTGCTTTATAGACTGGGCATTCCCTCTGATAACCACCACACCAGCTGGGCAGTGACCCCACCCACCCCTCAGCAATGGGATCCCAGCTGTATTTGGCAGAGGTTGGGGATGCACCTGGGGCTCCTGTTAACTCATCAAGAAGGGAGGAGGCAGGGGCCTAGGGAATGTGTTGGGTGATGTGAAAAGTTAGTGAGAAAGTGTGCAGGGGATTTCTCAGTACCTGCAAGGTGCAAGCAGAACAGGATTCTGATCCCTTCCTTGTCATTTAGAGGAAAGAAAAGAAGCCAGTGCTTAGGTTGCTTTATGGGTTGATGGTACACAGAATTCCTCAATATTTTGGCAGAGAGGAAAATGTTTAGGGTTCCTGAATTATGGATGGGTAGAGCAAGGGATCTCAAGTAATCATTCAAGTCTGAACTACAACAGGTTTTGTCCTACTTGTTTGCTTTTTATCCTACACTGCTGCATCCATCCTCCCCTCTAACTGGCTTTTTGTACAAGCTACTGACTCTACATAGGGTGATGTTCAGCAGGAGTAGAAAAAGTTACATTTCCAAACCGAGATTCTTCTTTCACCCCCAATTCTCACACACCCATTTTCATGTTAACCTTCACTGACATTCTCTATTCTTCCCACACCAATCCTTCTGAAAAGTGTCTGCACTGTCACTATAAAAGTACAGTCATTCCATCCCCAGAAAGCAGCAAATCAGCTGAAATGCTGTTATCTGAAAGCTGGTAAATTCCACAGAATTGCTTTTCTAAGAAAAATAGATATATATATATTGTAATGAAATGAGGGTAATTGCTGCAGTTTTTCTTCAATGTGGATTTTTGTCCCCAGGCACATCCTGCCTGGATTAGATTCTTTGTCTACAAAATATTACTCTTCTAAAGCTGCAGTACACATTAAAAAACAAACACAAAAAGCCAACCCAGAAACAATTAAAAATCCAGCCCTCACTGTTTAATATCCTCAAAGAATAATGCATAATGTTCTCAGGGGGAAACATGCTTAAATATTTTATCTAGAAATGTAAAGGACTGAGCTCTTCTTACCTGACACAACGAGAACTGCATCTAGGACTTACATTTCTTTCAACTGTTTCACATTTTTATGCTTCTTGTTCCATTTCACTAAATACCAGGCAATTGGTTCTGCCTACTGTCAGTACAGAAGCTGTCTCCCTAAAATCAACATTGACAGAGACCTGCATGAGGGAACAGCAGCAGCAGCACATGAACAAAGCGTGCTTCTGAAACCTTTGCAGTGCTTTAAAAACATTGTGCCGCCCCCCCCCGCCCCCCCCCCCCCTTAGATTTCCTGCCCACTCTGCTTACACTTAGCAAAATGGACTTCAGTCCATCCTAGCAGCTCCTGGTTGTCCCAGCAGCAGCTTTGTCACAGCTCCTATCACACTCACATCTGCTTTACCTTTCCAGAGATCAAAAACAACCCTTAGCTGTGGTAAAGTCATAAACATAGGGGCCAAAGAAAAGTCCTGCAGGGTCCTCTTTGGTGTCTGTTGTGGGATGTGGGTCTAGTATCTGGGTTGTTTTGGACGCAGGATGGTGAAGGTTCTTTCACTGGAAGCTCAGAGTGCATTCCATGCAGGGCTTAACGTCCTTAGTGGCGGATGCAGGAGCTTATGGGATCACTAGCAGTCTCCACAGTCTATCCCCTTAGGCTTTAAAATCACTTTCTATTTGAACTTAAGGGCAGGAATTTTAATTCAGCTGCATTAAACATCAGTAGATCATCATTAAGTACTTCCAGTTAGCTTTATTCCTGTGTCCAAAAACAGCAAAAGCAAGCCCTACAGCACACAGCACACACTTCTTCTGTTTATTAACACACAGCAAAAAACAACCCAGAGGGACAGCCATAACCTTGATGTTTTACATGAACTCTACTAATCTCTATTTATTCTGCCTTCTGCTGTTGCTCGTAGCAGACACCAACATCAATGATAAAGGGGAAGCAGAAAATACTGCTTCACTTTTTCCCATTACTTTCCCTCCTGTGTTTTGCAGAGCTCTGCATGTAAAGAGCTACACAGATAGCTGAGTTGGGCTGGTGATGGTACAGGTATGGGAGGTCTTGGTAGTCTGTGATGAGAATCATGGAGAGAAAAACAAGGAAATCTCATTGTCAAGCCATAAAACTGGCTCTAAGAATAATTCTGGTGACCCGAAGGTCCTCTGCAAACATTTTTTAAAGACTCTATTTCCACTTGATGGCATCTAGTCACAACTGTGTGGTGACACACAGCACACCTGCCTTTCTGTAGTCATTTTGCTTTAAGCAGGGAAACCTACAAGAAAGAGTAAACGTGAAATTGAATCGTAAAAGCAGAAATAACTCTAGGTCTTGTCTCCTAGGGAATTAATTAAAACACTCTAGGCTACAACAGAATAACACTGCTTACACTAGTAGAAAGAAGATGGACTGCAGTGTTTCCCAGACTGTGCCAACTATCACCCTTATTGTATTTGCCAGACACGTCCCTAAAATCTCTTTTCTTGATCTAAAATACGAAGTTTTGCAAAATGTGTTAGATCATCTACAGGCAGTAGGTTGAATGCAAACACATCAAGCATTTTATTTTTTTTAATGACCTGAGAGAGGGAATCTGGGAAATAATCCATAGTGAAACAGTTGCATTTAGCACTTTCTGCAGGTTTTATTCATGGAGATTTTCATAAGACAATCAGTAAATTGATTTATGCTCTCACACAGGTTTAGAGCCTGGGTCACTGGAAAAATCAATACTACTTTCTAGCTTGGCAACCCCTCACCAGGCAATTTTGTTAGAAAGAAAAACAGGAGGTGAACCATATAAGTGATGAAGAGCATCTCTGGTTTTTTAATCTAGTGACAGTTTCCACATCTTTCCTCTTCTAACCAGATGCAAAATGTAAGTAATATAACACAGCTTCATTGCATTTCAAATGGCTTAAGATACTGACTCATAATCCAACAACTGCTGGCTTATCAGCAGGTGCTACAGCTCGCAGATCTGATTAAATTATTAGAAGCCAGCAATGACTGGCTCCTGCAACTCATTTCTGCACATAAAAGCAGAAGAGCCGTCCTTTTTTTCTTTCTTTTGCTTGCAGGGAAGGGAGCTGAGGAGGTTGGTTTCCTGGGGCTCCCCCAGTCCTGGCTGTGCTGGCAGGTACCACCCAACGTGCTGCATGTCTTGGTGCTTTGGCTGCCTGTCAGTTTCCTTTCTTGGGATGCAGCTTCGGGTTATATTGCTTAAATTCACCTGCTGTGCTGGTGTGTTTTCTCACAGCAGTGATGTTTTTATCCCTTTTTGTGAGCGTCTGAGGTGTTTGTGTGCACGTGTTGACTGTAAAAGGCATTGAAGTGATGAGCCTGAAATTTCTGGGCAAAGATTGGCTGCGTGGAGAGAAAACACCAATTTATAGTTCCCAGATCACGAGTGTATTTGGTCTACAGACCCTGAGGAAGAGAATACTTAAGAAAACCCAAACAAACGCAACCAAAACAAGCAGCTGCGGAAGCTACTCTGCTACAATGTTTGCTAGGGCCGGGTTTCGTCGATGTTTGGTTTTGTGAGGGCTCTGCAGTGCGCGTAACACCCGCGTGAAATCCACAGGGGAGCTGAAAGAACATTAAGTGTCTTGAAAGAACGTTACGTGTCTTGTGCGAACGCCCCGTGTCCGCGTTCGGGCGGCGGCGTGTGCGCTGCGCTCGCCTCACGCCCGGCGGGAGCCGCACCTGCCTCCGGAGAGCGCTGTCTTCGGGGGGGAAAAGAACCAACACGCCAGCCAGGTTTGGGCCGCGGAACGCAAGTTGCCAACACCCGGCACCGACCTGTGACGCGCCGCAGCCGCCGCCTCAGCAGCCCGCCCGCCTCAGCAGCCCGCCCGCCCCCGCGGCACGGCACGTCACGGCGTGCGGCGCGCGCCGGCCCCTCGTCCAATCGGCTGCCGCCGGCGGGTCGCGCGGCGCGTTCAAACCGCGGGCGGCCGTTGGGCTGCGGGAGGGGGGAGGGCGGCCATGGCCGGGCGGGCCGCCCCGGGGCCCTACCGCGCCACCGCGCTGGTGAGCGCCGGGGGGCAGCACCGGGGGCTGCGGGAGGAGGCTGCGGGACGGGGAGCACCGGGGGCTGCGGGAGGAGGCTGCGGGACGGGCAGCACCGGGGCGGCAGGCCGGTGAGGGGGGGGCCTGCTCGTCGTTGCGGCGTGTCCCCCGGTCTGTGCGGAGGAGGAGGAGGAGGAGAGCTTCAAGCCGCCTTCCCTCGGGCAGGCTGGGCTGAGGGGGCTGGTTGTGTCGGTTTATGGGGGGCTGTCCTGGGTTGCGCCAGGGTGAAGGGTAGTTAAAAGGAAGCTTACTGAAAGGGGGGGAAAAAATATCGGTAAAAGGAAGATTGGCTTCATCCCGGCTCTAACCAGGGCAAAGACGGAGATAAAAACCCCAATGACATGTCTGCGTATTCTTTAATCTCAACTTTAATGTTCCTACCTTGCTTAGTAGTAGTATTAACAGCAATAGCTATCGACAGAGTAGTAGTAGGTAGCAATAACTATCAATAATCGATAGTGCTAATGTTGTGGTTTCATTTATACGGCTATTAATTTTATACTGTTTTAATTGGTGCCGGCTCCGGTCCAGCTCAGGCTTTGATCTCGCTGTTCTCTCCCTTGCAGTGGAATGAAGTCACCAGGTACTTCCGAGCTGGGATGCCCCTGCGGCAGCACCGGCAGCTCCTCCGCCGGCACGGCAGCTGCTTCACCGCGGCCGAGGCTGCCGACTGGCTGCACCGGGTGCTGCGGGCTGACAGCAACTTCGGGCCTGAAGTCACCAGGCAGCAAACTGTCCAGCTGTTAAGAAAGTTCCTCAAGAACCACGTCATTGAAGATATCAAAGGGAGATGGGGGTCCGAAGACTTAGAAGACAATGGTGTGCTGTACAGGTACTGAAATGGAGAACAGGCAACAGGGCTCTTCAGGCTGAGAACTGTATTTAAATTGCAGTGCAGCCCCCAGGTCCTGGATGCACTGCCATGCTTCTGTCTAGCCAGGTTTTTCACTGGTTTGTGGGCACCACTCAAGGGCCTGGGGGGGGAGCCAAGGAGAATTAACTGTAGTAGCTCCATGCTGTGCTACCAGTCCTGTGTTTACTGCTCTTGTCTAAGTGGGAAGCAGTCCTTCCTAAGTTCTTAAATTAAAGATAATAATGGCCCTTGCTTCTCAAATTCTCCCAGTGCTGTGTAAGTATCTGAGTATCTTCAACTTGACTTGGAATCAAGGAAAGCAGCCCAAAGCTGATTTAGAGAAAGATAGTGTTAAACAGTGTTCTAAAGAGAAAATTTCAGCTTTTTCTTACTTTCCCAAATCTTTTCAGAATCTTATCGAGTTGCGCTGGTTGGGTGTGGTTTTGGTTAAGAGACTTATTTTAATCTATTCTAAATGTACTTAAAATCTCTCCTAATTATTACAGATTTCCTTCAACGTCTCCAGTTAAACCTCTACCAAGCTCATGTCCACCAAAAGAGAACTTGGAAAACTTCTCTAGAGACAAAGAGAGACCTTTTAAGCTGCCACATTTATCCAAGAGAACTTTCAAAAAAAATGAGTTGCTGCAGTCTCTGGTAATAACTTACATTTCTTATGTAGTTGTAGTTTCCATATTCTTAAAAAAAAAAAAAAACCCACCACAACACACCTAGAAGCAATCATCTTTTAGTGACATGGATCTGTTGTCATCTTCCCTTCTGGCTGAAAAAATGAATTGGTTCTTTTAGATAGTGGAACAGAACATTTAAATAGGTATAACAGAAAGATGAAGCTGTATTTTATACTTAAGTGTCTTGGTGACATCTCCTGTTTCTCACACATACAGAAAGCGACTTTATTACATAGTCCCTAAACATTCAAACAAACTTGTAAGATGACATGTTTAAATGCTGCCAGCAAATGAAAGCTTATGCATTTGGCAGAAGAAATTGATGCTTTCACATGAAGAGTCTGTTTCCTACACTTTGTGGGGGCAGTAGGTCTGTTGGGAAGGGAAATGGGGGTGGGTGAAGTGTTATTAATGCATCCATGTTACCTGAGCAGAAAGAAAGGTCATTTGACCCTCCCATCCACTGCAGTATAGGGCTAATTTTGTGTAAATATAACCTGGGATTACAGAAACCTTTAATTGTGTATATAAATGTGTGTGAGCAACTGAGCATCTGGTGTCATCAGTAAGGGAGAATGTTTCCTTTTGCCTTGTTTTGTCCCTTTTAGTGCAGGATTATCCCTCTTAGAGTATTTGAAAGCATTGGGAGGGCTAGAGGGAGGAGTTGTAGAAATTACCTAGACAACATGTCTTGTTGAAATTTAGTACCTTTTTTCACTGAGAAGTAAAAGGCACAAATTATGTAACTGTTTTGTTTACCTTTTTTAAAAGATTGACTGTGAGTGTTAGGCCCTTTATTCTTTTGACTCGTGTGTGTGTGTGTGTGTGTGTGCATACTTCCTGATTTTAGAGTGTGATCCTTAACAAGAATACTCTTGCCTACTAACACATCTGAATTTGATGTGTTTCTGTCTTTTAAATTCCTGCCTTCTAAGCTAATTCGGTCTTTCTTCATTGTGTCCTTTTTTGCCTTTGAGTTGGGTGTGCTTAAATTTCTGTTAAGGTTATTCCCTGGATCATGTTTTGGAACTTATTGTTCTTTAGAATGTCCTGTACTCTTGAGAACAATTGTTACTTAATTTTGCATTATCTTAAGAGGCTCTTTATCTTATGGTACAAACCACTCATTTTCAGGAAAATTTAGAGAAACCAAACTCAGATATAATAAAGGAAAATAAGGAAGACAAACCACATAGGAAGGAAATAAGCCAGGAATACGTGCAAGAAACTTGGAGAAATATCATTCTAATACAGTAAGTAATACATGGTAAAAAATACCTTATGAACATGCTTTGAGGGTGTGATGACCTGACCAAGCTTTTGACTTGCAGGTTTTCTTGAAATTTAAAAAAATGTTTTAAGTGGAGTATTTTTTTTATTAACTTGTTTACATATGCTTTCTAACATCTCTGAACATTGGATTATTGCATTTCAGAAATGCCTTGACATGTATTGCTGCTGGTGTTGAACCATATTTTAAGTACTAGAGATGCTCTTTTCTGCTGGTTTTTGGTCTTTGTCCCAGGAGAAAGTGTGTCCTCCAACTGTCCTTCTGGAAGTGAGAATTTATTAAACAGCAAAGGAGTTTGCCAAGTAACTAATACTGGAATAGATTTGGAAAGACCTTGTGTTCTCTCATTACTAGCAAACATTTAGACAACATCTGCTCTTTTCCTCTTCACAGTTTGCAGACCATTTTAGGCCTCCCATCTTTGGAAGAAGTTTTGCAGCCAACACAGATAGTTCCTGAGTATGTCATATACAACATGACTAACGTCAGCAAACATGGGGTGGTTATTTTGCAGAACAAATCAGGTAAAACTATGGGGTTTTTTCTGGTTTTGCTTCAAGATTCTGTATGGTGAGATTGCAACAAACAAATAACAAAGTAATACTGTAGCAATATTTTAAATTAGTTTCAAATTTTATCTTTTAGATTTATCTATTACATGTGTGTCATTATTTGTATTAGTTATTGAGTCTCTGGGGCTATGTATAAATAATGTGCCTGTTTGTTTATTTCAGAAGACCTCCCTCACTGGGTGTTGTCAGCCATGAAATGCCTGGCCTACTGTAAGTCACTGAATTGCTTCCAAGTTCCAGGAAACTCTTTAAGTTGAAAGTAAAATACACTTGCCTGTTAAAATCAGTTGTGAAGTTTTGGAAATTCACACAATCCAAACAGAAATGTAACCTAAGAGTTACCCCATGTTAAAAATGTTACATCTCAGGTAATCAAAAGCACAGCTCCTCAGTGGCTGTGGAGAATATTTTATTCTGGTTTTTCTTGCCAGTGGGTACAGTGCTGAACTAAACAAAACACTTAATATATTGTTGACGTGATTCTTTACTTGTGAAAGTCGTTCCTACAAGAGCAAACTTATGTTGATTTTTTTTCAACATAAAGTGAAAGTGAGAAGTGAGAGATTAAATACTTCTGTGAATATTTTTTTCTTAACCTCTTTTTTAGGGCCTCGAAATAATGACATGAGCCAACCAACTTACAGTGGGTTTGAACGGGATGTGTTCAGAACAGTTGCTGATTACTTTCTCAGTCTCCCTGAACCATTGCTTACTTTTGAGTACTATGAACTTTTTGTTAATATTTTAGGTATGTATGAATTTAGGAATGATCAGTGCAAGCTATAAGCTTACATCAACTGGAGCAAAAATGTGCTTGAAAGCAGAGCTTGATCCCCTAATCTGTATGGCAGCTTGGATCTCAGGAAGATCATCAGTGCTACTTTCTTTATCACAGTAATGAAACGCAGTTCTGTCTCAAAATACCCTACATTAAGTGCTGTCTGAGCTAACATTCTGAGTATGCAATAACCATCATTTTAAAATATGTGCTCCTGTCTCTTCCTAACTATTGTAGTGTGTTAGCTTTCTTTATTTTTGCATGTTGGTAAGCAGTTATCTTCATAGGTTGTTTTTGGACTGAACTAAATTTTTCCTAGGTTTTACTAACAGAGTCAGCTATAACTTAGTGTCTTCTATGTGTTGTCTTTTCTGTTCAGTTAGCAACATTCTTTCTGAACTTGTCCATTTTTGTACCACTTGCATCTTAACTTATATTTCATTTTCTGATAGTTATGTGTGGTTACATCACAATTCCAGATATATGCAGTGGAAAACATTCTGCCCAAGATGAGAAACGTGACCCACAACCTTCAAAAATTCTTCACTTGAACTCTTTCAAGTCAACTGAGTGTCTTCTCCTAAGTCTGCTTCGTAAAGAGCCTGACAAAAAAAAGAGAGAATTGGAAGCCTCCAGGAAGCTGTCTTCAGAAGAGCTAGCTATTAAAAAGCAATGTGCAAAGAAACTGCAGCAATATAAACTGGCACGTAAACAAGGTGGTGCTGATAATCTGGTAGGAGGAAGTTGTCAAAATCTTTCCAGTTTTCAGGATAAACAAGATCCACCCCAACCATTTAGGACAAGATGTTACTCTTTGGAAAGAGTTGGAGATTCTACTTCAAATGTCTGTAATGAGGGAGAATCTGCTGCCCTCAGGCAAAGTGATGTGGACACCATCCCAGGCACAAGAAATGGAAAACTATCACTAGTGCACGAGTATGAAGCTAATTCTGTATTGGAGCTTGGTTTTGATAGCACAAGTCAACACCAAACATGTGGTATCAAGAGGGTTTCTGCCTCGGCTCTTCAGGATAAAGAGCTGGTTAATGAAAAGCACAGACTGAAGCAAGTAAACAGGTCTCTGAGTTTACTTGGCAAGAGGAACTCCAAAAGTTGCAGTAGCATTAACATCCCAGTTGCTGAAATCACAGTGAAGCCAAGGTCTCAACTTTGTGGGCAAGGAAAACCACATACCTCTGGTGTGGCTACTTCCATGGACATCAGGACTGAGGTTTCCAATGTCACCATAAATCAGAGGCTCTGCAAAAGTACCACAGAACTCTCAGAATCCTCTCTCACTCACTCTTGTCTGTTGACTGGCACGCAAAGTAAGATGGCTTTCCAGGGCATGTTGTACTGGCTTGTTTTGTCTAACTAATCTCTGCTTCCTTCATCCTTGGCACTGCTGCTTGGTTTTTTTGATATGCATAACACAATCTGTGGGTTTTAAAAAAATTCTGGTTGCTACATTGCACTGTCTAAAGGCAGCATTTTCATACCTCTGCTAACAAGTAGTGTGTAGTATCCTGGGAGTCTTAAACCTAAAGTGTCAGCAATTCAGTAACTCACTTTTCAGGTAAGTGAGAAGTGATTCTGACCTAGATGCTGTCTAGGAGTGTGGCAGGGAGCCTGGGCAGACCTGCCTGTTGGAGGAGATGTCTTTTATTGCTCTTTGAGACACATTTTCTGGGAATAATTTCTGTGTCACTTCTTAATTGTATTATGGTCTTCCCTGTACCAGCAGTTTATCATAATGAAGCAAGTTGAAGCTGACCCCACAGCAAAAGGCCACATGATGTTATCTGCCCTGTTACACCTCATCTGAGACAGATTGTGTTGAAAATAAATGGAATTACTTGTACTGAGATTAAAAAAAAACCCTGAAAGCTGCTTCAAATCTTCATGACAGCCATCTTTGCAATTACCTTGTAGATCTCCTTCAGCCTCACTTAGAAAGGATTGCTGTGGAAGCCCTGCAGATCTGTTGCCTGCTGCTGCCACCGCCCAATCGCAGGAAGATCCAGCTCCTGATGCGCATGATCTCCCGGATCAGTGAAAACGTGGACATGCCCCGACTGCACCAGGAGATGGGAACACGCTCTTTGGTAAGAGGATCCCAAGGGCAGCACAGGGATGGTTTTGAGGACAGGACTGGAGTGATGCTCAGCACACAAGCAGCACTGGGTACTTGTCTCTTTGCAGTTGAATAGTGATTAATGGGCAGATTTCTCATCTCCATAATATTTACAAAAAATCCGGCCTGAAGCAAGGACTTTGCTGCTTCATTCTAATGTATTTCAAGTGTTGCTGTTGCTTTGCTTTGGGAGAAGGGAAATAATTCCTCAAGTTATTGTTTAGTCTGGTTTCTTGCCCAACTGTCATTTCACTTAAAAAGTGTTGGCAAAGTGTCTGTTGAAAACCTTTGTTGGGCTAAATATTTGTGTATGTGAAGTTATGACAAAAACAGTTTGAAAGAAGTAAATTTTCTGCCTAGTGAGTTCAAAGACTAGTTTCAAGTTCTAAATTTAAGCTTTCATTAGAATGACTACAGATTTTTGTCAAGCAAGATGAGGTGAAACAACCAAGTACCTGCACATGCTCATTCAAAGTAAGCCTACCAATGCTGGGAATGAGAGAACTGTAAAAATGTTTTTAAAGCTATTTAAAACTGGATCTTGGTGTGCATTAGAGCTTGGGTTGGTACTGCAGGATTTTGTATCATCTCACTTGTCTCAAGATGGCCAAGTGAAAGATGTACACCTTCCTACAGGGGAAAACTTTTTATTATGTCTGAAATAAGTATTTCTTGAAAGTACTGTTCAGTCCCAAAAAGGACAAGTCTAGCCTTATCAGAAGTTACTTTCTTTCCAATGAGGATAAAGTTATAATCAGTTTTTCTCCTCTTGACCAGTGGTGCAGGCAGGAGAGATTGCAATGAAAACTGGTATTGGAGAGCTCACTGTGTAGCTGGGAAAGAAGGCAAATCTCTCAACTGCACGTTCTAATGATCTGCTAAACACTTCCAGATGATCCAGACCTTCTCTCGCTGTGTGCTGTGCTGTGCAGAAGAAGTAGATCTTGATGAGCTGCTTTCTACACGACTGGTTTCATTTCTCATGGACCATCAACAAGAAATATTTAAAGTCCCAACCTACCTGCAGGTTGCAGTGCAAGATCACATAGAGTACATGAAGGTGGCTGAGGTTGGTGGCATCAGAAGTTTCAGTTCCTTTGCTAGCTGCAGAGTATTTATTACTTCTGAAGGTGGCAAATAAACCCACGACATCTTTAATTCAAATTTGTATTAAACTTCTAGTGGAATTGTAGATATTAGCTACCTTATAATGTACTGCAACTTGTGATGTCCCTGTGAGTTAGTGTGCTTGGGTGTTTATTGGGTAACTTCTTGCTGAAATAGTGCATAACCATCTGAGTACATGCAGACCCCTTCAACTTCTTTGTTTCAGTGCAAATATCCAAAGGAAGACATGTGTGCCATATTGCCAACCTATTCCTACTGCAAACAAATAACTCCTCAGGAGTTTGAAGAGCAAAAGGTTTCTACCTCTCAAGCTGCTGTGGCAGAGCTTTTGGAGAACATTATCAAAGATAAAAACTTGTCTGTGAAAGACAAGAAGAAGAAGTTGAAACAGGTGAGGATCTTGGTAAATATTTAATCTCCTGAAACTGCTCTGCATTACCTAATGTGAAACAGAATTCCAGCAGGGTTTCCTGTGCTGCACTGGCTGCACAATTTACCCTCAAAATGCTGTGGATGCACTTAAAGTCAATTGTGGGGATAAAAGTAGTAATTTTCTGGCTTCAAGGGTTCAAGCTCTACCTGTTCACAACTCTGGAATGTTCTTTGCTGTGGATTTAGCTTTCTGTTTTGTAACATGTATATTGCTCAAGGTGATCTGGCACCTCTATGGCCTACTAACGTATTGCCTAATTCTAAAGCTAAAATACAGCAATTCTGGCAGGATTTAATACTGGAGAGTGTTGTTTTTCTTTTCCAGAAAACCTCTGGCAAGTATTTCTGACCAATTGAATGGTGTTGTACTTGTCCTGGAATCTCCTAAGCAAGTCTTGTGACTCAAATTTGAAAAAGCAGCTTTTCAGAGCAAGCACATTTCTTTTTCTTTGGTGCTCCTCCCCCAGCCTCTGCAACACTGACTTTCATATGTGTTGTGAAAACCTTCTGGTCCTGTAAAAGGGAAGGCTGCACTTTTGTTCAAGTTCATTGAAAATTCCTGCATGTAAAGAATAGTTAATTGCAGTCAAAACTTGAAGTAAGCAGTAAGAAGTGGTACACAGCAGCACTTCAAGCAGGTGAAGTGGGGAGGAAGGGAGTGAACTAAAATCCTCTCATAGTAAAACTTGAAGTACATAAATTTTTTATTTCCCACCAAAGTCCAGGAGCAGCTGGTGCTGCAAGGGCCACATGTTACCAACATCTAAAATTCCCAGAGCTGTATCTTTAGTCTTGCCAGTTGTGCTAGGATAGCCAGTGCTATGATACATCACAGATTTTTGGAGCAATTTTTCAGTTTGGATACTTCAGATTGGAGAAAGCCCCTAGCACTAATTCCAGGGTTAGGGCCAACCTGTGTCAGCACCAGAGATTACACATGGAGGTGTCTTCTCTAGGTTGCATCAGTCCCCAAGATGTGTTTGCCAGTCTTCATTCCTTCCTGAGGCCTTCTGTGGCAAACAGGCCAAGTGTCAAAACCCTCGCTGTGAACCAGATATTTCTGCTTAGTTGTATGTCTGCAGGAACTGAAAAATTACTCCCTTGATTAGGTAATAAGCTTTCGTGAGAGAGAATACCAGGAGAGGAGAAGCTTTTCTGATTTGATGAGGTACCTGACAATGTCTGCTTGACCTGGTGTTTATCAGCTGGGAACTCCAAGCAGAAAGAGCTGCAGCTTCAGGCAGTGTCACAGCAGCTGCTGCACCTGCTGCCACCCAGCCCTGCAGGGGGTTTGTGCTCCAGTCCTGTAGAGCCAGAGATTTTGGTGGCGTCTGATATTTTGTTTTATCTTTAGCTTTTGTGTGTTCTAGTTTCAGAAGGAGTACCCCCTGATCTACCAGAACAGATTTCCAACCACAGAAAATGAAGCAATGCTATTGGAGAACAAACCTACCATCAAACAACCCATGCTGAGCTTAAGAAAGCCAAGACTTCGCAGCCTGAGATACTGATCTCGCCACCCTTCAGCTGCTTATTTATTTGATGGATGGATGAATGATTTGCCAAAGGGGCCTTTGCTACAGAAATTTGTTGGTGGCTGCATGTGTAGAAGGAAGAAATGTTTACATGGACACTATGTTGAAAGGTGCCAAAATAACTTTTGTTTGGTGCAGGTAACTTTTGAGTAACTGCTAAGAGAGAAATAATATTTACCTGTTTACAAAGTATTACAATATATTGTGCTCAGTAAAGCTAATGTAAAAATAAGCCTGAAATTACTAGTAACCAAAAATTTATATATGGTTTTTATATGGGAAACTAATGGTATGCACATTGTTGTAACTTGTTTTGAAATGCCTGATCAGCAATTTGTGCTGTTTATTATAGTTTGTGTAGGTTTTTAAGTGTTTGTATGTTGCAACTAAGTGCCTTCTTTCTGTTTTCAGAACAAAACATTCTTTGAGTTTGTAACTGATTTAAAAGTTGGTTCTGTTGTTTCCAAGGGAGCCAGAAATTTACCATAAATAGATTATCTGACTCCATAAAATGTCTGTTCATCTCATCTGTAAAATTCACTTAAGTTTTTGTGTATTTATTTATATTAAAAGTCTGTTTCTGCTTGTGATGTGGAAACAGGACCAATGTGGACTGGAATAATTTCAAGTTGTTCAGTAAGGTCTTGTAGAACATGTCCTGTGAGTAGGAGCACTAAGTGGATCTGCGTCTTGCTCTGAGCATGACTCTTCTCACCTCATCACCTCAGCCTGAGGAGAGCAGAAGGTGACTGGGGGTTAGGGGAAGCTGGTGAGGGGGTTGTTACATCTGTGGGCAATTAGAAGGTGATCAGTTGGTGAGCAATGCAGCTGAACTAACTAAATTAAGGCAGCTGAAGGTCTTTGGAGGAAATGAAGCCACCATGTTAAAATACCATTTCTCTTGTTAATATCCAATATTTTTCTTGTATTTCAATATTGTGCTAAAGCTATTCCTTATGAGTAAGGGCAAGGGGGAAGGGTTTAAACCTGGAAGGGGGGGAGATTTAGGTGAGACATTAGGAAGAAAGTCTTTGCTGTGAGGGTGGTGAGACACTAGAACAGGTTTCCCAGAGATGCTGTGGCTGCCCCATCCCTGGCAGTGTTGAAGGGCAGGTTGGATGGGGCTTGGAGCAGCCTGGGCTGGTGGGAGGTGTCCCTGCCCATGTAGGGGGTGGGACTGGATGATCTTCTAGGTCTTTTCCACCCCAAACCATCCCATGATTTTGTATCTCCTTTGTGTTAGTTGCATTGAGCTTTATTAGCTGTATCTGCAACTCAGGGTCACAAATGTCACCTGTTTGCATGTTGCTGTGCTTGAGCTGCTCTGGTTTTTCAGGTGACTTGGTTGTCAGGCCACTGAAGCCATCCTGCATTTGGAACAGTATTGAAATTGGGTTTAGTTGTGAGGGATTTTTCAGTGTTATGTTTCAGTTGTAATGTTGCCTCTGGGGAAGTCAAAACTATCTGCTGAGTGCCTGTGCTTGCAGAGAATGGAGAGGTTGCACTTCGAGCCTTGGACTGCAGGAGAAGGTACATTTGAAGTCCAACTTTGTTTCCACTTTAAGGGGTATTTTTTGTTAAGCAGTTTTGTGCTTGATGGAATCAGCAGGTTTAGAGAGATATTTTTCCCTTGGATGAGCTCTCTGGGTGGCAGGTACCTGGTTTGGTTCTCTTACAGAGTTCTGAGCTCTGTCCATCCATAAGTGCAGCCATATCTGTTGTGCATTGCCAGGTTTTGCCCATTCCTAGGACAAGAAACTGAATTGTCATTGTAGCTGCACAGGCTACAGTATTGTCATAAAACCAGACATCAACATTAAAGTCAAAGCAAATCTCAACTACTCTTTTGTTTACCTGGTTTGGAAGGTTTTTTGGCATCTCCTGGGGTGGTTTCCCAACAGCTGTGTACAAGTTTCCAGGCTGTGTCAGACCCTTTGGTGTCAGGGGATGAGGATCTCAGCTGAGAGTGGTCACTCTGATCTTTGACATCTCAGAACACAGCTGCTGTGACCCTGAGACTGCACTTCAGCTCTCTCAGCTTGTTCTCCCCTCCCTGGCACAGCACCTGTTTTGTGACGTATCATTTTGCTCTTTTCCTTCTGAGGAGGGAGGCTTTGTAAAGGAGAAGCCAAGATTAGCCCAGTTTGAGCCACTATCAGTAATGCTTTAATGTCCTGTATAACTTGAGGATTTCTCATGGGAGGTGAGAGACCCTGATTCTCTGTAACACCTGTAGTCACCTGCCTTGAAAAATCCACTACCTTCCCAAACTAGCTTCTCATTTTTCTCAACCTGTTAAGTGTTGCGTAAATGCTTTATTTATATGTTCCAGTTAAGCAACTTATTAGGCCAGAAGCTCACATTTCTTAGGATTTAGCTATCAAAGGGCTGCCCTCATTATTCAGAGGGCATGATCCATTCAGAGGGCCCTTGATCCATGTTATTTAATGTTCCCTTCCAGGCTTTTGACAGAACTTAACAAAAATGTGAACAAATAAACAAAGTGACTAGCTGTGGGGCAATTAAAACACTGCAAAGGGACGACACAGATTCAATCTAAACCTTTCTTTGAGCTATCATTTTGTCTTCAGTGAATTTTTTTTATTACTGGAAGCTTTTGCTAAGTTTTTCATTTTGTAAGCACTTCAGTTCTGGGGGGGGGGATGGTTTTTCAATTCCCTGGTCCCTGAAGCATTGGTTGGTTCTGAAAACTGGCACTGCAAGTGCACGCACACAGGGGGACAGTTTGACTTTTATTACACAAAAATCCAACTCATATAAACTGTTTAGACTTTTTTTTAAAACCCACTTAAAATGGACTATATTTATTTAAAAGCATATTCAGCAGAGATGTCATTTCCAGTGCTGATGAGCTCTCCTGGGTGCTGCCCTGGGCAAAATGAGCTGTTCACTCAGTTTATGGCCCCTTCAGGTGCAGTCCCAGCTGAATACTTGGGTGTTGCACTTGCAGGTTTGCAGACACAGACCCAAAACTCTCTTATATTTTGCTGATGTGTTTTAGAGATATTATTTGGGGGTCACTCTGCAATGCCACCTGATCTGCTGGAATTGAAGGGAAAGAAAAGCCTTGCCTTCATTACCTGCACAGAAAGGCAGGGTGAGAAGCTGCTGCTTGTGCTTAGCAGCACCTTTTTCTGTAATTAGTGCCTTTTTAGTTGTATTATTTGCAAGGGAGAAGAGATTCATGATGTGTTCATAGCTTCTGCTGCTCTTAGTGTCAAAACAGATGTTGCCTGGTCTAGCACTGGCTGGTGTGTAGTGGCACCTGGTGATTCCAAGAAAGCAGCTGGGAGAAACCAAGCAGGAGGCTATGTGGGTAAAATGTTCATGGCTGAGCTCAGCCTTGAGTCATGATGCAACTGCCTGCTCCCAATTGAACTGCAGGCAGCTGGAAGTGGCAAAATCAATATTTTAAGGGGAGGGGTTGAAAACTGAAAATCATAATATTGTAATTTTGGTGAGAAGGGACCTTCAAAAGCCATTTAGTCCCAACCCTGTTTATAAATGGATCTAATTAAACCAATTTACTCAGAGCAGCATTAAGTCCTGAACACCTCCAAGCTCTGCAGCACAAGGCAGAACATCCAAGAGCGCTTGGAATTTTCCCATCCCAGCACAAGGCAGCAAGAGCAAAGCTCTCTGTGGGGAGCTTACCTGGCTTGTCCCTGCTGGCCCCTGTTTTGATCCCTCTGTATGAGAGGAGTGCCCAAAGGGATGGGGCATTATGAAATGTTTTCATCCTGTACAACAGGCTCCCTGTGAGGAGGAGCAGTGACCTTCCTAAACTTGTTAATCTCTGAAATTACTCCTTCCAGTGTGGCTGTTCTCAAACATCTGCTCTTCCTACAGGTGGGGTTTGAAGATCTTTGACCTTCTCTGACAGCAACTGCTCTGCTGTGCATGCTGCAGGTGATGCTCCAGTTTGATGTCAGTGTGTAAGGTGTTAACACCCCATGTACAAATAGTACTTTGTGTGCTTTAGAGTTAAGAAACTGCAGCTGGAGGGGCTGGTGTGTGCCACTGTACAGACACAGGAGGGAGGGGAGGGCAAAGGATGGCTGCAGGCAGGCACTGATGGACAGCAACAGTGTGAGCAGCAATCAGGGCTCGACTTGCTCCTGGTGTCCTCTTGGCTGGTGGGGAGGGGTTTAGTCTTGCTGGACTTGTACCCACCTGCTGGAGCTTGCAAAGACAGGCCCAGGACAGAGGAAAAACCTGGTGGCTGTTGTGTGTGGGAGTTGGGAATGATGGTATCTACCAACACCTTCATATCTCTCAGTGTCTCTAATGTCCCATCCTTTCCAGGTGAAGAACTGATCTATGTGCAGAGATGTTTCCCAGGAAGGAGCAGTTTGTTCCTGGCTGCTTTTGCAGGAAGGAGCAGTAAGTTCCTTGCAGGGTCCCCTGCAGCACTGAGCCCTGGTTGAAGGCCCAGGGGCTGTGCCAAGCGCCTGGCGCTCCCTTTCACTCCTCACTGTTGGGTGGTTTTTTTCCCCTCATAATCACTTCTGCTTGGGAAGAATTTAGGTCTTGGAAAAGCATTCAAAGCCTTTTTTTGTATGAAGGGCAAGACAAAACCTCCCAAAGCTCAGGGAGGATTTTGGTGGTGAAAGCCTGCTCTGTTCCTGGGGTGGGCTCATTGGTGAGGGCAGTGTCGGGTGCAGGGCTCCCCCCCCCCAGGGGCCTCAGCACCCCATAAATACCCAGCACACAGCTCTGGCCAGGGGCTTGGCTGCCAGAGCCTCGGGTCCTTTATCAGGGAGAAGATGTACAGCCAGTGAGTATTTCTGGGGGCTGTTGTGGCACAGGGGGGGGCTAGGGGGGTGGCTGTGAGCCTGGGGATCAGCACAGATGGGCGGGAGATGCATGTGTGGGTGTCTGTGCTGGTCCATCCTGTGCCAGGATTCTGGATGGGGGTGGCAGGCTCAGCTCCAGGTACCAGAGGATGGTCTGTACTTTGGAGGAGAAGGACAGTGCCTGGCACAGCCTGTGTCTGGTGTGTCTCCATGGACTTGGCTGTAGACAAAACTGGAACCTAACAGTTCTCAGCTACGCACTCAAGTATGCTTTGCTCGAAGGAAAAAAGGAGAAAATATAAAGGCTCCTTCAAGACCTGGGAGACACGACTTGGATTTTCATAGAACCATAGAATCTTGGGTTGGAAGAGACCTCAAGGATCATCTGGTCCAAACTTTCTTGGTGAAAGCAGGGTCTAGATGAGATGGCCCAGCACCCTTCTGCTTCCTGATGTATCAGGATATCTTGAATTTGTCCTTTGAGGGTTTGCCTGCAGGGCTGTGGCACAGGCTGCCTGTCAGTATTCCTTGTTTCTCCATGTGCTCAGGATAGTCCAGAGCCTTTGCTCCAACAGCAGCTGGTGGTGCTTCTTCCTGATCTCTCAAAATATTTGCAAGTTGCAGATCAGTCCATCCAGAAGCTAAACCTCTTGCCTTGGTGGGAGCTCCAGAGGGATCCCAACACTGAGCTAACCCCAGGTCTTCTGCTCCTTTCAGAGTTGAGCATCCCGCTGGAGGCTACAAGAAGCTCTTTGAGACAGTGGAGGAACTGTCTTCTCCAGTGACTGCCCATGTCACAGGTTAGTGTGGGCTACCTGGGCGCCTCCTGCCCAGCTTCTGTTCTCAGGAGCTTGTGGGCCACCAGAGCTCAGAGGTTTTAGAAGGGCTGGAGCACAGGTTGGGAGGTGAAGGACCTGACAGGGCTGGTGTGTTTTGGGTTGCAGAAGGACAGACTGGATGGGGGACCTTTAGACATCCCAGTACCCAACATCTTTGGTTGGTCTGTAGATGAAGGAGAAAAGGATAGTTTGAAGAGCTCATGTATTCAAAAAGCATTTTAAAAAAAATACTTTGAAGTTTAGTTCTTCTTGTTGAAACAATAAAAATTGCTCAGTCTGATTTGCCACAGGCTGTGCATGTACCATCTGCACCTCTTCCACAGGCAGGATTCCCACCTGGCTGCGAGGAAGCCTCCTGAGATGTGGTCCTGGCTTGTTTGAGGTGGGCTCAGAGCCCTTCTATCACCTCTTTGATGGCCAGGCTCTCCTCCACAAGTTTGACTTCAAGGAAGGGCACGTTACCTACCACCGAAGGTGCGTGGCAATTTCCCAAGCAAAAAAAATTAGTTACAAAGTGACTGGGAATGCTGGGGCTGGGCTCTGCTGCCCAGCATGAGGGAGGTGCTGGTTGGTTCATGTCTGTGTGATTCTTGGAAGAGTTTTAATGGTGAGAGCACTAAAATCAACTGAAAATAACTGAAACTTATGGTTAGCAGAAATGCAATTTTTGTACAGATTACAAAACATCTGAAAAGGGAGGGGGGTGCTGGATGTAGCTGCAGCCAGTGACAGAATTACATCATGGTGTGGCCAATGAAACCTGGTTTCAGTTAGAAGCTGCTGAGCTCTTGGCTGTCAGGACTTTGGTGCAGAATGTTTAGACAAAGGACTGTATTTCCCATCAGCTCCAGTCCACCCCAGGGCAGTGCTGGGGGTTGCTGGACCCCTCTGTGCTCCAGATGCAACAAGAGGCTGTGGGGACTAGTGGCTTTTGGGGGGTCTCTCAAGGCT
Source organism: Apus apus (assembly GCF_020740795.1). NCBI lineage: Eukaryota > Metazoa > Chordata > Aves > Apodiformes > Apodidae > Apus > Apus apus. The sequence continues at coordinate 30,630,494 of NC_067288.1, read as the reverse complement.
CAGCACAAGAATTAATTGCAAAGCCTGTTGCTTTTTTATGGCCTCCTGGCCCTCCCCAGGTTTGTCCGGACCGACGCTTACGTGAGGGCAATGACTGAGAAAAGGATTGTGATCACTGAGTTTGGCACCTACGCCTACCCAGACCCCTGCAAGAACATCTTTTCCAGGTACCTCAGGGTCATAGAGGTAGCAGTGATGTCCTATGGTGCTTCTGCTTCCACAAAGCCCCTGACTCTCTGTTCATCTTCTCTGCTCAGGTTTTTCTCGTACTTCAAAGGTGTGGAGGTCACTGACAATGCCCTCGTTAACGTCTACCCTGTGGGTGAAGATTACTACGCCTGTACTGAGACCAACTTTATCACCAAAATTAACCCAGATACATTAGAGACAATTAAGCAGGTGGGTCTTTGTGCTTCTAAATACGTGGAGGAATGAAGCTGAAATGGAACTGTTTAATAACAGCCTTTTCCAACAAGGCAAGAGTTGGGGCCGGTCAGGGAGGTGTTGCAGAAACGAAGCTAGCAGCAGGGGTTAACGAAGGCAGAGTTGCAACAAGCTTGTAAATGAACCTGCTGCTGCTGCTTGGAGCCACATTTGATCAGGAGATGATGGGGGTGGTCTTTGTCCATGGGTTGGGGTTTGTGTAATGAAGGATTCCTGCTTCAGTGCTTTCCTTTGCTGCATGACCCACGTCCAGCCTGTGGAGCCTTTCATCTTGGACCCCAGAACCCCAGACTCCCCCTGTACCCACCTCAGCTCACTTGACCATCTCAAATTCCTTGGCTTGGGGAAGAATTTCCCACCTCTCCAGCAAGGTTGTGTTGACCTGTGACACCTTGTGGAGCTGGTGGCTTCCCATCTCCTGCCCAGAAAGCTCCTGACTGCATCTTCTTTTCCAGGTGGATCTCTGTAAATACGTGTCTGTCAACGGGGCAACAGCTCATCCCCACGTTGAAAATGATGGGACAGTTTACAACATTGGCAACTGCTTTGGAAAGAATTTTTCACTTGCCTATAACATCATCCGGATCCCTCCACTTCAGGCAGGTCAGTTCATCCCACCGTGGAGCTAACAGAAAAAATCTGGTTCCATCAATCACTTTTTTAATCTTTTAAATTAGTTTTGTCATCCAGTTACTTTTTTAAAGTCTTTAGATTGTATTTGCTCTCTTCAGTAACAGAAATGGGATCTTGAAAACAATTGCTATGAACTTCTTTTGTGTTAATGTTATAAATATGGGCTGAGTAAGTATCATATATAGAATTGCATCACAGAGTCATAACATACCATGGTTCAGCTTGGGAGGGACCTTGAAAGACCAGCCTTGTCCAACCTGACCTTGGATGTTTCCAGGGATGGGACATCTACCACCTCTTTGGGCAACCTGGGCCAGTGTCTCACCACCCTTAGTATAAAAAAATTTCTTCCAAAGATCTAGATCTCCCCTCTTTCAGTTTACAGTGGGGGTGAAGCTCTCCCTAACCCTCCCACTGTCCCCTTCCAGACAAGGATGACCCGATGAACAAGTCGGAGGTGGTGGTGCAGTTCCCTTGCAGCGACAGGTTCAAGCCCTCCTACGTTCACAGGTAACATCCCAGGGGGTGGTGGCCTGACCATACTTGTCAGCTGGAAAGGGGACACTGTGGCAGGAATGGCTGCCCTCAGCAGGGAGTGCTGATGGACAAAGTCCCTTTTCCTTTCTGCCAGCCCAGAAAGGTGGGGGGGCACATGTGCAGCCTTGCAGGTGTTGTGGGACCCAGAGAAGTGGGTCTGCAGGGCTTGTTCTCACATGTGATCAGAAACTAAAATTGGGCGGGGGGGGGGGAAGGTGTTTACCAAAATCAGTGTGTTCCTATTCTGGACATGTGCAGCCATGAGCTGCATGCTGCATTCAGAGCTTAGGACAAGGCCCTGCCTGGGTTTTGTCCAACCTGACCAGAGGGAGCCTGACATGCTCCCTGCACCTTTCCAAACAGCTTCGGGCTGACAGCGAACTACATCGTGTTTGTGGAACAGCCAGTGAAAATCAACCTCCTCAAGTTCCTCTCCTCCTGGAGCCTTTGGGGAGCCAACTACATGGACTGCTTTGAGTCCAACGAAAGCATGGGGGTAAGTGGCTGCTGGTGCTGTACCGGGCAGCCAGCCCTGGGCTGCGGGAGGTCCGTTGTATTGGTTTCTCCTTCCTTTCCCTGAGTCTACACCAAGCTGCTGCTGACTTTGCAGGTCTGGCTTCACGTGGCAGAGAAGAAGAAAGGCAGGCTCCTCAACATCAAATACCGCACCTCTGCCTTCAACCTCTTCCACCACATCAACACCTATGAAGATAACGGGTTTCTGATCGTCGACCTCTGCACCTGGAAGGGGTGAGTGTTGTGATGCTGAACATGGAGGTAGCCAAAGGTCCCTGTGGCATCACCCCAACCCTGGCATGAGCTGGTGGGGCCAGCAGAGCCCCAGCACCAGACACACCTGTCCTGGTGCTGGCATGTCTCTTCTCCATGGAAATTGCCTCTGGCACTTGCACCAACTCCTTCCAACCCATCTAAATACCCATGCAGACTACACAGCATGGAAGTTACCCAGAGGTGCAGAGAGCCTGTTTGAAACTCATTTTCCAATGAAAATGTTATTTATATCTTTAGTTTGCCTTTCTCTCTAACAAATGCTATTGACTGCCCATGGGCTGATGCTGCCTGTGCTCCTGGGGCCCCCGTGAGCAGGACCTGGTCGAGGTCTGAACCCTGCTTTTTGAACAGACAGAGAAATGTAGCAAAAAAAATGGCAATGCCTAAGCCTTGCTCCATTGAATTGCAGGAAAAAAAACAGCTGCATTTGACCCCTCTCCCCTGGCAACTGAGGTGTGTCTGTGCTCTCCCCCTCGGGCAGGTTCGAGTTTGTTTACAACTACCTCTACTTGGCCAACTTGCGAGCGAACTGGGACGAGGTGAAGCGCCAGGCAGAGAAGGCCCCGCAGCCCGAAGCCCGCAGATACGTCCTGCCCCTCAACATTGACAAGGTACCAGACACACCCCTGCTGCCACCAGGGCTTGGGGACACCTGTGGCTGCCCCTCCTCTCAGAGCTTATGGCCCAGCAGGGCTGGTGCTCTGCCTCACCCCATTTAATTCAAGTTTAACCTTTAAATAGAAGGGGGAGGTTAAAGTGTGGGGCTTCAGAGAACGTTCTTATTTATTTGAAGTGATCTTCCAGTGAAGGCAGGCTGAGGGAGTTGGGGGTGTTCAGCCTGGAGAAGAGAAGGCTCTGGGGAGACCCCAGAGCACCTTCCAGTGCCTGAAGGGGCTCCAGGAAAGCTGGGGAGGGACCTGGGACAAGGGCAGGGAGTGAGAGGACAAGGAGTAACAGATCAAAACTGGAAGAGGGAGATTGAGGTGAGATATTAGGAGGAAATTCTTTATTCTGAGGGTGGTGAGACCCTGGCCCAGGTTGCCCAGGGAAGCTGTGGCTGCCCCATCCCTGGCAGTGTTGAAGGGCAGGTTGGATGGGGCTTGGAGCTGGGCAGAGCTGGGCTGGTGGGAGGTGTCCCTGCCCAAGGCAGGAGTTGGAACTGGATGAGCTTTAAGGTCCTTTTCAACCTAAGTCATCCTGTGATTCTGTGATTCTGTTGTATTTCCTACATGCTGCAAAAAGTTCTGCATGTGTTGATGAGCACAGGGAAGGTGAGATGGGATGATCTGAGCAGGAGGCACTGGCACTGCTCTCCTACTCAGAAAACAGAAGGAGCAGCAGTTGCTGAGCGTTGCTGCAGCTCAGTGAGGCTCTGCTGCACGTCGCTGCCTTCACTGCCCAGACCTCTGCAAAAGGAAACCTGCTTCTCCATTTCTCTTGGGTGTTTTCTTTGTCTCAGGCTGACACGGGCAAGAACCTGGTCACCCTGCCCTACACCACAGCTACGGCCACGCTGCGCAGCGACGAGACCATCTGGCTGGAGCCAGAAGTCATCTTCTCGGGACCACGCCACGGTAAGAGGAGGCCCTCAGAGCACAGCCAGCAGCAACACTAGTGCCCCCTGCACTCCACCTCCCACTAATCCTTGTGTGTGTATATTTATTTATTTTTTTATTGCAGCCTTTGAATTTCCACAGATCAACTACAAGAAATACTGTGGGAAACCTTACACGTACACGTATGGGCTGGGGCTGAACCACTTTGTCCCAGACAGGGTAAGTATCAATGGTGGGTGAGGCACATCTTTTCTGTGAGCTTTTAATTTAAGGACAAGAATGAATATTTCTGAGATGTGGATTGGTTTTTTTCCTCCCTTTAGCTTTGCAAGCTGAATGTTAAAACAAAGGAGACCTGGGTGTGGCAGGAGCCAGATTCGTACCCATCTGAGCCAATCTTTGTTTCCCACCCAGATGCCCTGGAGGAAGATGATGGTAAGACTGATTTTATTTTGGTCAATGGCATCTTGATTTGAGAAGTTTCTGTGGGAACATTAAGACCAAGGGAAAACAAAGGAGGAGAAAGACCTCTGGGTTTAAATGATCTGTTGTCCTCATTTCCTAGCCTTTTTCCATCGAGAGCTGCAATATTTAAAGAACTCCAAGTGGCAGAACTTTGTAGAACTGAAGCTCTCTTAAACCAAGTGTGCTTCCTGTTCCTCACCCATCCTCCTCGTGAGGAGCAGAGTGAATTCAGGCTTTGCCACTTGAGGACATGTGGCTGTGCCCATGTCAGGCACTGCAGGGGTTTCTCCACGTGTCCCCAGCCCTGTACCTGCTTCTGAGGGCAAGTGGCAGTGCTCAGCCTGAGAGGGGTGCCTGCTTACTCCCCAGGTTCCTCATCTCCCATCAGGACTGGGTGAAGCTGGGAGAAGTCTTGGGTCTCCTGAATTTAAGAGCAAACTCTCACTGGTTTATAGTTTTAAAAAGAAGCTATAGCAGCTACTGGCCCATTACCCCAGGCTGTCCAGCTGGTGACAGCAAGAACTCGAAGCAGACTGAGAAATAGATCAAGCCCCTTCACTGCTCCAGCGCTGAGGGTGGTGCAGAGATGAGGGGCTCAGGGGGTGCTGGGTGGGTGGGTGCTGCTCCCGTGGGTACCCCAGGTGGGGACAGGCCCCTTGATTTCTCTCCCACCAGGGGTTGTGCTGAGCATCGTGATCAGCCCGGGCGCGGGGCCCAAGCCTGCCTACCTCCTGATCCTCAACGCCAAGGACATGAGCGAGGTGGCCAGGGCTGAGGTGGAGGTGATCATCCCCGTGACGTTCCATGGGCTCTTCAAGAGAGCCTGACCAAGGGCCCAGCACCTGCCCTGCTCCTGCCAGCGCCCAAAGGTGACACCCCAACGACCCCAATTCCCTCAGCATCACTTTCCATGTGTAGGGCTAGTCCCAACTCAGCATTGCAGTTTTGTTGATGATTCGTCAAAATACTGGGACAAAGTTAAAGCTGGATGCAAGGGCACAGTGCAATCCCCGTGCCTGTGTGTGGCAGCATCAGGAACAGCAGCTTCTGCTCTGCTACCTGCCTTGAGAAGAGGCCATTTTTAGCCTATACTGAAGTATTGTGGATTTAAATCCCCCCCTGGTTGCTCCTTTAGTATCCTCAGAGCAATCCAAGTGAAGCCTTTCCACAGCTGCTTTGGCAATCCAACCTGGCAGCCCTCAGCTTTGTGGCAGGAGGCATTTTGCCCTCTCCTAAGGCTAAAAACTGCCCACACTACCAGCTCATGTGTTTTCTTTTCCCCATTTCGTGCAGTTTCTTGAGTTCTGGATTTCATACTAAAACATGAATATGAAAAACATCAAGCAATTGTTACGGCTTGGGATGGATGTGGTTCCTCAGTGTGCTGCAGACTGAGCTTCCCCCCTGCCTCTCCACAAAATAAACGTTCAACTAACGTAGTAGAGGGCTTCAAAACACAAACCTATTGCTAACAGACTGAAGCTCCAGGATTCTTGTTTGTCTGTGATGTTTAACATTTTTATTGTTAACAAAGAATTAGAAAATCATTGATATTAAAGATCTCTAGTCCAAAGTGCTAACTTGAAAGGCTGATTGCTTGGGAATGGCTGCAGTCACATCCTGATGACAGGGTATTGAGATGGAGACACCACCTGGTACTTCTGCTGCTCTATGATCTCCAAACACTGGGCAATCACCTGATTAAAAAACACAACACAAGCAATGAGCCTCTGGAAAAAAACTTAGTAAAACTTCCCAGCTCTGCACTCATTCTTTGATGTTTGTTCTTACTTTCTGCAAAAGAATGAACATTTAAAACAAAACACTTGTCAGCTGAGGAGTGAGGGGAAAGGGTGTCAATGCCAGCTATGGCAGAGGAAGAAGCATCCTCAGCATCCCAGAGCCTTTGCACTGCACACAGAGGCCACCAAACCATTTTAAAGTTACTGTGGTGACAAGAGAATCACTTCTGAAGCAGCAGGAAGCTACTTTGCTGTAAAACTCCCAGGAAAATCCATTCTGTGATATAACCTGTTTCTCCCAAGATTCCCAACCACACATCAAAAATCAGCAGAACATCCTGCTCTTCCACATCCATCTCTTCCTAAAAATTCATCTTTCTTGGTGTCTTGTGACAAGAGGGACAGAAAATACAGCACTGCTTTTGCTCTTCAAAAACAAGATAATTCTCCATTCAGATTTTGTTAACTTTTATCACATGGTGCAGACAACAGCCTCCTTTGCCAAAACCTCTTGTGTACCTTGTTGGAAAGCAAGAGCCATGGTAAGCATTTTCCTAATTTCTCTGCACATGCTCCACTGGTACTAGAGCACACATTGTCTTTTAAAGCCTATTCTTTTTTTAAAAAAAAGAACATTAAGAGTCTGAATGAGTATGTGCTGTCAGGGCAGGCAAAGCTAGACATAAATTCCATCTCTTAGCAAGAACTGGGATAAAGTAGCAAAAGAATATTGTAAAAAAAACAGCTAAAGGTGTAACCATGAGCTGTGGAGTGCTGGTGAAAATTACCCAAGTAACATTGATTCATTCCAACTCACATCTTTTCATGTGTAGTTCCTAGAGAGGAGCAGTCCTTGGGCTTCTAGTGCTAGCAAATATTTCCCAGTGCTCTCCCATTATCCAAGTTCCCATGAACACCACAGAAAATATGTAATATCTATGTAGTATCACAAATACAGAGCACATTGAGGAGGATTAACTGGTGGCAGGCTCTATTTGTGATTGTCAAGTAAACAAGCTCCAGAAGTTAAAAGAATGTTTTAAGATTGGCTAATAAACAATAACACCAGGAAAAAATGGAAGGGCAAAGAGGGCAGCTTCCAAATCTAATCCAATGGAGTGGGTGTCTGCCAAGTTGAAGAAGAAATGGAAAGGTGGGGAGGAAGGGGGCACCCCAAATGTAAGCTGCAAATTACAAGCAGGAAGAGGGAGTAGAAAAAAAGAAACATCCTAGGATGCAGGAATGGGAACAGTGTGAACAGGGAAGAGCCTGGACCTGAAAGAGTGAAAATGTGGGTGATCATGCAAGTCTGAAAAAGAAGGATTTGGACACAGAATCAGGTGGTAAAGTCAATGAAGAGGTTCCATTTCCAAGGAAATGCTGCAGTCAAGTAACCAGAAGGGAACCTGAATTAGACAGAATTGTTCTGGACAGACTAACAGAGAAAATATGAGAATTGCAAAGCTAAATGCCACAGAAAAGGGAGGGAGGAGTGGGAGAGCTGGGCATCAGCATTCCACTGATCCTGAGTGAGTCACAGGCTTGTGCATTCTCCACAAGATCCTTTAGTGATCCAAGGACAAAATGTGCTGCAAAGAACACATAAGGAAACAACTCACCTTTCTAGTGTTTTGAGGTAGAATTACACCATCATCCCAGAGTCTGGCAGAGGAGTAAAATGCACTGCTTTCTTCCTCTAGCCTGGAGGAGACGGAGTATTAAAGCACAAAAATTGAATAAAAGCCATCAGGCCAGTAAAACAAAGTCATAGATGAAAAAGGCAAAGACTTCTATCTCAAGGGAAGGTGCAGCACTACTGTTAAAACTCATTAGAATCCAGCAAACACACAACTGCATTTCTGTCATCCTGCAGTTCAGAGCAGCCTCTACATTCAGGTATCACCTGTGGGTCTTACACAGCAGAATATAGTGAGGTCATATGGCTTTGGGATGGTTTGTTGGGTTTTTAAGTCAAGCATTTGTGTTTCCTTGAGCAAATCCTAAGAGCAGACATGGAATTACATACAAATTCAAAATATTTTTCAATAGATTCAGGTTTGCTTTACTTGTTTGGGATGTGTTGATTTCTAGGATGAACTGAAGTATGTAATTTAACTAACAGAATCCCAGTGTAACTGCAGGGGTTTGGAGCTCATGTCCTTACTTTTCTCTCAGCTGTTTTAGCTCTGATTCATCTCCTGTACAGTCACCATCCCCAGCCTGTGGGACTGTAGAGAAATGTCTTGAATCCACAAGAGCAACTCTTGCATTAGGCCACAGGAACAGAAAGTTTGGACTGAACGATCTCCCACACTACAAAGAAAAGCACAAACACACTGAAATGGATCCCCAAAAGGTGGCTGTGGGATGACACAACCGAGTGCCAGGCAGAATGTAACACGGGTTAATTTGTGAAGTGTGAATGACCCAGGTCCTGTATCAGCAGACACCCTGTGGCAGCACCATCACCATCCCCGCTGCCTCCAGTATTGCTCTCTTGTTATATCATTTTTCCTCCAAAAATAATTAACCCTGAGCAAACAGGGAGCCCTCTTGCCCCTGCTAGCAAGGGGGACAGGACACAGTAGCACAGCTACTGAGGGAGATGTGCTCCCTGCTGACTGAAAACACATGGCACATCCTGAGGGAAAGGCAGGATGGGCTCCAAGCAGGGACATTTTCAGATAAGCTGTGTTTGAGACCCCGCCCTAGGCTCCCAGCTGCAGACCAGGCGTTCAGTCATCACAGCTTGTGGTGCGTTTCTTGCCTGAGGAGTAGTTAAAACAGACCGAGTTAAGTGCTCAGCAACAGCTGACTGTCTAAGAGGCAGAGCAGTGCACTCTTGCTCCAGGGCACCAGTCTGTCCCCAGAGCCCTCTCACCATGGCGTAGCTGTCGCCCCCGAAGCAGCCGCCGATGACAACCGTTATTTTGGGAACAGCAGCACAGGCCACAGCTGCCATCATGGAGGCCTGGGCCTTCAACCTGGTGGAGTGAGCCTCTGCCTGAGAGGAAAACCAAGATTTTTAGTACCTTTAAGTCTTTCATCTAGCTTCCTTCCACTCCCACCCAACTTGTGGCTCTAAAATGTTTCTTTCCCCACAGTTCTGTGTGATAGTTTCTGCCACAACACCAAGACTCATCACCAACATCATGCATTTCTTTAACAATGTCAACCAGCCAGACAATTATAACCACTCTGCAAAGACCTGCAGTGCTGAGTAACCCCAGCTCAGACACAACAGCATCCTGCCAGGCTTTGTCCCAGGCGCTGGCAAGAGCTGGGAGGAACTGGGTGCAGGAACAGGCTCTGCTCCATCTCATGTTGGTTTTACTGTGAGGCTCTCTGGAGCCCAGGACAAAACATACTGTAGTATCTTCACTTTTCTAGAAGAGAAATATCTATTTTTCTGTGGAAGAATCAACAATACTTCAAAGTGAAAAGAACTATAAATTCCAAGTTTCACAGCTTGCATGCCAGCTGGACAGTACCATTTTAGAGAGACCTGCTTAAAAGTTTTAAAAACAAAGTCAAACAAACTTGGTTTAAACTATTGAGAGCGTTTTTTTAAAAAATATTTTCCTAAGAATCCTTTTTAAAATGTAATCTTAAAGCAAAGAAGAATGAGGCACTACTTGAGCTGAGCACACTGCACTAGAAGTGCCCACCTGTGAGATGCCTGTTGGCTCTGCTGGAGGTGGAGCAGTATTTTGGAGAAAGAGGATGGGGATGCTCCTCTGACTGCAGAGCTGCACAAAGTGGCTGCCCTTGAGAGAAGCATCATGAGACAGCTCCCCGTTGCTGGCCACTATCCCCATCAAGTGCCTACAAAACAGACACACCAGCATTGGCACTTCTGAACCCCAGAAGTTAAGGATCTGTAGCTCACAGTGTTCTGAAGGGTATTATCCCATCCCCATGTCAGGCAGAAGCGATGACAGCCTTCAGCTCGGTTTGGGAAGGAACACTTTCAAAGATGATGTTACTTATTTCTTAAGGAATCTGCTGAGACTTCAATATTCCAACTGTCTGGTTAGTAATTTCTGGGAATAAACAAATCATTCCACAAAGTCATGAAATCCATTAATTTGTCATCACTCTCTTTGCTGCTACTGGCCTGGACCGTGATGAACTCAGAGCTCAGAGATAGCCCAGCCTTTGCAGAAGTGTTTTATTTCCAATTCTTGACTGATTCAGAACTTCAAGACCATTGTTATTGGGGTGCCATGAAACCTGATGGTGATATGAAAGCTATTTAGAGAAATATGTCCATACGTTTTGATAGTGAAATGTTACAGCCTTACCCTTCCACGTGGCCAAATCCTGTTACTAACGTTGTTCCATAATTAGCCTTGAATTCCTGGAATCTGCTTCCATCCACCAGACGGCTCAGAATCTGCACAGAAATGAAAACAGGAATGTTGTGCTGAAGGACACTCTGCTCAGTCAGCAAAGGGACTTGTGTAAGGCAAGGAGTCAACACAAGTGAGCGCTGAGGCCCTTTTGTGTTTGATGCTCCACTAAATACTTAATATGCACAAAACAATTAGTGTCTATGTTTGATTACCAACCATGTATTTCAAGCCAAATTTCTGCTCCAAAATTACTTCAGTGTTACAGAGCAGGGTTGTTTGTGTTCATCAAAATGGTGTAAAGACCCCAGCGTGTGCAGTTGCAGTTTGTGTGCACAAGAAACAGCAGCATATTGCTCCTGCTTTCTTCAAACAGTTTAAAAGCTGCCTTCAAAGCTACACTGCTTCCTGCAGTCAGTCCCTTGAACTGTAGGGATTCAACCCTGGAAAAGGTACTGGATTCACATCCTTGGACACTAAATGTCTTCTTGAACAACACAGTGACAACGGTGTGGGCAGCTCTGCTTATGTACTAGCATCTGTCCCAGCCTCAAACAAGTTCAATTTGAGCTTTGTTGTCTTTTCAGTCAGTATTTTCATTAGGCACTTCAGTTACAAGATAGAGCCATGATTATCTGGGGGAAAAAGGCAGGGGAGGGGGAAAACGGGACATCCTCAAGGCAGCCAACACTGTACAAGTCATACTGACATGGCCCCATCTCAGACAGTGCATGGGAACAGACTGGCATCATCTGTAATTATTTTATTTCTGGCAGGTTTTCAGCTTAAATATTGTCTATAATTCTACAGAATTGCTGCTGTTCTGCTTCGTTGCAGACTGAGGACAGCTTGGCAACCAGAGAGAGCTGGGGTTGTTCAGCCTGGAGAGGAGAAGGCTCCAAGGAGTCCTCACAGTGGCCTTCCAGTGCCTGAAGGGCCTACAGGAAAGCTGGGGAGGGGCTTTTCACCCCCTCCCCAGGGGAGGAGTGACAAGTGAGAGGACAAGGCATTTTAAACTCAAAGAGGGGAGATTTAGGTTAGATATTCTTCACCACGAGGGTAGGAAGGTGCTGGAATAGGTTGCCCAGGGAGGCTGTGGCTGCCCCCTCCCTGGAGGTGTTCAAGGGCAGGTTGGATGGGGCTTGTGCAGCCTGGTCTGGTGGGAGGTGTCCCTGCCCAGGCAGGGGGGTTGGAACCTGATGATCTTCAAGGTCCCTTCCAACCTTCACCAGTCTATGATTCTATGATTCTACTTCAGGATTCTCCAAGAGAATCTGGAGCTACCAGGCAGAGTAGATTAGGAGGAGGAAGAAACAAGAGTTTCTGCCACTGTACCAGTTTGACAGGAAGAGTACACCTGTAATCCTGTGGTGCCAGGCCCAGGAGCTCCTCCGAGCTGTACAGGGGGCTGTCATGCTCCTGCAGCTCCTCTGGCAGGGGCTTGTAGCTCAACGTGGAGATGACGTTTCGAATGCAGTCATAGGCTTCCTCTTCTGAAGGTGCAAAATGGTCAGTACAGCCACTGACTCTAGCAGAGAGTGCAGCATGGATTAGCATCAAATGAATGAAATCTGAATTCTGACAGAAAACCCAAACTAAAGGAGGAAACCTCTGACTCTCCCAACTCCCTGCAAAACATGGTGTGATTCCATTCTCGTATGAATGAGCTGGAAGCAGTGAGTCAGGGGAACTGCTGTGCAACCCAACCCCAAAATACATCCACAGCAAGGAGAAGTTCCTCCCTGTGACCTTTGTGCTTGCCTACATTAAAGAAAGACCTTTGAATCTATTTTTATAGTGATGTTGTTGCAAACAATATAATGAAGGGAAAAGGATCTTTGAAAATTATTTCAAAATAAGCACTTCCAGTCTGGATATAAAGACAGGAACTTATTAAGTGTAACAGAGGCAGCTGACTGTCACACAAGTGCCACTCTGCTACAGCTGGTCCCTCTGAGGCACAGAGGAACTGAACCTGCCTGAAGTTGTTCAGAAAATACATGGAAAAATGGGGAATCAAACCCTCATGTGTCCATTTCCTGCTTCACCCCACAACATCACTTAATTTTACTTCCATTTGACTGCTCTAACAAGAAACCTGCACCTGAGAAGGAAGGCAAACAGTGTAATAACAGGTTCCCCTTTCGGCCCTGATCCTGACCTCTGCACTTAGGTGAGATTCCTGTCCATGTGGAAGTGGCAAGTGCCTGTGGCATGTCATAGAGCTGAAGTGACAATGCCATGTCACTTCTTTCCAAGTGTTGTATCTAGCCCTACGATACACCCACCTGTACAACTGAATGCCACCAACCTTTATAACAATTCATGTATCATTTCTAATAGGTTTTTTTCACTGCATGCTTGTCAGCCCTGGAGGACCATGCTGTATCCCTTCACTGAAGGAGCTTCAGTCATATTAACTTAAGATAAAATGAGTTTCTTGAAAGCTAAGCATGCTGAATTCCCTCCTATTGCTAAGACTTATCTCACATACTCAGCGTGAAGTTTGGCTCCTCCTAGGTCCTCGGGAGAGACCTGTTCACCCGTAGCAGCTTTCACCAGAGGTGGGCCAGCAAGGAAGAGTGTCCCGATCTTATCCACCATCACGTTCTCCTCTGCCATGGTCGGAATGTAGGCACCTCCGGCGACACAGGAGCCGCACACCACTGCCACCTGAGGGACAGCAACCAAAACAAACGGAGGTGCTGCAGGGGGAAGGGTGGGAAGGCAAAGCCACCACGTTCATCTCAGAAACGCTCAAGAGACTAAAATCACAGCTTGGGGAACAATGAGCTGGAGATGGAAATACCAGCACCAACAGAGCTCAGGGTTTACTCTGAAATAACCTGGTGATTTGATGCTTTTCCACCACCACCCATTGGGAAACACTCAGAAGGCCCTTAAGGCTGAAGCACTCTCTTAGGTGAGCTACTGTCTGAAGCCCCCTTCCCCACGAGCAGGACAGGTGAGCTTTAGAAGCGAGATTGCACGTTTGGGAGTTATTCCTAGAGTCTGTTTTAGAAGGAAACTTTCTTCCCAATGCTACTGATCACACAGACCACACTTGTGCTCCCTAGGACACTGTACCTGAGGGATCCCCATGGCAGACATGATGGCTTCATTGTAGAACATTCTGCCACCGTGCAGCTTGTCAGGAAACATCTCAGCCTGACATTACAGAGAAAAGACAACCTGAGTTTCAATACTAAGTACCAAAGCCAACGTCCCTCTTGGCTCCATCATGCACATTGTAACTGACTCGGGGCAGGTCCCCACTCACAATCAGACCCCAAACCTTCACCTGCAGCATTCCCACGGCACTGAGTCCCTCACACACTGTGCAATTCCACAGAAATACCCAAGTCTTTCAAAAGCAGAAGCAAGCTTCGTATTATTTTGTGAAACCACTTTACCCTACACAAACTGAGACTGTAAATATGCAGCAGTGAAACTCATATTCCTACTTTACCTATGAAATTACTTCAGCACAGTTACTTAGTTTTCAATATAATTCCTGGAGTCAGGTAAAAACTTTTTCCAAGTGTTTGCTTTCAGTCTGAAGAGGGACCAGCTACACCCCCTGTGATGATATGACCTCTGCACACTGGAAACTAACCTGTGCAAACTCCCCTTTTACAGAAGGAATTAAAAAACCTACATTTTTAAAGGCCATGGAGGTTACTGCATTACCATCACAAACACTGTGATAAAATAGTAATTTTATAGATTCTGAAATAGAAAACAGAAACCACAAACAATGTGCTAATTTATTAAAGACATGAAAGCATTTCAGCACACTGAGAAATACCCCTGCTCGGCCAGCACTTTGCCCCCCTCTGATACTCAAGCTGCTACACTCTGGCTAGGTGCTAGACTCAAGATTAGCCAAAGTGATCACCACTGTGAGGAATCTTCAAATCTGATTTCTGGAGAAAACTCAGTTCAAGGATAACAGACAATGAAAGTCAGCCAGCCAAGAAAACACAACATAAATCTGAGGTTTATTGCTAAAAATTAGTACGATTAAGACAGACATAGGTGCTTCCTTCTATGAAGTGGTTCCAGGATTACCTGTAGTGGTAGGAATGCCCCCCCACTGTCAGTGAGGTGCACAGACACCAGCCTGTTCTGCATGGCTATTTCTTGAGCTCTCAGTTGTTTCTTCACTCCAATTGGATACACAGTTCCTCCTTTCACAGTTGCATCACTTGCCAGTAAGACACACCAGACCCCACAGATCTTGCCAATTCCTGCAGGTGGTACCACAGACACTCATCAGGACTCTATACAGTTCCACAGATGAATCAAGGGATCAAAGTACAGCTGGGATGGTACTTTGGTGATGCTGTATCAAGCAGCTGCAAATGGAGTTGTTAGTACCACACAGGGAAGTGTGGTACTCTAGAATCATAGAGTTGTTTGGGTGTGAAGGGACCTTAAAGATCACCCAGTTCCAACCCCCTGCATGGGCAGGGACACCTCCCAGCAGCCCAGGCTGCTCCAAGCCCCATCCAACCTGCCCTTCAACACTGCCAGGGATGGGGCAGCCACAGCTTCCCTGGGCAGCCTGGGCCAGGGTCTCACCATCCTCACACTAAAGAATTTCTTCCCCATGTCTCATCTCCATCTTCCTCTTCCAGCTGGAAACCCTTCCCCCTGCTCCCATCCCTCCCTGCCCTTGTCCCAACTGCCTCCCCAGCTTTCCTGGAGCCCCTTCAGGCACTGGAAGGTGCTCTAAGGTCTCCCTGGAGCCTTCACTCTTCCGACGAACGCTCACTCTTAAGATACTAAAATATTCCATAAACCTGATTTACATGCATCCGTTTCCCTTTCCCAGTAGGACCCCACACCTCACCCCCAGTGAGCAGGGCTGGTTACCCTGGGAAGCTGTGCAGCCGTTATGGACTGCAACTGATGTGCACCACCTACAACCACTTACTCATCACTGCACCCAAACAGCATCTCCCAAATTATATTAAAGGACCATATTGGTTCAAAACCCTCCTTCCTTTGGGGCTGTATCTCCAACAGGGGCAGCTCAAAACAACCCCCTCAGCCCATAAGCCCATCTTGAGATCTAATGCGGATCCTATTTAAAGAGATGAGCAATGAAACAGATCAACTCCCCCCGCTTCCCAGGGCATTTTCCAGCCATTACCAGTGAGGCAGCCAGCAGCAGGGACATCCCCATAGGGCATATCAAGGCCCGCCAGGGGAGACAGCTCAAGGAAAGACTCATCATCCAGCAGCAACTTCAGGCGCTCACGGACAAACAGCTTCTTGTTCCTTTGAGTGTGACGCAAGATGGCATTTTCTCCCCCTCCTTTACTGACTCTCTCTAGCAGTTCTGAGTATCTGAGGTTAAAAAAAAAAAAAAAAAAAAAAAACCACCAAGGTTTTGGTTAATGAAGGCCACCTTTACCTACAGGTTATCCTTTGGCTGAGTGAACACGGTGCTTAAATGCATTGCAGAGTTTTCATAGGAATGGTATGTGAACGAAGAGGAATTCACATTTTCAGAGAGTCACCAAGGTAGGAAGGGGCCTCTAGAGATCATCCAGTCCAACCCCCCACCAGAGCAGGATCACCTACAATAGATCCCACGGGAACACATCTAGACGGGTTTGGGACATCTCCAGAGAAGGAGACTCCACACCCTCCCTGGGCAGCTTGTCCCAGGGCTCTGTCACCCTCCCAATAAAGAAGTTTCTCCTCATGTTGAGGTGGAACTTCCTGTGTTGTCACTTGGTGCCATTTCCCCTCATCCTGTTACAGGCACCACTGAGCAGAGACTGGCTCATTCTTGACACCCACTCTGCAGGTATTTACAGACATTCATCAGGTCCCCTCTCAGCCTTCTCTTCTCTCGACTAAACAGCCCCAGGTCTCTCAGCCTTTCCTCGTATGACAGATGTTCCAGTTCCTTCATTATCCTTGTCACCTCTTTTGGACCCTTCCCAGCATATCCCTGTCCCTCTGGATCTGGGGAGCCCAGAACTGGACACAATACTCAAGATGTGGTCTCTCCAGGGCAGAGTAGAGGGGGAGGAGAACCTCCCTTGACCTGCTGGCCACACTCTTCTTAATGCACCCCAGGATACTATTGGCTCTCCTGGCCACGAGGGCACACTGCTGTCCCATGGATTCAGCATGGACCTTTATCTCCATGTTCCAACTACTCTAGGGGAGAATCCAGTCAAAGGCTTCCTCCTCAGTTCCCCTCAACAAGTTTATCTGACAAAAATCAGTAACACATCACTAAATCTGCAAGAAACCCACACTCTGCAGCACAGCAGAGATCCATTAAGAGCAGGGAATAATGCAGAGTCACTGCAGCCATCCAGAGAGGAAGTGATTCCCAATGTTATTGTCAGGGCAGCAGCCAACACAGGTCAAGAATCGAACCAACTGCAAACAAACATGGTATCTCAAATAATTTTGGTCTTAAGTAAATCACGCTCTTCATTTATTTAAAACATTTTTCACCCAAACTGCATAAGCATGCAAGCACCATTTCTGTGCATGACTCCTGCGTCTCATTGTGGCTTCCTGCAGACTGCAGACTGAAAAACCTCAGGAGAAAAGAGCTAAGGATGTTTAATAATGTTGTAAATGCCACCACAGGAGGGCACAGTGTGTTCTCCGTAGCTCTGCTTCCAGCCCATGTGCCATTCCTCTGAACAAAGGCCTTTGATATTTTTTTTTTGCCATCTGGTCTTTAAGGACAAACACATAAAATACATTTTCCTGCTTTTATCAGTGAATCCCTATTAACTGCAGCAACTGTCAGCTGCTCCTTCAGGGGGGATCTGTTCATGTGTGAGTCACCACTTATGTCTTTGCTTACAAAATCAAACACGAACCAGATTTTATGAAGGTCTATTTTCTTCTTGGCAAAAGAATGCCACGCTATTTTTAACGCAGTCTGCGCCTAGATTTGGGCTTTTCAGTCAACACTTAAGCACAACTTTTTGGGGGGGGCTGAAACTTGTAAGGGCTGATCCGTGCGAAAATCACTGTGCAGAGCTGCAAGGAAACTCTGAAGTTTGAAAATGGGGGGGAGGAGGGAATAAATAAATAAAAAATGTCAAAGCTTTTTAATCTTCGGGCTTTTTAGCGAGTGTCCTTCCGTCAGGAAGTTCCCGCCAGAAGCCGCGCGGCAGCCTCACAGCGCCTCGCCAGCCGCTGCACCCTCGACAACAGCGCAAAAGGCAGTTTGTTACCTTCGAATCACAGCCTCGCTGTTCCTGAAATTGTCCTCGTACACGTGCCGGCACACGGGCGGGACGCGGCCGTCCAGCAGCGGGTAAGCCCCGCCGCACCGCCCGTGCTCTGCCCCGCGGCTGGCGGCGCGGAGGGGCTGCGGGCGCGGCCCCGCACAGCCCCGGCCCCGCGCGGGGGGGGAGCCTTGCGGGCCCCGCAGCCAGGCGGGGTTGGGGCGCAGGCTGCGCAGGGAGCAGAGCGCGGCGGGGCTCCACACGGCCCTGGGCGCGGGGGGGAGGAGAAACCGCATGCGTTGACCCCAAAAATTAAAAATAAAAAATAAATAAAAATTATTAAAGTTCAGATTCCGCCGAGGGGTGGGACAAAGCACCGCAGAGGCGGGGTTGTCAGGGCACCCCCCCCGGGTTCCGCGAGGGCTCCCTGCCCCCCGCCGCGGTGACCCCTACCCGGGCAGCCGCCGCCGAGCGCTGCGCTCCGGGCCCGCCTCTCGGGGCGGCTCCAGCGGGCCGCCCGCCCCGCTGCCCGCCCCGCTGCCCGCCGCCCTCTGCCCGCCGCCCTCTGCCCGCCCCGCCGCCCGCCCCGCTGCCCGCTGCCCGCCACCCTCTGCCCGCCCCGCTGCCCGCCCCGCCGCCCGCCCCGCTGCCCGCTGCCCGCCCCGCTGCCCGCCCCGCCGCCCTCTGCCCGCCGTGCCCCGGCCCAGCAGGGCAGCGGGGCCGGTGCCCCCCGGCTGCCCCCCGGGTGTCCGCGGGTGCCCACCCGGGCTCCCAGCGCCCCCGAACCCGCCGGCCGCCCGAGCCTGGCCCAGGCCGGGGAGCGCTGCCCAAGAGGTGACTTGTCCTCGGAAGGGGAAGCGTTCCCCAAAATAACCCAGGGAGCCGCGAGACGAGGCGCTGCTGCGGGGCGCGCGGGGCGTGAGCGGCCCTGGGGAAGCCGCCGGGGCCGCAGAGCCCGCCGCAGCCTCAGCCGCCCCGCGCTGCTGCTCCGCTCGCAGGGCGGCCCCGGGACGGCTCGTTTCCCGTCTCCCTGCTCCACGTCCTGCACACACCCCTCGCAGATGGCGTTTGGAGGAACGCCGTTCCTCCCCAGCACAGCCACGAGCCTCTGGAAGCTGCGACTGCTCAGTCAGGATGCCTGAACGCTTGCTAACTAAGTATATTATTAAAATGAATTTGATTCTTTTTTTTTTCTTCTTTCTATTCATACCTCATCCTGTCCCTGGGCTGCTTTAGTCAGTTGGCTGTTGTGACTCATGGCATAACCTTCTAGAAATTGCTGCTTGCTGCCTTCCAGTGACTTCATTAAAATGCGCTCCTGCCAGAGAGCTCTTTACCACACGTATTCATAAGGCTTTGTAGCGATAATTAAGCAACGGCAAATGTGTTAGTGAACGTAAGGATCCAGCATAGGCGGGAGAAAGAATTTGTAGGTAAATGAGTTGTCTATGTTATTCAAAAACCTTGAATCTTTGCGGCATTCGTGTTGGTGTTTCCTGGTCGTTTCAGTTCACATCTTCCCTCCTTGCCCGGTGTCACCAGGCCTCTCTTCTCCCAACGGTTTGAGAAACTTACAAAGAGCTGAAGATGAGAGACAGAAGGCACTTTTTAAGAGAGATTTTCTGCATTTCCTGAGGGGTTTTATGTGAATGGTTGTGCTCTCTGTGGTGCAGGTGATAGCGGGGAAGGGAAGAGTGGTGACAGAAATTCGTGTCAAGCAGGGGAATATATCTGAGGAGGCCTGAGCTTCCAAGAGGTGTTGCAAGAGGTAGTGAAAATGCCGGGTGCTTATCTTGCTGAAGGAGGAATTGCTGATGCAAATGCTTGGATATGTATTTAAAGTAAGATTTGGGCTTCCCATTGTCTCGGTTGTGTGGTGTTTTTTTAAGCTGACCCATATATCATTTCCCTGGCTAAGGATGATTTTTTAGTATTCTGTTCTGTGAATGTATCAGAGGGACTACTGTTCAATTATAATATTCGTGCTTCTTATTTCCTTTTCCATAATTGAGTGTTAGACTTTCAGCAGGCTCGTTATCTCTGAAATGCTCTAAGAGGGGATTAAATGTTCCGGTGGAAGCTGAAAGCTGCTTGCTCAGTGCAGAGGAAAAAGAAACGGGCTCTTTGTTGGTTTCAGCCTCCACGTGTGTCTCAATGGGTGTTTATCACAAAGAGAAGAAGGCATCAGTCACACAGTGTTTTGTACTGGGAGGCAGACTGGGGTAAATAACAGATCCTGTAATTAGGAGGCAATAGGTTCTAATTGACTTACATTAGTCCTCAAGCTGCAATCCAGCCTTTCTCTCTGGTCATGGTATGGAGCATCCTTTGTTTCATGAGCACTGAAGGGAAACGGAGTGGAGTAAGAAAAAAAAAAAAACAAACAAAAACCAGCAGCTTTTCTGAAGGGATGCAAGTGTTTGAAGTTGTTATTTTAGGTGCTTATTTTAGCGACCTTTGAGCTGGGCATTTAGGATATATAGAGTAGCATTTAGGGAAAATGTTCGTGGGGTGGCTTGCTTTAACATGAGCTGCAGCTCCGCCGGCAACGAGGAGACGTGCCATTTTAAGGAGCACTAAAGCTCTGAGGGAAGTTTTTACTCTTTATTTAGAAACTTGCTGGAGTGCACCGGATGCTGGGGGAAACCAGAACACACTTTTTGGATTGTCAGACCAAAGACAGGAAGGTTCCCACAGAGCCCTCCTCCTTATGTAGCTTCTGTTTTTTATTTAGATTTAGTTTTTTAATACCCGAGAGCTTCTAGCAGTGTTCTTACAACTGTGACCTGGACATTTGTCTAAATTAAAGCAGGGTTTGTTTGTTTACTTAAAAGCCCTAACAGGCTCATACAACCCCACAGCATTTTTCAGGGCTTACATCATTCTACAATAGATTCAATCGATTCAAAGCATTTGACCAAAAAAAAAAAAAAGAAAAGTAAAAAAGTCCTTTTCTTTGCCCACTTGATGCATTTGCATCTATACAAAAGGAACAGCAGAGGAAGAAAGGAATAAAAGGAACACCTTGGCAGGTGCGCTGAGTGTAGGTTCTGGAATTGATGTGGAAGGTTAAAAAGGTTATTTTAGTTGCTGGAAGATACAAGGGAACACAAGGAGTTAAATAAACGAGTCCAAAGATGTGAGGCTGAATGTGGGAGAAATTGGGAGCCAGATCCTCAGGTAACGTAAGAAACTCTGAGTTCTGCTGAGGGTGCATCAGATCAAGAGCTGCTCCCACACTAGTTAGTTCTTCTTTTGGATGATTTGAGGTGTTATGAACCCCCACGCAAAGAGATGTGAAGAGCCAGGTATGTCTTCAGAGACTGTGTGGAAAGTTGAGGGGGATCAGTTGAGTCACTGAAGTTTTCTTCACATTTGTTGTTTACAGAACACCAACCAGCAGAGCCGTGTGGAAAGGAGAGATGGGTGAGCAGAGGGGCTAGGTGCTCCAGAGGGTGAACTGGAGTGTTCTGAGCCAGGAGAGAGGGGAGTAGAAAGGAAGGCAGCCAGGGAGAGGCACATGGAAGTACCTGTTCCTCCACTGGCTGCAGAGGGAGCATCGGGAAGATGTTCTCCTGGACCTGAAATCAGTTTTTGAAGGTAGCCACCTCTGTTTCTCTTTCAGAGAAGTGTCATCTGCTCTTGGTGGCATGTCCTGTGGAAAAGCGAGAGACTGAAGGAGGAAGGTGTGTGGTTGGGGTTCTAAATAGCAGCAGCAGAGAGTTTTTAGGACTTAATTTGTCTTCTAAGGGAAAAGACTGTTATGTGGGCCTACATGTGTGTTGGGAATACTCCAAAACAGAAATTCCCAAACGAGTGAAGTCCTAATGCAACCCTCTTCATACATGGAAGCTCTTCTGCCTCACACTTTAACCCCTCTTCTAAAAATGCTGGGAGACCAAACTCCTGGGAGAGATCAAAGGAGATGAGGGAGAGATATGAGAGTGGCAGTTGGATTTTGGCATTTGTCTCACCACAAAGAACTTACAAAGCCATGAATAATGACAATTGTGGACACACAGCTCCAGAAGAGGACAGGGAGTAGACAAGGAGTGTGTACGCTTGCTTCCACTACTGAAAAATGTGAATTTCTGATCTGTCCTACTCCTGCAAAAAAATGCACAGAATAATGAGAACAGGTTGATATTCCAGTCAAGGCCAAATCTTATAGTGTGTGCCAGTCCCTGTTGCAGGACCAGAGTCTGTCCTGAACTGCGCTGACATGAACTGAAGAGAACAGAATTAGATTCTGAGAATCCAGGTGATACCCAAATCAGAAGAAAAATCAATTTGATTTTCATGGGTTTAAATGGGAGAGCTGGAAAATCATATGTAGATTTTACCTGCACAGTTGTCTGCAATCACTGAATGTCCTCCGGAAAACTGTTTTAACAGTTTCAGTGTATAACAACTATGTGGAGATCTGCTGCTTCCTCCCTTTTAAAGGCCTGAGAGTCTTCTAAAGTCATCTGAAAGGTTTTTCTTGGTTAGAGGAGACGCAGATTCAATTGCAAGTAGTTAGGTCACTCACTGGTGTATTATTCTAGGAAAGGGCTGATTGATTTATTCTCCTGAGCAAAAGTTTGGCAATGAGTGGTGACACCAAAGCCTCAGTCTGTGTTCAGCTGTTTAGAGTCCCTTGAACATGGTTTTGTAAGGCCAGTTCTAGCTAGTAATTGGTAACTGGATGTGGTTAGGGTAGCTAGATAAACATACAGAGGAAGGGGATGAATCACTGAGTAAATATAATATTGATGCTGTAGGAACTGCTGCTACGTACAGCACATTTGTGGCAGATGTGACCTACTTGTGTTCTGTCGTCAGGAAAATGTTACTTGAAAGAAGAATTGAGCCTAAATGTGTGGTTCCAAATCTGCATCCCCACACCTTCTCCAGGCATGTGTTATCTCTGTTTAGACTCCTGGCCACAGCCAGCTTTTAACTTACCCCACTTCTTTTTACTGATCCCCTGGTCTGAGGTAATCTCAGGGAGGTTTCCATTGCTGGAATTGTCAGTGTAGCTGCCTCATTAAAAGCCCCTAAAGTAGATGGTCTGTGTTGATCTCAAAAGACATTTGTGTCGGTCAGCCAGCATAATAGTTGTGAGTGGAGTATATTGGCAGATTCTGTCAGCAATTTTTGCAACCACATAACATAGAAAGGATGAAAATACCATTGACTGTGATCTGCATGGCACAGAGAGAGGACAGAGTGATACTGTACCAAAACTAGAAGAAAAAATAGATGCTCAAGCACCTTGTTGCAACGGAGATGAAAAGCTGGTGTGTATCTCTGTGTGGATAGATGTGCTGAAATGAGTTCTCCAGTCCCCATGTATTTAGTTTATTTGTGATGGAAAGTCTTTGTTCAGCAGGAAGAAAGATCAAGGTTGATTTCAGAAGTGAGGTTAGCACACTCCCTTCGTGTGTGTATGTGTGTGTGTGTGTGTGCATGGCCATGCATCTGGCTCCCTGTGTCCAGCCCCTAGCTCCCAAATGCTTGATCCACTGCAGAGTCCCAGGGCCTCAGCAAAGCTGGATTGGTTTGAAATCAGGAAAGACATTTTTGAAGACAAAAATCTCACGTCTGAGCTTCAAACTCCATGACATTTGCCATGATTTGGACAATATCTCTACCTTGAGTTTTGGTTCAGCAAGGAACTGAGTATTCATCTATAAAACATAAAAAAAATGACACCAGCTTTTGCCAGACCACGTAATCCTTCTCCAGTTACTGCTTTCCTGATCCACTTGGCATCAAGTCTTGACTAGACTTCTCCTCACTATTATCATAAAAACCGCAGGGTTTTCTTACTGCTACTTGTTTTGTCAAAGCTCTGGTAATTGGTAACATGTGAATTCCCATTTTGCAGCAGCAGCAGAACAGAGAGCACCAGCAACAAGAAGTGGTGTTCTGAAAACTCACTTGAGCATTTAAACCTGTGGCAAGCATCGGGGGTAGAAAACCACAGTCTTTCAGAAGCAATAGCCTTTGCAAATCAAACAGCTTACGTTTATCCTGCTGGTAACCATCCATCTGAGTATTTACAACTAAAATGGAAGCATGATAAAAAGTTCGTAGTCATCACGGATCTTTTTATGCGATGCTTCTCTTCTTGTAAATCTTCGCAGCGAATTCTTTTGCGTCTTCAGAGCGGTTTGTACTCGGCTGGAGTGTCATATTGTATCATGGTACACTGCTTTGTTACAATTGGAGCTGCTGGTAACAGGTTTAGCTTAGTCGGGTGCACTGCAGCCTGTGTGTGTGCTCGGTGATGTTGCTTGTGAAGCCTGGTGAGCAGCTCTCAGCTCCAGAAAAAGAGCGGAAAGGAAAAAAAAAAAAACAGAGTGAAAACACCCTGTAAATTTTTAAGGCCCGTTTTAAAAGACTGACGAATCCTCCAGCCTCCTGTGGGTTACCTCTGCTATGCAGGCTAGTGAGTTACTTGGATCATCTTCCCCCTCATATCCTCGACTTAATTGAGCTGTAGTGTGAGAACTGTTTATGCAGCAGCTGCAGGCGCCGGCGCCGCGGGGAGCCCTTCGGCTGGGCCCAGATGCTGCAGCACAGCCCGTGGAACAGATGATGGACAAAGCCTTCTGGAAACCTCTAAGTCACCACACAGACCTTTTGATCCAAAATCTGTTTTGAAGTAGGGTCACCTGCAGTTCCTTTGCAGCGCTCAGCCTGCCTGCATGAAAGAGGCCTTCGCGTTTCGCCCGCTTTGTCCAACAAGATCCTTTTCATCCCTCATGACCACAATTTAATCATTTCAGATGACAGAAACCACCTAACAGTGGGTTCTCAATTCTAATGGAGTCTCTCTCTTAGCTAGTATTGTTAGTAATAAAGGAAAAAAAGGAGCACAGGCTTTCAAAGTGGAAGCAAGCTGGCACTTCTAAGGAGCTATTCTGGATTACTGAATGAGCTGAGCTAAAGAAACAGAAGGAAATTTAAATTCTGTCCTTGTAAGATGCTTTCATCCAATATTTATAGCAACACTGTAAAATCAGGACTGCCAGAGACAGAGCTCTGTAACTAGGAGTGAAAACTTGCTGGTTCCAGACCTGGGCTTGCTTTGTGGCAGTAGGCACATCACTTAATCACCTTGTCTTGCTTTGCTCTGGGTCTGGCCTGGGATGGAAGTGCCTCTGAGAGCAGGTGAACGTGCCCATGATACAGAAAGAGAAGAGATGGAGCAACAAGATTTCTGCTGCTGGTGGATGGGGCTGGGGGACTGAGTGTGTTGCCCTCTCTGCCCCTCCAGTAAATCCAGCCCAGACTGGTGGCCTGAGAATCACTGGAAAGAGGGGGCTTGGAAATGTTCCTGGGGAGGATATTCTAGAAAGCCAAGAACCCAGGGCTGGGAGAGGCAGTGAGCAGAGAGGATTTTTTTCCACAAAAACCTCAAAGAGATTTCCAGTCGTAGTGGTTTTAGCTTTGAAAATATAATCCAACTTTTTCACTTTTCAGTCTCTGACCGTTATCCTCTGGTCTCAGCAGAACAAATGCAGTGTATTCAAGAGCTTCATTAATGCCAGGGAAATAATTATCCACTGCCAGCATGGCTATCACATCAGGAAGTTTTATACCAGAACTGCAGCTGCATTCTGGTTCTTCAGAGCTCAGGAGCAACAGTTGTAAAGGTATAAAATTAGTGGAAAAGGTTCTGTGATCTGAGTCTAAACCAACACCAATGTATTTTAGAAAGAGAAAATGGAAGCCTGGGAGCTGAGTGCACTGCAGAACAGGCAGCTGGCAGAGAGGGGGTTTAGTTACAGCTGCTCACAGGAACAGTTTCACCCCCTGCCCCTTCACAGAAAAGACTGAGGTAAACGTGTAGGGTCCTGGCTGGGCTGGGTAACTAACCCATGGGGAAGGGCTTGCCCATCGAGCATGCTCTGTCTGTGTGGAGATTTGCATTATAACAGTATTTGACATGATGTATTTTCATTTATTTCCTTGCTGCAACATAATTTATCTGCTGTGAATTTTTTTCAGTGCAATATTCAGAGCTTTGTGTTTCTTATTTAGAGTTGGCCACATAATCCAGATGGCAGGTCCTGTTCTCTTAGTGGTTATTTATTAGTCATCTTTATTAGATTTATAAATACAAATGTAATGCCTAAATATTCTCAGCATTATCGTGCTAGATTTCGAAACATGCACAAAGCAACAAAGTAAAAAAAAATCATTACAAAATCTTGCAGTATTTGCTGATGTGTAAAGGACAGAGATTACTCGCTCCGTGTGAATCACACAGGTGGGAAAACCAGCTCATCTGTCATTTTTCCTCCCTGTGGGTCTTGAAAATAGCAACTGGAGCTGGCTCAGGGGCACGCTGCAAGGAAAGGGGTTTCTCTTCTGGAGGGGCTGAAGTGGGAAAACCAAGAGGGAGGTGTGCAGCTTTGTGCACACTTGCAAGCTCTCTGAATTGCAAGCATTTGAGATGTTGCAATTTTTTTTAAGCATGAGGGTGGTACAGTGGTGTTATGTCATAGCAGGCATGTATAATTAGAATCAGAATTCATTGCCACATAGTCCCTGGGTTAACCAGTCAGATCCCCTGGTGACGCTCTGTTAAGATCTGGATTCCTTTCTGAAGGGTAACACTTCCAGGGGCTTCCCAAAATTCTGCCTATGTTAGGTCTCATTTTTTCAATGACACTTTAATTTGATATCTAATTATTGTCCGGCCTGGAAAGAAGGAGGGAGCCAGGCTGGAGGGTTTGGGGAGGGGGGGACCCGCCCCAGGCCCTTGCACCCTGGCTCTTCCCCATCCTCATCTTCAGCCACCCCTGTCAGCAGCCAAGTTCTCTTTGTGCTCTTGCCCTGCACATCGCTGGTGTCTTCCCTCGGAACGTGCCCGGTCTGCACAGAGCTCGGGGAGGGAGGTCAGGGTGTGCTTTATAAGCCCCCCGTAACCCTCCAGCCGGTGGCAGCAGCCTTCACCTTCCCTCTGCACCCCCTTCCCGCAGGCTCTGCAGCACAGCCCCGCGCAGGTGGGCAGCACAGAGCCGAGGGGCTCTGCTGCCCGGGCCCCCTCCATCCCTCGGCCGCTGCCCGCTGCTTCTCCGCTCTCCGTGTCCCTCCCCCCGGGGTGCTCAAAGCCAGCAGCGGGTCCCCCCGGCAGGGCCGCCCCTCCCAGCCCGCCCCGTCCGGGCGCGGCGGCAGCGCCGGGGCCTCAGCGGAACGGGAACGCTGTGAATTCCTGCCCCGCTCCTTCTCTCCCGGCGCAGCTGGTGGCGGGGACAGTGCCAGATGAAAAGGGGCTGTCACCAGCCACCAGCCCGGCCCCCCGGCCGCGTTCCAGCTGGGAGCTCCGGAGCTGCTGCCCGCTGCCGGGTTCCAGGGCCGCGGGATCGCGGGATGGCCTTGGTTGGAAAAGACCTTTCAGACCCTCCAGTTAGGGTTTTATTGAATACATCATTTCCATAGAATCATAGACTTGTTTTGTTTGGAAAAGACCTTTCAGACCATCCAGTCCAACTGTTCCCCCAGCCCTGCCAAGGCCACCACTGCTCCATGTCCCTCAGCACCACATCTCCAGGGCTTTGAGATCCCTCCAGGGATGGGGACTCCCCCCCTGCCCTGACAGCCCTTTCAGTGAAGAAATTCTTCCTAGCATCCAATCTAAACCTCCCCTACATGCAGGAGGAGCCCAGACTCAAGAGCACCTCGCTGCTCCAGCTTTCCATCTGGGTTTCAGAGTTACCAGGCTCTCTAAGGCAAAATTAGCCTGGAGATATTTTTGAATGTTAAGCATCACAGGAACTGGGGATGGGAGAATTTATTGACAGCCCATCTTCCTGCCACTTGGGAGTTGTTCCCTTTCTGATCTTAAATTTCCTAAGTGAGGTTTGTGGGATGTAACAGTGAAGCTATTCCTAAGGAGCTTTTTATGGGGAATTCTCTTTTTCTGAGGGTGTCATTGTTCAGTTACCACTTATTGTTGTAGTTCTCCACGGTGCTAAAACACCCACTGATAGAGCTGAATTCCACCTCTCCTCCCCTCCCTTTTTTTCTTCCCCACAACATCCCACTATGTGTATTAATCATCTCCTGCTCTCCAGCCCCCGCAGAGCTGACCGTGTGTGTTACTGTTGTGTAGCTGTGCCATGATCATGCAGGAGTCACTGGGTGGGAGCCTGTGTTGTTTATGGCAGCAGGTCTATCCCGAGAGGGCTCCGTGGCACTGCCAACAGAGGGCAAGTATCAGAAGCTCTGTGATAATGAATGTTAGAGCAGCACAGCATGGAGCAGTGGCCCAGCAGCCCCGCTGCAAGCTCCTGCCATAAAACTGTTCTCTCATTAGGTCAGAGTTGTCTTCTATCCAGTAGTGATGGCCTGGGAAAAAGGATAAGGAGGGGGAAAATACCCAAACCCATTGCCTTTAAGACAGTTTAAATTCAAGGGTCAGCCAAGACTAATCAGAAATACAGTGAAAACTAATATGCAGTATTTTGCAAATATGAAAATATATTTATTTGCAATATAATTTAAGTATTATTAATTAAATTTGTCAGTGCGTATGATTGTAAGTGGCAGTGTATTCATGTTAAAAGCCTTTATTTAGAAATATTGGTTTTGAGGATTTGCTTACGTTTTGACACTTATAATTCTAAAAAAGGTGATTCTCTTTCATTGCTGTTTGCCATTCTGCAACTGTTCTTTCTGTATTTCTTTATTTATTTCTATAATTTTCCTTTCTGACCTAAAACTTGTATTCCCACTAGGAAAGACTTGCTGGAGATGAAGCAGGCACTGTTCAAACACTTCCTGTCTAGCTCTGCTCAGATACTTCAATCTGCCTTGCTAAAGGAACAACAACAACAAAAAAGATTAATCATTCGTGGGGTGGGTTTTTGTTGGTGGGTTTGGGTTTTTTTTTAGAATACTTGATTCTGACTGTGAAAGCAGTTTGCGTGGCTTAACTGTGATGCAGACACTTTCCTCCTGTTGTTTGAGTCATACTATCTTATTTTGTCCAAGTTCTTAGAAATAACTCTCCAAAAGGTCAGTCTTGGTTTAGTAATTGGGATTTTGGGGGCTCAGTAGGAGCAGTCGAGTTCCAAATAATGGCCCTGGACAGCATGTCGTTCAAGGAGGGAACAAAACAACCCCTTCACTTCTCTGCTTTCCTCTTGGATCTCTGCAGGGGTTAGCAAGGCTGGGGGGCTCAGTGAGAGTGGAGCTGTGTGTCTGCTCACCTGCTTCACCCCCCCCCGAGAGGCCAGGGACAAGCAGGACGTGTCTGAGCTCCTGCTGCGCAGGAGAGCTGAGCTGGGGGTAATAATTTACTGCAGATACAGACCCACAATCAATTAGTACGCCCCCAAGGGTCTGGAAGAAACAGAGGAGGAGCAGTGACTCATTTCTGAGTCATAGAGCCTCCCCGGATTTATCCTGGGATGATGTGCTCTGAGCACCACTCCTTGATCTGCGCTGTCTCGAAAGGACAGCCGAGCCCTCAGCAGCCCTGAATGTCATTGTGGAAAAATAAATGTTAGCCAGCAGCAATCGTCCTCTGGCAGCAGCAGGCTCTGTTGTGTTTTGTAGGATTTTCCCTGTAACAGGTCGGTATTTTGATAAGAAAAGGTGCAAAAAAAACACAGGGCAGGTTGGTTTGGCTGCTCAGGCTCTCTGCAGCCAGAATCTGTCAGACCACCCCTCTGCAGCCCTTGGCAGGAGTTGCAGGAGCTGCTCTGGGGGGTGGTAGGGATCCCAACACTGTTGACATGGTGGGCAGCCACGCCGCAGCAGAGACGAGGCTTGTTGTGCTCTTGCTTTCTCCTCAGTTTCTTCTAAAGGTTCTTCCTGCTGAGAGGATTTTCAGCGTTTGGCACAGCTTGATGCCTGAGGCTGCGTCCATCTCCCACCCAGCCCACCATGGCCGTGCTTGGGGACCTGCCCTGCTCCTCAGCACCAGTTCCTGAAGGCAGGGAAGGTTGGAGGTTCAGACCTCTGGCACAAACAAGGCGCCCTGTAATCAAAACCAGCTGGGTTCATAGGAGTCCTCTTTCACTTGGGTGGAAACCGCCACTCGAGAATACCAATTGTACCAGAAGTCAAATATATCTTGTTTGAGGGATTTGTACCAGTCCTGCTCTCAGGGGTGAGGTGTCCAAGAGGCCAGGAGGTGTCTGGAGAGCCCTGCTCCGTGCCTGGGGCTGCAGGGTAACTGCAGCAGCCTCAGAGCCTCCTGCTGCACAGGGTCTAGGACTCGTGAAGCTGCTCTGAAGTCATGGTCCTTGCTCTTTGCCAAAACACAAGAACAAAGCAGCTGGGAATCTGGAGTTTAGACTTTGAC